>NC_083729.1:40030000-41408750 GCF_028564815.1 Eubalaena glacialis
CAAGAGACAAGGAAGGACACTACATAATGAGCAAGGGATCAATCCAAGAAGAAGATATAACAATTATAAATGTATATGCACCCAACATAGGACCACCTCAATATATAAGGCAACTGCTAACAGCTCTAAAAGAGGAAATCAACAGTAACACAATAATAGTGGGGGATTTTAACACCTCACTTATACCAATGGGCAGATTATCCAAACAGAAAATTAATAAGGAAACACAAGCTTTAGATGACACAATAGACCAGGTAGATTTAATTGACATTTATAGGACATTCCATCCAAAAACAGCAGATTACAGTTTCTTTCAAGTGCGCACAGAACATTCTCCAGGATAGATCACATCTTGGGTCACAAATCAAGCCTCAGTAAATTTAAGAAAATTGAAATCATATCAAGCATCTTTTCTGAGCACAATGCTATGAGATTAGAAATCAACTACAGGGAAAAAAACGTAAAAAACACAAACACATGGAAGCTAAACAATACGTTACTAAATAACCAAGAGATCACTGAAGAAATCAAAGAGGAAATCAAAAAATACCTAGAGACAAATGACAATGAAAACATGACAATCCAAAACCTATGGCATGCAGCAAAAGCAGATCTCAGAGGGAAGTTTATAGCAATACAAGCCTACCTCAAGAAACAAGAAAAATCTCAAATAATCTAACGTTACACCTAAAGGAACTAGAGAAAGAAGAACAAACAAAACCCAAAATTAGCAGAAGGAAAGAAATCATAAAGATCAGAGCAGAAATAAATGAACTAGAAACAAAGAAAACAATAGCAAAGATCAATAAAACTAAAAGCTGGTTCTCTGAGAAGATAAACAAAATTGATAAACCATTAGCCAGACACATCAAGAAAAAGAGGGAGAGGACTCAAATCAATAAAATTAGAAATGAAAAAGGAGAAGTTACAACAGACACCACAGAAATACAAAGCATCCTAAGAGACTACTACAAGCAACTCTATGCCAATAAAATGGGCAACCTGGAGGAAATGGACAAATTCTTAGAAAGGTATAACCTTCCAAGACTGAACCAGGAAGAAATAGAAAGTATGAACTGACCAATCACAAGTCATGAAATTGAAACTGTGAATAAAAATCTTCCAACAAACAAAAGTCCAGGACCAGATGGCTTCACAGGTGAATTCTATCAAACATTTAGAGAAGAGCTAACACCCATCCTTCTCAAACTCTTCCAAAAAACTGCAGAGGAAGGAACACTCCCAAACTCATTCTATGAGGCCACCATCACCCTGATACCAAAACCAGACAAAGACACTACAAAAAAAGAAAATGACAGACCAATATCACTGCTGAATATAGATGCAAAAATCCTCAACAAAATACTAGCCAACAGAATCCAACAACACATTAAAAGAATCATACACCACGATCAAGTGGGATTTATCCCAGGGATGCAAGGATTCTTCAATATACGCAAATCAATCAATGTGATACACCATATTAACAAATTGAAGAATAAAACCATATGATCATCTCAATAGATGCAGAAAAAGCTTTTGACAAAATTCAACACCCATTTATGATAAACGCTCTCCAGAAAGTGGGCATAGAGGGAACCTACTTCAACATAATAAAGGCCATATATGACAAACCCACAGCAAACATTGTCCTCAATGGTGAAAAACTGAAAGCATTTCCTCTAAGATCAGGAACAAGACAAGGGTGTCCACTCTCACCACTATTATTCAACATAGTTTTGGAAGTCCTAGCCACGGCAATCAGAGAAGAAAAAGAAATAAAAGGAATCCAAATTGGAAAAGAAGAAGTAAAACTGTCACTCTTTGCAGATGACATGATACTATACATAGAGAATCCTGAAGATGCCACCAGAAAACTACTAGACCTAATCAATGAATTTGGTAAAGTTGCAGGATACAAAATTAATGCACAGAAATCTCTTGCATTCCTATACACTAATGATGAAAAATCTGAAAGAGAAATTAAGGAAACACTCCCATTTACCATTGCAACAAAAAGAATAAAATACCTAGGAATAAACCTACCTAGGGAGACAAAAGACCTGTATGCAGAAAACTATAAGACACCGATGAAAGAAATTAAAGATGATACCAACAGACGGAGAGATATACCATGTTCTTGGATTAGAAGAATCAATATTGTGAAAATGACTATACTACCCAAAGCAATCTACAGATTCAATGCAATCCCCATCAAATTACCAATGGCATTTTTTACAGAACTAGAACAAAAAATCTTAAAATTTGTATGGAGACACAAAAGACCCTGAATAGCCAAAGCAGTCTTGAGGGAAAAAAACGGAGCTGGAGGAATCAGACTCCCTGACTTCAGACTATACTACAAAGCTACAGTAATCAAGACAATATGGTACTGGCACAAAAACAGAAATATAGATCAATGGAACAGGATAGAAAGCCCAGAGATAAACCCACGCACCTATGGTCAACTAATCTATGACAAAGGAGGCAAAGATATACAGTGGAGAAAAGACAGTCTCTTCAATAAGTGGTGCTGGGAAAACTGGACAGCTACATGTAAAAGAATGAAATTAGAACACTCCCTAACACCATACACAAAAATAAACTCAAAATGGATTAGAGACCTAAATGTAAGGCCGGACACTATAAAACTCTTGGAGGAAAACATAGGAAGAACACTCTTTGACATAAATCACAGCAAGATCTTTTTTGATCCACCTCCTAGAGTAATGGAAATAAGAACACAAATAAACAAATGGGACCTAATGAAACTTAAAAGCTTTTGCACAGCAAAGGAAACCATAAACAAGACGAAAAGACAACCCTCAGAATGGGAGAAAATATTTGCAAATGAATCATAGGACAAAGGATTAATCTCCAAAATATATAAACAGCTCATGCAGCTCAATATTAAAAAAACAAACAACCCAATCCAAAAATGCACAGAAGACCTAAATAGACATTTCTCCAAAGAAGATACACAGATGGCCACGAAGCACATGAAATGCTGCTCAACATCACTAATTATTAGAGAAATGCAAATCAAATCTACAATGAGGTATCACCTCACACCAGTTAGAATGGGCATCATCAGAAAATCTACAAACAAATGCTGGAGAGGGTGTGGAGAAAAGGGAACCCTCTTGCACTGTTGGTGGGAATGTAAATTGCTACAGCCACTATGGAGAACAGTATGGAGGTTCCTTAAAGAATTAAAAGTAGAATTACCATATGACCCAGCAATCCCACTACTGGGCATATACCCAAAGAAAACCATAATTCAAAAAGACACATGCACCCCAATGTTCATTGCAGCACTATTTGCAATAGCCAGGTCATGGAAGCAACCTAAATGCTCATCGACAGACGAATACATAAAGAAGCTGTGGTACATATATACAATGGAATATTACTCAGCCATAAAAAGGAACAAAATTGGGTCATTTGTAGAGACGTGGATGGATCTAGAGACTGTCATACAGAGTGAAGTAAGTCAGAAAGAGAAAAACAAATATTGTATATTAACGCATATATGTGGAACCTAGAAAATGGTACAGATGAACCTGTTTGCAGAGCAGAAATTGAGACACAGAAGTAGAGAAAAAACGTATGGACACCAAGGGGGGAAAGCAGTGGGGGGTGGGGGTTGTGGTGGGATGAATTGGGAGATTGGGCTTGATATGTATACACTGATGTGTATAAAATGGATGACTAATAAGAAAAAAAGAAAAAATATTAATAAAAAAAAAAGAAAAGAAGAAAACCTAACACTCGTTTGATTTTAACATGAGGGACGAACAGATAAACAAGTGGTTTTATAAAAAGAGGAAGAAATATAATAAATATTCAAGTAGATTTCAAAGGACAGCTAAGATGCTGAATATAACTGTTTTTTTCCTCTATGAGCAGAATCTTGTGCCAGTTTAGAAGGTATTAAGATGATAAGAATAGCCATCAACAGTTTTTAATATCTCTGGACAATGAATAGAGCAAACTTTTACGTCTTATCTCATTTGATCATCACCATAACCCAGGAAAAAGAATGTCATCATTGTCCCATTTTATAGATGAAAAAATTGAATCCATGGGAGATAATGTGACATAAGTGGCATCTGACTTCCTCGAGTCTGAGCCCCTCTGCTCTCTCTCAACCTCATCTCTCAAGCCTATAATCTTTCAGTGATAACAAGGGAAATATTTGAGGGCATATCAGTTTGTATTTTGTATACAGTGTTAATATACACTCAATCAATGTGTATCTACTAAAAATTTTACATGACAGTAATACAAAAAAAAGGCCAGTCCCTCTGGTTGCTGTGCTGAGGACACCTGAGGGGTGGGTCAGGGAGTCCAATTCAGAGGCTGTGGCATCAAAGAGGTGGGGTTGCCCAGAGCAGGGCATTAGCTAGAAGGGGACTGAGGAAGGGACACCAAAGGGAGGGCACAGACACAGGAGAGAATGAAGTCACTGAAGCTAGAGGAGGAAGCAGGAATGAGGGGAGGGGGCGGGGATCAGAAACTTCTAGAAGGGTCTAGTAAGATGGGACCCTAACTGTTCCCCTGGGATTTGGGGAGGAAGCTGGCTGTAGACGTGAGGGGAGGGAGTACAGCCTCGTGGATGCCAGACTGCAGGGGGCTGCAGAGGTGCCGAAAGGGGAAGAAATGAATGGGTGTGGGGGACTGCCTTTGAAGCAGCTTATGGGGAAAGCTGGGACACCCACACCTGGGAAGGCCAGAGCCAAGACAGGCACTTCACTTACTTTACCTCAGGGAGTATTATGGACTGAATGTGTCCCCCCAAAATTCAGAGGTCGAAATTCTAACCTCCAATGTGATGGTACTAGGAGGTGGGACCTTTGAGAGGTGATTAGATGAGGGTGGAGCCCTCATGCATGGGATTAGTGCCCTCGTAAAAGGGGCCCAGAGAGCTCCCTTTCTCTCTTTCCACTATGTGAGGACACCGCGAGAAGGCGGCCATCTGGAAACCAGGAAGCGGGCCCTCACCAGACACCAAATCTGCTAGCGCCTTGATCTTGGACTTTCCAGCTTCCAGAACTGTGAGAAAGAAATAATGTTTAAACCACTTAGTCTGTGGCATATTTGTCATAGCAGCCTGAACAGACTAACACAGGAAGGTTGAGTCAATTGCTGGAGTATCAGAGTACAGTGGTTAAAATCCCTGGCCCTGGATTCAGAGATTTGGGTTGCACTCAGCCCCCAGCACTCACTCAGAGCTACTGGCCAAGGCTTCATGTCCTCATCTGTCAAATGGAGACAGTATTACCTCCCAGGATGGCTGCAAGGGTTACATGGGGCGGCTCCTGTGCTCGGCACAGAGTGGACACTCAGTAAACATGCTCCTCACTCAGGTTACACACCTTGCAGAGGTCAGAGAAGGGAGAATGCCTAGCTGGGCAGACCTCTGTCTTGGAGAAAATACCTAACATTTCACAACTGCATGTCAAGTGTCAGATCTTGCTTTGAAGGCATTCACTTCCTGTTTTAGTCCATTTGGGCTGCTGTAACACAATTCCACAGACTAGATAGCTTATAAACACGGAAATTTATATCTGACAGTTGTGGAGGCTGGAAGTCCAAGATCCAATCACCGGCAGATTCAACGTCTGTGAGAGCCCTCTTCCTAGTTCACTGACAGCACATTTCCACTGAGTCCTCACTGAGTCCTGGAGGAAGGGGCAAGGGAGCTCTCTCAGGTTTCTCTTTTTTTTAATTTTTTTTATTTGAATTTTTGAATTGTATTTTATTTATTTTTTTATACAGCAGGTTGTTATTATCTATCTATTTTATACATATTAGTGTATACATGTCAATCCCAATCTCCCAATTCATCACACCACCACCCCCACCCACCCGACGCTTTCCCCCCTTGGTGTCCATATGTTTGTTCTCTACATCTGTGTCTCTATTTCTGCCCTGCAAACCGGTTCATCTGTACCATTTTTCTAGGTTCCACATATATGCGTTAATATACAATATTTGTTTTTCTCTTTCTGACTTACTTTACTCTGTATGACAGTCTCTAGGTCCATCCATGTCTCTAAAAATGACCCAATTTCTTTCCTTTTTATGACTGAGTAATATTCCATTGTATATATGTACCAACTTGGGTTTCTTTTATAAAGGCACTAATCCGAGTCATAAGGGCCCTGCCCTCATGACCTACTCACTTACCAAAGTCCCCACTTCCTAATAACAACACCGTGGGGGTTAGGTTTCAACATATGAATTTTGGGGGGACACAAGTATTTAGACCATAGTATTCCCTCACATGTGCACTCACCTGTTCACTCACTTTTGTAGCATCATGAAATGCCTACCGTGTGCCAACCATGAGGTGTGTCTGCTGTACCAAGGGGCTTAGTGTCTGACCTGGGAAGTGGGAGGGCATAGGCTCACCCCATTAGGGGCTTGAACGAGCCCAGAGACCCTAAGCAGTAAGTCCCCTCTTGTGGAAACTCCAAATGCCATCTCGGTATTAGGTCAGGTCATCAGAAAATAGCAACCATGGACCATATTACCTGCTCCCCACAGAAGTGCCTTCACTGTGATTTAATGTTTTACCTCATGCCTTTAGGAAGGGGTGGTAGAAACATCCACTTGAAGGCCACGTCTGTATCTTTTGCAAAACCAAAGAAAAAAATATCATTGCCCATGCCCCTTATTTAAGACTTGTGAGATTTGTTTCTCCCTGAATTCAGGATCCAAAGTGCTGGTTTCCTAGGGGCACTCGTTCACTAGCTCCCTTTTAGTGAACGCTGAGCGTCCATCTGCCGGCTCAGTAGAGGCTCAGAGCCAGTGCAGTGATCAGTTGCTATAGGACGGCGTCTAGCACGTGGCACATCTCTCATCAATTCTTAATTATTTTCAGCTCCCTCCCTCCCTCGTCCTCTTCCTTCTGTCCACAAGATCTGTTGAGCGCCTGCTAGGGGCAAGCACTGTGCTAGGATACAGTCCTGCCCTCTTAGAAGGTACAGTTCAGCTTATTTTAGTTTTATCACCTAAATTTGTTCAAATCCTTTGTGGAAGTAAGCTGGCTTTTAGTCATGTATAATAAGCAACAGCAATTTCCAGAAATCTCCAAGTCATAGTAGTCCCACCAAATACATGGACCCTCTTTCTCTAAGGTGGTCTTTAAAATGCAGACTGACTCTCTGTCACCCAGAGGGGTCCTGACATGTTTCAGTTTGAAGGCAGGGGAATGGCCTCAATGACCTCTTGTCTCCCCAAAATTCATATATTGAAGCCTCTAGTATCTTGGGATGTGACTGTATTTGTAGATAGGGTCTTTAGAGAGGTAATTAAGGTAAAATGAGGTCATATAAGTAGGCCCTAATCCAATATGACTGATGTCCTTATAAGAGATTAGGACCCAGACACACACCAAGGGAAGACCATGTGAGGGCACAGTGAAAAGGCAGCCATCTACATGCCAAGGAGAGAGGTCTCAAAAGAAACCAACCCTTCTGATGACCTTGATCTTGGACCTCTGGCCTCCAGAATTGTGAGAACAGTAATTTCTGCTGGTTAAGACACCCAGCCTGTGATACTTTGTTTCCGCAGCCCAAGCCCCTGTTTGCTGGGCTGCAGAAGCCCTGCATTGCTGCACCCTTGCTCGTTCTGTTTCTGCAGCAGCCAAGGCTGCAGGGAGCTCAGATGCAAAGCTCAGTTTCTAAGCCCTGATGGGGAAGGAGGCTGTGTTTATATTTATCCTGCTAACTGCAGGGGACTGTTTCTACCCAGAGCAATAACCTCCCGGGGGAGATGGGGGCATCCAAGGAAACAGCTGCCTCTGTCGGCCGGCTGGGTTCCTCTAGCAGGGCCCACACTCTCAGGCCCCACGCTTCTCAGCTTCCTCCTCCCTGCAAGCTCTCTTTGATGCCTGGCTCTCCTAACCCCTACGTGGGGCTCGGGCTCCCAGGCCAGAGTCTAGTCTACCTGGCACACACGGATTGTGAGGAGGATGACTGCTCTCACAACCTCTCCAGAACGTGCCCAGACCAAGGACTGGTGCTTTTGCAAACAAGTCCTGATGCTCATCTCACTTAACCCGTCTGACTACAGATCAGAAGATTCTATCCGTTGCACCACTGGCCCCTCCGAAGATGCTAATCTCACTTAGATTCAGCACAATACCAGGTACTTAGTAGGTGCTCAAAAACCAGAATAAAAAGTGGGGTTTTGTTTTGTTTAAAAAATTTAGTCTAGATTCATACCTTCATAAACTGTAAAGCGCTTCTGCCACCTGTCCTCCTGGGAGCTCTGAGGGGATGGTCTCCTGGGAGTGGGTCCCAGCAACCCTGGGCTGTTTTGGGCTCCTGCAGCCAGCCAGGAGCCTACGGGAGGTTTCAGCTGGACCCTGGCCACATTGCATAGGTTCTTGTTTTATCAGAGAAATCGCTGCTGCACGGGGACCCTTGAGGTCCTCAGGGATAGCGTGAGGTGAGAGTACCAAAGCCAGGGGGAGGCGCCCAGGCTGCTGGGCTGCTGTGGAGAGCCCGAGCCTTCAGGAAGCCAGGACGCTGCAGAGACAGGCAAGAAAAGACAGGGAGAAGCTTATGGGTTTTCAGTGCTGGCTATGGAAACACTTTCTACTCCTGGTGGATAAATACATGGGTCAGTCTATGTGCCGACATGTGAATGTGTGCTCTTTAAAGGAATTATTTGAGGTGGGAACTTTAATTTACTTGAGCAGGGGTGTCCATGGAACTATGAAAGAAAGATCCGCCAGGGTCTTACGTAGCAGACCCTGTCACTACCACAAATAGCTACAACCCCACTACAACAGCATGCATAACAACCACTTTTTTTTTTAGCTCTGATCACTGCACTGCATCACTTTCCTTATGAGGCTTCTGCAGGGTTTATGGTTTTAGAGGTCATTTTCCCACAGTTTATGTACCTTTCCCTCAAGCATCTATGATGTGGCATATACATCATCTATACATGGCATATACAAGCATCTATAACACTCTCCTGTTTTCAGATGCACAATCTGAGGCTCAGAAAGGCATGGTCTAAGGCAAGTAAGTGGTGGAGGTGGTGTCAGAAATTGGGTCAGTGACCCCACGGTGGCTGGCCCTCCCCTTGCGGGTCTGTGACAACACTGTCTGGGGCTTTCAGAGCAGAAACCTGTGGGAAGCTCAGCTGTCCCGCTGGGTACTCCCGCCCCCCTGGCTGGACAGATACCCCAGAAGGCAATAGGGGGCATTCCCCCAGGCGTGTGCCCTGTTGGCTCTTTGGGAGAAAGGATGGTCAGGAGGTCCTGGATGCTGCTCCCGGACTGGTCTTCTGGGAGCTGGGCCAGCAAGCTGGGGTGGGGAATGGCTCATCCCTCCTCTCCCCCTGCTGCTGTGATTCTGGAGATCTGGAGAAGGATGTTCCACATTTTTAAAGTCTCTATTTCCCATCCCTCTGCCAAGGAGTGAGGCATGGTCCACTGGCTTCAGTTCTCATAGCTATTCTGCCACTGATGGGAGGAGGGCAGATATTCTTTCCACCAAGGAGCCAGGAGAATGCCCCATCACTGCTCCTGGGAGCAGGCTCCCCCAGATGTGGTGCTGAGTCCCCAGGGCCTGCCCTCCCTCGGCTCTTGGTGGCAGCAAAAGGCCAAGTAACATTCTTTTTTTGTTTTTTAAATTTTATTTATTTATTTATTTTTGGCTGCGTTGGTCTTCGTTGCCGCGAGTGGGCTTTCTCTAGTTGCGGTGAGCGGGGGCTACTCTTCCTTGCGGTGCGTGGGCTTCTCATTGCGGTGGCTTCTCTTGTTGTGGAGCATAGGCTCTAGGTGCACAGGCTTCAGTACTTGCAGCAGGTGGGCTCAATAGTTGTGGCTCGCGGGCTCTAGAGCGCAGGCTCAGTAGCTGTGGCGCACGGGCTTAGTTGCTCCGTGGCATGTGGGATCTTCCCGGACCAGGGCTCAAACCCGTGTCTCCTGCATTGGCAGGCGGATTCTTAACCACTGCACCACCAGGGAAGTCCCCAAGTAACATTCTTGAAACCCCCAATTTCACCTCTTTTTTTCAGACTGACTCACTATCTCAGAGGAAACCGACCTTGACCCTGACGCTGGAGGCACGGACATGCCCGAACCCCCCCTTTGCTGCCCCATCCCCTGCCTCCCCCTTGACATACACATGGTGTCTCAGGGATAAAACAGACCAAAGGAATTCTCATCATATCAGTTCTTAGCGCAGTCTCAGCCTGTCTCTCAAGGCCTCATAGCTCAGGGGAGCCCCGCATCTCTCTGTGTGGAATGCTCGCCACGTCAGCTCCAAAGGACAGGGCTTGCTTAGTGACAGCAGCACCTAGGAAAGCCTGTCTCTTTCAAACCCTACCTTCCCAGGCCTTCAAGATGGCTAGCACCATTGTACTCCATGTTCTTACCAAAATACATCACCCCTGTGTGCTTTC
The DNA here is from genome assembly GCF_028564815.1 of Eubalaena glacialis. Classification (NCBI taxonomy): domain Eukaryota; kingdom Metazoa; phylum Chordata; class Mammalia; order Artiodactyla; family Balaenidae; genus Eubalaena; species Eubalaena glacialis. The sequence goes on from NC_083729.1 coordinate 40,040,432, forward strand.
CTGTCTGAGTAACTCATAGGTTGCAAAAACTGTAATTTCCTGGGATCTGTTTTAAATGCCCTTTGCTGGCAGATGTGGGCTCAGCAGGAGTTCTCTGTAATTTTCCAGCCTCCTAAATGGCCCCCCTGTAGCTAACATGTACCACGCACCGAACATAACTCACCCGCTTTCCACCCCGCCCCAGACGACCCAATTACTCACTCACAAAGTCTTCAGCAGGGCCCTCCTGGGGGTCCCTGGCTAGGTCCTGGGCGGGGGTGGGTGGATGCAGTCATGCTTCTGACAAACTACAGCACATCCTCTCCAAGAAACACTACGTATCCAACAACAGGGATGCTTGAAAAGTTTATTTCTACATCATATATCAGTATATAAAAAGCAGGACCCCAAATTTTTGTCTAGAAAAAAAGGCTTGTAGTGATTCTATTTTAGTGGTGAAAATGTGGGGATTTTTTTTCCCCTTTCACTTCTTTTTCAAGAATTCTAATGAGCATGTATTATTTTAATGAATTACAGACAGCTCATTTTGTCATTATTTTTTACAGTCAGGGTCTGACAGCATGGTGGGGCGGGAAGTCACACACCTGTGAGAAGATAAGGCAGTGAGGGGTCGGGGTGGGTGGTCAGATGATCATAAGCAGAAGTGAAGTTAAGAAAGAGGGTTGGTGAAGCCTGCATTATCAGGGTGGGCTCTGCAGAGGAAGTGGCCCTCGAATAGCGCGTGGACTTGGGGGAAGTGCAGGGGGATGGATGGGAGAGGGTATTCTGGGCAGAGGTAACGTAATGAGGACCCGGAGGTATGCGGTACCTGGTCTAGCTCGGCTACAGCTAGTGCAGCAAGGGGAACATTAACTCCCTTGGGATTGGAGGGGTTGGGCCAGTTTGTAGAACCCTGAACTGTAAAGGAGGTTTCCCTGGAGGAAACCAGGGAGGCTGCTGCCAGAGGATGGACCCTTTGGGAGGTCTGGATACAGGCCAATGTCTTTCCCCAATTCAGTCCTTTTTTTTTTTTTTTTTTTTTTTTTTGCCACGCCGCACAGCTTGCAGGACCTTAGTTCCCCCACCAGGGATTGAACCCGGGTTCCAGTAGTGAAAGCGTCAAGTCCTAACCACTGGACCATCAGGGAAGTCCCTCAGTCATTTATTAAGTACCTTTCATGTCTCTTAATTCCTCATCATTCAAGCAGCACCAACTTTGCCGCCCAGGGCAGGGTGGGAGGTGGGTGGGATGGCAGAGGCGGTAGGGCCACCTGGGTTAGAATCTCAGTTTGGTCACTTACTAGCTCTTTGATCTGAGAAAGCCACTTGACTTCTCTTTGCCTCGGTTTCCTCATCTGTAAAGTGTGGGTGTGAATGGTACCTACTTCCACAGGAGGTGATGAGGATTGCAGGAGATAAAGTGTGAAAAGCACTTAGCATGGGGCTTAGAAATGTTGACCATTTGTGCTGTTAGAGAACAAGGAACAGAGTTTCTAAAGATAGGGTGTAAGGCAGAATAGAGAAGAGGAAGGTGGGGAAATGAGTACAACCCCAGACTGAATTTCACTAAGCTCCTTTTGTTCTCTTTGGGGAATTAATTTGTTCAGGAGGCCAGCTGGCATTACCCAGGTGCTTTTTGGGGAAGAATCCACCCCCACGTTAATCTCCCAGAGAAAGAGACAACTACAGACCAGACCAGATGGGGAAAAGCTGTAAAGGAAGTAGCACTTAAGGGCCCCCGGAACAGCCCCTCCCCCATTCCAAAACTTCCAATGGCTTCCCAGGGCCTAGAGCCATGGGTCCCAGTCATCTGACTTGGATGCCTATGACTCTGCAATTATGGCAAAGGCGTCTGGATTGATTTGTTCAAGTGAGTCTTGTTCTCAGCTGTCATAACTTTCTCCTACATCCTTGTGCTATTGGTGTCCAAACATATGTAAATGGTTTTACGATGACGAAAAGATGCATTTAAAAGTGGTATTGAATTAGTTCAGAGGAATTTGTGTGTCAATATATATTTTCCCTATTAATGAATGGGTACTGGAAGTATATGTGACTCCTGTCAGACAGGTTCTGTAAAAATATCTCTAGCTTTTAAAGTGATCCTCACACTTAAAAAGGCTGGGAGACTTCTGATTTAAAATGATCATCTAATCACCTGATCGTATCTACTCTCCCTCCCAAGAATCTATGAAATGATTCTTCTATGAAATTCTATGAAATGAATCTATACCATCCCTATGATGGTAAAGGGATGTAAAGGCTCAAACACTGAGAAGGGGGAGGGAGATTTCCAGTGGATGAGGAATTTAAACAGACTTCGTTCGGGAAGGTGCACGGCAGGTGAGAGTGGTGACTGGTGAAGGTGAGTGCAGCTCAGACAGGACAATAGCCAAGGAGGGGAGGGAGATGAACTGTCCCAAAGAGCCCTGGGGAGGCTTGGGTCTGGGCAACACCACCCAGATAATGGCTGGCTGCTCACCCACTGACCTAGAGAGAGGCTGGAATCCACAAGCCCCACCTGTGCACACTGAGTTTCCAGTCAGAGTTTCGATTCTAATTCTTAAATGTGGGTGGACAGCCACAGTTCCGACATCTGAGGAAAGCCTGGGACCTCTCTCTCTAGCTCAGTCCTTCCTTCATCTTCAAGACCAGTAAGCCTCCATCTTCTCTTCTGGGTCCCACGAGCATGCCCTAGGACTCTGTGGTTCCAACCCTGGCTGTATATTGGAGTTCCCTGAGGAGTTTAACAAAATATGAATTCCTAAGCCCCACCCCTGGAGAGTATGATGCAGTTGAGTTGGCGGGGTGGGTGTGTGGGGTGATCAAGCCTTTTAAAAGCTTCCCAGGTAATTTTAATGTGCAGCCAGGGTTGAGAACACTGTCCTAGCTGATCTTTGGTAGGGCTTTAAATAACACTTAGAAGAGTGGTTCTCATCCCTGCCTGTACATTAGAATCACCTGGAGAACTTTTAAAAATCTCAGTTCCCAGGCCTGACCCCAGAGATTCTGATTGAATTGGCCTAAGGTCAGGTCTGAACATTGATTTTTTTTTTTTTAAAGTTTCTTAAGTGACTTTAATATTGCTGCAGCCAGCGTTAAGAACCAGTGGTCCATAAGTTCACAAATCCTAAATCTGCATCTCAGTCCCAACTGCCTAACTGGCATCCAGTTTGAAGTCTGAGAGACATCTCAAAATAAATATTTTTAAAACTGAGCTCTTCTCATCTCCCTCCCAACCACCCCCTCCTTAGTTCTATTAAAGCTTCCCTTATCTCAGTAAATGACAAGTCCATCCTGCCAGTTGTTAAGGTCAAAAATCTTAGAGTCCTTCTTGATTCTTTTCTTTATCTCATACTCTACATCTGATCCATTAGCAAATCCTGCTGCTCTACCTTCAAAATATATCCAGAATCTAACCACTGGTTTTTGCTTCAGGTCATGAGGGAATAACTGGATCCAGATTTCTTTCCCAACATAAACAACTAGGAAACTGGACAAAATTTATGACATAATTATTTTCAGACACTGGAAAAGAGGTAGTACAAGGTTATGGTTCCTGAGAGAGGGAAACAAACAAGGTGAGACCTTTGCTTGCCCTGGTTTTCTGCCTGGAGGCAATTTTCAGATAACAGTAGAGGGAGGGGAGATCCAGAACCCAGCAGTCTCACGCAATTGAGGAAACAGAGATTTGAGTTCAAGGAGGACAAGGCAGCTTCAAAAAAAGGCAGACTTGCAGGGTAGCATACGGGAGCGGAAGGAACTACCAAGAGAAAGAGTTCCAGAAATCTGTGCAGGGGTTCCCCTGAGTATTTGGCTGAATAACAGTCTGTGCACATATAGGGTGAAACCAAGGGAGAAAAAAAAAACAACTTCCAGGAAAGAACAATTGCCAAAGAGCTGTAAGCCAAATAATTCCCAGAATTCTCATAGAGCAGGAATCACCTGAGTTCCCATCAGCCAGGGTGGAGAGGTTTCAGTGAATACACAAAGCATTCCAGAGAGCCCCAGAAAGGTTATGCCTAATACTGTGGCTAAATTAGTCCCAGAGAAAACGCTCTTTTAGACCTGACTTTCAAAAGCTTAAAAACAAGTCTGGAAAAGATCACACTTATCTATAAGAAGCTTAACTGTCTGCCATAACAGAGTCCAGCCCTGTTTAAAGGAAGACAACATAATCAAGCATCAAAAACGTAAAACTCACAGTGTTCTGGTCTCTAATAAAAAAGTATCAGACATGCAAAGAAGAAGGAACATGTAATCCACAAACAAGAGAAAAATCTGTCAACAGAAACAGAACCAGGAATGGCAGAGATTAGGGAATGAGCAAAGACATTTAAACAGCTGTTATAAATATATTAACTACGCTCAAGGATTTGAAGAAAAAGATGAATGTAATGAGGAGAGAAATGGAAAAAAAGTTTAAAAGAACTAAGTGGAACTTCTAGAGATAAAGAATATAATATGTGAAATAAAAATTTCACTGGATAGGATTTACAGTAGATTAGACACTGCCGAAAAAAAAGATTGAACTTGAAGACCTAGCAATAAAAACTATTCAAAATGAAGCACAGTGAGGAGAAAAAAGACTGAAAAACAAAAAAGAAAGCAAAGATAAGAGCCTCAGTTACCTGTGAAACAATATCGGTGGTCTAACATATGTGTAATTGGAGTCTGAACAAGAGATGGTGAGGGGTAAAAAAAAAAAAAGACTATTTGAAGAAATAATGGTCAAAATTTTTTCAAATTTAATAAAATTTATAAACACACAGCTCCAAGAAGTTCAATAAGCCCCAAGTAGGATGAACACATGCACGAAAACTATACTGAGGCACATCAAAATCAAATTGCCGGGCTTCCCTGGTGGCGCAGTGGTTGAGAATCTGCCTGCCAATGCAGGGGACACGGGTTCGAGCCCTGGTCTGGGAAGATCCCACATGCCGCGGAGCAACTGGGCCCGTGAGCCACAACTACTGAGCCTGCGCGTCTGGAGCCTGTGCTCCGCAACAAGAGAGGCCGCGATAGTGAGAGGCCCACGCACTGCGATGAAGAGTGTCCCCCGCTCGCCACAACTAGAGAAAGCCCTTGCACAGAAACGAAGACCCAACACAGTCAAAAATTAATTAATTAATTAATTAATTTTTAAAAAAATCAAATTGCCGAGGGAACTACCTGGAGGTCCAGTGGTTAGGACTCCACTCTTCCACTGCAGGGGGGTGCAGGTTTGATCCCTGGTTGGGGAACTAAGATCCCACAAGCCATGCTGCATGGCTAAATAAATAAATATTTTAAAAAGCAAAAAAAAAAAAAAAACCAAATTGCTGAAAATCAGGGAATGAAGAGAAAATCTTAAAAGCAGCCAGAGAAAAAAAGGCGTGTTACTTACACATAAACAAAGATAAAAATCACAGACTCCTTGTCAGAAACTGTGCAAGCCAGGAAACAACCTTCTAAATGCTGAAATTAAAACAAAAAAACAAGGGATATCCCTGGCAGTCCAGTGGTTAAGACTCCGTGCTTTCACTGCAGGGGGCATGGTTTGATCCCTGGTCGGGGAACTAAGATCCCGCATGCCATGCAGCATGGCCAAAAAAACCCCAAAACAAAACAAAAAACAAAACAGCCATTCAACCTAGATTTCTATACCCAGTGAATATATGTTTTCTGAAAGATATTCTGAAAGATCTAATCACTTTTCTCTGACACTGCTCATCACACTCTTGTCCAAGTCACCATCATGTCCTACCTGAAATATTTCAAAAGACTCCTAACTTGTTTGCATGCTTCTACACTTGCTCCCCTACACATATAAGGTCATCTCATTCCTCTTCTCACAACCTTCTAATGGCTCCCATTTTACTCAGAGTAAAATCTGAAGGCCTGGCCATGGACCACAGACCCTACATGATGTAGTCCTTGGCTATTGTTCTGACTTCACATTCTAACACTCTCCACGTGACCTTCCTTCAAACACTACTCCAGCCACACTGGCCTCCTTACTGCTCCTCCAGTAAACCATGCAAGCTCCTACTTAAGGACCTTGCACTTGCTGGAATACTCTTCCTCCAAGTAGCCACATGGCTTGCTCCCTTGCTTCACTCCATGTCTTTGCTCAAGAGTCATGTCATCAGAGACCCTTTTAGATTACCCTGTCAAAAAAAGCACCCCCTCTTCCATCACTCTTCATTCTGTTACCTTTTTCTTTCAGTAGCATTTATCACTGTCCGACACTTATTTGTTGACTGACTGCCTCCCCCAACTAGAATGTTAGCTCCATATAGCAGGGACTTTGTCTACTTATTCACTTTTGTACACAAAATGTGAAATCAGTGACACACACATATACACACACGCACTGCATCCATACATCAAGTTTGTTCTAACTCCTTGATGCATAAAAACATTTTGGTGCCAGTTCAGGGGAAGGCAAGCCATTGGTTGAAAGTTCAACTCTAACCACAGGCTGCCCTGCACATAGCTCAAAGGGGCTGGGAGGATCTCTAAATGACATGCGTGTCACTTCAGTGGCACCACTCTGTGGGTGGAAACCCTGGAAAAATTACAAGGGAGAACAGCCAGGGCCTTGCAGATGCTGGCTCATTCATTCACACAGAGAATTGGGCCTCTCTCTGCTGGGTCTGCATCAGCTCTTTCCTCTCTGCTCAGCCCTGGGGAGAGGGGAGGGTCAGGAGCTGGGATAGAATTAATCAGAGTACTCAGCACCAAGTTGAAGCTAGAGTGTCCTTCAGCCATAAACAGCTATAAAAGAAGAAAAAATTTTATGGAAAAACATTAAAAAAGATGTAAACCAGGGATTTAGAAGAAGGTGATGGTGATTTCTAGGGACAAAGACGACATGAATTAAGGTCATTGCTACACCCCAACCTCCATTGCATTCAGGCCATCCTCCCCCAGCGCCTTTCTCACCTGCAGGGCACAGGAGGCTGCCCTCAGCAACCTCTGAGCAGGGAGGGGAGGGCTGCCCTGCTGAACCCAGCTTTGGAGGAGGGGCTTTCTCCCCCAGCCTCAGCCTGACTTCACTTCCCACCTCCTGTGCACCTGCAGCATCCTCATCCCCCTTCCTCCCATTATTAGACGTGCACACAAATCTCTGGATGCATCATAGAGATCCCCAGGCCCATGGTCAGCCCCTTTCCCTGGATCTTCATGTGTGATCTTGATGTCAAGAAATGGGGGGGGAACAGAGAGTGAGAACCAAGATTAGTGGGGGTCATATTGAGTCATGTTGAGTGCTGCACTAGATCCTGCCATTTGGCTCCTGAGAACATCTCTCGCACCTTCTCTTCTCCTTTCCAAAGGCCACAGGATCCCCGGCCCCTATCCCTAGCCCTCTCCACCCAAATCACTCTGCACATAAATATTCAGCATAAACACACATAAATAAAACAACAAACATTTATTGACCCTTGGCCTATTATGTGGGGTCCTCCCCACAACCCCATGAGGCAGACATCATTGTGAGAAAGATTTGTACACAGCTGCTAAGTCAAATGTGCCAAATTCTGCTCTTTGTTCAAAGTGTGTACACCACTGCCTATAAAATTAGAACTATCAAATATCATGAGCCACTTAGAGCTCATGAAGAAACAATACGCATTGGCAATCTTTTGAATGAGTTTGGAATCACACAGCAGTTCAGAGATGATATTACAAACTCAAGGATTTGCCACCTATAGAGATACATAAGCTCCCCATAAAATGAAGGGGACAGCTCGTAGTGGGCTGATTTAAATGTTCAAAGTGAACAGCCAAAACAAGGGACTTCAAATTATCTGGTTGTTTCCAGGCAGTCTAGAGACCGGCAATTTACACTAACTAGATTGCCTGATTTAATGGCATAACTATATAGTGACTAATCAGCCAGAATCCTCTTCTCAAACACTCATCATCACTTTACACTCTTGCTCAAGAACATGTAATGGCTCCTTATTGCTCCCCATGCCAAGTCTAAGACGTTTCTGCCCAGCTTTCAAGACCCTCTGATATGACCTAAACCTATTAAAGCAGTTTTACCTGTTGTTGGTCCTCAACATGCCTAAGGCAGGCTGGTCCTGACCTCACTCACACTGCTCCCACAGGCCTACCCTGCAACCTGAGAGGTGGCATCAGACACGCTGGAATGAGCAAAGGATTTGGGGTCCAGCTTTACCACTTACTGTGTGATCTCAGCCAAATTATTAATAAAAACACTAGCTCATATTAGAGTGCTTATTAAATGCCATGGCCACATGAAGCACCTACATTCATGGTCTCATACAATTCTCCCAACAACCGTGTGAGATAGGCACTGTTTTATTCCCATTTTATAGATGTTAAAACAGAAGCTTTGGAAGTTTGTTCATTTGTTCAACAAACACCAAGTGCTGTGCTGTGCGCTGGGAATATAACAGTGGGTGAGGAGATGAGACCCCTGTTCTCATGGAGCAGGGAGTGGCTAGAGGTCAGGCAACAAACAAGTAAATACAGGAACTGGATGATTTAGGAAAGTGGTACATGCTCTAGTAAGACCGTAGTGTGATGGACAGCGGCTGGAGGAGAGTGGGGGACACGATTATAGTCAGGTAGTTAAAGAAGGCTCCTCAAGGGGTGACATTTTAGTTTTAGATATTGAGGCTTGAATGTGGTTGAGAAGTCAGCCATGCCAAGACCCAGGGAGCTGGACTCCCAGGAGCAGGAACAGCAAATGCAAATGCCCTGAGGTCTAATAAGTCCAGTCTGGACACCATAGTGAGTTGAGCAAAGGGGAGAGCAGTACCAGTGAGGCTGAGAAGAGGCAGGGCCAGGTCACACAGGGCCTTGCATGTCATGGTGAGGAGTCAGATTTTCTGCAATGGGGAATCACTGGCGGGTTTCAAATAAGGGAAGAGTTTGACTGATGTATACTTTTAAAGACCTCTTTGGCTGCTGTGTGGAGAAGAGGTTGTCAAGAAGCAGAAAGGAAGCTGGAGGATTGGTTAGGAGACTGATTTAGTTGCCCCAGCAACATACAGTGGTTGTGATCAGAGTAGACCAGTAGTGATGGGCACAGAGACAGGGGATGAAATAGGAATGTATTTTACAGATTGAGCTGACAGGATTTGATGATGAATATGGAAAATTAGAAAGAGGAATCAGGGCAGCTCTTCATGATGGTGCCATTTATTGAGATGAGGAAGACTGGAACAAAGCAGAAATCAACAGTTCTATTTTGGCCCTTGGACCTATGGTCTTGAAGCATAGTGTGGAAGATTGGGGTTATTCTTCTGGAAGTCATCAGCAGATAGGTGGGCTTTAAAGCCATGGGGTGTGAAGGGGATCAGAGGATGTGACCCCAAAATATGCAACTTTGGCATAAGGATTATTTTGAGCTGGAGGCAATAGAGAAACAGCAGACTCAGGAAAAGCTCTCTACCCTTCCCCTATCTGCCCAAAGGTAGGGTATAAATTTTCCTTTGTGAAGGTGTCCCCCCTCTCCTCAACTATACCAGGAAAGAAGAACAACTCTTAATAACCAGAGACACTTCTCACCCCAAGACTGTACAAATTGGAGTCTGCACAACAAACCTTACTAAAATAACCCTTACCTTCCTTTCCCCCATATATTTACCTTCTCACAATTTACCACTCCTAGAAGGCCAAACCCTTTTGCCTTTGCCTTATCACTTCTCCACAATTTACTGCTCTTTGTTAAAATGGTATATAAGCCTCAGGCTTAACTGCTTCTTTGGATGTCAGTTCTTTTCTATGAAGCCCTCCATATGCATACATAATAAGACTTTTCTCATGTTAATCTGTCTTTTGTCAGTTTAATTTGCAGTACTCCAGGTATAAAACCTAAGGGCATAGAGGAAAAAAGTTTTCTTCCCCTACAGGTTAAGTGACATTGTCTGGAGAGAGAATCCAGGGAGAAAGGTCTAAGGACTGAATGTGGGGCCCTCTAACAATGAGAGATCACACAAAGGAGGGGATTCAGTGAAGGAGACAGGATAGCAGCCAGTGAGGGTCAAGGAGAGCATGATGTCTCAGAAGCCAAGAGAAAAGAGGATTTCAAGGAGGAATGGCCAGTGGTGTCAAATATTGCTGAGTTGCTGAGTAAGATGAAGACAGGGAAGTCATCATTGGATTAGCAGAAGGGAGGCCATGGGGGATCTTATAAGAGCAGACTCAGTGGAAATATGGGGTAGATTCTGGATCCATGTGGATCCAGGGGAGGAAGGGAGATGTTGACTACTCTTTGGAGAAGTTTTCCCGTAAAGAGGAGCAGAGAAATGGGGAGGTAGCTGGAAGGTGATGCAGGGGTCAAGGGAGGGGTCTATTAAGAAGGAAGAAAAGACAGCATGTTTGCATGCCAATGGAGGACAGACTGACAATGTATGGGAAGGGTCATGGCAGAAACAGTCTTTGAGAAAGTTGGAGGGGATGAGACCCAGTGAAGCAGGCATTTGAAAGTGGACAATCTGTCTGCTATCATAAGGAAGAAGCAGCTCCACATGATGAATGGATTTGCGGTTGTAAAGATGAGAGTCCCTGTCTGATGACTTTTATTTTCTCAGTGAAGTGTGAGCAGAGAGTGAGGGCTATGGGAGGCTGGAGGTGGGAAGAAGAGGGATAAGTGGTGAACTGACACAATAGGAAGATAGTAGGAGGGTCTGCCAGCATGGAGTGTCCGGCTGGTCCCCAGGGTCACTAATTTAAAGTTGGACCAGTCAGCATGTTTGCATGGTTTTCTCCAGCCATGTGTAGCGGCTTGGGTACAGGTAAGGAATAGGTGGAAAGCTGGCATTTTGATGGTACCAAGCTGGGGACAGGGACACAATGCAGGGAGAGAGAGAGAGGCAAGGAAGTTAAGGGTCCTTGCAGAGGGAGTGAATCTAAGCTCGATTAGAAAAGAAATGAGGGCCCAAAAAAGATGACGGAAACATAGTAGGAGACTGCCCGTTTGGGGTCCAAGGAATACTCTATTGGGTCAACAGAGGATGAGAGCTGGAAGGATGGGAGGGGGTGATCAGAAGGTGAGCTCTGAAGGTAGTGCAGTTCACTGGTCATAGCAAGGACATGGGTAGAACAGAGTACCTGCCAGAGTGGGACAGAGAAAAACATTGCTGTAGGTGAGATGGTCAAAGAACGTGAGGCCCGGGTCTTGGATGGATCACGCCTGGGAGACTGGAGAGTGGTGAAGAGGAAGGCAGTGAGCCAGACTTCTTCAGTGAATGAGCAGGAGATGTTCCCTGGCAACCCCACCAGTGAATGACAGAGCTGAAATTCTAACCCAGGCCAGGGCCCTCAGCACCTGCTCCTAACCACTACACTGCACTGCAAACTGTCTCTTGGTGTTGCAGATTTCTTCATTCTTAAAATGGAGACACATACAATACCCACCCGCCTGCCTGAACAATGCACATCGAAGAGCTTTATAAGGCACTTTCCGTACATTGGGCATATGCTCCGTCGGCTGGACTGCTCCAGTGGACCTGGGCAGCTCGTCACTACAAGACACACCACCCACATTAGCTCTTGAAATACACACTTCTGAATTGCCCACTGGGTCATGTGTATTGCTCACTAATTCGACCAGAAGCCCTTGACTTTAGGCACTGGGCTGCCTCAGGGATTTGGGGTTTGTGTGAAGGTGGCAATGGCAGTAAAGGGGACTTGATGTGGCTGCCGGGTTCCTGACATACTGGCTGCACGTTGCATCTCACTTTAAATGCACTGGTGTGCCTGGCTACATACAGAAGCCCCGGAGTGAATACCTTTGCAAATTGAAGCTTTCTTTTACAAAGTGAATCATCATCTGATTTGTAAGTGGAGATTTTCGTATTTTACTTTTTCTTAAACTGGTGCCTAGGTAGAGTTGAAAATCTTGGAAACGGCCAATTATTCAAATTTATGTTCTTTCCACAAATATTCGTGGAGCCCCTCCCATGTGCCAAGCCTGGTGCCAGGCACTGGGGGATGGGGCAGAGAACAGGAGAGACAGGCTCCTGGGCGCTGGGAGGATCAGACCCCGCAGTTTCACTCAACATGGGCAGAGTTTTGTGTTTTCCTTTCCCTCTCCGGCCTGGGCTGTCCCTGAAGCTTTTCTGGCAGGTCCTGGTGTGAGCAGCTCACCACGAGGTGCTCAGAATTCAGAACACTTGGCAGCAAGGGAATGAGGTCGTGGCCATTTGGAAAGGATTAGGGAAAAGTCACGCGGAGTGCGATTTGGGGCTTGTGTTTATCTCAACTGCAACTTTCCAGAAAGCTGGGACACCCCATTCCAATAAAAGCTTCCCCAAGTATTTTTAGAGGCATTGTGATGGTGCTGGGCTGTGTGGATAGGGGTGGTTTTCTGGATTTGTTTTCTGGAATTGCATTTAGTTACTGATAAAACTTCTGTCCAATTTGTGAGCCAACATCTAGTTTCTAAGGGGTGTGCTATGGGCTGGTGATGGAAAAGGTAGAACTATTGAGCCGAGAGGCAGAATTCAGCAGGGCTTCCTTGTGGCTGGAAGCTGCGGCCAAGGCCAGGGCCAGATGGGGCATCTGGGTCGGTGGGAGAGCTGGGCCCAGAAGCCTGGCCTCATTGTTCAGAACTGAACTTTTCCCACCACTCCTGGGGCTCTGGGGGCTGAGGCTCAGAATCGTCTGGTTTGCTATCAATCCAATGATTCTGCCGGGCCCCAGGCAGGGTAGGACAAGGACCCAGCTGACTCAGAGAGCCACGGAGACAGCACTGTCCGCCAGGGGAGCCCCAGCCAGAATGAGCTAGCTGTCTACTGCACACCTGCCAGCCACTGAGAGATGGTTAAAGCGACGGCCCAGCAGAAGGGCCAGTGCACAGCCAGCCCCTCCAGCTCCACAGGGCGGGGAGGGAGAGGGAGGTGCTGGGAGGTTCCTGGAGCCCAGCCTGGGCCCAGTTTTTTCCACTCTCTTTTTATTATTTCCAGCAGTCCAAGGTTTTCAGTTACTCACACTCATTTATTCATTCCATCCATTCAACATTGATTAATCGCCTACTTTGTGCCAAGCATTCTGCTCCATGATTTGCAGAAACTACCTCTTTGCTTTTCAATTATCCCCATCTCCAGACACGGTGCCCACTTTACAGTAGTCATTCAATGCATGGCTGCTGCCATATGGCTATTATTGTCATTAACTGTAGCAGTGACAAGCACTACTAAGACAGAGCTCCTGACCTGGAGGAAGGAGAAAGGATACCTACTCTGTTCTGGGTCCGGTGCCAGCCTTTACCATACCTTACCCCACCGAAGAGAGGCTGGTATTATTGCCAGGGAAACTGGCATAGAAACAGGTAGTGACCACGTGTCTGGGGGCAGTAAGAGGGGCTCCAAGAAGGTCTCGCTCTAGTGGCCTCGTTTGAGTTGCGCCTTGAAGTCCAAGTTCACTTGGTGGAAAATGGAGAGAAAGGGAAGAACATTCCAGGTGGAGAAAACAGCCTGAGCAATGGCCTGGAGGCTGAATGTGCCTGGGGTTCAGGGGTGGGGTGCAGGAGGGATGGCCAGAAGTTAAGAGTGGCTAGAGCTGGGGGTGCACCAGCAGGTGCTTGGTTTCATGCCTTCCCTCAATGTCTGGGTGGGTTTGCCTCCAGGACATGACCTTGGACAGTCCTGAGCTGGCCATGTGCCCAGACTTTCCTGGCTGATGTGCTCAAGTGCGGACCTTCTGGTTATTTGCTTTTCTGGTCCCGCCGCTCTGTGGCCACTGCTGCTATCCCAAGTGCAAGGCTGAGGGCCCTCAGCTCATGAGGTCCTTTCTCTGGGCAAGAGCTTGGTGCAATTGGCCCCCAAAGTTCCCATCAAAGGCTCCCAGAGTTGTAGTGAGCTCTGCGTGAAGCACCATGCTTTGCCTGCCTGCAGCCTCCCTCAAAAAGGGAGCAGGGTTGTGTAGGATGGAAAGCTCAGTGTAGCCATTGGGGCTACAAGGAGCACAGCACAGCCAAATCCAAATCCCTAAACTGTGCTTGAGCCCTTGCTGACACCACCTCATATTCACCTCTTCTGCCCCCACCCCCCAGCAGACCCCAGACTGGGCTGTGACTCTTCTCCCTCTGTGGTCGTGCATGGCTCAGGGGCAACAGAAAGGATGCTATACAGTCAGGAGCCCTGAATCCTCTATCCTGCCATTGACTCCTTGCTGTGTGAACCCAGGCAAATCGCTTAACCTCTCTGAGCCTGTCTCTTCGTCTGTGAAATGGGATAATAGCATCCTCTTTGCTGTCCTAGGGTTTGGGGGAGTTTCCTGAGTAAACATGGGTAAAAACACAGTAGACGGGCAAGCACGACGTGTGTGTGTGTGTATGTGTGTGGCGGGGTGACAATCAGTGAGACCAGCGATGTTTCGGTTACCCTCTTGCTCCCCGGAACAAAGGCCCTGGCTGCTGCCACGGTGGAGTGTGGAGAGGGAACATGCTGGCAGGCCCTGCAGCCTCCCCTGTCCTGCCCTAGGACAGGGGATGCTTTTTCTACCCATCAGGGGAGTTGAGTAGCCCCAGGGTGAAGGGTACAGAATAAGGTTTGGGCCTGGGGACCTGGAGCAGCGCCCTGGCTCCCACCCAAAATGGGGCTGTTCACCTCAGTGCCATCCTGCAGCCTCCTCCACCCGCAGTCCCAACACCAGAGTCGCCTCAGAGAAGCGTAGCGAGGCCTGGCCTCAGCCCCATCTGGCCTCTCTGCTGGTCTCAGCTCCACGACCTCCCCCTAAGCCCAAGCACTGCCAAGAGGCCGCAGCCCACTAAACCAGGATGGTGGGCAGGGGTGTGGCTCCCCAGGGCTCTGCTCTGGGGGTGAGAAGCAGAGACGTACCGGGGGACAATGGTCTAAACCACCGCTCAGTCACTTGTTCAGTTATTCACCAAACAGCTTCTTTAAAGAGATCAAAGAGCACACACATGAGGAATTATTAAGACATTCTAGGGCTTCCCTGGTGGTGCAGCGGTTAAGAATCCGCCTGCCAATGCAGGGGACACGGGTTCGATCCCTGGTCCAGGAAGATCCCACATGCTGCAGAGCAACTAAGCCCGTGCGCCACAACTACTGAGCCTGTGCTCTAGAGCCCGCGAGCCACAACTACTGAGCCCATGTGCCACAACTACTTAAGCCTGCGTGCCTAGAGCCCGTGCTCCACAACAAGAGAAGCCACCTCAGTGAGAAGCCCGCGCACCACAACAAAGAGTAGCCCCCACTCACCACAGCTAGAGAAAGCCCGCGTGCAGCAACGAAGACCCAATGCAGCCAAAAATAAATAAATTTAATTAAAAAAATATTAAAAAAAAAAAGACATTCTAGTTGAGGAACCAAAGAAAATACATTTTACAAAGCACCCTCCCAGGCCAGTTATGTAACAGCGTAGGACAGCAACATGCCCCAGAGACAGCGGCCGATGAGAGGGTGGCAGATGCCACAGTGCAGGGGCGGCTGAGACCCAGAGGGCTGTACGCAGAGTGGTGGGTCGGCGATGAACTGGGCCTCGGTTTCCCCCCGTGCAGGCTGGCAGCCCAGGGCTCACCCACGAGGCTTGCCCAGTTCTGAGGAGCTGATGCCGCACACGTGGATTAGCTCATTCAACCCTCGTAGGTGCCCGTGGGGGAGGGAGGATGGTTATCCTCACTTTACAGAGGAGGAGACTGAGGTAAGAAGAGGCACATCCTCTCACTGGGAGCACATGGCTTGTCAGTGGCGGAATTGGGACTGGGACCCAGTCTGCAGAGTTGGTGCCTTTAGCCTGCACTAAACTGCACCAGAGGATGTGAGCGAATAGCCTTCCCAGATATGAGAACATCAGAGCTGGAAGGGACCCAAGTGACCCCGGCACTCCCTGCTTTTAGGAATGAAGACACTGAGGCCCTGCGTGGTGACGTGTCCTGTCCACAGCCGTGCGGCCAGTGAGGGGCAGAGCGGGTCCAAGCTGCCAGTTCCTGACTCACTGCTGCTTCTCTCTTCCCGTGCTATGCCCAGTGCAGTCTGGGAACCAAGAACATGGGCGTCACTGGGAGCTAATGAGGAATGCAGTCTCAGGTCCCACCCAGACCTACTGAACAGAAAGTGCTCTTGCACTTTGACAAGAGCCTGGTGATTTGCATGCACTTTACTGATGGAGAAGCACTGCTCTGTGCTACCCTGCCTTCCTGGTCGGCAATATCTGTTACTGTGAGAATAATGACATTGTATCCAGACACTGTAAAACTTCAAATTACAAGATACTGGAAGCTCCATCCTGGAGTCACCTGGGATCTGGGGGAAGTGACAGAGTGGGTCCCCCGGAGCTTAATCCTTCACAGGGCCCTGCACACCCATCCTGCTAGTGAGCTTAGTCCTGAGCTGGGCTTGCCCAAGCCCAGGGAGGAGGTGACACTCACAGATGGTCCAGAACATCCTTACCAGAGCCACTGGCTGCTATGGTCCCCCAAGAATTAGAGCTGGCGGTTGGCTAGGGAATGGCCTGGTTTAGGACAGAACTTCCTGGGGCCAGAGCCTGACAGCCGTGGTGGCAGCCAAGAGCTGGCTTGGGGTGAGCCAAGGGGCTTCGGTTCTCTCTCACTCTCTACCAGCACCTCTCCTGTACTGTCTCAGTCCCATGGAAAGTCCTTTGTCCTCAGAGCCTCAAGACCCTATGCCTCCCCAAACTTCACCTCGTAGAAACCCTGCCACTGACCCCAGGTGAGATCAGAGCCTGAGACTGCCCAGCGCGCCCACCTCAGCCCCACATTCTGGTTGGCTGGCTGGCAGCCCCTGGCCAAGCCCTGGATCCTGGGAAGGTCAGCGGAGCTGGGCAGAAGCAAGGGGAGGGCTAGGAGACTAGGGAAGACCCCGGGCTGGGGCTGCGCACAGGAACACAATGGCTTTTTGCTCCATCTCACCTCCTCTGAATCTGAGGTCACCACGCAAGGGCACGGAGAGTCCCTCTGTAGCTGACGGGGGTGGCGGCACTGAGCTCCACCTTCTAACACAGCCCTGAGGCTCCACCACAGCCTTCAGATGGAGCAGGAGCTTCTCCCTGGGGGACCCTCCAAGGCACTCGACTTCCCTTGCTGCGCCTCAGATGCCCTACCCCCTCCCTCCAAGCTCTTCCCCTTTGTCTTTGATGTACTGTTTAACTTTCACCCCTTCTGGGAAGACTGGTATCTGCTCAGAAGAGCCATGGCGAGACCTGGTTCTGTACTTGTCCCATCATTTGGGGTGTGTGGGTGTGTGGGTGTGTGGGTGTGTGTGTGTGTGAGAGAGAGAGAGACACAGACAGACAGACAGATCTTCAGCAGTATTCAGGAAACTTTTCCAAGGCGGCATGAGAGCTCAAGGACCTCAGAGTCCACATAGGCAGGTCCTGGGTCAGCACCAGCTCTCAGCAAATGCCCCTCTGACTTGCTGTGCAACCTTGAACAACCTCTCTCCTTCTCTGAACCTATGTAAAATGAGGAACAAGGCTAACTTAACCCTCTTCAGGTTGGTCCTGGAGGAGCACTAGGGCTCCTCAGAGAAGCTTTCAGGGAGTACATGGCATCTAAGGGGAGGTCTGATGGGTGGGGCTCCAGCTCCCCTGTTTTCTGTAATAGGCTGCTTGTTGGCTTTTGTTGACAAAATGGTATAAATCCCTGGGGAAAGTTCTGGAAGATTTTTATGGTGCTTTCCAGCTGGAATACTCTAGAGGTAGGTGTCTGCTCTATGTGGCACAATTCTGGGCCAGTCCAGGCTGGGGTCCTTGGGCACAGTCAGGACCAAAGGGAAGAACCCTCTCCCTCAATTGGCTTGGCCCAGGAGTGGTGGCAGACATCCCTGGGAATGCAGGGGACAGGAAGGAAGAAGGTCCATGTACCCCCTCTCTGTCTTTGATGGCCGGGCAGCTGCTCCTGTTTTCCTTCCTGCCCTTCTCCACTCATCCAAAATTTCCCAGAGGAAGTGGCTCTCATTAAAGTAAGGGAGGCTGAAGATGCTTTAGTCACTGACTTGTTCAGTGGTCAGCTCAGCCCCTGGGAGTGAGTGCAATCCTGGAGGAAACCAAGTGAATCTGTGGCCTGTTTCCATGGGGCAATTTGCTGGGTAACTGTCCAGTCTCTTCTAGGCTTTGTAGAGGTTGTAGGCTCAGCTCAGGAGAGATGAGACAGTCCTTCACTCCAAAGGGACTGGCCCCAAGAGCCATGAAGATGGTAGTGTGCCCTGACTATCAATTTCACTGCTGGGAATTCAACTGAAGGAGATATTGTGTAAAGAAAAGGCCATCATAAAGATGATCACTGTGGCATTACTCATAACAGCCCCCAAATTGGGAACCACACCCAGCTACACAGCAATAGGGGTAGTAAATTACAGAACATCAGTTAGATAGAATATTATGCACCCATTAAAATTAGTATGTGGAAACATGGAAACAACACTGATAAAAAAATGTTACCAAAAGCAGCTCAGCACTTGTCAAGTAGTTCCCTTTCTTTTTCCTACAAAAGGTGACAAAGAACTGCAGGGGAACTTGCAAAAATGAAAACAGTTATGTTAGGGCAGAGTATTATGAGTTATTATAATTATTGACTATTTACAATGTGCTGGGTTCAGTGCTGGGTGCTGAGGACGGAGCAGTGAATTAGAATGTATTTCCTTGCTCTCCATCTACAGCTTCGAATCTAATGATGGATTTTTTCCCCTAAATGTCCTTCAAAGTTGTCATAGCATCATCTTCCAATAAAAAATAGCTGATGAGAGAAATAAGCGAGGAAAGGTACTCCTCTCCTTCTGGGTAATGTATTTCATTCCCGGCATCAGAGCCGCCTCCAGCTGGATTACATACATGTCGGAAGAAAACCGAATGTAAATGTGGTAGTGACATTTCGGACTCATAATGTCTTAGTTTCCTTTGAAGCAAAAACATTTTAAAAACTCCATGTTAAAAAAGAAGTAAAAAGTTAGGACTTGTTACTAATCTTGCAGTTGAATAATTAAGTATGCCTAATTCTGAAAGTAGCAAGCTAAATTATGCAGTGCCAAAAGTGACATCTCTTATACCTACACCATCCCGGCTACAGCGGCATGGTTTTAGCTTTATAGCTAAAATATGCTGCCAGAAAACCTAATAAAAGGAAGCAAAAATATTTCTGTTTATATCAAGCTGCCATTTGAGAGAGACTTTTAAATATGTTCTTCCCTATGTGTAAATCTGACAGCAGTTGCATAATTAAAACCCCAGTGGAGAGTTTCCTTTTAATCTTTTCAAAGTAAACCAATAAAACATCCTTTAGGATGTGAAATGATGGATTAATACTCTTTGGATTGTTTGAATATCTTTGAGCTAGGGCCTGACTCCAAGAATACTATTTAGTACTAAAAGAACACCAGCCAGTGTCTTTCTCTTTAGGAGTTCATGTAATCATGGGAGATGCAGATAACAACATGCCAAAGGCGACACATGCATGGTTATGAGTTCTACTTGTCTTGGATTTTGTTAAATGGAGGAATGAATAAATAGATGTATTTACGTTAAAACAAACTTGATTTCAACCCCCTGGGAATATGTCATACAGCATAAATGGCAGAAATAATAATTGCCCAGGATTTCAGTTCAGTGTAAGCAATCAATATGAATAATTTAGACCACAAAGTGGATTTTCATTTTGCTTAAGCTATTCAGACTGACTTTCTATTCAGCCTCAACTACCACTGAACAATCACTGGCAAATCTTCCCACTGGGTCTATGTTGTGTGGACAGCTGCAAATTACCTAGCTCCGGATATGGGCCTTGTTCAAGCCAAATGTCAGGACAAATATTCTACCTCATCATGGTGTTTCATCTCACATGAGTACACACAACCACACCTGAATTTTTCTTCTGTGTCTCCCTCTAGCTGAAGGCCCATTCCTGCCCCTTCCTCCCCTCCCCTACACACACACACACACACACGTGCAAAAGAAGGCAGAGAGAAAGTGGCTGCTGTCCTTGGACCAGAATTTACCCGAATGTCTCCTACTTGCTAGCATTTCTGTCTCTAACTTTCTTGGTACTGGCTCTTGCCTTCCCAGCTGTCTAAGACTTACCAGAGGCTTCTAGTCTATCTGACCTCTAAGATGTGTCTGATCCTTCAAGTTTTCTCTGGACTTAATCAGCTGTTGGCCTGACCAACAGACCAGTCCTTTTGCTCAGCCCTGCTGTGGTGTCTGTCAGACACACACACAGATACACACACACACACACCCGTTATTAAATACTTCAGCCTCAAACAGGAATGTGCCCACCAATTATATAAATGAAACTGGTAGAATAAACACTGCATAACTTGGATTCTGGACCCAGCTGAATACATAATTAACTGTGACCTGAGACACGTCCCGTAACACTCTGAGCCACATGGGATTGGACCAAAGGACCCCTCCTTGTTCCAATCATCATTAGTGAGGCTAGCCAAGATGTGGCGCCCATGAACACTGCAATCCAACTGCCCATGTTGGAATATGCTTCAACCTTTGTCTTGTAGAATAAGCTTTAACCTTTCAACATATTAGCACTTGGGGCCTGATATACACAATATATCACAACATATCATATTTATGGGATGAATGAAGAAAGGGTTTTCTATACTGAAGTCTAGAAGAATCATTTAGTTGGGTCTATACAATACAAGAAAAGGTCCACACTGCTGCATGGACCATACACACTGTGATATTCAAATAAAACTGAGTGCATGCTAATTTTCCTCTTCGCTGGATGAGGTGGCAGATAGAGAATACTGACTGCCCATTTTGGATTCAGCTTTGGCTCCCTGAGCTGCTGAATCCATAAAAGCACCAGTAATAATTGTCTCTGAAGACTCAGGGCATTTAAGGGAAAGGAACTACATAAACAGAAGTGAAACTGACGTATGTAGGTCTTTACTTAAATCTCATCCAAGTACATTTTGCAAGAGAAGCCTGAAATAAAAATCATGCTACTTTGGGATTCAGCAGAACTTATCTGACAGAAGTGACCAGTTTGAACCACTGCCCCAGACCACGTCAGCAGATGGATAACTGCCAGAGACCCTGCTACTTGTGTGGCTCTCTTGGCACCGCTGCAAAGGGGCTAGTTCAATGCTGAGCTGTCCACTGGCTGGTTCTGGCCCTGAGTGCAGCTCTTCTCAGAGATAAATATCTCCCTGCAGCAGATTTTGGAAACAATGTGCTGGGTCATTTGTAACATAGCCACCAGCTTCAGCATAACCTCCTACAATGCTTGCCTACATCCCAAAACACAAATCAAGAAAGAGAACATAGTTTCTTTCTGCTTGACTAAAGAACAGCCAATCCTGCTCGTAGATTAAAGGCTCGGGCTTGGAACAATTTACCAACACACTGACTTGATTTTGTGCAAAGAACTGAGAGAAGCTGTAGAAGCCATGGCTGGGCAGTGAATGAAGGCATTGATGGGAGCTCATCAGAAAGGCACAGAGACCACAGGTCACTGGAATGAGGCCCCATTTGGATAGACTCATGGCCTGTAGGGGAAGGGGACACTGCTACCACCTTTCCCTTAACCTGTGGGTTCCATTAGGAAGCCAAGGTCAGAGCACACCGCTGGGAAAGAAAGGCTGTGGCTGCCCAATATGTGCACAGGTTGCCTCTAGGTGAAAGCAAAAGGGTGTATTTACAAGAGGAAGAGCATAAATCAATAATGAGCTATGAACACATGATGTCATCTTCCAGGACTAAGCATCTTTAGTACTTTTAAAGCACTTTAAAAAAAAAAAAAGAAAAAAAAAAACCCCTCTAGTTGCTATAGCAACTTGATGCAGCTCTTAAAAGGGGATTTTTTTTAAGGGGGTCATTTTATATCTTCAATCACCATAACAACATGATATAGCTTTTAAATGGTATTTTTATCCAATTTGTGTGTACTTTGGACTTGGGCCACATTTGCCTTTTCTATTTAAAGTCATCAGATCAAACATGACACATGAAAATTCATTGAAAGGAAGCCCTTTCGTAGACTATACATATACACTCAGAGAGCCATCTCTAGCTGCTCATATTCTGCACATGGATGCAGTCTTTCTCTCTGCCTCCCAGCAGCCACCTACAATGGCTTACACTGGTCAGTTAGTCCATTCCCCCCGTCTCTAAGCTGGCATACCAATCCAGCCCAGAACCCACCCACAGAAGGCGTGCCGGTGCAATCCCTCACCTCTCAGCCCAGTGGATCCAGTCCCCTCCTCCAAAACTACCACCAGGGGATAGTGCTTTGGGGTGACTAGAGGCATGACCAGCCAAGTGCCTTCTTCCACCCTGGGACTGGAAGCAGGAGTAGATGAGACACAAAGTCTTGCCAAAGTGAAAATCTTGTATTTATTCTGCACTCTATACAGTAACGGGAAGAGGTCTGTTTCACGTGACACCCAGGGCCCAGGGAAACGGGGGGGGGGGGGGGATGGGGAAAGTGAGTGAGAGGAGAATAAAGAGAGAGGCAGGGTGGAGTGGGGAGCAGTGATGGCTCCACAATCTCTACAAGAGAGGCTCAGAGGAGGAGCGAAAGAAATAGGGGGGCTTCGAGGAACAGTTACACAGCATTTTTTGTACAGTTGCAAAATCATGAACTATTTTACCAAAAATAAGAGGAAGGGATGATGGAAAGTACAGAGAAACTACCCCCTGCACCCAAGTTACCCCCTTGGTGCCACTATTGGTTGGAAAAGATAGCAAGGTAACAAAGAAGAGAGGTCAAGAAATTGGAGGGGAAGTTGGAAGTGGGGAGGGGGGGAGTAAGAGGAGAAAACCAGAACCAGAGCGGCTGAAGTCCTATTCTCCAAGTCTAATGGGGTGGTGTAGACTGTAAAGAAAAAAAAAAAAAAGATGCGAAGGAGATCTAGGGATTCTTCTGGGGAAATGGTCGCCTTCCCCAGGGTAAAAGGGCTGGAGGACTCTGAGGGAAAACGCGTGTAAAAGAAGAAAGAAGAAGAGAAAGGAGATAACAACGCTGTGAGTGGAGAGAGGAAGGGCCTTCCAAATCACCTGGATGAGGAAACCGAGGACTAGGGGGCGTGAGAAATAAGAAGGAAGCAGCAGGCCCCTGATACATGTTCTCCCAAGTCCTTTTTTAGAAGCCAAAACTGAGGCACAAGCGGTTAGGTCACGCAGTTGGCAAGTGCTGGAGCGCGGGCGGCCCCCGGTCTGCCCAGCGCCCGGTGAGGGTTCTCCCCGTTTGGCCTCTTTGCCAGGCAGTCACCGTTGGGTGCGCGCCAGAGATGGGCCTCTCAGGCCACCTCCCGCGCCGAAAGCCAGTAAAGAGGGAGACGGAGCAGGAGGAGGGGGACGGGTGGGGAGGAGAGGGCGAAATGAAAGTAGGCAACGGGGCCTCAGAAGGGAAGAGGGAGCCGAGGGACGCGGCTCGAGCCCCGAGCAGTGGAAAGGGCGGCAGGTGAAAGACGCGGAGAGGAAAGTCGCCCGCTGGGCGCGCCGCTCACCTATGGTCGACACCACGGTGCCCACGAAGTAGAAGGCGCCGGGAAAGTCCCAGCGCGGGCGCAGCGCGTCGGCTCGGACGCCGGCTGACAGCGCGGCCTCGTAGTGCCGGAGGAAGGCGCGCAGCTCCGGCTCGGCCACTCCGTGCGCCGCGCTGAAGTTGCGCAGCGTGGCGCCCCAGCGCGCCCGCGCCTCCGCCTCGCCCGGGCTCTCGAGCGCCGAGAAGACTGTGGCGCCCGCCACCAGGTAGAGGCCGATGAGCGCCGCCAGCAGCACGAAGCGGCCCGTGTCCTCGTTGAGGTGTGAGCGGCGGCAGCAGCAGCAGCAGCAGGAGGGGCGCGGCAGGCGGCGGCGGCAGCGGCGGGGCGGGGGCCGGGGGCTGCGGGAGGACATGGTCCGGAGCTCAGCCCCGGGGCCGGGGCGGCGCTCGGGGCCCGGGCCGCGACATCCCCCCCGCGGGAGCAGAAACGTGAGGATGGTGACCAGGGGTCGGGGGCCGCCGCGGAGCCCCTCGCCGCCTCCTCCAGAGCCCGGACGGCGGGGCGCCTCCGCCTCCTCCTCGGCGCTCAGGCCGCACACGGGTCCCGCGGCCCTTCGGGCGCCGGAGCTGGGGCGCTCCTCTCTGCGCCCCGACGCCTGGCCGGCTGCCGCGGCTCCTCACCCACCGCCCTCGGGCGCGGGGGTCTCAAGGTAGGCCCCTGCCGCCTTGTGGCCGGCGTCCACGGGGCCCCGGGCCTCATACTCCTCTCCAGACAGGCCGCGGGCTGCGGGCGGGGCGGGCTGTAGAGCCCGGGCGCCTAGGACAGGGACGGGAGAGCAGGGCACGAAGAGAGACCCCGGGCGCGTCCCATGAGACGTTCCCGGCTCAGCGGCTCCCCGGCGCAGGCTCCGTGGGCAGTCCAGCTCCCGCCCCCGGGCTTGAGCTGGCGGCGTCGGCTTCGGAGCCTCGGAACCGAGCTGAGTCCGGGTAAGCGCTCCCTTTCCAGCTCCAGCCGGAGAGCCGCCCGGCACGGAGAGGCGGAGTCACCGGCGCCCGGGGCGGGGTGTTGGGGGGTGGGGAGTAAGGAAGGGAGAGAAGGGGTGGGGAGTTGGGCTGCTGCGACGCCTCCCTGCCGTTCTGGCTGCACTAATGCGGGGCACCGAAGCAGGTGTCCGGACTGCGGTGCTGGCTACCACGCCGCCAGGGAACACCGTCCAGTCCCTGTCCCTCCCTGCGCTTCGGCCCCGGAATCCCTCCCTTCTGTCCAAGCTGCCGCCAAACTTTGCTCAACTTGATGTTGTCCTGCGGTCTCAGGTGCTGGAGGCCGAAAGACGCCAATGCCCTCACACCGGGCTCTCCAGCTCCAGTCCGAAGTTTAAGTTCCCTGTCGCTCGTGTCTTCTTCCTGCATCCATCCACAGCGCCAGGTCTCGGAGGGTTCCTTTGGGGAAAAGATCCCGCTTAGGAGCGGGGAAAAGGTCACTCGACTCGGGGCGACCGGAGAATGAGGGCGTCTCCTCCCCCTCCCGACCGAGCGGGCGGCCGGCGTCAGCACCGCGGACAGCGCATCGGTGCCGCAGCCGCCGGGCGGGCGAAGCTGGGGCTGCGGGGACCCGCGGCGCGGGACGAGCCGGTCACCCTGCTGCGCTGTGCTTCCCCAAACCCTCGGTTTCCCTTTCTACCTCCCTTGTGTCCCCTCAACCCCTAAGGCAGGTGCGGTCGCGGAAGCGGAGTGCTGACAGGGAGGGGACGCTGCGGAATAGAGACGGGGGAGGAGTCAAGAGCGAGTAGAGGACCAAGCGGCCACGGGAGGAGGAAGCGTTCAGGCCCACCGGCTGCTGGATCTCCCTTCGTCACCCCAACCCTCTGACCCTCCGGTCCAGGGCGGGGGACGCCGGATAAGAACCTGGCTGCGGCAGGGTGGGTAGAGGAGGTGCAGGGAGAGCCCACTAGCCGGCTCCCCCGAGGCCGGCGGCGGGAAGGCTGGGTTCTTGAGCGCTGAGGAGGGTGTGTGTGTGGGGGGGGGTACATCGTCCCCCCCTCCGTCGCGTGGCAACAGGGAAACACGGCGTGGGGCTCGGCCCCAGCGCGGGAGCTTCTCCGCCCTCCGCGGGCCGCCTTTGCCGGGATCTCTAAGTTCTGTGTCGAGGAACGTCCTTGGTACAGACAGAAAACCGTCCTCTTCTGGCAGCCAGCCCCTTCTCTGTCCGTCCCGCTTCCACAGGAGAGGGGGGCCCTGATGATGATGAGACGATACAGATAACAGAAAATGAAGATAATTATGGAAGCTGTGCTTAGCTACCCTAGGTGGGTGAACCGTGACTAAATACAGCACTAGCCCCCCACCCCCAAATCTCGGGCGGTCTGGTCTCCACAGCAGAAAACACTCAAGCTAAGGCCGACCCAGAGTAGTGGCATTGTCAGTCCCCTAAGCGTCAGAGGACTCAAAGTCGTTCCTGAGCAAGCCTCCACCGTTCACTGAGCATCTGAAAGCCTGGAAACCAGGTCCTTCTGACCGCATGCCCCGACATGGAGACTGGAGGGCAGGGGGTAGGGGTGGGGTTTGGGCAAGAGAGCTGTCCAGAAGCTAAAAGGCATCTGACTTCAGATGTTGCTTTTCCCAAACCAGGGCACATCGGAGGCATGGATCTTCCTAGAAGTTCTCCTCCAGTTTATGGACGGAGCCAACTATACTCCCCTTTGTGTTAGGGGAGGGACCAATGGGAGAGGATCCACCCCTAGCATAGTCAGAATCAGCCTTACTGGTACTGGATGGCATGTGGTTAACTTCACAGTGGTCTTCTCAGAAAGGGGCAGGGGGAACCTTTGTGTGAGAGGGAGAACATCTCATCCACTGAGAATATACAGCCCTCCCCTCCTTTTTCTGGAGCACAGTGGGAGCCTTACGTAGACACAAATTTTTGCCATTGCAGACTATTGTTACTATTGGCAAAATGCACTTCAACTATTCTCTTCAAGCCTTTGCCTCCCCTGGGCTCACCACTGGTGTCACCCCAGCCTGTTCCCCCATCCCTACCATACCCCCATCTCTACAAGCTTCTGCAGGCAGGGAGGACAGCCTAGCCGTGGACCTCCAGGGCTGGATTCCACTTGACTGGTCAGCTCTGACAGAAGTCCTAGAAGTGTCATTCCAGGAGTTGGCCCTGGAGTCTCCAGATGCAGCTGAAGGGCAATGCCACATCTCTCAGTGGTTTTCTTTGCCCAGACTCCCAGGTCAGGGACAGAGTGCTTTGCTGCAGTGTTCTGTGCCTCTGGACCTGCTCCTTGCCCAGCTGGCAAAGGGCCTGCCTTGTCCTCCAGCTTGTTATTCTAGCTTGATTAGTAGCAAACCCCTGGCATCAATCTCAACTGTGAATGACCTAATCAATTTATATAATAGGGAAATGATGAGTTCCCTGAACATAGGCTCGGGTCCTTTGGGGAACCAGTGCCATGATGAATGCTGTTTTTTTGCCCACTGAATCCATATAAGTTACTGGCTTCCAGCTGGCTACCCTCAGAGCTTTTACCTCAGCCCTGAATTGCTGCAACAGCCTCCAAAGAATGGGGGCTTGCTATCACAGATGTGTCCGTGCTTCGGTCTATCCTGCCTGCACCTGCCCATCATTGCCCTGATCATGCCCATTTGATCTGATCATGTGACTGATGTCCCTAGATGACAGTCTCCAATGGTTCCTTCAAAACTATAAAAATTTAGTCTCAAACACTTGTGGCTGCTATTCAAAGCCCTTGATCATGTGACTCCCAACAAATCATTCTAACCTCACCTTCTACTACTTGCTACTTATCCCCCAAGTACTCCATACTCAGCCCAGTCACCAGCACTTTGCTTATGCTATGGCCCTGCTGGAGCGTCTTCTTCCTTCTCTTCTTCTCCAGCTGTTCATACATGCAGCTCAACTCAGGTTAGACCTTTTTTCTTCCAGAAAACTTTTTCTCTGTAGGATATTTTGACCCAATCACTTTGACTGCCATCATTTCAGCTGTAGATCATTTGATTCTGAATGTCCTCAAGAACTTCAGACAAGACACCAGAGCAGGTAGAGCCTCTCTCTGTCTCTGCCTGTCTTTGTCTCTCTGTCTTTCTGTATTTTGTAAAAGAAAACACAATGGCAGGAGTGTTAATCAGGAAAATTAGGTAAGGTCAAGTGCAATCAATTGACGATTCCACTCCTAGGTATATGCCCAAGATAAATGAAAACATACATTCATGCAAAAACTTGTGTGTGTACGTTCATAGCAGCATTAATCATAAAAGCCAAAAAGTGGAAACAACCCCTATGTCCATCAACTGATGAACAGTTCAGTACAATGTGGTATAACCATACAATGAAATATTCAGCAATAAAAAGGAATGAAGTACTGATTCATGCTACAACATGAATGAATCTTGAAAGCATTATCTGAAGTGAAAGAGGCCAGTCACAAAAAGATGACATAGTGTATGACTTCATTTGTATGAAATGTCCAGCATAGGAAAATCCATAAAGACATGGTAACTTAGTGGTTGCTTAGGGCTGGGGGATTAAAGAGGAATGGGAGTGACTGCTAATGAGTATGAGATTTCTTTTGAGAGTGATAAAAAATATTCTAAAATTGATTGTGATGATTGCACAGCTCTGTGAATATAGTAAAAAGCTTCAAATTGTACATTTTAAATGTGTGAATTGTAAAAAAACAAATACAAATGCAACTAATCAAGCAAATCTTTACTGAAAAAAATGGAAACAGAACTTATCCCAAGAAAAATAATTTCTTTAAAATAAAAAAAAAGGAAAAATGGGAAACAGTTTAGCAATATGTAATGACTTTTTTTTTTTTGTCTCTGTACCAACTTTTTATTTAAAGTCTATTTTGTCTGATATTAGTATAGCCACTCCATCTCTCGTTTGGTTACTGCTTGCATGGAATATCTTTTCCCATCCATTCACTTTCAATGTATTTGTGTCTTTGGATGTTAAGTGAGTCTTTTGTAGACAAAATATAGTTGGATCATGAGACTCTCTGTCTTGCAACTGAACTTGTTAAGAATGCCTATGATTGTACATCTGCCTCCTGATATATTTCCAAATAATCAATGAATAGATATATTTATTGAGGATCTACCAGCTACAAAACAGTGTGCTATGAACTGTGTGTGTGTGTGTGTGTGTGTGTGTGTGTGTGTGTGTGTGTGTGTGATGAGCTCTGCTGTTCCTGCAAGAGCTTAAAGCCTGGCTGGGGAGACAAGATATGCATATGGGAAGCAGTAAGGACTATGCTACAGCAGATAGAGGTAGGAGCTGACTGTGTGGTACTGATCATGGGAGGTCAGAGAAAGGGGTCTGTGATGAGGGCTGCAAGAGTCCAAAGTTTTGGGTAGCAGGCAGTATGTGGGCTGGTTCTGAGGATGGGTAAGGTTCACATGTATTGGAAGAAAGGGAACATCCCAGCCAGGAGAACTGAGCTGGGTGCAAGAAAGTGAAGCAGGAAAGAGCATATTTTGTTCAAGGAACTGTGTCAAGCAGAGAGTAGATGTGAGTGAGAAGAGAGGGAAGAGTCTCTGTCTTTTATATTCCATGACCTCATTCTCTGGCCTCTCAGTCTCTCAATATGACGTTAATGCATGTAATAACTGACACTGTGAAACTCAAAGATGAATGCTTTCCTTCCAGAGTGAGAATCAGGTATCTAATATAAATGGACTTGGGCTTAATGAAGACAATTTTATGGCAAACTTTTAGTTTCCCCACATATACCACCACATGGGGTTAGCTGTGGCTGCAGAGGAAAAGAGGGACAGATGTGGAACATATTGGGTATACGGTCAAGGGCTCTAGTGTTAAAACTTCCCTGGGCTCCAGTTTCCACAACTGTCTTTGCAAAGAATGCACTGTGTCATCTTTATATCAACATGATTCTTGAGGATCAATAAAGTCGCTGACGCCTGTCTGTTTATAAGGAGCTTGGAAATGAAGCCCAGAATCCTAGGGTGAGGAGTTGCTATGAGGCCACTGGAGACCACTCCTTGCCTCCTAATTTTCTTGTCCAGAAAGCTGTGGGTTTCTTGTCTAAATGTCTCCATGAGTCCTCTCTCACAATGCCAAATCACTTTTTATTAAGAAGTGATTTTTAAATGTCTATTTCAATTCTTTCTTATTTTAAAATCTGATTTTTTGTTCTGTAGGTAAGGCCATACGTGTACTGATTTTGTCCCAAACAGATTTTGATATAGCTTTTTAAAGACTATGTAAGTAACATATAAATAACTTCGAATAATTGGAAGATTCAAAAAAACAAAAAAGGAAAAAACAAAAATTACTCCAAATTCCATTCCATTATCCAGAGAGAATTACTATTATCAGTCATTTTAATGACTCTCCTGCCTGCTTGGCTGGCTCTATCTGTCTATCTACACATACATATTTAATTTTATTAAAATTATGGGATATGTTACATACCACTTTAAACTTACTCTTTAATTTAACATTATAGGTCATTCAAAAAATATTTCAAATATTTCAATTCAAACATATCTGTGGAGCACCTACTATTACAGGTACCTGGATTGATTAATGATCATGGAGCTTACATTACTTTCATGTTTTTAAAAAATGTATATATATATACATATACATATATATATATATAGAGAGAGAGAGAGAGAGAGAGAGAGTCATTTGTTGGCATAGTGCCCTTCCAAATGCAGATGTAGCTAAATTTCACATTGGCAGGTATTCCTGGATTTTTAAGGTTCCCCCCTCATCCCTTTCCCCTATCTTTTTGCATCATTCTTTAGTTTCCTATTAAAATATCAATAGATGTTTGGGTTTGGCTTCTCAGTGAGACTGCTAGTTCCCACTCAAATCCATTCTCCACCTCTTTTTCTGCAACAGAACACCCATTTTATTTGTGGTGTCAATGTGCCCACTTAAAAGACTATATTTTCAAGCCTCCTCTGTAGTTAGGGGAGACTGTTTTTAAGTTCTAGCAAAATATTATATGCGACTTTCAGGAAGGCTGAATAAACAAAGATAATACCATAGGAAAGGGTGCCCTTTTATCCTCCCACTATTTCTCCTTCCTCGGTCATGCATCCTACAATGTGGATGTGATAGCTGGGACTTCAGCTGCCATCTTGTATCATGTGGTGACCTTGAGGAAGGAAGCCACATTGTAGTAGAGCAAGATGATGAAATGAGCTTGCATAACAGAGAAATGCCTATCTCTAGTCTTACATGGGAGAGAATTAGCCTTTATGTATTTAACCCACTTCACTAATCAAATATTCTGAATATTCAAAAGTTCCTGACTGAAATCAGTCTGAGATGAGACTTTAGACCTTCAAATACTGTGAGACAATCAACAGGCCTGACTCCTTCTTCTGCTTCAAATTTTCCCTCTCATCCCCCAATTTCCCCTCTCTCGGGTATCTTATACCTTATGGTCTCATGATGGTTGACTTACCTCTGTGTGTGTGTGCGTGTGTGTGTGTTTCCACTTTATTCCTACATATTCTTGCAATTGAGGGAGCTGAAATATCAGCAACTTTTCTAATTCAAAAACACTAGGTTACCAGACCCAAAAGCAAAGACAAAGCAGAGGAAGAGGGCACAAGGAGAAAGATGCTTTGGAGTTACAATAGCTAATATCTCATTGTTTGAATGAGTCATAAGTCTAAGAATATTGAACTGATCTTTAGAGATTCGAGCATTTGTTTTAGCTGGGCAACTCTTAAAAAAGGGCGTCGAGCCCAAGAAGAGAGAGGAATGGAAGGCAGCATTGGAGAGCGGGCAGTTTTTGGAAGCAGTTGTTCTTATAACGAAACCATTGTTCAGATTGTTAACTGGGCTGTGGTTGTGAAACACGTGCAAAGACGAGATTTGTTCATTAGACATCAGTTAAAACTCTTGTGCTGAAGATGGATCAAAGCACAGAGCATCATGCTCACCTTAAACAATTGAGAGGGAAATATGCTGTTTCCCTTGCTAATAGCCCAGTGATAAGCCTTGGTGGGTAGAGATATTGGAGGACGGTGTGGGAGTGGGGGTGATGTCTGGAGGATTGATGGAGGTAGCTGTGGGGATGGGGTGGGAAGAAGAATCTTGGGGACCCCTTTCCAGTATTACAAAAGTCAATAGGGCTTCTAGGGGCAGCAGTGCTCCTTGTGGATAGAAGGTGTTCTCTACAGATAAATATGTGAATGTGATCAGCCTGCCTTCATTCCTCCCTACCCCCTCTTTCCCTCCCTTCTTTCTTTCCTTCCTTCCACCTATACAACAAATATTTCCGAAACTCTACTCTGTGCCAGGCACTGTGCTACTAAGGATTCTGACTCATTACAGATCATTTTAGGATGGAGTAGGAAGGAGGGTGGAGTGCCATTGGGGGTAGTTGGAATCATAGATAAGAAAGCTAAGGCCCAGAGGGACAGTCAGAGGTGCTCACATCCCGCAGTGCATTTGCAATCTCTGTCCACCCAAAGCCCACTGGACTGGCTGGGTGTGAAGTGGAGTGTATTCTCTCTCTGTGCGGTCCTGGAGCCTCCAGCATCCAAGTTCCCTGGAGCTCTTACTGAATATGCAGTGCCCAGGGTCCAACCCAGACCTGCAGAATCCCAATATCTAGGGATTGGGTCTGGGAACTTGCGTGGGCCACAGACTTCCCAGGTGAGCCTCCTGGACCCTCGAGTTTGTGGAAGTTGGGCTTGGGCCATTGGATCAACTGAAATGGGCCTTACAGGGTCAGAGTCTGGAAATATACTTGGCCATAATTCCTGTGTCATGAGGAAAGGTAAAAGAAATGCAAAGCCTGCTCTAGGGCCAGCTTTGCCACTCACTGGCTAGGTGACCTTGGCTAGTCGCCCTCAGCCTACGGGTAATTATTTGAGCCAGACCCAGCAACAAACATCCCATTCCTTGATGCAGAATCATGACTGTGTCCAGGTATCCTGGATGCTCAGCTCAGGCACAAAGAGGTGATGTCATTAAAAACCTTTCTTATGAGTAATTCTTAAGAGATACCTCTTCAGAGTTGGAAGACATTCCATTTCTATCCCAGACTCTCCTGCCTTGTTGTCAGGGAGGTTCCTGGAAGCCTAGGAACCCAGAGTCAGTCTTTCCCAGGAGCAGAGTCATGAAAATGTGTCTGTATCATCTCCAGGGCCCCCGAGGATGTCGGCCTGAAACCCCAGGTTTGCAGACCCTTCTGTTCAGCCTATTCAGCAGCTCATGCCCTTGTAGTAGAACAGATGAGAATTGTCAATGAAAAGGGAGACAAAAGGGACCAGCTCTGGAAAAGTTTGCCAGAAAATTTCCAGTCTCCCCAGTTTGCTGAGCCGGGAGGAGAGCGCTGAGTAAAAGCACTGTTGTAGATGGATTACAATCTGGGAGGTGCTTTCTCATATGAGCCCTCATTATGTGACATGT
This sequence comes from Eubalaena glacialis, assembly GCF_028564815.1. Taxonomy (NCBI): domain Eukaryota; kingdom Metazoa; phylum Chordata; class Mammalia; order Artiodactyla; family Balaenidae; genus Eubalaena; species Eubalaena glacialis. The sequence continues at coordinate 40,073,230 of NC_083729.1, forward strand.
AAAAAGCATAGTATACTGTAACCTGGGGTAAAAAGCCAGCGAAGCACTGGCTGGATTCACTCTGGGAGGCATGGCTTTCCTTAGCATTCCTCATTAGCAGATTTTATGAGGAGAAAAGCCCAGCTGGGGGTGTGGGAAGGCCTACGTGAAAATGCTGGGATTCCAGTGACTCTCTCCTCTCTTCCCACTTCCCCAAAGCGAGACTACATCTCAAAGGGCCTCAGGTTCATGGGAAAGATCCCAGGCTCATTTGCTCGTTTCTTTTCCATTTTCCAATAAGTATTATGGGGCATCAACTACATGTCAGGTGTGCTGCTAAGTGCCAGCTACAAGAGCCAAAACTGACGTTGTTCCGGCCTTCACACCACTTCAGGCCGCTGGGGAATCACAAATCACAGAAGTAAATGAGAAATTAACAACATAACAGTACTGTGAGTGAAAGCTTCATGGCTCTGCGAAAATGCGTACAGGGAGATTCGACCAAACAGGGCAGAGATGTGCGGGCCTTGACCAAGAGGAGGGCGTGCGAGTGCCAGGGAGCAGCCACACCGGGGGAACAGCATGTGCAGAGGCCTCTGGACAGCTGGGAGGAACTGAGGAAGGGTGCTCTGGGGGTGGGTGGGGCCGGCAGGGGCCCTGCCCCTGCAGGGCTCTGGAAGCCCTAGGAGAATGCCTCAGAGGAAGGGGAAGCCGATGTCACGTGCTAAGCAGAGGGTGCTGGATGCTCAGGTGGCCTCTAATTCTCCCAGGGTCTCATTGTGGGTGACGGGAGCCTGGTCTGGAGCCCTGACTTCCTCCCTCTCACCTGCCACATCTAGGCAGACACCCAACTCCTGTCCATTCCACCTTAGAAATTGCTCCCAAGTGGACCATCCTTCCTGAGTCCACTGCCACTGCTGTGGTGGGAGTTCTAGCATTCCTTCGCATGAACTGTTGCTGTTCTCCCAAGTCCTCCACTTGAGAGTCGTCCCTCTGCAATCCACCCTCCCCAGCGGCTTCCTTCCTAAAACACACCCTCGGCCTCTCCCTGGTGCTTCCCAGAGCCTAGAGGAGCAATCCCAGTCTCTTCAGAGCAGCCCTCAAGTCTCTGCTTTTTCTGACCTTACCAACCTGCTACCTTGTCTCCTTACTCTCCAGTGTCCTCCTCCCCTCCCTGTACCCCTGATGCTAGAGCTGCAGTTCAAGGAACTTCTCAGCCTTCCTCAAGCACACACGTACCATCTCTACACCGTTGCCTCTTCCTGGAATGCCCTTCCTTCTTCTTTACTGGAAACTCCATTTCCTTTGTCAACACAGCAGTAACATGTCACCTCCTCTGCCAGGACACCATCAACCACCGCCCCCAACCCCAGCAGGAAAATTCTACTGCTACAGGTCTTCCTCCCTGGCTAGGGAGGGCAAACACTCATACAATACTGGCCCACAATGGATGCTCAAGAAATGATGAAAAGAAAGACCATATATCATATGATTCCATTTATATGAAATGTCCAGAACAGACAAACCATAGGAGATAGAAAATAGATTACTGATTGCCAGGGGATGGGGGGAGGAGGGAATTGGGAGATATGAGGTTTCTTTTTGGGGTAATGGAAATGTTCTGGAATTAGATAATGGTGATGGTTGCACAATATTGTGAATATACTAAAAAAAACACTGAATTATGCACCTTAAAATGGTTTAAATGGTGAATTTTATGGTCTCTGAATTTTCTCTCAACCAAAAATTTTGGAAAAGAAATGAAAAGATAAATGAGTAATGAAACACTTTTTCTTATTTTCTAATTTCCTTTTATCTCATATCCTTTCCCTATTCACTTCCCCAGTGGCCAATATTTTAATTGAAATGAAGAATTTATCCAATCACCAATCATATCTGAATTATAATAAAATACCAGTTGGCAGTGTTGGATCAATGGGGTTTGACTCTTTTGCGATGTGTCTTTTTCTTGGTCATGTAGAAACTTTGAAGGGGGAGAAGCTACCTGCTCTGTGTCATCTTCAAAACATCCATTGCCCACTTTGCTAAAGACTAAACTTGGACTGGTATCAGTGAAACAAGCTATCATTAGCATTGTTTGTAGTTAGACTGTAACCAAAATAACTTTTCAAAGCCCTTCATGCCCATGAGCTCATTGGTTCATCATGAAAGTCTTCTCGGGAGGAGTGTCCTTTTGATGGAGAGAGAAATCATGTGTCCTTCCTAGCTCGGGAGTGGCCAGAGGTGCTGAGCTGAGCTCTTCTGACCTGTTGGTCATTTCTGCTGCTGAGAGAGGGAGAACGTGCTGAACATTTTTCTATGTGTGGGTTGTACTTGTTACTCTCGTACTTGTTATTTAAATTGTACTTGTTACTGTTGAGTAATAGCAGCCTCCCTGGGAACATCAGAAAACACTAGAAGGTATAAGATGGAAGACATCACTGCAGTCACTCCAGCAGAGAAAGACAGCAACAAACCCCAGTTAATGAAGTTGCTTATGTTGACTCCACTGCAAACAATTGACTCAAATTCCCGTCTCCAGCCCCAAGAGACCTGAGACACACCATTAAGTGGAAATTACAGCAAACCTCCTTCACCCCAAGATATCCCAAACACTCTTGTGATTACAGAATTCTCAGCTGAGAAACTTAAGACCTGATTTACAAAGATGGATTGGGGACCAAGTTAATCTATGAAAACCTTTGTAAATATTTTCCCATGGATTAATAAGGAAAGCCTCACTTATATTACAAAAGAGAATTTCAACCTTATCGCAGACAAAATATGTGAGTAATTTGTTACAAGCTAACATTTTCTTGGCACATACTATATGCCAAGCACTATTCTAAATGCTTTAGATGTATTAATGCATTTAGTCCTCACAACGACCCTATAAGATAGGTGTTCCTGTTGTCCCTGTTTTATAGATGGGGAAATTGAGGCGCAGAGAAGTCAGGTAATTTGCCCACGGTTACACAACTAGCAGATGGCAGAGCTGGAATTTGAACCCAGGCAGCCTGGCTCCAAAGTCTGTCCAACAAGTGGAGTCCACAGGGCTGTGTGGTTAGTGGGACAGGCAATAAAAAAACATTTTGGGTGAAACATTCTCGGTGGAGGACACAACACACAGGAATAAATCTGCATTTAATAGGATCTCACTGGAGATTAATTTGTGATCGTAAATGCTTTCTGTTGTGCAGTTTGCTTTTTTCCCCAGAGAGGGAACAATCCGCCTAGACTATTTTCATGTTTATGAACTGGCAGGTGGGCCAGGTTAAGGGCTTAGGAGCTGATGGGGAACAGAGTGAAGCTAAGTGGGCTGGGCAGTGAACGAGGTGAGGTCAGCCTCCTTATCCAGCTCCCAGCCCCTCCATCCTACTGGGCACTCTCCTGACTATATTCTTCATGTGCCTCCTGTCCTTGCCTCCAGGACACTGGATTCCCTCCCATTTCAGAAAGACTGAAAATCACCTCCCTTGTCCTCTAGAGAGAAGTGCCCTGTTTCTTAGGCAGAGATGGTTAATTAAATTTTCAAGTAAGTAGACAGTGGCTTCCTTAGTTCCCTGACGTGGGGTCAGCACTAATTCTTTAAAAAGAACACTGTAGAAACTCAGCAAATTCTGAATGTAAGTTGGATGCTTGCCTGACTTGGGCCCAGACAAAGGGCCTGGTACCCACCTTCTCCTTGCCCCTCCTTACTTCCTGAGAAGCTCAGCAAATACAGCGTTCCTTCATCCAAGCACAGGACCTGAGGGCGGACGGGAAGTGGGGTCCCTGAGGTGGGTTATTCCCTGCTCCAGAGGATGGAAGCTTTCTGGAGTGAATGCCTGTGGCTGGGTATATTCCTTGGTCAATCATCACCAAGTCTACAATGGGAGGTTCTAACAGTGTGTGCTAAACGAGTGCTGGAAAGGAAGGTCCTGGCACGGGCCAGAGTGGTTGCAGAAGGAGGTCCGTGAAAGGAGGACTTGGATCCTGTGTGAGAGAAATGGCAGCCCCCAGGGAGGGAAGGGGCAGGAAAAAGATAGAGAACTCCTATTAGCATGTGCTGGTGTGGCTAAGATTGTTAGGTGGTTGAAGAGATGATTCTGGAAAGGTCCACAGGGTCAGTGTGGCTGTGAGAGATACCGGCCATGTTTTCTAATCTGGAGTCAGGACACATGGTCTGATCCAAATGTGGCATTGGGACAGATGACTGAAAATCAGGGCTGTGCCAGGGGACCTGAGGCCCGTAGTCAGGTCCACTTACACAGGAATTATTCCTCTTGTGCCGTGTCCTCCAAAAATGTCTCAGCAAGAGGAGAAAGGGATCAAGAATGAGAGAGACAGGAGAAGCCATGCTCTCTGTGGTCCTAGAGTAGACATTGGCGGTTTCTGCCCACCCAGACTCCACCCAGACCGCCTTTGGAGAACACCTTCTCCCCCTTCACAGTTCTCTGGTCTGGGGGGGAGGGGATGAGTAGGCAGGTCCTGTGAAGCTCACCCCCACCCCTGCCACAGGGACGGGCTGAGACCCAGCCTGGCCAAGCAGCGCACTCCATCCACCTGCTACAACAAATGAGCAGGCAAATGAGACTTAGACCTGGGACTTTTGGTGGATCCTTCGGGGAAAGCAAAGCTCTCATTCAGTGGGGAACCTTAGCTCTATGGATCACGTCTGAGTGGAGGGTCCAGAAGCCAACGTGTGGCCAAGCCTGCCAAGGGGGAAGCAGACTGAGAGATGGAGAGAAAGAGACTAAGTCCTGATGAGGTTCTATGAGTGCCTGCCTGGATTTTCTGATTACTGAAGCCTACAAATTGCTTTTTTAAACTTTTTTTTTTTTTTTAATTTATTTTATTTTTGGCTGTGTTAGGTCTTCGTTTCTGTGCGAGGGCTTTCTCTAGTTGCAGCGAGCAGGGGCCACTCTTCATCGCGGTGCGCGGGCCTCTCACTATCGCGGCCTCTCTTGTTGCGGAGCACAGGCTCCAGATGCGCAGGCTCAGTAGTTGTGGCTCACGGGCCCAGTTGCTCCGCGGCATGTGGGATCTTCCCAGACCAGGGCTCGAACCCGTGTCCCCTGCACTGGCAGGCAGACCCTCAACCACTGCGCCACCAGGGAAGCCCCTAAACTTTTTTATTTAACCACTTTAAAATGAACAGACCGGTGGTGTTGAGGATGTTCACAATGTTGTGCGACCACCACCTCTGTCTAGTTCCACTTCCAACGCCCCAAATAAAACCCCATCCTCATTAAGCAGTTACTCCTCATTCCTCCTCCCCTCAACCCTAGCAAACACCAATCTACTTTCTGTTTCTGTGGATTTACCTACTCATCTAAATGGAATCATACTGGGAGTTCCCTGGCAGTCCAGTGGTTAGGACACGGCGCTTTCACTGCCATGGCCCCGGGTTCAGTCCCTGGTCAGGGAACTAAGATCCCGCAAGCCGCAATCTGTGCAGCATGGCAAAAAAAAAGGAATCACACTATATGTGGCCTTCTGTGACTGGCTTCTTTCATTTGGAATAGTGTGTTTGAGGTTCATCCACATTATAGCTTGATTCAGTGCTTCATTCCTTTGTAAGGCTGAATAGTGTTCTGTTGTTTGGATGGACCACATTTTGTTTATCCATTCACCTGTTGAGGGACAGTTGGGCTGTTTCCACCTTTTGGCTGCTGTGAGTAGCTCCACTACAAACATTCAGGTACAAGTATTTGTTTGAACACCTGTTTTTAATTCTTTTGGGTATATGCCTAGGAGTGGAATTGCTGGGTCATATGGTATTCTATGTCTAACTTTTTGAGGAACGGCCAGACTCTGTCTCCACAGCAGCTGAACACAAATTCCTTTTTTATTGCCCTGCATGACTCAAGGAGACCAGCTGGATGCCAAGGCTGTGCCCTCACTGTCCCCAGGGCCTCCAGCAGGATGTTCCTCACTGGTTTGGAATTGTTCCTGGGCTGGTGACTGCAATGGTGCAATCCAACACCCAGGAATGATCACACCTAAGGAGCCCCATCCCATTGCCCCTAAGGCCCCTAAGGAGCCGTGTCTCAGAACAGCCTTCCTCTTCCGCTGCTGGGAGAAGCACATCTGGGCAATGTCCCTCAGTCCATCTGTCCATGCTTTCTGCCTGGGCAGCCTCCCCCAGAGCAGTGCTGAGAGGTGGCAAGCTGGTTTGGGCTGAATTTCAGGTTGGGTCAAGGCTATAGGACGGTCTATCTCTTCACAGACCCAGACCTTTGGGGCTGAGTTGGGCGAGGTAACAGCTGCCCACCCATCATCATGGTGGGAATGCTGGCCTGGGTGACCGTGGAGAGAGCTGAACCCAGGGTGTCAGAGGAGGTCATTGAGAGGACATGACTGCTAGCTGGACCCGGGCAGTCAGAGGCTCCTCACTCCCTCCTCTGTCCTTGGAATGTACATTCTGCCCACCGTTCCCACAGTGGGAACTTTTCCAAGGATGCAGCCTTGAGAGAACAATGTGCTATTGAGACTAACTGAACCCAGTTAAAGCCTCTTTATAAACTTTTAAGATTTTGGTGGGCAAGTGCAGAGATCTACTCGTCTTGTATCTATTGCAAGACAAGCCTCGTGTGTAAGTTCCCTTGCTTATTAAACCTGCCACCCACCAATCTGGAGTGGTCTGCCTTTTTCTTTGGTTTCTCCTTGCCCCCAGTTTCGATTTCACCCAGGAAACTCCCAAGTTCGTGAACCAACACAGAGTCTGGACACTGAGCTTTATCTGCCCCCCCGCCCACTATGTGACCTTAAGCAAGTCCTTTTCTCTCTCTGGGTCTCAGCCTCTCAAGTGTCAAATGAGCGGGGTCAATTAAACGATCACACTGACTGTCTTGGGTCTGGGTGACTCCCACCCCGCCTTGCTCCCAAGTTTTCTCTTTCTCTCCGAATCTTCATAAAAGTCTAGGATTATTATTGCTAGGCAGCTGGCCAAAGTCACAGCAATAATCCAGACCTCCTGTTCTGGTGCCTTGTCCCTGCCCTCTATGTGTGCGTATTGGTTTCCTGGAGGACATTTGTTCTTAGCGCCAGTGTTTTCCTGTGGCTGTTACTCTGCAAGCAGCAGTCCCCCTGCAGATGGTTGGTGAGGTGTGCTTCCCATAACTAGCCCCTAGTGAGGTCAGAACTCCCTGGGGCTGCGTGAGAAGGCAGCTCCCTTCTTTTTTTTTTTTTTTTTTTTTTTTTTTTTTTTTTTTTTTTTTTTTTTTGCAAGGGCTTTCTCTAGTTGTGGCAAGTGGGGGCCACTCTTCATCACGGTGCGCGGGCCTCTCACTATCGCGGCCTCTCTTGTTGCGGAGCACAGGCTCCAGACGCGCAGGCTCAGTAGTTGTGGCTCACGGGCCTAATTGCTCCGCGGCATGTGGGATCTTCCCAGACCAGGGCTCGAACCCGCGTCCCCTACATTGGCAGGCAGACTCTCAACCACTGCGCCACCAGGGAAGCCCCCAGCTCCCTTCTTAAATGCTGAGCCCAGAGTGGCCAAGTCCAACCTCATCAACAGTGGCTTCTTAAGTGCCCCTTCCCATTCTCTGAGCAGTGTCTGGGGTGTCTCTCTGCTTGTCTGTCTCTCTTTCACACATAGACAAACAGCTGTCACGGACCCTGCCCTGCACATACCAAGTCTCCACTTGAGAATGCCTCTCTCTAATATTATTCTAGTTAAATGTTCACTCTGTTTTACAGCATGGATAAGTGTACTTGGCACACCAAAAAAAAAAAAAAAAAAAAAAAAGCTATAATAGACCTAACTGTTTGTTTATATTGCTATCATAATAGTAATATTATTATTATTGCCTAAATCTTATAAATCCAATAGATATGAATGACAGCTTCCTAATTGTAGTTGCAAGACTATTTTCAACGCCTAAATATTTTTGAGTTTCCACATAGGAAATCTAATGTTCTTAAACTGGTCTTTTAAATACGACAAGATAGAGGCCAATGCTTGGGCACCCTCTCTGTCTATGGGAGGGGGGCCAGAGTGTGGTCTGAGGAATGTTCTGTTCATATCATGAACCCCTGATTTTTCAAGAGCCAATAAGTTGTTTTCTTGAAGGATGGGTTTCGTGTGATTCCCGAGGCTTCATTGCCCTATCCCTTGATGTCCTTTCAAGGATTAGAGGTTACAGAGGCTGTAGATGGGGTAAGGGTCCTTGACCACAGGCAGCAGCAAGGGGCCTTGGTAATGAGGGGAGGGGGAAGGTGGGCAAGGCCTTGGTAGAGATGGCCAGCACTGGGGCTTCTGCTCAATGCTGCGGATGTTGGCAATGGGATGCAGGCAATGGGATGCAGGTGATGGGTGAGGGCTGGGGTTGGCCGGGGGGTGGGGGGGTGACTAAATGACCCTTAGGCTGTTCCCCACCCTGAGATCCCAGGCTGGGTGAGAAAAGCTCTTTAGAACTGCAGCCCTTGAGGATTTTGTGCCACGTGCCTTCCTCCTGCTCTGGGAGGTGCTCTCAGGCTCCTGTCTCTCAAGCCATCTGCATTTCCCCAGGCAGGGCAGGCGATGTACTCTTCCCCACAGCAGGCAGCCCAGGACAGGCACACACTGTTTAAAAATGGACTCGCTCTTGATTGATTCATTGACTGTGGGTAGCAGTGCCAGGAGTGGACATGTGAGCTGGAGACCCCTTATCCTTATCCCTCTGGTCCATGGCCCTCTGCCACACATCAGAGCAGGATAGAGGCACGAGAGGGTGAGGCTGTGTGTGTGTGGTGATGGTGGGGGGATGTTTGGGGACGTCTGTCCATCCATCAATCCAGTCAGATCAGTGCAGGCTCCTCCCTGGGCCCCTCCCTGCTCTCTGTCCCTCAGGCCATGGATAATACAGACTGGCAGGGCCAGTTGCATCTGTACTAAGGGGAAAGGGCTGGCAGAGCCCATCAGCCCCTTTCTTCTCATTTCTCCAGCGAGCCAGGGGTCTCTGCCCACTGGAGAGCCCTCCGATCATGCCAACCAGGAGTCTGTGTCGCCATTTTGCCTGGATGAAATAGACAGCTTCCTAGGTGGTATGAATTAAGACGTGGAAAAGCCTCCAGTGCCACCTGAGATACATTTCTCTTTTGTGCCTGATCTCCTATCATTAGCAGTTCTCACCTTTGAGTTTTAATGGTTTAACTATTTATGGAAAGGGGAGAATGTTACACTTGAAGACCCCTCTCTTCTGCATTGTATTTCTCCTGTGAGAGAAGGGCCCTGGGGTGACACAAATCCCACACCCCCACCAGGTCTGGAGCAGGCTGGGGGTGGAGGACCCTCAAGTCGGGTGGGTGTGTAGAAGACCAATGGTCTTAACTTCCCTATTTTACTGTGAGTGTCACAGCAGTGTCTGAAGGAGCGGACAGGCAGGGGCAAGGGGGAGGCTTGATGTGAGTGGCTGTTGAATTGAATTTCAATTCAACTCAGTCTGGCTGGCTTACTGAATCAATGTTGGGAAAACACAGCGCTCTCCTGGGAGGAGAGGTGTTTGGTATAAATAGAAGGTATTATCATTGTGAGGCAACTGGGGGATGTCATGTCGCTCAGTGCAGCTCAAGGCAGCTGTGAGAACCCCAGCTGTGGGCTGCAGGGCCGCCAACCATCTGCTCTCATTTGCTTGTCCATAGAGAAAGGGCCCTTCCTCCATTCGGAGCTCACCCTCAGGGTGACCTCAGCAAATCCAGAGCCCTCTCTGAGCCCTTTGCCCCTTCTCTGCTGGGCACATTGAGCCACCTCCATTCTCAGGGGGCATTTGATGGGGTCCTAACCATGCCCATGAACGGACGATAACAAGGGATTACCACTCTCCACTCAAACTCTGAGCAAGCGTCGTGCCTTTCCCCACACACCACCGTGCTCTTTATTTGTCTTATTTTTTTTAATCCTCAGGATTCTCTTTATTTTATTTAATTTTTAAATTTTTATATTTTTGGCTGCACCGCGTGGCACGTGGGATCTTATTTCCCCAACCAGGGATCCAACCAGCGCCCACTGCAGCAGAAGCGCGGAGTCGTAACCATTGGACAGCCAGGGAATTCCCGTGCTCTTTTTTTTTTTTTTTAATTAATTAATTTTATTTTTGGTTGCGTTGGGTCTTCATTGCTGGGCTTTCTCTAGCTGCAGCGAGCGGGGGCTACTCTTCGTTGCGGAGCACAGGTTCTAGGTGCACAGGCTTCAGTAGTTGTGGCTTGCGGGTTCTAGAGCACAGGCTCAGTAGTTGTGTCGCACGGGCTTAGTTGCTCCGCGGCATGTGGGGTGTTCCTGGGCCAGGGCTCGAACCCGTGTCCCCTGCATTGGCAGGCAGATTCTTAACCACTGCACCACCACGGAAGCCCCCCTGCTCTTTATTTTTAAGCAGTTTTATTGAGATATAATCTACACACCATACAACTCACCCATTTAAGTGTATAATTCAGTGATTTTAGTTTATTCACAGATAGATAAGCCATCACCACAATTTTAGAACATTTTCATCACCCCAAAAAGAAACCCTGTACCCCTTAACTATCGCCCCCCATCACCCTGTCAACACCCCAAGCAGCAACTCTCCTTCTTATCTTTATAGATTTGCCTAATCTGGACATTTCATATAAATGGAGTCATATAATACGTGGTCTTTTGTAACTGGCTTCTTTTATCTAGCATAATGTTTTCAAGGTTCATCCATGTTGTGGTATGTGGTTCCTTTTTATGGCCAAATAATATTTCATTGCATGGATATATTATCTTTTGCTTATTAATTCATCAGTTGTTGGACATTTGGGTTGTTTCTACCTTTTGGCTACTAAGTACATTTTTTGTGTGTGGACATATGTTTTCATTTCTCTTGAGAATATACCTAGAAGTGGAATTGTTAGATCATGTGGTACCTCTGTGTTTAATCATTTGAGGAAACCCACCTCGTTCTTAACAACAATTGTAAAGCAATTAATTGATTAGTTGGGGCCCTAGGCAATCATTCAGCAAATACTTATTTAGCTCTTTCCGTATTCCAAGCACTCTTCTGAAAGTTGGGGAAACAGCAGTATGAATAGAGGTCAGCCAGCTATGTAGCTTTACTGCTGTAAGGATTTTGGCTTTTATTTTAAATAGAATGCAAAGAACTTAAAGGTTTGTTTTTTCCCCCAAAAGGTTTATTGAAGTATAATTTACAAACATTAAACTGCACACATATGAAGTGTACAATTTCATGAGGTCTAACATGTGTATATGTCCATGAAACTATCAACACAAGACTGAACATTATCCCCCAAAGTTTCCTTGTGCCCCTTTATAATTTCTCCCTCCTGCCCCTCTCTCCCCACCTACTCCCAGGCTACCACTGATCAAACTACAAATTAGCTGCATTTTCTAGAATGAAACAGCTTGTGCTCTTTTAGTGTGGCTTCTTTCACTTGGCATAATTATTTTGAGGTTTATCTATATCGTTGCTTATATTAGTAGTTCATTCCTTTTTATTGCTGAGTAGTAGTCCATTATATGAATATAAAACAATTTGTTTCTCCATTCCCCAGTTAATGGACATTTGGGGTGTTTCCAGTTTGGAGCTATTACAAGTAAGCTGCTATGAACATTTGTGTACAAATCTTTGAATGGGCATATGCTTTGGTTTCTTCAGAGTAAATATCTACGAGTGGAATATTTAACTTATAAGAAACTAGCAAACCATTTTCTAAGTTGATCATAGCATTTTACATTCCCACCAGCAGTGTATGAGAGTTCCAGTTGCTCCACACCTTTTCAAACATTTGGTAGGATCAGTCTTTTTAATTTTAGCCATTCCAATAGGTGTGTATTGGTATCTCATTGTGATTTTGATTTGCATTTCAAAATGACTAGTGTTGTTTAGCATATTTTCATGTATTTGCCATCTGTATCCTCTTTGGAGAAGTGTCTGTTCAAATTTTTTGCCAAATTTTAAAAAATGGGTTGCTTATACTCTTATTGAATTTTGAGAGTTCATTATATATACTGGATACAAGTCCTTTATCAGATACACGATTCGCAAATATTTTCTCCCAACCTGTAGCTTATCTTTTCATTCTCTTAACAGTATATTTCAAATAGCAGAAATTCTTAGTTTATTTTTTTAAATAAATTTATTTATTTATTTATTTTTGGCTGCTTTGGGTCTTCATTGCTGCGTGTAGGCTTTCTCTAGTTGCAGCAAGCGGGGGCTACTCTTTGTTGTGTTGCGCGGGCTTCTCATTATGGTAGCTTCTCTTGTTGCTGAGCACGGGCTCTACGCCCATGGGCTTCAGTAGTTGTGGCACATGGGCTCAGTAGTTGTGGCTCACGGGCTCTAGAGCACAGGCTCAGTAGTTGTGGCACACGGGCTTAGTTGCTCCGCGGCACGTGGGATCTTCCCAGACCAGGGCTCAAACCCGTGTCCCCTGCATTGGCAGGCAGATTTTTAACCAGTGCGCCACCAGGGAAGCCCAGAAATTCTTAATTTTGATGAAGTCCAATGCATCAGTTTCTTTCTTTTTTGGTTCATACTTTTAGTGTTACATCAAGAAAACTTTGCCTAACCCAAGGCCACAAAGATTTTCTCCTATTTTCTTTTACAAGTTTTATAATTGGAGGCTTTACCTTAAAGTCTATGATTCACTTTGAATTAGTTTTTGTATATGGTGAGAGGTATGAAGTTCATTCCTTTGCATTTGGCTCTCCAGTTGTTCCAGCACCATTTGTTGAAAAGACTTTTCTTTCTCCTCTGTATTACCTTTGCACCTTTGCTGAAAAAACACTTGTCCTTTATACCTGGGTCTATTTCTGGACTTTCTATTCTGTGCCATGGATCTGTTTGTCTATCTTTATGTTCCTCCAGCTTTATTCTTCTTTTTCAAAGTGGTTTTGGTTATTCCATGTAAATTTTAGAATCAGGTTGTTGATTCTACAAAAGAGCCTTTTAGGATTTTGATTGGGATTTCATTGACTTTAGGGAACAATTTGGGGAGAATTGACATCTTAACAATACTAAGTCTTATGAGCTGTGACCACATTTGTTCATATCTTTGATTGCTCTCAACAATGTTTTGTAGTATTCAGTGTCCAGGTTTCTGCAGGGTAACTGTTTAACTGTGTTCCCACATATCTTTTTTTTTTTTTTAATAAACAGCCAACTCTTTTTTTTTTTTTTTTAATCAGAACATTTTAAACCCCACATTTGTTTTATTTATTTTTATTTTTGGCCTTGTTGGGTCTTCGTTTCTGTGCGAGGGCTTTCTCTAGTTGTGGCAAGCGGGGCTACTCTTCATCGCGGTGTGTGGGCCTCTCACTATCGCGGCTTCTCTTGTTGCGGGGCACAGGCTCCAGATGCGCAGGCTCAGTAGTTGTGGCCCACGGACCTAGTTGCTCTGCGGCATGTGGGATCTTCCCAGACCAGGGCTCGAACCTGTGTCCCCTGCATTAGCAGGCAGACTCTCAACCACTGCACCACCAGAGAAGCCCTGTTCCCACATATCTTAACATGGATTGGTCACCTACTAGGTGAGCTCCAGATCTGTAGCAATAGACCTGGGGCCACTTGCTGGGAATATGGAGGTGGTTATGAACATATGGTATCGGCAACTGCCCACTTTCCCTGCCAGGGAGTGCCATATGGCTGCCACTTGGGGATTGACAAGCCTTTCTGGCTACCATCCTGCAGACCTGCAAGACCAACCCAAGTGCCTTGGAGCTTCATGCCTAACCCAAGCCTGGCACCCAAACCCACAGAAGCAGGATTGAGCCTCTCTTGAAGAAAGCCAGCTCCTTCCTCACCCTCAGCTTTGTGCGTATCCTTCCTGACCTGGGCTCATCATCTCGGATCTGCATATGTCCCTTGAATCATTTTCTTGGACACTACTACTCTCTAAGTTTTTCAAGGAAAACACCCACAGATGAGAAATAGGCAGATTGGTGCTATTGATGCCAGAAGCCAAGAAGTAGTGGTGTCAGGTGAGTCTGGAGCCCAGAAGAACTTCTGTGGATTCTTCCACTGGGCGTTTCTAAGATTGGTCAGTTCCCTCACTCATGCCCCATCCATTTAACCTCGTACTGAGTTAAAGCCAGGCTGGTCTCCTTGCTCATCTCCAAATTATTTCTGCATAGAGTGGGATAGATGTATCCTCTTATGTCACTATAGTCATCATACTGCTTGAGCATCATACTGCTCAGATGCTCAAGAACTATCCATGACTCCTCAGTGCCTTCAGAATAAGGTCCAAACTTCCTGGCCTAGTATTCAAGGAAGCCCAACATCTGGTCTTTCTCCACATGCCTCAAATACTCTGTTCCAGTCACACTAGTCTTCTCACTGGCCTCAGATGCTCCCATCTATAAGCCTTTGCTTATTTATGCCCTGTCCTTCCCCTCCCCACTTACCTGTCCAAATCTCACCTCTCAAATCTCAAGTGGATTGATTCAAATCCCATTTTTCTATGAAATGCTACTAACAATTCCAGGTTTAATTAGGGGTTTTATTTTACAACTTGCTTTCACTTTGAGTAGTTTTATTTAAAATACTTAATTATTAACTAATAATAATTAATAAGGGCTTCCATTTAATGAGAGCCCTGGTATCTATGCCAGACACCACACACACGTCACACACACTTTTTTACATTTTTTGCTCGGTTTATAAATGTTTGTTTTCTTATAAAAATTTTTTCTGGCTTCCCTGGTGGCGCAGTGGTTAAGAATCCGCCTGCCAATGCAGGGGACACGGGTTCGAGCCCTGGTCTGGGAAGATCCCACATGCTGCGGAGCAACTAAGCCTGTGTGCCACAACTACTGAGCCTGTGCTCTAGAGCCCGTGTGCCACAACTACTGAAGCCCGCGTGCCTAGAGCCTGTGCTCCGCAACAAGAGAAGCCACCGCATTGAGAAGCCTGCTCACTGCAACAAAGAGTAGCCCCCGCTCGCCGCAGCTAGAGAAAGCCCGAGCGTAGCAGCGAAGACCCAATGCAGCCAAAAATAAATAAGTAGATTTAAAAAAAAAATTTTTTTTTCAAACTCACGCATCAGAAGTCTGGACTCCCAACAACCCTAGTTACAGATGGCGACATGGAGATTGAGAGGGCCTAAGTAACTTGCCCAAGTTCCACAGCAAGTGAGGGTTGTGGGTGAGATTGGAGCCCTGGCCTGTGTCCTTTCCACTCTTGCGCACAGACTCCTATAGCCCTGGAGGACAGGCAGGCCTGAGAGCCTCATGTTACAGAGGAAGGGGATTGAAGGCCAAGAGTTTTTTCCCTTCAAGCCATGCAGGAAATCAGTGGGGCCTTCCATATTTTAAAAAATTGTGATAAAGTACACATAACATAAAATTTACTCTTTTAACCATTTGACAGTGGGCAGTTCAGTGGCATTGAGTACACTTCCAAAGTTGTGCAGCCCACATCACTCTTTAGTGCCAACACATTTCATCACCCTGAAGGAAGTCCCGTACCTGTTGAGCAGTCACTCTCTCTTACCTCCTGCCCCCAGCCCCTCGTAACTGCTAATCTGCTTTCTGTCTATTTGCCGATTCTGAACATTATATAAAAGCGAAATCATATGATTTGCGGCCTTTCATATCTAGCTTCCTGTTGCTGGGCCCTTTCCTTTAAATGCTGCCATTTGAGACATATTATCTGTGTTGTAGTTTAAAATCATGTGTCGAACGGTTGTATCAAAATGGTATGAGCCCTGACTGGTGGTACAGAGCCTGGAGCCCAGGTTTTCTGATCCCGAGTGGCCAGGAAGATGCACACCCCTGCCTGCCCTAGTGCTTTGAGTCTGGCCCACAGCCTCTCATTTCCTCTAATTCAGGAAGCCCCGCCTTCTTGCTTTTCTCCCAGACCCCACTCTCACCCCAAACACACAGCACCTGCCACAGAGCTGGGCTGCCTGAGCACACCCAGTGCTAGCTGAGCTGCCTGCAGCTGGCAGAGCGTCTAACCTCCTCTGGCACAAAGGGCCCAGCAGGCGCGGCCAGGGACTGCCTCCACGACCCCAGTCGTGGTCTCTGCTCAATCTTCCGAGGTCAAGCCATCAGCATGAAGCGTGAGTACCTTCCCCCATGCCCTGTCCTTGTACCCTCTCCGAGGTTGTCAGCCCTGGCCTGGGGTGTGCCCTGTGTGTGCAGCTGAAAGCAGCACTAGCCAGCAGCTTGGATTTTCCTCCTCCTCGCTTGTGATTCCTCAACATGCACACGACAAGCACCGACGACAGAGGAGAAGACTGATTAATTCCAAGTCTGGGGCTGGCGCTAGTACAGACATGGCTAGATACACAAGTAAATGACCGCCGAGGTCTTCTGCTGACTCAGCACTTGGAGGAGCAGGTGATAAACCGTGGGGCCTTCTGGAGAGCTCTGCCTGCCCAGGCGTGATCTTCTCTTTCAGCTTTCCTACCTGGAAAGCAATTCCCAGCCACTCTTACCAATCTATCTGCTCACTAAGCCAGATGACATTTTGTTACAAGGGATTTTCTGCGCTCAAGGGACCTCCCTCATCAAGTCCAATTTCCTGTCCCTACCTCTGGCGCCTGAATCCCACAGTAGAGGGTCTTTGGGATGGAGTAGAGTCTCTAACAGCGACTCTTTACTGCTCCTGGTCTTTACTGCTGCTGGTCTCTGATAGAGGCGGTGCCTGCCCAGGGCTGGCTTCGAGAGTGGTGAGATGTAATCTCCATTTACAAATAAAAACATCTTACTTGATAGGCTGACACAGCTTCCACCCAAGTCTGCCAGCTTCCTCTTCAACCAGATTGCCCTCCCTAAGCCCTTCCTACATAGACATTCCAGAGCCACCTCCAACCCTCGGTATGAATGAGTTTATTCGGTCTTTCCCTGGGAGGGAGACAGAGATTGCAGGCCTGTTCTAGTTGCTGGGTTTCTGTATCTCAGGCTCTGGGTGCGGGTATGAGGTAAGTTCTTCGCCTATGTCCCACGTGCCTCTGTGTACCTGGAAGCAGGTATGCAGTGAACAGACACACTGCTTTTCCCCTCTCTTGGGGAGCTGTAAGACTTTGCTTCATGCAGTCAGCACTGGTTTTGGTTTAAGGTGGTGTGTGGCTTATGGATCCCAAGTGCTGTATGTGGCTGAGGTCTCCCGTGCCCCAGCCTGTTGTAAAGGTTTTCCTAGGCCTGGCTGGGCCGCTAGTGTACTTCCCCTCTTGCTGTCTTACCCCGAGTGTGACCTAACTGAGATTCAACAGTTTCTTTACTGGGCATTTCATTTGTTTCCAATCGTTAGGCTGTTAGAAATGATGCTCCAAGAATCATCTTTGTGTCTGTCGTTGAAATGGCCTCAAAGGGAGACCAACAAAGATAGGAGGGATGCTCAGAATCCAACTGGACTTAAATACATTCAAGAGGCGTGGCCCTGCCAGACCGGAAGAGCATGAAAAGAATTCAGAATAGCATTAAACAGTCAAGAGACAAGTTCCAATGGAGTGCAGAAGGAATGGGGGTGGGAGGAGGGCGAGGTGAGGTTTGCAAACTCAGACCAACCTTGATAATTAGGGAAGGTGTCATCCAGGGCGCAGGCTGTGAGACCACCCCATTTGGAGGGAGTGGACTGGGAATCGCCAAGTTTAAGCAGAGCTACAATATAATTGGGCTCAATTTATCCCTGTTGTCATGAGAAAAATGCCCTTATGTGTCTATTGCTCCAGATCTCATGCCCCAACCGAAAATGTGGTGTATGGGTAACTCTGGCCTAGCAAGAAAGTCACCCCAATTTGCTTAGAATGGTAACCCTGATTCCCTTGAAATGATAAAATTATTGTTCCCTTAGCAAGTTAGAGTTTTTCACCCAGAGAAGGCTTAGAATTAAGTATGAACATGAAAAAGTAAATAAAAATCCTGGTATTGTTAGTTTTTTTATTATTAAATTTAGGAATAATCTATGTATATTTGGTTTTTAAAGTGTTTGTCTAGAGTAACTGATAGATTAGCCCCTTGAGTCCATCTTTCCCTGCCCCTCCCACACAGTGGATTAAAACAATGACAGTCATAATTTTGCTCTCTTCAGTCAGGCAAAATTGGGGCCTGCCCAATTTCAAAGGGAAGAGAGATAAAGCGGCACTTCTTCGTGGGGAGTGGTGTGATTCTGGAAGGGCCTGTGGGACCGGAAATATTGCTGTGGATCTCCACAGCTACCCAGCTTGTCTGGACAGTCCCTTTGAAGCCCTTTAGGTTTTCAGTGGTCGTTTCCTCAAGGTCCCTTTAGCCTCCACCTGGCACCCAGTCCCAATGGCCCATTTGGGGGCTGTATTACGGCAGCATCCTACTTCCAGGTCCCTCAATCTGTACCAGGTATCTATTGCTGCACAGGAAACCATCCCCAAATGTGGTACCTTAAAATAACGACAACACTCATTTTTCTCATGAATCTTCAATTTGGGGCAGGACTTGGTGGGAATAGCTCATCTCTTTTTCATTCCGTTCAGCTGAAGCAGCTGGAAGGCTGGGGCCTGGCATCTTCTGGAGGCTTACTCACCCAAATGTCTGGCGATCCATCCCAGCTGCAGTTAGGCTGAGACCAACAAATCCATCCATACCTTCCCCACGTGGCCTGGGCTCCTCACAACATGGTGGCTGAGTTCCAAGGCCACGTGTCTAGAGAGGGAGAGGCAGATGGAAGCAATATTGCCTTTCATAGCCTAGCCTCATGAATCATACAGCGTCACTTTCACCACATTCTGTGTTGAGGTAGTCACAAAGGCCCACCCGATTTCAAAGGGAGGGGGAGTAGTCTCCAGCTCTTGGTGGGGCAGCAGTAAGGTTCTGGAAGAACATGTAGGACCAGAGATGTTGCTGTGGCCATTTTGGGAAACTACAATCTGCCCTATTTCTGCAGGAGTCTGTCCTTGGCTACGGGCTATCCCAGGGCATACAAGCTCCCAGGTGCTTTCAGCTGGGAATAATAGTGACCAAAGGGCTGTCTTCTAAGGTAGCCACTGGTGTAGGCCCATGGAAGTTGGGGAGGAGGTGCACAGAAACGATCAAGGGGAGGTCTAGGAGCTCTGGGAAGCATATCAACAGTGTCTGTTCCAGGAAAATAAAATACTGATAACTCAGAAGTCAAGGTGAATTATATTCCTATTCCTTGTCTCATGCGGTCACAGGCATCTCAGTTTTTCAGGAAACATTAAGTGACAAAAAAAAAATGTGAAGCCAAGATCAGCTAGAGGCTCATTTATAACCAAGAGTTGGCCTGACCTGGCATGTCCATGTCTCAAATCCTTTTGGCCTCTGACCACTCAAGGGATGGACCAGTGGCCCTTCCTTAAATCACACTGTTATTCATCCATGACTTGTTTCGATCCAACGGAGACTGGAAATTAACCATTTTGCTTTTACACATGGTCCTGTATGCGTGCAAAATGAAGAAGCCCTTATCCACTGAACATGTTCTTAAATGAGGTTTTGATAATAGCTACCAAAATATATTTACGTTTGTTTGTTTTTTATTTTATTGAAGTATAGTTGTTTTACAATGTTGTGTTAGTGTCTGGTGTACAGAAAGGTGATTCAGTTTTATATATATGTACATATTCTTTTTCATATTCTTTTCCATTATGGTTTATTACAGAATATTGAATATAGTTCCCTGTGCTATACAGCAGGACCTTGTTTTATCTATTTTATACATAGTAATTTGTATTTGCTAATCTCAATCTCCTAATTTATCCCTGCCCCACCCCCTTTCCCATTTGGTAACCATAAGTTTGTTTTCTATGTCTGTCTGTTTCTTTTCATAAATAAGTTCTTTTGTGTCATATTTTAGATTCCACATACAAGTGATATCATATGGTATTTGTCTTTCTCTTTCTGACTTACTTCACTTGGTATGATAATCTCTAGGTCTATCCATGTTGCTGCAAATGGCATTATTTCAATCTTTTTTATGGCTGAGTAATATTCCATTGTGTATGTATACCACATCTTCTTTATCCATTCATCTGTCAATGGACGTTTAGGTTGTTTCCATGTCTTGGCTATTGTGAATAGTGCTGCTGTGAACATAGGGGTGCATGTGTCTTTTCGAATTATAGTTTTGTCTGGATATATGCCCAGGAGTGGGATTGCTGGATCATATGGTAACTCTATTTTTAGTTTTTTTAGGGAACCTCCATACTGTTCTCCATAGTGGCTGCACCAATTTACATTCCCACCAACAGCGTAGGAGGGTTCCCTTTTCTCCACACCCTCTCTAGCATTTGTTATTTGTGGACTTTTTGGTGATGGCCATTCTGACCAGAATGAGGTGGTACCTCACTGTAGTTTTGATTTGCATTTCGCTAATGGTTAGCGATGTTGAGCATCTTTTCATTACCAAAATATATTTAAAGATCTTTATCAGGCCGCTAAGACTGTAGTGTTTTGGGTATGGTGAAGTAGCTTCTCTGAGAAAACAACAAGAAAGATCTTTGCTCTAAGGATGAGCAAACATGTTCATGGGAAGTGGGCATGAAATAGTTACAGGACATACTTGTCATCTGCTAATGCCAGGAAAACCGTTTAATGTATTTGTTAGGATGGTGTCATGGAGTAGCCTTTTCCTCTCTAAGATAAGGAGGGTTTTTTTGTGTGTTACATCAAACCTAGAAGTTTTTCTCTTACTGTCAAAACATCACAGGTGCTTAGACCCCTCTCACCACCACAGTGTATCTCTGAGAACGCTCAGAGTAAAGGAGGAAGGTTCACTGAGGGTCCCAGGGATCCCAGGGAAGCATGGGGCATGTGAGATCCCATTTCCAGACAGAGCAGACATCCTTTGCTCCGTAAAGCAGTCTCTGAAGGAGTCAGCCTGGCTCCAGTTCTGACATTGCGGGGAGAAGAGCCTGCCAAGCTACCTCAGTTGCCTCAAGGCAACTGACTAGACTGGTCTGAAGAGACACCAATTTTGGCAGGAACATTTAGGGATCAGCTGCACTTGCGCTGGGCAGTCCACCAGGCGAGCCATGCCCGCACTCCCTTCCAGAAGGACTGTAGCAGGGCGGTGGCATGCACATGACCTCATGTAAACATTCAGTCGTATCTCTAGAGACCATGAGTTCCCAGCTCTCTAAGGCCCCAGGCCTGTGGCTGTGACCTCCGAGGCTAGATTCTGTCTACTTTGCTCTTCTAAATCCAGACTCTCTCATCCTGATCCATCTTGGAGTCTTTAATGGAGAAAAGTTTTAATACACAAAGTGTCTTCACTCATCTAATCCCAGACCTCTGTCTCCTTGGAAAAGTAAGGTGCTATCCCCAACCACAAGAGAAAGCCATTATAAGATCTCAAAACACATGTCTGGGCAGCACTGAAGGAGAATGATAATTATCAGCTCTGGGGAAATAAATACAGCAGGCTCTTCCCATGGATTCCAGGGTGTTGTTCTGCCCAGACCTCCCTCTTTCCTCTTCCTCTTTGGTGGATGGCATGGGAATGAGCAGACCTGCTCTAGGCTTTGCTGCTGGGACTTTTCCTTCAGCAATGGGAAATGCCCCAGATTTGGAGATTGGAGACTTAGAAACTAGCCCCAACTCACCCTTCACTAGCTGTGTACCTGGGGCAAATCCCTTAGCCTCTCTGAGCCTGCTTCCTGCCTAAGCCTGCCTTCCCTTCCTCACAGGGGTGAGGTGGAGGACAGATGAGATGGGTGGGAAAGAGCTTGGGGAGTTCCAGAACTCTCTGTCCTAATATCAATGGTCATAACTGGTACTGACTCAGCACAAGCTTCCCTGTTTCGGGACGTGGCACAAGATCTCTGCAGGACCTGGAAGACACAACAGAGTTGAGTGATCCCTCCTGACCACTGGGTTGCCCTGGAGACAGACATCGCAAGGCCTGACTCCCCCGATGCACCCTTTGAACCTCTCAAACATGCAGCCTCTCAGAGCAGGGCTGTGGAGGGGGACGGATGGTGGATACAGTGACAGGAATGGATTCCTCCTGTAACTGGCCACTGACACAGAATGCAGAAAGTTAGCTTGCAGAATTAATGAAGACCTCAGGGAAAAGCAAGAGTTGGGATGAAATGCCAGCCTCATGCTGAGTTGAGTGTGATCAGCGAACTGGAATCTGTGGCTGGTTTGAGCTGACCACACTCCCTCTTCAGCTGCCCAGAGCTTCCACCTACCATGACGAGCTCTCAGGAGAGGCTTGCTGTCAGTCACTTCATCTTTGATGCAAATGGCAGCTGCTTGGCCCTTCTTCAGGTGTCTGCTCTCCTACTGCAGAGTGGGCGGTTTTGGCCCCGGGTTAAGGGCTATCAGCTCCTGACTAGCAGGTTGGAGAGGGTTTTTAGGGGCAGGAGATCTCCCTGTTGTCCCTGAAATTCCTTACTTTCTCTGTCTTTGGGTCAGGCTGACCTTGGAGAACCCTGAGATCTGGGTCATGAGATGTCTTGGGGATGATTTTCAACTTTCAAATGAAAGAAGCAGGTCTGGAGAGGATCTGCACTCTGATCCAAATGGGACGCTTGGGGCTCCTTTGACAACTCCAAGTGTCACCACTTGAAGCCCAGCTGGTTTGCTCAGCTGTCTGTAAAAACAGGCACTTTTATTAGAATGGAGCCTCCTCAAGGTCAAAGGCCTTTGGGGGAGGGATACCAGGAGTCCAGACATACCAGGGGTGAGTCCAGGGATACCAGGAGAGCCCCGAGGGAGTGTGATTTCAGGAGCTGGGAAGGAAGCCTCCCCTCCTCACCACCCAATATTTAAAAAAAAAAAAAAGTTGTAATTTGATCCTTGGACTGCAGCTAAAATGCAAATTCCCCTGGGAGGGTCACAGTACTTTAGTCACTGGTAATTTACCTTCTCCTGTGAATGAGCTCTAGACCTACTCTTGGAAATCTTTATTGGAACAAAGCAGGTGGGCCCTGGAGGATACTGAAGGCCCGGAGCTAACAGTTATGGAGTGAGTGCCAGAAGCCAGGCACTGTTAGACACTAAGGTTGTTCTCTCTTGTTGGTCCCACAATAATTAGGCAGGATGGGTCTTATCCCCATTGTATAGATGAGGAAATTGAGGCCCAGCAAGCCATTTGTCTAAGGTCAGTCAGCCAGTAGCCGACACAGCTGGGACTGGAAACCAGATCAGTCTGGCCCCGAAGCTGTGAGGATCTCTCTGCCCCCTACTCCTTCCCCAGCTCAGAGGGGAAGGGTGGGGACCCAGACACCTTAATGCACAGCCCCAGAACTTCAAGGAATGACTATTCCAGGCCACCGTGTGCTCTACATGGTGGTTAGTGCTCTGAGTCTAAAGGAAGAAATCCTAGAGCAGTGGTTCTCAAATCTGCACTGTGCATTAGGGAGCTTGTTGAAACACAGATGGCTGGGCCCCATCCCCAGAGTTCCTGACTCAGTAGGTCTGGAATGAAACATGAGATCTGCAGTTAAAACAATTTCTGGGTGATGCTGGTCTGGGAACCACACCTTGCAAACCACTGACCTAGTGTGTGTCTCAGGGAGTTCCTCTCTGGCTGAGGGCAGGATGTGCACTTGTAAACAAGCAGAGACCTTTATTAGATGGGGGTGAGGAGAGACTGCTGTAATAGAGACCCAACAATAAAGCCATGGCTTAAAGAACATAGAAGTTTCTCCCTTAGTGACAATCTGCAGTGGATATTGTAGGGCAGCACCCAGATCCCGCCTTTAAGACTGAGGTACCACCTCCCCAGTGCTGGGGGGCTGGGGTGGGGAGTTGTTGAGGGCTCATAGCTGAGTCCATCTCTGAGAATTACCCTTGGCGAAAGGAGCTGCCTCACCTAAGTTATGGCCCTTGCGCAGGCAGCCTGCATCCCAAAAAGACTGGTAGATATGGAGAACGAAGGTCCCACCCCTTTGTCTCCATCTGGGACAACTCTGAAGGGCCATCCTAGATCCAGAGCTCCCCTCTGGACCAGCTGAGGACCCTCGTCCGACTTCACTGCAATTCAACTTCTGCTCTTGCACCTGGCTGGTTCCTGAGTGGTGTAGCCTAGTACGCCTCCGGGACCGTCTGTTCCAAGTGAGCTGACCTAAGACACAGTGTAAAGAGAGCTTTCCTGGTTGGTGGGTGGCTTGGCCGTGCTCAGAGGCCCAGGTTCTCTTCATCTCATTTCTTTGCCATCCCTTCGGCTTTGCCCTTGGCTGAAGCCAGGCTGCAGGTTCCTCTGTGCTCCAGTTTGTGGAAATTGGAAAGAGAATGTAAAGGAGGCCCAGTTTGCCAAAGACACTGGCATGGATGTGGCACACATCACGCACACAAGTTTCTCAAACTCAGTCACATGGCTGTGCACTCCCACAGGGAGGCTGGCAAGCAGTGTGGGCTGGCCAACCACTCCAGGCTCTAGCTCCTACTCTGGAAGAAGAGGAAAAGAGATGATGGTGGACGTCCAGGGATCTCCATGGCAACCTCTGAATATGAATTTGCGTGGCCCCAACTCCATGTGCCACAAAGGTCTGCAGCTGGAATAGCAAACGTGAGCCATTTACTGGGCACAGAGATCCATAAAGCATTGCCATTCACAAGGAGGAAAGCCCCTGTGGCTACTTGAGATGCTGCACACCACGGGTCAGCATAAAAAGCTACACTGTTGATTTTGCCCACTATCTACAGTGCTGGTGTAACTCTAGGCATTTCTCTGAAAAAGTTTAGCCGGTGTAAGTGAGATAAAGTGACCTGATAGAGATAACCTTCAATAGGCTCAATAAAAAGAAAATCATTCCCAAGCTTCACTTTGTCATTATTAGCCACAGATAACTTGTAAAATACCTTTCTTTTGATCATGACACACGTGATTGCCTGCTTTCACCTGTCCCCTCCTCATCCCAGGGTGGGGGACACGGAGGACGGGCTTGACTGTGCTCAGATGAGGAGCTGGTTTATTGCACCTGGATGGGGCACGCTGTCCTCAGTGGTCCCAAGAAGTCTTGTCAATAGGCCTGGAGCCCAGGGTGGCATCATGCTGACCCTGCCATTCCCCCACCCTCCCTTACCCAGCTTAGAGTCCCTGGTCCATCTTATCAAGCCTTTGTTGCAATTACCCTCAACTTCCTTGCCTCCCTCCCCCTCTGTTAAACCCCAGCTCCTCCCCGCTGTGCTGGAGAAGCTGAGAGCTGCTGTAGAAGAGCTTGTATCTGGGCTGCGTGGCCTCTTTCTCTTTATGACGCCAAACCTCACGTGTGCACTGGACACCAGCAGGCCATCGTCACACGGCTTCCTAGGGGAGCCCTGTCCTGCCTGCCCTCACACCCATGTTCCCTCTCCACTTCATCCTTCATGGAGAAAACAAACCATTAGGGGGAAACTCCTTCACTGACCTCTCCCCAGTCCCCCCCATTGCCCACCTGCCCCTCTCTCCTGTCACAACGGAAGACCCGTCCCTGTTCCTATCTGAGGCCAAACCTTAGATAGGAACTTCTTGGTCTGTAAATCCTACCCCCCAAACTCTGGCGTTTCTATCTTCAGCCCTGCCTTCTCCCCGAGCTGCAGGGTCCATGTCAAGCGTCTCCACTTGGTGTCCAGTGGGCAGACCAGGGGCTGAAGCGGGAGACACAAAGCCAGACCAGTCTGACCGCTGCTGGGGTCAGTCACAGAGGATGGTGCCCTCAGAGAAAGAAGACTCACCCTCACCCCAAGCCTGTTAGAGAAGACATTGCTGAGTTGGGAAGATCAGTGAGAGGAAAAAGCCTTGAGAGGTCGTTGCCACCAGGAGGGAGATTCCGACCTGACCCCTCCGGTGTCAGTCGCCGCAGGGTAGACTGTAGCCTGGAGAGGTTTGGCGAGGGCCTCCTCCAGCTCTGCTCCCAACAGGCTGTGCCAGCAGCTGCCCTTTGGCCTCTGAGATGACCCACCTCCCTGGGGGGATTTCAAGGCCGGCCTCTTCCTGGGCAGGTGAGGTGGGAGGCCAGGCTTGAGCCGTTGTCCTGCTCCCTCTCAGGGGGCGTCGGGGGGGATTTGCCGATAGCCTTTGTCCCGGTGCTGCTTCTGGAGAAGGGGACCAGAGCGGTGAGGAGGGAGGCCCCCCGCTGCCTGCATGGGGGATCTGGGAGCTCTGGGTTCCCAGACTGTCCACAGAGGCACCTCATTAGGAAGCTGCCTGGCGCTGGGTGCGGGGACAGGCTGTTTGTTCACCCTTTTCACTGACCCATCCCCTCTCCAACTCCCCACTCTTTCCAAGCAGCCTGTTCCTTGGCCAGCGTCTGGGAGCCAATTTATTCAGGCCCTGAGGTTTGTTTTGTTAAGGATTTTAAAATGTATTAAGAAATGTGCAAAGAGCTTTGTCATCACTTTCCCCTTTCAAATTTATCTGAGCAACTGGATCAGGAAGTCCCTGCCTGCCTCTTGCCCTGGCAGGCCCCCAGGGGTAGCTGGGTGTCCCAGGGGCAGGAAGTGGGGTCTTAGACCCCTTCAAGCCATTCCTCTGGCCAC
The DNA here is from genome assembly GCF_028564815.1 of Eubalaena glacialis. Classification (NCBI taxonomy): domain Eukaryota; kingdom Metazoa; phylum Chordata; class Mammalia; order Artiodactyla; family Balaenidae; genus Eubalaena; species Eubalaena glacialis. The sequence continues at coordinate 40,099,559 of NC_083729.1, forward strand.
ATATCCTGCCTGGGCTGTAATGAGCTGAGCCAGCAGGAGGGGACGGGGGGACACTTCTCTCTGTTCTGTTTCTTCACTCCCTGTTTTACAGGGGCTGTTAAGTGTCCAGAAGGCAAAGCCCAGGACTTTGGGGCCCCCTGGCACCCTGGGTGCACTACAGGACACAAGGAGGACTTGAGTCACGACGATCACTGAGAAGGGAAGGCGACGCGTCCGTCTACACCATCTCAGTGGGTCTGTTTTCCATCCCCCACCTCCGATGTGCCTCTGACACAGGTGCAGGGCACGAGCCAGAGTTCACCAGGGCCTGTCCTGAGCACTCTTCTCCTGGCTGCGGACAGGATGTTTGACGTTGCTCTGAGCTGGGCTCAGGCACTGAAGAGAGAATGCTCATCTCAAGATGGGTTTACAGGTTATTATGGGTTCACTTGTGTCCCCCCAAAATGATATGTTGAAGGCCTAACTCCCAGTACCTCAGAACGTGACCTTATTTGGAAACAGGGTTGTTGCTGATGTGATGAGTTCAGATGAGGTCAGACTGGAGTAGGGTGGGCCCCTGATCCAATATGACCTGTGTCCTTATAAGAAGAGGACAGAGCCACTCGGGCAGAAGATCCTCATGTGACAATGGAGGCAGAGACTGGAGTGATGCATCTGCAAGCCAAGGAATGCCGAGGGCTGCCCGCAAACCCTAGGAGCTAGAAGAGGAAGGAAGGATTCTCCCCGACAGGTTTCCGAGAGAGCAGGACCCAGTCAATACCTTGGTTTCAGACTTCTGGGCTCCACAGCTGTGAGACAGTGCATCTTGGTTGTTTTCTGCCACCCAGTTTGTGGTGCTTTCTTGCAGCAGCCCTAGGAAACAAAGACAGAGGTAAAAGCCACCTCAGTCCAGAGCACCCATTTAAAGAGCAGTGACACTGTCTGTGCCCTGCCAGTCAATGGTGCCAGTATGACCCATCCATCAGTCATCCTCCCCAAGTCTGTCCCACTCATTGCTCCACTCCCAGAGGCCCTAGATGTGGTGCGATCACAATCAGGGTGAGTGGGTCCTGCGTGACAAGCCCCACTGGGATCTCGGCAGAGGTCAGGCCTGGGGTCAGGGGCTGGGGTCATGTCTGCTGCAAAGCCTCATTAGGGGCCACTCCTGGGAAATCTACAAGACACGTTTGCTCCCTGAGTCCATGTGGTCCAAATGAATGCCTCAGCCAAACAGAAATTATCACAGGTCACGAATCTTCAGAATCAACTGGAGGATACTCGATGTCCTGAATGTTAAATCTGTGAGTGCTGTAGGTGTGGCAAAGAGTGAGGGGTCCCTGTGCCATTCCAGCATGCATCCAGCCTGCTTGAAGGGTGCCCAGTGGCCCTGGGTGTGCAGCCCTGTCTCCTGGGCCGTGTATCATGTGTGGGAACTCTAATGCACTTCTCTCACGCTTACCACCAACTCTGAGAAAACTCAGCTCTCCTAAAATGGCACCTGGCCAATCTGAGAAAAAATTCAAGTCTTTAGTAATAACAATAAGCTGCATTTGTTTGCCTCCTAAACTCTGTTCCAGGTACCATCCCATTCTACCTTCACAACAGGCAGATGTGGCCTTTTATCCCCTTGCTGTAGATGAGGACACAGAGACTCAGAGAGGTTGAGGACTTGACCCAAGGTCACACAGCTGGTGATGGGCAAAACTGGAACTTGAGCCCCACTCTGTTTGACTCCAAAGCCCTGACTTTCTCCACTGGGTCCTGATGGGGACTCACTCCACCCTCCTCACAGAACAGCTGCATACTTTCCAACAGGAGCCTTTTAGAAAACCATAACCCTTAGGAATTTCAGGCACCATGACACGCAGCAGTTGGAAAATGTTGGTGCAGCAAGTCCTTCTGGGGCAGCCTTTATGCCTATGAATTCAGAAAAGTCTCGACGCTTAGTTCTGGGTCTATTTTTAGCTCCTTTCACCCTTGCCAGGCGTGGCCTGAAGTTCTATTGGCCGCCCCGAGCAGAGCTGCCAGGAAGATTGAACTCTACTTATTAAAATGCTCGTGACATTTGAGACGAGGAGCTTTTCCCAGTTAATTCTAATCTGTCAGTATTCATTTTTTCCTTTGAAGCCCAAATAGCAACGTATCACCTCCCTAAACAAAGGGCCAGCATTGACTTTGACCCCCTCTTTGGGTTAGAGTTATGGGAGGTGTCAGAATCAGGAAGCTGGGGCTCGTGCTCATGTGTGTAGGGGAAAGATCATGGGGTTACATAAATTATATGGCACCTATTCCATGGAAAGCAGTGCAGCTATTAAAATGCCAATGTATTTATCAATATGAAAAGTCATTTGTAATATATTGCAGAGTAAAAAGAAGGAGTTACAAAACTGTGTGTAGCATAACCCATTTTGTATCTAAAAATACATCTACACCCAAAAATTACCAGGAAAGCATATTCTGAAATAGTTGTAATTGTTATTTCTGGGTGCTGAGATTATGGATAATTTTCTTTTCTTTTGTCCACTTATCTGTTTTTTCTTCTAATCTCCCCCCACCCCAGTTAAACATGTATATGTTTAAATGTAAACACAACAAATTTACTGATATATGTGGAACTTTAACAGCAAACCTTGTGCCTGAATTTCGGTGGATACTGGTCCTCTCAAATCAGGTCACAGTAAACTTAGGTTTGAATGAATTTCTATTCAGGCCCATATTCTATTCATTTTTTTACCTAGTTTTCTATTTTGAAAAACTTAAAGCCCACAGAAAAGTTGCAAGAATGGTACAATCAGCACCCCAAGTCCTTCACCTAGATGGATTGATTGATTGCATTTTCGCCACATTTGCTTTATCTCTGTATGTTGTTATATGCATTTCTAACGCCCCAACATCTGACACTGTTTTCTGTGAATGAATGAATGGCTGCAGTAGCAGGAAGGTCACTTAGGTCAGCTTAAGGCTTAAGGTCAGCTTAATGAGCAAGGTGGCTTGTGCAGCTGGTGCTACCTGAAGTCCAGCTGGTGGCAGAGGAGAACCAGAGGCAGAATGGCCCCCCAGGCAGAGAGCAGCATGAACAAAGGCTCGGAGGGCGGCAGCATAGAGCTTCTACAGAGCTGACCGACAGGGAGTGGGATGGCAAGTGGAGGTGAAGCTGAACACATGAGCACTGGCGGCGGCGGGGGGGGGACCCAAAAGGTCTCACCTACCACCCAAAAGTATCAAAGTGTAAGGGGAGCCACTGAGGTTTTGTGTATTTTAAAGATCTCTCTGGGAACTTCTCTGGTGGTCCAGTGGTTAAGACTCTGTGCTTCCACTGCAGGCTCACGGGTTCGATCCCTGGTCAGGAAATTAAGATCCCGCATGCTGCGCAGTGCGGCCAAAAAAAAAAAGAAAGAAAAAAAAGATCTCTCTGCTGCCATGAGGAACATGGACTTGAGAGGTACAGGCAGAGGGAGAACCAATAGCTCTTGAGGTGACTGCCTGGGTTTGGTGAGGCAGGGAGCAATCCAGGACAACTCCAGGGTCTGGTTTGGAACATGTGAGCAGAGATCAGTGCTGCTTCTCTAGGTGGGGAGCGCAGAAGGGGGTAAAGCCAGTGGTAAGGGGTAGGGGAGGAGGGGAACTGCTGACTTCCGTTTGGGTACATTGTGGTTGAGTAGCCTGTGGGATATCCAGATGGAATTGCCCAGCAGGCAACTGACTGTAGGTCTTGAGCTCAGGACCAAGGACAGGTCTGGAGATGGAAATTTTGGAATCCTAAGAATCAAATGGGTAGGATGACCACCATCATGGTTGGCCTGGGATGGTCCCTGCTCATGCCTATGTTGTAGCATATTTATTAATAGCTCCCCCTTTTGCTTGCCTGGTCTGGACAATAATTTATATGGTCTCCCTGAAAAGTTGAGATTGGTTGCTTCCTGTCTTCACCTGATACTCACCACTCCCTGGCTTGGCCTGGCTCTGTGGGTGCTTTCTCCTGTATGTGGTTAATTACTAGAGGTCTGTGTCTTCTATCCTTGGTTATTTCCCACCGTGTTTCACGTGCTACATTTCGAGTAGACAGTGCCTAAGAAATATCTGTGCGTCTTGTGGTTGAGAGGTCCCCATCTACTGAGGAGAGAGAGGGTGGGAGAGGTTCTGTGGGTTACCTTGCTGGAGGCTGGTGGATTGAGATGCCCCTTTGGTCCAAGCTCCTACTAGGTATGGACTTTAGGAAATGTTGGAGAGGTGAGGAAACTCTAAAACATTCCCACCTTGCTCCTTTCCCTCGCCCCCTGCTTGGGCTGCGACAGCTGGAGTGCTGATAATATCTGCCCCCCCAGGGTGCCTCCTCAGAAGCCCTGAGGGCCCCCAGCCCTGAATGAGTCCTTCTGGAGCCCACGTGATGGGCTGATGAGAGCCATGCCCTGGACAAGCCCTGTTCCCTCCACGTGGCCTTTGCTTCAGCCAGACAGCCCCCAAATGTATCCTAAATACTTTTGCCTGTGGGACAAGGAATGCCCTTTTCCCAGGCCCTCATGCCCCCCAGCCCATGTCTAACTGTTTAACTCTACCTACCCGGGACTTCCCTGGTGGTCCAGTGGGTAAGACTCTGTGCTCCCAGTGCAGGGGGCCCAGGTTTGATCCCTGGTCAGGGAACTAGATCCTGCATGCATGCCACAACTAAGTTTGCATGCCGCAACTAAGAGTCTGCATGCCACAACTAAGACCAGGTGTGACAAAAATAAATAAATATTTTAAAAATAAAATAAAATCTACCTACCCTTTGAGGCTGACTCGCATGTGTCCTGATGCCCCAGGAGACCGTCTTGGATCCATCCCTGCTGGATGCAATGCTCACTTCATTTGGAATGTCCCAGTGGCATCCACTGCCTTCCTCATTGTTTCATCTGGGCTCTTGTCTTACTCCTTGGAACTCAGGGTGGAGACACTTTTGCATTTTTGTATTTCTGTACAATGCCAAACATGGGAGTAATTACTTCATGATGTGTATGGAAAGTGTGTGAGTTCAATCGCTAGGAATTTAGTCTCCAGATAAGAGGGCACCATTGAAGGTCATGAAACAGGGAATAGAAGGATGAAAGCAGAATTTACATTTATTCATTCATTCAACAAGTATTTCTTGACAACCTCTATGTACTAGACACTGTGGTACATAGTGGATTTAAAGAAATAACCCCTAGCTTCAAGGACCTCACTATTTAGATGTGAGAGGGAACAAGACAGATGTAAACAGTTACCAAACAATGCAATAAGTACCATAATAGTGACAAGACAGTGCATAGTGGAGTCAGGAAGTGCTTCACCAAAGAGGTAACATTTAAGCTGGGTCTTGAGGCATGCATAGGAGTTTGCCAGACATCAGGGAGAGGGTACTGCTAATAGAGGGAATAATAAGGGCAAAGTCACTGAGCCCCAGAAATGATTGTATAGGGGACTGAAAGAAATTCAGTGCAAGGGGTGAGGGGGAAACAAGTATGTCAGGGGAGGCAGGGAGATGGAGCAGGGAAGAAGGAAAGGGGCCTGCCCTGAGGCAAAGGGCAGGGTTTTAAAGAGAGGTAAGTTGTGCTGACTGTAGCAGTGAGGAGAGTGGAAGACAGGTGGTTGTGAACACGCAGCTGCTCCCCATCGTTCACCTGGGGCTGCCCTGAACTCCTGGTCATGGCTGCTTTACTTTGGATTGTAGGTCCCTACAGAGAGCTGCCTGTCCCATACCCCCAAGTTGCCAGCAGCTGCTACAGATCCCAGCCACCTCCTCACCTACTCTCCTGGTGAGAGAGACCTCGGCAGGACTGGTCTCTGGGCTGAACCCTCCACCAGCAAGGAGGTACGTGTGCCCCTAGGGAGTGGGCAGATGGCAAGGACTGCCCTCCCAGCTGGGCAGCCTCGCTGGGCGGGCAGTGCCCTTTCTAGTGTGCAGGAGATGGCAGGGGCCGGCAGGCCAATGTCTGCCCTCCCGGTGTCCACACTTGGCAACCCCACCTGTCTCCAGCCAACTGTGTCCTTGCAGATGAAACTGGCAGAAGGAAGAAGCTGGGCTCCGAATTGGCTCCCTGAGTTTTTTTAAAATCACAACTTTGATGTTTCCTGTTCTGTTGGCTGACACCAGTAGTCCTTTTTTACTACCTCTTATATGCTTCCTACATACTCTTGGTCATCCCGGGTGCAGGACGGTCCCCTCCCCTGACCCCCAGCACTTACCCAGTCCCTGTTCCTCTCTGGTCTGTTTGGAGAGCAGGCTGGCCTTTCTGTCTTATTGTGAATGTTTACACAAATGGAAAATGTCAGTTTAATCTGTAAAGGAGCTAAGGTGGGCAAGTTCCTAAAGCAAACATCCGCAGGTGCAGTGTGTTTCCCCTGAGGGTGGTCCACGGGGAGAAGCTGGTGCAGTGTCAACTCACAGCCTCACATTTATTCAGCACCCTCTGTGGGCAAGAGCCCCTGCCCTCCTGGAGATTCCAAAATAAATAGACAAATCCACAGCCCGTTAAATCCCAAAGTCAATGTCACAGTGCCGTGTGAGCTCTCGGGCAGGCACGACTGGCCCTGGGCGCAGGCAGAGAAGGTTTGGTGGAGGAAGGGCTCACTGTAAACTAGGCTGGGAACCAGGGTGGGAAATGGAGATGCTTCCAAGAGGAGGAGACATGAGGAGTGGTGAGGGCATGTCAGGCTGGAGTAATAGTCTGACCAAAAAGCTGAGAGGAGAGCTCAGGGACATAGGTGGCAGGTCTGGAGGGTGTTGGACAGACTCAGAGAGCCTTGAATGTCTGTCCAGGGAGTTAGGCCCTTCTGTGTGCAGGAGAGGAGGTGAGGCACGTGAGTGGGCACTTACATTTCGTACTAGTCTTCCTGGTGGGTATCTCTGCGGCCTGGACCCGTCTGAGTTTTAAAAGATGTTGATGCTTCTTATGTATATCACTGGATGAACTCATTTCTGAAATCCCATTAGCTGTAAAATAACCATGTTTCTGAGGTAGGAGAGGATGGTGATGTAGTGAAGGAAAAACTTTTCCTCTACCCTTATAGGTTCAGTTTCCAGAGCCTGTTAATTAAAATGACAACAGACATTAACAGGAAGAAAATGTTTTATTTACGTGCATCATGCATACATGTGGAAGTGCTCAGTGTTGAGTAACTCAAAAGGGTGGTTAGAATTGGGGGTTTATATACCTAATTTAGTAGAAGAATGGAAGGGAGAGAAAAGGCTCTTATGGGGAGAACAAATGGGTTTCTTTACGAAAGACAAATGGGCTTTTTAGGAGAATAAATGGGAGATAAGAGAATCTGTGATAATGTTTGTCTATACAGGTACAAGTGGACTTTACCACTTCTTCAGGGCCAGAACTCCCCCAGAGAGAGTTAATAGATTGTTAAATTATGGTATATTTGCTCTTGGTCTCTCTCTTAGAAGCAGACCCATCCCAAAGAGGGAATTTATGGCAGTCCTGATTTCTCAAAATTTCTGCTTTTAGTCAGATAGGGGAAGCTCTGAGAAGGCTTCTTTCTGCATCTGTTGAATCTCAACTGTCTACAGCTGAAAATAATTGTTATACCAATTCTGGGGTTCTGAGTTACTCCCCATGGTGAAATAGGTAACATGCAGGAATTCTTGGCCAGTCGGAGCTACCCTTCACAGCCAGAGGAAACCAGTGACTGAAGATTCATTCTCACTGTGTAGACCACGCATCTGAACCACTGGGGTTCAAAACAATCACAGTTTCAAAACAAAACTGATGCTGGGGAGTGGGGAGACTCTTTTGGGATTGAATGATCCAGATAATTGCAGTGGTGGTGATGCCCTCCCAGCATGCCCTGCTGGGGCGGTGGGAGCACATTAGTCACGGGTTGGGGTGAGGAGAGGTGGTCGAGGAACAGGGGATAAATAAAAGCGGTGAGCAGTCTTGTCTCCAACAGGCCTGCAAGGGCGGGCTGTTGGTTGAGGGTGGCTGCCAGCATCCCAGGCAGGGAGACATGAGTCACACCCTGAGAGGCTGACCTGCCAGCACCCGGCCTCTCTAGGAGAAGGAGGGGGGAGGCAGGCACTGGTGATTCCAAATGCCAGGCTTGGCCTCTTGCCATGGCCTTGGGCTTGAGATCTTTGTCATCCCTCATCAGCAACCTTTGCAAAGCTACGTGACTGACTGGCCCCTGTTCACAGTTCTTCTACCGTTCTTTATCCTTAAACCATCAGAGGCTCTACTCCTGACCGGAAGAGCTAGAGCCAGCCAGTCGTTCTGGTCATAACCGGAGCATTCGTACCTTTGGAGCGGCCCCTTGGGACTGTTCTCTCTTTGCGACGGTGGGGGCTGGTCTGTGAAGGTGGGAGGGAGGAGTGACTTGTGTCACTGTCTTCACAGCAGCCTGCTCTTCCCCAAGGTTTCAGTTTGCTCTCACTCCCTTCCCCTGTGTGACCCTTAGCCCACACCAGAGCTCTTCTGGCCAGAGCGGTGGTCTCTTCTAATGTTCTGAGAAGAACATCCAGGCCCTCACCCTGGAAAGGTAACACCTGAAAAGCTACTCGTTGCTGGGTGGCATTTCCAGACACCTTGTCCTGCAAGAAGGGCCAGGACCGCTCCAGCTGAGGACAGACACTTCCCTCCGGGACCCACTTTCAAGGAGCCGGAGGCCGGAATCAGAGTCTCCTCCTGCCCTTCCCCATCTTCCTGGTACTGAGTACTAGAGTTAGTGCCCCTTTTTATCTCCACTCTGTGTTCTGCGGCCGCCCAGGTCACAAACTGACCCTCACTTAGGTCTGTGCCCACCCCCTGCTCTATGCCTGGCCTCAGGTGGGTCTGGAGCTTAGGGCCAGTGTCACAGGCTTTAGCCTTGCTGTGGGCAGCCTGGGTGGGAGCTGAAGTTGGGAGTCTTTTGGCAACCTCGGCAGAGAAGGGCTGAATCTGAAGTAGCTGAAGGCCAGTATTCTGCCCGTGTGAGGGATTTTTATTCCCAGGGATCCTGATGGACCACTAGGGCGGCCTTGTTAGGCGAGCTGAAAGTTCATCTTTTTTTTCACAACTGGATGTTCACAGTGTCTATGTACTTGCCTTTTAAAAATGTCATCATCTAGACGAGTTTTATTTTATTTTATGTCCGGTCTTCCTTTTTATCTTTTAAGTGGGAAATGGAGAGCATGTGAGGGAGCAATTGAGAGGCTTGCTCCAAGCAAGGGACACGAGATCCCTTCCCCCAGTTTGCCCCTGCACGTTCCTTCCACAGCTCCAGAGCAGAGCTCGTATTCCAGCCGCAGATGGACCCCTTGACCTTGAGCCAGGCAAGGCTGACAGCCCTGGAACAGGTGTGGCTACTGTGAAATAACACGGAGACATCTCAGAGCAGAGACCGCCCTCCTTCTCAGAGCAGAGAAGAGCTGGAAGGAGACAGGATGCTTCACATCCACAGCTTCTGGCGTACTAAACACCCAGATCTCCCTTGGGTTAGGAAAAAGCCGCCATTTCACTGAGGGTGGGCCCCTTGGTGAGCTGCCTCCATCCCAGCCTTGAGACGATAATTTGAGATTTTCACTAGGGTTGGTTGGAGATTCTCGCTATGCAATATGGCAGTCATATGAAGGTATTTAAACCTGCATTTACATAAATTAAAGTTTAAAAATCAGTTCCTGTTGCACTAGCCACATTTCAAGTTCTCCATAGCCACACGTAGCTAGTGGCTACCTCATTGCACAGCACAGATACAGAACATTTCCGTCATCACAGAAGGCTCTCTTGGAGAGCCCTGCAGGTGTCTGGGAGAGACGCATGACAAAATTGATCAAATCCCCTTTATATGGACCTGTCCATTCCATCGATGTTGCATACGTGATCCTTTGACCTTCTGGTGGACATTCAGAGGCTTCATTCCCACTGTTGACTCCCCCAAGCTTCTTTCTCAACCCAGAGACCTGGCTGCCCTGGCCTTGTGAGGCCTCCCTTCTAGAAAGAACAGGTAGCATGCCTCTGATACAGGCTGGCTAGGCAACCCCCAGGCATTCCCAGGATCAACTAACGACCTGACATGTACTGCCCAAACGAATACCACTCTGTGTCTGGCAGTGACATTTCTCACTAGGCTATCCTTCTGTCTCACTGCTAGTTAGTAACTGAATGGATGACGAAACCCGTCAGATACTCCCATGTCTGAGGATATTACCTTCCTGGCTCCGCAGTGTCACCCCTCCCTTCCCCCAAGCATTACCATCTCCCCAAATAAAAATGTCTGTTAATATCCTAGGTACAGACTGCCAAACTCCTGTATTAGAATTACTTGGTGGGAGGGGCTTGTTTAAAATGCAGATTTCTTGGCCCTGCACCAAGCCAATGGAATCATTGGCTCTCTGCAGGGAGGGGGCGTGGGTACTGAATCTGGGAACCACTGCCAGTGAGGAAGTAGCTCAGGAACCATCCTTGGAGTCCCTGGAAACTAGAAATCAACCCCCTTTGTATTCTGGGGTCTCTGGTACATTGCAGACCACACCACCCCTGGGGCTGGAGCTGCTGGTGGTAGTGGGATGACCGATGTTTCCCACACCCTCTTGTTTCTCCCCCTGCCCATCCCCCATGCACACACACAGGTGCACACACACCGGTGAGTATGCACATGCCCATGCACACTACTCCCCCATAAGGTCTGCTGGTTAACTAACAGGCCTGAAGAAAATCCTGTTCCAGGCCCTTCATGTGAGGCAGGAAGGAGTTCTGGGCCTTCTCTCACAGGCCCTACTGCATGGACCCCCAGGAACTGAGCCTTCAGGGCCTGCCGTGGAGAGACCTTCTTTCTTTTCTCTAAATCAGGGTTTCATGACCTTAGCCCTGCCCCACTTTGGTGAACATAAAACTCTACCTCTGGGATTCTAATGTGCCATTGTGTCCCCTCTTCTTGTCCGTCCAAAATATCCTGTAGTTTGTATTATAAAAATAAGGTTTCCCCCTTGCTTCCCAAACATAAAATTATATGCACATAACACCTAACAGAGCATGAAGATATAGTTCATTACTGGTAAGAAAGTCCCACCGCTAGAGCAGTTTCTCTAGCATGAGCGTGCTCCAGAATCCCTGCAGGGCTTGTTCAAGCGATCGCCAGGCCCCGCCCCCAGAGGCTCTGATTCAGGAGGTCTGGGGTGGTGCCCAAGAATTTGCATTGCTAACAAGTTTCCAGGTGATACTGCTGCTGGGTGGTGGAACCACACTATGAGAAGCGCCGCTCTAGAAAGACTATCCTTATACTCCCTCCCTTGAGCCCAAGGAAAGGCCAAGCCTTTCTTTAAAACACTAAGATCATCATATGGTCTGGTCTTTCTCTGGTCTCCCTCCGTCTTCAGATTGGAGTATCTAAAAGACAAATCAACCCTGGTCTCAATAGCGCTGATGGCCTCTCCCAGGGAATCTTTGCAGTGTTATTAGACCAAGTCTCTGTCCCTGCAAAGACTCCATCCACATGGGGTAGCTGTGAAGAAAGGAAGTGAGGAATGAAGAACACTTTCTTGCCAAAGTTATACTGAGCACAAGTTTCCAAACACCACATCCAGGAGTCTGGAGGGTGTGTGGTATGGTGTGTGGTGTGTGTGTGTATGTGTGTGTGCACATGTGCATGTGTGTACACACGTGTGCACACACGTGTGCACACACATTTTTATTGTTCCTTATCTATAAATTGTCGTAACCACAGCAGAAAACTCACATGGTGAATCTGAACAGCATTGGTGGAGAATACAGGCCTCCTGTTCCAGTCAGGACTTGGAACAATTGCTCTGCTTGTGTATTTATTTGGGCCTTGGCATCTCAGCAATGAAAAAGTTTGTGGAGTAAATGAGGAAAAGATGGAGAACTTTTCTGCTCTGTGTTTATAGGTTTTGGCTTTTCCCAAACAATCCATCTTGAGGTCTTGCTATCAAGCAGGCAAGCAGCCCGCTGACGGTCTTGTTAGAAGTTTTCCACTATTTATTTTTTGCCCAGGGAAACAATCTAGTTCTCTGCCACTGAGGCTGTCAGGCAGTAAGAGTGCCTGAGCTCACTCCGTTGTTTATGGGGCTTTCTCTGAATCTCCAGCCCTTTCCCACAGATGGGAAAATCAATGGAAAATCCCTCAGCAACAACCCTGAGTGGCCCATCTGTCCTCAGCTGTCCCCTAGTCACTCTTTGTTCAGTGTCTCTCACATTGATCAGCTGGTCTCTTTCCCTTCTGGGCTGCTCAGTCTCACCTGGACATTTACACTCAGTTAAAGGAACTTTGAGAGGAGGATGGCACAGTTGGTGATGGACTTACATGCATGCCTTCCCAGGAAAGACACAGGGAACTTGGAGGATGTCATCTAGAGGAGGGTCCTCGGGGGACACCACCCCGTCTTCAAATATCCAAGCAGCTACAAGGCAGAAACATCTTGATCTTGCTTCCTGCACTCCAAAGGGAAGTCCTAAGTTGTCAGTCAGGCTCTTTGCTGGGGTTTCCTGTCCCTTGGAGCTTTTCTCTCTCTCCCCCTCCCTCTCTAGGAAATCTCACTTCTTCTTAGAGCTTTAAATGTCATCTGTAGGCTGATGACTCCCAAAAGTATATCCCTGGCCCAGATCACTTTTCGAAAATGTAAACTTATATATTCAACTGCTGACACACATCTCCACTTGATATCTCCCTGACATTTCCAACGTAAAGTGTGCAAAAGCGAACTCTTGATCGGCACCCCTAACCCAAATCTCGTCCTCCCACAGTTTTCCCCATCTCGGTAAATGGCACCAGCCTCCGCCTAGTTGTCAAGTCAGGGATCTGGGAGTCATTTTTGGCACTTCCTTCTCATTCATACGCCACATCCAATCCATCACCGAGTTCTGTTTATTCTCCCTCCAAAATGTGCACTGAGCTCCTCTACTTCTCCCACCTTCATTTCTACCACCCTCAGTCAGGCCTCCACTGCCTCTCATAGGGACTGCTACAGGCATTCCAACTGGTCTTTCCTGCTTTCCCATCGCCTGCCTCTAATCAATCCACCCTCCCACACAACACCCAGGGAGACATCTGAAAACTCCACATCAGATCATGTCGTCCCCCAGCTTAAAACACTTCAGTGGCGTCCGAGGCAGTTAGAATAAAGCCCAGGCTCCTTCTAAGACCTGCAGGGCCCTGCGTGATCAGGGCCCACCTCCCCGTCTCACCTCATCTGGTACCACCCTCTCCATCACCAGGCACTTGAGCCACGCTGACCTCTTATAGCTCCTCAAATGCACCAGGCTCTTTCCTGATCCCTCTGCTTTGGCTGGCCTTCCCCCAGGGTCCCCCGCTCTACTCCCCTCAATCTTTTAGTTCTCATCTTACACACCACCTTTCCAAAGAAGCCATCTAGTTTAGTTATCCATCGCTGCGTAACAAATCATCCTCAAACCTAGTAGCTTGAAACAACCATCATCGTATTTCTCACTGTGTGGTGAGGTGTCTCAGGCTTAGTGGGGTGGCCCCTGTGCTGGTCTTGCTTGGGGCTCTCTCTCTCTCTCTTTTTTTTTTTTTGCATGATGCAATCTCGTTTTTTTTTTTTTTGGTAAAGTCATAACACATTTATGTGCCAATGTGTCCGCATATATACATATAGATGCATTTATACATGCTGGTATATGATTACGTGTAAGTGGAGAAAAATACAGATGACACACTCTAGGTTGTTCACATATGTTAATTCAGAATAAGGCTAAGTGGGAAAAGACTGTTTTTTTGTGTTTTTTTTTAAAGTGGCCACAGTCACACGGCAGCTGGGGCTGAAACATTCAACATGGTTTCATTCACATGTCTGGCGCCTTGGCAGGAACATCTCAGCGGGCACACTGGGATGGCTGGGCCTCTCTATATCATCCCAGGGGTTTGCCTTCTCCACATGGTCTTTCCAGGGGAATGGCCAGAGTAATTTGGGCCTGGAATGATCCCACTAAAAGCCTTTGTAGAATAGAGAGCGGTGGATATGTATATTTGTTAGTGTGACTAAATGGTTCCCAGGAGTCATGGTGTCATATAGTAGAAAAGAGCAGGACTTTGGAGTCTAAAATTCAAATCCCACCTCTGATTCTTGCTTATTAATTAAGGCTCTTTTGGTTGCAGCAATAGAAACAGATTGTGGCTAGCTTAAGCCAAAAGGGGAATTTGTTGGAAGGATCACATGGCAGGGCTGACAACCACAACTCAACTGTAGAAGTCAGTGGCCTTTCTCCAGAGTGCAGCTACTAACCTGTCTCGACCTCAGTGATTCCTTATCTTTGTGTCTCTCATTCTTTAATTTCAAGTCTCATGTCTCTCAAGATTCTGTTTGACCCAGTTTGGTTTCAGTATCACATTCCTGGTCAATCAATCAGCTAAGGCCAGAGGACAGTCACATGGTACAGACAAGGCTGCTGGGGCCCCCTGAGAATGGGGTGCATGGCCAGAAAAGGAAATCAGTGGGAGGCAGTTGGGGACCCTAAGAGGGGTCAACGATGCTCGGTCAAGTTTCTGGTAAGCCTCAGTTTTCCTCACAAACAAGGTAGGAAAATCTACTTCTCAAAACAATGTCCAGGAACTTCCTTGGCGGTCCAGTTTGTTAAGACTCTGTGCTCCCAGTGCAGGGGTTGCGGGTTCAATCTCTGGTCAGGGAACTATGATCCCACATGCTGCATGGTGCAGCCAAAAAAAAGAAAAAAGAAAAGAAAAAGAAAAAAGAAAAAAATTAAAATAAAACAAAACAAAACAGGGACCTCCCTGGTGGTCCAGTGGTTAAGAATCCACCTTCCAATGCAGGGGATGCAGGTTCGATCCCTGGTTGGGGAACCAAGATCCCACATACCACGGGGCAACTAAGCCTGCGCCACAACTACTGAGCCCGTGCGCTCGAGCGCCAGTGTGCCACAACTAGAGAGAAGTCCGCACGCCACAACGAAGAGTACCACCGTGAAAGATCCCACATGCCGCAACGAAGAGCCCATGTGCCACAACTAAGACCCTACGCAGCAGAAAGAAAGAAAGAAAATAATAAAATAAAATAAAGTAAATATTTTTTAAAAAAGAGCCTATGCATTCCTAATTGTAATGAATATCACCCATATCCCTCTCCATGTTGGCCTTACCGATTATAGACACTCCCACCACAGGGAATGGTGTCCCTAAATCAGTGTTTTATCAAACTTTATTTTTTTTTTTAATAATTCATTTGATGAAAACTGTTCTCTTATGTAGTTTTTTTTTTTTTAATAAATTTATTTATTTAGTTTTGGCTACGTTGGGTCCTCATTGCTGCGAACGGGCTTTCTCTAGTTGCAGCGAACAGGGGCTACTCTTCATTGCAGTGTGCGGCTTCTCATTGGAGTGGCTTCTCTTGTTGTGGAGCATGGGTTCTAGGGGCACAGGCTTCAGTAGCTGTGGCACGTGGGCTCAGTAATTGTGGCTCGTGAGCTCTAGAGCGCAGGCTCAGTAGTTGTGGCGCACAGGCTTAGTTGCTCCACGGCATGTGGGATCTTCCCAGACCAGGGCTCGAACCCGTGTCCCCTGCATCGGCAGGCAGATTCTTAACCACTGCACCACCAGGGAAGTCTCTCTTATGTAGTTTTAATTTGCATTTCTCTTATCGTGAGTGAGTCTGAACATCTTTCAGAGAGACTCAGAAGCCAGCTGTATTGTCCTTCCTTGGGTGGTTGGTGCACAATCTTTATGCATGTTTTTATTGGTTATTGTTCTTTTATTATTGTTATTGTTATTAATTTTTATTTAGGACCTCTACAATGATGGAAATTAGCCCTAAATTAGTAGTAAATATTTTTTCCAACTTGTCACTTGACTTTTTAAAGATGGTTTTCGTATAGTTTTTATTATTATGTAGGCACATTTATGAGTCTTTGTTTTCGAGATTTTTTGGTTTTGTCTTACACCAACAAAGGATTATTCAAAAATCTTTTCCCTGTGGTTTCTTCTAGTATGTTTTTAACTTTTATTTATTTGTACATTTCGATATTAGACACATTTGAAACTTATCCTGATCCAACTTCATTTTTTCCCCCAACTTCATTTATTGAATAATTCCTTTTCCCCCACTGGTTTGAAATGCTGCCTTTACTGTATACTGAATTTCTCCAAGTACTGGTGTCTATGTGTGGGGTTTCTGTTCTGGCCCATGGGTCTGCTGCAAGCACTCTCTGGGGACACAGCTGGAGAGAGCCCTCTCTTGTTTCTCACCTGTGTCTCTGGCCCCTCCTTCTCTGCCTGCTTTTCTGGCTCTTCCTCCTCTCCCCTCCTCTGTTTCATGGCACCCATCCTGTGCTATCCTAGTACATTTTCCCTTCTCTCTGCCAAACAGATCTCATCTGGCTTCACAGCTTTAAGTATCAGCTGTGCATTGATGGTATATGGCGTTATTTCTCTGGCCCAGATCTCTCCTCTGAACTCCAGACCCATGTAGCCAGCTGTCCCTTCAGTCTCCACTTGGAGGCTTCATCTGAATTTCAAACTTAACATTTCTGAATTCAAGCTCCTTGTCTTTCCCAGAACCTGCTTCTCTCACAACGTTTCCCACTCAAGAAACAGCAGCTCCATTTTTTTCTATAACTCAAGTCAAAAATCTTCAAGTCTTGACTTCTCTCTTCTCTACATCCACTCTATCAAGATCTGTCAGCTCCAGAATCCAATCAGCTCCCACCACCTCCAGCACTGCCCATCATCCCTCACCTGAGTTATGGCAATGGCTTCCTCACCAATCTTTCTGTGACAGCCCTGATTCCACCCTGCTCTCCAAGACTATTTTCCCTTCAGCAGCCAGAGTAATCCTTTTAAAATGTAGTCATATCCTGTTCTCCTCTGCTCAGAACTTTCCAGTGGCTCCCAAAGTCCCACAGAAGTCTCCAAGATCCACCTAATCTGGCCCCCAGCTACCTCTCAGAACTTTATTCTCTTCCATGCACCCACCCGCTTGCTGAACTCCAGCCACACTGGTCCCCCTTCTGTTCCTTGACTAAACCAAGAGGACTCCTGCCTCAGGGCCTTACCACATGCTGTTTCCTCTACTTACAAGGCTCTCTCCTTCACCTCCTCCATGTCTGTACTCAAATGCCACCTTCTTGGAAGGTCTTCCCTGACATCTTTATATAAAATAGAAATCCTACCCTGTACCCTGACTTTCTATTCTCTTACCCTGTACTTACCAACCTTGAAGTATTATATACTTGTTTGTGCGTCCATTTATTGTCTATCTACTCTTGCCAACACGAAAGCCCCCACGAGGGCAGAAACTTATTTTCTTTTCTGACACTCTTTTGCATCTAGAAGGGGCATATACTAAGTACTCCATAGATACTTGTTGACTAAAAGAATGAATGAATGAATCTGTTATGCTCTAGTAGCACATTTTATTTATTGTTGCTTTATAATACCTATTTTTCATTTAATCCAAGATGCCATTGATTGTAAAGTGCACCACTATTTTACGTACTGCTGTCAAACCATAACACAATGCTTTCTTACCACTTAAAACTTTAATTTATACTTATGGAAAGAGCACTTTTAGACTTATGTGGACACAGAAGTTTATCATATATCACACTTGGACATATATAAGAAAGAAAATTTGTATGAGCAAAATAAATTGACTAAAGTAGTTCTAAAAGATCTTCACATTCATATTTTGATTCTGGCCATTGATGTCCTTGTTTTTCCAACCAATATTGTCCTCTGTGCCTTCAAGAGTCCCACTTTGATGATGCAGCATTTCTTAAAAGAATACCCCACTACTGTCTCCAGGATTTCCTTCCAAGTCGCTGACAATCTTGGCCAGTGTTTTTGTGTATGGACAGGTGATGACAATTACCTCCTGACTGTACCTCAATGACACACCTCAATTTCAGAGATGTTAAATTGTAAAAACAACAACAGACAGAGAGCAGAATCAATGAATTATGGTACTTATCTAGTAGGACTAATTCCCCCACTTCCTCTTCTTGTCCAACTTTTTTTCTAATTATTCTCATTTTTTCTTTACGAGTAAAGTTAAGAAATCTTATTTATACAAATAAATGACAATATATGACAAATAAATGATAATAGCACAAGCAGAACCAGATCTAATCACTTGGTTAATTATTTTATGCATTGGTTGTAAGGGCCGTTTGCATTAGAGTGGAATCAACACATACTGGGTAGTCACTCCCACCCCATGTTCTTGGCAGACACTGCCAATTCATCAAGGTTCTGTTTTTCATGGATCCCAGAGGAGGCCTTAAAGTTCTTTTCAACAAAGCGTTCCAGGCAGCCGTTAGCAGTTGATTAGAGTCTGTACATAGATTAAATCCCCGCCAAGCCAACAGTCACCCAGGGCATGTGGAGGTGAAAGGGCAAAAAAGTCTAAATCTGTTATCATTTCTTCAACAAGACAAGATATGCATTCTAAACACCACTACCCCTCCTTTGGGAAAAATTGTGTCCCTGGATCAGTTGAAGGCTATTTAAAGACTTCCCCATTGCACCTCCAGGCTAGCTGAGTTCAGAGCCCCAGATCAGACCACCCATGAATGGAGTTGTATAAGACTGCCTTGGACAAATCTGACAGGCCAGCAGCTACGTTTAGTTTTGAAGTGTTCTCTTTTCCCACCCTAAGGTATTCGGCAGTTTCCACCTAGGATCCCTCATTCATACTCAGGAGTAAATCACTGCTAGCCAGGGGGACCAACACCTTGTTCTGAGTTGTGTTTTTGAATCACCTGGGCATCCTGCTACAATACAGGCCCTGGCTGGGTGGGCCTGGGGTTGGGCTGGGAGGTGCTGGTTAGCTCAGGCTGCCGTAACAGGACACCACAGACTGAGCGGCTCAAACAACAGAAATGTATTTCTCACGGTTCTGGGGGCCGAGGAGTCCAAGTTCAAGGTGCCAGCAAGGTAGGTTTCATTCTGAGGCCCCTTCTCTGTGCTTGTAGGCTGCCACCATCTCGTGTGGTGTGCTCACATGACCCCTTCCTGTGAGCGCAGAGAGGGAGCGCTCTGGTGTCTCTTCTGATGAGGACAATAATCCTACTGAATCAGGCCCCACCCTTATGTCCTCATTTAACCTTTTTTTTTTTTGGCCTCACTGCGCTTGGTATGCGGGATCTTAGTTCCCCGACCAGGGTTCGAACCCACGCCCCCTGCAGTGGAAGTGCAGAGTCTTAACCACTGGACCACCAGGGAAGTCCCTCTCCTCATTTAACCTTAATCACTTCCTTAGAGGTCCCACCTTCAGAGAAAGCCTGAGGATTAGGGCTTCAGCACATGAATTTTAGGGGGACACACTCACTGGGTCCATAGCACTAAGGATCAGAACACTCGGGAGGAAACGTCCTACTTTGTCGGGTCACCGTGGAAAGCAAGTATGCCCCTGACACCTACACAGGCCTGACCTCAACACCTGAGATCATCAAGCTGAAGGATTTATCAGTGACTAAACCCAGCAATACTGTGTTGCTGGCAGGAAAAAATCCATTGTCTAATTATGAACCTCCACATCCCAGAATTTTGGGGCGAAGCCTTTTTTCAACTCCTTTTAACAGAGCTTCTCTCTGTGGCAATTCCAGCCAATTAAGCCTACTCTGCAGGTCCCAGGCAGAGAGGGCTCTGTGTATGCGCTATATTTAGTGCCCAGGTGGCAGATGGACATCTGCCACGCTGAGCCCAGCACTACTGTGCTCACCACCCCAGCAGCGTCAGGATGGCTCCCGGGGCTTGTGTGGCAACACGGAGGCTCCCCGCGCCTGTGTTAACCCAGGCCTCCCACCCAGCCCCGAATGGCTTCAGAAAAGCTGACTTAGGTGGCGTGGTGCCTCTTTATGGGCACCATGCCCTGGGCCTGGTGGCTTTTTTTTTTTGGCTGCGTTGGGTCTTCGTTGCTGCGTGCGGGCTTTCTCTAGTTGCAGCGAGCGGGGGATACTCTTCGTTGCAGTGCGTGGGCTTCTCATTGCGGTGGCTTCTCTTGTTGCGGAGCACGGGCTTAGTTGCTCCACGGCATGTGGGATCTTGGCAGACCGGGGCTCGAACCCGTGTCCCCTGCATTGGCAGGTGGATTCTTAGCCGCTGAGCCACCAGGGAAGTCCCAGGTCTGCTGGCTTTTTAAGGGCCCCTAGAAAATATTTGAAACCTGAGTTTAAAATGCACTGGTTCTAAGAGACAAAAGTTTCTAATTTGAAATCAGTAAATGTTAATTAAATGCCCAGAAAATGTCAATGGTTACCTACAGTTCAACACTACTGTCATATAAATGGCTAATAAACAAGTAGTTATATTATTATATAATGTATTTATATCTGATAATAAGAACAATAAGGATAATTTATTTTAAAAAGCTGAAAAGTATAAAAGTCCTTTCAAATTTTCTGGAGCAAAGAGATATTTAGAATAGTGTATGGGTGCCTTTTAATGTTTGCTATGATGTGGGAGGTCCCCTAAGGTCAGCAGGCCCAGGGCCTGGCCCAGGTGTGTCCTCTAATGACCAAGAGGACCCTGACATTTGGGCAAAGCCGGATTCCCAGCCCACCTGTTGCCATGTTTCTGAGGTTGCTTAGCTTGGCCCAGTTTGATCTGGGCATCACCCAGGCCCCAACACTCTACAGTGAGTTTCTCACAGTGTCATCCAGGAACCACCTGCAACATTTGGGGCACTTGTTAAAATGGCAGTTTCCTGGGCCTCAGGACCTATTGGATCAGATTATCTGAGCAAGGGCCCCAGGAAGCTGTACTTTGAACCAGCTCCCAGGTGATTCTGATATACGGTAAGCTATAAGAAGCGGGGCTCAATAAGGCCTTCTTCCTGTTTGGCAAAGAGCTGAGCAGAGCTGGTGAGAAGCGGGTCTCAGGATATGAACCAGGACTCTCTGAGGTTCATGGCAGGCAACTGGGGCCAGAGCCAGGACCCAGGGAAGAGGTCTAGGACTGGAAGGGACTTCAGGTAAGACCAACAGACTGGGACTTGTGCCCCTTCTGGCTCCTGAATTCTCCCACTTGCCCCAAGCCAGCCTGCAAGGCTCAGGGCTCAGAGCTCAGGCCCTGGCAGGAGCTCTCTGGGGCTGGATCAAAGGGAAAGGTGGGAGGAGGACCGACATGCACTCATTTATTCATTTATTCAGTGTACATTCATTCATCCAATATTAATTGAGCACCTGCTCTGCACCAGACACTGGGCTAGGCCCTGGCCATACAGCAATGAACAAAAATGGATATTGTTATCCGCCTTGTGGGGCACACAGATCTGGCACAGCTGCTGGGCAGATCTAACAGGGCTACTTGGGCCTGGCAAGAGCTGCTGGGAAGTGAAAATGAGATCATGGGCCAGAGGAAGGTGTCCCATTTTATTCCAGGTAGGAAAGGGCTCCGGCCAAGGCAGCCTCTGCAGAATGTCAGCTGAGGGATTCTGCGTCATTAACCACTCAACCTGTGAGTCTTAACACCTGCCTTGCCCCTTCTTCTGTCCACCTCCAGTTCCTGCCCATTCTACTTTCAAAATATCTCTTGCAACTGTCCACTTCTCTTCATTCCCTCTGCCACTGTCCCACCCCAAGCCACTGTCCTCTCCCTCCAGGGTGATGGCAGGAGCCACTGACCATTGTCATTACACTATTCTTTTTTTTTTAACTGTATTGATTGATTGATTGATTTTTGGCTGCATTGGGTCTTCGTTGCTGTGTGCGGGCTTTCTCTAGTTGCAGCGAGCAGGGGCTACACTTCGCTGCAGTGCATGGGCTTCTTATTGCTGTAGCTTCTCTTGTTGCGGAGCACGGGTGCGCGGGCTTCAGTAGTTGCAGCACGTGGGCTCAGTAGCTGTGGCTCACGGGCTCTAGAGCGCAGGCTCAGTAGTTGTGGCGCACGGGCTTAGTTGTTCTGCAGCATGTGGGATCTTCCCTGATCAGGGATCGAACCTGTGTCCCCTGCATTGGCAGGCGGATTCTTAACCACTGTGCCACCAGGGAAGTCCCATCATTACACTATTCTTAACCATCTCCAAAACATTATCCTCATAACTTCCTCCCAAAGACGTGGATCCCCTGCTTGTAGGCCCTCCGGTGACTGCCCAGTGCACTTAGAATAAAATCCAAGCTACCTAACGTGATTCAAAGAACTCCTGATGGCTGGCCCCAGGCTTCCTCATCAACCTTGTCACATGCTGATGTCCCCCTGGCTGGCTCTGCTTCCCACCAAAGTCTTTATGCTCCGAAGACACTCATACACCTGGAATGCCTTTCCCTGCTTCCTTTCCTGTTGCCTGAGTGATTGCTATTCATCCTTTAGGCTTCTACTTAAACATCACTTCCACAGAGAAGCCTTCCTTGACTACTCCCCACTCCCAGTGTAAATGTGGTCCCCCTGTCCATTTTACCTTTACTTTGTATTCATAGCATGTTCATAGTAATTACATATTTTCTTGTGATTATTTAATGACTGAGTCATAAGCTCCTCTAGGTAGAAAGCTGATCTATTTTGCCCCTTTTGGTACACACAGTACCTAGCACATTGGTACTCAGTAAATATTTGTTGAATGAGTGAATGAATGAGCAAGTACATCCTCATGCTGTGCTTGTTCCGAAGTGTCCATCTTTGTGGCAAGAGTCATGGGAAATGCAAGGAACAAATCACAGTCCCTGCATTTTAATAGATTTGAGAAGATACTTCATGAACAAGACATTTATATTAGTTATCAGTTACTGAATAACAAATTACCCCAAAACTTAGCCACTTAAAACAATAAACATTTATAATCTCACACTGTTTCAGTAGGTCAGGTATCTGGAAGCAGTTTACTTGGCTGGTTCTGGCCCTGGGTCTCTCATGAGGTTTCAGCCAACATGTCGGCCAAGGCCACAGTCATCTGAAGGCTTGACTGGGACAGGAAGATCCATTTCCAAGGTGGCTCACTCACATGCTTGCCATTAGTACTGGTTGTTGCCTAGTAACCTCAGCTCATCACCACATGAACCTTTTCACAGGGCTGCTTAAGCATCCTCCTGACCTTGACATGGCGGTTGAATTCCTCCAGAGTAGGTGATCTAAGAGAGCACAAACCAGAAGTCACACTGTCTTTTACGACCTAGCCTTGGAATTCACACTGTCATTTCCGCCACATCCTATTGGCTACACAGGTCAGCTCTACTCATGGAAGGAGAAGACTGCACAGGAGTTGAGGATCACTGGGGGCCATTGGAGAGGCCAGCTACCAAGTGCTGAAGTGTTGTCCCCTGCATATAAGTGTGAATTCAGAGAAGGGAAAAATCTCTGTGATAATTAGGTTTGGTTTGATGAAAGAGGTTGATTCGCTCTGTATCCTGAAGAATGACTAGCCACTGGAGAGCCCTCCATGAGTGGAGGGAAGGCAGGCCAGGTGGGAGCACAGCATGTACAAAGGCACTGAGGCAGGGAATGGGCATCATTGTTAGAGAGTGGTCTGTCTGGAGCAGAGTGTGTGTGTAGTGAAGTAGAGGTAATAAGACAAAGTAGCTGGGTGACATTGAATTAAAGAGGCTTTGGATAGTTGTAAATAAGGAACACTGTGGAGTGCTGTGATGACTGACTATGCTGACCCAGAGCTTTAGGAAGCATCACTGAAGGTCAGCATGTAGGACAGCTTGGTCTGGGGAGAGACTAAAGCAGACACAGCCTTGGCCTGGTGAGAACCTGAATTAAGATATTGGCATTAGGAGAAAAAAAGGAGGCAGAATTTTAAGTATTATTACAAAGAAAGAATCAACACTACCCAGAAACCGCGGGAAATGGAGGATGAGGTAAGGAGATGGGTCTGGACCTCAATTTCTCCTTGTACACGATGAGGCTGGGGGTGCATGTCAGCACTTGCTCCACCCATCTGCCAGGACTCAGATGAGCATCATGTGATATGATGGATATGAAACTACTTTGATAGGAGAGAGGTTGTAGACACTGAAGGGATGACGATTGTAGGAACAATTCACATGGTGAGCAGTGTTTATTTTAGGTCAGAGGGAGGTAAGGTTGGGAAAAGAATAGGGACTATTTGGGGCCATGTCTGTCCAACAAGCCATCCCTCTATCCTTTCCAGCCTGATGGATCTAAAACCCAACACATCTCTCTTCTCCTCTCTTTGTGCCCCACTGTTCTCCCAGTTACCCATCTGTAGTCTGAGCACTTGACTCCATGGGTCCTGGGGAACCTGCAATCTTCCCCCTTTCCTCTGCCGCACTACAAGCACACAGTAGTGAGGAGACTGTGCCAGGGGAGCATAGCCACTGCTAGTGGCTGAGCAACGTGAGAGACTGGGTTTTGTGGAGCCTGAAGCTGTACCCAAAGTGGTCAGATCAGAGGAGACGCTGACCCAGCCAGCAGACTCTGACCTGCAGTGTCTTAACCTCTGTGTCTAGTCTCTCCTGGTCCACTTAGTTCCTTGCCCCCAAAGCAATCTGTGGAGAAAACAAAGCTGTTTCCTCTTTGCTGTGCTTATTGTACACACAGACCTGTAGTTACTGATCCTCATTGTATTAGTAACAATGAGTTTCTGGATTTGTATTGCCATTTCCAAGTACTTTCACAAACATCATCACTAAGGGGCATATAACGAAAGATAGAGCTATTGTGTATTAAGTATCCAGCCTCATAAATTACCAGCTGGTTACTTTCATTCTGTAGGCCTCAGTCTTCTCATCTGTTAAATGGGATAGCAATAGACCCTACCTCCTCCAGTGACTAGGAGGATTGAATGAGGCTCAGCGCCGGTGGCTGGCAGGTCGTGGTGATAGGGCAGAAACCTCACAGAGTGCCTGCAGGCTGGTTGGAGAGACATGTGGGGCAAAAAAAAGTCTGCTTTTTTTGGGCTGCCTGGGCTTTTGTTAATAAATTTCCAGCGGGACGTTTCCGCCACTTGCCTTTTTTTAGAGACATGAAGAGAGGAGAATTGAAAACATTTCCTATGTTGAAATGAAAGGCACTATTTAATCTTGTCACCATCTGCCTGCGCTCCAGGCTGGGAGCCCACAGGCCCGGCTCCCTGTTTCCTAGCGACAGGCAGGCACACCTTCCCCATTAGAGAAAAACGCCCACTGCAAGGAATGCTTCTGCCCCAGGGAACTGGGAAAGAGGTGCCCCAGACCAGAAGGGGGCCCAGCCGTCCCTGGACATTTGTCTTCAAACAGGCCACCCCGTTCTTCTTTCCCAGGGTCACACAGCAGCAGGGCCAGCCCTTAATTTGCAAAGTCCTTGAGGGACCCTTGGTGCCCTGAGCCCCCTCCTCGTCCTCAGCAAAGCTCTAAGGCTGTCTTCATTTCCAAGAGCTGCCGTAACAAAATACCACAAATTGGGTGGCTTACAACAACAGAAACTTACTTCCTCACCGTTCTGGAGGTCAGAAGTCCAAAATGAAGGTGTGGTTAGGGTTGGTCCCTTCCAGAGGCTTCCATGCCTGCCTCTAAGTTCCAGTGGCTCCCGCAAGCCATGACATTTCTTGGCTTGTAGATGCATCACTCTCCTAACGTGGTTCCCCCTCTGTCTCTCTGTGTCCTCTCTCTGTCTCTTAGAAGGACACTTGTCAGTGGATTTAGGGCCCATCCTAATCCAGGATGATCACATCTTTCTATTTTTACCTTAATTACATCTGCAGAGACCCTCTTGAAATACTATCACCTCAGAAGATCTGAGGTTCCAGGTGGACATATCTTTTGGGGGGGACCACTATTCAACCCACTGCAGAAACTGTTAACTCACCTGGGCTCCTCCTGTCCAGGTGAAAAAGTTTGATAAACTACTGTTAGAACAGTGTGTCGGATGCCCCTTGATTCCACAGCGAAGGGGTGTATATTTTGAAAATGGAGCTTGGGACAAGGCAACACCTAAACCAAAGAGGATGTAGCCCTCTTGGTGACATAACAGGTGTAGTGATTCCCCCAGGGAAATGCTTTCCGGGAAGGTGTCTTCCTGGTGACCCTGCTCAGCACAGGGCAGCAGCCATGCCTGTGCAGCTGTGCAAACGGGAGAGGCACACCTGCCCTGTCCTCCAGTTCCCCAAATATCCCCCTCTGATATTGAAACTGATGGCTGAAAACTGTCCATCTGAAATCCATCCTTTTAGTTCTTTTCCTTTTTAAAAAACATATGCAACAACAAAAAACTATCACGTGCACTTTTTTTTTGAATAGGTAATGCATTCTCATAGTTTCAGCTTCCAAAGGAACAAAAGGATATTCTGTGAAGATTCTCCCTCCCACTCCTGTCTCCCAAACACCCAGTTCACCTCTCCAGAAGCCACTGATATTTCAGTCTCACGTATTCTCCAGAGATGCATAAATAGTCAGAGATTTTCTTTTTCCCTTTGCTGCATAAGTGGTAGCTACTACACCCACTTTTGTCACTTGCTCTTTTCACCTTGCAATACATTCTGGGGATCTCTCCATAGCAGTCATACAGAGCCTGTTCATATTTTTTTAAGTGGCAGAAGTAGCCACTGTGTGGAAATACTGCAGGGCACTACCCAGTGCCCTGCTGATGGACACAGGGGCTGTTGCCTATGTTTCCTGCTGCTACAAACAGCTGCCGTGAATAACTTTGCATGTGCTTCGTGTCCTACACGGGTGGGAATATATCTCTAGGGTAAAGTGCTAGGAGTTGCCAGGCTCCCCCTCCCTCTATCACAAACCTTCTGGGCTCGCAGGCCCTGGGCTGAATGGCACAGCCACCCGAGGGCCTGGCTGGTTTATCTTAAGATGGCAAGTGCTCTGCAGGTGGAAATGTGCCATGAGCTGAAGCTTCGCCTCCAGGCACCGTCTGTGTCGAGGTCCATGGACCCAGTGTGGACTGGAGACCGCGGGCCTGGTCCCAGCTCCAGTTCTGCTCTGTGTGACTTTGGCAAATCATTCACCCTCTCTGGGACAGTGGGTACCTTAATCCCTGTCACTCCCTCTTTCTCAGATTTGAGGATGAGATAGGCAAATGTGTTCCAGGGCTCACAGCGAGCTGCTCCGACAGCAATCACATCCTATTTATTACTAATAACAGTGGCTATGAAATAGAGCGAACCCCATTTCACCCCCCCTGCTCGTATATTTCTTTCCAATCTTATGTCCTTGACTCTCTGGAAAGAAAGATAAGGTTCAGGGAACATCTTCCATTTTGGAATTACCTGGCCTGCCGGGGCAGTGCGGACCACAGACAGGCGGATCTGGGGGGTCTGGCCCCACAGGCCCCAAGGGCAGAGGAGTGTTGTGTGGGAGTTGCTATGGCCAGGTGAGGGTGGGTGTCTGGGAGGACTTTCTGCCAGGAGGCCTTGAATACTGACAGTTCACATTTTCCTGGTACTTTACACTTTACAAACTGCTTTCTCATATGCTTTCTCAGTTAATGTGTGATTCAGCCAGATTCTTAGTAACAGCGGATTTAAGCAGAAAAAGAATCTAGTGAATATTTTGGGTGGGAGCTCACAGAATTGCCTTCAATTTGAAGCATGCAGCTCAGAAGTCAGGTGGGAACCAGGAAAGAGGAGGTGAGGACCCCATGGCCTCAGACACTAGATGTCACCCAGGCTGGACACAGGCCACCAGAGGCTGAGGTGACCTGTTAGCACAAATTGTCACCCCTGTTGCCCAGCTCCGACACAGTCGTGGGCCCACTGGGAGTGACCTCTGTGCTGCCCTTTCAAGTCACTCCAGGATGAGCACCCCCTTCTGCCCTGGATGCCTGATGAGTGAACCCCGGGGCAGAGCCTGCACCCCGACTACCCTGGAGGTGGAAGTGGGTGGCGTTTTCAACTTCTCCAGTGGAAAGCCAGACGCTCCCATAAAGAGTTACAGAGGGGGATCCTCAGTCCTAAGGGGGGTGGGTCAGATGTAGGGCAGCAGAATGGCAAGTGTTTATGACTATTTGCACAACAATCTTGGGGTTTGGGTTACTCTATGCATATCTTATTTATTGAGGGATGCTGGGGGCGGGGTCTTTATCTGAATCAGGGCTACTGGGATCTTTATATCAAAATCTCTGCAGATCTGTCCTGACATCGTAGCTTACTGCTCACAATCAACATCCCATTAGGGATGCAGTCCAGAGAGCCCTTCTAGAGCCTTCCTCCCCTAGAGAATTCAGAGGGCTCATGGCCCAACCATCACCTTGATTTTGGACTTCCAGCTTTCAGAACTGTGAGGCATATTTCTGTTGTTTTAAGCTGTGTTTGTAGTGATTTGTTGACAGCCTTAGGAATCTAGAAGGTTATTTGGTCACCCTAAAAAAGGTTTCCTGGCCACCACCTATCTGGGCTCCAGCCTCATAGAGTCCCCCCCTATCCCCCCCAACTTATGATACCTCTGCCCTCAAGGGCCTGGATCTTGCAGCCCTCTCAGGGGCCCCCTCCTGGTTGGGAGGCCCAGACTTCCCCTCTCCCAGCAGAATCTCCTCACTAAGCTTCCACCTCAGGTAGGGGGTCCAGCAGCTGGTCCAGGCGAGACCACCTGGGTCCCTTCCTTTCCCTCTGGGCCCCTGGGTCCCTAGCGCCCATGCTAAGAGCGATGTCTGTGGCTGGCGCTGCTGGTGGAGAACATAGATCTTGGAAAAAAGGGCCCTTTGTGACTCTTGGGGCATTGCTGTGGCTTCTACAAGCTGTGGAAAAAATCGAAGAACCTGCAAGCCTAGCCTAGAAATGGTCTTCAGAGGCTATGGGGCAGGGATTTCCTCCATCCGCTGGCTACTGGAGTCCTGCAGGCTGCGGTGCCCCAGGGGGTCTGCCTGGATGTGGTGCCTGGGGGTTGGTTAGGGAAAGAGGCTCTGAACGAATCCTGGGGCTCCAGGAGCCAGGACACCTGTGTGACCACTAGCACATCGTTGAACTTTTCTGTGCCTCAGTTGAGCCCTGCAAAATGAGAGCTTTGCCTTTGGTCACCCCTAAGTTCTCTTCTGGCACCAAAGGTCTGTAAGACCAAACCAGGTGCTGGGCTTTGGGGGTGGGGATGGCATTTGTAGGGAAATAAAATTTGTCACCCCAAAATGTTTCTCTTTGGCATGAGGATTAATTTAGGCTGATTACTTTAAGGCCCAAAAGACCCAGGAAGAACCTTCGACCTTCCCCCTAACTGCCTAAAGAATGCACCTGTTGCAGGAAGGGAGCTGTCCCCATGGATGACTAGGGTATGAACTAGGTGTGTAGACAGGGAGGAACCCAGCAAATCTGTCTGTTAGAATTCCTCTCTGTGTCCTGTTGTCTCTGCAGGGCCCAGCAAACATTTGTTTACCAAACACTTGCATTTCCTCTTTATGTCAGTTGCCTTCCTCCCCTTTGAGGTTTCAAATCACTACCCCCAATATCCTCTTTTGTCTTTAGCTGAAGATGGTATTTGAGGTGAGGGTTTCAGCAAGTTACTTAGTTTTCCTGGGTCTCTCCCATGTATACTTGTTATTAAACTTTTGTTTGATTTTTCTCCTGTTAATCTGTCTCGTATCAAGTTAATTCTTAGACCAGCCAGAACTTCTAAGGGTAGAGGAAAATGTCTTCCTCCCCAACAGTTTCAAAGGTAAATGAAAATCAAACCTGCCTGGAACTACGTGCAGTCTGGTGAGGAAAGACAGACAGACAGACACTCAGTAGCAAAAGACGTCCTCACAAGATGACAGTGAGAACAGGGACCCTCTCCAGCATCGGCTGTGCATCAGGATCAGCAGCCTAGACCCCAGACAAATCACTAGGGCCCCTGGAGTAGGACCCAGGGGGTCCCAGTGTGCAGCCAGGGTGGAGTACCTCCTGGGGAGCAGGGCGCTGGAGGGCAGGGGACAGACCTCCCAGAGGGTGGGGAAATGGTACCTAAGGGAAGACAGACTTAGCTCCACCTCCTACCTAGGTGTCTGGGCTTTTATGGTATAAATTGGTATAAAGAAGAAGTGGACACTTTAAGAGTGGCTGGATTTAGTTTATATTGGAAAGGGCAGGAAGTGAGCTGGTTGAGAGTATGAAGGAGCAGGGCTGAGCCACGGTGGATAGTGTCATCAAGCCGTCCTCTGTGCTATTATTATCATCTGCCTTTGATATCGTATCAGATGACTGTAGTAAAGATTTATACTGTTTTTCAGTTACTTTGGATGCCAGACTGAGGATTCCTTCAATGCTGAGACTGATGTCAAGGTGAGCAGAAACCAGCTGATCCTGGAGGTTGCAGGTGGGTGGAGCCTGTGTACACGGCAATGTGGGGGGCCCCAGGTGGGGAACTGTGGAGTAGAGGCAAAGTGGTGGGCAAGCATTTTGTGTTCAGGGCTGAGAAAGAGCGATCTGGCCCAAGGTGCCAGTTTGTGGTGGTGAGGAGGGGGAGGGGAGGGTGGAGGTAGCTTGGCGGCTACCTTCTGGAGCTGTTTCCGTGCCAGGCTGAGGGGTGTCTACTTGGCTTTTAAGCATGAGGAGACACTGCACGTGGAGGCACATGATGTCATCAGTGTTGCAGAAGGTTCTTCATGTCTGTGTGCCTTCTTCCCTCCCTCCTTTCATTGCTTCTTTCCACTGAGAATGAAACCGCCCTTCTCCTCAGATGAAACTCAAACTCAGCCACACCTCAGACTGGGACTTGAACCCAGGGGATGGGACTCAAACCCACTGTCTTTTTAATTAAAACCGCTCATCTGGTCTGAAACTGCAGAACTCATCTCAGGACTTAATAAAGCTCAGGTTCTTTTGTCTCAGCACAGAAAGAATTCAGCGAGAGGCAAAGCCACAGGCAAGACGTGATTTATTAGTACAGGATGCTTGTGAGAGATACAAGTGGACAGGCAAGGGAGTGCCACCCTGAGAACTTAGTGGGCTACAGTTTCATAATCAAAGGAACGTGGGGAGGGGGAGAAGACCACCTTCTTCCTCATTCTTTGAGTCTTCTATCATTAACTCCTCCTACACATCGGGAGGGGGAGTTTTTGACCCTATATGGCCCTGTCATGGTACTATGGAAGTGAATAAAAAGGTGGTGACATATATTAAAATATGGTAAATCATCTCAGGTTTCAGTATAATGTTATCTTTTTCCTTATATTTTTGTTTTTAGTGCATGCAGAGAAGCATGTCCTAGGAATCATTAACTTACTGACCTCATTGGGCAGGATGTGGGTCTCATTCCACCATTGTTTTGTTTTGGGGCATGTCTTATGCTTCTATTGGTGGTTTTGTTGCTAAGCAAGCCCGCTTGGTTTAGCTGTTGAGCAAGCCTGCTTTCTTGAGTGATCGTTAACTTCCAGGGGACTCCCATACTTTTTTTCTCTACTTACAATCCCTTAGTGGGATTAACTATTTAATCACCTACTTTGTCTCTTTACCCTGTCCCTGTCAAGAACACCTATGGGAAATCAGTCTTGATGGAGGTTGCAGGAATCACGGTGAGACCCAGCCCCACCTTCTAGGAGCTCGGCTCTGGCTGGAGAGACCAATAGACAAGAAACATCCTTTAATGTGGTCTAATGGGCGCACAGAACAAGTTGCCTGGGAGCACAGAGGAGGGATCCCCAAACTCAGCCTGGCTTCTCAGAGCTGGGGTCACTTGAACTGAGTCTTAAAAAATGAGTCATTATTCCAGGCAAAGAAAGGAACCGAAAACACATCTGATGTGGGGAATGGTCATTGTTTGGGGTTGGGACTCTGGAGTATGTGTGTGTATGTGGGGAAGAGGAGGGGGGAGGTGAGCCTAGAAATACAGAGCATGACCAGATGGTAAAGGGCCTTGAATGCCCCACAAAGGACTCTACCCTTACCTTAGAGCCCTGGTAAAGGTCAAACACAGACAGACCTTTTCCCTTTTGCCCCTCACCAACTTCCAAGCTCTTTATCTCAGAATAATCAGCTAAGATTAGAACTGTTTGTCCCCCTGAAACTAGCTAGACATAGATGAGCATTACCTGTTCAGCTAATTGATACTTCTAC
Organism: Eubalaena glacialis; assembly: GCF_028564815.1. Taxonomy (NCBI): domain Eukaryota; kingdom Metazoa; phylum Chordata; class Mammalia; order Artiodactyla; family Balaenidae; genus Eubalaena; species Eubalaena glacialis. Next base: position 40,131,372 of record NC_083729.1, read on the forward strand.
TGATTACAAACACGAATCTAACTGTAAATCACCCCACCTATAACTCGTAGTTACAACTTCTAATCACCTCACTTGTAACTCTTCCCTATCAAAGTCTAAGGCAAACCACTGAGACACTCGGATCTTCCCATCTGGGGAGCGCTAACTTATTGCAATATCCTGAATAAGCTAATCTCCTTACAGGTCCAGTTTTTGTCTTTGACACCATGATACGCTTGCTTTTTCCAACTTCCTATCCCCTAGAAGTGTCTTCTAGGGGATAGGTGAGAAAAATATTCTTTATTCTTATTTTATGCTTGGGGGAAAAAATGACACTCTAGGATGTTAAAAGCAACTTTCACAAGATCACAAAACAGGAGTGGACCCGAGTCTAGAGCCTGGGTTTCCTGATTCCTGTGACTTCTAAGGCTGATGTCTGCTTCCAGCTCTGAAATCAGAGCCATCCCAAGCCAGACTGGTAGCTTCTGCTCTTGAGATCAGGGTCTGTCAAACTGTGGCAGGGTCCTCTCCTCATCTGCCATAATCCCAGGACTGGACCATGTGTGATGATCCTAAAGCCCTGGAGCTAAAAGGGCTCCTCAGAGATGATGTGGTCCAGGCTCCATTTTTCAGAAGTGGCAACAGACTCGTGAGGTTTAGTGACTTGTCCAAGGTCACACAGCAAAACAGGTCCTCCATAGAGCAGGGGTGAATGGTGAGAGTGGGGAAGACACTTCAGGAGGAGGTGTGACCTCTGACCTTGCAAGCTACCTCCTGGCACTTGGATCAGCAGCTGGGATACACCCTTCTTTGGGCCATGCCTCAACCCATTCCTCCCAACCAGTTCTCAGGGTTTGGAGGGAAGCTTTCCCTCCAGTTTGATAGTTCAGCCCATTCAAATAAGCTGCCTAGCATCTCCCAGCCCCACAACTGCAAAGTGGAGTCTGTACACACACACTGACCCCTAAACTAGTTGTTGAGATTTTGAAGGGCCAGAAATGGGTTGTTTCTAGGAAGGGGATCTGTGGTCAGCTGATAAATGGCCCCCAAAGATATCCAAAGATGTCCTCATTCCTGAAATCTGTGAATGTATTACTTTAAATGGCAGAGGGACTTTGCAGGTGTGATTTGAAGATTTTGAGATGGGGAGATTATCCTGGATTATCTGAGTGTGCCCTGAATACAATCACAAGTGTCCATGTAAGAGGAAGGCAGAGGGAGATATGATGATGGAAGAGGTGGAAGAGATGTGATGACAGAACCAAGAGGTCAGACTAATGCAAGGAAGGGCTCATGAGCCAAGGAATACAAGTAGCTTCCAGAAGCTGGAAGATGCCAGGAAACAGATTCTCCCCTTGAGCCTCTAGAAGGAACCAATCCTGCTGACACCTTCATTTTAGCCCTAAAAGGATCATCTTGGACTTTCAGCCTCCAGAACTATAAGAGAATAAGCTGTGGTGTTTTAAGCCACCAAGTTTGTGGTTATTTGTTACAACAGCAGTAGGAAACTAAGGGTGCTCCAACCCCATAGCACGAGTAGCTACCTGCTTTACCTGTGGGTCGGGCCAGCTCAGAAAAGCTGGGGAGGAGAAGATGCCCCTGGCTTCCTCTACCAAGCCAGCCCTGGGGGCTCAGCAGAGGCTCAAATAGGAGCAAAGCTGCCTTTCTCCCAATCACTGGGTGTTTCAGGCCTCCTGGCATATTCCTGTATGCCAGTAATCCAGAGCATCCACCCCTGCCCAGGCCCCCTTTATACCACTCTCCTCCTTCCCAGTCCCCTGAAATCCTCTTCCCCAGCCTGTCTGTCTTCTCCTTGGCCTCTGTCAGGGAGCTCCTCCTTTCTCCTCTAATGTTCAACCCCTCAAAACCCAGATTCCAATCTCATCCTTCTTGAGTTTGTAGCAAGGTGAGAAAACAGCGTGGACCATCTTAACAGCACCAGAACACTGCTTAGGGAGGAAATTGTCTTTGTGTAGGAAAATATGTCAGGGGCCATTTGGCTGTGAGAAGATAGACCCCTGGGCAGGAACTGGAAGGATGGAACTGAAGGAAGTGAGGGCCGAATTACTTTTCACAGGACGTGGCATTTGCTCACGAAAAGGAAAGAACAGAGACCCAATGACATGGCAGCAGCCAGTTGGTAGATGCACCATTGGGACTTTTACTTTTAAACACAGGCTGTCTAAATTTAAGTTGTTTTTGTGTATATTCACCTCTTCCAGTACTTCAGTGAAGTTTTCTATGACCAAAATAGCCTTGAAGTGCTTGTGCCTTTTGCTTTTATTTTTGCCTTTGTTTTAAAATAAGCCAAGGAGAGGGGTCAGGTTCTGTGGTTGGCACAGGGTAGGACCAGCACATTTGAGCTGGAGAGAGAATCTCTAAACTGAACCTCTGTTTAGGGAAGCTTAGAGCACTTTGCCCATAACTTCATTTAGTCCTGTCAAAGAAAAACCAGAGCTGGACAGTAGTTAAAGCAGTAAAAACAAGTTTGTATTCAGAACTATTGCAATAGGGGAAAAGAAACTTCAGTATAAAACTGGCCTCAATTCTGAATACAACATAGGCAAATGGGAATTTATAGCCAAGGAGCTAGGGGGTGAGGATGGGGGTTGGGGGGGAGTGAGTGGAAAATTACTAAGAGAAACAGCAGGGGTAAGGGGGATTCTGGCTAAACTGCGACTTAAAAGTATTCTTGCTGAAGGAGGGCAGGGTGATGACACATCACCTGGGAGATGGTGGAGGATGAGGACCTTGAGGGGGTTCAGATATTGAGCTAGGGGTTCTGATTAAACTCACTTAGCAGCATTCTGGCTAAAATTGGATTTTATAGGAAAGTGCACAGATGGACCTATAAGAAGGTTCAGGACCCTGACTAAAGTTTGGTCACGGAAAGAATCTTTGTCAATTTTCACAATAATTCAATGAGGTATATGCCATTATCCTCACTTTACAGATGAGGAAACCGAGGCACAGGGAGCTTACATAACCTGCCCAAGGTCACATACTGGCAAATTAGCACTCCAACCCAGACAGACTCCAAAGTTCCTAACCATTCCTAACCATTGGGCCATACTACCTACTAACCCACCTCCGCGACTGCCTCGCGATTGTAAACTCTGCCCCTCCCCCAAGAATACAGAGAAATCCTGGGCAGGGTGACCCCAATTCACACTTCGGCTCACACTGTCCTTTCTGTGTCCTGAGCCCTCTCCCCAACCAGGCTGGGACTCCTGGAGTGTGGAGTGGTGCAATATATGGCTTTACTAAATAATACTATACCCCACATTTGTAGAGGACTCTACTTTCTCTGTGTACTTTCCCAGGTACAATCTAATTTTTTTTTTTTTGGTTGCATTGGGTCTTCATTGCTGTGCATGGGCTTTCTCTAGTTGCGGCGAGTGGGGGCTACTCTTCGTTGCGGTGCACGGGCTTCTCATTGCGGTGGCTTCTCTTGTTGCAGGGCACGGGCTCTAGGCGCGCGGGCTCAGTAGTCGTGGCGCATGGGCTTAGTTGCTCCGTGGCATGTGGGATCCTCCCAGACCAGGGATTGAACCCGTGTCCCCTGCATTGGCAGGCAGATTCGAAACCACTGTGCCACCAGGGAAGTCCCCAGTCTAATTTAATTGACACCATTGTCCCAGAAGGTAGGCAGAAATCATTGCCACCATTTAGAGACGAGGAGATTGAGAATCATAGAAGCCACGTGGCTTGTGTGGGTCACACAGCCCGTAAGAGGCAGGATTCTGCACTGGAACATGAGATTTTTTCTTTCTATCCCACTGTGCTCCCTCATTGGGTTAACAACTTTTAAAAACAGTACCACCACCCCTTCCAAAAAGAGCCCACTCTCTAATTTTCTTTCCATTTTGAAAGCGCAGGCCCCATTTGCAGACAACCTTGAGCTGGAAATAGCACAGTATCAGAATGATGGTATTGGGATGATTTCCTCAGGCTTCAGGGTGGGTTCCTGGGATTCAGGATTCACATTAACCACTAATCTTGAGCTCGTCCTTCCTGAAAAGGACTCTGGTAAGGATAATTGTTGCACATTCATCCCCAAGGCCACTTTTTTTTTTTTTTTAATTTTTATTTATTTATTTATGGCTGTGTTGGGTCTTCGTTTCCGTGCGAGGGCTTTCTCTAGTTGTGGCAAGCGGGGGCCACTCTTCATCGCGGTGTGCGGGCCTCTTACTATCGCGGCCTCTCTTGTTGCGGAGCACAGGCTCCAGACGCGCAGGCTCAGTAATTATGGCTCATGGGCCCAGCCGCTCCGCGGCCTGTGGGATCTTCCCAGACCAGGGTTCGAACCCGTGTCCCCTGCATTGGCAGGTGGATTCTCAACCACTGCGCCACCAGGGAAGCCCCCAAGGCCACTTTTATATAAATGCAGAGCCTGAAGGCCCAGCTCTCACTATTCTGATTAACACTGTTCCTTGCAAAGAAAGAAAACGGCCTTTGATTAGCTTCTGCCCCAACTCGGAGAGAGGCCAGTCCAATCAAAAACCACTTCAGCTAAGGGAGAAACGGATGTAACAGAGCAGCGGTCTCCCCATCCTAATTGACTTTTCCTTTTCAATTTCTCTTTTATTTAATAACCTCTTCTTCTGAAATGACTGATGTCACTGTCCTGCGTCCAGGGGCTTTCTCAGCAGAAGTATCCAAGGCTTAGAGCGAAGAGCAACTGTCCATCTATCACAAGGTGTGCTGTACCTTCCCACAAAACCTGAATTGAGCACTTCCTGGGTACCCACGGCATGCTTCAAGCCTATCTTGATGCCCGGGGAAGCCAAGGCAAGGTCCCTGCCCTCGAGGAGCTCACAGGCCTGGGGAAGAAGGGGGAATGAACACACAAGAAATACAAGAAAAACAAATGTCTGGGGCTCCAGTGTGCTCCATGTGTCAGGCCCCAGGGAAATAGTAGTAAATGGACAGATAAAAATTCCTGCATCCTGGAAGGAAGAGAGACATAAGTAAACTATAGAGTCAGTTAGAAGGCAGTGAGCGTCATTGTGGGGGACTGGGGGGCAGATCAAGCAGGGGGCAGGGTAAGCAAGGATTGTAATTTTATTTTATTTTATTTTTTTTAATATTTTTTAACATCTTTTTTGGAGTATAATTGCTTTACAATGGTGTGTTAGTTTCTGCTTTATAACAAAGTGAATCAGTTATACATATACATATATCCCCATATCTCTTCAGGATTGTAATTTTAAATGGGATGCTTGAGTCAAGGTCAAAGGGAGGTGAGGGAGCAAGCCCCGAAGATACCTGGGGAAGGTGTTCTGGGAAAAGGGAACGGAGGAATGGAAAGATCTGAGCCAGGGGCAGGTGTGGAATTTCTGAGGAACAGCAAGTTTAGAAAGTGGGCACTTTCTTGGCCAGGGGTTGTGAGACGGGAAGAGCCCTTTTTAAAAGGAGTTACTCTGGGCAGCAGTACAGGTAAGCATCTCTGAACCTCCATTTCAGTTCTCTGTTCGGTTCCAGTGAGGCTGGAAGTTTGCTGGGGGAGGAGCGTGGGAGGTGGTAGGTCACAGAGGTGAGGAGGAGGGGCAAATCATCTGGGGGTCTTAGCAGCCATTTTGCTCTTCAAGGGACACCAGTGAAAGGTTAGGCACAGGGGAGAAATGTGATCACATGTTGGTTCTAAAGGGATTAATCTGTATTAAGAATAGTCTGGGGCTTCCCTGGTGGCGCAGTGGTTGAGAATCTGCCTGCCAATGCAGGGGACACGGGTTCGAGCCCTGGTCTGGGAAGATCCCACATGCCGCAGAGCATCTAGGCCCGTGAGCCACAACTACTGAGCCTGCGCGTCTGGAGCCTGTGCTCCGCAACAAGAGAGGCCGCGATAGTGAGAGGCCCGTGCACCGCGATGAAGAGTGGCCCCCGCTTGCCGCAACTAGAGAAAGCCCTCGCACAGAAACGAAGACCCAACACAGCCAAAAATAAATAAATAAATAATTAATTAATTTTAAAAAAAATAAAAGAAAAGAATAGTCTGGACTATTCTAAGGGTAGAAGCAGGGGGAGAAGTTAGTATTGATACAACAGAGTTGATAAGTATACGCGTAATGTTTCTAGTTTCCAAAGTGGCTGTGCGTTTTGCATTCCCACCAGCAAGTATGAGAGTTCACTTGTCAACACTTGGTGTTATCAGTCTTTAATTTTAGCCATTTGAGTGGGTGTATAGTAGTATCTCGTGATTTTAATTTTTTTTCCTGGATGACTAATGACGTTGAGCATCTTTTCATGTGTTTGCAGTAGAGAGTTGCTGGTGGTTTGGAGCAGGGTGGTGGCAGCAGAGATGACGAGAAGGGTCTGAGTCTGGATATGAGAGATCTGGAAAGAGGAGTGGGGTGACGTACTTCAGATGGGAGAGCCAAGGGGCTCTAGAGCTGGCATCCTTCCTGAGTCCTGTAGGAGAAGGAACCACATCCAGACAAATTATATCTCTGCTAGAATTTTTGTCCCCAATATCCCTCTTCCCCTTCTGAGGTGACAGAGCCCTAATTTTGGCTGGGCACATGGCTATCCAGAATGTACTTCCCAGCCTCCCTTGCAGCTAGGAGAGGCCAGGTGACTAAGTTTTGGTCAATAAGATGTGAACAAAGGAGTTGAGGGCAGCTCCCAGAGCCTTCTTTAAAGGGCAGCTGGCACGTACTCTTCCCTTAATGTCCTCTCCCTCCGGCCTTCTGCCTTGAACATGAAAACCACTATAGGCCCTACCTTCAAGATGGTAGATGCCAGAACTAGAAGGACCCTGAGCCCTGGGCACATGGAGCGCTCTGTCAGCCCTAGACCACCACCTACTGACTTCTTGAATGAGAGAGAGAGGAAAATGCATTTCTGGTTGGTTTCAACCATCTTTATTTTATTGTTGGTGATGCTCTCAGTGAACCTAATCTAAACTGATATGACAGGCAACCAACAGCGCCTGCTGTCAAGAGCTTCTTGGAGGAAGGGGTACATACACTTAGCCTCCAGATGGGTAGGATTTAGAGAATCAGTGGCCAAGGTGGTGAGCACTCTAGCCTGAGGCAGGATGAGAAGTGAGCCTGGCTTGGGGGTGAGACTACAGAGGACTTAGCAGGCGCAGAAGGCTTGGATCACCCCACTGAGACTGAGCTGGTGCTTCTAAGCTGGGAGAACCTGCACTGTGTTGAATGGCCCCTGGAGAAAGGTACCCCTGTGTTTAACTTAAATGTATCACATTGCAGTTTAAACCCCCTTCCCTTATTCACAGGGAATAAGCCTGGCTTCACTGTTGGAAAGCTGAGCCTCTGTGTACCCTTAGACGTGATTAAATGCCACTCCATCTCTCCACACAGCCAGCCAGGCAGGCAGAGCTCAGTCCTAACCTTCCTCAGTCCTAACCATCTGGTTCTCTAAATACGTTATTTTCATCCCCAAAGTGCAGCTCCCAGACCAGACGGAGTGAGCTGGCCAGGGCAGGAAGCCCATCTCCTCCCTCAGCATCCTCCCTGGCCTGGCCTGCTGGGCTCTCGCTGGTAGAATAGCTCTGTCCTTCTCCAGGCCACCTCCCAGACTCTCCCTGTTACTCTGCACCAGAGGAGCCAGGCACCAAGCACGGGACCCTCTGGCAGCTGAGCCAGGCTGAGTATGTGGCAGAGCTGCCCGGCAGGGGCCCCCTGTCTTCTCCTCCTTCCTGCCTCCCAGAAGCCTCCCTGATGTCCATTATCTGAGATGCAGAACCACACACCACCAGAACGCCCAGTCCCAGAGCCCAGAGAACATCTTTGTTTTCTGAGACACCCAGCCTCCTGAGGCCAGATGCTGAGGATTTCCTGCACCCAGACATGCAAAACAAAAGTGTTCTTATTTTCATGTGGTCTCCATCACAGCGCTGTGCCGGCATTGCACCAGGAAGAAAGGGACAGAGCTTTTCTCTTGAGGTCGATCGAGGTGCCTTGGACCCTAGTCAAGGGTGCCTGGGTGCTGGTTCTGTTCACTGTGGAGACAGTGGGAGGCGGACAGGGAGGAAGGAAGGAGGCGGAAACGAGAGGCACTGCCCTCTGCCCGGGATCTGTGGTTCCTGTGATGAGTGTGGTTCCTTTCTTCCACCATGGATGCCTCTAGAAGGCAAATTGGATTCTTTTCTAATAATCAAATTTTGATTACTCAGAAGTCAGTCTAGCCTCCTCTCCAAGCTTCTGGTGAGTATGAGATGAGCAAAATTGTTACACAGATGATATAAGTCCAGCTGAAAACGAAGAAACTGGGGTTTTAGCTAGCAGTACAGCCTCGTCTCAGAGACGTTGAAGCTTTTACTTGGGCTTTTTGAAATATTGTCAGTAACCCATAACACCCCCTACCCCCATTCCCTCCCTGACTCTTGCTCAGGGCCCAGCTTGAGAACCGTCGCCAAGTCCAAGAAATGCCTCTGGGACGGCAGCTCTTCAAGCAGGTGTTTCAGGGCCTCACTTGGGGGTATCCTAGGGTCCCCCAACCATCTGCAGTGCATCAGGGCGAGTCCTGATCTGGCGCTTCCCATTCCTAGAAATTCCAGCAAAGTTCTTCGTATGCCCAGAGATGCTGATTGTGGGATGCTGATGTGTATGTGCAGTGGAGGGTGGGGGGAGGAGTTTGGGTTTCTTGAGGAAGCTAATTTTATGACTAATTAAATCTGAGAAGATGTGGAGAATCCTAGCACTGATTTGCAACACTTCTCAGGATGCTCTTCACACCTTCAGTTTACCCAAAGGGCTGTTTTTATAGGAGGAGGAGCAAGGCAGGCATCTCAAGATTTTCTCCTTCAGTGAGAGGGACGAAGGATGCTTGGGTTACAAGTCCCTGTCTCTCCCTTACTTACTGTGTGACCTTGGGCACTTTACTCAACCTCTCAGAGCCTCACTTCCTTACCTGAAAAACAGTGTTGCTGTGAAAATCAAATGAAAATTTCACATCACGCATTTAACGTCTCTGACATATAGTAAGTGTCAAGCCACGGTAGCTGTTGCTGCATTGTTCATTACACGTAATATTCTTTGCCTTTATTGCATCCTCCCACCCGCATCTCCTCCTAAGAGGTTGACTTGTGACTCCTGGGTCTGGCCAGGAACTTCCTCAGCGTGGAGACAGCACCTTCCCCACTGGAGCGGGGGCTCCTGGAGGGCCAAGGGGATGTCCTCTCCTTCCTCTGGGCCACCCATCCCCCTTCCTCCCACTCCAGGCCCAGTGCCAGTCTCAGCTTGATGATGAAAGGTCCAGAAGATGCCACCATTAGAGAAGAAAGAAAATTTGTCTCTCTACCTTTCTGAATTCTTGGCTGAGTCCCTTGTAATAAAAGACAGATTAACCAGAGAGAAACAAACAGAAGTTTATGAACATGTATGCCTCATGTGTACATGGACGATACCCAGGCCCCCCAAGATGGCTTAGTATTCAGGATTAAATACCATCTTACTAGGGAAAGGGGAGAGGGGATGTAGGCCTCTTAGAGGAGAGTAAATTTTTAGGGAAGATGAATGGGCCCCCAGAAGAGTAAATGGGAGGTATGATAATCTGTGACAAAGTTTGTCTGGGTGTGTTGTTAACTTCTAGTTTCCTCTCCTGTGATGGTTGATGAAATTCCCTGGAAGGGGATTTATGACAATTGAGTTCTTTCTGGGGGATCTGTCTTTAGGTAGATAAGGGGAGTTCAGAGAAAACCTCTCCCTGCCTTTGCTGGTTTTCAAGTGCCTACAGCTCAAAATAACCAATATACCAAAACAGAATATTTTAGGGTAGCATATTGTGCTACCCTTCACCACAGTGTCATAAGGATTATTTTGAGCTGAAGACATTTGAGAATTAACTGCTTCTGGAAGAAGCTTTTTTCTGAACTTCCTTTATCTTCCTAAAAGTATAGTCTCCCCAAAGAATCCCACAGTCCTAAATTCCCTCCCCAGGAGTTTCCCAATAGGGAAGACTGACTTATTACTCAAGAAGTCAGCACAGGTCAGCACCTAGATAAGAAATCACCTAAATAGACATTGTCATAAAACTATCATATCTCCCATCTATTCTCCTGAGGGCCCATTTACTTTTCGTAGAAGTCATTTGTTCTCCCAGAAGTGCCCCTATGCCCCTCCCCATCCCCTATTAAGATGGTATATAAGCTCCAGATTCTACCTACCTCTTGAGTCACACTTTTCTATGAACTCCCTTATACCGGTGAGTAAAAATCTGTTTCCTTTTGCTAATCTATCTTTTGTCCATTTAACTTACAGGACACCAATACTGAACTTAAGAGGGTAGAGGAAGAGTTTTTCCTCTCTAAACATGAGGACTCACTGATTGACTGACTTACTGCCCAATATCTTATCTAAACAGCATTGAAGTTGTGAGGTTTTCCTCTAGGAACCTTAAGACAGTTGGCGAGTTGAGGAAGGCCAATGCAGTTCCAACTGAGAGAAGTCCCCCAGGGACAGGGCAATGGGTGGCAAGACCTCAGTGAGGGCATCACCTTCCCATTTGGTGCTTGATTTCCTAGGCTCAGAAATTCATTGCTTGTTCACCCAGAAGTGATCAGTTTCCACAGAACATTTCACAGTAGCCAAGCCCACAAAGATCAATGGATAAGACGAGCACAGGGAAAGCCCAGTGGTCCCCAGAGGTTGCTTGGTGAGTGTTGGACCGTCTTTGATGATCCTAACGGCTGGGATCAGCTGATAGCCCAATAAAAGGCCATGACATTACACAGCCCCAGGGGACGCCATTCCCATAGAGTACGCAAAGGGAGCCCTCCTCCTCCCAAGTTGTGCAATGCATCCATTCCTGGACCAGTCTAGGAGATGTGTCTGTTACAACTGTGAATTTCTGGGCACCAATTCAGGTCTAAGAATTGACCATCTCTGGCATTGGGCCCAGGTTATCTGCAGGTTTAATTAAGTCCCCAGGTGATTCTTATAAGGCTCAGGGAAGTCTAAGGACCTCAGCTGCAGGGACACACCTGCAGGAAACATGCAGCCAGTGATTGCTTTTGCAGTTCACTCTTTACACACAGCCCTTCCGACCTGTGGATTCCTTCTTTTGATGCGTTAATTCTTTCAATTAGGGCATTTGGGGGAAACAGGGAGCTATTTGATCTCTATAACACTTTGTATAACTCTGTTCTGATAAATATTTTATAGTTTAGCTTCAGAGGTCAATTTGATTTAGCTATATCTGGTGAAGACATCCAATTTTTTTTTTTATCCTTTTAGCTAGAAAGGCTGCCATTGTAAAGTTGCCCTGTGCTCTGTCGGTCACCCCCTGCAGACCCCCCCTGCTCCCTGTGCTCAAGCAGATGCAGTGTGGTTGGCGCCCTTTGTTCTGGGTGAAAGGTGTATGCCGGTGTGTTTTGGTTTTTGTCTTTTGTGTTTTGCAAGACAAGAGTTTGCGCCGCCCTGTGCTTAGAGCTCTAAATCTGACTTCTGGTGAGGATGGAGCGAGAGCATATTTGCATAGGGAGTCTGGGGAGGGTAGCTGTATGTCTGGGTTTGGGTTGGACCATTCCGTTTGTGCCCAGTATGCTGATGATACATAACAGCGCCCCCTTCAGACTCATTTGCCAGTTTGGACAACAAATTATAAGGACACCATTGCAGGAGCCTCTTGGGAAGCAAAGGATCAATATTCTGACCCCTTTCTTTTTGAGGATAAGTTTTCCTTAAAAAGTTCTGTGGCCTGGGGTACCCTGACTGAGATCATAAGATGACACAGGAAGGGGGGGGGGGGGGAAGGGACTTCCCTGGTGGCGCAGTGGTTAAGAATCCGCCTGCCAATGCAGGGGACACAGGTTCGAGCCCTTAGTCCGGGAAGATCCCACATGCCGCGGAGCAACTAAGCCCGTGTGCCGCAACTACGGAGGCTGTGCCCTAGAGCCTGAGAGCCACAACTACTGAGCCCATGCGCCACAACTACTGAAGCCCGCGCATCTAGAGCCCGTGCTCCACAACAAGAGAAGCCACTGAAATGAGAAGCCTGCGCACCGCGACGAAGAGTAGCCCCCGCTCGCCGCTACTAGAGAAAGCCCGGGCGCAGCAACGAAGACCCAACGCAGCCAAAAATAAATATATATATATATATACACATATTTTTTTTTTTTTTTAAAGGAAGATGACACGGGGTACCCCAGGGAACTCCTTGGAAGGGAATGGGAAGGCTGCACGCAGGCCCAGCACCGGCGTGGAGCGGACCGGTTCTGGGTATTACGTGGCCCTGGGGCTGCAAACCTCTCCCAGCACCCCAGCCCCACTGGCTCTGTGTGCCTGTGTGTCCACGCTATGTGCTTCCACTCATTCATTCATTCGTTCAGGCATGTTTACTGCACCTGTCCTGCACCAGGCTCTGATCCAGCTGAGGGACACAGCAATGAAAAATAAATACCTTACCTTATTGGAGATTGTTTTCTAGTGAGAGTCGTAGGACATTTTTTAAAGGAGAAGGTAAAATACTGTGTCATACGGTATTAAGTGTGATCGAGGAAAACAAGTCAAAGTAAAGGGGGGCGGGCAGTTATTTTACATGAAGTGGTCAGGGGAGGCCTAAGGGAAGGGAAGCTGCGGGGAGAGTTCCAGGCAAAACGCGCAGCAGGGCAGGGGCAGGACAGGCTTCTCCGGTCACAGTGTAGCTGGAGACTGGGGGGATGCGGGGCGGGGGCGGGGGCGGGGCGGGGAGGGGCAGGCCTTGTAAGCAGCCGGAGAGGAAGGCAGGAAGGGAATGAAATGCTCCTTTTTATACTGTCAGGGAGGAAAAATATCTTTTTCCTCCATCCTTTGAAGTTTTTGGCTGGAGCCCCTGTAATAAAAGACAGATTGAGAAAAGTATACACATTTATCTAATGTAAGTTCTACATGATTCGGGAGCCTTCTTAAGGAAATGAGAAACTGAAGAAGCAGTTAAACCTGAGTGTTTTAATGCTGGGTTTGATGAAGAGTACAAAGTCGTGAGAAAACATGATGGAACTGATGGGTTTTAGGACACACTCCCCCAAAATACGGCACCTTGGCATATTACATATCTTAAGCTCAAGGAGTTTGAGAAAACAGCAGAAGCAAGAAGGTCACTCTGACACCCACCCCTTCGCCCTTCTTCCCTGAGAGCAGCAACAGGTACATGTGAAATGTACCCTCCCTGTACCAGCAGGAAGGGAGGCATCCTTATCACCGGAGTCAGGGAATTTAGGGCTTAGAAGGCTATGTAAATAAACCTTGTTTCGTCTTCACCATTAACTGCCCCCAGTCCAAGCCCCTTTGTCTGGTCAATCCTTTACAAATGTATTGTTTCCTTGTCCAAAAGGTATAAATGCTCTCTGCTCTGGTCACTTCTTTGGGTCTCATATCTTTGTGGGGCTCTCATACATACACACCTAATTAACTTTGTTTTTCTCCTGTTAATCTGTCTTTTTGTTATAAGAGGGTCTCAGCCGAGAACTTAGAAAGGTAGAGGGAAAATTACTGCTCCTCACCCACAGGACAAAGCAGGTATAAGCTCAGGGTAGTAACTGGGGGAAACTCAACAGGGCTTGTCATTAGGGTTTTTCTGGGTGTCCCTCTGTCTTGGAGATTAAGCTGCTCTTTCCTCTGGGTACAGGGAGGGCACCTCGCATTGAGGGTCTTATGACCTGCTTCAGGAGAGAAGGGTGGGGGAAGGTCAGAGTGAACTTCCTGCATCTGCCATTTTCTCAAATTCCTTCAGCTTAAAATATTCAATACATATACCAACATGCTGTATTTTGGGGTAGCATGTTCTAAACCCTGTCAGTACTTAGGAGAAGTTTGAATACAGAAATAACATAATCTAACATGTTAAGATTTCAAAGTACTTCAAAAGTAGAGAAAAATAGTAAAATGAATTCCCATATGCTATTACCCAGATTCAACAGTTAACAAGATTTTGTCAGTTTCTTGGTCTCTTTTCTTTGCTGAAGTATTTTAAAGGAAATTTCAGACCTCACATTGTTTTACTCCTACTTCAATGTGCATCTCAAAAAAAAAAAAAAAAGCTCACTTTCTTATAAAACCACAATGCCATTATTTCACCTGTATCAAAAGTAACGGTGATCCCTTGGTATCATATAATAGCCAGTTTGTAATAAAATCTCGCAGATTGTCTTAAACACACATTTATTTGTTTGTTTCACATTTGATGCGTTTTCATCGGTATCCAAATGAGATTCACCCGGTAGATTTGGTGGTTCTCTGACAAGTTTGAAACACTGAGTTTAACTGCCGAGTTGAGAATAAATTGCAGCAGGACAGGACAGGGCCAGACGACTAGTTCAGAGGCCATGCTCTGATCCAATGTAGAGATGGTGGGACTCGGACCAGGGTAATAGAGGAGAAGGTAAAGAGTGGTGGATTCTGTGTATGTTTTGAAAGTAATGCCGACAGCATTTGCTGATGGGCTAGATATGGAGTATGAGAGTGAAGGGATCACTGTCCTGGTATAAGGATTACTTTAGAGTGAAAACATTTGAAATCTTAACTGAACTCCCCTTACCTAACTAAAGCAGAACCTCCTGAAACAGCTGCCATTAACCCCACTCCATGGGAGTTTCCCCCGAATCCCAGGGAGAAGACAGACTGCCCATTCCCATTAGCTAGAACACTGTTTGGCACAGAGTAGGCCATCCAGAAATTTACATGGAGGCAATGCATATTTTGGAGGTGTAAGTCAACCCGCCCCCCCCCCAGCTTTATTGAGATATAATGTGTAAGTTTAAGGTGTACAGTGTGATGACATGATGCATGTTGGGGAGGAACACTTTTGCTTTTCTCTACAGAGGTTTTTTCGGCTGGTCTAATAATCACATCAGTGTGAGACAGATTAACAGGAGAAAGTCAACTTTAATTAGTATGTATTTATGGTATTTATGGGAACTCACATATATGAGAGGGTCGAAGACCCCACATACATGAGAGGTTCAGAGACAGAAAGGTAAACTGAGGTATCAGTGCCATCCTGGCTAAGGAGTGGGATAGGGGCCTGAGCTTCCAAGGACAGGAGGGTCATTCACAGGATGATAATAAGAGCAGAAGTTTGGTAATTAGATATTTGCCCTGCCATACAGACAGGTCATTCAGATAAAATTTATCTCTGATAATAACTTTTATTCTGGGGAAGATCCCCAATTATGTTCTCCTAGGTAGTTAGGGGAGGCACGTAGTTTCCCTTGAACCCGCAGGGTCTTGATTGCCTTTAGTTCAAAATAATCCTCATGCAAAAGTAACATTTTTTGGGGAGGCTCATTCTGAACCCTTTCATACACACTTACATATTGCAAAATGATTACCACAGCAGGGTTGGTTAACACTTCCACATAAATATATTTTGAATGGATGAATTGCATTTATATTTGTAGAGTTTCCTGTCTTGCAAGGATCATATGTTCCATTTTATGGCATTGTTAAAGACATAAAGTTTACTTTTAAGAAAAACCTATATTCAAGTGAAAAAATGAATTGATTAAAATAAGTATACTTAATTAATAATAATATGGAAGATGGAACACAGATGTAGTGAAAATCATGACATACAAGAGTGAAATTTGGGAACCCTGGGATGGATGGAAGTGGGTCCCATCTTGCAAGCATGGTGGCGGTGGGAGCCTTGGGAATGTCTACTTCCAGGAAAGGGTTCCCAGCCCTTCTGTCCCAGCACAACGCTCTGGCATAGGATATTATGGATGAATGGTGTTGGCCCGGTCAGCTGGCAGCCTGAGTTCTGCATTCTGGCAGCTTTGAGAGCCGTGGTCCAGGTGGGCAGACTTGAGAGCCTCCAGGCGCAGGCTTTTATATCTGTATTGCTACCAGCAATCCCTCCATGACAGTCTAGGCTTTTTCTTGCATACACTTCAAAACTCTTCTGGCCTCTGCCTCTGACCAAGTTCCAAAGCTACTACTACAGTTTTAGGTATTTGTTACAACAGCACCCCACTTCTTTGTACCAAAGCTTGGGCTGCCATAACAATATACCATAGACTGGGCAGCTCAAACAACAGAAATTAACTTTCTCACAGTTCTGGAGGCTGGAAGTCCCAGATCAAGGTGTCAGCCAATTCTGTTCCTGGTAAGAGCTCTCTTGCTGGCCTGTAGACAGCTGCCTTCTTGCTTATCCTCACATAGCCTTTCCTCAGTATGTGGCCATGGAGAGATCTCTCTTCCTCTTGTAAGACCACCAGTCGTATCAGATTAGGGCCCCACCCTTATTTAACCTAAATTACCTCCTGAAGACCCTTTCTCCAAGTATAGTCATGTTGGGGGGTCAGGGCTTCAACATATGAATTTTAGAGAGACCATAATTCAGTCCATAGCATAGGGAATCCAGAATAAAATTTTCAGGGGCCATTGGGGGTGACCTGGGTGCCAGGAACCCAGAAAGGCCCCTTCCTGGTCCTCCTCCCACAAGCCCTCGTCCCCATTCATTAGCTCAGTATTTATAGGGTATATCCCAGACACTTTCCTTGTTTGCATTCCCCTGCTTGGCTCAGAAAATTGCCTAGAAACAGACACACAGGGACCTGGAAGAAGCAACTTGAGAACTGAGGTGGCCTCATTCTGTTAAAGCTGGACTGGGGGAGGTGGGGCTCTGGGAGGCCCCTTTCCGCCAGCCTTAGCCCTGTGTGCATTTGTGCACTTACTGTATCTTTAGGTCAGCTGGGGACTGGGCGACCCAAAGGTACTAGAAGATACATTCTTAGGAACTCATAGTCACACCATTCGCTACCAGCAGTGCTGCCTCTGTTGGGAGAGGGGAGCAAGTGTTGAAGTAACAGGTCTTTTATTTCTTGGACAAAGAATTAGGTGGCTGAGTCCAGAGAGTGGGAGGGACTTCCAGCTCAATGATGGAACACTAGGATTTGAGAGACAGATTTTTAATTCAAAATGGGGCATGGGCTTCAATATCAAAGAGAAACCATAGAACTTGGATCTATGGCCAGGTAAAGAGTTCTTAGACTTAACACTAATAGCATGATCCATAAAGGAAAAATTGATAAATTGGACCTCATTAAAATTAAAAAGTTTTTCTCTGTGGAAAGCTTGTTAAGAAGAAAAACATGTTAAAAAGACAAGTTACAAAGAGAAAATATGTGCGAAGCATGTGCCCCACAAAGGGCTAGTATCTAAAATATATAAAGAACTCTTGAAACTCGGTTATAAAAAAAATACACAATCCAAGTAGAAAATGAGCAAAAGACATAAAGAGACAGTTCACCAAAGAGAATAGACAGATGGCAAATAAGCACGTGAGCAGAAGTTCAACATTATTAGTCCTTAAGGAAATGCAAACCAAGACCACAATAAGACAGCATTGCTCACCTATCTGAATGGCTAAAATAAAAAATAGTTATCACCAAATGCCGGCAAGAACGAGGAAAAAGCAAATTACCGATACATCGCTGGTGGAAATGCAAAATGGTACCAGCACTCTGGGAAAACAGTTTGGCAGTTTCTGATAAAATTAAATATGCAACTACCATACATTGCAGTGTTTGTACTTTATTTCAGAGAAACGAAAACTGACATTCACACTAAAACATGTACAAACTTTTAAAAATTTATTTCTTTAGTTACTTTATTTTATTTTTGGCTGTGTTGGGTCTCTGTTGCTTCGCTCGGGCTTTCTCTAGTTGCGGTGAGCAGGGGCTTCTCTTCGTTGCGGTGTGCAGGCTTCTCATTGCAATGGCTTCCCTTGTTGCGGAGCACGGGCTCTAGGCGTGTGGGCTCAGTAGTTGTGGCTCACGGGCTCTAGAGCGCAGGCTCAGTAGTTGTGGCGCATGGGCTTAGTTGCTCCGTGGCATGTGGGATTTTCCTGGACCAGGGATCGAACCCGTGTGCCCTGCATTGGCAGGCGGATTCTTAACCACTGTGCCACCAGGGAAGCCCCTGCACAAACTTTTATAGCAGCTTTATTTGAAGTAGCGAAAAGCTATAAGCAACTCAGAAAACCCTTAAAATGTGAATGTTTAAACAAACTGGTATATCCACACCATGGACTAATACTTTGTGATAAAAAGGAACAGACTGTTAATACACACAACAGCTTGGACGAATCTCCAGGGAATGATGCTGGTTGAAAAAAGCCAATCCCCAAGATAACATTCAAAATGACAAAATTATATAGACAGAGAAGAGATTATTGGTTGCCAGGAGACAAGGGTGTGGATGAGTGTGGGCGTGGCTATAGAAGGGCAACAAGTGAGATCCTTTTGGTGATGGATAGAACTATTCTGCCTCTTGAGTGTACCAGTATCAGTATCCTGGGTGTGATATTGTATCAGAGCTTTGCAAGGTGTTACCATTGGTGGAAACTGGATAAAGTACACGTGGATATCTCATGGGATCTCTCCATATTACTTATGACTATACATAAAACTATCTCAAGGGCTTCCCTGGTGGCGCAGTGGTTAAGAATCCACCTGCCAATGCAGGCAACACGGGTTCGAGGCCTGGTCCGGGAAGATCCCACATGCTGCGGAGCAACTAACCCCTTGCGCCACAACTACTGAAGCCCGTGCCCCTAGAGCGTGTGCTCTGCAACAAGAGAAGCCACCGCAACGAGAAGCCCGCACACCACAACGAAGAGTAGCCTCCACTCCCCGCAACTAGAGAAAGCCTGCGTGCAGCAACAAAGACCCAATGCAGCCAAAAATAAATAAAATAAATAAATTTATTTAAAAAAAATTTTTTTAATGATTTTAGAAAAATTATTTTTTAAAAATTACAACCTCTTCTCTGTGTAGGGTCATCAAAACCACCTTGGAACTGTTCTGTGAAGCCACTTCATTGACTCCCTTTGTTATATAAATGTGAAACTTCTAGGCCTCTCTGGCACTCTTGATTGGCTCCTCTCACCTTTTGTATGCAGAGAAATAGGAGATAATTTGCATAAGGAGCCCCAGGGCATTCTGGTAGGGAAGGTGGTAGTACCCTAACTCCTACTGTCTGATGTGACAGTAGACCAAAGTCTACAGACTGCAAGGAACCCCAAGGTCTCCATGAGGGTCAACAGGACCCACAGAGACTGAGGCTGGAAGGCCCTCTGGACCCAGCCACACCAGTGCAGTGATGCGCTCCAGGAACCATGAAGAGATTCGTTAGGGAGATTCTGTAATGGAGAGAGCCTGACCCGGGAGGCCATGTGTGGGACCCTGCAAAGGCCAGCAGAGGTGTGGGCCTGAGTCAGTGGACAAGCTTAGTTCTCTGTTGGTATGGGCAGGCCTGCCTTCAACAGCAAACCCCAAGTAGCATTTGTAATAATTTGAGAGAGAGAAGCCTCTAGAGGAAGATAATGGACTTTCCACTGATAAGGGCAAGTGAGAGCTGGGAAGACTAATTCGAAAATCAAAAGGTATCATTGTATTTGCACCTCATGCTCATAGAACAGATCATATTTGTTTCAAAAGAGACTGAAATTGGACCTATGAGGGACAGTCTCTGTTTACCACAGCTCTGAGTTCAGCATTTCTTGACAATTGCGATTAATTTTAAACAATCCCAACACAGAAGCCTCTCTTTTCCTCCCTGTCCTTCTTCAGGGTGTTGCCTCTGTCCATTATTCTCTCTCCAACTTGCTCAGAATTCCAGATGGAGTCGATTCAGGAGCAGTCAAGGTTGCAAGCAGGCACGGAATGATCATTCTGGACCAGAATCTGCCACGCCCACCACCCCAAACCATCTAGTTACCTTAGGTCTGTGAGTTTGGAACAGTTAGGGAAGCTCTCATAGACACCAGACAGCTGTGTTCTAGATGAGCGAGGCATATAAGACATGTTTACTCTTTAGGAGACAGAAGCCTACTCTGAATGGTAAGTGCATGGTGGTTCCCTATAAGGAGAGAGCTGTCAATCTCACAGGCATCATGGGACTAGAAAGCATGCAGCCTGGAAATCCTCATGGGGCCCCGAACAGGGAAGCTAGGAACCATCAGGGAGGGGGAAATTTCCCCCTCTTCCCCTCTTGAGTTCCTGTGGCTGGACTAATAATAAAATCAACACAAGAGAGATTAACAGGAGAAAAAGAAACACATTTTGATTCATGTGCACGGAGGTCTCCTAGAAATAGGACCTAAGAAGTGGCCGAAGCAGGCAGCTTTTATACTTTTTAGACAAAAAAGACAATAACTTTGTAAGGAGTTGACAGGACAAAGAAATGTAGGTTTTGGTGCTTAATTAGTGAAGAATCTAAACAGTTGGGGCTTGGGGTAGTAAATTAAAGTTACAAGGTTTGTTTATCCACGCTGTTGGAAGACAGAGGAAATAAAAAGTGCCCACCAAAATAAGAAGGCGTCTTGAGACCGAAAAAACGAGGCAGGCAGCTCCATATCCTCAGTGGATCAATTTATTATAGGGTAACTTAGAGGGTGGGGTCGGGTGGATGACAGTACAGAAGCATTCGCAGCTGCACTCCGCACTGCCGAGGGGCCATAGGGACAATTTTATAGTTAACTTAGGGTATGGGGGTACAGGCTTGGAAACAGGATGTGCATTCCTAAGTCAAGATTTATGAATGGGTAACTAACCTCATGAGTACCGGCAATACATCAGCAAAGGTCTTCATTATTGTTTGGGGACAAAAAGAGCATAGAGGCCACATGGTCCTAATGATTGTTAAACAATATCTATTAACTACAAAGCCCTTGGTACAGATAAGTGATTTACTGTACAGTCCTGAACAGAGTCAGCAGAAGGACAGGATGAGCCATCCAGGCCCCAGATAGCGTCAGTTATGCTAACAGACACACAAGGGCTTCTTGGCCCAATATGTCCTTCTACCTTCAGGTGCAGGGAGTGCACCTTTCATATGAGAGGTATTTCTTACTTCCAGGGAGACAGAGAGGAGGGTTAGCGTTCCTTTTTTTCTTCTTCTTCTTTTTTTGACTCTGTTGGGTCTTCGTTGCTGTGTGTGGGCTTTCCCTAGTTGTGGCGAGCAGGGGCTACTCCTCGTTGCGGTACGCAGGCTTCTCATTGCAGTGGCTTCTCTTTGTTGCTGAGCACAGGCTCTAGGTGCGCGGGCTTCAGTAGTTGCGGCACGTGGGCTCAGTAGTTGTGGCTCGGGGGCTCTAGAGCGCAGTCTCGGTAGTTGTGGCGCACGGGCTTAGTTGCTCTGTGGCATGTGGGATCTTCCCTGGCCAGGGCTCGAACCCGTGTCCCCTGCATTGGCAGGCAGATTCTTAACCACTGTGCCACCAGGGAAGTCCCTGTTCTTCTTGTATTGGCTGTTTTTTAAACAACTTTAATGCAGAATAATCAATATGCCACTGAGGCATATTTTGGGGTGGCCTGCCCTGGGCCCCAACAGAACCAAAGCTTTCCCTGTCATCTCCCAGGGGGCCACGGGAACTGGAAGAGCCTGCACCATCCCCCTGCTCTCAGCTTCCCCATGGTTTCTCTGACCCTCAGTGACCTCACATTGTATGTGACTTTGACTTAACCGTAGACTGTGAAGGGGAAAATTCCAAGGAAGAGGCATGTGCTGGGTGATCACCTTGAAATCTTCCTTCTGCAGTGGGAGCCCTTTATCCACAGGCAGATTCTCTCTCTAGGGCAGGTAATCTGGATCAGGTCCTGTGCCTGCTCCAGGCTGGCCATCTCTGATGTGTATTTTGAGGGCATTGGGAAACTCACAGTTTTTCCACCTCCCTGCTCCAGAAATACTACTATCAGAGCCTCTTTTGTGTTAAGCCCTCTCCAGGCAAGACCTCGGTGCTGGGGAGGAGCAGGGATAGAAGACAGGACTCAGGCCCAGCTCCCTAGGTACCTATTCCCTGAAGAACTGTAATAAAAGGCAGTTTGGGATAAGTCACAGAAGAGAATCTCACTCTACAAATGCGTTTGTGTAGGGAGGTGAGTTGACAAATGTCCAGGCTGGGATGAGCACCATCTGAACTGTAGTCTAAGAGCTGTGACCACTGGGCTGGGGAGGTCAGATAAGTCGAGTTCCTGGAAGAAGTTGAACTAGAGCTCGCAGGTAGATGATGGGACAGACTTGAGTATGCTTAGGAAGAAAGGGGGCCATTGAAGAGGGGAAATAATCCCAAAGGTGTTTAAGACCTAGCTTCAAAACTTCAAGTCTTCCCAGTGTCAAAGCAACTCTCAAAATAAGATTTAAAGAATTAAAAACAAGATTCATTCAAATAAAAAATGGACATGTACCAAAGATTTTGTTCAACTCTTTAATTAATGAGGGAAGAAGTAAGACGGTAAGGCTGATTAAAAGAACATTCTAAGCTCGGTGCTTTGTGATCACCTAGAGGGGTGGGATAGGGAGGGTGGGAGGGAGGGAGATGCAAGAGGGAAGAGATATGGGAACATATGTATATGTATAACTGATTCACTTTGTTATAAAGCAGAAACTAACACACCTTTGTAAAGCAATTATACTCCTATAAAGATGTTAAAAAAAAAAAAAAAGAACATTCTAGGGGTCTGGGTGAGTGAGTTAGAGAGAGGGGAGGGAAATAGGTGTAAAAGGGCAAGATGAGGGATTCTTATGGTGATGGGATTGTTCTGCATCTTGACCATGTCAGCATCAGTATCCTGATTTGTGACAGGGTACTATAGTTTTGCAAGAAGAAGAGGGAAAATTTTTCCTCTATCCCTCTTAGGTTCAATCCTTAGGGGCCTGTGAGTTAAACTAACAAACGACAGATTAGGAAGAAAAAAGACATTTTTATTCATGTATGTATGTGGGAGTTCACAGAAAAATGTGACTCAAAGTGACAGTTAGAATTTGGGGCTTATGTACCATCTTAATAGGCAAGAGTATGGGGAGAAAGGGTACTGATGGGAAAATAAATGACTTTTAGGAAAGATAAATGGGCCCTCAAGAGAATAGATGGGAGATATGATAGTTTTGTGACAATGTGTGTTTAGGTGACTTCTTATCCCGGTGATATCTGGTGATAGGAACCAATCTTCCCTGATCATAAAACTTACAGAGGAGGGGATTTATGACAATTGAATTATTTTGAGAGACTCTGCTTTTAGGCAAATAAGGGGAGTTCAGAGGGGAAAAAAAAACTCTTCACAGTGATATAATCTGGATCCCTTCACGGACATCCTCTTGATCCTATTTACAGTTAAATACAGTCAGCCCTCTGTATCTGAGTGTTCCACATCCACAGATTCAACAAACCACAGATCAAAATATTTGGGAAAAAAATTACATTAAAAAAAAAAGAAGAAAGGGCTTCCCTGGTGGCGCAGTGGTTGAGAATCTGCCTGCTAATGCAGGGGACACGGGTTCGAGCCCTGGTCTAGGAAGATCCCACATGCCGCGGAGCAACTAGGTCCGTGAGCCACAACTACTGAGCCTGCGCGTCTGGAGCCTGTGCTGCACAACAAGAGAGGCCACGATAGTGAGAGGCCCGCGCACCGCGACGAAGAGTGGCCCCCGCTCGCCGCAACTAGAGAAAGCCCTCACATAGAAAACGAAGACCCAACGCAGCCATAAATAAATAAATAAATTTTAATAAATAAATAAAATACTTTATTTAAAAAAAAAATTCCAGAAAGTTCCGAAAGGCAAAACTCGAATTTGCCACTCCCTGGCAACTATTTCCATAACATTTACATTGTACTAGGTATTATAAGTAATCTGGAGATGATTTAAAGAATATGGGAGGATGTGCATAAGTTATATGCAAATACTATACCATTTTATATAAAGAACTTGAGCATCCGAGGATTTTGGTATCCTTGGGGGTCCTGGAACCAGTCTCCCACCAGTACAGAGGGACGACTGTATCTACACCCAGTATATACACACGCACTTGGATTCCCTGTAATTCCAGCCTCCAGGACTGCCCGCCTCCTCTCTTTGCCTAGTTATTATGTGGCTACCCCTGGCCCCCAAGATGTCCAACACTCCCCTCCCACCTCCATTCACCCAACCCCTGGGTTCTCACCCTATTATCTTCACTCACAGGTAACCCTCCTCGTTTGAGGTTTATCTGGAGGTGGGGCTGGGGACCAGTAGTCCTTTTCACCAAAGACACCTTGGGCGCTCAAGAAAGAGAAACTGAAACATTTTCCTCTTCACTTTGTCTCTCAAAAAGAGGGTAACACCAAGCCAGCAAGATATCATGCATTCCTCAACTTCCACAGGGAAGATTATCTACACAAAAATCATTCCCTCATTCTGCCCCCTCCCTCCGCCCCTCCCTCCCCCGTTGTTTTCAGGAAAACCCAATGAGCTCTCTGTCTTGCCCCACAGGACCCTGGCATCCTCTTCCCTTCCTCCTGGACTTGCCCATGCACGGTTGACTCTACCAAACATCCATGTCCACGCCGGCACCTTAGCCTCTGGGGCAGAGCAACAAAGGCCTGGTCTTGAAATCGAAGAGAATCTGTTAGGGATATTAATGTGTGCAGTAACCACTGCCTCTGTTTTCATTAGAACGCTCTTGCTCAGGAGTGAGGAAGCTGTCCCTGTGGACAGCTTTTCTGGATAAGCATACCTTCTCCATCTTGTTTCTGAGATTAAAACTGCCTTTTTATTGGAAAAAGGGTGATTCCAGGAGAGGCTTTCTTCCTCCAGCACCACTGATATCCAAAAGGTCCCAGTTACCCCACATCTGACTCCCTTAGACTTTGGAAGAAGGAGAGGACTCAAGGGCTGGCCTCCTGCTGGTGAGTCCTGAGCCAGGGGCCTGGGTTTTGCATACGCAGGGGCACAGCATCCTCCCTAGATTTTGCTCAGGGCCTGGTAAACAGTAGGTACTCACTAAAGAATGAATATGTACATTTATCTGACTTGTGCCCAATCCATTTCTGGATCCTCTTCCCCACTCAAGTCTCTCAGCATCTACCTTCTATGTGGTTCCCCCCAAAATAAATGACCACTGTCTTGTGGAGGGTCTATTACTGGTACAGGGAAACAAGACTATGTTCATTATCTTGATTATGAGGATGGCGAAGGAGAGGAAAAGTTTTCCTCAACCGTTTTAGGGTCCCAGGCAGGGTCTAAACTTTTAACTGACAAAGACAGGAGAAAAGCATACAAATTTATTTAATATAAGTTTTATGTCACATGCGAGCCTTCATAAGGAAATGAAGACCTGAAGAAACAGTTCCATCCAAGTATTTTTATGCTGTCCACTCTTCACCCCTTAGACTTTGGAAGGAGGAGAGGGCTCAAGGGAAGGAAGAGTGGACAGTTGGGGGGGAATATGATAGGTCACATGGTATGAACTAAGTATAGTAACTGGGGGAAACTTAGCAAGGCCTGTGTGTTAGGATTCTTCTCAGCAACGCTTTGTCTTCGGGGATAAGGATGCTCCTTTACTGCAGTATAGGGAGTGCTCCCTCACCTGAGTGTTTATGATCTGTTTCAGGGCAGAAGGGTGCTTACGCTGTTTTCTTCAACTCCTTCAGCTTAAAATATCCAATGTGCCAGGGTGTCATATTTTAGGATAGCATGTCCTATTCTGTTTTTTTGTTTTTTTTTTTTTACTTTTTTTTTTTTAATTAATTTATTTATTTATGTATTTTTGGCTGTGTTGGGTCTTCGCTTCTGTGCGAGGGCTTTCTCTAGTTGCGGCGAGCGGGGGCCACTCTTCATCGCGGTGCGCGGGCCTCTTACTGTCGCGGCCTCTCTTGTTGCGGAGCACAGGCTCCAGACGTGCAGGCTCAGTAGTTGTGGCTCACGGGACCAGTTGCTCCGAGACATGTGGGATCTTCCCAGACCAGGGCTCGAACCCGTGTCCCCTGCATTGGCAGGCAGATTCTCAACCACTGCACCACCAGGGAAGCCCCTGTTTTTGTTTTTATTCTCTCATTAAACTTTGTTTTGATGGGTCTCAAAATTCTGTGACAGATTTTTGGTCAAGTTAGTTCCATTAAAAAGTACTGATATTAAAACTAGTAACTTAAAACTGCAGAACACACACCCCAGAAAAATGGCCCACAAAACATTCTCCTTTCCTTCTGAAGTTTCTAGAAAACATTGTTATCATAACCAGTCTTTTACTATTAAACTTTAATGGCAATTGAGACAAACACTTTTGAGACCTTTCTTCCACCACTGATTAAGCCTGGGACAGCAGGTTTAGGGATAATATTCATTTAGCCCTCTGAGCTTTCTGGGCAGGCTTGGTGATAGCTTCAGAGGGGGATACATATGAAACTTATCAATTTGAACACTTTAAACAGATGCAGATTATTGTATGTCAATTTTACCTGAGCAAAGCAGTTAATAAAAAAGGGAGGTTTTTTTTTTTTAAAAAAAAGAAGGGTGTTTGGGGGGGAATTCCCTGGCAGTCCAGTCGTTAGGACTCCGTGCTTCCAGGGGAGCTAAGATCCTGCATGCTGCGTGGGCACAGCCAAAAAAAAAAGGGGGGCAGGTTGCGTTCATTAGCCACCTTCAAAGGAGCCAACCACTTTGATTATACCCTTTTAAATATTGTTCCTCAACCCCCATTATAGCTTTCTTACATTCTGGTATTAAATATTTTTACTTTTATGAATATAGTAGACGGTATACATTTTCTCTTTCCATTTTTATTTGACATAATAAAATTTGCCAACTTTACTGAGAAAGTATAATTTTCTTTTTTTTTTAAATAAATTTATTTATTTTTGGCTGCATTCGGTCTTTGTTGCTGCACGCGGGCTTGTTGCGGTGCGCAGGCTTCTCATTGTGGTGGCTTCTCTTGTTGAGGAGCACAGGCTCTAGGTGCGCAGACTTCAGTTGTTGTGGCGCTCAGGCTCAGTAGTTGTGGCTCGTGGGCTCTAGAGCACAGGCTCAGTAGTTGTGGCGCACGGGCTGAGTTGCTCCGTGGCATGTGGGATCTTCCCAGACTAGGGATCGAACCCGTGTCCCCTGCATTGGCAGGCAGATTCTTAACCACTGCACCACCAGGGAAGTCCCAAAAGTATAATTTTCAAAAAGTTAAAAACATGAGTCTCATGCAAATAAAAAAATGAGCACATGTCAAAATTTAACTCTTTATGAGGCAACCAACAAGGTAGTAAATCTAGTTCCAAGAGAATTGGAGAGAGTGAGGTCTTTACAGTGGCAAAAAAGAAAGAATATTTACAAAAGTTTGCTAACTTAGGTACAAAACTGATTTTTATCCTACATTAGCCCAGCATAACCCTAAAAGGAAAGATAGTAATAATCCCTTTTTCCTATTTCCAAGTTTTGGAACATTTTTCTTAACACAGCTTTGGTCGCCTAAAGGTTTTATATATTTCAAAATTCTACTGGCCCACCTCCAAACTTTGGAACTGTTGGCTCTGGGTAATCTTTTTTTTTTTTTTTTTAACATAATTGGTAATTCAAGAAAAATTAAATTCTTTACAAGAGGTATTTTCCACTCATTCAACATGAAAATAACTGTACTGTATCCCACCTTCTCATAACTTTGATAACCTGCTTCTTGGGATAGAGAGATAGTAATGAGGAAATGAACTCTGCTTTTAACAGCTGAGTGTTTTCAAGAAGCTGCTTTCTAGTCTTCATCTTGAGCTGAAATCTCCAGCCCGACTTTATCCTTCTCAGCTCATGCTGGCTTGGACCCCAGTTTAAGGGATTTACTGGCAAAATTCTAGAGAACTGGGATCCCAGAGGCTGGGGATGGGATAAGATTTGGGGAGTTAGTGGGGAAAAGGGTCCAGAAAGGAAGGTGGGATTTGGGGCATTGTAATTCTGCAGAGGTCCAGGCTAAAAGTCCAAGACTGCTTAATCAAGATCCTTAAGAGGGCAGGGGAAACTTTTTACTGAACCAGAAGCATGGAGCTTTCAAAGCAACCAACTAGGCTTAGGGAATTTAAAAGTAAAGCATTTCATTTAAGGATCTTGTCCTTCCTAGATAACTGAGGCTAGGGAGTAAAAAGTCATAGTAGCCCTTCCTCTGCCTTCAAGATTTTATGGATCCAAGTGGGTGGTACTAATGGTGTAGCCTCCTGGATCAATATTTTATCCTTCTCAGATGGCACAGGTGCAGGTACCTGGGGCCTTCTGAAGATAATGCTTCCATCCATAAGAGTGGCTCACAGTGGGATTTCAGACACTACATCAGGCCAGTGGTACTGATATTACTGGATAGGACAGCGAATAGCCTACCACTATTTTTACGCTGTCCGATATTTCAGCCGCTCACCACGTGTCTACTGAGCACTTGAAATGCGGCTAGTCCAAAATGAGTTGTGCCCTACATGTAAAATACACATCAGATTTTAAAGACTTACTGAGAAAAAAAGCATGTTAAATATCTCATCAATTTTTTTATATTGATCACATGTTGAAATGATATTTTAGATATATTGAGTTTAAAATGTTATTAAGAATAAATTCCCTTGTTTCTTTTTACTTTTTAAGAAGTGTCTACCAGAACATTTAAAAATATACCTGTGGCTTGTATCACATTTCTACTGGACAGTGCTGACCTACTCTGTCATTTGCCTTCCCACACAATTCCAGAGAGGCGGCAACTCCCTAGGCTGTCATCACTCCCACCTCTCTTGACAGGAGTTGGCTTTTTAATTGCAACTCCTTTCTTCTGGTGCTCATTCATAGAATAGATGTCTCTTGTCCCCAGGTAGTAGTTACTCTATTCATGCTCCCTGAAATCAGTGAAGCAGGGCCACCGTACAGGACTGGGGAATTAGGAGACTTGCAATTTAGTCCCAGTGTTGCCACTGATGGGTAGCAGAGTATGCCACCCCGAAATATGCTACTTTGGCATAAAGATTGTTTGAGCTCAAGGCAATTGAGAAGAAGCAGATACAAGAAAAACTCTGCCCTCCCACTATTTGCCTAAAACCAGGACATAAATTTGTAGAGATGTCCTCCTCCCTTCTCTACTAAGAAGAATGGAAGTTAATCATGGGGGATGACTCTAGACCTTTATCATCCCAGAGGTGGCACCAGAGGAACTGACATAATAAATTTTACTAACTAGCCCTTATCTTCTATTAGTTCCCACATATATTTACCTTCCCCAAATTTGCCATGCCTAGAAATTCAAAAAGTCTTTTTTTCTCTGTCTTGTCACTCCTCTATAAATTTATTATTCTTTGGTTAAGATGCAACATAAGCCCAGTTCTAACCACCCCTTTGAGTCACTCATCACTGAGGTTTCTCTCGAGTGATGTGTTAATAAACTGCTCATTTCCTCGTGTGAATCTATCTTTTGTCAGTCTAATTTACAAGGCCACAGCCAGTGAACCTACTAAGATGGGTAGAGGAAGAGGGGAATATTTCCTCCCTGACATCACTGACTTCCTGTGGGACCAGGGCAACTCCCTTAACCTCCCCGGACCCTCCCTTCCTCACTTTCTGAATGACACAGCCTGAGTGAGATCAACACAAAAGTCCCTTCCAGCTCTATCTGCTTGAGGATGTAGGAAGATAAAGGGGCTTTTATTATATTGTTATTGTTATTTGGTGACCTTGTAGCTTTTGTTTAGAAAAGCAACCACAGCAGGTGCACCAGGCCTGACCCTCTCACCCTGGTCCAGAATTGTGACTTCTAACCTTGCTGCATTTCATCCAGGAGAAGTATTGATAGTTCCTGCCACCATGTCTTTGTCTACATTATTCCTTCTCTATCAACATTAATTCACCCAGCTTATATTGAGTGCCTAATATGTGCCAGGTACTGGGATACAAAGATGAGGACACCCGGGTCTGCTTGAGCACATCTTTCCGTGGGATATGACCCATGCATCCACAGACAACTGTAATCCAAAGTGGATAATTTAGTGAGTGATCTGCGCTTGGGTAATAGGGCAGAGAAACCAAGCATGGGCTCGGGGGTGGGAAAGTTTCCTGGAGGAAGGACAGCCTGCGCTGGGTCTTGTGGGGTAGGTGGGAATCAGCCAGCTGAAGAGATGTGGGAGAAAGAAGGCATTCCAGGCGGTGGCAACAGCTTGAGCAAACACAGAGAAGCAAGGCGCAGCTTGGCGTGGGATGGAATTACAAATCGGCTAGTCGTTGGAGCTTAAAACTCAGTAGTGGGAGAGGAAGCTGGAGAGGTGGGTGGGAGGCTGCACCCCAGGGCAGCACTAAGAATTCCTTAGGGCATCTAGGTCCCTTTCCTGTTCATTTTCCTGGCTTCCTCCCTTCCGTTTTCCTGGTTTAGTAAAGGTGCTAATTCCTCTTTGGAGCCTCTTTTGGACTCCAGCTTCTGTCCTCTTGCCAAATCCCACCCATACCCCCCTAATGTCATCAGGGGTGATTGACCTATAGGTTCTGGAATGCTGGCCGCTTCCAAAATGAGCCAGGAAATGAGTTCTGAGCGGCTGGGAACAGCCCCTGCTTTGAGATTTGGAGCAGGGAGCATCCGTGCTGTTTTGGTAACTCCATTCATTGTTGCTTCCTTTGGACTTGTAAGTTATTCTAGCAAACCCCAGCTGCTCTGCAGTGAAATGTTCCAAATAATTAGTATTTTTGCAGGAATTACCTTTTTAAAATATACGTGCCTTTAAAAGATTGGTTACTGTGCATGTGTTTTTGACTGCCTTATGTAGCCCATTTTCTCCCCCAGTAGGACCCATGTATAATTTTAGGTAAAAGTAGAAAGGAAATTATGATTCGATAATCATAGTCTAGTTTTAGCAATACACCTCCTTCAGAGAATCTCAACCTCTCTGAAGCACTCCTGGGCGCAAAGAGCTCAGACATTGAATTCTGGCAGGATTTGGGCAGGATCCTCACAGGATCTGGCAGGTGACTGTCTCAGGCCTGATACATGTTCCACTGCTTGGAAAAGTGGAGCTGTGGACAGATCTGCTGATGTTGAAAGTGTAAGACAGGTGGGGTGCAACTAGCATAATCACTCAGACATTATTAGTCCATGATTATTCCATTTTCTGTAGCAATTCACCTCCCTTCTGTTTCCTCTCACCTGAGATACTGCTGTGCCGGCTGCCAAGGCCTCAATATGTCCAGAAACCACAAAACCATCAATATTCACAGAAACAGGTTGGTGGTCCCCACCTCCCTCGGTGGTTTCCCATGATGGCAAAGGAAATGACCTGACAATAATTCTCAATGACCATAGATTGACCTTCAGTTTCCTTGTTATATTATCATTATTATTTCCTTTGCTCAAGAGAAGGGAAAAGGGCCTATTACGTACAGTGAGTCCTCAGTATTTGTGGGTTCCACATCCATGGAGTCAACCAACTGGGGACCAAAAATATTCAAGGAAAAAAAATTCCGGAAAGCTCCAAAAAGCAAAACTTGAATTTGCTGTGTGCCAGCAACTATTCACATAACATTTATATTGTATTAGGTATTATAAGTAATCAAGAGATGATTTAAAGTATAAGGGAGGATCTGGGTTAAGTCCTATAGGGGAGGAAAATAACTTTTTCTCTACCCTCCTAGGTTCTGTAGCTAAAGCCCTGGAAATCAAACTGACAAAAGACAATTTAACAAGAGAAAAACAGAGTTTAGTAATGCATGCAGCATGAATATACATGGGAGAAACTCAGTGATGAGTAACTCAAAGGGATGGTTAGAACTTGGTTAGAACTTGGATTTCCCTGGCGGTCCAGTGGTTAGGACTCAGCGCTTTCACTGCTAGGGCCTGGGTTCAATCCCTGGTCAGGGAACTAAGATCCTACAAGCTACATGGCAGGACCAAAAAGAAAGGAAAAAACAAAAAAGAACTTGGAGCTTATTTGGCATCTTAACAAAGAATAACAAATCTGTAGAGAAGGGATAAGACAAAAGAAAAGGAGTTTAGGCTTTTCGGGGTGGCAAACTGTGGGAAGGTAAATATATCAGAGGAAACAAACAGAAGACGAGTGTATTTTATTTAGTAAGGTTTGGTTTCGTAGATTCCTCTTGATGCCATGTCTGGCCTGAGTCTAAAGTTGTCTCTGGTGATTGAGTCCAATATTTGTCCTCCTCTTCCTGGCATGGAAGAGGGAGACAACTTTACAAATGAAAATTAATACCCTGCTTTTAGCCAGGTGGGGGAGGGCAGATAGCTTTTTTCCTGCATCTGCTGCTTTGTAATTGCCTTCAGCACAAAATGATCCTTATGCCAAAGTGGCATGTTTTGGGTGGCGTATTCTGGTCCCCTTCATTGCTGACTCCACCAGTTAAGTGACCTTCATCAGTTTACCCAGCCTCTCAAAGCCTCAGAGAGGCTTATAAAATGTGTTCAATAAGAGTATTTTCTTCTTCACAGAGCTGTGATGAGGATTAAATGGAATATAGCACATAAACTCTTTTTTTAATGTGGAAGTATTTATTTTAAGTAGTCCTAATTGAAGGTTCTTATTTTGGGAGAACAGCAAGGCATTTTATTATTCACTTTTTCCATTCTTTTTTTTTTCTTTTTTTATGAAGTATACAGCAAAGTATTCAGTTATGTATGTGTGTGTGTGTGTGTGTGTGTGTGTGTGTGTGTGTATATTCTTTTTCAGATTCTTTTCCATTATAGCTTATCACAAGAACACTCTTTCCATTCTTTAAAGGCTTCCACTGGTTTTGGCAAATTCACATTTTTTTTTTTTGGCTGCACTGCTTGGCTTGGAGGACCTTAGTTCCCTGATGAGGGACTGAACCCTGGGCCCTCAGCTGTGAAAGTGCGGAGTCCTAACCACTGGACCGCCAGGGAATTCCCAGCAAATTCCCATTATCCTCATGACTAAGTTTCAGAGTAATTCCAGGTGTGTCAGCAGATTCATCATCAATCCACTTTGTATCTTTCTGTATTATTGAAGCAAATAGCACTCTGCAACTTGCATAAACAGATAGGGCAAAGGTTGAGGAGGCTCTGGCCAGCTTCTTCCAAGTGGTTGGAGCCTTGCATTAAGCAGGTCAAAGTCCAAATATGTGTCCAGTCTCATGGGTTAAAGTCTTATAGGACTGAAGCAACAAAATGCCACTTCAGAAGCGTAATAGTTATCAAAAACCGAAAAGCCACTTGGAAGATATTTTCTGCAGCGCTTCTTCACTTTGCCTTCACAGAGTGAGATATAAAATCACTGCCATACCTGGCAAAGCGGAATATCCCCACGCCATCTGTCAAAGAGGCCTGTCCAGGGGCTTCCCTGGTGGCACAGTGGTTAAGAATCCACCTGCCAAGGCAGGAGACACTAGTTCGAGCCCTGGTCTGGGAAGATCCCACATGCTGCAAAGCAGCTGGGCCTGCGAGCCACAACTACTGAGCCCGCGCACCACAACTACTGAAGCCCACGTACCTAGAGTCCATGCTTCACAACAAGAGAAGCCACCTCAATGAGAAACCCGCGCACCGCAACGAAGAGTAGCCCCCGCTGGCCACAACTAGAGAAAGCCCGTGCGCAGCAACAAAGACCCAGCACAGCCAAAAATAAAATAAAATAAATACATTTAAAAGAAAAAAAAGCAGCCTGTCCAAAGACAAAATTCCAGGAGTCTCTTGGGTAAAGATCAATCATTGTTACCTCCACAGCACAGAAGGCATCTTCAGGTCCCTTCACTTTTAAGAACTTCAGGATGTGTCCTGCATGACTTTTAGGTTTTGTGTGTTCTTATTGACTCTAAAGGAACACCTCATTGCAGAGATAGGAACTGGTTCTAGGAGCTTTACTGTCAAGCCATAGAAAAATGCTTTACAGTAGCCCTTGAGCCATTTAATATAGTCTTCACTGCTAATTCTGGTGTTTCCTAGAGATCCAATGTACTGTATATAAATAAATACTGCATTTCTCAGGAGATGGTATCTTTCTGTAAGGGTCATTGGAAAAACTCTTCAAAGTCTTGGGGAGCCTCAGGATGGGAGGTGATCCAATCTGATTGCAAATGCAAAGTAATGGGTCCAAAGAGATCATTGTCTGGCTGGAAGTCTTCTTGCATCAAATGCTGTTACACCAGCATCTAACTTCTACTACTGTGACACAAGTGCTGGGTTCTTTGAGATGAGAGCTGTTTTTAGTGTCTGTTCAGAGTGCTGTACTTTTTGCATCTTTAGGGAGGAAGGCTCCCACTGAAGTTTTTACCTTTCAAGGACAGGCATGTCTGGGCCTGGTTGGAAAACAATTGTGTGGGGTGTCTTCACCTCTCACCCTCGGCATCAACCACAGCCTGTCTCCCGTGGCAGCCCCCAAGCCCGTGCACATAAACTCTTAGAACAGAGCCTAACATAGTTTGTTATTCTGAGGGGAAGGATGGTGCAGAAGGTAAGAGCATGGACTTTGGAGACATGTTGCCTGGCCTTGAATCTCAGCTCTGTCACTGTGTGATCTTGGGTATATTACTTAACCTCTGTGGTCCTCAGTTTCTTCACCTATAAAATAGAAAGTATACTTCATAGGGTGTTAAGTTATTTTTAAAAATGAATGTACGTAAAGCACTTCAAACAGGACCAGGAGTACAGGACACTTTGTGTAAGTTTTAGCCACTCGCATTATCCTGGGCTCAGGGAAGGGAAAGTAAGCCAGCAGCGGTGGCAGGTTGACAGATCTTCTCTGGCTGAAATCAGTGGATGGGATGAAGCCCCCTGCTGTGAGTCAGGATCCCTAAATGTATTCCCACCCACTGTGCAGGATGACCTTGAGCCGTCCCTCTATATCCCTGGCCTCGTTTCCCCTTCTGTAAAGTGTGACGGCTGGATGTGGAGGTCTCAGAGGTGCGGCCCTCACATTCAACGAGTGGGACAGAAGCAGAGGCATGGACTAAAATGACAAAGCAGACATCCAGGGTGATCTTTTGGAGCACCTGAAGGTGGACAAGTG
This sequence comes from Eubalaena glacialis, assembly GCF_028564815.1. NCBI lineage: Eukaryota > Metazoa > Chordata > Mammalia > Artiodactyla > Balaenidae > Eubalaena > Eubalaena glacialis. The sequence continues at coordinate 40,166,014 of NC_083729.1, forward strand.
AGCAGGAATACTGCTGGCCTGGGGGCAGCCACCCATGCACACTGCAGGGGAAGGTTGGGTGCTCAGGTGAGGGACCTAATTTCTGCTTGGATTGGAAGAAATGAGAAGCCCCATCACCTCCCCACCCCAAACTCCTTGCCAGCATGCAGCAGTGTGGCACCGACCACTCCTTCTTGATCTAACACTCTAGTTTACTGCAGAAGTGTAAAATATTCATGCTGAGAAAGGCCTGGGAAGCTTCAGGGAATGCTTCCCAGGGGTTTGTCTGTGCCAGGGGCTAGAATTCAGGGAGAAAATGAACTGCCTCTCCCTCCTGGGGAGCAATGCTGGGAGGAGCAGGACATGGCTCTCGAGAGGACATGGTGCCTCGAGAGGGCTGTGAGCGGTGGTTCCCCAAAGGAGGGGCTTGGGGAAACCCGACTGAGGGTCACAGAGAGGGGCTGTGGCCCCTGGGAGAAGGGTCTTCTGAGCCCACATATCCTGGAGGATCCAGGAGATGAGAGGGAGGGCTCGGCTGCCTCTGCAGGGATTAACCTGCCAGCTGAACGAGGAGGAGGCGAGGATTAAGGGTCAGGGGTCACCAGCTTTCTTTGCTGGTGACCCCCTTGGGGAAGGGTCTTGGGCCAGGCCTTCCTAGGATCAACCCTGTGGAATGGAATCCAGTTCATGACTTTTACAACATGCCAAGGACAGGGCCAGGTGCTGGATATAAAACTCAAACTAAAATGCAGCCCCTGCCCTTTCCTCCATTGAAAACATGGACACAGACAGACTATCGAAATACAGATTAGCTCAGTGGTGAAAAACAACAAACCACACCAAACTAAAACGTCCAGCTAGGGAGGAACATCCATATGGAGGAACACCAAGCAACTGTTGGAAAATGAGGCACTACCTCATTTACTCATCTGCAGAGATGTACAAGGACCATGAAGTGGAAAAAGTATTGGACACAACAGTTTGTAGAGCAGAGTCCCATCATGTAAAACAAAAAAAAATATGCATGTGGTGTGTGTGTGTGCGCGCACATGCACATACTTGCCTATGCATACAATATTTCTTGGAAAAATACTCAAGAAAATTAAAATGTCTATCTCTGGGATGGCATTAGGCTGGTGAGGGAAGAGGAGAAGTATTACTTCTCACTTGTACCCTTTTTCATTGCTTGGATATTTTAATTATATACATATTATCTTAGTCTGTTTGAGCTGCTATAAGAGAACACCCTAGACTGGATGGCTTATAAACAACAGAAATTTATTTCCCATCATTCTGGAGGCTGGGAAGTCCAAGATGAAGGCACCAGCAGATTTGGCGTCTGGTGAAAGCCTGCTTCCTGTTTCATAAATGACTGTCTTCTCGGTGTGCCTTCACATGGCAGAAGGGGGAAGGCAGCCCCCTGTGATCTCTTTTATTAAGGGCACTAATCCCATTCATGAAGGCTCCACCCTCATGACATAATTACCTCCTAAAGACCCCACCTCCTAATGCCATCACACTGGAGGTTAGGATTTCTACATGGGAATTTTGAGGGGACACATTCAGTCTATAACACATGTATTACTTTAATAATTTAAAAATAGTTTAAAAAGTTAAAGGAATGTAAATACAATCACAGAAATGTACAGAGAGCACATTTTGGGGGTGCAGAAGTGGGATGTAGAGGAAGTACGAAGCTTTAGAAGAATTTTTCTCTGAAATTGAAGGGGTTGGGTGAGAGCTTAAGGTGAAGAAGTTTTGTGGGGTTTTTCTATGATGTTGAAGAGGTTGGGCAGGCAATGAAGTTTTAAGAAGTCAGGGGAGGGGAGATGGAATAGGTAACCAACCCCATCAAGTAAAAGAATTCTTGAAGGCCCCTAAAGCCACAACTGAATGAGAGCAGCAGATATTTGTAGAAGCATCAATATGCTGGGTTACAGTTAGAGTCATAGGTAAGGACCTGGAATGCTAGGGCTTTTCCCTTTAATCCTTACAACAGCCCTTAGGGATAGGTAGCACTTTTTTTTTTTTTAACAGATGAGGAAACTGAGGCACAGATAAGTAATTTGCTGGTGGGTGGTAAAACTGAGTACCCCACTCAAATATGCCTTCAAAACACGTGCTTTTCCCAAAAAGCTCTACAGAGATGCATTGGAACCCTTCCTCTGCCCATGTACATGCACAAATCCCCAATAAACAGTTACCTAGCCTCTGCTTCACCACCAGCACTACATGTTGAGGCAGAAGTTCTGATGCACAGAGAATTCTTCCTAATATATCTTCTGACACCTGTGCTGCTGTCCTTTCCTTTCTTGCCTTAGTTCTACCCTCTGAAGCAGCTGCCCTTCAGTATGAAAGATATCCATTGTAACCTGCCTGCATCTTCTCCAGAACAAATATCTCTACTTCTTTAAAATTTTGATATGACATAATTTTCAAATGCTTCATCATCCTGGTGTCTCATACACAATGTTCAACATACAACAAAATATTATTAGACATTCAAAGAAGGAAAATGTGAACCATAATTCAGAGAAAAATCAGTCAATAGAAATAAACCTCGAGGTGACAGAGATGATGGAATTATTAAATGTACAAACCAAGGGTCCAATCAGGAGACAGAAAGCACAGAGTAATTTGAACAGAAAATGTTTCATGTAAAGAATTATTAACTATAACAGGAGAGTAACTATAAAGGAAAAAACGTTGGGTAGCACTCTAAAGAATACCCTAAGGCCGAGGGAGAAGGACCAAGGAAGAAACAACTTAGGAGGGAGATCTCTTCCCAAGATAGAGATCCAGACCTAATTTCAACCCACTCAAGGGTAGAAAAGTTCTCTGGGTTGCCCAGGTCAGAGCTGGTCTACAGTTGGTGGGAAAGTAGAAAACACTTGCTTCCAGGGTAGAGGTGGGCCAAAATTTGATGGGTGGGGATGCAGAGGGAGTCAAGGCATCAGGAGCCAACTTAGCAGCAGGGCAGTGTGAGGCCTGGGTTGTATGGTGTCCATGTCAAGAGGGCCATGGGAAGCAACCACCTGGGGTACGGGGCTGAGGCTAGTAGGTGGGTGCACAAGGGAGTTGAGGTGCTGGGAGCCAGTTGCTGGTAGGGTGGCCTCAGGCCTGGGATTCGTGTTGTCCACATCAGGGAGACTATAGTGAGGAGTTACTTGGCTGGGGCCAGTCCTGCAATCTTGCCGAGGAACTGTGTGCTTTGGACATGAGGTTGGCAGATGTGCAACAAGAGCAAACAAACAAAAACAGAAGCACTGGAACCAGGAGAAAACTCCCTCCTCCTGCAAAGTCCCTCCAGCTTCCTCTACTGGAGGAATTGATTTTTGACAAAGGATCCAAAGAAATTCAATAAGGAAAGGAAACTTTTTCAACATGTTGTACTGAAACAACTGGATAAACATATGGGCGAGAATAAATTTACCACCATACACAAAAATTAATTTGAGCTGGTTTATGGTCCTAAAGAGAAATGGTTAAAATACAAAGCTTCAAGAAGAAAGCATAGGACTTCCCTGGTGGTGCAGTGGTTAAGAATCCACCTGCCAATGCAGGGGACACGGGTTCGAGCCCTGGTCCAGGAAGATCCCACATGCCGTGGAGCAACTAAGCCCGTGCGCCACAACTACTGAGCCCGCATGCCACAACTACTGAAGCCCACGCCCTAGAGCCCGTGCTCCGCAACAAGAGGAGCCACCGCACTGCAGCGAAGAGTAACCCCTGCTCACCACAACTAGAGAAAGCCCACGCGCAGCAACAAAGACCCAACGCAGCCAATAAATAAATAAATAAATAAACAAATAAACAAATAAACTTATAAAAGGAAGAAGAAAGCACAGGAGAAACTCTTCATGATCTTGAGCCAGGCAAAGATTTTTTAGACTGGACTCAGAAAGCAATAACCATAAAGATTGATAAATTGGACTTCATCAAAATTTAAAACACCTGTTCGTCAGAAGGCACCATTAAGGAAATGAAAAGGCGAAACTTCCCTGGTGGTCCAGTGGTTGGTACTCTGAGCTCCCAATGCAGGGAGTGCAGGTTCAATTGCTGGTCGAGGAATTAGGACTCCGCGTGCCACACAGCACAGCCAAAAAAACAAAAAAAGAAAAGAAAATGAAAAGGCAAGCCATGGGCTAGGATATGTCTAGATCCTACTCTATGTTTGTAACTCATATTCTGCAAAGGATTTGTATCCAGATTATATAAAAATTTACACATCAATTAAAAAACAATAAATAGTGAAAGAACTTGAACAAACACTTCACAAAGAGAGATATACAAATGGCCATAAGCACATGAAAAGCTACATTGCGTCATTAATCATCAGAGAAATGCAAATTAAAACCAAATGATGTATATCATTTCACCACTAGAATGACTAAAACTTAAAACACTGACAGTAACACTTGTTAGCAAAGATGTAGAGCAACTGGAATTCTTATAACTGCTCATGGGAATGTAAAATGGTATAACCACTTTGGAAAACAGCTTGGAAATTTCTTATACAGTTAAACATATACCTACTCTATTATCCAACAATTCCACTCCTAGGGATTTACCCAAGATAAATGAAATTTATCCAAATTTATTTATTTATTTATTTATTTATTTATTTAGCTGCGCCAGGTCTTAGTTGCAGCACGTGGGATCTTCATTGTCCCATGTGGGATCTTCATTGCGACATGCGGGATCTTTAGTTGCATGTGGGCTCTTAGTTGCAGCACACAGGATCTAGTTCCCTGACCAAGGATTGAACCCAGGCCCCCTGCTTTGGGATCACGGAGTCTTAACTACTGAACCACCAGGGAAATCCTTATTTATCCAGATTTGTGACCAAATGTTCATAGCTACTTTATTCCTATGAGCTAAAATCTGGAAACAACCAGCTGTCCTCCAACAGATAAACAGATTTTAAAAAAACTGGCATGCCCATAAAATGGAGTATTACTCAACATTAAAAAGGAACAAAATGTTAATTCAAGTGACAACATGGATAAATCTCAGAAACATTATATTGAGTAAAAGAAGTTAGAGACAAAAGAGGACATATTGCACGATTCCATTTCTATGAAAGTCTAAAAGAAGCAAAACTAAGCCCAATGATTGAAATCATATCAGTAATTACCTGGAGAGATGGTCATAGATTGACCACAAAGAGGTAGGGAATAACTTTCCAGGGTGATAAAGTTCTCTACCTTGATTGGGGTAGTGATGACATGGGGTTATGCATTTATCAAAATTCAATGAGTTATATACTTTAAATGCCCATTTCATTTGTAAATTATACCAGAATAAATTTGATTTTATAAAGAGATTTATTGAGTATCTGCTAGATGCCAGGTTTGTGAACTGTGAAGAAAGAGTGAACATAAAATAAGTTTTCTAGAAAAAAAAATAATGAACAAAGGGGAAGTAGTTGAAGATATACAAGAAAAGGAATAACAGAGAGGGTCCTTAAGGAAATGAGAAAGAGGGAAACTTAGAGCCCAGCTGGCTGTGGTCAGCATGGTGGACACTGAGACACAAGAAGGAGGACAATGGAAGGAAGAGCTGGTGAGAAACAAGTGGAAGGACTGTGAGGCCATGCCATTGTCCCAGCTGAGCCTGGCAATCTCAAATCTCTGATCTCCCCAAGGGTAGGATTTCTCCAGCATTGCTGGGTAACCTAGTGGAAGGGGCAGGGAGAGGGTACAAATTTTGGGGTGTTTAAGAGCACGTGGCATGGAAGGGGAAAATAATAAGAGTTGGAGGGGACTTCCCTGGTGGCTCAGTGGTTAAGAATCCACCTGCCGCTGCAGGGGACACGGGTTCGAGCCCTGGCCCAGGAAGATCCCACATGCCATGGGATGGCATGCCCGTGCGCCACAACTACTGAGCCTGCACTCTAGAGCCCATGAGCCACAACTACTGAGCCCGTGTGCCACAGCTACTGAAGCCCACACGCCTAGAGCCCGTGCTCCGCAACAAGAGAAGCCACCGCAATGAGAAGCCTGCGCACCGCAATGAGAAGCCTGCGCACCGCAATGAAGAGTAGCCCCCACTCGCCGCAACTAGAGAAAGCCCGCGCACAGCAATGAAGACCCAACGCAGCCAAAAATAAATAAATAAATAAATTTATTAAAAAAAAAAAAAAAAAAAAAACAGTTGGAGGCATTAAGTAGTTGAAATGATACCGAGGGGCTAAGCTAGGAGGGGAAGGAAGTGAAGCCAGGAGGGGAGCAGATGGAGAAAATTGAAGACTTGGGGGGCAGGTGGAACAGGTAAGAGGGTTAGAGGCAGAAGGTCAGGGTCAGGCTGGGACTGGAGCTGACGATTTCTGGTCTGCTCCTCTCCTACAGACAAAACACTTAGGATTTCTTTGGCACTCATCATTTCAGTGAATTCCACACTTTTATTGAAAGCCTATTGTATAGTAGTCCAAACTGTCATGAAAAGGAAGGTTTGTGTAGTTTGTCTCCACCTAGTAGAAGACACATTCTCCTGAGGCTGTGTTCCTACAGAGCTCTGTCTGCCCACCTCGGCAGCATACTGCACACTGTATTTTTAAATGGAGAGCGTAAATATCTATCCAACATTAAAGTTCTCATACCCTTTAGCCAGCAATTTCACTTCTAAGAATTTATTCTTACTGGTGTGCCTGGACACACACAGGCTATTTGTTTTAATGCCATTTGTAATGCCATTTGCAACTGTAGGAGGAATAAGGTCACCAGGAGGCTGGTTAAATGAACAAGAGTTCACATTACTTCCATGTAATGAAATCCCATTGCATCCATTACAAGAAAAAGAAAGTTCTTTCAGTGTCAGTATGAACTGGTTTCAAATATGTATTGTTTAAAGTGAAAATGAAAATAAGATACCGAACAGAGCATATGATGTTTTATCATTTGTGTAAAAATAAAAGCACATGTACATCTAGAAACTGGACACAAGTCACTCCTGGAACAGTTCTGCAGCTTAGGGATGGGAGGAGGACTTACTTTTTACTGTACACCCTTTGTTCCTTTATGATTTTGTGTTATTTTACCTTTAGAATTTTGAGAATAAGAGAGAAAGAGAGATTGAGAAATGGAGAGAGAGAGAGAGGGAGAGAGAGGGGGGACAGGGAGAGAAATGAGAATATGAATGAATTACTTGTTAGTGTCTGGAGGACAGAGGGAAAGCTCAACATAAGAATGAAGCCCTAATGATGGACTTTTAGGACTTGACTGCCCAGGGTCCCTCAGTAGTCACTGTGCTGCTGACCTTTCACGCACCTCCCCAGCTCCAAACAACTGCACTTCAGAGGGCCGGCCTCTGGAAATGGGATCCACCGCTTACCTCTGTACAGACACCTCTCCATTACTCAGCTACCTGGCAACCTCACCTGCCCAGAGCACAGCTAAGAAATAGAACATTTTTTTAAATGACTCTGAAGTGTCACCATAGATGTCACTAAAGCTCATACATTTTTTTGGATCCTCACTTAGAGCCCATTTCCCTTTGTAGGGACCCACTCAGCCCCCCAGAGTTGGTTGAGGGGAAGGCAGAAACATCTGTATATATATATATCCTCAAAGAAGTGCAGGTCATTTGCCACTTCACATGTCTTGATGTCATGAGGGCATCTGGAGTTATCCCACAGCTCAGCCACTGGTGTCTGTAATCAAGGCCCTTGTTTTAGCACAAAGAGATAAATTCTTGTTGGGGTTCTGCGATGGAGAAGACAGACAAGAGCAGTGCATGTCAGGAAGATTTCTATATAAAACTTTTAAAACTCTCTGAGGGTTAAAGGGATAGACTCCATCACCTAGACATCTTGGCTTTTACAGAATGACTCATTCCCCCAAGGTTTCACTTCGGAGCAATGGGAGGGGTCAGGGGGAAGGTATGTTCAATGTTTAGAAGATTATAAAATCACAGAATTCAAATAGACAAAGGAAAATCAGCGGCAGCTTGCCTCCATGGGGCTCTTCTCTTTTTTTTTTGAGGTTTATTTATTTATTTATTTATTTATTTATTTATTTATTTTTGGCTGTGTTGGGTCTTCGTTGCTGCGTGCGAGCTTTCTCTAGTTGCAGCAAGCAGGGGCTACTCTTTGTTGCAGTGCATGGGCTTCTCATTGCGGTGGCTTCTCTTGTTGTGGAGCACGAGCTCTAGGCATGAAGGCTTCAGTAGTTGTGGCACAGGCTCAGTAGTTGTGGCGCATGGACTTAGTTGCTCCATGGCATGTGGGATCTTCCTGGACCAGGGCTCGAACCCGTGTCCCCTGCATTGGCAGGTGGATTCTTAACCACTGCACCACCAGGGAAGTCCATCCGTGGGGCTCTTGAATGAGCTCAGGAGGGGAGGGGTCTGTCCTGCCCAAGAGGCAGAGGGGCTCAAAAACAGGATCCAAATTCTTGCTCTGCAAAAACCTGTAGATAAACACAGTCACTTAACTCTCTGAGCCTCCGTTTTATCTTCTGTACAATGGGAATAACAATCTCTAAGCTCCCAGTATTACCAAATCATTGTGATGATTTAATTCAACTCAACTCATTTCAACAAGCATCTGTTGAGGATCTACTACATGCGCTGCCTGGTGCTAGGTAAGTCCTGTAGGGAACAGAAAAATGAATAAAACATAGTCTTTAACTTCAAAGAGCTTGTAATCTGGCAGGTCCAAATTAACTAACATATGGTGTGAGATAATAGAAAATATATGTTGGTCTCTGTTCCCCATTTTTGACACAGAGCTCCTGAAACTCTTGTAATTTCCTGGGTGATAGCAGTGAATTGTGTTCTAATGAGGAGACCCTGCTGGGTGCACTCCTACATGGCTCCTGGATGGAAGGACCAAACCATGATTAGAAGCTTGGAATTTTCAGCCCTGCCTCCCATTCTCTTGAGAAGGGAGAAGGGCTGAAAATGGACTTGTTGGTGGATCATTCGGATGTGATGAAACCTCCATAAAAATCCCAACTGTATGGTATTTGGATCACTTCTGGGTTGGTGAACCCATGCAGATTGGAGAAGAGAGATGCACCTGGAGAGGGCATGAAAGCTCCACATCTTTTCCCTGTACCTTGCGTTATGCATCTCTTCCATCTGTCTGTTCCTGAGTTGTATTCTTTCATAATAAACCAGTAATCTAGTAAGTAAAATGCTTCTCTGAGTTCTGTAAGCCTCTCTAGTAAATTATTAAACCCAACGAGAGGGTCGTGGAACCTCTGATTTATAGCCAGTCAGTCAGATGTACAGGTAACAACTGATGTCCGAAGTCCAAGGAGGTGGTCACTGGAACCTCCAATCTATAGCCAGTCGGTCAGAAACACTGGTGATAATCTGGGGATGGGGGTGGGGAGTTGGGGGGGCAGTCTTGTGGGCCTGTGGGATCTGATGCCGTCTCCAGGTAGATAGTGTCAGAATTGAAGTTGAATTGTAGGACATGCAGGTGGTGCCTCAAGAACTGCTTGTTGGTGTGGAAAGGCACCCCTCTCCACACATCGAAAATTGGGTCCCGGAACATAATTTACATAGGAAAGTGCTTCAGAAAGGAAACCCTCGTCCGCAAAAGAGAAGCGTCAATACTTTTTCTGGAAGCTTGGAGTTTGTAGTGACACTCTTAGTAAAGGAGCAGCATAGCATAAAACCAAGTTTAGCAAACAGAGGCCTGGGAGAAGCACCTTGTCCAAGCTCCACCACCCAAGAATCCATCTTTCTTGTAAACCTTTCAAAGGAAGAGATGCAATTCCACCCTCCAAAACCAAGAGACCACTTGGTCCTGCTGATCTACCCTCTTAAAGCCTCCGGAATCAGCCCCCTGGCAAAACCGGAGTCCTGCTCACAAGTTGTTCCTATGGATAAGGTCTTAGTGGAACACAGCTATGCCCATTCATATTGTCCGTGGCTGCTTCACACTTTTAACAGCAGGACTGAGTAGTTGGTAAGAGACCGTATGGCGCAAAGAGCCAAAAACATTTTCTATCTGGCCCTTTACAGTGTGGAAATAAACAAGAGTTAACCACTATCACCTGTGGTTGGCAGAGACATAAAGGCAGGATGGGAAAGGTTTATGGCGGAAAAGGTACAGGCTTCAGGTGTGTCCTGACTGGAGGCTGCTGGCCTGGGGAAGCTGAAGATGAGGGGCTAGAAGCCGGGGGACCTATGTGACTACTTAGGGGCCCATATTGGCTTCCTCTGCTTGGTCCTAAGTTGGAAGCAGGGACAAAAATTAGGGAGACTGTCAGTTATTAATCAAATCCTAGCTGTTTGGGGCCAGTTGTTGCCAGGGTTATTTTTTGGCTTCCTGAGCTGGTGACTATGACAGATGATGGTCTGACGTCCTGCAAGGCTTAAAGATAGCAAGCTGGCTTCCAGGGCTGGTTACTATAGATAATGGATTGATTTCCTGGACTGAATGCTGTAGATTATGGGTCTGGGTCCTATTTTTATACAGGGTCTGTCCATTTTCCATTTGTATATTCAGTCTCTCAACAGAAGTTTGCTTATTCCAGTGGTGATCATTTTGTAATGTATAAAGATATCAAATCACTATGTTGTATACCTGAAACTAATATAATTTTGTAAGTCACTTATGCTTCAATAAAAATAAATATAAATATGTATTTATATATCTTAAAGTTTGCCTATTCCACTATTTAAGGTGAAGTGTTTTAAATGAGTGGGTCCTAGATACTTGGGTAAGTTACTTTAGGTCTCTGTGCCTCAGTTTCCTCATCTATAAATTGGGGATCATGACAGTTCCTGCCTCATAGGGTTTTGGAAAAATTAAGTCCACATAAAATACATCCAGCAGAGTGCCTGATACACAGTGCATCTCAATGAATATTATTCACTGTATTATAATCATCCCACGAAACTCCTTCAAGGCAAGGTCTGTGCCCTTTGTCCCAATAGTCCCAGCTTCTATCAGAGGGTTTGACACATAGTAGTTATTCGATAAATATATGATAAGTAAATGAGTGAATTATAAGAAACCAGGGATGGAGGGAATCTTGGCCGCCCGTCTCAGAGAGAGGATAATCTCTTTGATTACTTTATATTTAAAAAGGCCTAAACCTGGGGACCCCCATTCCCACCCTGAAGCTAAAGGAAGCCTGCCCTCCACCCACTCTACCCAGGGAGGCCCAGTGAGAGGGCAGTCTCTAACTCTCAATGATACTTTGACTTTACTAAATAATTCAGCTGTTTTCTGAATTACAAAGGCTTTAAACTGCCTCTCTGTCTTTTTGGGAGCCTTCCCACTCCTGCAATTGGTACTGTGGAAGTTGGTATCAATATTTACAATCTGACTCAGTAGTTTTCAAGGCTGCCCTGATCCTTCAATTTACTAAGAAACAACAGCCAAGCAAGGTATCTCTTCCCCCTGCATCTTTAACCTTGACAGAGGCTGCCTTGCAAGGAAGTGGGGCCTTGGAATCCAGCAGCTGCTGCAGGATCCTCTCCCAACCTCCCATCCCTCTGCCTGGGAGCAGCACCCTGTCCAAGCTCCCCCACCCAAGAATCCATCTTTCTTGTAAACCTTTCCAAGAAAGAGATGCAACTCCACCCTCCAAAACCAAGAGACCACTTGGTCCTGCTGATCTATCCTCTTAAAGCCTCTGGAATCAGTCCCCTCCCCACCAGCCCTTTTGTATTTGCCATGCTTCAGACTCTCATAACTCCTCCCTTGAGCTACAGCAATGTCCTTCTAACTCCAGTCTTCCTCTGCTCTGTCCCAGCCCCTGGTCTAGTGAGATGACCCATGTCACTTTTCAGTTTGCAACCCTCCAAAGACTTCCCATCACCTACAGGTTAAAGTCAATACCCTTCAAATGGCATCCATCGTTCTTCCCTGTGCTCTCCTGGCCTGCCTTGTCTCCTACCACTTCTGCCTTGTGCTTAACTGCCTAGACCACTGAGCTGTCCAAGATGGTAGTTACCAGCTTCATGCAGCTCTTTAAATTTTAATTAAAATGAAATCAAATTAAAAATTTGGCTTCTTAGTTGCACTAGCCACATTTCAAGTGTTTAATCACTGGAGGCTACGAAATGGACAACATAGAGATAGAACATTTCCATCAACACAGAAAGTTTTACTGGATTCCTCTAGAAAAAGGATTTGTGTTCCTCTGCACACATCATGAGGTTTCACCCTGCCAGGTCTTTGCTCATGCCTCTGCCCAAACACCCACCCTCCCCGCTTTCCACCTGGGTGATTCTTCAAGACTCAGTTCAGGGGTCATTTCCAAGAAGCCTTATTTGAAGCCCTAAGCTAGGGTGAGTGCTAGGCTTCTGTGTTCTTCATGTTAGCTAATGCTTATCTGACCACTTACCATTTGCTGACACATCTGTCTCCTCCATGAAACTGTGAGTTCCTCCAGGGCAAAAACCGTGTCTTCACAGGCCCAGTGTCCCCAGTGCCCGGCATGAAGCAGGTGTCTGTTACTTTTGGCTGAACTCATATGAACGGAACTCTCAACAGTGCGTGACCACAGGACAGGATTCAGCTGTGTGTCAGTGAAGACCCTCAGGTAGAGGGAAATTAGTCAAGAGGAAAGGGGACTTAATGGTTCGGTAATTGGGAAGTTTAGGGGCAGTTCTTACTCCCCACATGACCGGATCCAGGGGCTCAGAGCATGTTGTCAGAGCCCTGGCCCCCTTCCCAGCTCTCAGCTCTATTGATTACCCTCTCTAGGCAAGATGACCACCAGTAGCCTTGGTTCTAAATATTCCCAATTTTGTAATCTCCAGGAAGAAAGAAATTCTGTCTCCCAACATCTTTACCCTCTCTAGGCAAGATGACCACCAGTAGCCTTGGTTCTAAATATTCCCAATTTTGTAATCTCCAGGAAGAAAGAAATTCTGTCTCCCAACATCTATCTAGCGGTCTCCAGTAAGATGCTCTTTGGCCTTGCTTGGCTCATGTGCCTTCCCTGAATGAATCACAGTGGCCTGGAGTAGTTGCCTGGCTATATCACCCTGACTCATGTGTTTGTCCTGGGGGGGGTGGGGGCGGGTGGGTGGGATGGGATACAAGGTCATCATGATTGACAGCTCCCCAGGCCACTTGGAAAAGGAGGAAGTCACCCAAAGGAACCAGAAGAGTGGGGTTGAGAAACGCTGGGAGACAGGAGGGTCAGATGGCTGGGCTGCTCACTCTGGGAGCTGGACTCCCGCTTGCTTTCTGCTTCCTTTTGCACTTTCCCCGTGTAGACCAGAGCATCAGGGGAGTCCAGCCACCCTCAGGTTTCAAGCCACCTGTCAGCAGCCAGCAAAGGGTCTTGAGTTTAGGTTTCTCTGGCCTGGAAATACATAGTTGATGGAGCTTCTAAGGGCACTGGCCATATTCTGGAAAGATCCCTTGTAGAATTCACCAACACTGGTCAGTGCCCCACAAGCTGCTGAAACCTTCCTTTTTTTTTTTTTTCCATTAAAAATATTAAGGGATAATGTACATACAGTAAAATTCAGCCTTTTTAGTGTATAGTATTGTGGGTTTTGACTGCAGTCATCTACCACAATCAAGATATGGAATAGTTCCATCAGCCACAAAAAATTCCCTGGGTCCACTTTGTAGTCAACCTTTCCCCCATCCCAGTCCCTGGCAATCATTGATCTGTTTTTCTGTCCCTATAGTTTTGCCTTTTCCCAAATGTCATATAAATGAAAACATGTAGTATGTAACCTTGAATCTGGCTTCTTTGACTTAGCATAAGGCAGTTGATATTCATCCGTGCTGTTCTGTATATCAATAGTTCATTCCTTTTTATTGCTGAATTTCATTGTATGAATGCACCACATTTTATTTACCTATGCTCTACTTGAGGGCCATTTGGGTTGTTTCCAGTTTTGGGCAATTATGAATAAAGCTGCTATAAACAGATTTTCATTTCTCTTGGGTAAACACCTAGGAGTGGGTTTTCTGGGTTGAATGGTAAATGTTTAATTTTGTACAAAACTGCCAAATTGTTTTCCAAAGAGACTGTATCAATTTGCATTCCTGCTAGCAATATATGAGCACTCCAGTTGCTTTGCATTTTCACCGGAACTTGGGTTTGTTGGGTTTTTAATTTTAGCCATTCTAATAGGTGTATTGTGTATCTCGTTGTGGTTTAAGTATGCATTTCCCTGATAACTAATTAATTTGAACATTTTTGTATGTACTTTTTTGGAATCTATATATCATCTTGGGGAAAGTGTCTGTTCGAATATTTCACCCATTTAGTTGAGTTGACTATTTTTATTATTATTGAGTTTTGTGAGTTCTTTATATATTCTAGATTCAGGTCCTTTATCAGATATACGTTTTGCAAACATTCTCTCCCAGTTTGTGGCTTGTCTTTTCATTTTTTCAAGTGTCTTTTGAATAGCAGGTCTTAATTTTGAAGAAACGCCAGTTATTACTTTTTTCTTTTTTTTTTTTTTTTTTTTTTTTACTTTTTTCTTTTATAGGTTTTGCTTTTAGTGTCATAGCTAAGAAATCTCAGCCTAACCCAAAGCCATAATGTTTTCTCCTAGAAGTTTTACAATTTAAGTTTTACATTTATGTCTGTGATCCATTTGGAGTTCATTTTTTATAGGGTATGGAGTATGGATTGAGGTTCTCTTTTTGCATATGGATATTTAATTATTCCAACACCATTCCTTGAAAAGCCCTTCTCCATTGAATTATCTCTGCATCTTTACCAAAAATCCACTGACCAAATATATGAGGATCTATTTCTGGACTCTATTCTTTTCCACTGAAGTCTCTCCTTCCTTCTCCACCACACTGTCTTGACTACTGCAGCTTATGGTAAATCTGGAAATCGGGTAGTGTGAGTTCTCCAACACTGTTCTTTTTCAGAATTGTTTTGGCTAGTCTAGCGCTTTTGCCTGTCCATAAAATTTTAGAATCAGCTTGCAGACTCCACGTTTCTCTAAGGAATCCATAGGCTCACAGGGGCTGCCTGGTCAGAATCCATACCACTGTTCATGATTTATCATGAGGTGGTTCTAGGGCAGGATGATGGTTAGTGGGACCAGACTGCTCGGACACAAATCCTAGCTCCAATACTTACTAGAACTTGGGGAAGTTACTTGATGTTCCTGTGGCTCAATCTCCTCTTCTGTAAAATGAAGAAAATGGCCATACTTTATTTTATGGGATTTTTGTGAGGATGGCAATAACAGGTGGAAAACAAAACAGTACCTGGCACATAGTAAACCCCTGATAAGTGTTAGCTATTATTTATCTTATCTGTACTCATCTCAGTCTTTCCTCTTCTCTCCACACTCCCGCTAACTTTCCACAGCTGCTGAACTACTGATTTTCCTTTCAAGGACGTTTCTCAGGCTTTTAAACCACTTAATAGTCAGCTTATCACATCGTCATGGCCCTCCTAGAAGTGCAATATATCGATATTTGCTGTTTCACCTTAGCTGTTCCTTCTCATTATGACATTTATAGAAAATCCGCTTTGTGGGACATATGATTTGGCTGGTAGTGAAAGGCCAGGCTGAGCTCTGCCTACTGTGTCCCTAAGGCTGAAGGCCAAGCACAATTATGACGCCCACACCTGCCAGCAAGCAAGGCCTGTGCCTCTCCTCCTGAACTGGTCCATTCTTCCTCCATCAGCCTGGCATATCCCAGGGGCAGGGACTTGATCTGTCTGGTTCCAGCAGACTCTCCTCAACAGTGGAATCTAATTCCCCTGTAGGACCGGGAGCTGTGCAAGAGTAAAGTCCCAGGGTCTCTGATCTGCCAGGGATCCCCAGAAGTATGCTTACCTTTCCCAGTGGAAAGGCTGGGGGCTATATCTACTCCAATGCTGAATAACTTTTTTCTAAATATTTTAATAATTTTTACAGTTATAGTTCTAAAATGGATTGCTTTTTCACTGCCTCTTTAAAGGAAGTCACTGAGTAGCATTTAACTTTTCCTTGATAATTCAAATCCATAATCACGTACATCAATGGCTACACTGGAACTGTAGCCAAAATTCGGCCTCTGTACACCGGTATGGAATTGAATCTCAGAGACAGAGTTTTGGGTGAAGCAGAAAAGAATAGCTTTATTGCTTTGCCAGGCAAAGGGGTCACAGCAGGCTACTGCCCTCAAAACTCACCTGGAGGGGGTAGTGAGAAGTTTTATAGTAATGATTCAAAGAGGAGGGTGTGATCAGCTCGTGGACATTCTTTTGATTGGTTGGTGGTGAGGTAATTGGGAGTCAGCATCATCAACCTTCTGGTTCAACCGGTCTGGGGTCTAGTGCTTGTGAGAAGTGTGCAGTTAACTTCTTCCACCTGGTGGGGGTTTCAGTATCTGCAAAACAGCTCAAAGATACAGTTGTGTATATCCTTTGAGCGGGAACCAGGACCCTGCCCCAAGGCTGCACTATTGTTTCTTGACTGCTCCTCCCTTGTCTCTGCATCACCTCCCTTCCCTGATTAGCAAACTGTTCGAACCTGCCCTTTGGAACTCAGGGAAGGTCATGGAGGCTGAATGAAGCACATTTCCTACAAACAAGAAAGGGGGGGGGAACACAGAAAGGTTTTGTGGACTTGCCTGTTGGCGCAGTGGTTAAGAATCCGCCTGCCAATGCAGGGGACACGGGTTCGAGCCCTGGTCCGGGAGGATCCCACGTGCCGCGGAGCAACTAAGCCCGTGAGCCACAACTACTGAAGCCCGTGCGCCTAGAGCCCGTGCTCTGCAACAAGAGAAACCACCACAATGAGAAGCCCGCGCACCGCAACGAAGAGTAGCCCCCGCTCGCCGCAACTAGAGAAAGCCCGCGAGCAGCAACGAAGACCCAATGCAGCCAAAAGGGAAGGAAGAAAAGGCTTTTGTGCCCAGGAGCCCCACAGGGTCCTGCTTAGTTTCAGGATGTCATGACTGGGGCCATTGGAGGCACATAGGCTGTTTCCACCCTGTTCTAATGTCTCTCAGACCTTCCCGCAGATTAAGTGCATGGGCTTCTGCCTCCGACGGTGCTTACCTGTTTCAGGGCCCATCCCTTTGGTTGTCTAAACTGAGAAATGAACCTGAACACTAGCAACGTTCCATTAGTAATGACAAAAACAATAAGAGAAAAGCAGCCCCTGGGAGCCGGGAGCTGGCGGGGCACCTGGAGCTGGGCTGTAGTGTCCTGCTGTTGAATGTGACGGCCCCCACGTGGCATCAACACCCAACAAGACCACTGTGGGAGCCGAGTCAAAACAAAACAATGTTGGGGCCCAGGGCAGGCTGCCCCAAAATGTGCCTCAATGGCATAGTGATTATTTTGAATTAAAGTTACTTAAGAAACAGTTAATGCAACAGAGACACCCTGACCCTGCTCTCTGTCTCCCTGGAAGCAGGAAATAAACCTTTCGTGTGAAAGGTGCACTCCCTGCATCTGGAGGTAGGAGGACACCCTTATCGCCAGAGACGGGGATTATGAGAAGCCTTATGTAAACACCTTGTTACTTCTTCAGCTCACTACCCCAAGTCCAAATTCCGTTTAGGTTCTTCACTAATTAAGCACCCAAAGCCCAAGTTTCTTTGTCCTGTCAATTCCTCACAAATTTATTTTTTGTCTAAAAAGTATAAAAGCTGCTTGCTTCTGCCACTTCTTAGGTCTCATTTCTTTTTTTTTTTTAAATAAATTTATTTATTTATTTAATTTATTTTTGGCTGCATTGGGTCTTTGTTGCTGTGCGCAGGTTTCTCTAGTTGCGGCAAGCGGGCTTCTCATTGCAGTGGCTTCTCTTGTTGCACAGCACGGGCTCTAGGCGTCCGGGCTTCAGTAGTTGTGGCGCACAGGCTCAGTAGTTGTGGCTCGCAGGCTCTGGAGCACAGGCTCTGTAGTTGTGGCACACGGGCTTTGTTGCTCTGCAGCATGTGGGCTCTTCCCAGACCAGGGCTCGAACCCGTGTCCTCTGCCTTGGCAGGCGGATTCTTAACCACTGCGCCACCAGGGAAGCCCTTAGGTCTCATTTCTATGAGACCTCCATGCATGTGAATTAAAATTTGTTTCTTTTCCTCCTGTTAGTCTGTCTTGCATCAATTTTATTATTAGTCCAGAACTCAAGATGGGGAGAAGGGGGAAATTTCCCCCTCCCTGACAACATCATGGACTGCTCACCCGTCATCATGCCTGAACACAGACCAAACGAGAACATTGTCCAAACCACAAAAGCGACCAAACATCCCTCTTATTTATTTGTCTAATAGGAGTGACGGCTGCTTTCCTACCAATTACAGCTTTAGCCTCTCTTCATTCCCATGTCTTCTAGAGAAGAAATATTAAGATTCCCAGCAATAGAATCACCTCTACTTTCTGATGCTGCTCAATTCAGAGCAATGCCCTCCTTCTTTGAACGCTCCTCAAAATCACCTGCCACAAGCCCAAATCCTTAATAAGTCCTTAATTCAAAGAGGAGGCTCTCAGTGGAATTAAGGAAGGACAGTAGGGCCATTGGGATGTTTTGTGTGCCCCTCAAATCCCAAACCTTTGTAGAAACCTGGTTATGCTTAAAATGTGGGTGAAGAGTTATCCATGAATCTGTTATACATTTTGGACCAACACAAAAATCCAATTAGGAAAGTGATGTCCCCCTCTTGCCCACCCACCCCTACCCCACTCCTGACTCTACTGAGAGGGATGTGCTCAGTTCTATTGAATTAAAGAGAAGAAAAAAATGTAACCGCTCAAAAAATTATTGGTAGAACAATGTTTGCCGACAGAGATTGCTTCAATAATGCAGCCCAAAATAGAGTGAACAAATAAAGCTGTCGAGACGTCTGTGGGTTTAGTTTCAGCGAGCGTTCCCCGCTATTTAGAAGATATAAAAATGATCTTTGCAATGAGCAAGTAGCTTTTTATTTCCATAGGGGAAGTATTTCTCATCTAACCCATTTCATTTCCTTTATGAAACAGGAAGCAAACGTCTCAGTCTTTTGGAAGGTGGTAGCATATTAAAATGCATCTGAGTAGTAATGTGAGGCTATTCGGTCCATCGCAGTTAAAAGTTTGAAATCTAGGCTAATGTTTTAAATGTGAGAAAAGAGAATACATAGTCCAGATAATGTGCTTCATTTCAGTCTTCTGCTCCCAGGGTTGTTTAAGAAAGAATTTAGCGCCCTAATTTAAGCAGAAGGGAAGTTGGCGTTTCATCTCAAGTTGGAGACGGGAGCAAGTCAGGACCCACGGCAGGGGGCACTGCCCCCCTTCTCCTTCTCTTACGTTCTAAGGAACTCAGTGGATCAGGAAGAAGCCCCAGACCAGAAGCAAAGGGTAATTTTCCATTCTCCTGCAGACTGTATTCCTAGCCGCTGTGCCTCTAGAGTGCCCCGTATCTGCCTACGAGCAGGAGGAAATAATTGTTTTCTCCAACATGGCAGTGTTTTCTTTTTCATTCCTTATTGAGCTGTCATTAAGTCGTGGGATTCTCTGGGGAAATCACTTTAATCTCTTTGGGGGTGGCTTACAAGCCCCTGAAGGTGATTCAAGTACATCCAGGCAATATTTCATGACTGAATCTGGGAATAAGCTGTTAGAAAAACTCATTTGGTATTTCACGCAGATGGCTCTCTCTCCAGAGGTGGCCCTCCGCTGAATGGCCTCCTGCCACAGGCTGTTCCCCTCTGGCTGCCTTCTCAACAGCTGCATTCCCCACTTTTGCTCTCCACTAGCTGACTCCTAGCCCCCGCTACTGTCTCAACTGCTGACTGCCTAAGGCTCTGAAAGACCACAGTGGGAGCATGAGACCCCTTTCAGGAGGTTCTGCAATTAAAGACACACGAAAAACTTTCAAGAATCAAAGTTACTGGGGCTTCCTTGGTGGCGCAGTGGTTAAGAATCCACCTGCCAATGCAGGGGACACAGCACGTTCAAAACTGGGTGACTGACTGGCTGATGGTGACAAGGCTCTCCTGCAATTCTCTATCCTCCTTGTCCTTGGGTGACCTTTGCCTCCATTTAGCACCCACAAGCCATATGATCCCATTCCTGTGAGACTTTGGTTTGACTCACATCACCTCCCCACGTTGTCTTTTCCTTGTGTAGAGACTGTTGGACCAAATCATTGATGCTCGATTCTGGCTGGACGCTGAAGTCACCTTGGGAGTTTTAAGAGAAGGCGGCGCTGGCCCTGCCTCTGGAGAGTCTGATATAATAGATCTGGGAGTGAGGCCCAGGCTCAGTACTTTTTAAAAAGTTCAGTGATTATAAGAGCAGCCACAGTTGAGAACCACTGAATTAAACAGTCCTTGAGGTCCCTTCCAGTTCTCATGATCTGTGAGCCTTGATTGGGTCAAGTTAATGAGGTAGAGACGCCATTATATTGCTCTGAGAAAACAGAGTATATAATAATTATTTCCAGGAGTATACAGTTAAACTCTCGGACCTCAAAGAAAAAAAATTATAAAGAGTTTTTCTCGGCCTTCTGGAAATATCCTGGCTCCCATTACCCCCTCCAATTAATGGTCCTAAAAGGACTATGGGCTAGTCCATGATTATTCCATTTTACAGATGAGAGTAGGAAAAGTCCTGAAGACAATCAAGTCTGGCTGTTGGCAGAATCTGTAGTAGGGAGCCTAGCGTTTTTAACAATTCTGTTCAGTAAATGTCTTCTGTGTAGAAGAAATTTCTGGAAGGTGGAGATGGGTGTGAAACCTGCAAGTTTAAAAGAAGTGTTTGGTAGCCTTGTGTATCCAGAAAGTTAACAGTGAGCTCATCAGGATTGGAAGCAGAGAAAAGAAACCAAAGAGAGAGAGACAGAGAGAGAAAGACTGCCCCAATGTCTGGAGCAGTGTCCCCTGCTGCAGAATATCAGCCCCACTGCCAGTAATCCTGACGGGGTTCAGGTCAAGCTACTCCAAAATTTGGCACGTTGGCCTATTGACTACTTTAAGTTGAAGGAATTTGAGAAAGAGCAATTGTGGGAAGGACTCTCTGACCTTCCCCTGAAGCAGGTCATAAAACCCTCATGTGAGAGGTGCCCTCCCTATACTGGGAGGAAAGGAGCATCCTTATCTCCAGAGATGGGGGGATGACTGGGAGGAATCTGAACAGGCCTTGCTAAGTTTCCCCCAGCTTAATACATTAGCTCATACCCTAGCACATATTTCCACGATTTCCCACTCCTCATGAAACCTACCATCAAAATGCTCTCGTTTGACTGCTTTTTTGGGTCATTTCCTTATGAGGGCTCCAGGGCTCCCGCATCGTGTAAAACTTACATTAAATAAATGTGTATGCCTTTCTCCTGTTAATCTGTCTTTTGTTACAAGAGCTTCAGCAGAGAACCAAGAAGGGTAGAAAGTAAAAGTTTTTTTTTCCCCTACGATCCCAACACAATAACTTTGATTCTTTTTTCTTTTTTTAAATAAACTTGTGTGTTTTATTTTATTTTATTTTTGGTTGCGTTGGGTCTTCGTTGCTGCACGCGGGCTTTCTCTAGTTGTGGCGAGTGGGGGCTACTCTTCGTTGTGGTGTGCGGGCTTCTCATTGCGGTGGCTTCTCTTGTTGGGAGCACGGGCTCTAGGCGCACGGACTTCAGTAGTTGTGGCACGTGGGCTCCAGTAGTTGCGGCTCGCGGGCTCTAGAGCGCAGGCTCAGTAGTGGCGGCGCACGGGCTTAGTTGCTCCGTGGCATGTGGGATCTTCCCGGACCAGGGCTCGAACCTGTGTCCCCTGCATTGGCAGGCAGATTCTTAACCACTATGCCACCAGGGAAGTCCCCTCACTCAATTCTAATCAAGTCTCGGCATTAAAATACCCACCTTCAACCAGCCTTTGCCGTTCCTCCTCCAAGATGCTCCTAGGACTGGTTTGCCTCACCATGATGAGAACAACTGGTCTGAAGGATCGTTTTGGTGATCATTCCAAGGAGCCAGTGTCCCACAGGTGCCTTTCCTGCATGATCTGGTTGTAGGGTCTGCTGCCCACAGGCCTTCGTTCCCGTGTGGGAGAGTGAGGGGGATGGGAAGCGAGCCCCAGGAAACTCCGGGAACAGGCCCATCCCCTCAGAATGGGCACTCCCTTCATCACAGCCTCTCTTCTACCCCTCAGGCCTGCCCATGTGTTCAGACTGTGCAGCTCCACCAAGATCCAGACTACAAAGCAGGAGACTTGGGTTCTGTCTCTGACTTTCCAGTTAGCCCACCGGGAGATCCCTGGCAGGTCTCTCTGAGCCCATGCCCACAGATGAGGATCCCTGCATGGATGAGATACAAATTGCAGGGCACTCTGAGGATTACAGAGGCAAGGAATGGCCCCCACCATTCACCCAGTGAGTTCCAACTCCCGGGTCCAGCTCATTTAAAAATAACTGAAAAATAGGGCTTCCCTGGTGGCTCAGTGGATAAGAATCTGCCTGCCAGTGCAGGGGACACGGGTTTGATCCCTGGTCCGGGAAGATCCCACATGCCACGGAGCAACTAAGCCTGTGCGCCACAACTACTGAGCCTGCGCTCTAGAGCCCGCGAGCCACAACTACCAAAGCCCGCATGCCTAGAGCCCGTGCTCCGCAACAAGAGAAGCCAATGAAATGAGAAGCCGCGCACCGCAACGAAGAGTAACCCCCCGCTCACTGCAGCTAGAGAAAGCCCGCATGCAGCAATGAAGACCCAACGCAGCCCAAAATAAATAAATAAAAAAATAATAATAATTGAAAAAATAGAGAAAAGGAGGGAAGAAGTGAAAAAGAGGAAGCACCCTGTTACCAGGACCTGTTAACTTTTGGTGTGTTTCCTCTTAGCCTTTCACTTATGCATATAACCTATAATCATAGGCATATAGCCTATGTATGAGGTTATATCTTATTTTTTCCGCTTATAATGAGGACACTTCCTTGTGGTCTTAAAGTCTCCTTGGAAAACTGAGCTTAAAGGCATCAAAATATTGCACCAGGTAGATATAACCTAGTGTTTACTTAAGAATTCTCCTATGACTGGACACCTGTTTTTACTATTGTAAATAATAGTGCAATGAATATCTTTGAGCACAATGCCCACTCTCCCCTTCCTTCAGTTATTGGAGGAAATCTATCAGAAAATAGATTGCTCCTTGAGAGCAGTGTGAGTAATTCACTTTTATACCCTTTTACCCCAGTACTTGGTCCAAACCAGGGAATAAATAAATAAAATAAATTAATTAAGAAAAAAAAAAAAAAGAATTGAGTGAGGATCGTACTATAATAGTTTAGGGTTGACGGATGTATGACCAGGCCACCCAAGATGGCTGTTATCTTGCTCTCTGCACATCCCCTGCTCCACCAGTGCCTGCTTCACCTACATCCTACTCACCGGACAGACCTTCCCTCTTAATCACAGAGCCTAATCAGTAAATGCCTATGTACTGGCCCCTGGCCCCAGCTAGTGATTGTTCTAATCTTTAGCTCAGAACTCTCTCCACTATGATAGTGTATCAAAGGGGCTGTGAGTGGCAGGGCCCTCTGCTGGTTTCCCTGGCAACCGATGAGCTAACTTGATGTCATCAATTCCTCCTATAACTGGTAACCTCCCTCTCCTCCAGGAGCGGAGACTGCCACCATGTCCTGCCCACCTACACGGTGGGGTGTGGCTCCAGGACCTTGCTTCGGACGTGTAAGCTCCCCCATCCATGAAACCACTGAATCGGGGTCACTGACTCCGGGCTCTTCCTTCAGTCTCCAGGCTGCGCAAGTACAGAGCTTGCAGGCCTGCGGGGTGCAGCCCAACAATGGACACAGCAAGGCAAAGGTTTGGAGACAAAGATTTTTAAGACTCTTGGAGAGTAAACTGTCTTTTGATGTTTTTGAACTGTTAAAAGATAAAATGAGGCCTATTAAAAATTTAAGAACTTATTTGAGCGAAATCCATTCCAATTATGCAGCACCAAGCCAGAGTGGTTAGAAGCAAGCACTCCATGGATGGGAGCTGGAGGTGAACTTTTACAGAGAAAAAAAAAGAAACAAAGTAAGGAATTTACTTACTGGCTTAAAGCCTAGTTAGCTGTGATTGGTTGTCCTTAGGTTTTGGTTTGTAACTGTGAGGCATTTGCAGGCTTAGATTTTGGTTTGTTTGTGTAGAACACCCCCAGCATTAGAGCCACCTCAGCCTAAGGGTCTCCTTGTCTAATTAATTTAACAGTATTGAAGAGCTGAACAGTTTGATGTTCATTTAAGTCAAAGATTCTCAACCTCGGCACTTTTGGACATTTGGGGCTGAATCATTCCTTGTGGTTGTCCTGTGCGTTGCAGGATATTTAACAGTATCCCTGCCTCTACCCACTAGATGCCAGTAGCCTTCTCTACACAGTTGTGAAAACCAAAAATGTCTCCATGCATTGCCCAATGTCTCCGGGGGGCATTTAAATGTAAACAAGCCTTTCAGGAAGTTCCTGGAATGAACAACAAAGTTATTTGCAACTTGTATCTCTTTGGCAAGTTTCCTATAGTGGTGGTGTAGGGTTGATAAAGACAGTGGAAGAGCTCATCATGTTAATGTAGTAGACTATAAGGGGTCGAGGGTAGATGGTCTCCATTCTCACCCTTAGCCTCCAGCCTCACCTCTCCTGCCTCTTGCAGTCTCCTGTTGATAGTCAACTTTTAGCTAGAAGATATGACATCTCTGAAGTCAAAAATCAGTAGCTTCTGAGGAATGAAAAGAAAACATGCTAAGGTTTATTGAGCTCTTACCTGAACACGATAGACTTTATGTAACCCCATGAAGTATCATTACCCATTTTATAGATAAGGAAATCGAGGCTCAGAAAAGCAGAGAATTGCTCCTATCACTCAGTGAACGATGAGGTTGGAATCTGAATGCAAGGGTCTGTCTCCATGCTAGGTTGCCAAATCTAGCAATACTATTGTGTGGGACATATTTATACTCAAAAAGTATTCGTTGTTTATCTGAAATTCAAATTTAATTACGCATCCTGTATTTTATCAGTAACTCTACTTCAATAACCCTTCTCTGACCCCACGGGACCAATGCAAGGGGTGTTGGGTGCTGACCACTAAATTGTTGCACGGGGGACAGACCCAGGAGCCCTGGGAGCATTGGCGAGAGAGGAGGTGGGGTGTAAAGCCCGGCCCACCGGTCTCTGCTTTGAGAGCCTAGTGAGGAGTGACCCCTGGTGGCCACGCGGCGCCCTGCAGCCACAGGCAGTCCGGCCCCTGCGCGGAGCATAGGGCTTCAGGGGCAGACATCTGTTCTTAGTTCTGACCTCCCCCGAGAGCTGACATCCACCCAGGGACTGTGGGGAAGGAAGCCAGGCCCAGAGCCACCTAGGAGCTTTTTCAAACCATTCAGCTGGACTGGAAGTTCATTCCCACGCTGGGTCAACCACTCTGTCGCCCCCAGGTGGCTGATCTGCAAAAAGCAGGTCCTTAGGCCCCTAAAACTTCAAGGACCAAAGGAGGTGGTACCGAACCGAAGCTGGATCCGCTCCCCGACGCGCAGCAAAGCCAATTTCCTGACAGCGGGCTGTGGGGAAGAAAAGTGCAGCACTTACTGTAAAGCTATACGATAGTCCGGGACAGCTAGTGCTCAAAAAG
This sequence comes from Eubalaena glacialis, assembly GCF_028564815.1. Lineage (NCBI taxonomy): Eukaryota > Metazoa > Chordata > Mammalia > Artiodactyla > Balaenidae > Eubalaena > Eubalaena glacialis. The sequence goes on from NC_083729.1 coordinate 40,191,477, forward strand.
CCTGAACTCCCCGAAGGGTTTCAGGAAAGCATTTTTAAAGGCCAGGTGAGGGGGTGGGGGGGGCTCTCAGGGTGTGTGATCAGCTCCTGCACGATTCTCTGATTGGTTGATGGTGAGGTGACTGGGCGGTGTCGTAGGGGTTAATACTGTGTTATCAATCCTTAGGCTCCAGTAGGCCTGGGAACTATGTGCTCATGGTCATCAGGTAGTTACCTTCTTCCATTTGATGAGGGTTTTCACATTATAAAACAACTCAGGAAATGTGCATCAGATACAATTAACTAGGCGCTTCTGAGAGGAGCTAAAGCAGAGAATAGGGGGGAGGGGTCTGTCCCGGGAAGGCCCCCTAGGGTCCTGCTCAGCTACAGGACTGCTGAGATTTGTGTCCCCCTACCCACTGCTACCCACAGGGCCTCCTGGGCCCTCTGCCCACTCCGACGTCTGGGGGGGTCACATGCAAACTGAGGGCAGCACTGGAAGGGAGGTCATTATTAAAACTAGCATCAGGAGTCCATTTCTAGCGTGGAGTCCCACAAATTACCTTTGTGTAAATCTGCTCGTGAGTAGAAGCCTTTGTTGTTTAAAGGCTCCACACGGCCCCCTGGGGACTCATTCCTTCCCCAGACGTTTGCTGTGCCCTAACCTGTGCCAGGATATATCAAGTGCTGAAGGTCAAAAACATGATCCACGTGGGGCCCTGCTTTCTCCGGCTGTTGAGGCAACAGGCCTGGACTCAGTCACACAGCTCAGAGAGTGCCACCCGCCCCAGGCCCTAAGGAAATCCCCCTGCTGCCCTTTCCTCTGAGAATCCTTGGGGAGGTGGAGGGGATGTCTCCCCAGGGCCCCTCCTCCGTATGGACCCAGCTGACCTTTCACACTCTTTTTCTGTGTATTTGGCCCCTAATGTTACCTAATGAATCGGGTGATTCAGCGGGCTGCTCGCCACTTACAAAATCAATTACAAACTCACAAATGGTAGAAGAAAAGGTGCCTTTAATCAGAATGCTGGCAATCTGGGGAGACAGTGGACTCAGCGTCCCCCAAAAACCACCTCCGAAGATTCTGCTCGGCCATGAAAGTTATAAAGGGAAACATAGAAGTCATCTCAGTTGATCACTCAGATAGAGGGTCAGAGTCGGCGGCATCCACCACTGTGTGCAGGCTTGTCGACTCCTCGTGATCGTCCTCTGGATGTAATCTTGTTCATAGTTTGGTCACACAGTTTGTTCGGAAGATTACTGAACAAGAAGCTAGGGAAGAGATCTGGTCATCTGTTAATTACTTATTCTTCATTTCTACTTCTGTAATCTACGGAAAGAACCAACAAATTAGGCAAGGTATCGTGTGATTAAAAGATTTGAAAGACGTGGTTGGGCCAGAGATGGGTAGAGCATGGGGATGCCTGGGTTAAAAGTTAGTTACAATATAGCTTTGCTCAAGTGACAGGAAAAGGGGCTTCTTGCTGAGGGCAGTTTCCTGTAAAGAGTTGCTTACACTGAGGCCTCACTGAGTTTGGAAGAGGACTCAGAAGGGCACATGTGAGATTGCAGCCCTAGTTGACACCTTGACTTCCGATGGGTGAGATCCTGCCCAGGGGACACAGCTATCCTGTACCCAGACTCCTCACAAAAACCGTGAGATAATACACTGGTATTATTTTGAACTGCTAAGTGTGCGGTAATGTTATGCAGCAACAGGAAACTAATATACGCAGTATCTACAGGCTTCACCCTAGCCCTGGGTGCCTCCATTCTGGAACATTCCCACTAACCCCTGGCTTCCTTCCTAACCAGAAAGCACAGCTAACTGAACCCACAGAAAGGCCCCCATGTGCGATGTGCTGAAAGGGAGGTCCCTTTGAAACTGTACTTCTCCTCGGATGGGACTTGGACCCAGCCACACCGCAGATAGGAACTTGAACCCACGGGATGGGATGTGAACCCATTGTCTTTTTTTTTTTTTAATCTATTTATTTATTTATTTTATTTTTGGCTGCGTTGGGTCTTCGTTGCTGCGTGCGGGCTTTCTCTAGTTGCGGCGAGCGGGGGCTACTGTTCGTTGTGGTGTGCAGGCTTCTCATTGCAGTGGTATCTCTCGTTGCGGAGCACGGGCTCTAGGTGCGTAGGCTTCAGTAGTTGTGGCTTGCGGGCTCTAGAGGGCAGGCTCAGTAGTTGTGGCACATGGGCTTAGGTGCTCTGCAGCATGTGGGATCTTCCCGGACCAGGGCTCAAACCCGTGTCCCCTGCATTGGCAGGCGGATTCTTAACCACTGCGCCACCAGGGAAGCCCCCATCGTCTTTTTAATTAAAATCGCTCACCTGGTCTGAAACCATAGAACTCATCTCAGGACTTAGTGAAGCTCAGGTTCTTTGTCTCGGTGCAGAAAGAATTCAGTGAGAGGCAAAGCGTCGGGCAAGAAGTGATTTATTAGTATAGGATGCTTGTGAGAGATACAGGCGGGCAGGCAAGGGAGTGCTGCCCTGAAAGCTAGGTAGGCCACATTTTTATAGTCAAAGGAAAAGTGGGGAGGGGAGAAGACCACCTTCTTCCTCATTCTTGAGTAGACATCAAACTTCCATCATGGGCTTCCCTGGTGGTGCAGTGGTTAAGAATCCGCCTGCCAGCGCAGGGGACACAGGTTCGAGCCCTGGTCCAGGAAGATCCCACATGCCGCGGAGCAACTAAGCCTGTGCGCCACAACTACTGAGCCTGCGCTCTAGAGCCCATGAGCCACAACTACTGAAGCCGGCGTGCCTAGAGCCCGTGCTCCACAACGAGAGAAGCCACTGCAATGAGAAGCCCGCACACCGCAACGAAGAGTAGCCCCTGCTCACTGCAACTGAAGAAAGCCAGCGTTCAGCAACGAAGACCCAACTCAGCCAAAAATAAATAAATTTTTAAAAAAAATAAAAACTTCCATCATCAGTTCCTCCTCCACATCAGGCGGGAGAGTTTTTTGTCCCTACATGGTCAAACTGGGACTTTCATAGCGCTATGGAAATGGGCAAAAAGCAGTAACATATACTAACGTATGGTAAATCATCTCGGGTTTCAGTATAACGTCACCTTTCCCTATATTTTTATTTTTAGTGCGCACAGAGGAGCATGTCCTAGGACTCATTAACTTACAGACCTCACTGGGCAGGATGCAGGTCTCATTCCACCACTGTTTTATTGTTTGGGGGCGTGTCTCATGCTTCTGCTGCACAGTTTTGTTGCTAAGCAAGCACACTTGGTTTTGTTGTTAAGCAAGCCTGCTTTCTTGAGTGATCATTAACTTACAGGGGTCTCCCATACCTTTTTTACTATTTGTGATCCCCTAGTAGGATTAACTATTTAATCACCTACTTTGTTCCTTCACTCTGTCCCTATCACCTTAAGTCCAAAGAAATCTGCCATATCTCCTGCCCTGCTCTAGTGTCTAAAATTCACTAATATTCATCTAGCCAACAAATATTTGAGTGCTATATCAGTTACATTGTCACAATAATGCTGTATTACACAAAAACATAGTGAGCTAAAATAATCATTGTTGCCCATGAGTCTATAGGTTGGCTTTTTGGTTTTTCTGGTCTCAGGTGGCTTGATTAAGAGTCTACAGTCAGCTGTGGGTCAGGTAGGTGGCTCTACTGATCTTAGCTGGCTCCGTGGCACATCTGAGGGTCAGCTGGCTATGAATGGCCTCAGCTAGGCTGATGCAGATCTTCTCTACTTCTCACATCCCTTCAGCAGAATAGCAGGGAATATTCTCTTGGCAATGGCAGGACCCAAAAAAGAACAAGCCCAGTTGTGCAGGAGGGCAAGTGGAACTGCACGTGTGCTTTTCAAGGCTCTGCTTACGGTCATGTTTGCTAACATCTCATTGGCCAAAAGCCACACAGTGAGCCCAGAGACAAAGTGGGAGGGGCCTACAAAAATACAGGAAGAAAGAAGGGCATTAATGCAATCAGCTTGCCACAAGGGCCAAATATAAACACGCATTGTTCTGGGTGTTCACTGTACAGTGGTGAACAAGCTTTTAGAGCTTGGGGTACAGTGGAGAAGAAAAGCAATAAATAAATAAATAGAAAGTGTGATTGGTGCTTTGGATGAGAATAGTCAGTAGGACCTACTTTATATGATCTGAAGGATAAGAAGGAGCCAGCGATGGAAAGACCAGCCAATGTAGAAGCTCCGAGATGGATGGCTGAAGTATAGTGAGCAAGGAAAGTAATGGCATAAAATAAGACTGGAGGGAGTTCCCTGGTGGCACAGTGGTTAAGAATCCGCCTGCCAATGCAGGGGACACGGGTTCAAGCCCTGGTCTGGGAAGATCCCACATGCCGCGGAGCAACTAAGCCCATGCGCCACAACTACTGAGCCTGCGCTCTAGAGCCTGCAAGCCACAACTACTGAGCCCGCGTGCCACAACTACTGAAGCCCACCCGCCTAGAGCCCGTGCTCCGCAACAAGAGAAGCCATCGCAATAAGAAGCCCGCGCACCCCAACGAAGAGTAGCCCCTGCTCGCGGCAACTAGAAAAAGCCCGCGTGCGGCAATGAAGACCCAACACAGCCAAAAATAAATAAATAAATAAATTTATTAAAAAAAAAAAAAAGATTGGAGAAGTGGCAGGACCAGGGATATGGAGTTTGGATTGTAATCTAAGGGTGATGGGAACTCACTGGAAAGTTCTAATGGGGGAAGGTGACATGATGTGATTTGTGCTTTTTTTTTTCTGGCCACACCACGCAGCATGCGGAATCTTTTTTTTTTAATGTTTATTTATTTGTTTGTTTATTTGGCTGCGGCGGATCTCAGTTGCGGCATGCAGGATCTTTAGTTGCAGCATGCAAACTCTTACTTGAGGCATGTGGGATCTAGCTCCTTGACCAGGGATCGAACCTGGGCCCCCTGCATTGGGAGCGTGGAGTCTTTGCCACTGGACCACCAGGGAAGTCCCGGCATGCGGAATCTTAGTTTCCCAACCAGGGATCGAACCCTCACCCCCTGCAGTGGAAGTGCAGAGTCTTAACCACTGGACCGCCAGGGAAGTCCTGACTTGTGTTTTTAAAAGGTCACTCTGGCTATTGCATGGAGAATGAACGAATGTTAGGGAAATAAGAGCAAAAGCAGGGAGACAAGTTAGCAGGAGGTGTAGGGGTTCAGAATGAACCCCGCCACCCCCAACATGTGTCAGTTTTGCATGAGGATTATTTTGAGCTAAAGGCAATTGAGACCCTGAGGGTTCAAGAGAAAATACTGCCCCTCCCTTAACTACCTAGAAGCATTTAAATTTGGGATTTTTCCCGGAAAATGAGTTAGTCCCAGAGATAAATTTTATCTAAGTGGCCCCATCTATATGGCAAGGCAAACTTCTAATTACCAAACACTTACTCTGTTTATCGTCCTGTGAATGACCCTTCTGTCCTTGGAAGCCTCAGACCCCTATCCCATTCCTTGGCTCAGGATGGAATACAGACCTCATTTTACGTTTCTTGTATGTGGGGTTCCCGTACATATAAAATTAAGTCTGATTTTCTTCTTTTAATCTGTCTCATGTCAATTTAATTCTTAGACGAGCCAGAAGAACCTAGAAGGGTAGGGGAAAGTTTTCTTCGTTCTTGACAGAGGATACTAGGAGTAGTAGAGAGATGGGAGGGGACAGTTTGTGCTGTGTTTGGAGTAGAGCTGGCAGAAGTTGCTGAGGCTTTGGATGTGGAGAGGAGGAGGTATCAGGGTTTCTTTTTTTTAAATTTATTATTTATTTATTTATTTTTGGCTGCGTTGGGTCTTTGTTGCTGCACGTGGGCTTTCTCTAGTTGTGGCGAGCGGGGGCTACTCTTTGTTGAGGTGTGCGGGCTTCTCATTGCAGTGGCTTCTCTTGTTGCAGAGCATGGGCTCTAGGAGCACAGACTTCAGTAGTTGAGGCACGTGGGCTCAGTAGTTGTGGCTCGCGGGCTCTTCAGTGCAGGCTCAGTAGTTGTGGCGCACGGGCTTAGTTGCTCCGCGGCATGTGGGATCTTCCCAGACCAGGGCTTGAACACATGTCCCCTGCATTGGCAGGCAGATTCTTAACCACTGTGCCACCAGGGAAGCCCCTATCAGGGTTTCTGACTTGAGCAACTGAGTGAACAGAGAGGCGCCACTTGCTAAGATGGAGAAGAGGCAGAGAACAGGTTGGAAGGAGGGATCAGGAGTTCAGCTTTCAATATGTTAATTATGAGATGCCCGTGAGACAGCCAGGCATTTGGATATATGGGGCTAGATCTCCAGAAGGAAGTCTTTTGAGGTTGAGTCCTACAAAGGAGGAAGCTGGTTGGGTGGGCAGAATTTATGACTTAATGGATTGGTGGGTCCTAGAGGCAGGGGTGCTGAAAGAGTCTTAATGAGCCAGCTGTTAGTCTTGATAAGTCATCTGCTTTGTTTACAATCTTATCTTTCAGGAGCAGCTATTTCCTGGAACAAGCAGCAGAATTATTTTTGCTTGGTCCTAGTATTGTTTAACACAGGGACAGGAAAATATGTTCATTTCAGTTCTAATCAGAAAATTGTCCTCAGGCAAGTGCCTTAAAATAATAATAATAATAATAATAATAACTACTGGGACTTCCCTGGTGGCGCAGTGGTTAAGAATCCTCCTGCCAATGCAGGGGACACGGGTTTGAGCCCTGGTACAGGAAGAGCCCACATGCCGCGGAGCAGCTAAGCCCGTGCGCCACAACTGCTGAGCCTGCACTCTAGAGCCCATGAGACACAACTACTGAGCCCACGTGCCACAACTAAGACCCAGAGCAGACAAAATTAATTAATTAATTAATTAAAAAAGGAAAGATGATAAGGCAGACTTCATTCAAGAGAGACCTTTACAATGGGGTTTTGTAGTAGGGAAGAGAGATAGTGTTCAGCTCAGAGTATAACAAGGAAAAGTGGGAATTTATAGCCAAGGAGCAAGACGGCAGATCAGGCGATAGAAAAATACTAAGAGGTAGGGTAATTCTTTGCTAAACTGACCTAACAGCATTTTTGCTGAAGGCAGGCCAGGGTGAAAAGATATCAAAGGTGAGGGATTTTCAGTAAACTGACTCAGCAGGAATCTTGCTAAAACTGGACAATGCAGAGATGAACAGGAAGCCCATAAGTCAGGGCCTAGTTGAGAAGAGAGTTCAGAGGAACCTGACTTCAGGGTTTGGTCAAGCAGAGAATCTTTATCAGGAGGAAAAACTTGTCCTCTACCATCTTACATTAAGTAAATGGGGCCTGAAAATTAAACTGCCTAAAGACTGAGTAGCAAGAGAAAAAAGGAGTTTATTTATGCACGCACCACGCATACACATGGGAGTGTTCAGTGAGTAACTAAAAGGGGTGGTTAGGATTTGAGGCTTATATATTGTTGAAAAACAAAATTTAACTGAATAAATTGGAAGATCTTATTGGCTTTACTCAATGATTCATGAATCAGGCAGCACCCCATTGTGGAGACTCAGAGCACGCTGCCCCCAAATATGCCAAAGTGATTATTTTGAATTACAGTTACTTTAAAAATAGCCTGTACAAGAAGGACACTCTGACTTTCCCCTCTGTCTCCATGAAAACAGGAAATAAATCTCCCATGTAAAAGGCACCCTCCCTGTACCAGGAGGTAGAGAGACATCCTTATCACCAGAGATAGGGAATTTAGGGCCAAGAAGCCTGTGTATGTCTGTTAGCATAATTGATGCTATTTTGGGCCCATAAAACAAAGACAGTTGCTTTTAATTCTCCAAATAACTGGTCTGCCACCTAAAAGATATCAAATTTTGATTTGCCCAACTACATTTTCTTTAATTTTCTTTTTTATATCAGTGAGAAGATTTCCAAATAAACTGGAAATCGAGTTGTATGTTCTAGAACTTTAGAGTTCAATTTATCATGCCTTCAAAATTTGTGCAAGGCATTCAACAAAGGTCTTCTTTCTGAGTGCACAAGTCAAACCTAGACCACCCTAGGGGCAGAAAAACCCCTCCATTATTGCTTTTATTAGCCCCTGAGTATTAGCCTCCAGTTTTTATTTCATATTGTGTAGAAGCTCAGGTAAACTTATTGGTTTCCTTTAATATTAATTTAATTAATATTGCCTTAGGGGCAGATTTATATGCCCTGTCTTATAATACCAGGCAGGGGAAGCATTCCCCAGTGAGACATAATGTCTGTCTCACAATATAATCAAGCAAAAGAGATGTAACCGTCTTACGTAAAGCCCATTCAAATACACTGATTTTTTAAAATAAACTTTTATCTCAATTCTATCAACTATGATACCTTTAAGTTTAGCTTCCATTAGGATCCTATCAACAAATCTTGGTCTTACAAAGAGTCCCAGAAACTTTCCTTTTGTCCCCCGGCCATTTTTATCTATTTTTATATAAAAGGCTTTGGGGTCCCCAGTGAGGGGTAGAACCAAGGGACTCAGGTCCTTTTCTCAATCTTTAACTTGATTAATTGACCTAACTGTAGCCCCAAGAAATTGCTTGTCGGGTATCTCACTGTAATTTTCTTTCAGCCTTTAACTTATTTTTCCAAACTGGGGTAAATAGAGCAGACTCATTTGGGACCCTTTAATGCTGGGGGGAGAGTAGAGGGTCCCTTTGGCCCTACCAACCTTAGGTAGTTTTGTATCAAAACTTTTTTTAATCCTATCAACATCCATTTTATTTATCCCATTTTTCTTTTGAATTTTTTTTTTTTAATGTGATGATCCATTTATTTATTTATTTATTTATTTATTTATTTATTTATTTATTTATTTATTTATTTATGGCTGTGTTGGGTCTTCGTTTCTGTGCAAGGGCTTTCTCTAGTTACGGCAAGTGGGGGCCACTCTCTTCATCGCGGTGCGCCGGCCTCTCACTATTGCGGCCTCTCTTGTTGCGGAGCACAAACTCCAGACGCGCAGGCTCAGTAATTGTGGCTCACGGGCCTAGTTGCTCCGTGGCATGTGGGATCTTCCCAGACCAGGAAGACCACCCAAACTCGTGTCCCCTGCATTGGCAGGAAGACTCTCAACCACTGCGCCACCAGGGAAGCCCCTCTTTTGAATTTTTGAATTTTATTTTATTTATTTTTTTATACAGCTGGTTCTTATTAGTTATCCATTTTATACATATTAGTGTATACATGTCAATCCCAATCTCCCAGTTCATCCCACCACCACCTCCACCACTTTCTCCCCTTGGTGTCCATATGTTTGTTCTCTACATCTGTGTCTCTATTTCTGCCCTGCAAACCAGTTCTTCTGTACCATCTTTTTGTTTTTTTAATTCTATTAAAATTTATTGTATTGTGAGATGTTTGTTTGTTTGTTTTTGGCTGTGTTGGGTCTTTGTTGCTGCGCACGGGCTTTCTCTAGTTGCGGCAAGCGGGGGCTACTCTTCGTTGCGGTGCGTGAGCTTCTCATTGCAGTGGCTTCTCTTGTTGCGGAGCACGGGCTCAGTTGTGGCGCACGGGCCTAGTTGCTCTGCGGCATGTGGGATCTTCCCGGACCAGGGCTTGAACCCGTGTCCCCTGCATTGGAGGCGGATTCTTATCCACTGCACCACCAGGGAAGCCCCGCAAGTTTTAAATTAATGAGTGGGTTTCCCAATGGGACTGCTGCACAGTATGCAGAATCTGTCTCCACCACTCCCATAAGTTTCTGAGTTGCTTAAGAAAGCCATAACCAGCTAAGAGGAGCCTTGTCTCTTTTCTTCACAACAAAGCTCTCATGTGGTAGCTTCACTTTTACCCTGACAAATTCTGTTAAGGTAGCTGAATTGAGGAAAGACATCAGGTCAGCCTCCTACCTAATCAGCCAGCCCAAGCCTCCTCAGTATCTTTCAGCTGAGCAAAATCATTCCAGTGTTTTACAGCTGGGGGTAACTGTAGTGTCTTTCAACTAAGCAAATATAGGTAACTCTTCTATTTTTAAAAAAATTTTTAAACATTTTTAATTGAAGTATAGTTGATTTACAATCTTGTGTTAATTTCAGCTATACAGCAAAGTGATTCAGATTATATATATATATATTCTTTTTCATTATGGTTTCTCATAGGATACTGAATATAGTTCTCTGTGTTATACAGTAGGACCTTGTTGTTTATCCATTCCATATACAATATATAATAGCTTACAACTGCTAACGCCAAACTCCCATTCCATCCCTCCCCCAATCCCCCCCACTCTGGCAACCAGAAGTCTATTGTCTTTGTGAGTCTGTTTCTGTTCCATAGGTAGGTTCATTTGTGTCATATTTTAGATTCCACATATAAGTGATATCATATGGTATTTGTCTTTCTCTTTCTGACTTACTTCACTTGGTATGATAATCTCTAGTTGCATCCATGTTGCTGCAAGTGGCATTATTTCATCCTTTTTCATGACTGAGTAGTATTCCACTGTATATATGTACCGCATCTTCTTTATCCATTCATCTGTTGATGGACATTTAGGTTGTTTCCATGTCTTGGTTATGGTGAATAGTGCTGCTATGAACACAGGGGTACATATATCTTTTCGGATTAGAGTTTTGTCTGGAGTGGGACTGCTGGATCATATGGTAATTCTATTTTTAGTTTTCCGAGGAGCCTCCATACTGTTTTCCATAGTGGCTGTACCAACTTACATTCCCACCAACAGTGTAGGAGGGTTCCCTTTTCTCCACATCCTCTCCAGCCTTTGTTATTTGTAGAGTTTTTAATGATGGCCATTCTGACCGGTGTGAGGTGGTACTTCATTGTAATTTTGATTTGCATTTCTCTAATAATTAGTGATGTTGAGCATCTTTTCATGTGCCTAATGGCCATTTGTATTTCTTCTTTGGAGAAATGTCTATTTAGGTCTTCTGCCCAGTTTTCAATTGGGTTGTTTGATTTTTGTTGTTGAGTTGTATGAGCTGTTTGTATATTTTGGAAATGAAGCCTTTGTGGGTTGCCTCGTTTGCAAACATTTTCTCCCATTCTGTAGGTTGTCTTTTAGTTTTGTTTATGGTTTCCTTTGCTGTGCAAAAGCTTGTAAGTTTGATTAGGTCCCATTTGTTTATTTTTGTTTTCATTTCTATCGCCTTGGGAGACTGACCTAAGAAAACATTGGTACAATTTATGTATAGGTACCTCTTCTTGAACCTAAGTTCAAGAATGACCTACTCCTCACAGTGAGGAGTTTAACAACCTCTGAATAAACTCAGGATCTTCAACCAGGAGTGGGAGATCAGGTATCAGGGGAGATTCACCCAAATTAATCCGGACTCACTGAGGAGGTGAACAGGCACAAGGGGTCCTGCTGGTACCTAGGCTCCAGAGTTGATGCAAAGGAGAGAAGTCTGCTCTGGGTCCCTGAATTGTTGCCAAAACTGTCAACATAAAAAGCATACAACATTAAGGGCTCTGAGTTGAGTTTATTCAACATCTTACTAAGGACTATAGCCCAGGAGAAAGCCTCTCAGATAGCTCTGACAAACTGTTCTGAAGAGGTAAGGGTGGAGCCAGGACATATACAAACCTTTTTTTTTGGGGGGGGGGCTGGGAAAAAGTGTAGTCAAGCATAAAAAGATTACTGCTAATCACAAAGAACAGACTTCTCAAGTTAATGATTGTAGTGCTTTCCTGTGTATGGGAAGATGCAAGAATCTGGGGTAACTGACATTTTTCCTTAGATATGTATCTTAACTATCTAGGGGCTGGTATATCCAAAGCACAGAATGCTTCTTGTTTTCTCCATCCTGGATTCCCTCAGGCACATGGTTGGTGGACAACTGCAGTGGCTAATGGCTTAATCCTTGTAGAACTGGAATGGCAGGCAACATTTTTTTCTTTACAGTATTAAGTCTTGGTTTGCTGACGTCAGGGAGGAAGAATTTTTCCTTCTAGGTTCTCTGGCTATCTAAGAACTCAACTGACATGAGACAGATTAACAGGAGAAAATCAAACAAGTTTAATAACATGTATGCATGGGACAGACCCAGGAAAACTGAGTAACTTACAACAATGGCTGAAACCACCATCTTCAGCTAATGCCAAAAGAGGATGTTGGGGTAGTGGTTTGGGATTTCAAAGGGGAGGAAAGCAATTCACATGGCGATGCAAAAGCAAATGTTTGGTAAATAAATGTTTGCTGGGCCATGCAGAGACAACAGGACACAGAGTGGACTCTAATGTCTAGGCCCTGCGGACTTTCCCCCACCAAACCTAGCCCATATTCTTTGCAGATACCTCTGGTGACAGCTCTATTCCAGGGACAGGCCCTCTATCTAAAAAAATTTTAGGCAGTTAGGGGGAAGGTCAAATTTTCTTCCTGAGTCTTTTGGACCTTGATTGTTTTCAGCTTGAAATAATCCACATGCCAAAGAGACATTTGGGAGTGGTAAGTTTTGTTCCCTACACTGATGTGGGGCTTAGCACAAGTGACTCCATTTTTTTTTTTTTTTTTTTTTAACCACACCTCATGGCTTGTGGGATCCTAGTTCCCCAACCAGGGATTGAACACGGGCCCTCGGCAGTGAAAGCTATGAGTCCCAACCACTGAAGTGCCAGTGAATTCCCGTGACTCCATTTTGAGCTGGTTGTTTCTTTTTTAACAATATCTAACTTAGTAGGTGAAGGGAAGAAAAATATACCACCCTAAAACGTACCTCTTTGGCATATTGATTATTTTAGGCTGATTATTTATAAGAAACAGCAGACAGAGGAAAAGCTCCAAAAACTGAGTAGAAGTTATCCTCTTGTAAGAAACATTTACATTTATAAGGGAAATCTATATTTGTGATGATGTCTCCCTCCCTCTACCATGAAGAGGAGGATGACCAAATCTCTAGAAACTGTTAACAATGAAGAAGGCATATACTTAAATCTACGTAACAACCTTACTCTTGTTTACTGCGCTTTGCCTGATAACCTTCCATAATTGATCTCCCTGCCCCCCACCATCTTCTTTTGTCTTTAGCAGAAGATGTATTTAAGGTGATTTAGCCGAAGATGTATTTAAGGTGATGGCTTTGTCCATTTCAGAGACTTACTCAGTTTTCCTGGGTTTCTCCTATGTATAAAGGAAGTATACATGTTATTAAACTTTTGTTTTTCTCTTCTTAATCTGTTTTATATCAATTTGGTTACTAGACCAGCCAAAGAACGTAGAAGAGTAGAAGGGAAACCCACCCCTACATAGGGAACAGGGAGGGATAGGAAAGGCTCCTTTGAGAAAAACAGATTTCTTTTGGAAAGACAAATGGGTTTTTAGGAGAGCAAAAGAGAGATAAGAAAGTCTGTGATAATGTTTGTTTATGTAGGTACCCCTGGTCTGTCTTCAGGGCCATAAAACTTCCCAGGAGAGGGGATTTATGGTACATTTCCTCTTGGTCTTTCTCCTGGGAGCAGACTCACCCCAAGGAGGGAATTTATGGTAGTCCTCATTTCTCAGAAGTTCCTGCTTTTAGTAGATGAGAGACACTCTGAGATGGCTTTTGTCTGCATCTATTGAATCTCAAATGTCTTCAGCTTAAAATAATCTTTATACCAAGTTTCGGGTTCTGGGTGGGTCCCAACAGGGCTTAGCCAGTTCAATCATTGTTTGGCTCACCATGAAATGGCCAATGACAACCTGAGATGTGTCACAGGACCAAATACATGCCACAGCTGTCGGGGCCGAAACCGTGTATCTCAGATTGGGACTTGAACCCAGGTGGCCGGGACTCAAACCCGGCCAAAACCCTGACTGGGACTTGAACTCACACAGCTGGGACTCGAACCCGGCCAAAACCCACAGTCTTCCAACTGAGATCACACACCTTGTTTTAGGACTTAATGAAGCTCAGGTTCTTGATGTCTCATCGCAGAAAGAATTCAGTGAGAGACAAAGTGATAGGTAAGAAGTGGACACACTCCACAGACAGAGTGTGGGCCATCTCAGAAGGTGAGGAATGTACCAGGGTCTGGGGTTGTCAGTTTTTATAGTGGTGGGTAATTTCATAGGCTAATGAGAGGGAGGAGTATTCCAGCTATTTTGAGAAGGGGCAGGGATCTCCAGGAATTGGCCTACCACTCACTTTTTGATCCTTACGGTTGCCTTAGAATTGTCATGGAGCCTGTGGGTGTGTCATATAGCTTGCTGATGTGATACAATGAGTGTATACTGAGGCTCAAGTTCTAGTGGAAGTCGACTTGTCCACCATTTTGGACCTATTTGGTTCTAATCCGTTTATGTCATGTCCTCGGGCTATGTCATCCTTTCAAAGGTTGTGCCCTGCCCCCTTCCCTCCTGTTTCAGGGCCACAGCTCTCAAATCGCAGCTTTATATCTGGGAACTTAAGAGGCCATTCTTTGAAACTAAAGCTACCTGATTAGGGGATGGTGTGTTCAGAGGAGGGACTTGGCTGGGCAGGTACTTCAACTGAGCTGGCAAAGGCTTTTTGTGTTACCGCACTCAGGTCCAGCTGCTCAGCACCTGAAAATCAACACTCGAGAGCCAAGTACTGGTAGAAACTGAAAGTGTTGCTTTTAATCAGAAAGCTGACATTCTGGAGAAAAGGTGGACTTGCATCCCAAATCCAACTCCAAAGATTCTGCTCAGCCCTGAAAGTTTTTAAAGGGAAAAGGGGAAGTAATCTCAGTTAATCATGGAAATAGGGGCTCGGACTCATTTCCATCTTCCACTGCATGCAGGCTTGTCGACTCCTAGTCATCTTTCTTTAGATGCTATCTCGTTTACACAGTTTGTGAGATTACTGAAGGGGAACTTAAGAGATCTGGTCATTGGTTAATTACTTATTCTTCATTTCTATTTCTTTGATCTATGGAAAGAACCAACAGTTTAGGCAAGGTATTGTGTGATCAAATGATTTGAAAGGTGTGCTTGGGCCAGAGATGAGTAGAGCGTGGGAGTTTAAGGTTAGTTACAATACGGCTTTGCTAAAGTGACAAGACAAAAGAGGCCTCCTGCAGAGAGCTCTTTCTTGCAAGGAGCTCTCTCCTGCCAAGAGCTCTCTCCTGCCAAAAGCTGCTTACAAATCCCCACTTGTCAGAACATCGTTCCACTTCTATGGGATTAGGGGTGAAGATCCATCTTCTATAACTTCTTCATGCTGACGTAGGGACTGTATTCTCAGGATGGAAGATGTCAACTTGGGACGGTAGCGTCTCTTTGCTGACAATTTCAGTTGCCCGCTTACATATATGGGCAGAGCAAGCTATAATTATTTTGATGTCCACCACAAAGATATAGATTATTATGAGCAATAGTGTTAATTCCATTCTCTTAAGGCCAGTTCTTGGAATTGTGTGTGCCATAGATTCAGTACTGCTCAAGACGTAGCCGCTTATGTCATGGCTGTAGTCTGGTCATCATGCAGTTAGCTTTTCCCTCTGGTGGCAGTTACAGTATTTGTAAAACAACCCAGGAATGTGCATCAGACACTGAAAGATTCTGTGACTTTAATGTCCTAATCATTAGCTGCTTGAGCCTGCTCCTTCGTGACTCAGGGAGGCCTGGGACACTTCAGCTTCTCTACAAACAAGAGGCAGGGGACACGGAGGGGCCTTTGTACGTGGCGGGGCAGCGGGGCGCAGGGTTCTGCTCAGTTTCGTTTGTGTTGGGATTAGCGAAGGAAAAGTGAGCAAGAGCATTGCAGGGGGCAGAAACAGCATGTGAAAAGGAAGGGACTTGGGCTTCCCTGGTGGCGCAGTGGTTGGGAATCCGCCTGCCAATGCAGGGGACACGGGTTCGAGCCCTGGTCTGGGAGGATCCCACATGCCGCGGAGCAACTAAGCCCATGCACCACAACTACTGAGCCTGCGCTCTAGAGCCCGCGAGCCACAACTACTGAAGCCCGTGTGCCACAACTACTGAAGCCCGCGCGCCTAGAGCCTCTGCTCTGCAACAAGAGAAGCCACCACAATGAGAAGCCTGCGCCCCGCAACAAAGAGTAGCCCCCGCTCACTGCAACTAGAGAAAGCCCGCGTGCAGCAGCGAAGACCCAATGCAGCCAAAAATTAAATAAATGAATAAGTAAATAAATTTATTAAAAAAAAAAAAGGAAGGGACTTGTATTTATAGGGCACAGATTAAATTCTTGGTAACTGTCTTCATCTCATTCCATTCTCCCAGTAACCCTGTGAGGTAGCTATTAGTCCACCCCGTTTATCTGATTGGGAGATCAGGGCTCCAGTGCAAATAATTTACCCAGGCTGCCACCATTTGTATGTGAGGTCTCCAGGATTGAAAGCAGGTCTGTATGGCTTCAGGGGAGAAGATGATGCCAGAACAGAGAAGGCAGAGGGTAGGAATGGCAGTCAGCTGGGAAGGGAGACTGGGGCCAGACTTGAGAGATCAGAAGCTGAAACCACATTCAGTGTAAAAGGGTTGCTCTAGTCATTAGAAAAGTATCTGGCAATTCTACCTAGGACGGCTCTGGGAATCAGAGAAATGCCTGGGCTAGTCCTCCCCCTTGGTGGTCTGAGATAACAGGGAAGCTTCCAAGAAAGAGGAATGGTGGAATGGTGGGATGGGGGCGGGGGGGGGGAAGTGCTCCAGGCTGTGCAAGGCCTCTGGCCTGTCTCCCCTCTCTCTCCAGGTGGTCTAGGCCCCCTCCTCCCCAAGCCAGTCACTCAGCCTCCACCATACCTCAGGGCGGTAGGCAATGCACAGGTGCCTTTGATTTCAGTCCCCTTGCTGCCCGATGCAGCTATTGTCTCCTTCTACCTGGCCACCACAGAGTTCCCCTCCTCATTTCCAAGATTGAGAAAGCAAAAATTAGCAATGAGAAGTTAAAAATGTGCCCTGCCATTCATCTGGCTGGGATAACAAAGATAAAGCCAGTTGCAAAGTTGAACAGGAAACACTATTTCTCTCAAGGACAAGCTGCAGTGGCAAAAGGACTCCTGCTTTCTTACTCACTGAGAAGTCTTGTCCTCTAAAATCAGAGACCATCAGAAACTTTGCTGTTTGAAATTTTGTCAGCAGGAATGAAACACCCCATTCTTGCCTGCACGTTCTAATTCACTCTGACACAGAAAAGCAGCTTCTATTTACAACCCAGGTGCACCGCATTAGATAAGGGATTCTTGGACACACCATGCCACATCTGTCTTAACTTTGTAGTTTCCACCTTTTAGTCTAGGTTTGACTTTACACCCTGCTTTGCTTTGAGCCTATCCAAACATGGCTTCAGGTAAATTTCTCCTAAACTCCACCCTCCCCCAAAGCACATAACTGTAGGTTTTCTTTTG
Organism: Eubalaena glacialis; assembly: GCF_028564815.1. NCBI lineage: Eukaryota > Metazoa > Chordata > Mammalia > Artiodactyla > Balaenidae > Eubalaena > Eubalaena glacialis. Next base: position 40,208,687 of record NC_083729.1, read on the forward strand.
TTTCCTTTGTTTGGTCCCTCCTATGCTATGGAGTCTCCTTCTGTGCAACTGGCCAAAAAAACCTGACTTTGTCAGACTATAGGCTTGTCCCTGGTGATCAAGGGCTGATTGGGCTAGGACAGGACCTCACAAAACACTCCCTTCCTTTTCCAGACTTGACTTTATCTCCCGAGGCCTAAGACAAAGGCAAGGGCTGTTCGGTCAGCCTGATCCTGAGATGGGCGGAGCGGGAACACAGAGCACTGCATTCTTCTGGAAAACGTTCAGAGCTTTCTTTATGTAACTGTGTCCCATTAATTGGTGTGCAGGCACTGGACTGAGGGCTTTACAAAGCCATTCCACTCAATGCTCACCACAACGCTATGAAGTAGGTCCTGTTATCATCATTCCCAATTTACAGGTGAAGAAACTGAGGCAAGGAGAGAAGTTAAGTAAATTGCCCAACAAAGTCATGCAGTCAGTAAGCAGTTCAGCTGGGATTTGAACACAGGAAGTTTGAATGCAGAACCCTTAACCACTAGGCCGGAGGTTCATAAAACTAAACCCTGGTGCTTTTAATCTCTCATTACCTTCTGAACCAAGCCTCCTAGGCCAAAAGAAATACTTAACAGTTCCATGTATTAAGTTTTATGCCCATACAACTTTTTTTTAAAATAAATTTATTTATTTATTTATCTATTTATGGCTGCATTGGGTCTTCGTTGCTGCGGGCGAGCTTTCTCTAGTTGCGGCGAGCGGGGGGCTGCTCTTTGTTGCGGTGTGCAGGTTCCTCATTGCAGTGTATGCCCATACAACTTAATAAGCATTTATGTCCTAATAATTTAGTGGCTGTTTGGGAAAAAAATACAGATAAATTAAAAGGAAAAATAATATTTTTATTTCATTCTTAAATCACCTATACATAGTATTGAAATGTGTGTGCTGGTTGGGCACTGCACAACTTCTCAAACTTTAAAATCAGATTTGGACACCACCACACTCATTCTACACGGTACTTGCTTTTTACCACAGAAAACACCAAAAACTCAGTTTCACAAAGATATGTTGTTGTGGGGACCTACTCAAAATACCAGAGTTTGTATAAAGATTATTTTAAGCTGAAGACATTGGAGATTCACCAAATGCAGAAAGAAGACTTCTTGGAGTTTACTTTGACTAAAAGAAGCAACTTCTGAGAAATGAGTCTGCCATTAATCCTCTCTCCAGGGGAAATTCCCTAGTGGTACAGTGGTTAGGACTCTGTGCTTCCACTGCAGGGGGCACTGGTTCGATTCCTGGTCGATCCCACATGCTGTGGGGCGGGGCGGGGCGGGGCGGGGCGGGGCGGGGCGGGGCGGGGCGGGGCGGGGCGAGGGTGGGATGGGAGAGAAAATCCTCTCTCCAGGGGAGTTTCATGGCCATAAAGAAGATAGAAAGAGAACTGGTACCTGCATAATCTATTATCACAAACTTTCTTGTCTTCTATTCTAAAAACCCATTTGTCTTTCCTAAAGAAACCGATTTGTCCTCACTATAGAAGTCTTTTCTTTCCCCACTCTTTCCCCCAGTAAGTTAGATATATAAGCTCCCAGTTCTAACCACCCCTTTGAGTTACTCATCATGGAGCATGTCTGCATGTATTCGCATTGCATGCAAAAGTAAACTCTTTCTTTTGCTAATCTCTTTTGTCAGCTTAATTTGCAGACACCCAAAACTGAACCTAAGAGGGTAGAGGAAATGCTGTGTTTTTCCTTCCCCAACGATATCATTAAAAGCAATGTAGCATGAGTTCGTGTTGAAACTGCGAACTAACTGCAGTTAGTAGTCTTGTACAATGCCTGACAGGTGTTGCTGAATTTCCCTTGAAACTTAAAAATACCCCATGGTGCCCCTGTGAATTTGCTCTCGTTCCCTGGGGTGCCTTGGTGTCCAGTTTGGGAACCATGGTACTAGCCTAAATTCCTATCAAAGTGATCTAACATAATCTATGAGCCCACTGGGACTGGCATATTGTAACTGCTTGTTTTTTCAGCAGTGTCAGGGAGGAAGATATTTTCCTCTACCCTTCTAAATTCTGGCTGGTCTAAGAATTAAGTTGATGTGAGTAAGATTAACAGGAGATAATCCAATAAAAGTTAAGTAACATGTATACATGGAAGAGACCCAGGAAAACCGAGTAACTCACCAAAATGGCAGAAATTCTCACCTTAAATACCATGTTCAGCTAAAGGCAAAAGAGGATGTTGGGGGTAGTGTTTTGGGACCTCAAAGGGGAGGAAGGCAATGCAAGTGGAGATGGAAAAGCAAATGTTTGGTAAATAAATGTTTGCTAGGCCATGCAGGGGGTGGGACAGAGTGGACTCTGATCTCTAGGCCCTGCTGAGTTTCCCCCACTACACCTAGCCTATATTCTTTGCAGACATCTCTGGTAATAGCTCTATTCCAGGAATAGGCCCTTTATCTAAATTCTTTTAGGCAGTTAAGGGGGAGGTAACAAGGAAAACTTTCCAAGTCTTCTGTTTCCTAAAAGTAATCAGGCTAAATTAATCCTCATGTCAAAGAGACACATTTTGGGGTGGAAACTTTGCTCCCCTACAGCAATCTCCATACATCTCTGGATGTATCTGTCTGGTTCACAGCTGTATCTATTGTACCAACATCAGTGCCTGGCACAAAGGAAGAATGCAGTTGAAGGAGGTGTCACATAAGTGGGGAGCACAGGTGCAGAGCACACATGGTTAACTCTTGAGGGGTATTTCACCCTCCCCTATTCATGAGTCATCGCAGAGTGAATGTGTCCAGAATTTTGGATATAAATACCACGGATTCCTGCTCTTCTGGCTCTTTTTCTCCCTAGACTTTATGCTTCCTATTTCCACACTCTTTCTTCTGTAGAGAACAATATAGCTCAATTAGGTTGCTGTTTATTAAATACAGTTTATTCTCAATCTAGCAGTCCGTGTCAGATCAGGTCATTCGTCTACTCAAGACCTGCAGTGGCTCCCCAGCTCACTCAGAGTCAAAGCCAAAAGTCCCATAAGGCCTTGGATCATCTGCCCTTGCCTTCCTTCCCTGACCACATGTCCTACCGCTCCCCCACCCCACCCCAGTTCATCCTCCTCCAACCATTCGGGCCACCTTGCTATTCCCAAACTCAAGGTGTTTGCTTTTCACTTAGAGGCTATTGACCTCTGCCTGGAAGGCTCTGCTCTCAGACATGTGGAAATAGTTAAGACCACCCAAATGAGAACAAGCAAAGGCTGTTTACTCACAGCTTGCTACAGCAAGGGAATCAGCCATCATTATTTGCATTTGGCAGTGAGCTGACAGGCATTGCTACAGTGGTTGTTGTTTGGCTCCCTGGACTGGTTGCTGCAGCTACGGTTGACTTCCTGAGTTCGTTGCTGCTGATTGAAGCCAAATCACTGCCTCTGCAGCAACCAGTCCAGAAGACAAAGACCTCTGCAGCAATTGCCCCAGAACTGTCAGAAGTTGGTTGATAGCTGGTCAGCTTCTCTTTTTTAAAAAATTTTTTGGCTGTGTTGGGTCTTCGTTGCTGCGCGCGGGCTTTCTCTAGTTGCGGCGAGTGGGGGTTACTCTTTGTTGTGGTGCGTGGGCTTCTCATTGCGGTGGCTTCTCTTGTTGCGGAGCACGGGCTCTAGGTGCGCGGGCTTCAGTAGTTGTGGCGCACGGGGTGTCTCAGCAGTTGTGGCTCGTGGGCTCTAGAGCGCAGGCTCAGTAGTTGTGGCGTATGGGCTTAGTTGCTCCGTGGCATGTGGGATCTTCCCGGACCAGGGATCCAACCCGTGTCCCCTGCGTTGGCAGGTGGATTCTTTTTTTTTAAATTAATTAATTAATTAATTAATTAAATTTTTGGCTGCATTGGGTTTTTGTTGCTGTGCACGGTCTTTCTCTAGTTGTGGAGAGCGGGGGCTGCTCTTCGTTGAGGTGCACGGCTTCTCACTGTGGTGGCTTCTCTTGTTGCGGAGCACGGGCTCTAGGCGTGTGGGCTTCAGTAGTTGTGGCATGTGGACTCAGTAGTTGTGGCGCCCGGGCTTAGCTGCTCTGTGGCATGTGGGATCTTCCTGGACCAGGGCTCGAACCCATGTGCCCTGCATTGGCAGGCAGATTCTTAACCACTGTGCCACCAGGGAAGTCCCCAGCTTCTCTATTTTTTTAATCCCCACTTCCAACTCAGGACCAATCAGAGGAAGCTAAGTATGCTTCCCCAAACCAATCACAGAGGATGCTCTACTTCTAGTTAGCCCACCTCCAGCTATCCCATGGCCAATCACAGCACACCTGATGCCTCTGCTTTTTCACTATGAAGCTTTCCTACTCCTCTGCCTGCCTTTAAGTCTCTGCCAGACACAAGTGGTGGTAGCAAACTCTGAACAAGTAGCTTGTTCTGTTTGTTCTGAGCTGGGTGTTCTTCACACACAGTATGTGCCTTCTGCATGGAGAAGCCGGGTGACTTTACCTACCGAGGGATTGTGTGTTTGATGATTCTCAGATGTGTGACTTCTTACTCGTTTTACTCGTTTGTGGGAAGCATCTAACGGGCCTCCAAAATTTGGCCCAAAGTTATTATTTTTCTCATTAATGATGAGGAAACAAGTTGAGAGAAGTAAAATTGCTGTTACCTGCCTGGTGAGTTAGGGTCAGAGGCCAGGTCTCGAGTTACCCCAAGCACTGGCTCTTAACCTCTGTCCTATAACTGGCTCGTTCCCCCTGAGCCTACATTTCCTCTCTGTAAAACAAGAATAATAACATCATATTAAGTTGAACCAAATGAAACAGAATTTTTGTACTTTGAAAAAGTTTGAATACGGAATTCCCTGGTGATCCAGTGGTTAGGACTCCATGCTCTTACTGTTGAGGGCCCTGGTTCAATCCCTGGTGGTGGAACTAAGATCCCACAAGCCGTGCGGCATGGCCAAAAAAAAAAAAAGAGGTTGAATATTGGCAATTTTATACAGTTCAACCTAATATAATGTTGTGAGGATGAAATAAAATAAAACGATGTTAAACTGAAGGCAATATAACATTTCTATTAGTAACACAGGACTCCAGAAACACTTCCCAGGATTTAAATTCCTACTCCACCCTTTTTTGGCTGTTGGGTCTTGGGCCATCTGACCCATCTGTGCCTCAGTTTCTTCAGCCATAAAAAGGAGATATAAGACAGGTCAACAATGCCTTACTTGCAATTCTGAAATCCAAAAAGCTTTGAAAAACAAGTTTTGTGGCAAACTCATTTGGTAGCAAATTTTGACCTGAGCTGACCGGAGGCTATTTATAGTCTATATTTATCCCACTTAGTGTGAAAAAGCATATGTTCTGCTGAAGGAATATTATGTTTGACTTTAGGGTGTTGCCCCAGACTCTCTGAGGTTGTCATGTATTATACTCATGTAGGGAAGAGTATTACTTCAAATACTGCTTCTGAAACAAAGCTGATTTTATTACATGCCTAGCACAGGAGAACGGTGTGGCAGAACACAGCCTCCTGAACAAAGCAAAGAGCTGATCTTTATATGTTTGCACCAAAGCACAGCTGTTGCTGATTGGGGCTGGTTTCTGGGATTCTGGATTCCATAGTTACTTATTCACAGTTTGGGATTAGGGCCAAAGAGCTGTCAGTCTTCCAACTTCTTTCTTGAATTTGGAGAATAGGAACTTTTTATTCACACCTTGTGACTTTTCTAAAATATGAAAAATCCTGCATTCTGAGACACACCTAGCCCAAGAGGTTCAGATAAGGAACAGTGGACCTTAAGTATTGATACTTACCTCACAGGTTATTGCGAGGATTTAATGAGTTAATCTATGTGAAATGACTGGATTGCTTCCCGGCAGAGGAAAGCTGTGTGGCTGGCAATTTTTTTTTAAAATCATAAACTCATACAGGGCCAAAAACTTAGCTTTCAGTTGTAAAGTATTTATCAAGTGCCTACTATGTGCAACGCTTTGAGAATACAACGTGAACAGGAGACTTGATCTTCTGCCGATTTAAGTCTGGATCCTTTTTATCTTTTCCGGTTCCTTAGGGTAAGCGTTCTAACGGCAGGATTGTTCATGCAGGCTCTGGAAGGCGTTTCTCCGCCAGGGCTTCTTTCTGTGGCCGTTCGGTTTACCCCTTGCACCGCGGCCACTCATGCCTACGCGGTGCACGCACTCGGCACACACCTGCCCCTGCGTGATCGCACCCCCCGCGACCGCCAGATTCCCTTCAAAAGAGGAACGCCTTTCCGAGGGGGCCAGCCCCGTAGGAGCGCCCAGCTTCGCTCGGGCCGAGGTGTTCCAGTCCTAACCAGCCTCAGGCCATTCCTGCCGCGGCGGGATAAGCTGGACCCCGCGCAGCGTGCTGGCCCCTCCCCTCCCGACGTCTCCTGGCGCCCGAGGGGGCGGGGCCGGACGCGCGCCGCCCGGGACTCCGCCTGCAAACGGCCTGCCGATTGGCCGATGGGGCCAGTGTTCCTCCGGCAGAGCGCGCCTCCCCCCCGATTTCCCGCCAGCAGGCCCCGCGCGGTACTTGCTGTGCCTCTAGTGGCTCAGTCCGACAGAGCGGTTGGGCCTCGGCGACCGTGGCCATGTCGCGACAGAGCACGCTGTACAGCTTCTTCCCCAAGTCTCCAGCCCTGAATAATGCCAGCAAAGGCCCGGTCGGGGCCTCAAGTGAAAGCGCCGCCGCCGCTGCCACCGGGGCCTCCCCTTCCCCAGGCGGGGATGCGGCCTGGAGCGAGGCAGGGCCTGGGCCGGGGCCCCTGGCGGGCTCCACTTCGCGGGCCGAGGCGAGGAACCTCAACGGAGGGCTGCGGAAGACGGCAGCCCCTGCGGTCCCCGCCAGGTAGCGGGGTGTCGGGGCGCAGGGAGGTCGCCTCAGGGGCCTGGGGGGGGTGCGCGGCCAGGCCCTGGGCTCGGAGGAGGTGGTGCAGTGGGGGGAGCCCAGGGAAGGGAGGCTCGCCTCGGGGTGGGGGGGCTGGGGTGCTCGGCCAGCGCCTGGGCTCGGAGGAGGTGGGGTTGCATATTTGGCTTGAAAGAGCGCAGGGAGCCTTGGGGGTGTAGCTTTTAAACAGGGTAGGAGGAAATCGGCTGTGTACGAAGGGTTGGAGGGGAAGGGAGGACGCGCTTAGTTCGGAGGTAGAGGAGGACACGCGGCCCGTCAGGTGGGGGAGGAGGAGTGGAAGGTGCTCGGGGCAGGGAGGAGAAACGAGAAACGGGAGCACTAAGGGTGCGGCGGAAAGAGAAAAGAGCTTGCCTGCTCGGCGTGGGGTGCGCCCCCAGGGCGAGGGAGGGGGTGGTGCCTGCCCGGGGCGGGGGAGGGGTGGCAGGAAGGAGGAATGCCCGCCGGGGGGATGACCGCAGGCCACCTGCAGGTTGTGGGGCGCGGCGTGCTGCGAGTGGGATTCCCGGGGGACGTTTCTCCTTCACAGCTGGGACGGTGAATTACCGGTCCAGTAGTCGTTGGAGGAATACGCTCGATGTTTGGCTGAGAGCCTCGGACTCGAAGCCTCTGGCGGGGTGGGTGGGCGGGCCCTCGTCCTGGGTATGGGGGTTGGGGGTGGACGACGAGTTCAGAGCGCGAGGGGTGTGTCCACTCGTAGACGGAGGGGCCTGATTGGTGATAGTAAGGATTGCAGGGGCGGGGGAGCAGCAAGTGCAGGGATCCCGCTGGCTCATCCTGTAGGTAGACAGCATATGCCCCCAAACAGATGAAAGTTTAGGAACAGTGTTAATTTTGACACCTGGAAGTATTGTGCCAGTTGAAAATAATGTTAGTTTAAGGAACAGTGCATCTTTTCCTTTTTTTTTTTTTTGGCCGCCCCCCCTCCCCCAGGCTTTTGGGATCTCAGTCCCCGACCAGGGATTGAACCCCGGCCCCAGCAGTGACAGCCAGGAATCCTAACCACTAGACCACCAGGGAACTCCCTGATACAGTGCATCTTTTGTTGGCGATTTCAGGGGAGTTTGGGGCTGTGTAATTTTTCCGGAATTGAGAGTGAGCCTCCAAAGGCCTTGATCTGACTGTGGGCGGGGACGTATGGACGCGATTATGGGGAAGCCTGCCCAGAGGTGTCTTCCTCGCCTTCTCGGCAGTTCAGTGCTGTTCCAGGGCTTGGCTGGCCTTTGTTGGAGCAGCGGGCGACATTTTGAAAAGCTCGCATTTACTGTATCCCAGGTATTGTATTAGGCATAGTGTGTAATGGTAGCCATTTGAAAGGATGAAGAAATAGTGGTACAGAAAAATAAAGAACGCATTCAAGATCAGAAACTTGAGTAGTTGATTTACAATGTCCTGCGTTTTAGGTGTTCTACAGATTTTTCAAAGTCTACGTGGAATTACAGTGTTATTCTCCTTTAAGCGACCCTCTCAAGCAGTTTATGTAGTTGTGTGAAGAGTAGCAGGATATGCCACCCCAGAATGTGCCTCTGGCATAGAGGTTATTTTGAACTGATAATTTTTGAGAAACGGGGGACACAGAAACTGGGGGACACTGGAGAAGCTCTGAGAGCTATAGAAGTTACTCTTCTGTAAGGGAAATTTACATTTAAAAAGGAGATCTCCATTTGTAAGGATGTCTCCCTCTCTGTACTAGGAACAGAAGAGTGACTCTAAATCACCAGAAACTTATTAAATGGAGAAGGCACTGACTGAAATCTGCATAACAACCATACCCTTGTTTTTTGTTCTTTTCCTGGTAACCTCCCTTATCTGTCCCCGCCACCCCATCTTTCTTTTGTCTTTATAAAGCTGCAGATGATGTTTTAAGATGGTGACTCGGGCCATTTCCAGGAGTTACTCAGTTTTCCTTAGTATCTCCCACGTTTATGGGGAGGTATACATGTTAATAAACTTTTGTCTGTCTTTTTCTTGTTAGTATTTTATTACAGGGGCTCTTAGCCAAGAACTCAGAAGGGTAAAGGGGAAAATATTTTTCCTTCCCTACATGTGCATCCTCTGTAACAGACTATTTTTCATGGTGAGAGATGCACAATGTGTTAATAATGTTTACTTAAACATGAATTTGATTCTTCCTGCATCCATTCTAAACGGATGGAAGTATTTATTGTATGGTTGTGCTTTATGTGTTGAATAGCATATGCTCTTTGTTTTTTTGAGGTCTGAATTTAGGAGACTTGTAAAAGCATAACATTGTTTACACTTGACCACCTACTATGGGGACTACTTCCAAAGTATTCAGGAAAGATGGGCATTTGATACTAGGCTTCTAAAGAAACTCTCCATTCAGTATATAGATTTGGCTTTCTTTTTTTCTTAATTTTTGAATTTTACTTTATTTTTTTATACGTAGATTTGGCTTTCATTCAACAAATGTTAACGTATCTACTCTGGCAGGCACAGTATTGGGCATTGTAGATCCTGGATATAACAGTGAACGGGACAAGCAAAAAGGCAATTCTAGAGCAGGAGCAGAGTTGGTGAGCTCCGTGTGCTTTGGGGGGAGAATGGGGTATGTGTGGGTCCAGGTAGGCTTTCAGCTCTCTAGGCTGAGACCAGAGCACAAGAAGAAGTTAGCCAGGCTACTGTGGAGGTGAGGGAGTTTTAGAAGCTGGTGCAGGAAGAGGAAGGTCCTGCAAATTGAGAATGAAGAGGAGGCAGGAACCTTAGGTATGCAGAGATCCAGTCACCAACAGGCTGATGGGCTACAAAGACATTTGGACTTTTTCTGAGGGTCGTTGAACTCTTTAAAAGAAGTTGAGCATCTTTTAATGGTCATTTGTCATTTAGTTTTTCTCTTGTGCTCCAGTGTTAAAGTGTTTTGCCTGTTTTTTTCTTTTTTTTTCCCCTTAGTTACTTTGTCAGTCAGGTGTGATGCAAAAGTATTTTTCCACTTGTGTTGATGAGAGAAAGGAAGGAGTCGAGGTGACATCAGTTTCAATAAATGGCTACAGGATGTATGTTTATGCACTCTAGGCCTGCTTCTCAATACTTTATTTCTTCTGTAGTTTATTAAGACCATAATTGAAAGAGCTGTGAGCAGGGCTTCTGACAACTAAATATGGGTTTTTTAAGCAAGTCTTAGCTAGTTTATTTTTCACAGTCTCATTTCAGTGATAATTATCTGTTGATTATGAGAAATGAGGGCAGTAAAAAATTTTAAGTGTATGCCATGTACTCATTTATAGGAGTGGTGTGTCAGACATTGACAAGGTTTTTTTCCCCTAAGAGCCTTTAGTTAAAGGTAACTATCTGCCCTAGTTGTAGGTGCCTTTCCTGAGAATTTTCATACAATTAAATCTATTTATAGTAATATATTTTCCAAATAATATCACACCTAATATAATATTGTAAGAAAAGTATTCAAGCTTTTCAAAAAGTATCATTGTGGACTCAGTTTCACAGACCTAATTTGATTTAATCGATATAACTAAAACTGGTATTTAAAAAGATGCTGAACTTATAATTTGGTCAATGGGAGCCTCTTTTAAGCTGGCTTTTATGACTTTTTAACATTGCCCTCAGAACTTTATTTTTTATTTTTTATTTGTTTATTTATTTATGGCTGTGTTGGGTCTTCGTTTCTGTGCTAGGGCTTTCTCCAGTTGCGGCAAGTGGGGGCCATTCCTCATCGCGGTGCGCGGGCCTCTCACTATCGCGGCCTCTCTTGTTGCGGAGCACAGGCTCCAGACGCGCAGGCTCAGTAATTGTGGCTCACGGGCCCAGCTGCTCCGCGGCACGTGGGATCTTCCCAGACCAGGGCTCGAACCCGTGTCCCCTGCATTGGCCGGCAGATTCTCAACCACTGCGCCACCAGGGAAGCCCAGAACTTTATTTTTTATTTTTGGCTGTGTTGGGTCTTCGTTGCTGCACGCGGGCTTTCTCTAGTTGCGGCGAGCAGGGGCTACTCTTCGTTGCGGTGCGCGGGCTTCTTATTGCGGTGGCTTCTCTTGTTGCAGAGCACGGGCTCTAGGCTGGTGGGCTTCAGTAGTTGTGGCGCACGGGCTCAGTAGTTGTGGCTCGCAGGCTCAGTAGATGTGGTGCATGGGCTTAGTTGCTCCATGGCATGTGGGATCCTCCCGGACCAGGGCTCGAACCCGTGTCCCCTGTATCGGCAGGCGGATTCTTAACCACTGCGCCACCAGGGAAGTCCCTGCCTTCAGAACTTTTGAAAACATCTTTTCATTCTGATGACGATGGTCAATGTCCCTGCTTCTTAAGCTGCTCTCCGAAGAACCCTGGTTTCTTTTAGTTTTTTATGTAGACTTCCTTTCTAATAATATTTAGGAAACAGTTTCAGAGGCCAGTTTGGATGATAATTTATTATTTAGGAAATAGTTTTAGAGGCCAGTTTGGATGATAATTTATATGGTCACCGTAGACCTAATGCGTAAGTGATGGGTGCCATAGTTATGCAAGCTGAAGGAAAGAAAGCCAGGTATGCGGGCAGGGGTACAGGTAGATGGGCAGGTATGATGGGAGCCTTTGTTATTAATTGCTCTGATTACTTGTTTTTTCTCATTAGCTGTTTGAGGGTAGGGGAATTCTGCTCTAATGGTCCACCTTAAGAGGTAGATACAAACACTGATAGTTTGATTTCTAAAGTTGGCTTGAGAGCATGTTTCACATTTGTGAAACTTGTATTTACATACACAAGTTTTTGTTAGACATACCCAGTCTATCTTTTATTGTTTATAGGAGCAAATTCTAGCAGTACATTGGTATCTACTGATTCTTTTTTAAAAAGTAGATAGCCAAAAATTTTGCTTACAAATTTGGGGCACAACTAGTAATCGACACCAAGGTAATGGGCTGAAGAGGGAGCAAAAATAATGTGATTTAAAAAAAAAAAAAATTTATTTATTTATTTATGGCTGTGTTAGGTCTTCGTTTCTGTGCGAGGGCTTTCTCTAGTTGCGGCAAGTGGGGGCCACTCTTCATCACGGTGCGCGGGCCTCTCACTATCGCGGCCTATCTTGTTGCGGATCACAGGCTCCAGATGCGCAGGCTCAGTAATTGTGGGTGCGCGGGCCTCTCACTATCGCGGCCTCTCTTGTTGCGGAGCACAGGCGCCAGATGCACAGGCTCAGTAATTGTGGCTCACGGGCCTAGTTGCTCCGCAGCATGTGGGATCTTCCCAGACCAGGGCTCGAACCCGTGTCCCCTGCATTGGCAGGCAGATTCTCAACCACTGCGCCACCAGGGAAGCCCCAAATAATGTGATTTTTAAAGCAAAAGCTTAAAGATCTGTTCACTGTATATTTAGCTTAAGTCATTTCTTATTTTTAGTTGTATGAAGGCTTTTACACTTGTTTTTCTGAACTGTCACCTTTTCCTCCTACCTTTTTAAAACTGTCTTTAAAATCCCAAAAATAATAAACATTTGAGATATATTATCATTTTATTTTTTAAATTTATTTTTAATAACTTTATTTTTTGCTGCGCTGGGTCTTTGTTGCTGCACGCGGGCTTTCTCTAGTTCCAGAGAGCGGAGGCTACTTTTCGTTGCAGTGCACGGGCTTTTCGTTGCGGTGGCTTCTCTTGTTGCGCGGCTCAGTAGTTGTGGTGCACGTGCTTAATTGCTCCGCCGCATGTGGGATCTTCCTGGACCAGGGCTTGAACCTGTGCCCCGTGCATTGGCAGGCAGATTCTTAAACCACTGCGCCACCAGGGAAGTCCCAGCTTGTGGTTTTCTGATACCAGTGTGTGATAGACTTTGTGGTTAAGTGGCTACCTGCCTAAGTTAAGGGAAAGCCTGCTTGACAGTTCCACACAAAGATAAGGGTCTTTGTCTCCTGTTAATTAATGGATATGTTAGGAAGGATGAAGCACTTAAGAAGTCTGAATGGTGCTGACACAGCTCCCTGTTTGAAGATGAGCCTTGTGTTTGACAGCAATAATTATAAAGTTGTGCAGGTCGCTGTAGATTTCTAAGTTGAAAGAAGAATGTACCTTAAAGGCCCTTGATATAAGCACCAGCTGAAGCCATGCTCCTGTTCTGGTTTCTTTTCTAACTGTCCAGCATAGGGATTTCCATATTCACATTTTTTGAAGAAAGAAATACTTTAATTTTATGATTGGGCCTGATTTTATAAGGTGGCCTCAATTGATGATTCAAAAATGTCTAAAATATTCTGTTTGTAATGTACTTATTTTACATTTGTAGTTATTCAGTGAAAACCTGTAAGCGGGCTTAGAAAATCTTGGTATATAGTACTTGAGCAGGGTTTATCAGTTGTTGTGCCCTCTCTATCACTGAGGGACTCTTGTAGTCTGTTACTGGACACTGCTACCCTTCTCCCTCTCCTTTCCCCTCCTCTCCCTTCCTCAGGAAACCTTTAGGGCTAAATCAGCTTTTGTGAAGATTGAATCTCCTGTTGATTCTGTAGGCATTATGTACTCAACTATTTTGGGTACATTAGGCACTTATCTCTTAAGTTTTTCCATAAAGCTAGATTTTTAGGGTGGGGGGGGTAGTAGTGTGCTATAGGTAGCTTTTGGAGTATTTGGAATACATTGGAGCAAAGTCGATAATATTGAATATAAGTAGCAAATTTACACAGTCGGTATGTTTGGTATTAATACTTTGGGTCAGATCCTGTTCCTGATGTATACCATATTTGTAGTACAGGTGTTACTCATTATAATTTGGATCACAAGTACAATGAATTTATGTCTTTTTCCTGCTATCAGTATATCAGAATTCTGCCACAGTTTTTAAACCTTGAATAATTCTGAGATAGTCTCTAACCTTAATACCATTATATTTGTGTTTGTCTTAATAAACATTGTGATATTTGCTTATGTTTTTAAAAATAACTTGAAAATATGTTTTTAAAATATCATTAATTCTAGAAATTCTGTTCCTGAATATTAACGCCAGAAAATTTCAAAAGAGTCTTAAAGATACCTTCCTTAAAATTGCTTATTTGTAGGTAATTGCCTTTAATGTAGCTTAACAAAATATTAACCAAATTATGTATTTCCTTTTGGCAACAGTTCTTGTGACTTCTCACCAGGTGATTTGGTTTGGGCCAAGATGGAGGGTTACCCTTGGTGGCCTTGCCTGGTTTACAACCACCCTTTTGATGGAACATTCATCCGTGAGAAAGGAAAGTCTGCCCGAGTTCATGTACAGTTTTTTGATGACAGCCCAACAAGGGGCTGGGTTAGCAGAAGGCTATTAAAGCCATATACAGGTAAAAGATTCACCCTGCAGATTGTGTATGTTTGTGTGAGAGAGAGCATGCACGCACACATGAGTCTGAGTGTTAGTGTCTCCCATACAGTGGAATTAAGCATATTTTACTCGAATAAATTGCAGGAGTGATGTGGTGAAAGTTTCTAGCATGGGAAAAGGATAAGATGCAGCTGGTCTTAAGCCAGTTGTGCGGAGTGGAATTTTTATTTCCGTCCTGAGTGACTTATAGCAATATCATATCATTAAAGGAAAAATGATTTCATGATTGGATCTCGTGATTTGGACCAAAATGCCAAACTCAGACATGAAAAGAGTAAATTAAAGTGTTCCCATCTTAAAGGTTCCAAAAGAAAATGCAGCCAAGATGCATAGTATATAGATCAGTGACATTCTTTAGGACAGATGGAGATGCATGCTACCTGGCCTTCAAAATCCTCACCTTATGAGCACATCTGCGTTGAGTTTCACATCAGAAATCAGACTTCTGGAACCTTAACTTTCTCTTCCCAGGCCCAGCCTTATTTATCACAGACATCAGCAGTCCTGCATTTATAGCTTCACTTGGGCTGGGTGCACCCTGTCAGTCTCTTGGATTGTACAGTGCATGTACAGTATGACTGCAGGATGCAGTGCCTGAACACTCCAGCATGTACAGGTTTTTCTCCACTATCTTCAGACTCCTGGCTAGGACATTGTTGAACTCAGTGTTTTGGAATCAGAACAATGTTCAGTTTCCCAGAAACCTCTGGGAATCATGCCTTTTGGTCATAGTGCTCCTCATCCTGCAGGGCAGGGATGGCACACTGAAGAGTTAAGTCCACACAGAAATCTGACATGCAGGATGGAAAGAAAATAAGGGAATTTGGTTCAGTCTTCTCCACTAATTTGCTGTGTAATCTTATTTTCTGATTCTGTTTGCATATATATAAAATGAGAGAGAGAGTTGGACCAGATGATAAATGAGGTCTTTTTCCAGGACTAATTTTGAGATTCTAAACAAAGCTTTGGCAAAAAAGGACTTTAAAAAGAGATCAAAAAAGTTTACATTTATGTTGTAATTATTTTATAAAACCACCCGTGTGCATACTGCTCTCTGCCCTTTAAATATCCAGATTGTTGCAATACATGTATGTGAATAAATCAGCAAAGAGGCGTGCATGAAAAAAAGTAGGCCTTCATTGGGGGGCATGGTCTTAGAGCTGTAGTTTGCATCAGAGGTTTTGGGGAATGACGATGACACCAGATAGGTGGGGGGGTAAGTACAGCTGCAGCAGGTACTTTGGGAAAAGTTCAGAGCTACTCTTAATGATTTTGATTGTTGCTGTTTGTAGTTTTGGTGCAGCTCTTTAGAGAATTGAGAAATCGCAGCTTTGTTTTAGTCAGCTTATGAACGTTGCTAATTCCATGGAAATTTAGGATGTCCCATCAGTTTTAGTATATAGAAAGAAGGGTGTAATATAATGTTTGGATCTGTTAGACAAATTCAGGTTAGTTTTCCAACTACAGGTATATTCAGGTAGAAGAAGAGAAAAGACATTCTTAGTTATGCCTCTTGGAAAAGAACTAAAACAATTCTGTATCATTGGTCTTGTGGATAGAAATTTTGCTCAGTGGATGGAAATGTCATTTAATACTATAGCTCTTTGAAATGAAATGGATAAAGGAAAAGTTTTACTTTAAAGCAGAGCAAGACATTTTGATGCAACTGTTTTGAAAAAATTTAACATTACAAGTCTGAACTGGGTTACTGTCCCAAAATGTAGGATTTTTTTTTTTTTTTTTTAACATCTTATCTAACTGCCTCGGGAACAAACTTATTTTTAATATCATTGCTTCATTTAAGTGACAGTGTAGTTTTTGCCTTCCTTAAGTAATGTTTTTTAAAAAAGGGTCTCAAACCCCCTTTATATCTCATGCCTCACCTGAAGAGGTGTGCCTAGGTGTTTAGGGTCACAGTCCCAGGTCATTATAGAAGAGAGACTAAGTGGTCCTGGGTGACCAACAGTTAAGGCAGCTTAAAGGAGGTAAAATAGGTAATTTCAGTTTCACTGGTAGTTTTTCCCTGAAAATTCCTTCCTTGTAGGCTTTATTGATCTATCTGTATCAATCAAAAATAATGGGAGATTAAAAATTATACTTGATTGTTGTCACTCTTGTTCCTTAGGGCAAGTGTTATACATTGAGCCAAATATCCAGCCAACAGTTCCTATTTATAAATAAATATATATATGTTTTTTAGGTTCAAAGTCAAAGGAAGCCCAGAAAGGAGGTCATTTCTACAGTTCAAAGCCTGAAATACTCAGAGCAATGCAACGTGCAGATGAAGCCTTGAATAAAGACAAGATTAAGAGGCTTGAACTGGCAGTGTGTGATGAGCCCTCAGAACCAGAGGAGGAAGAAGAGACGGAGGTGGGACAGTGCTAACCGGCGGTTGTTACTTCTGTTAGGAGAGTGATGAAAAAGGGTCAGGGGCATATTAGAGTGGTATTTTCCATATATCTATTTAGTACTCATACATGCATACTTCTATACATTCCTGGACTATAGGTCATGTTATATTATTTAGAATCTCAGCAGCCTAACACCCCTTTTTACTTAAGTTCTCAAGCCTGCTAGAAAGACACATGCTGTAAAAGGCAGTACCATTTTGGTAACCAGTATAGAGAGCTAGGGACAGTAAGGACATGGTGATAAAATTGGTCATGGCGTCTGGTAATAAGCTTCTGTATGAGGATGTGGAAATTAATTATCCAGTTTTATGCTCTAATACTTTTTGTTGTATTTTGGATTGCTAAGAATAGAGGTTGAGTAACCTTGAAATACAACCTTGGTTTCAAATATTAATGGTCACTATTTGAGTGAATTAAATCTTGTTAAGGAAATGAACAAATAATTGGTATATTTAAAGCAAACATCATTATGCTCTAATTCAGTAAATTAATGCCATGTGCTTAAAAAGATTAATCTATAACTAAGCTTGATTTTGTTTTATTCTATTCTAGATGAGATAGGCAATAAGTAAGTTAATATAATGAGTATTTTAAGAGAAATGAAAGAAGAGTTTCTAATCTTATTTTTGATGTTGAGACCAGAGATCATAATGTTACTCAGATGTTTAGACCTGGATGGTAACTACAGAAATCATTTAGCCTCATACTACTTTACGTATGAGGGAGGCCCATGATAATAAGTGAATGTGCCTTGCCCAAGAAGATACAGCTGGTTTGTGGAAAGCAAGGACTAGAACTAGGTTGATTACTGCTTTTTTATACTAAAGAATTTATAAAATGGTAAACTTCATAACATGTCCAAATGTAAGAGGAGAGGTGACCCTGGAAGAAAGATAACAGAAGACTGAAAGTTTTTTCCATAGCTATGACTGTTAGTGAGGACATCACCTATGGGTATTTGTGGTGTGTGGTCATCCTAAGGACTTCATCAGTATTGAATAGGATAGAACTCTCATGACAGAATCACTTAATCCTGTATTGTGATACTTGTTTTAATGTTAGGTGAAACTGAAATTGATATCCCTTGAGAAAGAAAATAGTTTATTTCTGGAGGTGGGTTCTTCTCTTGATAGATGAAGTTGAAGCATATGGAGAGATTCCACAGCAATAGTCATTTTCCAAATTTTACTTTGTTTTAAAATACTCTTCTTTGCCTTCCAGGCAGGTGCCACTTACGCATCAGATAAGAGTGAAGAAGAAAATGAAATTGAGAGTGAAGAGGAAGTGAGGCCAAAGGTGCAAGGATCTAGGCGAAGTAGCCGCCAGATAAAAAAACGAAGGGTCATATCAGACTCTGAGAGTGACATTGGTGGCTCTGATGTGGAATTTAAGCCAGATGCTAAGGAGGAAGGAAGCAGTGATGAAATAAGCAGTGGAGTAGGGGATAGTGACAGTGAAGGCCTGGACAGCCCTGTCAAAGTTGCTCCAAAGAGGAAGAGAATGGTAACTGGAAATGGCTCCCTCAAAAGGAAAAGTTCAAGGAAGGAAATGCCCTCAGCCACCAAACGAGCAACTGGCATTTCATCAGAAACCAAGAATACTTTGAGTGCTTTCTCTGCCCCTCAAAATTCTGAATCCCAAGCCCACATTAGTGGAGGATGTGATGACAGTAGTCGCCCCACCATCTGGTATCATGAAACTTTAGAGTGGCTTAAGGAGGAGAAGAGAAGAGATACGCACAGGAGGCGACCTGATCACCCTGATTTTGATGCATCCACACTCTATGTGCCTGAGGATTTCCTTAATTCCTGTACTCCTGGGATGAGGAAGTGGTGGCAGATTAAGTCTCAGAACTTTGATCTTGTCATATTTTATAAGGTGGGGAAGTTTTATGAGCTGTACCACATGGATGCTCTTATTGGAGTCAGTGAACTAGGGCTGGTATTCATGAAAGGCAACTGGGCCCATTCTGGTTTCCCTGAAATTGCATTTGGCCGATATTCAGATTCCCTGGTCCAGAAGGGCTATAAAGTAGCACGGGTAGAACAGACCGAGACCCCGGAAATGATGGAGGCACGATGCCGAAAGATGGCACATATATCTAAGTATGATAGAGTGGTGAGGAGGGAGATCTGTAGGGTCATTACCAAGGGTACACAGACCTACAGTGTGCTGGAAGGTGACCCCTCAGAGAACTACAGTAAGTACCTTCTTAGCCTCAAAGAAAAAGAAGATGATTCTTCTGGCCACGCTCGAGTGTATGGAGTATGTTTTGTTGATACCTCGCTAGGGAAGTTCTTCATAGGTCAGTTTTCAGATGATCGCCATTGTTCCAGGTTTAGGACTTTAGTGGCACACTATCCTCCAGTACAAGTCTTGTTTGAGAAAGGAAATCTCTCAGTGGAAACTAAGATGATTCTCAAGGGTTCATTATCCTCTTCTCTTCAGGAAGGTCTGATACCAGGTTCCCAGTTTTGGGATGCAGCCAAAACTTTGAGAACTCTCCTTGAAGAAGGATATTTTACAGACAAGTTAAATGAGGACAGTGGGATGATGTTACCCCAGGTGCTTAAAGGTATGACCTCAGAGTCTGATTCTGTTGGGTTGACACCGGGAGAGAAGAGTGAATTGGCCCTCTCTGCTCTTGGTGGTTGTGTCTTCTACCTCAAAAAATGCCTTATTGATCAGGAGCTTTTATCAATGGCTAATTTTGAAGAATATATTCCCTTGGATTCTGACACGGTCCGTGCTACAAGACCTGGTGCTGTCTTTGCTAAAGCCAATCAACGAATGGTGCTAGATGCTGTGACATTAAACAACTTGGAGATTTTTCTGAATGGAACAAATGGTTCTACTGAAGGGACCCTGTTAGAGAAGATTGATACTTGCCATACTCCCTTCGGTAAGCGGCTCCTAAAGCAATGGCTTTGTGCCCCACTCTGTAACCCTTATGTTATCAGTGATCGTCTAGATGCCATAGAAGACCTAATGGTTGTGCCTGACAAAATCTCCGAGGTTGTAGACCTTCTAAAGAAGCTCCCAGACCTTGAGAGGCTACTGAGTAAAATTCATAATGTTGGCTCTCCCCTGAAGAGCCAGAACCACCCAGATAGCAGGGCTATAATGTATGAAGAAACCACATACAGCAAAAAAAAGATTATTGATTTTCTTTCTGCTCTGGAAGGATTCAAAGTACTATGTAAAATTATAGGGGTTATGGAAGAAGTCATCGATGACTTTAAGTCTAAAATCCTTAAGCAGGTCCTTACTCTGCAGACAAAAAAACCTGAAGGCCGCTTTCCTGATTTGACTTTAGAACTAAACCGATGGGATACAGCCTTTGACCATGAAAAGGCTCGAAAGACTGGACTGATTACTCCCAAAGCAGGATTTGACTCTGATTATGATCAGGCTCTTGCTGACATAAGAGAAAATGAACAGAGCCTCCTGGAATACTTGGAGAAACAGCGTAGTCGAATTGGCTGTAGGACCATAGTCTACTGGGGAATTGGTAGGAATCGTTACCAGTTGGAAATTCCCGAGAATTTCATCACCCGTAATTTGCCAGAAGAATATGAGTTGAAATCTACCAAGAAGGGCTGTAAACGATACTGGACCAAAACAATTGAGAAAAAGTTGGCTAATCTGATAAATGCTGAAGAACGGAGAGATGTATCATTAAAGGACTGCATGCGGCGACTGTTCTATAACTTTGATAAAAATTACAAGGACTGGCAGGCTGCTGTGGAGTGCATCGCAGTGCTGGGTAAGGTTTTCAAGAGCCTTGTTCCTAAAGCTTTGGTTAGTAACGTCCTGTGTTCCAACTGTATATTAAGATTGGAATGTTCATTGGAAAGTCCTTATTGACTCGTATCCCTAAACTCAAGTGACAGGTATATATTTTGATCAAATTTCAATTGAATTTATAGTATTCGATAAATGCTGTTTTTTAAGCTATTTTTTGTCACACTCATTTAAAGATATCCCTTGATCTATCACTCAGTTTTAGTCTTTTGATATATATATACAGATATATATATATACACCCTTGCATTCTTTTTTGTATTTCAGTGAATCTCTTTACATGAACGTTTCAAAAGATTTTAATCTTCCCTTTTTCTTTTAGCCCAAGTTGTCACACTTTCTTTTCTACAGTTGATTTCTAAGAGCCCTGATTTACGTATTTGTAATTTGGTAACCTTTTCAGCTTCATAAGTAATTTCCTTTTTCTTTAAATTTCATGGCCAAGTCATTTGGAGCCTTTGCTTGCTTTACAGTTTTGGGTTTTTTTCTGTTGTGAAAATGCAGCAACCATAGTTTACCCAAATTTGTAACAAAACTATGTTAGTCTGAACACAACTGTCCAGAATAAAATGGCATCCTATTCTATTTTTGAGTGTGTATCTATCATGGTTTTTGAGTGTGCCACATTTATTCCTTAAGCCAATACAGTTTTAAACAATTTGGTAGGTAATGTAAAATCATCCCTCAGCTCAGGTATTCAGAATCGGTGAGTATATTTTCCTCTTAAGATTGTGCCTATTGTCAGAATGTTCTGCTTCTAAGAAGTGTTAGCTCCATGATTATATCAAGGAGAGACCACTACAGCATCTCTCTGTTGTATCTTTTAGCTTTCCTTTGGCATACCTCTAATCTAGATATTAGAGGACTTAAAATCTACTTTGAGGGGATATTTTCTTGGGCTTGAAATTCGAAGTTATTTCTCATTTCAGTACAAGTGCTATAAGACATGTAAAACATTTAGGCTGATGACTTATTTTTGTGCAGTTAAAACAATGTCACTAGAGTGCTTACTTTTAGAAAAAAAGCTGCCATGTCTAAAGAGCGAGTAGAGCATGCCACCTCCACTAAAAAAACATTTCTGGAAGACTTATAGAAGTTGGGCCTTTGTGCTTATCAAGAAAGCTCAAAAATGATGAAGCTTCACTTTTGACCTCTCTTTAACAGATGTCTTATTGTGCCTGGCTAACTACAGTCGAGGGGGTGATGGTCCTATGTGTCGTCCAGTAATTCTGTTGCCAGAAGAAGATACTCCTCCCTTTCTAGACCTTAAAGGATCACGCCACCCCTGCATTACGAAGACTTTTTTTGGTGATGACTTTATTCCAAATGACATTCTAATAGGCTGTGAGGAAGAGGAAGAAAATGGCAAAGCTTACTGTGTGCTTGTTACTGGACCGAATATGGGGGGCAAGTCTACGCTCATGAGACAGGTAAACTTGAAGTTTTGTTACACCAAATTATTTGTAACACTTAAAGAGTGAATATAGTACATATTTAAGCCACCGTTCCCCAAGGAGCATATGATAGAATTCAGTCATTGACTTATTAGGAAGCAAAGGGAAACTCCTTGAGTCATGAAACTAAGACCTGTATTCTTCTTATTGGTCAAATATTTGCCTGAGTTAAGGGAAGTATATTATTAAGAAGGTGAAGGTGGTTTCAGGCCATGAGTTTTTTTATGAACTCTGACTTTGACTGAATCCATTTCCTGTGAAGGCAGAGGTATTCATAATGAATGAAAATTATACAAATGTTTTATGTTTGTTCTTAAATTAGGTTTATTTCTAGGAACCCTTATACAAGAACCATTGCACTTGTTCATACAGGAAAGTGATTCATGACCTCTAGTTAACTGTTGGGAACTGCTTTTAGGGAAGACAATAAATATATTTTTCTGACCTTCTGCCAGGGGTTAGCTAGCTACTGAGCTAATAAATATGATTTAGATTTTAAAGGGTTGTAGAAAAAAACAATGTGTAACAGACATTGGGCCCTTGACAGAAAATGTTTGCTGACCCCCCTAACTCTACTGCACTGTATTATTTCTGTACAAATTTGCTAACTAGAGAGGAGCAATAGTGTAAGGTGGTTTTCAACCTCCTTTTCGTTTTTAAATCAAAAATCATCTAGAGAGCACAACAAAAAAGTACCTGGGAGTTGGGGTGTGTTCATCCTCTGAAACTGATTGTTGGGTCTGGAATTGGTTCTAGGCATCAGTAGTTTTAGGTTGAGAATCACTAGTGTACTAGGTTAGCATATAAGTGCTGAGGTTTCAAATAAAGCCAGTTAGGCCCTAAGCCTCATGCCTTCCTAAGCCTCACTTTTCCTACTTACGCTTGTGAAGATTTTTTTTTAGAGTGCCTGACTACTCCTAGTTAATATTTATTAGGGCTTATTATCTCTGTCTTCTGGATATACATAGACATCTCTATCTGTTCTCGATAACACCAGTCATAAAAGACCTTTTTCTCCCTCATTCACAGGCTGGCCTACTAGTTGTAATGGCCCAGATGGGTTGTTATGTACCAGCTGAAGTGTGTAGGCTCACACCAATCGATAGAGTGTTTACTAGACTTGGTGCCTCAGACAGAATAATGTCAGGTGAGTTTTTTTTCCTACCTAAGGCTCTGTTATTTGACAGTTCATTTCTATATTTTAGGTGTTAAACACATCTACATTTAAATAGGATGTTTTATTTATTTTTTTCCGGTGTTACGCAAGGCAGAATGCTTTCAGACATTTGAAAGCATCATGCAATTTTTAACATACTAGAAGTAATCTCTTAGTACCACGGTAGTTCATAATAGATTCAAAGGATATGAACCTAAAAGATGAATCTACTGTTACAATAGGATTCTTAAAATGATCACCTATTTGTGATTTTTTTTTTTAGGTGAAAGTACATTTTTTGTTGAATTGAGTGAAACTGCCAGTATACTTACACATGCAACAGCACATTCTCTGGTGCTTGTGGATGAATTAGGTAAGATATTAAAATTTCCAAAACATTAGTACAAAGAATTATTTTTCTGGAAAATGGTCTGAAGGACACATCTCTTAAAGAAAAAGACTATGAATACACTCACCTTTGTCCATAGACCCCACAGTTGGCCCTAAGGTGGCAATTTTACAGGGATAATGAGAATATTTATTGGATAATGAGGCTATTTAAAGAGAACTAAAAGGAAGTTTCTGAAGCGCAGTGGTACTCGAGTAGTCCTGAACTCCAAGCAGACCTACTTAGCTAGAGAGAGCCTGTTTACAGAATGCTTTTGGATATACTAAAGTGATCTTTAGTACATTTTTTTCCATTCCTTTGTGAGGCGTGTCCTTCTTCGTATATAATATGGCAGATTGTGTAATACATAGTTCATGTATATTTTATTTTCATAGGAAGAGGTACTGCAACATTTGATGGGACAGCAATAGCAAATGCAGTTGTTAAAGAACTTGCTGAGAATATAAAGTGTCGTACATTGTTTTCTACCCACTACCATTCATTAGTTGAAGACTATTCTCAAAATGTTGCAGTGCGCCTAGGACACATGGTATGTACAAGTTGTTTATGCAAAAGTTATGTTTTTGAATGGGTACTTCCATTGCCAGCATGTAATTTTTCTTTTTTAGGCATGCATGGTAGAAAATGAATGTGAAGATCCCAGCCAGGAGACTATTACCTTCCTGTACAAATTCATTAAAGGAGCCTGTCCTAAAAGCTATGGCTTTAATGCAGCAAGGCTTGCTAATCTTCCAGAGGAGGTTATTCAAAAGGGACATAGAAAAGCAAGAGAATTTGAGAAGATGACTCAGTCACTGCGATTATTTCGGTAATTATAACTGGATATAATTTTACCATGTAGTTGATTACCAAAACAGTAAAGGGATGGATGATGCACTGTGAAAAATGTAAACTAAAACTTT
Organism: Eubalaena glacialis; assembly: GCF_028564815.1. Taxonomy (NCBI): domain Eukaryota; kingdom Metazoa; phylum Chordata; class Mammalia; order Artiodactyla; family Balaenidae; genus Eubalaena; species Eubalaena glacialis. The sequence goes on from NC_083729.1 coordinate 40,233,006, forward strand.
TTTTTTTTAATTTATTTTAAGGGAAGTTTGTCTGGCTAGTGAAAGGTCGACTGTAGATGCTGAAGCTGTCCATAAGTTGCTGACTTTGATTGAGGAATTATAGACTACATTGGAAGCTCTGAGTTCACTTTTGACAAAGGTGGTAAATTCAGACAACATTATGATCTAATAAACTTTATTTTTTAAAAATGACCATTTTTCCATTTTCTTTCTAGGAAATTAAACCCTTTTAATTCTTACCTACCTTCTACATAATGGTTATTGAATACTCCACAATATATTAAGTCTAGATGTTATGGTACATGCATACACTTTCAGGCTGTTTATACCCACTGTCACCAATACACATAAATGGGGTGGGGGGGGAGCTATGAAACTGTATAGGGCTGTATATATACTTGTCTCAGCTTAATGCGGGAAATTCTTCTTTAATTTCCAGCAATTTGTCTAAACAACTGTTCAAAAAAAAACTATGAACAGAGTTCAAATACAGGACTGACTGTTTTGAAGAGACTTTCTAAAGTGTACTTTTAAAACATAGTAGTTTTTACCTTTCACAAAACTGAGTTACAAGAATACTTTTGTTTTACAGTGCATCCCTTCCTAGGAAGTCTCATTAAAACACTCACTTTGTCTAGGGGTGATTTTGAATGCTGCACAGGGAAGGGAAGGAAATAATAGTCTTAACTTTTCTTAAAGGATACCAGAAACATTGCTGGATATAATTTAAGATTAGTGTTTTCTCTTTCATAGAAAGAACGTACATACTGGGACATGAGTACAGTTACAGCAAGTCTAGGTGTGCTAACAAAACAGGGCACATTCAAGTACAATAAGATTTTGCTTGAAATTAAAAACAAACTACATGAGATTAAAGCATTAAAATCATATTTCTCAATCTGAATACATGTTAAAAAAAAAAATCAAAAGAAACGCAGAAGTGCTAGCTCACATTTTTACCATATTACAAAAGCAATTGGTACCCACGTCCATAAAGGCAGCAACAAAGCTGCTTGTCTATTGAAGAGTACTACTGCAAATTGGACTGCATTCAATGCTAGTTGTAAAAACACCAGCTTTTTTCAGAAGTTGGTATCTGTACAAAATTGCAGCTTATTTTCTTCACTTCTGTCCCTTCAAAAGTCTTTACACAGTAATGCTAAAACACCCAGCTTTGAGATCCTGAGTCAATATATTGCCACTTTCTTTTTGGTAGCTTGAGCTTCATAGTGTCAACTGACCTTGTGTATCCATTTTTAATACAGTCTCTTCCTGTAGCATGGGCAAATATTTTAAATCTTCTTCCAAAAAAAAATGTTTTAAGTTATGATGTTAGAATGGCAGGACTTTTTCTTTAGGGAAGGAATTCAGTTGTGCTGCAATGTATTAGATTCTATAGGTGGAGCAGAGTCATATAGTGTATCTGTATCATGTGTAGGCTCACCAGCTAATGTACAAGGATTAGACAGTGTTCCAGCACCACAGTCACAGAAAAACCTAAAGCAAAATGAAAACCCAAAGATTAGGAAACTGAGGGGAGGAAAATAATTGGGTAATACAGCAAGCAAGTGTGCTACATACATACCTATCATGTCTAATAAATTCTACATCATGTCCCTGATGGCACTTCTTAATGCAGTTCACACATATGGCATTTCGATCTGTGGTGTTACAAGTGTGACATCTAAAAAGCAAAAGCTTACATTATTTTCCTTGATCATGTTATTTATTCAAAATACTGCAATTTGTTTATATATTACGCTATGGCCTTTGGCTTATAAGAAAAGAGGCCCCAAATTTTTGTGGTTCTAATCTACTCTAATTCCGAAAAGGGACTTCAATGGAATAAGTGAATTTCCTATTTTGTGTCTTTTGAGGAAAACAATTAAGTTCCTATCAAGTCTTCACTGAATCAGTATGGGGGAGGGGGAGTCAAAACCCACTCATGGTGGCTGGGATATAAGGAACACTTAATGACAGCTTTACCTTGAAACTCCTAGGAAAACAGTATGTTTCACATTTTCCGTGGTATCAGTAGTTACTGCAGTATTTACATTTTCCCATATTTTACGGTCTCAAACAGGATCCTCAAAGTAGATTAATCACAGAACTCAATGTGGACAATTAATAAAATTTTCAGTTATATTTTTCCATTAGCAAATACCAATTTACTTTCTTAGCTCATACGTTTAAGGGAAAGCTAAATATGTGAGTTCTTGTCAGTTTAGAAAAGTAAATCTTACTCTCTCTCCCATTTCAAGACTCACAAATAATTTAGAAATATACCTGTAGAAATCATGCATGGGGTAGCTGGTGTAACTTGATATTTTATATAAACATTGGCCTCTACTAACAGCCTTTTCTATGGCGTCTTGATTGTTCATTATTTTGTTATCTGTAATTAAAAAAAAAGAAATTCTAGAGTATAAAGACTTAAGATAACAAATTACAAGATTATTTTAATAGAGTTTTTAAGAACTTTAAAAGAGGCTAACCAAGGAAGTAAAAACAATCGGCTAAGAATAGAAATGAGTTTTCCTTGTCCAACTATTTAGGACAAGTTGAAACAAAACTCTTTCAAAATAGTTCTCTTGAATTGCCGGTTAACTACTATACAGTGACAGAAGGTATTAAGTTACTGAATAACAATGGCCTCTGACTATCATCTTTTCATGGCATATTTAGTGCATTATAGGCAGAACACAGACTCCAACATACCTTTCATTGTCACATTAACACCAGATGCTAAAAATAAGCCTCCAAACCGGTTGTTAAAAATCTGATTGCCTTCTAGTGTTGCAGTTGCATGATTTGTAATTTCAATACCTGAAGCAAAATTTACAAACAGCAGATGCATCACTTTATATATAGTTTCTTAAAAGAAACCTGAAATACAGCAAATATAGTGAACTACTTCTAAAAAGTATATTAACTGTTAACATCGGAAGAAATAAATGCAAATGTTTATTTGAATTGTTTATAGTAACATTCAATTCACTTTCCACTGTTGATAATCCTCTATCCCTGCTAAAGGAATGATATAGATGGTTTGTAATTTACTTTTATTAATAATGACATTTTAAAATTTCTTTGCAAACTAAGAAGAAGATAGGGCCCAGAAATATGTGTAGGTAGGAGCTAGATGGTTATTTGGAATTATTAAGAGAAATCATCTTCACTGGCAAAAAGTTGAAATATATGCATGATACTTGGATTTCACTTACCAAGATCTTTAAAAAAACATTCTGTTTGTGAGGCCAGAGGGCTTGCATTTATCTGAATTTATTTCTAATGGTAGTACTAGCCTGTATTTACTCTATGCAATTAATGATTCATAACTACTACTGAACTACAAGAGCAATATTATAAAGTTGGCTTAGAGTGGAAGAATCCAAAACTTGGATTAGGTGCTCTTATAAGCAATTGTTAACAGGCATTCAGCCAACTTCTGCAGCATACGTTTGTACACCTTAGTTATTAAGCAAAAGAGATAATATACCAAGAATCAATTTTATGTACAGAAAACAAGCTACAGGTAACAAAGGAAAATACAAACCTGCAGCAAATCCATCAAATATTCTGTTTTTCCTCAAGACTGGATGACTGTTAGTGCTGATGAGAACACCTGCTTGAGCATTCCTGAAAATATCATTTTCTTCAAGGAGACCTATAATAAAATATTTCCCCAGATTAAGGCTAATGCATATAGCAAATTTTACTAGCCTTTTTGGTGGTATTTAGGTTTTCTTTTAGTTTCTTATTAACTGGATTGTGAAATTCATAGGACAAATTTTTCAACTGAAAAGAAATTTTATTAGTAATTCATAGATATTTAAAGTAGAATTTAACCAAAAATTGCTAAAATTGGCAGGTAACCATTCTAACCAAGAAACTGAAGTTCCATGGTTGCAAGGACCATTTCTAGCTTATGAATCCCTAATGCCCTGGCACAAAGCTGATTCTTACTGAACACTGCTGAATCAAAATTAATTCCTTTGAAATATTTTTAGAACCTTTGCACTCTCCATGTTTTAGGTTCAAGCCCTGATTCTTTCTGGCCCCTATCAGCATTCCTTGATCCATTTCTTTCACTCCAACCTCTCTTCTGCTGTTGTGTTTCCCACCACTCTATCATATCCCTTATCTGTATAAAAAACTACTATCAATAAAGTTTAAAATTAATTTGCTATTTACAAAAATCTCGGGGACTTCCCTGGTGGCGCAGTGGTTAAGAATCTGCCTGCCAACGCAGGGGACACAGGTTCCATCCCTGGTCCAGGAAGATCCCACATGCCATAGAGCAACTAAGCCCGTGCACCACAACTACTGAGCCTGTGCTCTAGAGCCTGCGAGCCACAACTACTGAGCCCGCGTGCTGCAACTACTGAAGCCCTCACGCCTACAGCCCACGCTCCACAACGAGAGAAGCCACTGCGATAAGAAGCCCATGCACCGCAACGAAGAGTAGCCCCCGCTCGCCGCAACCAGAGAAAGCCCGCGCGCAGCAACGAAGACCCAACACAGCCTGCATGCATGCATGCATGCATAAATAGATTTATAAAAAAGAGAAAAAAAAAAATTCCCCCAACCTACTCCTCTGTCTCACTATATTACCTACACTCTGAATATACTATACATTTTTATCCCTAATGCCTTTGGTTTATATTATTTCCTCTTTCTGCAATGTCCTGTACTCTTTCTTCGTAATGACGTTTCCTCTGGGAGGTTTTCAGTTTTCCTTCATCAAATTAATTATTAATTCTCTTCTGGCAGGATAACATAATGATTAAGAGTGGGCTGAGGAATGAGACTACGCCTTCAAATACTGACTTCACCACTTCCAAACTCTGGGCAAATTACTTACCTTCTCTTTGTCTCAATTTCCTTATCTGTAAAATGGGCATAATAGCACCTACCACATAGGGATATTATGAGGGTTAAATTAGTTAACACATGTAAAAGTACACAGTACTAAATAAGTATTAGTTAATATTACTCCTATAAAATCATCTACTTATGTAGAGTGAATCATATTTAGTTGTGTACTAGTGTTTCTCTGCTCCCTGAAGACATGAAATATGTTTTTATTTCTGTACATATTTGATCCATCTGTAGTAGTTCACAGTATTGACCTCTAAATTCCCTTTCCCCTAGAAAACACTATTCCAAGACCCTGCCTCTAATCTTGCATATGTCCACTATAACCTCCTCAAATACTATTGCTAAGATCTAGTCCAAACTGTACCGCATATATACAAAGCCTTTTCATTATACTGTATATATAAACAAAGCCTCACGATTTGGGCACTGCCCCCTTTTCCGGCCTCGACTTTCAGTAGCCCTTGCCTTATTAAACCACTTTGTTTCCTTTAGACTTTTGCTTACAATGTGCCACTCCATTAGACTATAAACTTTCTGGATGTAGTACTGTTTTATTCACCATTTTATTTTTAGCATCTGTATCACAGTGTTTGGTACAGTGATGTTCAATTAGTAAGTATGTACAGAACAAACGAAAGAATGAAATAACTACACTTTCTACACTTGGAATGGCCTTCAACCCCCTACCCCACAACTTACCAGTAAATACTCATTTTTCAAGACACAGCTCAAGATTTTACTCCAGAACCCTTCCCAACACCTTACAAATAAAACCAACCATTCTGTACTGTGTTTCCTCATTATATCTTACAAAGAATCTTATCAGAGATAATGTCACTTACTGAATTACTAGATTATAAGCTCCTTGAGAGTCTATGTCATTAATGGAATCATCATTGTTTGGTGGTAGTAGTAAATTTTGTTGATTAAATCTTGGTATATTAGAGTAATGACTAGCTAACCTTCTATACAAGATATGTATAATGCTGGGTTACTGATGTTTCAGGAATGGTGATAATTTGCATTTGACAGTCTCTCCCAGTCTCTCTTTATGAACAATTATGCCTTTGCAAGGGGCAGGGACTGTGAACTTTTGCCTCAATGTAAAGTGATTTGACCTTTATGGATACCAAACTGAGCACATCTTGGCTTAATTAATTCCATTCTCCAACGAAGACAGTTGTGAACAGGTACAAAGCAATCCTTATTTACTACAGACATTTATATATATTCACAGACCAATTAATTTTCCACACCTAGTTCTATAACTTGACTTTGAAGTTTATTATAATCATATCACTATTCTGAATACTAAAAGGTCCAGAGAGAGGGTGTAAACAAATTCTGCTACCTTAAAAAAGCCTCGCTAACAAGTGGCACACTCAAGGTGGCTTGAAGGAAAAGGAAAATTCTGTAAACATTTGTCTCCTTTAACTCTAGGCACTAACCTCCTAAACCATCTTGAGACTTGATAAGGAAAAAGACTGTGATTCCCTCATTTATAACATATTAAATGGCAATTTCATTGATCATTAAAGATATGGAAGAATAATGGAAAACTGGGTTTTTTACTAATGCAAAATTAACAACAATACCTCGACCCCCATTAAATATACAGATGCCACCATCTCTTCCATCATGGATTTTATTTCTTCTTAGTGTAGGATTACTATCTGTCTTAATCCAGACTCCAGCCATTGCATTGTCAAATATTTCATTGTCTTCTATACAACCTAGACCTATAAATGCAAAAATTTAGGTTTTGTTATTTAGAAAGTATATTTCTAAAGACTAATAGCACCAAGAAAAAAAAAATTAAAAGATTAAACATACCAGAATTATAAACTAGAATTCCACCATTTTGTCCTCCCCAGATTTTGTTGCGTCTAATTTTGGGGTTGCTTCCAGTCCTATGGATAGAATAGAAAATAATGCCATTTCAATTGCTTCTACTCCCACATCTTATGTTAGATAACAGTAGGAAAACCCACATTAAACATAGTAAGAATTAGCTAAATAATTAAGCATCACCTTCAAGATGCTCTGAGAAGTCCATCAGTAAAGAAACTGGTTTAATTTTGCTTAATTCTATTTCCCACAGAACACACTTAGCTATAGATTATGTTATTACTATAGAGGCTCCTAATATGTAAACTAAACTGAGGAGGTTAGATTAAGTAACTTTTATTATTATATGCTCCCCTCATATATAAAATAAAGGACTGAATTACATGATCAAGAGTATGACAGTTCCAAACCAAAAACTGTTAATATACAAGAAAGAGGGGTGTAAGAACTATTAATTTTGCGGAAACAGCATAAAAACAGAAGCTCCCATTTAATAAGCCAGGTACAGCACGTCAGGTACCATTGGCTGGTGACCTCAGCCAGTCTAAGAAAAGTTATATTCTGACAATTTAAGCCATGCTTAATTGCTTAGCTTTAACTCTTACTGTTTTTCCTAGACACCTGACTACTATAATGGGGTATGCCATGCCTACCCCACATACTCACAACTCCCTCCCCAAAGAAAGCCAAATATGAAAACATTTACCTTATCTGAACCCCTGAATACATATGATTATAGATATCATTGTCCTCTAGTACTCCATGTCCATTGTCATAAAAATAAACACCAACCTAAAATTAAAAAAAGAATTTTTCAAATTAAAAAAAGTGTTTACAAAACAATATATTTCCCGAGAGTCTAACATAATCTTACCTGCTTGCCACTGTGTATCCTGTTTCTTCTCAGTACTGGAGTGCTGCCAGTTGTCACCCAGACCCCAGCCAGAGTATTACTGTAGACTTCATTCTCTTCTATTACGCCTTGTCCTTTCTCATGCTAAATAAAAGTTACATTGATTTACAATATGTATCTTATATAAGCCAAGTAGTTTATAGTGTATTCCCTCTTTTAAGGCGGTTGTGACCCAAAAAATCTCAATTTTTGTTTTTTAATCTGAATAAGGAGATAAATGGATAACATTCTTTCACATAGCCTCTACCTAAGTTTAAGCTCTCAGAGTTTTTATACTGTTCTTTATGTGGTTTTGTACTTTTAAATCTTATAGTAAGAGTAGTAGCATTCAATTTTGTTTAACAAAAAAACTTATTTTATTCTAAGATATATAACAAACTGAAGATCCCTCACTAGGAAGTTAATAGTTATTTCAACTTATCACTGGTGAAATCACTTCAAAACAAGGTTCAAGTTACTAAAATTTTTATTTTTAGAAGATTTAAGACATGAATATTTCTAGAACTGTGAATAAAAATTAGAGTCACACCTGGCATTACACAAGGACCTTTCTGAAATTCCCTTACGTTTTCTTACTTGAGTAACAGTTTCAGATACCATGATGACAGAAGACATGGGACTAATACATAGGTTTTTAAACTTTGCAAGATGCTTAAATTATGTTTCAATATAAATTCATATGTTTAGCTTTTTCAGAAGGTAAAAATATTCAAGTCTAGTATTATTAATACTCAGTGATATTATGATTTTACTTAATACTTCTGGAAAATTTCAGAGACTCTTACGGTAGTCACATTGGCAAAATCCCAGTGTAACAAATATAACTCAGACTGCCAACCAGTTGTTGTTATGAGTTCAGCCCATATTGCCAATTATAATTAGAAGCTTTTAAGTCATTCACACACTGGCAGAGAGAAAAAGTTGAATATGGCCTACCTAAAGGTAGATATAATTCTGCCCTCACCCCCTTTTCTACCCTGATTTTGATGAATGAGATTCTAGAACTGTATTCATTAACTTACCACATAAATTCCACCATGCTGGCCATCATGAATTTTGTTATGTCGAACAATTGGACAACTGTTTGTCCTAATCTGAATTCCTGCTAATGCATTGCCTATTTAAAAATAAAAGTTACAATATCAACATATGGAGCCTAATGGAACATAGTAAGAGCACAATTCTGTGAAATATGTCATATTCAGAAAGATACTTATGATCCATGAGCATTCCAAGACAAAACTAAGGGAACTAGGAGTGTAAGAAGATGCAGAAGGACTGTAGGCAGTATAGATATAGTGGTTAAGACCAAAGACTCTAGAGCCAGGCTGTTAAGTTTTGAATCCTGTGTAACTTTGAATAAGTTGCTTAACCTCTTGGTGCCTTTGTTTCCTGATCAGTAAGTGGGGATATTTAATAGTGTCTACTTCACAGAGCTGATGTAAATATTACATGACTTAATTCAGGTAAGGTGCTCAAAAAAGTGCCTGGCACTGAGTAAGCTTTATGTAAGTATTATCTAGTAAGTGTTAGCAAAAGAGGAAGCCCAGGAACAGATCAGTGTCTAGCACATAGATACCTAATAATTGTTTGCTGAATTAATACCTCAGAAGTTTTAATGAGGAATAAGGGTTTTCCCTTTCTAATTAGTACCGAAGTGTATTAAACTACCACAGAAATAATTTATTAACTGTTAAACAATGGAATGAATCTAAGGGAATTGTAGATACTCTGTGAGACTAGGGTCTTAAGTTTTATTTTTATCCCTGGTATGTAGAATACCGCTTAGTACTTAGAAGGTACTCAGTAAATGTTTGTTAAGTGAATAAATGTCACAGAATAATCTTTATTGAGAATTTAAAGGAACTGGATCAGTTCTCCTACTCAGAATGTTTCCAAGTGGTCCTTTTGCTAATGTCAGAAACACAGGCCAAGCTCTAAAATTTTATAGAACAAAACCACATGCTTACCATAAATGTCATTTCCTTCAATAAGGCCTCGTCCATCACCAAAGATGTAAACTCCACCTTGATTTCCATTAAATATAGAATTGCCCCTATAATTATGTGGAAAAAAACCCAAAACACAAAAAAGCATCTATTCAGAAAAGCTTGCTTGTTTTATACAATAATCGTAAGGCCACTCATGTTTATGTGACCTTAGAAAATTATTTAACTTCTATGGGCCTCAGTTTCCTAATCTATGAAATGAGGGACTAGGTGATTTCCCTTCCAGTTCTTTCTAAGACTTAAAGCTTTGGAAAAGCCACCTAGTATTTGAGACGAAATAGCATTCTTAAAAATTCACCTCGGGTTTCCCTGGTGGCGCAGTGGTTGAGAATCTGCCTGCCAATGCAAGGGACACGGGTTCGAGCCCTGGGCTGGGAAGATCCCACATGCCGCAGAGCAACTAGGCCCGTGAGCCACAACTACTGAGCCTGCGCGTCTGGAGCCTGTGCTCCGCAACAAGAGAGGCCGCGATAGTGAGAGGCCCGTGCACCGCGATGAAGAGTGGCCCCCACTTGTCGCAACTAGAGAAAGCCCTCGCACAGAAACAAAGACCCAACACAGCCAAAAATAAAAATTAATTAATTAAAAAAAAAAAGATTCCACATCTTCCCCCAACGTTGGCCAAAAAAAAAAAAAAAAAAAAAAAAAATCACCTCAAAAGAGCTAATCCAGGGAATTCCCTGGTGGTCCAGTGGTTAGGACTCCACGCTTCCACTGCAGGGGGTCTGGATCCGATCCCTGGTCAGGGAACTAGGATCCCACAAGCTGCGCGGTCAAAAAAACAAAACAAAAACAACAAAAAACCCAAAACCTATTAAGATTAAAAAAAAAAAAAAAAAGCTAATCTATTTAAAAGAACTTTTCTTAGCTCATCTATAAACATTTGCTGAATAGTAATTAAGATGGCAATCACATAATCAACTTTTATAAAGCTGGTGGAAAAAAATTTGACAAAAATAATTCATGGTCTTTGATTAAATTATAATAGCTCTGTTCTACAGTCTTAGCCAATGCCTTTAAGACTGGATCTGTTTGTTTCCTTACTGTGGCCAGAGGAAGTGGTAGGAACTACTAAAGAAAGGTGACAGCTTGAAGTTTTGACTCTTTGTTATTCTTGGTCTCTCTAAGTATCTTTGAGATAATTAATTTCCTGGGTTATTCTATCTGCTGACTCTCAGGGGAAAAAAAAAAAAGGTCATTCAGATTTCAAGGGAAGATCACAGCCCTATTTACTCATCTATAATGCAGTTTGATGAATTTAAAATAAAAATCACAGCATTTGCAATTTTTCATAAAAAGTATCTTACATGGCTTAAATCAAGGATAAAAAACAAACAGAACACCCCAAAATAAATGCAGTAGCTATGCTCATTCAGATGCACAGACTTTTACTAGGAAAATCTATTTTATAGTAGTCAGGTGTCTAGGAAAAACAGTAAGAGTTACAGCTAAGTACCTTAACTTTTCTTATAGCACAAAACATAAAGTGAAAACATAATTTCCATCCATAATTATATATAAATACCTTATTGTTGGGTCACTATTTGAGGTAATCCATACACCTGCAAAGTTGTTTGCATAGATTTTATTTTCAATGAACTGTCCTCTTCCTTTTTCATGAACATATATTCCTCCAGTCTGCCCATGATGAATTTCACATCGAACCACTGTGGGGTTAGCATAAGCTTTTACTTCAAAGCCTGCTATCCTGTTTCTGTGTATGTTGCAACTTTCAAAGTAACCCTGGAAAATACAGAAATTAAACCTGTAGGTAAAGCTACTTTCCAAAAAGAAATTACATTAAAAAGTCTTTTTAATGTATACCTCAAAATTAAGTATCAGAAATGTTCAAGAGTTAAGAATGAAACATAGACAGATATATACTAAATTTCAAATGATGCATATTTTAAATGTTTTAGTAGAACAGAGAACTATAAATTCTCTAATTAATGTGAGTATATTCAAACCCAGGAAAGAAAAATAGGGAAAGATTTATTCGATAAATGGAAATAAATACCATTACCACTAAGAATATATATCCTTCAACAAAAAGTTTATATAAGTACTAAAGAAAATAAACTCTCATAGCCTTAAAAATGTCCCAAGAAATCAACTTCTAAAAAGTTGACCCAAGGACATAATCAGAGACTACAGAAAAAGACACACAAAATAATGTTCCTCTTAGCCCAATAATAGGGAACTAGCTCAATAAAATGTTGTGAAGGCTTATGCTCATGTTACACATACTATCATGTTAAATGAAAAGAACAGTATATACTTCAAGATAGACTACATTCAGTATGATCTCAATTGTATCTGAAGAAAAACAACTTGAAGGATGAAACAATATGAGCGTGATTAAATGAGTAGTGGTATTATGGATGCTTACTGTATCCTTTATACTTCTCTAAATTTCTTAAATTTTCTATAACAGATAAATTTACTTATTTTCTAGTGAGGATAAACGTTACTGTAATACTGATATCCTAAATTCTAAGATTCAATCAGACTGAATGTTAGAGGAAAAAATGAGATAGTTATAAGACGGCACTTCTAAAAGCCATTTCATCCTCCTTGTCTATCTCCCTTCAAAAAGTGAACGTGTTCTCCTCTCTTTAAATTCCCTTTAGCACTAAGTATTTTCTTATGCTACTTCCAGGTACTGCCTTGTACTGTATTTGCCATATCCATTTTTACCTGATCATAAGCTCCTGAAGAGAAAGGACTACACTAACTTCTGGAGCATCTATATAAAACTTTACACATGGTAAGCACTCAAGTAGGACTTTTTGCCAAATTCAGTAGAGGTTAAAACAGGATGTAATTCTGAGTATTCTAATACACTACATATTTAACTCTTTAAGAAAATGGCTCTCTGAGAATAACATTTAGAAGTAGTTTTCAGGTTTCATTTTCCACAAATAAAGTACAAATCACTTATAACTTACCTGTTAACATATGGGTTATAATCTTATTCTTTTAAAAAAAATTGGGGAATTGCATCAAAAATGGCTTCTTAAAATATAAAAAAGTTTTTTCTTCTTTGATTTTATACCAAATAAAAATGGATGGACACCAGGTGTATGTATATAGACTACTATGGCAAAACTGAGCATCAAAGAAAGAAAAACAAATTCTAAAAGAGGCTAGACTGAAAGAGCTTAATGTCAGACTGGAACAATTCAACATTTCTGGTATTTTCATCATTGAGAAGGGAGTGCAACTTGTCTCTCTCTGCCAGGAGTGGCATGACATGTCTGAATGGTAAACTTGGGAAAGAATAAACTGAGTATGCTCAATTCAGCTTCACCCTTTTCCTCATGGAAATGAGCTACCCTTAGGGAGCATGCCTTCTGTTACTACCCCATGAACACTGCCTGTGAAATAAGCCTATTTCATTTTGGGATTCAGTTAAACAGACTTATTTGGTTCTCATTCTATATTGTATCTTCCGATTTAACCTCTAAGAGTAATGAAGTTGATATTTCAGCCTCTTCATGCTACTTCATGGTTTTGATTTTTTTTTTTTTTTTAAGAAATCCAGTTGGGATTTTTATTTATTTATTTATTTATTTTATTTATTTATTTTTGGCTGTGTTCGGTCTTCACTGCTATGCGCGGGCTTTCTCTAGTTGCGGCGAACAGGGGCTACTCTTCGTTGCGGTGCGCGGGCTTCTCGCTGTCGTGGCTTCTCTTGTTGCAGAGCATAGGCTCTAGGCTCGCAGGCTTCAGCAGTTGTGGCACACAGGCTCAGTAGTTGTGGCTCGCAGGCTCTAGAGCACAGGCTCAGTAGTTGTGGTGCACGGGCTTAGCTGCTCCGTGGCATGTGGGATCTTCCCACCACGGAAGTCCCTTTGATTTCTTAATTTGTTCAGAATGTGGCAGGAAAAAGTATGCTATTTACTGGGCTTCCATGAAGATTGCAGTAACAGGCACTGTCATGTCCTGGCTATACTAGTTCAACATATAGTACTGCAAGTATACTTTGCTACAGTATACCTACTAAAAAATTTTCAAATGCATGGATGCTCTTTCTCTGTTTTCTTTCTTTTTTTTCTTTTTTGGCCACACTGCACGGCTTGCAGGATCTTAGTTCCCTGACCAGGGACTGAACCCTCGCCCTCAGCAGTGAAAGTGCAGAGTCCTTACCACTGGACCACCAGGGAATACCCTCTCTGTTTTCTTTAAGTTTCAATTTTGCACACCTAGGAGAGTCAAATAGATCCACTAGTTTACTAAGGCAAACAGCAGCCCCTCTCTCTTCATTTTCCCTTGTTCAGAGGTCCCCATTATAAAACCTGCTCTAATCTGAACTGGTTGCTATGGTCATAGGCACATGGTCATTTTACCATACTGTAATTTAGATTAGAGGTTAAAAATGTCCCCTAGTTCCATCAGAGATGGGAGTTTTAATCTGTAGTTTTTGTTTTAAGGTAACTTTCAAGAAAAGAAAGTAGCAAAATTTTTTTGAAAAGAAAAAAAATGGTTTCCTTCATGCTCTTAAAACCAGAAGCCTCTTACTTACATTGCTACAATGGTGATTTTATTACATTCAGAAAGGGAACAATTGATTGACTTATAGTTTTATAATATCAGAAGAAAACCTATCTATTATGGATTAAAGGATTCAGTTAATGTAATTTTGCTTTAAAGCACATTTAATGAAATGCATCTGTTTTGTTAAGAAATGCCTTTAGTGCAAAATGGTCTAATAATACAGGACTGTAAGTAGAAAACTGAACTCTACTTTGTCTTTTAAGATGCAAACCACAAAAGCTCCAACACAAATATAAAACTCCAAAGGCACAGACATTTTACCAGACTACCCCATATTATAAAATGATTTATTTCCCTATCAGAAGATACCAGATTGCTAAGAGCTTCTTCTATATTTTAAAATAAGAGGTTGTTAACTTTTCAGCACAAGCATTTCTAAATCTCTGCCATATACATTACAGTAAGTCCTTGAAAATTATCATTCTCTCAAGTTACAAACTTAACACTGATATAAAAATAAAAGGTGAGATTAAGTATTTTTTCATTAAAATTTTTTGAAGTGAAATAATCTTTCTTAAATACGATAGAGTGAAAGGTATTCAAGAGTTTCTCTTAAAACTCTCCAAATAAAACAAAAAAATGAATGAAAAGTAAAGAGAAAAAAATATGCTACCTTCATTGAAATAAATGTCTACAACCCCAAACTATAATCAATCAAACACTTGCCAAATACTGTGATATCTGGATAAGGAAGAATAAGGTGCTGAGAGCAAATGTTACCATACACCTTTATGTTGTATGTTTCCCCAAGTAACTGTTCTTTTTTCTTTTTTAAATAAATTTATTTTATTTATTTATTTTTGGCTGCGTTGGATCTTCGTTGCTACGCATGGGCTTTTCTCTAGTTGTGGAGAGTGGGGGCTACTCTTCGTTGCGTTGCGCAGGCTCTAGGCGCACGCGCTTCAGTAGTTGTGGCTCGTGGGCTCTAGAGCGCAGGCGCAGTAGTTGTGGCACATGGGCTTAGTTGCTCCGCAGCATGTGGGATCTTCCTGGACCAGGGCTCGAACCCGTGTCCCTTGCATTGGCAGGCAGATTCTTTTTTTTTTTTTTTTTAACATCTTTATTGGAGTATAATTGCTTTACAATGGTGTGTTAGTTTCTGCTTTATAACAAAGTGAATCAGTTATACATATACATATGTCCCCATATCTCTTCCCTCTTGCGTCTCCCTCCCTCCCTGTCAGGCAGATTCTTAACCACTGCACCACCAGGGAAGCCCGCAAGTAACTGTTCTAATAAGCAAGCCTAGCCAATGATCTTTTACTAAAGTAGTGAGATCTAGTGTCCCGAACAGAACACAGGAGAGGAAGGAAATACTCCCATAGTAATATTTTCATAAAAATAATTTAGGCACAAGAAGTAAATCTGAAGAAGAAATACACTAATGTGCAATTTCTATCATCTAAAACTTGTATTTCCTATCGAAGGGGGACTATCCAAAGTAAAGTGAAATGAAAGGAGAGGAAAACCATATTTCTACAGTCTGTCAACTGTCAATCTCAGTTAAGCTCATAAACTTAGAATAAATGTCTCAAAAATTTTATAGCAATTTGGCACTGCTATGATATTTTAATTTTACTTTATGAAAATAACACTCTGCAATAGATTGAACATTAAACAACAAAAAACAAAGAATTGGGGAACTGTAAACACTGATAGAAAAATTACTTTTAGCAGTGAGACTGGCATTGTTATGTAAAAGAAAAAGAAGGAATCCCATCTTTTAAAGACATATATGCTGAAATATTTACAGATGAGATGATGATGCCTGGGATTTGCTTCAAAATAATTCAGAGTAAAGAAGAAAATAAGCAATGTATGAGGAGGTACAGATGAAACAAAATTGACCATGAGCTGAAAGTTTTTGAACGTGGAGGATGGATACATGGGAATTCATTACACTATTGTCTCTAATTTTATATATGCTAGAAGGATTCCATAAAACAAAAATACATTAAAGAATTCAGAGATGAAAACCACATTGGAAACAAAACAGAAAAGAGACAAAACTATGCAGACATAGTAAGAGACACAGATTTGAGAAAATCACACAAAATTTAAAGGAAAAGAACAAAGCAATACAGAGCAATGTAAGTAATAGAGGAAACAGCCAAGTTTCTAAAGAAAGGAACATATGGACAGAAAAACAGTAAAAATTAAAACAACACAACATTAACAACAACATATGGATACTGAAGTAGAAAAGCAAATCCCACCAGAAAGAAAAAAAAACCCCAGAATGATCTCAGACTTCTCAGTCACACTCAATTCTAGAAATATAAAAATGACTACACAATTCTGAGGGAAAGAAAAAGTATAATAAAAAACTGTATACTCAGCCAAGTTAAAAGGTAAACGGTAGGCATTCTCAAGTGGTAAGAATTCAAGCTACAATACCCATAAGCCTTTCTTTTAAAAATAAAATCAAAATGGCTAGATGACAAAATAGCCATACCAAGAATGAACCAAAATTTAAAAATTCAGGAATGGAAAAACTGTGATAAAAGGACTGAAGGTAAATAAATATAAATACAGACCAATAACTGTAGGAATGTAACTGTTATAAAGCTTTACAAAAGAAAAATAAGAATACAAATGATGGAGTAGAAATGGGTTGAAATATAAAGTATTTTCATCATTTTTCAAAGGGGGAGTTCATACTATATTCAAAGTTTAAACATGCAGTTAACAATGACAAACTCTAGTCATACCCTTTAAAATTCTAGGGATGTCTTTTATACTGGGCATGTAATATTTTAACAAAAACATTAATTTCTTTAAAATAAAAAAAGTAAAAATTGTTTCATGATTCATTCTTGCCAATACAGGAGTTTAAATTCTAAGTAGGTCATAGACAAGTAAAAGGAAAGACAATTTCAGAGAACAAACAATAAATATGAATATATATAAAGATAGAGAACAGTACAGAAACTAGTTTAAATGTTTATTCTGATGTTCTCTGAAATTCTATAAAAAACAAAGTCAAACTTTAAAAGGTTAACCTTAGTGATGTCATCCTACCAATCATGGGCAGCCGACACAAAGAATACTTGGAATGAAAGAACATTCTACCAAAGGATTTTAAAGGATTGTATCACAATACTAAAACAGATGAGAGAGGCCCAAGATATGCTTTATTTCCATCCTTCCTTTATAAATCTATAATACCTTACAAATCTCTTCATCAATCCTTAATATATATCTACAGGACTGGCTAAGATTTGCTTTTTAAAAAAGTTATAAAATTTATAAACCTAAATCTATAAAAAGTAAACTGTATTGGGGGGGGTGTGAAGAGTAAATTATTATAATGAATTTTAGTAACTGACCATCAGCATTAGGTCTTTTAGAAATGTGGAAATTTACTCAGGTTAAAGTTATGTTGGTACCTCAAATCATTTGTGAATGAGACCAGAGGCATGCATAAGTATGATACTTGAATTGTAGGTAACTCTGGGGCAAAGTTTAAAGGCAACACAGGCAAAGAAATATTAGCATAGTATAGTTCCATTACAAAAATACGAGCTGCATTTAGAATTCCACTTAAGAATTATTGTCAGAACTTCTCTGGTGGTCCAGTGGTTAAGACTCTGTGCTCCCAACGCAGGGGGCACAGGTTCAATCCCTGGCTGGGGAACTAAGATCCTGCATGCCGCACAATGTGGCCAAAAGGTAAATTAATTAAAAATAAAAAATTTCTTAAAAAAGAATTATTGCCAATGCGGGCAGCCCTCAAAGGGGCGGGGAGGCAGAGTCTCAAGACTCTTATGTTTTGATAACCTCCATACCTTTGCCCAGACTCCCCAATTCCCAAACTCCCCTCTTCCCCACTCCTTGGAAAAAAGAGCTACAATTTGCAAAAAAATGTCAATTTTTAAATTCTAGCTGGAGAAGGGCAAGTGGTCATCTCCACTGTGCTTTCTTATCTACAGGTCCAAATTACAGCCTGAGTTTTAAGTGAACTGTTTTTCTCAGGTTACGGTTACCCCAGGAATATAATAAAGCTGGACGGTCTGAAACTATTTACATCTAATCAGAACTTGATAAAAGGGTAATCTTCATGGTCTAGTTCAGTTTTTAAAAAAAGAGTTCTGCATTAGGGTTTCAGACGCAAAAAATGAAAATAAAAAATTTCCTTCACTGACAATTTGTATATGTCAATTCAACGTTCCAAAGTTGTGTGATTAATATCATATAATAGCAATAAAACGTCACCATACCCTTGTTTGTCACCACATCAAACCTCCTCTCCTAGCTCTGACTTCTTAACAAAAAACATTGCCAATGCTGTACTAGGACTTGAAAATTACTTCAACAAAAATTAGACATTAGGGAATTCCCTGGTGGTCCAGTGGTTAGGACACTGTGCTCTCACTGACGAGGGCCGGGTTCAGTCCTTAGTGGGGTAACTGAGATCCCACAAGCCATGCAGAGTGGCAAAAAAATAAAAATTAGACATTAAATGAAAACAATACCTGAATAGGCACCCAAGAACATTACCTTTGGCCTAAGAGAGCTCAAAAAGTCATGTCTCTATAAAATTGTGTAAAATGACATAGTAGTAACTAAAACATAATATCATCCATATAAAGATGCCTAATTAACTGCTGCATAAGAATTTTAGAACTGATATATTATCATCACTGTATTTCTTATTAAAGTTCTACCAGTTAAAAAAAATTTTAAGAGGAATGAAATGGAAGTCAAACTAATGATGAAACTATTGTTTCTCCAAGTGTAGTCTACAAACAACCTGCGTTAAACTCACTTATGGTGCTTATTAAAAAATGCATATCCTGGGCCCCGTCCTTAAAAATTCTGATTTATTGTATCTGGGTGATTTTTATGCACAGTTACATTTGAGCACTACTGGTTTAGACCTTACTCCCCTCAAAGATCACATCAATTCCCTAAGGACTCCATCTTCCGTACATGTATATAATGTTAGATTCAAGAATTTATAGAATTGATACTGCATACTGACTTTAGAATATAATGCTGAAATCTTCTTTAAACCTACACTTTTCAATTCAGCATTCTGATGATGATAAAATGCTGACACTTATTTGAAATTTTAACTGATATGACATCAGTTTTTCTATTAAGAATAAATGTTCTTACCATGCCATGATCAAATGTGAACACACCAACATCACGTCCATGATGAATATGATTCCGTCTAATAATTGGGTTTCCATGATTTTTAACCCAAATCCCAGCTAAAGCATTATTGGAAATTTCATTATCTTCATATATTCCCTACAACAATTAACCAGAAATAAACATTAGTAGAGCTAAAAAAAAGAAAAAAGAAAAAAACCCACAAAATTAAAAAATACCTGTGCATGATCTGTTATATAAAGTCCAACATTTTCACAGTCACTGATGTTACAGTGCTTGATAGTGGGACATGCTCCTTGACCACTAACACATACTGCAGAGCCAACTGTAAGAAAAATAATTTATTTAAAAACCTACTGGGCAACACAGTGACTCATTTTATAATAAAACGTAACGGGAACACTAACCTGTACATGTACTTCGGATGATACAGTGATCAATAATAGGGCTACAATTTACTGTAATCTCTAAGCAGTGGTGTGCATTGTGGTGTTGAGCAGATTTGTCATCAGGGTTAAACTGAAAAGTAGAAATTTTGTTTGAAATAAACAACCACTGCCTTAATGATTTCCACATACATACTTAAAAATTAAAAAATGCCTTACCCTTATTGTCATATATCCAACATAAGCATCCTCGGAACCTTCCATAAAAACGAAGGTTGAATCTCTAGTGTTTTCAATTATAACTTTGTCTGCTACTTTTCCAGGTGCTACGAAGAAAATATTTTAAAGCATATTACCTTTATCAGACAGATAAAATGGACATTTAAAAATTACTTTTTTAATCAGTAAAAATACTCTGCCATAAAACTAATAATTCAGTACTGCCCTTTTTACGGCTTTTAAATTGGGTACTTTTTTTGGAGAGGGAACTTTTAAAGAACATTAGTATTGAGTAGATAGATAACTATGTTTCATTGGCCTTCATACAGGCAGTCATACTTAACATGGACATTACCTGAGTACCATTATACACAAATCCATGTATAGTAATACTTCTAATAAGATTCAACTACAAATAGTATTTAATATCAAATGCAATGGCATATTAAAAAGTGGGTTTCTTGTGGAAACCAAATCACAACCAGCAGCACCAGAAAACAAGGCTCAGGGAGAAGAAAGAAAGGGACGATGAGCAGGGAGAGAAAGAGAGAAACTTCTTTATTTAAACTTATTTCCAATACTGGCCTTGATTTGGAAAGTAATGGAAATCAGTAGGCAAAATTTTCTATACTCTCTCCTACTTTACTTTGAGGTGGAAATGGGGGAGGGAAGAAGAAAGAGCAGTAAATGCAAATTTCATTAACTAGTAACAATTAACTAGCTATCTTAAAATGGTCTCGTACTACAGTATCCTTAAAAAAATCAGATATACCATAAATCTTCAAATAACTGATCAGTGCTCAACAAATACTACATTTATTCTTAGAAACCTGACCATAAAAACAGCTTTGAAACAGTACAGAAAGTATTTTAAAAGTACATTTGTTTTATTAAAAATACAGCAATAAAAACATCCTCTGTATTTTCAAATAAAAGATAAAATTAACCAATATTTTTCTCTCCTTAATGAACAACTAAAGCAGCTGGACGAAGTACTGACATCAAGAAATATACACATCTCCCCAAAAAGAAATAGGTACATTTGTAATTTCTGAACTCTAAAGTTTTCATTTCCATCATATAAAATATACATGATATTTCCTATTTTTTCCTACAATTAAGATATTATCAAGGTTCATCTGGATTTTAAGTAACTAGCATTTTAAAAACCCATCATGTAAATAAAATACTAAAATTCTAATGACAATGCATTTACACATACCTGCACCAATCATGGTGATTGGAGATTCAATATATATCCATTCATCAGTATATATTCCAGAATGAACAAAGATAAGTCCATCAAAATGAGCTTCTTGTACCCCACCAAGAGCATCTTCAATTGTATCATAATACTAAAAAAAAAAAAAAAAAAAGTCAGTATAGAACTGTAAGATCATCATTTTAAATATTAGAAAAAGACAAATCAAACATACCAACATATTTTCTCTTCCTTTGTATCTTGCAGGGTTACTGTAGAAATGTTCAGCAAATCCTGGCTTTACATGCGCACCTTTATACTAAAACATCAAAAAAAACAAAAACAAAAACACAAAAACAAATACTGACTACTAACATAAATACTATAGTCTAAATTAATTTAGTACTATATGAATTTTTCATTAATTATCAAAAACAATTATCAGTCCAACAAATTTTCTGTTGCATACTGCAATGTAAAATCTAGAACAGTTTATGACTCAGTAATATCCAGTAAATAGGACATGGTTTTTCAACCTCAGCACTACTGATATTTTGGAACAGACAATTCTTTGTTGTGAGGGCTATCCTGTGTAGGATGTTTAGTAGCATCCCTGGACTCTAACCACCAGGTATCAGTAGCAGTCTTTTCTCCAGCTGTGACAACCAAAAATGTCTCCAGACATTGTCAAACATCCCCTGTGGAGCAAAATCACCCCCAGCTGGGAACCATTCGTAAAGGACCATATGAAAATTAAGCTAAATGTGAAACTTTAAATAACTACTCAACAGTAATAGTTTAAATATAAGTTCAAACAGATCCAGAGAAAGTATAACTGCTCTCAGGCTACTGATACTTACTGCTACTGTTTAAATGATTAATAAATATGTCAGTAGTGAAAAGAACTGTTGACTTTTTTGTTGGTTGATAAATGTCCACTGGCTTGAAACCTATTCTTTTTTTTTTTTTTTTGCGGTGCCACAAGTCTTCTGGGATCTTAGTTCCCTGACCAGGGACTGAACCTGGGCCCTCAGCAGTGAAAGCGTGGAGTCCTAACCACTGGACTGCCAGGGAATTCCCTTGAAACCTATTCTTGAGTTTAAATTTTTAAAAAGGAACTTTTATTTAAAATATATAATATAAATCAGTGTTTTCCATTTATACTTCATACCAACTGCTGGAAACTCTCTTTCCAAGGATTTGGATGTTCATATTCTTCTGGATTAATCTGGTAGAATTTGCCAGGTTCAGGATGCATCATAGGGCGGGTATATTCAAATACTTCCATGTATAATCGTTTCCTGAAGGGGGAAAGGAAAGAAAGATTTCTTCATAAAATGTCCTTTAAACAACTATAAAAATTATTTGAGGCCTCAAAAACTTATAAGAATATGAAAAAGCAGAATTTTAAATGTAAAAATAAAATTTTTGTCTAAAACAATGTAATAACTGCATATAAAAAAACAGTCCACCCAAAAGAATAAGTGTCAATTCTTTAAAATCTGACTGTTTAGTCAGGGGAAAATAAAAGCCACCCTTACTGTAAAAGCCACATACAGTTTCAATTTAAAAGGATTATTTTAAATAATGATGAAAAATAATGATGATGCTTCATTTATGTCCTATCAAGAACCATCAAATCTTAGAAATGGAGTGATAGTAACTATTGTAACTTCTTGTACAAAGCAAAATGTTTCTTCTTCTGCTCTTCATTCTCTTTTTCCTTTCTAACACAAATATAATTTTTTCTTAAATTTAAGGTGTACCTTATTTTTAGCATCATAGAAGTAATACATATAAGCTGTTGTAAAATACAGAAAAGTATAAAGAGATAACCTATACTTTCAATATATGCACTATTAAACAGTTTACTGTATTTCCTTACAGTCTTTTTTTAGGTACAGATATTTTCACTTGTAACAGTTGTGACTGTAACACATAAAATTTTGTATTCTGCTTTTTACTTTTTATAACATAGCATCTTCCCATGTTATTAAAAGCTGTAAAAATCACTGTTAATGACTATATCACAACCCTCTAAGTAGACATTACATTGTTTACTTTTAGTCCCATCCCTTACTGCTAGATTTTTCCATTATTTCTAATTTCCCCTCACTGTTAACTATGCTATTATGAAAAATTTGTAAATAGGGTAAACAAATTTTCAGAAGTGGAATTGCTGGGTCAAAGGGCATGCATTTTTTTTTTTTTTTTGGCTGCACTGGGTCTTCGTTGCTGTGTGCGAGCTTTCTCTAGTTGCAGTGAGTGGGGGCTACTCTTTGTTGCGGTGCACAGGCTTCTCATCGCAGTGGCTTCTCTTGCTGCAGAGCACCGGTTCTAGGCACGTGGGCTTCAGCAGTTGTGGCTCGCGGGCTCTAGAGCACAGGCTCAGTAGTTGTGGCACACAGGCTTAGGTGCTCCGCGGCATGTGGAATCTTCCTGGACCAGGGATCGAACCTGTGTCCTCTGAATTGGCAGGCGGATTCTTAACCACTGCACCACTAGGGAAGTCCCAGGGTATGCCTATTTTATGGTTCAAAAATACAAATGTCCAAACTATTTTCCAAAAGTGATATACAAAATCTACAGCCTTACCTAACTATCAGATTTAATTAATTAGCTGTTTTAAATTAGACTTCGTACTGTTTCTAAAAAGCAATGGAATGAAAAACATTTCCCATAATCACTGTTGCTTTTAACTGACAAGTAGCAGAAAGAGTACTTCTTTTATTGTTTTAAAAATACTGCCGGGCTTCCCTGGCGGCGCAGTGGTTAAGAATCCGCCTGCCAATGCAGGGGACACGGGTTCGAGCCCTGGTCCAGGAAGATCCCACATGCTGCGGAGCAACTAAGCCCGTGTGCCACAACTACTGGGCCTGTGCTCTAGAGCCCGCGAGCCACAACTACTGAAGCCTGCGCACCTAGAGCCCGTGCTCCGCAACAAGAGAAGCCACCGCAATAAGAAGCCTGCACATCACAACGAAGAGCAGCCCCCGCTCGCCGCAACTAGAGAAAGCCCGCACGCAGCAACGAAGACCCAACGCAGCCAAAATAAATAAATAAAGTAAATAAATTTATTAAAAATATATTTTAAAAAACAAAACAAAAAACACTGCCTGGACTGACAACCAACATTTGTGATAAACAGGTAACTTGGAATTTATAAGCATTCTAATTTTCTTCTGACTATTTAATTGTAACCATCAACTCACACTCCAACTTTCCTACCATCTTCAGCATTTTGGGCAGCAAGTAATATATCTCAAGATAATAAGAAATAAATTTTCACTTACCACAAAATTGGATCATTAGCAAGCTCACTGAAGCGTTTACACACACAAGCTGCTCTACAAAGATCCTGTTCCAGCAAGTAAGAGAAGATTTTTAGAACCACTTCATCTGGCAGTTTCTCCTGAAGATACTGTTCAGCAGGTGCTGCTATAAAGAGATTAACAAACAGAATATAAACCATCTATCATGCTAGCAAAGACTTTCTCATTATTTAAAGAGCACAATTTCCATTTTGTCTAATGAACAGCTTTTATTTTTTGACGACGATCATTTTATAAGCATTTGCTTTCATAGATGACACACATTTATTTTCTTTTATCTTGACTTGACAGTATTCTTTCTTTTAGCTAGCTAGTATGCACCATTTCAAAAACTGGTTACACTAAATATACAAAAAGGATTTTTATACAACAATTACAGTCAGAGATGGAGAAGGTGACGGTTCTCATGTTTATTCTGTAATAATCACTTTCTCAATCTCAAATGTACAAATAAACTACATTTAATTTGATTTTATTTTTTTGGTATCAAAAAATAAAAATTATTTGACCCTATTTCTTAGCTTTCCCATAGGAAATACCTGATAGATCTTGTGATTTTCCAGAGACTCTGGCACGTTTTGCACGATGACCAAAAAAGTTTTCTGTAGTTGAAGTTGAAGCACCCTTTAAAAACAAAATGAAAACTAGTTAAGCAAATATTTTTACCATAATCATTACTTCTAAAAAATGATGACGGTCCCCTTTCTGTTTGTTTCCTAACAATTCCTTCATTACACACACAAAAAAGCAGTTACATTGAACTTACCTCCATACTGCTCTTTGTAGGACACGCTGTTCTTTTTGGCAAAAGAGTTTTCCTACGAAGTTGGTATGGACTATTTTGCGCACCAGGACCCGATTCTTCTGCAACCATATCTGCAGGTACATCATCATCTGTTACAAACAAAAACAATATGAAAAATGTCACCCATTTTTAAGAAAAAGTTCTATGGATCCAGTAACTTTTAAAAAACTTTATAAATTTTTTTGGGGGGAGATACAGTTTTTATACAAAATTCCAGCCAACTGGATAACCATCTGAGAAGTGCTGGATTTCTACTTCATTTCTTACTTCAAAATAAATTCCACAATAGACCACATGCTTCATACAATATAAATAAACAAAGTCACTAGAAGAAAACAAAATTATTTTTTATAATGTTAAAGTGGAGAAGCTCTTTCAAGGTATGACACAAAATTAAAAATTAAAAAATTAAAAAAAGGTGAGGAGGATGTTCACTTGACGAGTGAGTACACGTGAGTACTGCAAGGTTAGAGTCCAAGTGGGGTGAGAAAGGTGTCAAAAGAGAGGGATAGTTCAGTATAGGGTATCAGATACCAAGTAGGATAAAAAGGGCATCCATGCAGAGGGTGGTCTGGCATACAGTGTTGGAGCTCAAGAGGGGTTAAGAAGGAAGTCCATGTGGGGGAAGGTGGCCTGGAACGGAGAGTCAGAGCCAGAGAAGGGAGAGAAGGGCATTGCACAGGAGAGAGGATGGTGGAACTGGAAGCTTGGTAACAAACAACAGAGGGACTGATCAAATGGAAGCCAGGCTTCTGAAAGAGAAGAGTTAAAATATAAAAAAAGAGAAAGCTAGAGTAAATCTTACGGTGTTAGATTGGAATTATGTGAACTCATTGTTTTTAGAAGATAGATAGATATAGAAATAGGTATAGATACAGATGTTTGGAAATGTGTGGATTATACACGCGTATATTCCCTAGCTCTGTTCACTGACAAAACCTGGAAGCAATGCCACTCCAACAGCAATGAGCATGACTAGCATTTGGATCTTTGCTTCTGAATACTTCTCTATAAGAGGAGTAAGGGCTCCTTGGAGAAATGGCTGATTCTAGGTTGAGGGAAATACAGAATGAGCCTGGAGTATCTTGTGGCAGAAACAAGAAAGTGCTCAGTAATGAGGACATGTCAAAAGAACACTGAAGTCAGCCTGAATGGCCACCCACTAGCAAAATTATGCTGAAGTACCAAAACTCATGATAGTAAAGGGATTATAACCCACTGAATGGACAACAACCCATAAATTCATTCTACTATAAATAAATGAATAAATGGAAAATTTGACAAGGAGATGTTTAAAGTACCTCCCCCACAAAATACTGATTAAGTAGAAAGGGAAAAACCATTACTCTACAGTAGAGATGTCAATCAGATGCTGTCTTAATTAAGGGATCAAAGTGAACATCATCATTCATAGGACAAACTGAAACCGTGTGTCACCTGATAGCATACAAGATCACAGAATCACTTCTATGATATTCCTGACAAAGATGCATAACCTAAATCTAATTATGAGGAAACAGAACAAATTCTTGTTCTAATTTGTTTTGAATAATCTTCAAACTGTCAGTTATGAAAGTCAAGGAAAGCCTGAGGAACTGTTCCAGATTGAAGGATACTGAAAAGATATGTCAACTCAATGCAACATGTGGTTCTGAACTGGATCCTTTTGCTAAAAGGTTGTTATTAAGACAATAGTGAAATAATTCATTCAATCAGTGAAACTTGAATGGGGGTCTAAAGACAGTAACGTGTCAATGTTAACTTTCTGATTTTAATAGGTGTAGTATGGTTATTTAAGGGAATATCCTTGTTTGTAGGAAATACACACTAAAGTATTAGGAGGTGACAGGACAAAGGCTGGGAACTTATTCTTGAAGGGTTCAGGGAGAAAAAAAAAACCACACTTCTTTGTACTGTACTTCTAAACTCTTTCCTAAGTTTGGATTGTTAAAAATGAACTAATGAATTTGAGTAATATTTTAACATTTAAAAATTTTTCTTGGAAAATGAAAACCATAAACATAGTCAAAAGAAGCAACACAATTAGGAAAAAATATGTGCAACACATGTCACGAAAGGGTAATTTCCTTATTATATCTGAGTGCTACAAATCAATATGGAAAAGGCTAACTATTCAATAGAAAATTGGACCAAGGACACGAACAGACAATTCATAATTTAGGAAATACAAATGAAATACTAATAAAAACTATAATGAGATTTTTAAAATCAAAGCAGATTATCAAAGATCAAAAAGTTTGATCACAGTACTTCCCTGGTGGCGCAGTCGTTAAGAATCCGCCTGCCAATGCAGGGGACATGGGTTCGAGCCCTGGTCCGGGAAGATCCCACATGCCTTGGAGCAACTAAGCCTGTGCGCCACAACTACTGAGCCTGCGTGCCACAACTACTGAAGCCCACGCACCTAGAGCCCATGCTCCCACAACAAGAGAAGCCACTGCAATGAGAAGCTCGCGCACCGTAACGAAGAGCAGCCCCCGCTCGCCGCAACTAGAGAAAGCCCACATGTAGCAACGAAGACCCAATGCAGCCAAAAATAAATTTATATACATAAAAAAGTTTGATCACATACTAGTATTATATATCAAAGGATAGTATGAGGCAAAAAAACAATTCTTAATTGCTTTAAGGAGAGCAATTTGACAATAGCTATTATTACTTAACAATTCCATTTCTGGGAATTGATTCTGCAGCTATATTCACACACATGGGCAAAGTAGTAAGTACCAGGATATTCACTGCAGTACTGTTTATAATACTGCTGGGTAACAATCAAAATGTTCATCAGTAAGTATTTGTTAAAAAGCTATAGTATAGCTATACTATCGATGTGGCCATTACAAAATATAAAGCAGTTCTATACAGAACAGATAAGGAACTATTTCCAATATACAGGAAGTATAAAACCCAAAATACACAGAACAATGTGTTTAGTATATGTGTGTGTTTCAAGGCAATACATATACATATGCTTATACATGCATATATTTACTAAAATATAAACTCCATGATGGAAGAGAGCCAACTTGAAGAAGCTCCCACTAGCCAAAGATGGGACAATTTGAGCATCAGTAAGAATAACTGAAAAGAACCAAAAGAAATATATTTAAATCTGTGAGTTTATGACACTTAAAAAAAGGGGGAAAAAGGTTACTTTGAAAGATGCTAGTGAAAAGCAACTCATCATTTTGAAAACTGCTATACAACAGGAAATAACAAAACATTTACTCTTCCTCTCTTATATAAACTAAACTACCAGGTAACTAAGTATTAGATGAGGGGAAGCTTCTTTACAGAAACATTCCAGCAATAAATGAAGAAAAAATAATAAAATTAGAAAAAATAAAAATCTGCAATCTCTAAAGAGTTAATGGATTTAACCACTATCAATAGTTCTAATATCACAAAAAGAAAAACCACCAGATATTATATATCTCCTGATGAAAGAACACACCACCACCTACAAAATTTTGCCAAAACCATCAAATCTCAAATTGATCAAACCTGTTAAAAATTCTAAAAGATCAAACTATACCAGTTTCTTCGACAAATTATATGGGAAAAAATGGGGGAAAAATAAGCAAAACTAAAGCATACTGTTTAAAAATATACACTACAGTATTAAAATTACAAAGAAAAAAGCCAGAAAATCATTATCATAAAAATGCTTTTTGTGGGGAAGGAATGGGGCACATAAAAGGCTTCTGCAGTGGCTGGTAAAGTTCTGCTTCTTGATCTATTGGTATTACAATACCAATCTTAACAATAATTCAATAAACTATATATTTGTTTTATGTGAGCTTCTCTGGCTATATTTTCTGATAATAAAGGTGTTAAAAGATGGGGGGTTGTAACAGTGTATTTAAAAACAGAGGTTTTATCCCAACCGCAGACCTTGGACAGATAAACTTTTAAAAATCAATTTTTTGGCCACACCCTGCAGATGCCGGATCTTAGTTCCCCAACCAGGGATAGAACCCACGCCCCCTGCAGTGGAAGCTCGGAGTCTTAACCACTGGATTGCCAGGGAAGTCCTAGGCAGATAAACATTTTTACACCTAAATATTCTCACTAGTAAAGATGGTAACACTATCTTATAATTCACTGGGATGCTGAAAGTGTTTAAATAGAATAACATGTGCAAAACACTCAGCAGTATGCCTGGCTCACACTGTGTTCAATAAATGTTTTAGCTATTATTATTCCATTTAAATATTATTCAAATGAAACCTGGAAAACCTAGTAAGTTTTCTATGTACTATGCTGTAGTCAGAAAATATAGCCAGTGTTATATGCTTGGGTATTTGTGAGTCATCCCACTGTAGTTTAATATGTGGTTAATTTCTACGTTTCATGTGTGATTGAAAGGAACACCTACATTCTATTTTTTGAGAGTAAAGTTTAAACACATCTAAAATATCAAGTTTGTTAACTGTATTGATCAAATATTCTATGCCTTTACTTTTGTTGGAGGGTGGTGGTAGCAGTGGTCAGATTTATCTGTCGGCTTCTGAAGGAAATGTGTTAAAATTTCCCACTACCTGTAGGTAGTCCATTTTTAGTATGTAAAATTTTGCTTTATATACTTTGGCATAATATTACTTGGACATAAAGGTTCAAGATTATTATTTCTTCCTAGTGAATTATTCCTTTCCATCATTATGCAATGGCTCTCTTTATCCTTAATAATACTTTTGCCTTTAAAATCTGTTTTTGCCTGATAATATTTTTCTAAGAGCTTTTTGTTTTGTTTTGTATCAGCCTAGCATTTTGCCAATCCTGTATTTTCAACTTTTTACTTTTGGGTCATTATATTTTAGATTTAGTTCTTCTTAACCATTTATTGCTATATTTCTTTCCTTTTCAGCCAAGCAAGAATATCTAATATGCTATTTAATCCATCTAAAGCCAAATTCCAAGATTATATTTTTCATTTCTGAATGTGATTTTTCTTTTTCGAGTCTGTTTCTTTTTCATATTGGCCTGTTACTTCATCATGCTTCATTTCCTTTTTTTATTCTTTTAATCATTTCATACACACTTATTTTATATTCTCATTTAGATTGTTCTATCATTGGTCACTTTAAAAAAATCTATGTACAATTAGGAAAGCTCTTTCAGGTTCTAGGCTGCATGCCTGGGTCTCAGAGCTAGCTCTATTTTGAAAAGGCCCAATCTCCATTCTCCACTAAAATTCCACCCCAGACTTCTTAGGACATATATCCAGGACCAAAAGGGGCCTGTACTATTTTATACAGCAGCACCAGTTCCCACTTAAGGTTTTGATTTGATTTCTTTCATACCTGGCACCTGGGAATTTCCTTCTCTTCTTTCCTTCCTCAGAGTTTAGCTATGCATTTAGTTTTGCGTTACACTTCTATATGTTTGCAGTGTGTATAAACGTGCGGGTGATACTTCTACCATCTTGGTTTATCGTGCAGCTAGTAGTCAGTCAGTTTCTACAACACTCAAAAGAACATCCTCAAACTTTTCATCCTATACAGCCCTCTCTCTAATCCCACTCCTGTTTAAAATCTATAGATCTTACTATTACAGATACCCACCCAGACACCACCATCTTTCCTTTTCACCATCAACACAGCAAATATTAAGGACTGAAAAGTAAGGAATGCAGAGGTAATAACAGGAAAGAGAAGGTGCTTGTTAATTCAGGTGCAAGCTGAAGTTCACACCAAATAAATACATGAAGCTACATGATTTGAATCATGTAATGCCACAGTAACCTCAACTTTTTATTCAGAACACTGTCCTGTTCTAAAGCACTCAAAGCTCAGTTCTAAAGTAACTGTATTAAACCCTTACTTGTGCTGAGACAAAGAATCTGTGCTAAATTCTATACAGCTCTCATAATAAATTACCACTGACTGTTCTGAAAATTACATACAGCGCCAGAAGGTATTTTTACAAAGGGGTCATACTGAAAAGATCACTTGGCTACTATTTTAAATAAGAAGCAAAAGGAGAAAGCTTAGAAGAAACAAAAACCCAAAACACAAACACAAAGAACAATC
This sequence comes from Eubalaena glacialis, assembly GCF_028564815.1. Classification (NCBI taxonomy): domain Eukaryota; kingdom Metazoa; phylum Chordata; class Mammalia; order Artiodactyla; family Balaenidae; genus Eubalaena; species Eubalaena glacialis. The sequence continues at coordinate 40,264,331 of NC_083729.1, forward strand.
TCTAGTCACTAGTGTTCTCTTCATCTTTTGAACTCCTATAGTACTGTATATACACCATATATTCTTTACCTTATCACAGCTGCCTTATCTGTTTTTTTACTTTTTTGGCATACACTGTTATTTTCCTAACAAAATTTAAGCTCTGAGGGCAAGGTCCCTATTTTATATTTTTCCTCCATGTTCAGCTTAGTGCCCAATAACAGCTGAATAGATGTTGATTCTTATCCATCAAGAACTCTTTAATTTTACTCAATTCAAGGAGTTTTCCCCAGAAACCACCACTAGTGGTAGACTAAGATGACCTTACATACTACTTTACAGAAAATAAAAAGCCAGACAGGAACTGCTTCACTTCTTCCTACCTCCAACTCTGCAAACTCATTTACATGCATATCCATCATTTTTTGTTCCCTCCTGAAATTATGATAGATTTGGCACATATGAAGCAAACAAAAAAATGTTAAATAAATTATACAGTGACTAAAGTAAAGATCTATGATAGGTGCCAAACTGTGTTCAATCCGGGAACCAAGAAATCATGAAGGACTGGTTATGGTATTGTTCTAACAACAAAGTCTAAAAACAAGACCTCAAAATAATATTTTGTTAAAATTTTTTTAACTTTATAGCTTTTACTTTTACATCTAACATTGGAATACCAGTATTCAAATGTCAAATTGTAATCTAAGACTAATAAAAAATAACTCTCAATACCAAAAATGTTCAATTTCAACCATAACTTACAGAAAATGTAGTTTTCAATTAGAAAAACAATTAGAAAAAAAGTTCTTCACCAGAGATGCCCAATAGAAACAGCATGTGATCCAATTTTCTAGTAGCTATATTAAAAAAAATCAGTGAAATTAATTTTAATATAAATTTAACCCACTTATGTAAAATTTATTATCTCAACATGTAATCAATATAAAATTATGAGATATTTTACATTCTCTTTTTTCATACTAAAGCTCTGTATTTTTAATACTTACAGTATGCCTCAAATTCAGATAAGCCATACTTCAAGTGCTCAACAGCCCCATGTGGCTAGTGGCTACCCTAATTGGACAGTACACACACATACATACACAGTTTTATTAAATTCTTATCAGTTCTCTTAAAGGATAAATAGTATCATGCAGTTTAAAGGGATGCTATACCCACATATACATAATGTCAAATTTTATTTTATAATTTTTAGATTTTACTACAAATCCTATATAAATATACTAGAGTCTTCACTATCAATAGGAACCACAGGAATAAATAAAGGCTTCTGGAGAATAAGCATGCTTATTTAACTAAAAAATAATCTTTGATATTAAATAGCACTGAAAATTTATATTAAGATGCACTTCAACAAAAGAAGAGGCTTAAGTCTATACACCTTAAGCAGAATACCTTAATTTTTACATACCTTTTTAACTATCTCAAAGATGTACAAAAAATTATACTATTGATTGGCTGGGGTTTAAAGTCTATACACTTTAGGTTTAAAGACTAACCTAAAGATAAAGGGTAGTTTATGGAATTTAATTTCCAGAAGTTTTTTCCCCCACAAATACTATATGAGTTCCACATTACTTACCCATAGCCACTGATCAGATTGGAAACTTAGGCAAATCTGTGCTAGTAACTGTGTGTTTAGAAACAGCTCCCAGTCTCACAGTGTAAAGAACCACACTTGACAACTGTTTCTAACACAGTTGGGAACTACCACAGCTTTTTTCCAACTACTAAAAAAATCCATGAATAAACTGAAATCAAGACAAAAATTTATCTTAAATGCATTTTAATTTAAATATTTTACTTAAAACTTAAATATTTTACTTTAAAAACTTAAATATTTTTAGGGAGGGAGCCCAGAAGTAAAGCTATTATAAAAAACTGCTTTTTAAAAGTCTGACTTGCGATAATCAGATATTTATAATTGTATTTTATATACAGTTACAAACTCTAAAAAATTTAACTATTCAGGATACTGTTCTGTACTTCCATTAACATATTCAGTTATTATTTATACACATACACACACACACACACACAATTCTGCTGAATTTTCACCACAACATGAACTATAGGGATTATCTAATACTGGTCAGAGAAAATATATTTGACCACTGAATAATAGTCTTTAGAAGCCACATCTTTGACATTATAAAGAACTACTAAAAACTCAAACAAGGCTTCATTTCAACAGAAGAAATTTAGACCACTCTTCATTCTGACAGAAAGTATGTTCAACAAATATTTGCTGAATGAGTAAAGAATAAATGAATGGGACTTCGCTGGTGGCACAGTGGTTAAGAATCTGGCTGCCAATGCAGGGAACACGGGTTCAATCCCTGATCTGGGAAGATCCACATGCCACAGAGCAACTAAGCAACTGAGCCTACACGCCACAACTACTGAAGCCTGTGCTCTGCAACAGAGTAGCCCCCGTTCGCCACAAGTAGAGAAAGCCTGCATGCAACGAAGACCCAACGCAGTCAAAAAAAAAAAAAAAAGAATAAATGAATGAATGTGCCATGCACTATGTGAGATACTGGTAAAACAGAGCAACCAAACAGAATATTGTACTTACCCTCCAAGAGCTTAGATGAGACATAAATAACTAAGCAGGCAATAATAATACAGTATGTCATACGCTGTAAAAAGGATAAGCGGAAGGTACTATGGGAACACACAAGAATATCTAATCCAATCTTAGATGATGTTAGGGTATGATGCTGGGGTATTAGTGAAGGTTTCTTGAAGAAGGTCCAAGGTGAGATGATAACTACTGGGAGTTAGTTAAGCAGAAGGAATAGTGTTTGTGAAGACCTGAAGGTGCTCACCTCCAGAAGTCTCAAAGAACTGCACGTTGGTCCGTACAGCTGTATCACATAGCAGGGTCCAGATTACGAAGGGTGCTACAAACACTTTAAAGAATTTAGATTTTATCTTGAAGGCCAAGGCTAGCCACTAAAGGGTTTTAAATATAGAACAGTGACATGTTCTGATTTGTGTTTTAGGGAGATTACCTGAACAATGTATAGATAGATAATTGGATGGCACTGGTGGCAAGAGGCCAATTAGGAAACTATGGAGTAATACAATGGAGAGATGAACATAGCTTGAACTATGGTAATAAAAATGAAAGAACTGAATAGATTTGAGATATATTCACAAGGTAAATTCGTAAAACTTGGTGACTGAATGGATATGGGTTGGGTGGAGGAGAGGATGGAGCCAAGAATAATATTGATCTGGGCAATCCACTGGATGGTGGTGCCATGTACTAATAAGGAAGGAACCTTTGTAGGTAAGACAGGGATGTGGAGGGAAAAAAAAAAGGTTTGGATTTTTCTTTTTAATGAGAACGTTTTTTGTTTTGTTTTGTTTTGTTTTGCTGCATTGGGTCTTCGTTGCTGCGCGCAGGCTTTCTCTAGTTGTGGCGAGCAGGGGCTATTCTTCGTTCCGGTGTGTGGGTTTCTCTTTGCAGCAGCTTCTCTTGTTGCAGAGCAGGGGCTCTAGGTGTGTGGGCTTCAGTAGTTGCAGCACGTGGGCTCAGTAGTTGTGGCTCACGGGCTCTAGAGCGCAGGCTCAGTAGTTGCGGCGCGTGGACTTAGTTGTTCTGCAGCATGTGGGATCTTCCCAGGCCAGGGCTCGAACCCATGTCCCCTGCATTGGCAGGCAGATTCTTAACCACTGTGCCACCAGGGAAGTCCCCAGGTTTGGACTTTGAGTTTTGAGGAAGCTGTGGGACATTCACGTGGAGACTCCCAACAAAACTAAATATATTGATCTCAGGCTCCAGTGAGTGATTTGGGTTGGAGATAAAAAATTAGAGAGTTTGCCACTCTGAAAATATACTCTGGTAGGAGTGAAGATTCAGAAAGTGTAGATTAGCTGTCATTATTTATATATGGTACAATACTGGTGTTTCATGGCAGATGTGTCATGGCAGATGTGTCATCCAACTCTTGAGAATTAGCCATATGATGTAAGTGGATAGTTAGCAATGTCAAAATTATCATTACTGTATATATAAAAATGTATCTGTGGGTCCTGAATTGACAAGAATTCATACTCTAGCTTGATAAAAAATAAAAGAAAATCAACTGACAACTACTAATTCAAGGACTAATATCCTTTGGGAGTAGCTTAGCTTTATTTTCATTCTTTCCTGTTACATATCACATTTTGTTCTCCTAAGACATTTCCTCCCACTGCTTTCAGGGAAAGGAGTATTGAATAGCCTCCCCCCCAGATGGAACATTTTAAAACTCTTTCTTCTATTCCCGTATCTTACCTCCAGTTTTGCATTTTCAATATTTCCTAATGTGACAAAATTCATAAAATACAATCATTCTTTTCTATTTTATCAAACAAGAAAAACTATTTTAAAGTAACTTTCATAAATTTTAAGTATTTTTAAAGTTCAATTGGAAAACAACATAATTCAAAAGTATCATTACATCCAAAGTAGAAGCTGATATGACAAGAATATCAAGTGCATCATTAATTCAAGATCAGAATGACCATGGTCCCAAATCAATAATTAAGACAAACCTAATTCTAAGGCTAACATAAGATTCATATAAGTCATTAATTAAAAGCTATTAATTTTCATCTATTTGCTAGTCACTATGAATATAAAAATCTGCCATTGAGGGACTTGATCTAGTAGGGAAGCTAGACATGTAAACAAATAACTGAAGCAATATAATAAGTGCCATGCTAAAAGCACACGAGGTGTTAGTAAAGTATAAAATAGGACACACAAATCACCATATGCACACAGCTTAAAAGGAAACAATTTAGCCTGTCCCTAGTTTTATTTTCACATGAAATTTAGACAATTTTAGAAATGCCTTTTATTAGTTTAGTTTTATAGAAAAGGAGTAGTGAAAGCCAGGAGAGTAAAGTATGAAGGTCAAAATGAGAATAAGGCTATTATATTCTTACAAGCATTAAATGCTTAACCTTTGTTGTAAATTCACACAACAAACTACTTAAATGAAAGAAGGAAAATGGACCGAGAGACTAAGCATCATCAGTTCTCTTTCTTTCACAGTTCCATAGTTAGACCACAATTCTGAGACTGCATGATTTCTAGCAATATTTTACAGATCAAAAGATCAGATGACAGGAAAGATATTATTAGTGGTCATCTGAGGCCCACTAAGGTTCAGTGAAATGCTGAAGGTTAGAAAGCTAGTAAGTGGTAGCAAAGTGATTTTTAGCTCAGTGGACTCCAAGTACAATGTTTTTATCTGTTTTCACAAAATGTAACTTGGATGTCTCAAAAAAGCTTATTATATAATCAATACAGATGATGATAATGATAGTAAATGGAATAATAATAGTACTATTACAAACTAGTGTACCCAACACTGAAAACTTCCACGTGCAGGCACTATTATTTCAAGTGTTTTCTATATGAATTAACTCACTGAATCCTTGTATCAACTCTTTGAGGAACATATTATTATTCCTATTTTACAGATGAGAAAACTAGGCACAGAGAGGTTAAACATCTTGCCCAAGGCCACAAAATATTAAGAAGCAGAGGCAGAATGTGAACTCAGTCTAGCTCCAGAGCCCCATACTCTTTACCACTGTGCTATCTAAATACACATTAGTCATGCGAAATACTATTGGATATACTTATCACTAGGAGTATATTAGCATATAAAACAATACCATGAAATGGAACATATACTTTTGGAAATGTTAAAGAATTTTAAAAAATGAAATCATAATTTTTCATGTCTTATTTTATTCGAAGTGTTAATGAGTTAACACTTTATATAAAAATACCACAACATATATATCAGACCCTTTATTTTCATAATGAGTATCTCCTTAGATCTTTTTGTAAAGAGCCCCTGCTCTGTAAATATCAATAATATTTTGATATTTTATTTTACATATTTGATGGCATAGCACAATGTTTACGAATACAGGCTCTGGAAAGATTGTTTAGCTCTTTGTTAGAATACTGGCTTAGTGGTTGTGCAATCTTGGAAAGGTTCCTTAACCTGTTTGATTTTCAGTGCATCTATAAAATGGAGATAATGGTGCGTACCTCATAAAATTTTTGTGAAGATTAATACTTAACACAGGCCCTGGCAGAGATAACATTCCAATGTTAGCTATTATCATAATTGAGATGGGATGCTGAAAGTTAGCAAGATGCACTCAAAATATATTTCAAATTCTAACTAGAGGCCTTTATTATATTATCGAATTCAATCTTCAAAAAAACCTTTAAAATGTAGAAATAATGATTCTTATCACAAAATATTTCTCACGATGAGTGATTAGAATAGTTCTTGACTAGTAGAAAACACAATGTGAAATCCACAAATGCCAAGGCTGACCACTGATAAAAATGAATACTGATCATTTCATTTTAGGAGGCTATAATATTATTCCAATGATCCTGCCACAAATTTAAAGTATGTGTCACAATTTTTTCCCAATTATAAAAATGTTCACAATTGCCAAGACATGGAAGCAACCTAAGTGTCTGACAGATAAATGGATAAAGAAGATATCATGTACACACACACACACACACACACACACACACACACACACAATGGAATACTACTCAGCCATAAAAAAGAATGAAATCTTGCCATCTGTAACAACATGGATGGACTTGGAGGGTATTATGCTAAGTGAAATGAGTCAGAGGAAGAAAAATACTGTATGACATCACTTATATGTGGAATCTAAAAAATAAAACAAACTAGTGAATATAATAAAAAAGAAACAGATTTAGATACAGAGAAGTAATGGTTACCAGTGGGGAGAGGGAAGGGGGGAGGGGCAAGATAAGGGTGAGGGTTTAAGAGGTATAAACTACTATGTATAAAATAAGCTACAAGGATATACAGTACAACACAGGGAATATAGCCAATATTTTATAATAACTATAAATGGAATATAACCTTTAAAAATTGTGAATCACTATGTTGTACACCTGAAACTTATGTAACATTGTACATCAACTATATCCTAATTTTTAAAAAGTTCACTTAGAAAATGTGAACAAGAAAAACACAAAAGGAGAAAGTTATTAAAATCTCATCACCCAGAGTTTATTACCATTAATATTTTAGAATATTCAAGTTATTTTTTCTCTATACAAATTACATAACTGAAACACTGTATGCACTGTTTGTATTTTGCTTTTTTATTTTCATTATATCATGAGCATATATCATGAACATATAGTTCATGATACAGGTCACAAAATTTCTTTCTGAAACATGTTTTCCAACGGCTACAGAATAAAAATGTTCCATAATTTATGTAATCAGCCCCTTGTTAAATTTATTTAACCAGTCCCCTCTTATTTAAAGTTTCCTTTTTTTTTCTTGGTCATATTTGTGAACTGTTTTAATCATGACAACAATTTACCCTTTCAGGACAGATGATTTTTGACAAAGCTTTATGTCATTCAGAGTCAAACAAGATGACTTAGCAAGCTAGGAAGTAATAATAGTTATTAGTTAAATAATAAATAACTAGACTTTTATTAAAGTACCTATTATGAAGCAGGCACGTCACCAACAAACATTATTTCATCATTACTACTATCCTATAAGGTTGATACTATTATTCCCATTTTAGAAATGTGGAAACTGAGGTTTAGAGAAAGTAACTTTCTGGAAGTCAAAAAGTCAGTAAGTGTTAGGGCTGGGATTTGATTCAGGAACCCAGTCTTAACTTCTGTTCCATACTACCTTCCTAACAACAACAACAAAATCAATAATACAACCAACAATACCAGCCCAACAACAGCAAAGTGAAGCTAACATTTTATCAATATGCCAGGCACTATGATCACTGTTTTACATACATTATTCTCTATATTCCTATAAAGGAGACCTACTGATTATGAGTCCAACTTGTCTATTTTGTTCTCAGAATATGTTTATATACCCATTTGACCCTGGAACACATGGGGTTAGGGGCACTGATCCTCCTTGCAAGGTTGAAAATCCACCTATAACTTACAGTCGGCCCTCCACATTGGCAGTTCCTGATCTGTGGATTCAACCAACCACAAATCGTGTAGTACTGTAGTATTTACTATTAAAAAAAAACCACGTATAAATGGACATATGCAGTTCAAACCTGTTTAAGGGTCAACTGTATGTTTTTATCTTCATGCCTTTATTCACGTGGTCTTCTTGCTTACAATATCCATCTCTTTTGTTTCTACTTACATAAGGTAATAGTTCAGTGTTCTGTCAAGTCCCTCATTCTCTATAAAGCCTTTCCAACTTTCCCGTCTCGGACTGCTTTCTGATTGCAACTCATAAAAAGTCAATCAAGTATAGAGTATTAGAAAGAAAACTCTACCTAGTTGTATGAGTTTGGACAAGCCAATTAACCTCTCTCTCTATACTTCAATTCTTTGCCTGCAAAATGAAAAGGGATGGACTAGACCAGCAGTCCTCAAACTTCAGCATCAGAATCATGTAGTGGTCTTGTTAAAACACCTTGTTGAGCTGTACCCCCAGTGTTTCTGAATCAGACAGAGGGGAGGGGGATTTGAATTTACATTGTTGCTAACAAGTTCCCAGGGATGCTACTGCTGGGAAAGGGATGACACTTTGAGAACTACTGGGACCAAACAAAGAAAAGTCCTTGAATGCCAAGGTAAAGGGTTCGGTCTTTATTCTGTTAAGAAAACATGGAAAATTTTAAATTAGTGTTGTAGCATTTATAAAAACTTTTGTTAAGAGGTGGCTAAAGCAGCAATAGGGCACAATAAAAAGACTCCTTCAATAATGGCAACAAATCAGAAAGCCCCGGATTAGGGTGGTGGTAGTAAGAACAGGAAAAAAAACCCCAAAAAAGTCTCAAAACATATGGCTCAGTCGCTCTTCCCTGCTAACGTTTTTGCCATTATCCACTGGAAAGCTACATGTATACATACTACTATTACCTATAAAACACAACATGAAATCAGAAATCACTTTCTGGCATAGCAAAGTCACTATAATGTAACTGTTAGGGATCTAATGTTCAAGTTACTTTCTAAGTATATTTCAATTCCAAACTTTAAAAAATAAAAACCTAGGGGAAAATGACAGTATAGGTAGACTCATTTTATCTCCAAGACTCCTTAACATTATTAGTAGGGAAATAAAAAGATATAAACCCTTACAACAAAGAGAACAGGATAAAGCCATCAATACACGAGATTTCAATGGATTTCTAGAAGACACAAAAATAAAGGAATGTTGACTAGTGAAGCAAAGTAGAGGAAGCTACTGCCTAGTAAAGCATGTTAGAGGCTACAAGAGGAGGGAACTGTCAAGTTCTCTCAAAACCTCAGAGAAGCTTTGAACTCTGAAAATGCAAGTACAAAACAAAGGACAACAGTGATATGTGGATCTGAAAAACAATGGCATTCACTGCAGATCAGTAAAAGTAAGTCGAAGTCTCATCAAACTACCAAATAAGAGTGAAGGTAGAATAAAGAAATTTCCGGACATGCAGAGACTTACAAAGTTTTTCTCCTGTACAGGAACTTACTTGAGGACATATTTCAACTGAAGCAGGGAGTAAACCCAGAAAGGGGAAGACCTGGGATGCAGTAATTAATGAGGTCATCACAGAAAAGCAACAAAGGGAAGATAGTCTAAGGTAAAGGGTGTGAAGGAGGCCCAAAGAAACTAAGTATAGATTGGACCAGGGCTCCAAAGAGCTACAGGAATGAAATTTCCTGGAAAAGGGGGAAATTAATAGGTTAGATAGTAGGGAGCTTAGAAAAAATTGAGGACATGATAAAGGCAATAGGTGAAATATAAAAAAGAATCCATCAGAACAGTTAGGCATGATTTCTTTTGAGTGGCATAAGAATATATCAGGTAGTAGAGAAAGAAACAGAATCTAGCATATGCTTGGCTCGACAGAGAAAATATCCCCGTAAGTATAATAAGATGAACACTTATTATTTTTCAACTTCTAGAATCAACCTACATACAAATCAATAATATTCCATTAACAATATGATAAATGTTACCAACCTTGATAATGAAAATATAGAGCCATTAATATTCTCATCTTACAAAGGAGAGAGTCTACAGATACTGTCCATAGTTAAGGAAAAATAAAGTTAAACTTTAAGTATGTTGTTTAAAGTTATATTGGGATGAGGTGGGTGGAGGGAATGCTGTAAGTAAACCATCATAGCACAAATCAACAAGCAATGTTTAAATTTGATAGAGACAAAGCAGGATAAGCTTTGAGCAGCCAAAATAAACCTCATGCTATTTATGCACAGAAATTCATCCAATTACTCAAAGTTCACTGCTCAGGATCCATCTATTTTTACTCTGCACACAATTCTCTTAATTAAGGCATCAGATTTCCAAGTCTTCATACCTAATTGTGCAGGCAGAACTGTTATTTAAAGACTACAAAATCAGTATATAAATTGTCCCAGTCAACAAAGAACATGCCATTTGTTTGGAGAGAAAAGACATACATGGCAATTAATGAGCAAAACTGTGTGTGTGTGTGTATGTGTGTGTGCGTGTGTGTCTCACTGTACCAGAGCACCACCATGTCACACAAGACAATTAGAGACTACGAATATAAAATAAGATGTTATCTCTGGGGAATTCCCTGGCAGTTCAGTGGTTAGGACTCTGTGTTTCCACTGCAGGGGTCCAGGGTTCGAGCCCTGGTTGGGGAACTAAGATCCCGCAAGCCGCGTGGCGGGAAAAAAAATGTTACCTCTGTAGAGCAAATAATTTACATAAAAGAAAAGCAATAAAAATAAAAATAAATGTAGTTCAAAATCATAGGGGAAGATTTCACAGAATGAACAGAGGTTAGGCTTGAGGATAAGATATGGGCAGGCAATGAAACATAAAAAACAAGGTGTTCAGAAAGGAAAAGGGATACTAAAAACGCAAGCAAAGATAGGAGTCCAGTGAACCTGTGTTACTCAGGAGCTTTCACAGCAAGACAGGGAGCTGAGAGAAGGAACTCTTGAGGAATGCAGAGGCATTGAATAAAAATGCAAGTGGCAGAGGTAAGAGCATGGAAATGTTTTTAAGACAAGCCTATTTCTTACCACCAAAATTACGAGCTGGAAATATAGGAATCATAAGGCAGCTCTAGCAGATTAAAAAAAAACCACTCCATTATTTTTGTGCTTTATATGGATAAATATAGAAAAAACATATTCGAATCCACCTACAAGTTTTACTGAAGTAAATGAAATATCACACTAATGAACAGCAGATGGCGCCAAAATATTATTTTTTCCACAACTGCCTTCCTTGGGTCACATAAACGATTAACTGAAATTAAAAACTCTTCATACCAGAACTGAAGAGTTAAAAAAAAAAAAGACAAATTATCCAGGTTTTCATGTGGTATACTAACAGATTATTAATAACAATGTCCTAGAGTGTGAATACATACAGAAAAACACAAGGTTGCACCAAATGCAAAAAACTTTACCAGTTGTAAACACTTGCTTTTACTAAAAATTTAACTATACTTCTTACATAGGAGTTACTAGTCCAGAAAAAGTACTGATATCTACAAAACCAAAGGGATTCAGACCAACATTTTCATAATAAACCTTTAATTAATGGCACTAACGGAACTGATCAGCAATATGGGTAATTTAAAGCTACCCTTCACAGAAATGTATTTCCTTTCTGATTCTAAGATGTGTAAGGGGGAACATTACCACAATAAAATATACCCACTGATCTCAAGATCACCCGGAGTTCAGAGTATTAAAATGTAGACAAAAAAATAAACGGGGGGGGGGGACTCCCCTGGTGGCATAGTGGTGAAGAATCCACCTGCCAATGCAGGGGACACGGGTTTGATCCCTGGTCCAGGAAGATCCCACATGCCTCGGAGCAACTAAGCCTGTGTGCCACAACTACTGAAGCCCCCGTGCCTAGAGCCTGTGCTCTGCAACAAGAGAAGCCACCGCAATGAGAAGCCTGCGCACTGCAATGAAGAGTAGCCCCCGCTCCCTGCAACTAGAGAAAGCCTGCACGCAGCAACGGAGACCCGATGCAACCAAAAAATAAATATAAGTAAATAAATGGGGGATTTGGGGAACAACTGTGTCAACATCAGTGGTTCACTTTTATGATGTATGGGTTATGTTAAGATAAAACTAGTTTGTACTGATTAGGGTGGGGTGAGAGGGAGGAAAACTTGGCAAGACTTTAATAGGTGCTGGATGACTTACACAGAGAAAAACAGTACATTTTCACAAATTCATAAATGGATGAGACTTCGAGAAAGATTCCGGTCCGATCGCTCGCATACAAATAGCTAAACCTTTACTGTCTTTCTTTTCTGTAGCTACTTTTTCAGGATGTCTGAAGGTTTTACAAACCTTTAAAGCACCAAAAAAATTTTTTAAAATTTTAATCATTTTGATTGAAAATATTTCTAAAGTAAATTACCTTATTTTGCCTTTAAAACAATATCTTAAAATATAATGTAACACTTTCTTGGTTTCTATAAGATAATCATTCGATCATGAAATAAGTCTACTGCTTTATAATATGACGAGACCCTGAGGACCCACTTATCAGTACAAAGCAATTTTTTTCTTCCAGTTTTATTGAGTTATAATTGATACACAGCACTGTATATCTTTAAGGTGTACAGCATAATGATTTGACTTATATGCATCATGAAATGACCACCCCCAATAAGTTTAGTGAACATCCAACATCTCATAGAGATACAAAGTAAAACAAAGTATTTTTTCCTTGTGATGAGAACTCAGGATTTACTCTCTTAACAACTTTCATAAATAATGTACAGCAGTGTTAATCAAATTAATCATGTTGTACATTACATCTCTAGTACTTATTTATCCTATAACTGGAAGTCTGTACCTTTGGACCACCTTCACCTAATCCCCCATCCCTAAATCCCTGCTTCTGATAACCACAAATCTGATCTTTTTCTAAGAGTTTGTTTTTTGATGTATAATTGACCTACCATGTTAGTTCCTGGTGTACAGCACAGTGATTCAGTGTTTCTGTACATTACAAAATGATCTCCACAAAGCTATTTTTAAAATAAGTTGTCCTAAACTGCTGGGTTTCTTGTGTTATTCCTGCAGTTTATCAATTTTTTCTCCTTTTCTTGCTGTCATGTTGTTAGATGTCACTTCTTTTAGCTGTTCCTGAGACTAACTATAGACTCCTCTTTTCTCTGATAAACCAAAGAAATATCTTGCTAAACTAAACATGTGGTTTTAAAAGTATTAGAGGAGCTTAGAAGACTTTTCCAAGAATAAAGTGATGGGCTTTAGAACTATGTCAGACTGCTTAGAAGTCATTACTGCTCCTGTTTCTTAGCATTGTTTAAGATAAATGAGATTGCTGGACAGCTTTATTCACAGTTAAAATACTTCTTTTTATCATTGTGTCCTGACTGGTTAACTCCTTTGCCAGATAGCACACAGCCAAAAGATCTCTAACAACAGCCACCTTTTTAAAAATTGGCTCTATTTCACAAGACTGATTAATACATTTAAATGACAAATATGAATATAGCTTTCAACCCTTATCTTTAACAATTATTTTACCCTGGAGCCTTACAAGGCTAACCAAAACTTTAGCCTCTTCAGCAGAAATCAAGAAGATAAGTTAAACCAAACTGTCCTTTTGTTCCATCGGAAAAAGGAAAAGTATCTTTTTTCCTTTCCCTATTATTTTTTGAACTGGGAAGTACAGCAGTGCTCAAACTTAGTTGTGCACTGAATCATCTGCAGACCTTGTAAAAACATATATGTTTTTACTTCTTATGAGGTGGACATTGTAATCAACTTTATAATATCCACTCCACCACATATGAACATGGCTATTTATGGTAATTCCATACTCCTCAAGGGTGAGCAGGCCTGAGTTAATATGGCCTAGGGAGACATAAGAAGCAGCTTGCTTTTTTTTTTTTTTAAATTAATTAATTAATTTATTTATTTTTGGCTGTGCTGGGTCTTGGTTGCTTCGCATGGGCTTTCTCTAGTAGCGGCGAGCAAGGGCTACTCTTTGCTGCGGTGCACGGGTTTCTCACTGCGGTGGCTGCTCTTGTTGTGGAGCACAGGCTCTTGGTGCAGGGGCTTCAGTAGTTGTGGCACACGGGCTCAGTAGTTGTGGCTCACGGGCTCTACAGTGCAGGGCTTAGTAGTTGTGGCGCACGGGCTTAGTTGCTCCGCGGCATGTGGGATCTTCCCGGACCAGGGATCGAACCCATGGCCCCTGCACCGGCAGGTGGATTCTTAACCACTGCGCCACCAGAGAAGTCCTGCAGCTTGCTGTTTTGACTTCTGGGTAAGAGAGGTCCTTCTCTCTTTTCTCCTAGTAGATACTAACAAGGATAAATGTTGCATTTTTATTGTAGGCAGCCATCCTACGTCCTTGAGGGAAACTAACTTGAGACAAAACATCTTGTCATGTAGGATAAGTTTTCTTGTAAGTTTTCATGTAAGCCAGTTTGAGTCAGATTTAAGTTACTCACATCTAAAAGCACCTTGAATTTTGAATAAGCTCCACTGTTCATGATAAACAACCAGGGTTGAAAGCCACTGGACTAGAAAAGTAATAATCTGAAATTCAAAAGGAATTTAACAAACCAGACTGATTTGAAGAACTGGGAAGAAAAGGGAAAAATGAGAATCAAAACCCAATATATGGGGCAACTTCTTCATAGTAAAAATGTATGTGCAAATCTCAAAATACGCACATATGTATAATTTTTTCCTTGGATCGTCCTTTAACAGTGATTATCATAGCACCAAGCATACCAATGCTTTTTAATAACTGTAACAAATATAAAATAATTAGTTCAACATTTACATTAGCTTTACAATGTTATCCCCTTTGCCTTCAAACATGTTTCAATATAGAAAATAAAACCAAAACACCACTGTTAAATTAGCTCAATATGAAACTGTCTCAAGTTTAAAATGTTGTAGATCTGTTGACACCATAGGAAAGCCAATGAGCTAATTATTAAATGATAATTTTATTCGCACATTTTTGTCAAGAACAATCACTACATAGTTGATTTTATAGACAGTGTTCTGCTCTAAGGCTAATAGAGAACAGAATTAAAGAAAATATACTTTAATTTCCACAAATGTTCTTAAATAGCTCATTTGCATGGCTCTGAAATAATCCAGTTACAGAAAACTTAAGTGAAGCCTATAATCAAATCATATGGGTATTAGTTTAATAAATTGTTCAAAACTAAGGGTCTATGAACAGCTTCTACTTTATGAAGTACCTAAGTAAAAGTTATAACTTTATTTCAAAAGTTTCACACAATTTTCTTTATACCTAGTATTTTGGGATTGTGGTACAAAAATGTTCAAAGGTATTGGCTGACTTTGAAGAAATACAGCATCTTCTACGAGAACATAAAGATAAACCTAAAGCTGGATTTATGATTTTGCTTACTGTTTTGAACAAATGGTAACCAATTTATACACTAGCATATTTGTTGGAATTTTTCATTTATTTAAATTTAAAAGTTGGTAATTTGGTCGTGTTTACAAAGGCATGTGACTGTGCCAATCTTCAGTTTATAAGACCACTACCACAACTAAGATGGCTAAACAGAATCCATCTTAAATAAATGTTCCTATTCATTAAATTAAAAAAAATTTCTTACGTACTAGTACTACCTCATGAGAAACGACATAAAGATAGTGAGACGGAGACAGAAACTACCTTTGAACTCCTCATAATTAAAGACAGTGACAGCATAAATATTAAATAAGTACCTGGATTTTAATAAATTGTTTATGTAATATATAAGCAATAGGGTCTTCTGTCAAGATGAATAAAAGTTCTTATAAAAGGTTAGGTGAATCACTCATATTCACTAGGGAAATGACATGCAAATCAATTAGGTGTTTTGACCCACAAGTAGTGGAAGTGATAAGTAAAAGAGGCAAAGCCTCAAAATTTAATTCTACTTTTTAGATCCCCAAATGAATCTGCATATGTTATTAATCATACTCTATTTGCTACATGAGACAAGAATGCTCTTTTCTCATTTATTTTGTCAACATTTTAAAGTAAAATATTAGGCTAACACTTTCAGACTTTTCTTCTATATGTACAAACAAAACGCTGGGTACTGTTTATTTTAACCTATCCAGAGTACAATTTTTCTAACCTGTAAATGAACACAAGAATTAATACAGTTTTCCATTGTATAAATTAATAAACCACAGTGTACGGTACATAATAAATGTTCAGTAAATACCTATGAATAAACAATTTGACACAAAACTGATTACAATTGTGACAAATTTCTGTTACTCCAAATCTGTTCACCTCTTCTGTGACAGACCCTAGATTTTTAGCTGAGCAGATGACCATCCAGAATACAGCCCACATTTCTCAGCCACCCTTACTGTTGACCTGACCATCTGACTAGGTTTTGGTCAATGGGATATAAGCATAAGTAGTTTGTATGACTTCTGGGATAGATTCTAAAGGAAAGAAAGAGGCCCCTTCTTTACCCTTTCTGCTTCCTGCTAGGCAGACTGTTGGAACATGAGCAGATATTTTGAACTATAAAGTAATCTGTTTATGGATAATGGAATAATAAAATAGGAGCCTAAGGTCATGGTGGAGCCTTCATACCGACCTTAGATGCTTACCTCTAGACTTTTACCACATCAGAGAAGAATAAACTTCTATCTTTTTAAACAACTATTGCTTTGGGCTTCCTGTCATCCTGACAAATCTAATTTTAATTAATAATCACACACAGTAAAAACATTCTCTACATTTGTACAAGAATCTTAAATACATTTAAGACATAGGTGGAAACAACATGGCCTATTAGAGTCAAAAGAACTTGTTCAAATCCCAGCTCTGCAATTTAGCAATACGATCTTGGGCAGATTACTTTGCTTCACTAAGCCTGTCTCCACAACTGTAAAATGACAGAAAAATATCTATTTCTTAGAATTACTGTGAGGATTAAATATAATGAAGAAGAGGGAAAATGAGGAAGCAAGAGGAAAACAAATGTCAGCAAAGAGAGCTAAGAAAAATATAAGCTGCGAAAGGAAACTCAAAAGGGTATTTTAAAACCTAAAAATAATGTACAAAGTGGGTTATTCAAACATGTTCTTTATTTCATCTTTTATAACATACAACATCTATAAAATAAGGGTGTTGTATTACATGATATCTAAGGGTTCTTCCAGCTCTAAAATTGTATCACAAAATTATGTGTTATGTCACAAATATCTATAATTATCTAGCAAGGTTGTTTAAAAACGTTCAGCTCCATGCTACTCTTGAGAAAACACACACACACACACACACACACCCACCCACCCATTGATGGCAAGCAGGATTCTCTATGATAAACCTTGATGATCATCTTCTGACTATTTTCATGTACATAACACTGTGCTGACTCTGCAAAATGTTCCATGATCTCTGACATACCTCTTGTGTGTACTCTGAGTTGCAATTTCTAAGAATTCAAGCCTTTGACGACACAACTTACAAATAAAAATCACCCTAGAGACTAAAAACAATCTTCTAATAGTTTGCAGCTTACAGATTTTGTTTAACATAGCTGCCTTTAATTAACTGCTTTAACTGATTAATTACATCATGCTTTCTTCACTTTATTGGTACAGTGTTGTATCAGACAGGCTTGCTTAAAAGCTGCAGTAATGAACTCCAAAAATCTCTAGCTTAAAACAACAAAGATTTATTTCTCACTCACTTTACATGTCTATCACTGGTTGGTGAAGAACTCTGCTCTGTATAACTGTTCCCCTCTAGACTTATGGAGCACCCACTCCCTGAAACATTGCTTGTAGCAGGAGCAGCAGCAGAAGGAAAGAGCTCTGGAAGGTCTCATACTGGCAATTGAATGATTGGCCTGGAAGTGACACACTCATTTCCATCCACAACTCTTTGGCTAGAACTGTTCACACGGCCCAATGACAGAGGGGTCAGAAAGTGCCAGATGGCGCAGAGCCAAAAATATTTAGTAAGCAGTATAAATGACTACCCCAAATGCCCAGGCTAATGACACAGAAAGAGGTTAAACGAATGTTTTCCAGTGATACAGATTTGAAAAATTATTAATTTTAATAGTCATATAATCACTTAACAAAACTAAAATCTTAAGGAACCTCACAGAATTCACCAACATTCTTCCTATAGAAACTATCAGACTCCACGGGAATCAACATCAAATGCTTTAAGTCAATAAAGAATGGATGTACATATCTATACATCTGTACCTATATAGGCAGTTATAGATATATACAAACACATATTCTCCTGAAGACAGTACAGTTTAGGGAAAGAGAGACGGCAATGCTTGCCCAAATTCAAGGCTTTTAAAAAGGCCATTTAATTTATCCCAATTAGTGTTAAGTTTCCCATGCCACTTAGAAAAAACAAAATTTTTAAAAACACTGCCTGTATGAGTCAATAAGTCACCAACGGTTATATATTTATTTATTTATTTATTTTTTATATAGCAGGTTCTTATTATTCATTTTATACATATTAGTGTATACATGTCAATCCCAATCTCCCAATTCATCACACCACCACCCACCCCCCGCCACTTTCCCCTCTTGGTGTCCATATGTTTGTTCTCTACATCTGTGTCTCTATTTCTGCCCTGCAAACCGGTTCATCTGTACCATTTTTCTAGGTTCCACATATATGCGTTAATATACGATACTAGTTTTTCTCTTTCTGACTTATTTCACTCTGTATGACAGTCTCTAGATCCATCAACATCTCTACAAATGACCCAATTTTGTTCCTTTTTATGGCTGAGTAATATTCCATTGTATATATGTACCACAACTTCTTTATCCATTCATCTGTCAGTGGACACTTAGGTTGCTTCCATGTCCTGGCTATTATAAATAGTGCTGCAATGAACATTGGCGTGCATGTGTCTTTTTGAATTATGGTTTTCTCTGGGTATATGCCCAGTAGTGAGATTGCTGGGTCATATGGTAACTCTATTTTTAGTTTTTTAAGGAACCTCCATACTGTTCTCCATAGTGGCTGTATCAATTTACATTCCCACCAACAGTGCAAGAGGATTCCCTTTTCTCCACACCCTCTCCAGCATTTGTTGTTTGTAGATTTTCTGATGATGCCCATTCTAACTAGTGTGAGGTGATACTTCCTTGTACTTTTGATTTGCATTTCTCTAATAATTAGTGATGCTGAGCAGCTTTCCATGTACCTCTTGGCCATCTGTATGTCTTCTTTGGAGAAATGTCTACTTAGGTTTTCTGCCGTTTGTTTTTTTAATATTGAGTTGCATGAGCTGTTTTGGAGATTAATCCTTTGTCCATTGCTTGGTTTGCAAATATTTTCTCCCATTCTGAAGGATGTCTTTTCGTCTTGTTTATCGTTTCCTTTGCTGTGCAAAAGCTTTTAAGTTTCATTAGGTCCCATTTGTTTATTTTTGTTTTTATTTCCCTTACTCTAAGAGGTGGATCAAAAGAGATCTTGCTGTGATTTATGTCAAAGAGTGTTCTTCCTATGTTTTCCTCTAAGAGTTTTATAGTGTCTGGTCTTACATTTAGGTCTCTAATCCATTTTGAGTTTATTTTTGTGTATGGTGTTAAGGAGTGTTCTAATTTCATTCTTTTACATGTAGCTGTCCAGTTTTCCCAGCACCACTTATTGAAGAGAATGCCTTTTCTCCATTGCTTCCTTTACCTCCTTCTCCTTGCCTCCTTTGTCATAGATTAGTTGACCATAGGTGCATGGGTTTATCTCTGGGCTTTCTAACCTGTTCCATTGATCTATGTTTCTGTTTTTGTGCCAGTACCATATTGTCTTGATTACTGTAGCTGTGTAGTATAGTCTGAAGTCAGGGAGTCTGATTCCTCCAGCTCCGTTTTTTTCCCTCAAGACTGCTTTGGCTATTCGGGGTCTTTTCTGTCTCCATACAAATTTTAAGATTATTTGTTCTAATTCTGTAAAAAATGCCATTGGTAATTGGATAGGGATTGCACTGAATCTATAGATTGCTTTGGGTAGTATAGTCATTTTCACAATATTGATTCTTCCAATCCAAGAACATGGTATATCTCTCCATCTGTTTGTATCATCTTTAATTTCTTTCATCAGTGTCTTATAGTTTTCTGCATACAGGTCTTTTGTCTCCTTAGGTAGGTTTATTCCTAGGTATTTTATTCTTTTTGTTGCAATGGTAAATGGGAGTGTTTCCTTAATTTCTCTTTCAGATTTTTCATCATTAGTGTATAGGAATGCAAGAGATTTCTGTGCATTAATTTTGTATCCTGCAACTTTACCAAATTCATTGATTAGCTCTAGTAGTTTTCTGATGGCATCTTTAGGATTCTCGATGTATAGTATCATGTCATCTGCTAACAGTGACAGTTTTACTTCTTCTTTTCCAATTTGGATTCCTTTTATTTCTTTTTCTTCTCTGACTGCCGTGGCTAGGACTTCCAAAACTATGTTGAATAACAGTGGCGAGAGAGGACATCCTTGTCTTGTCCCTGATATTAGAGGAAATGCAGTTTTTCACCGTTGAGAATGACGTTTGCTGTGGGTTTGTTATACATGGCCTTTATTATGTTGAGGTAGTTTCCCTCTATGCCCACTTTCTGGAGAGTGTTTATCATAAATGGGTGTTGAATTTTGTCAAAAGCTTTTTCTGCACCTATTGAGATGATCATATGGTTTTTCTTCTTCAGTTTGTTATTATGGTGTATCACATTAACTGATTTGCGTATATTGAAGAATCCTTGCATTCCTGGGATAAATCCCACTTGATCATGGTGTATGATCCTTTTAATGTGTTGTTGGATTCTGATTGCTAGTATTTTGTTGAGGATTTTTACATCTGTATTCATCAGTGATACTGGTCTGTAATATTCTTTTTCTGTAGTATCTTTGTCTGGTTTTGGTATCAGGGTGATGGTGGCTTCATAGAATGAGTTTGGGAGTGTTCCTTCCTCTGCAATTTTTTGCAAGAGTTTGAGAAGGATAGGTGTTAGCTCTTCTCCAAATGTTTGATAGAATTCACCTGTGAAGCCATCTGGTCCTGGACTTTTGTTTGTTGGAAGATTTTTAATCATAGTTTCAATTTCATTACTTGTGATTGGTCTGTGCATATTTTCTAATTCTTCCTGGTTCACTCTTGGAAGGTTATACCTTTCTAAGAATTTGTCCATTTCTTCCAGGTTGTCCATTTTATTGGCATACAGTTGCTTGTAGTAGTCTCTTAGTATGCTTTGTATTTCTGCGGTGTCTGTTTTAACTTCTCCTTTTTCATTTCTAATTTTATTGATTTGAGTCCTCTCCCTCTTTTTCTTGATGAGTCTGGCTAATGGTTTATCAATTTTGTTTATCTTCTCAAAGAACCAGCTTTTAGTTTCATTATCTTTGCTATTGTTTTGTTTCAATTTCATTTATTTCTGCTCTGATCTTTATGATTTCTTTCCTTCTACTAATTTTGGGTTTTGTTTGCTCTTCTTTCTCTAGTTCCTTTAGGTGTAAGGTTAGATTGTTTACTTGAGATTTTTCATGTTTCTTGAGGTAGGCTTGTATTGCTATAAACTTCCCTCTTAGAACAGCTTTTGCTGCATCCCATAGGTTTTGGATCATGGTGTTTTCATTGTAATTTGTGTCTAGGTATTTTTTGATGTCCTCTTTGATTTCTTCAGTGATCTCTCGGTTATTCAGTAACGTATTGTTTAGCCTCCATGTGTTTGTGTTTTTTACGTTTTTTTCCCTGTAATTGATTTCTAATCTCATAGCATTGTGGTCTGAAAAGATGCCTGATATGATTTCAGTTTTCTTAAATTTACTGAGGCTTGATTTGTGACCCAAGATGTGACCTATCCTGGAGAATGTTCCGTGTGCACTTGAGAAGAAAGTGTAATCTGCTGTTTTTGGATGGAATATCCTATAAATATCAATTAAATCTATCTGGTCTACTATGTCATTTAAAGCTTGTGTGTCCTTATTAATTTTCTGTTTGGATGATCTGTCCATTGGTGTAAGTGAGGTGTTAAAGTCCCCCACTATTACTGCGTTACTGTCGATTTCCTCTTTTATAGCTGTTAGCAGTTGCCTTATGTATTGAGGTGCTCCTATGTTGGGTGCATATATATTTATAATTGTTATATCTTCTTCTTGGATTGATCCCTTGATCATTATGTAGTGTCCTTCCTTGTCTCTTGTAACATTCTTTATTTTAAAGTCTATTTTATCTGATATGAGTATTGCTACTCCAGCTTTCTTTTGATTTCCATTTGCATGGAATATCTTTTTCCATCCCCTCACTTTCAGTCTGTATGTGTCCCTAGGTCTGAAGTGGATCTCTTGTAGACAGCATATATATGGGTCTTGTTTCTGTATCCATTCAGCAAGCCTGTGTCTTTTGTTTGGAGCATTTAATCCATTCACATTTAAGGTAATTATCAATATGTATGTGCCTATTTTCATTTTCTTAATTGTTATGGGTTTGTTTTTGTAGGTCCTTTTCTTCTGCTGTGTTTCCCACTTAGAGAAGTTCCTTTAGCATTTGTTGTAGAGCTGGTTTGGTGGTGCTGAATTCTCTTCGCTTTTGCTTGTCTGTAAAGCTTTTGATTTGTCTGTGGAATCTGAATGAGATCCTTGCCGGGTAGAGTAGTCTTGGGTGTAGGTTCTTCCCTTTCATCACTTTAAATATATCATGCCACTCCTTTCTGGCTTGTAGAGTCTCTGCTGAGAAATCAGCTGTTAACCTTATGGGAGTTCCCTTGTATGTTATATGTCGTCTTTCCCTTGTTGCTTTCAGTAATTTTTCTTTGTCTTTAATTTTTGTCAATTTGATTACTATGTGTCTCGGTGTGTTTCTCCTTGGGTTTATCCTGCCTGGGACTCTCTGCGCTTCCTGGACTTGGGTGGCTATTTCCTTTCCCACGTTAGGGAAGTTTTCTACTATAATCTCTTCAAATATTTTCTCGGGTCCTTTTTCTCTCTCTTCTCCTTCTGGGACCCCTATAATGCGAATATAGTTGCGTTTAATGTTGTCCCAGAGGTCTCTTAGGCTGTCTTCATTTCTTTTCATTCTTTTTTCTTTATTGTGTTCCGAGGCAGTGAATTCCACCATTCTGTCCTCCAGGTCACTTATCCGTTCTTCTGCCTCAGTTATTCTGCTATTGATTTCTTCTAGTGTATTTTTCATTTCAGTTATTGTATTGTTCATCTCTGTTTGTTTCTTCTTTAATTCCTCTAGGTGTTTGTTCTTTAATTCTTCTAGGTCTTTGTTAAACATTTCTTGCATCTTCTCGATCTTTGCCTCCATTCTGTTTCCGAGGTCCTGGATCATCTTCACTATCATCATTCTGAATTCTTTTTCTGGAAGGTTGGCTATCTCCACCTCATTTAGTTGTTTTTCTGGGGTTTTATCTTGTTCCTTCATCTGGTACATAGTCCTCTGCCTTTTCATCTTGTCTATCTTTCTGTGTGTGTGGTTTTTGTTCCACAGACTGCAGGACTGTAGTTCTTCTTGCTTCTGCTGTCTGCCCTCTGCAAGGGTTATATATTTAAATGCTTATAAAGGTTGGAAGTAAAGAAGGGAGTGAAGTGAAACACTAAGAAATGGTGGGGGATACAGGGAACTGTGGAGAGTTTATGGCTCATGCAATCCTTACCGAGTGCTAAAACCCTGGCCAACTGTTGCCATATTGGAATTCAAGCCAGTGATATCAGGTGATCTGAAATGTTGAAGGAACCAGAGAATCAAGATTATGTGGAATCTCACATTTAAAATGTTGGAAACCAACTGAATTTATTTTTTAGGAACATTGTTTAGAACAAATAAGACATTCCATTCCACTGACCAGATAAGTATGCTGGCTGCAAATCTGAAACCTCTAGGGTAGGGTGAAGTGAAAAATTTTTTGTGCACACATCTTTCTGGAAGCTGCCCGAATCCTGACTGTTGTCTTAGGCATCTTAAAAAAAAATAAACCCTTATTTTTTGGGGGTGAGGAAAGAATCTTCAGGTAAACTAGCAGTCTGACAGAACATGCCTAAAATACGTTTTACAATTCTGCTTTTTAAGTTATTTAAAATATATAAATATAAAAATTACCTTAGGAAGCACTTTTAGCAGAAGTTCCTAGTTAAAGCATTTTAATGAAGTCAAGGCAGGAGAGTTTAGTTCTTTTGTAGGGATTAAACAAAGGGATCCAAAAGGCATATCCAAGAAGATCTCCCAAAATCCAATTAAATAGTTCAGATTTTTCTGAAATAACTGTTGTCCTTCATATACAGTGTTATCCATAAACAAGATGAAAAGACAACCCTCAGAATGGTAGAAAATATTTGTAAATGAAGCAACTGACAAAGGATTAATCTCCAAAATATACAAGCAGCTCATGCAGCTCAATATCAAAAAAACAAACAACCCAATCCAAAAATGGGCAGACGACCTAAATAGACACTTCTCTGGAGAAGATATACAGATTGCCAACAAACACATGAAAGAATGCTCAACATCACTGATCAATAGAGAAATGCAAATCAAAACTACAATGAGGTATCACCTCACACCAGTCAGAATGGCCATCATCAAAAAATCTACAAACAATAAATGCTGGAGAGGGTGTGGAGAAAGGGAACCCTCTTGCACTCTTGGTGGGAATGTAAATTGATACAGCCACTATGGAGAACAATATGGAGGTTCCTCAAAAAACTAAAAATAGAACTACTATACAACCCAGCAATCCCACTACTGGGCATATACCCAGAGAAAACCATAATTCAAAAAGACACATGCACACCAATGTTCATTGCAGCACTATTTACAATAGCCAGGACATGGAAGCAACCTAAGTGTCCACTGACAGATGAATGGATAAAGAAGTTGTGGTACATATATACAATGGAATATTACTCAGCCATAAAAAGAAACAAAGTTGAGTTATTTGTAGTAACAAATATTTGTAGGTGGATGGACCTAGAGACTGTCATACAGAGTGAAGTCAGAAAGAGAAAAACAAATACCGTATGCTAACATATATATATGGAATCTAAAAAAAAAAACATAAAATGGTTCTGAAGAATCTAGGGGCAGGACAGGAATAAAGACACAGACATAGAGAATGGACTTGGGGACACGGGGAGGGGGAAGGGTAAGCTGGGACAAAGTGAGAGAGTGGCATGGACATATATACACTACCAAATGTAAAATAGCTAGCTAGTGGGAAGCAGCCGCATAGCACAGGGACATCAGCTCGGTGCTTTGTGTCCACCTAAAAGGGTGGGATAGGGAGGGTGGGAGGGAGACTCAAGAGGGAGGGTATATGGGGATATATGTATATGTATAGCTGATTCACTTTGTTATAAAGGAGAAACTAACACACCATTGTAAAGCAATTGTACTCCAATAAAGATGTTTAAAAAATAAACCAAAAAAACAAAGTGCTATACTATGGAACCCTAATATGCCTTAGGGTTGTTTTGGGAGTATATAAAAATTTTTAATAAAGCTACAGATATTCACCTAATAATGACTTATAGGGATGCATCTGTGAGATTGCTTATCTGGGACTAAAAATAGGTCTTTTTGTGAAATTAATTTATATGGCTTTTGCTTCATTTAGCACTGTGTTCAAATTAAACTTAACTCCCAGATGTATGCTTATCACAACTTTAAAACTATGCTAAAAACACTGTGCTACAGTATTTAATTAATAAACTAGGGAAACAGCTTTTTTTCCCTTTAATCCTTCCATGAGAAATAAGTAAAATTGTTCTATGCAAAAAAGAAATTACATTTATGAGCAGTCTTTGAATGTCAAGTTTTTAACTAAGAAACACAACTCCCATGTCTTTATATCATTCCCTAGACAGGAATTTCAAACTCTAAAACTTCAACTGATAAAGACAGAGTTATCTGCTTTATCTGCTGGCCAATAAGTCATTTTCAGCAGTTGTCACCATATCTTCTGTACAGGAGTATTTACTTAATTATCTGATTATTTTATTTTATTTTTATTATTATTATTATTTTTGATTATTTTAGAGTAGAGGTCTTCAAATTATGCTGAGGGAAATGTAAATACCAAAGAGATTAAAGCAGAACAGAGATGGAAAGAAAGAGGAGACTGAGGGTTTATATTTAACATGTGAATGAATATTATTAAAAATTATCACTCTCTGCCCCCTTTACTTGATATCTTGTTTCTTCACAGCATTTACCATATCAACTAATATCATTTGTCTTACACTAGACTTTAAGTTCCACTAAAACAGGACTCTTGGTTTGTACATTGCTACAAACCATTGACAATGCGCCTAGTTTCTGGCAGATGCTCAATATCTGCTCAGTGAATACATTAAATATTTTTTTCTCCTTTAATTTGTTAGAAGTGACAGGTTACACTGAGAGGTTTTCTGTAAATAAACAAACTTTGCATTTCTGGGATTAACCCCACTTGACTGTGATGTATTCTTTTGTTAATGTAAGTTGAGTTTAACTTGCTAATGTCTTAAGATTTTTGCATCCCTGCTCATAAGATTAAGTTACATCTTTCCTTGTACTGTCGTAAGTTGCTTTACGTATCAAATAGTTCTATATTATTTAACTAATGTACATAGTACAGATAGATGCTCATGAAATGATCACCCTAGTAAGTTTAGTGAACACCCATCATCTCATGTAGGTACAAAAATAAAAGAAAAAAAAAATGTTTTCCTTGTGATGAAAACTCTCAGGATTTACTCTCTTAACAACTTTCATATATAAGGTACAGCAATATTCATCAAATTAATAATGTTGTACATTACATCCCTAATACTTATTTGCCTTATAACTGGAAGTTTGTATCTTTTGACCACATTCATCCAATTCCCCATTCCCCCAATCCCTGCCTCTTATAACCATAAATCTGATCTCTTTTTCTTGAAGTTTGCTTGTTTTAAGTATCACTGACCTACAACACTATGTTAGTTTCTGGTGCACAGCATAGTGATTTGATATTTCTGTACATGACAAAATGATCACGACGATTAGTCTAGTTACCATCTGTCACCATACAAAGATATTATTATTGACTAAGGATCCTTAAATTTCTTATCCTGTGATCATATTCCTTTCTGTCTTAATATTGCTTATTTGTACCTTTTTCCCTTAATTCCTCTTGTTAGAAATTTGTTTATTGGTCCATATATTGATCTCATTATTTGTCTTTTCATTAATTTCTACTTTATATTCAGTCTTTAAAAAATCAGTATTTTTAAGCTAACGAACATCCATTCACCACATTAGCTGCAACCTACAAGTTCTAACATGTGGTGTTTCTGTGTCAAAGAGTATCAAATATTTTGTAATTTCATGTGATATTCTCTTATCTCATAAGCTATCTATATTTAGTTTTCAAATGTAGTTTTTAAAAAAAATTATTTATTTATTTATTTATGGCTGCGTTGGGTCTTCGTTTCTGTGCGAGGGCTTTCTCTAGTTGTGGCAAGCGGGGGCCACTCTTCATCGCAGAGCGCGTGCCTCTCACTATCGTGGCCTCTCTTGTTGCAGAGCACAGGCTCCAGACGCGCAGTCTCAGTAATTGTGGCTCACGGGCCCAGTTGCTCCGCGGCATGTGGGATCTTCCCAGACCAGGGCTCGAACCCGTGTCCCCTGCATTGGCAGGCAGATTCTCAACCACTGTGCCACCAGGGAAGCCCTCAAATGTAATTTTTAAAACTCACTGTTGCTGTTCAAAAGTTGTTTAAATACAATTTTTAAACTCATTATTCTTGTTAATTTCGCAATTAAACTGAGGTCCAAGAATATGCCCTATAACACTGACGTCATGAAATCTGATGAAATTTCCACTGTGACTTATACAAATTTTACTTTTGTAACTTGAAATTTGTGTACTGAAAAATAATTCATATGCTCTACTAGTGTGTCTATGTTTATGTATGTATACAGGGTTCTGTAACTTTTAAATCAAGCTTGTCAATTGTATTGTTTAATCTTCTATATCCTAAGTTTGTGAGGTATGGTTATAACTGTAGACTTGTCCATTTTTCTGTACTTTTAGGCTTTATATTTTTCTTCATACATTTCAAGGGTATTACTTTATTCTACTCCGTATCTGATTGACAGTGTGCCTAAGTAATGAATTCTAAGGTAGAAATCATTTTTCCTCATAAATGTGAAGACAGGATGCTCAGATGTCTTTCAGGTTTGTTTTTGAGAAGTTCAGTGATATTCTGACTGAAGATCATTGGTATGAGAGTCTCTCCTCCCCTCTCCAGAAGCTTTTAGGTTTTTCTCTTTATCTTTGGATGTCCTGTAATTTCATCATGATATTCCACAATGTGGGCCTTTTATCACTCACTGTCATGAATGCTTGATGAACCCTTCCAATCTGCAAATTCATGTTCTTCATTTTCGAGAAAATTTCTTGAAATATTTGTTTGAATTACTTCCTCTCAATTTTATATTTCTGAAACTTCTAGTATTTGAGAGTTGAGCCTCCCAGACTGATAATTCTCTTCTTTTCTTACCCATCTTCCATATTATTGATCTTTTGATTCTAGTTTCTGGGAGACTTCGACTTTAACAATTTTATTTGTATATCTTAAGTTCTATTTGTATTTATTTTACCCTCATTTTCCATTTTCATTCCCCTCCTTATACTAACGCAACTATTCTAAAACGTTTAACATGACTATTGCCAAACACGGATTAGTCTGTATACATGGTGTGATGAGGGACCATTTTTTCCTCTTTTTAATTTTTTAAATTATTTTTAAAAAATTTCTTAATTTAAGTATAGTTGACTTACAATATTGTGTTAATTTCTGGTGTACAGCAAAGTGATTCAGTTATACATACATACATACATGTTCTTTTCCATTATGGTTTATTACAGGATACTGAATATAGTTCCCTGTGCTATATAGTAGGACCTTGTTTATCTACTTTATATATAGTAGTTTGTATCTGTTAATCCCAAACTCCTAATTTATCCTCCCCCATCGCCTTTCCCCTTTGGGAAACCATAAATTTGTTTTTTATGTCTGCGAGTCTGTTTCAGTTTTGTCAATATTAAGTTCATGTGTGTCATAGATTCCACATATAAGTGATAACATATAGTATTTGTCCTTCTCTGACTTACTTCACTTAGTATGATAATCTCTAGGTCCATCCATGTTGTTGCAAATGACATTATTTCATTCCTTTTTTTTTATGGCTGAGTAGTATTCCACCGTGTATATATGCCACATCTTCTTTACCCATTCATCTGTTGATGGACATGCAGGTTGTTTCCAAGTCTTGGTTACTGTAAACAGTGCTTCCATGAACACTGGGGCACATATATCTTTTAGAATTGGAGTGTTCTCCAGATATAGGCCCAGGATTAGGAGTAGGATTGCTGGATCATATGGCAACTCTATTTTTAGTTTTTTAAGGAACCTCCATACTGTTTTCCATAGTGGCTGCACCAATTTACATTCCCACCAATAGTGTAGGAGGGTTCCCTTTTCTCCACACCTCTCCAGCTTTTGTTATTTGTAGACTTTTTAATGATGGCCATTTTGACTGGTGTAAGATAATACCTCATTGTAGTTTGATTTGCATTTCTCTAATAATTAGCGATGTTGAGCATCTTTTCATGTGCCTGTTGGCCATCTGTACATCTTCTTTGGAGAAATGTCTGTTTAGGTCTTCTGCCCATTTTTTGATTGGGTTGTTTGTTTCTTTGTTATTGAGTTGTATGAGCTGTTTGTATATTTTGGAAATTAAGCCCTTGCTGGCTGCAATGTTTGCAAGCATTTTCTCCCAGTCTGTAGGATGTCTTTTCGTTTTGTTTATGGTTTCCTGTGCTGTGAAAAAGCTTCTAAGTTTGATTAGGTCCTGTTTGTTTGTTTTTGCTTTTATTTCTATTGCCTTGGGAGACTGACCTAAGAAAACATTGGTACAATTTATGTTGGAGAATGTTTTGCCTATGATCTCTTCTAGGAGTTTTATGGTGTCATGTCTTTTTTTAAAATTAATTAATTAATTTATGGCTGCATTGGGTCTTCACTGCCGCGCATGGGCATTTCTCTAGTTGTGGCGAGCGGGGGCTACTCTTCGTCACGGTGCGCAGGCTTCTCATTGTGGTGGCTTCTCTTGTTGTGAAGCACAGGCTCTAGGCGCGTGGGCTTCAGCAGTTGTGGCAGGCGGGCTCAGCAGTTATGGCTTGCGGGCTCTAGAGTGCAGGCTCAGTAGTTGTGGCGCACGGGCTTAGTTGCTCCACGGCATGTGGGATCCTCCCGGACCAGGGATTGAACCCGTGTCCCCTGCACTGGCAGGCGGATTCTTAACCACTGTGCCACCTGGGAAGTCCCTATGGTATCATGTCTTGTATTTAAGGCTTTAAGCCATTTTGAGTTTATTTTCGTGTATGATGTGAGGGAGTGTTCTAACTTCACTGACTTCCATGCAGCTGCCCAGCTTTCCCAACACCACTTGCTGAAGGTGACAAGGCATCCTGACCACTGTTCTGTTTCACAAGATATCACACTGGCCCATTACATTGGTGATATTACACTGATTGCACCTGGTGAGTAAGAAGTAGCAAGTACTCTAGACTTACTGATAAGACATTTATGTACCAGGAAGTGGGAACTAATCCAACAAAAATTCAGGGAACTTTTTCAGTGAAATTTCTATAGGTCCAGTGATGTGTGGCATGTTGAGATACGCCCAAGGTGAAAGATAAGTTGTTGCATCTGGCCCATCCCACAATCAAAAAAAAAAGAAAAACAAAAAAGCCCAATGCCTAGTAACACAACACCTTTGGATTCTGGCAGTAACATATTCCTCATTTGGGTGTGTTACTCTGGTCCATTTACTGAGTGACCCCCAAACCTGCTAATTTTGAGTGGGGCCCAGAAAATAGATGGCTCTGCAATAGATCCAAGCTGCCGTGTAAGCTGCTCTGATGCAAACCATATGAACCAGCAGATGCAATGGTGCTTGAAATGCCAGTGGCAGACAGGGATGCTGTTTGGAACTTCGGGCAGGCCCCTATGGAAGAACTGCAGCACAGGCCCTTAGGCATTTGGAGTGAAGCCCCACCATCCTCTGCACCTAAGTATTCTCCTTTAAGAAACAGCTCTTGGCCCACTACTGGGCCTCAGTAGAGACTAAATGCTTAACCATGGGCCATCAGGTTACCATGCGACCTGAGCTGCTGCTCATCATGAACTGGGCATTATCTGACCCACAAAGCCATAAAGTTGGGCATGCACGGCAGCACTCCATCATCAAATGGAAGCTGTAAATAGGAGATGGTGCCGAGCATGTCCTGAAGGCGTAAGTAAGCATCCAATATATGGTGCAATTTCTTCTATAACCAGGACTCACAGATCTAGGAATCATGGGGTGGAAATGGAAGCAGCATCACTATTACCCCCAGTGACCCACTAGGAAAATTTTTGCTTCCTGTCCCCATGACCTTATTATGCTCCTTACTGACCTAGAGGTCTTAGTTCCAAAGGAAGGAATGCTTCCACAGGGAGACATAACAATGATTCCACTGATCTGGAAGTTAAAACTGCCACCTAGACATTTTGTACTCCTCACACTTCTGAACCAACAAGCCAAGAAGGGAGTTACTATGCTGCTGAAATGATTAGATCAAGGAGAAACTGGACTGCTACTCCACAATGGAGGTAAAGAAGAGTATGTCTGGAATACTAGAGATCCCCAGGGGCATCACTTAGTATTACTATGCCCTGGCATTAAAATCAATAGAAAACGACAATAACCCAATTCAGGCAGGACTACAAATAGCCCAGACCCTTCAGGAATGCAGGTTTTGGGTTACCACACCAGGTAAAGAACGATGACCAGCTGAGTTTCTTGCTGAAGGCAAATGTAATATGGAATGGGTAGTGCACAAAAGTAGTGCACTTTTGACCATATGACCAGTTACAGAAATGAGGACTCTAACTGTCCTGAGTATTTCTTCCTTATTTTGTTATGAATATGTTTGTGTGTGTACAAAGTAAACACCTTTGTTTTTCTTCCCTCTCTTATCCCTTCATCATTCAACATAAAACATACTGACTTTATATTACAGTATATAAAGTATATATACAAATAACATCACAGTATGTAAATTATGAGAAATCAGGGAGAAGAGTAAACATCATTCAAAGAATTTGTATACTCCTCTGGGGAAAGGATTAGTGTGTTTTTGGTTGCACGCAGGATAGTTGTATGTCAGGTGGTAGTATGACCTCGTAATTGTCTTTATTTGGAGACTCAGTATGGTTTAAGGAGATGTCTACAGGTGTCAGTTTGACAAGAGGGGGACTTGCGATGGTTAATTCTAAGTATTAACTTGGAGGGTGTTTTGGACAAGATCAACATTAAATCAGCTAACTTTGTGTAAGCAGAATGCCCTCCATAATGTTGGTGGGACTCTTCCAATCAATTGAAGGTTTGATTAGAACAAAAAGAACAGCCTCACCAAGCAAGAGGGAATTCTCCAGCATACTATCTTTGGACTTCATCTACACCATCTGCTCCCCTGAGTCTGGCTGCTGGCCTTCATACTGAAACCGTACCATCAGCTCTCCATGATCTCCACCCTGCCAGACGACACTGCAGACTTTGACTTCCCAGACTCCATAATCATGTAAGCCAAGCCCCTAAAATCTCTGAATCTCTCTTCCAGTGTGTGTGTGTGTGTGTGTGTGTGTGTGTGTGTGTGTCCCCACTGGTTTTCTCTGCAGAACCCTGATGCATACACATAGATTTTTCACTTACATAAATGTTTTTGTTACTACCTCCTCGTTCTGTTTCTTACATTTTCCACTACTTTTTTTTTTTTTTTTTTTTTTTATTTATTTTTGGCTGTGTTGGGTCTTCGTTGCTGCACATGGGCTTTTCCTAGTTGTGGCAAGTGGGGGATACTCTTCATTATGGTGCACGGGCTTTAGCAGTTGTGGTTCGTGGGCTCTAGGGCGCAGGCTCAGTAGTTGTGGCGCACGGGCTTAGTTGCTCCGTAGCATGCAGGATCTTCCCGGACCAGGGATCGAACCCATGTCCCCTGCATTGGCAGGCGGATTCTTAACCACTGCACCACCAGGGAAGTCCCTGTATTTTTTTTTTTTAAAGAAAAAACTGTTTTTTTCCTCCTTTAAATTTATCTATCTATCTATCTATCTATTTATTTTGCTGCGTTGGGTCTTAGCTGAGGTGCATGAGATCTTTGTTGCGGCATGGGGGATCTTTAGTTGATCCATGCAGGATCTTTAGTTGTGGCATGCAGGATTTTTAGTTGCGGCATACAAACTCTTAGTTGCAGTATGTGGGATCTAGTTCCCTGACCAGGGATGGAACCAGGGCCCCCTCCACTGGGAGCGCAGTGTTTTAGCCACTGGAGCAGCAGGGAAGTCCCTCCACTATGTATTATGTGCATGTGTACAACTAATCAATTGCTTCTGATTGTTGTATAAAATGTGTGTATGGGTTGAACTGTGTCCCTTAAAGATATGCTAAAGTTCAAACCTCTGGTACCTGTAAATGTGACCTTATTTGGAAATAGAGTCTTTATAGATGTAATCAAGTCAAGATGAGGTCAACAGGGTGGGCCCAACTCCAATATGACTGATGTCCTTATAAGAAGAGGAAAACACCATGTAAAAACATATAGGGAGATACTCAAAAACAAACTCAAAATGGATCAAAGACCTAAATGTAAGGCCAGACACTACAAAACTCTTAGAGGAAAACATAGGAAGAACACTCTTTGACATAAATCACATCTTTTTGGATCCATCTCCTAGAGTAATGAAAATAAAAACAAAAATAAACAAATGGGACCTATTAAACTTAAAAGCTTCTGCACAGCAAAGGAAACGATAAACAAAAGGAAAAGACAACCCACAGAATGGGAGAAAATATTTGCAAACGAAGCAACTGACAAGGGATTAATCTCCAAAATATACAAACAGCTCATGCAGCTCTATGTCAAAAAAATAAACAACCCCATCAAAAAATGGGCAGAAGATATAAATAGACATGGCCTAAAAGCACATGAAAAGATGCTCAACATCACTAATTATCAGAGAAATGCAAAGCAAAACTACAATTAGGTATCACCTCACACTGGTCAGAATGGCTATCATCAAAAAGTCTACAAACAATAAATACTGGAGATGGTGTGGAGAAAAGGGAACCCTCCTACACTGTTTGTGAGAATGTAAATTGGTATAACCACTATGGAGAACAGTATGGAAGTTCCTTAAAAAACTAAAAATAGAACTACCATATGGTCCAGCAATCCCACTCCTGGGCAAATATCCGGAGAAAACCATAATCTGAAAAGATACATGCACCCCCAATGTTCACTTCAGCACTATTTATGATAGCCAAGACATGGAAGCAACCTAAGTGTCCATCGACAGAGAAATGGATAAAGATATGGTACATACATACAATGGAATATTACTCAGCCATAAAAAATAATGAAATAATGCCATTTGCAGCAACATGGATAGACCTAGAGATTATCATACTAAGTGAAGTAAGTCAGAGAAAGACAAATATCATATGATATTACTCCCATGTGGAATCTAACTTTAAAAAGATACAAATGAACTTATTTACGAAACAGAAACAGACTTAGAGATATTGAAAACAAACTTAAGGTTACCAAAGGGGAAACATGGGGGTGGAGTGAGGGATAAATCAGAAGCTTGGGACGAACACACACACACACACACACACACACACACACACACACACTACTATATGTAAGACAGATAACCAACAAGGACCTACTGTATAGCACAAGGAACTCTACTCAATATTCTGTGATAACCTATATTAGAAAAGAATCTAAAAAGAAAGAATATGTGTATAACTGAATCACTTTGCTATACACCTGGAACTAACACAACATTGTAAATTAACTATACTCCAATACACACACACACACACAAAAACCGACATACAGGGAGAATGCCATGTGACAATGGAGGCAAAGACTGGAGTGACATACCTGTAAGACAAAGGGTGCCAAGGATAAACAGCCACCACCATAATCTAGCAATGGGTAAGGAGGATTCTACCCAGAGTCATGGAGGGAGCATAATCCTGCTCACATCTTGATCTGGGAATTCTAACCTCCAGAACTGTAAGAAAATAAATTTATTTTAAGCCACCTGGTTTGTAGTACTTGGTACTTGGTTATGGCAGTCCTAGGAAACTAATACAATGTGCATTCACAAATTTCACCTATCTACATTCAAATGGTAAATGGGATACCTAGATTGCCTCCAACTTCCTGCTGCTACAAATAATACTGCAATGAACATCCGTGTACATATCCCGTATGAAACTCTTACAAAAGTCTACACTCCTATTAACACACTTGGCATTATCCAGTGTAGTAATTTTAGAAAGTCCACAAATGTCTCCCTTCATAAGTGGAGCCTTATTGCTCTCCCCCTAAGTATTGGCTGGACTTAGTGACTTGCCTCTAATGAATAGAAAAGTGATAGTATGCAATTTGGGAGAAGAGATCATAAAAGGCATAGTGGCTTCCTGTCTGCTCCCTCTTAGATCACTTGCTCTGGGGAAAGCCAGATGCCATGTATCTTAGCTCAGGCTTATATAACAAAATACTATAAACTGAGTGGCTTATCAACAAAAGAAATTTATTTCTTACAGTTCTGTAGGCTGGAAGTCCAAGATCATAATGTCAGCATAGTTGTGTTCCGGTGAGGACCTTCTTCTGGGTTGCAGATGGCTGACTTCTCTTTGTATTCTTACATGGTGGAAAAAAGAGTGAGCAAACTCTCTGGCCTCTTCTTCTAATTCCAATCATGAGGCCTCCACTCTTGTGAGCTAATCATCTCCCAAAGGCCCCACCACCAAATACCATCACACTGGGGATTACATTTCAACATATAAGCTTTCAACATATAAACTGGGGGACGGGGGGCGGGAACACAACATTCAGTCCATAACACCATGTCATCAGGAGCAAGCAGTCTTATGGATCCACTCAAGCAGCCCTGTGGATAGGCCCATGCGGTAGAGAACTAAGACCTTCTGCCAACAACCAGCAAGAAACTGAGTCTTTCTGCCAACAGCTGTGTGAATGAACCATCCTGGAAGCAAATATTCCAGCCCCAGTCAAACTTTCAAATGACTGTGCCCTGGGCTGACAGCTTGACTGCAACCTCATGAGAGATGCTGAGCTAGAACCATCCAGCTACAATGCTACCAGATTCCTGATACTTGGCATCTGTGAGATAATGTTTATTGTTTTAAGATGCTAAATTTGGGGGATAAACTGTTAAGAGGAAATAGATAACTAATGCATTCAGTTTTCTAGTTTTGTCCAAATTAATAGGTATAAAGTGACAGCTCATTTCTTTTAATTTACACTTTCTGACAAGTAATTTTGAGCATCTCTTTATAGTCTTATTAGCTTTGGGGTTCCTCCTATAAATTGCCTCTTTAGAAACTGTATGTATTTTTATATTAGGGTGGTTGTCTTTTTCCTTTTGATTTTTAGGAGTTCCTTGCATTTTCTAGATGTTAGATCCCTTGTTAGTTTTACATTTTACAAATATCTTCTCCCATCCTGTCATGATCTCCCTTCAATACACAGAACTCTTTAATCCTGATGTAAACAAATTCATTCCACTTTTTGACTTCTGCAATGTGCTTTTAAGTTTTGTATACAAAGTCCTTCCCCATTCCTATGTTACAAACAAAACCTGTCATCATTTCCTTCTATTACTTTAGAGTTATATCTTTCACAATTCTTATCTGCTCATATTTTAAATTTAGAGCTCATTTTTGCTCTATGATGCTTCTTATTTATAACCTCTAGCTCTGGCTTCACAAATAGAATAGCTTCTTTTAGCCTTCTGAAGCTATAACTGTCTTTCAAGTTTTCTTCCTCCCAGTACCATTGCTGCTTCTTCCAAGTCACTTGTTTCCATCTTTCTGCTTTGGCTTCCATCTTTCTTGTTACAGGTTTTCCTCAATTGTCTGGTAAATCTCCAGCTGTCCATTCATATATCAGAGTAAGGCATTAAATGCTGTTTAGAAATTCTGTGTGGGGTTATGACTGGTGAGTTTAGTGTAGAGCAGTTGTTCTCAGAGTGTGGTCTAGGAATTCTTGGGAGTCATCAAACAATGACTTTCAAGGAGTCTTAAGGTCAAAACTATCTTCATTATTAATACTGAGACATTATATGCCTTTTCCACTCTTATTTTCTCACAAGTACACAGTGTTTTGCAGAGGCTACATATATGACATGGAATATCACGTCTGGTCAAATGCAGAAACCAGTATTAAAATCCAGCTGATTTTTTATTAAGCTGGACATCAGACTTGCAAAAAAGTGAAACAATGCTACACTATGATTTTTGTTTTGGAAAATAGTTATTTTTCATACACGTATATGATGTTAACATATAATGGGTTTATCATTTTGTAAAGGAATATCTAAAAATTTTGTTTTAATTTATAATATAGTAAATAGCTATAACCCACATTTTAAAAAGTTTTTAGGGAGTCCTCAAACCAAAATATTTGAGAACCACTGCTTCAGAGTAATAAAGTAGGAACGTAAGTTTCAGTGTCAGTACTGGTCAAGTCTATAGTTTTAGACAGGATAGTTTTCCAAGAGAGTACCCTTCTAACCTCTTCCCTGAAGGGCATAAATCTACAAATCAAGGAGTCAAAGAGCGTTACAGCACTGAGATTTTCAACTTTGCATACGCAGACTTACCACTTAATCACCATTTTAGGTTTGATGGCCCCACTTTCACTTGTATCTGGTATATTTTCTCCCATTAACAGCTTTTTGCCTTGATAAAGAGGCAAATATCTAGTTGTACAGGATGCAAGAAGGGAGGTGAAGTTTAACTGCACTTTTTAAGGCCTTAAAACCAGCACTGAGTACTCTGGGTTTTAGCCTGGTCCTACACTCAGCCTTCACAGATACCATTGCTGCTAATTCCTGAGTCTTTGGGAAGGGGTGGGTGTTGGCATGATTTGGCTTGTCTCTTATAGCTTCCATTCCTGCAGACTTACTTTCAACTTCAGTGGGTATGCTAGGTTGGTTACACACCCATTCATTTATTTTTCAGTTTCTAAAATGTTCATTTCTTTTGTCTCTTTTCCCCTTTTCTGTTTTTGAAGGTTTATGCCTTTTAAAAATTATTTTGCTGTAACATCACGGTGTTTTGAGAGGAAACAAAGATAATCCATGGGTTCAATTCACCACATTTCCATCCCTTTACCTGTAATCTATGTTCCTTGGCTTTGAGTCTATCTCTTGTACGTAGCAGTTAACTTGATTGGTTTTTAAACACATATAACACTTAAACACGTACATTTCCATCCATTAATTGTAACTAACTATATTTCTACTTTTTCTGGTTATCAATATTTATTCTTTTTCTTTACTTCCCACCTTCCCCTTTCCTGCCTTTTCTCACACTTTAACCTTCAGTATACCATTTCAACCTGGGTACAATGGACTCCTTTAAAAATAAATTTAAAAAAACAAACAAACAAACAAAAAAAAAACAAATAAAAATAAATTTTTAAGGCCATTTCACAAATAATTTACAGAAGAATTAATGGATAATGAAAAGTAACTTTATTAGAAATTTTAATAAGAATTTAAACATCGCAAGACTCTTTGTTCTAAGTAATTTTTTACACACAAACATAAGAGATGAAAGAACACTACCACAGGGCCTTTTTTTTAGCAAAAGGGAATGGTCCATGTTTGTGCTGCAAAATATTCCTATTGATTAACTGGAAGAGAATATCCTATTTCATTTTGTCCTTAGACATATACCGTGCATTCATCAGAAATACATTGTGTGTGTCGGGAGTTCCCTGGTGGCCTTGTGCTTAGGATTACGGGCTTTCACTGCCGTGGCCCAGGTTCAATCCCTGGTCAGGGAACTGAGATCCTGCAAGCTGCATGGCGTGGCCAAAAAAAAAGAACTATATTGTGTGTTCATCAATTCTTGAGTTTGAAATAATTTGAAATATATTTTCATATAGAATATGATCATCTCAAGTCTCATAATCTGAGATTTCATGTACATGATCAATTTCACTAACACATATAATCAATTTCACTATTGTAGTAGAGTTCAGAGAAGTGATATCCAACAGAACTTTCTGCAATGATGAAAATGTTCTATATCTCTGCAGTCCAATATGGTAGCCATAGTGAAATGAGGCTAACAGTTACATTCTCTCTACATAACCACTTCATGATTAGTGTGACTGAGAAACTGAATTTTAAATTCTATTAATTTTAGTATAAATATGGTAGCCATGTGGCAAGTGGCTACCATATTGGACAACTCAGGTCTAGAGTGCTATTTCTCTTTCTGCACTGATCTTTTTTTTGGGGGGGGAGGGGCATGCCTTGCAGCTTGTGGGATCTTAGTTCCCCGACCAGGGATTGAACCTGGGCCCTTAGCACTGAGAGCACGGAGTCCTAACCACTGGACCGCCAGGGAATTCCCTGCACTTATCTTTTGATCTGTATGTCTCCCATCTTCTTTTATACCTTTCTGAAGGAGGATGCAATTCTTGAGCAATGTAATAAAAAAAAAACTGAATAGTGACTATTTCACTATTGCATCTTCTATTCAAGACATTCTACCATCCTTGCTTTATTATTGTTTTAGTCTATTTTAGCACTGTAGGAAATAATTAATGGTAATGATGAAATCCTAGAATTAAGCAGCAAAATATTTCAAGATATAGGAACAGTAAGATAACCTGACATCCCATAATGTACCTTAGATTTATACAAAGGGTCTGATGGACCCATATGGTAACTGCAAGACAGAACGATATTTTAAAAAACAAGTAAAACTTCTCTGTTCTTTGGAAGATCTTGAAGAAAGAATAAAAGTCATAAAATACCAACCCTGATAAGTAGTTAGAACTGCTCAAAAAAGAAAATAAAAAACTAAAATTAGGCCACCTAATCCTGATGGTATACTGAAGGTTAAGCTTTCTTCATTCTCTTATTTTAGTTCTGCTGGCCTGGAAGCCATGGATTTTATTTCTTTTCTTTTCATGGGTACTCCTAAGTTAAAAAAGAAATAAAAGCAGCAGCAGCAGCAAACATGTATTAAGTGCTTATATGTACTAAGTAGTGTTCTAATGGCTTTATATGTATTTCACTTAACCCTCCCTGTAACATTATGAGGAAGTATAACTGTCATTTTCACTTATAGATGAGAAAATTTAGGCACAGGAATGCGAAGTAACCTTAATATCATACAGCCAGTGAAGGATAAGCTAGAATTTCATCCAGGTAGTCTGGCTGCAGAGCCACAAAAATAGCTATTCATTTTTGTAAGACGCCCTAAAGTTTGTCAGTATCTCTGTACTCACTTCTTGTGAACAATATAAGAATAGTAGCATTCTTGACTCAACGTAATCCTCTTTCTTCCAACTTTCTTGTTATTGTCTAGTATTTTGGTCCTACTTTAAAAAATATACATATTTACAATCAATACTCAACTTGATTAACATATTTTACCAATTCTTTGCTCACACATATTCTTTTATTCAATTCCTCCCTCTAGTTTACTATTCTTCCTGCTCAACTACATCCTTCAGTTCTTGCATCAAGTTTTTATAAGTGATGAACTCTTAGGGGTCTCACTCTCGCTGATACTTTAGATGGGTACAGAAGTCAAGATCAACAGTTATATTCCCTGTACATTTTGAGGAAGAAGTATCCCGAAAGTATCATTTTCTTCTGGAAATTATTGTTCTGATAAATATACCGTTAGTATGACTGATATTTTGGTCCAAGTACTCTAGCTTTTTTCATCATTTTAAACAACTCATTTTTTATGTTCTGCAATTTCACTATTGAGCATTCAGAAGTAAATTTTTTGGAGTATTTATCCTGCTAAGCCATTGTTAATTAATGTACAATTTCAATATGGAAACTTAGGTTTTACTTCAATTCTAAAAACTTAATTGTCTCATTAAATATTGTTTCTCTACTACTTTATCTAGTCTCTCCTAAAATTTCTTTTGGACAGATGTTTAAATCTTTCTATCAATCCTCTTAATTTAAAAAAATTTTTCATTTTGCTACCTTCTGGGTGAATTCTTATGTTCCAAGATTATATGATTATGTTCCAAATCACTAATTATTTTATTGATTGTATTCAGTATAATACATCTTATCTACTGAGTTTAGTTAAATGATTTCTATAGCGTTCTCTTTTTATATCTATTTGTTAATTGGTATGTATTTAATTTTGGTTTTCTTTTATGGGTATTACTCATTCCTTTATCTCCTTGAATATCTTAAATATATTTAGTTATTTTAAGACTGTTCTTCACAGACTAAGGATTTACTTGAAAGAGAATATCAATTATTCCCCTACTCCAGCACAAAAGGAAACATACTATGAACACTGTACTATGATTTCCTTTTTTCCCACTAAGCAAACAAATCTTGAAGATAATTCTCTATCAGTATACAAAGAGTATTTTCTTTTCTTTTTAGTAAAGATGTTGACCTGTTTTGGGTTTTTTGGGTTAGCTTTTCTTGTGTGTTTTTGAATTTTTGTTTGCAGGTTTATCACAAGTCAAAGTTGCATGTGTGTGTGGTAGTGGTGAGGGGGTGTTGGATATGTTTATGTGCTTACCTCACCTTAACAGCTTTTCATTTGCCGCCACCTCTCACTCAAGCCTCCCACCCCAGAATGAGGTTTGTAACTGCTACAGATGGCTCTTCCTGGAGATGCAGTCACTACATCATGGGCAGGCTAGCTCAGATCTTATCTAGGAGGTTTCA
Source organism: Eubalaena glacialis (assembly GCF_028564815.1). Classification (NCBI taxonomy): domain Eukaryota; kingdom Metazoa; phylum Chordata; class Mammalia; order Artiodactyla; family Balaenidae; genus Eubalaena; species Eubalaena glacialis. The sequence continues at coordinate 40,306,231 of NC_083729.1, forward strand.
TTGTTTCCTTCCACCTGTGGATGTGCAATTTACATAAGCCCTATCCCTAGCAGTGTTCACACAGCCCTTTTCAACTCTTTCTTGACTCAGCCCCCTAGTTTCTTGAGTAGTGAACAAACAAGTACTGTACCTCCCTTATCCAATCTGTCCACCAATATAGTTTTGGTCTCTATCCTGAAAAAAATGAACTTTCAGGGCATCAGCCTGCTTCTAAATCAGATTCAGGTACACCCACGTATTTAGTCCCTACTTAACACATTGTTTTTTATTCTTTTAAGTCCAAAGATGCTTATTTTTATTTTGTTATTAAGTACAAATATATTTTCATTCTGAGAGGCAGTGCCCAACTGAATTCCACAGGGGGTATCTCAATTGTGTCCTCAATAGCCATGTATGAGAAAGCACCATGAGTATGTTATCCAACTTTTAGGTTTTTGCCTAATAGATGAACTATATCATTTTGCTTTGATTTGGATTTCTCTTACTTTGAGGTTAGCAACTTCTCATATGCTTACAAGCTATTTGCATTTAATTTTCTGTGAATTATCTATTCACATCTTTGCCCACTTTTTATTAGGTTGCAGGAGCTTTTAAAATTGAGTTTGTGGGCTTCCCTGGTGGCGCAGTGGTTAAGAATCCGCCTGCCAATGCAGGGGACACGGGTTCGAGCCCTGGTCCAGGAAGATCCCACATGCCACGGAGCAACTAAGCCCGTGCACCACAACTACTGAGCCTGTGCTCTAGAGCCCGCGAACCACAACCACTGAAGCCCGTGTGCCTACAGCCTGTTCTCAGCAACAAGGGAAGCCACCGCAATGAGAAGCCCGCACACTGCAATGAAGAGTAGCCTCCGCTCGACACAACTAGAGAAAGCCCACGCAGCAACTAAGACCCAACACAGCCCAAAATAAATAAATTAAAAAAAATTGAGTTTGCAGGGTTTATATATAAGGAAGACCACCCTTTGTGATATGAATTGCAGATAAGTTTTGCTAGTTATTAATCTGTATTCTGATTGCCATATTATGATGTTTTTTGGCATTCAGAGTGCTTTTTTAAAATTGTGGAAAAGAAAACAGACAACATAAAACTTAACATCTTAATCAGTTTTTAAGTGTACAGTATAATTGTGTTAACTATATGGATCTTGTTGCGCAACGGATCTCTAGAACTTTTTCATCTTGCAATACTGAAACTCTATAACCACTGAACAACTCCCCCTTTCCCGCTCCCCTTAGCCCCCATTCTGGCAACCACCATTCTGAGTTTGACTAGTTTAAGATACCTCATATAAGTAGAATTATGCAGTATTTGTGACTGGTTTATTTCACCTAGCATAAGGTCCTCAAGGTTTATCCATGTTGTAGCATATGACAGGATTTCCTTTCTTTTTTTTTTTTTTTAAGGCTGAACAGTATTTCATTGTATGTATATATCACATTTTTCTTTATCCAGAGACTGCTTTTTTAATGCAGTAAAAATTATCCATTATTTTATGAATTCTGGATTCAATTTAAAGTCTTCCCCACACCAGAATTATAAAAAGACTTCTTTAATCTTTTCTTCTATTACTTCCATGGCTTTATTTTTCATTGATCCATTTGGTATATGTGTGAAATACAGATCCAAGTTCTTTCATATGACTATCCAGCTGTCCCCAGTTAAATGAACAGTTTATCTTTTCCCACAGATTTGAGATGCCACCTTTATGATATTCTTACCTGGACTTCCTATTCTGTTCCACTGATCTATGTGTGTTTGTTGGCTGGTACTGTGCCTGTTTTGTGTATTTTACCTTTATATCTTAATTTCTGGAAAGGTGAGTTCTCCCTCAGTTCTCTTTATTTTTTCAGCTCTCCTGGCTATTCTTGCTTATTTTTCCTTACTAACTTTGGAATCAGCACGTCTAGTTTAAAAAATTAATTTACAAATTATCTCAGTGGGAATTGTTACTATGTTATTCTTCCTATCCAGAAAACATGATATGTCTTTTTATTTGTTCAAGGTTTGTTTTGTGTCTTTCAATTAAATATTTCCTACTACTGACATGTTTCCACTTTTCCTCATATTTCCTATAATTTCTGCTTAACCTAGGTTGCTATTTTAGTTGATATACAGATATTCACAACTATTAAACTTTCACTGCACTGTTTAAGAATTCATACTCTTTACCTATTGCTTTTTAGTATGAACTTCACCTTGTATGTTAAGATCATGATGCCCCTAAATTCCTTTCACTTTGCCATCTTTTATTTATTTTTTTAAATTAATTTTTATCGGAGTATAGTTGCTTTACAATGTTGTGTTAGTTTCTACTGTACAGCAAAATGAATCAGCCATACATATATGTATATCCCCACCCTTTTGGACTTCCTTCCCATTCAGGTCACGACAGGGCATTAAGTAGAGTTTCCTGTGCTATACAGTATGTTCTCATTAGTTATCCATTTTATACTCAATAGCGTATATGTGTCAATCCCAATCTCCCAATTCCTCCCACACCCCATCCCCCTTGGTATCCATACATTTGTTCTCTACGTCTGTGTCTCTATTTCTGCTTTGCAAATAGGATCATCTATACCATTTTTCTAGATTCCACATACATGCGTTAATATACAATACTTATTTTTCTCTTTCTGACTTACTTCACTCTGTATGACAGTCTCTAGGTCCATCCATACCCCTACAAATGACCCAATTTCGTTCCTTTTTATGGCTGAGTAATATGCCGTTGTATATATGTACCACATCTTCTTTACCCATTCCTCTGTTGACAGACATTTATGTTGCTTCCACATCCTGTCTATTGTAAATAGTGCTGCTATGAACACTGGAGTGCATGTAACTTTTTTTTTTTTAATAAAGGGAATTAAAAAAAATTAACTAATGAATTTTATTTTTGGCTGCATTGGGTCTTTGTTACTGCACAGGCTTTCTCTAGTTGCAGCGAGCGGGGGCTACTCTTTGTTGCACTGCTCGGGCTTCTCATTGTGGTGGCTTCTCTTGTTGCAGAGCACGGGCTCTAGGTGTGCGGGCTTCAGTAGTTGTGGTACACGGGCTCAGTAGTTGAAGCTCGTGGGCTTTACAGCACAGGCTCAGTAGTTGTGGCACACGGGCTTAGTTGCTCTGCGGCATGTGGGATCTTCCTGGACCAGGGCTCAAACCCGTGTCCCCTGCATTGGCAGGCGGATTCTTAACCACTGCGCCACCAGGGAAGTCCCTGCATCTTTTTTTTTTTTTAACTTTATTTATTTATTTTTGGCTGTGTTGGGTCTTCGTTTCTGTGTGAGGGCTTTCTCTAGTTGCGGCAAGTGGGGGCCACTCTTCATCGCGGTGTGCAGGCCTCTTACTATCGCGGCCTCTCTTGTTGCGGAGCACAGGCTCCAGACGCGCAGGCTCAGTAGTTGCGGCTCACGGGCCTAGTTGCTCTGCGGCATGTGGGATCTTCCCAGACCAGGGCTTGAACCCGTGTCCCCTGCACTGGCAGGCAGATTCTCAACCACTGCGCCACCAGGGAAGTCCCTGCATGTAACTTTTTGAATTATGGTTTTCTCTGGGTATATGCCCAATAGTGGGATTGCTGGGTCATACAGTAGTTCTATTTTTAGTTTTTTAAGGAACCTCCATCCTTTAAAATGTTAACCTTTCACAATCATTTTCTTGTAAGTATATACCTTATATAAGCTACGGAATTCGTTTTGCCTCAAATGCAATCTGAAAATCTTCTTATTTTAAGGTGAGTAAAGCCTATTTATATTTTTTTATATAAAAGATATGTTTGGTCTTAGTACTGCCATGTTTTGTTACATGTGTGGCTGTATATGAATATCCTTTCAACAGATGATGTTTTCTTTTTGATAGGTTTGTAGTTCTTTCAATATTTAGTAAGGTTTTATTTTTGTTCTAAGGGTTAACTTTCATATTATGACTTAGAATTCCACTAGATTTTTATATTTTTAAGATAATACCTATTAGTTCCTTAATAAGAACAATGTTAAACATGTTTCCTCTTTCTCCCCTTACCTAATTCAATCAACAGTATTATCTTTAGCATTTCCTTTGAAGTGTTAAACATATTTATACTTCTACTTGATTTATGATCTTTAAATACTGTTTTGACTACCAGTAATTACAATGAGGAAATCTATAAACTTCCTTCTCTCAAATTTTATTAGTTTTTATCATTTCCACATCATCAAGGTATATAACATTAACATTATATTGTCATAATCTACACATTTGTTTTAGTCTTTAGGATTATTTTATATATATATATATACACACACATATATATTCAATGGTTACAACCAATCCTTTCCTCAGATGTCTCTCGGCTGGCTGAAGTTTATACTTCAACAGTTTCCTCAAGAAGGGCTCATGTATATACAGTATTCCCTGAGTTCTGTTTATACCTTTCACACTTGATGAATGGCATAACTGGATATGAAATCTTTGGCTCTCACTCTGCTTCCTTATCTTGTAAACGTTGCTCTACCATCTTCTGGTATTGAATGTTGTACAGAAATCTGAGGCCAGCCTAACATCAAACCCTTGTAAAGAACTTTGTAGGGGGGATGAGGAGGGTAGTTGGCTGTCCAAAGGAATCTTTGTTTATCTTTATGACCATTCTGGTCAGTTTTCCCTGGCACAGGTGCCCTTTCAATAGGTACATTTCAGGTCAGCTAGGTTTTAACTGCACCTATAACAATTTGTTCTATTTCATTGTTTTGGTTTTCTTATATAGGAGTTTTAATTTTAAGTGTGTTGGATCTATTGTCTTCTGTCATTTTCTGAAAATTTATCTCACATTTAATTACCTCCTGTTGCCTTCCTTGTCTTCTTTCCCTGAGTTCCTGCATTTCTGATTTGTGTTCTTTTTTTTGTAGAAGAACTTTTAAACGTTTTTCCAACTCTAGAAAAGTATGGTTAAATGGTGGGTCACAATTTTCATGTGCTCTGTAGCAATATTTTTCTAATGAGGGTCCTTTGTTCTTTGGAAGTTCTGCTGCCATGTCAGCCTCTTTTGTATTTGTCATCAAAAAATAAATCGGATTTTTCCTTAACCAGCTATTTACATAGCTTCCAGGAGTAAGGGTGGAGAGAGAGGGTGTGGAGTGAAGGACAGATCTCACAGTCCAAAGAGTCTCTCCTCCTTTGATGCTAGAGAGAATAGGGAGAAAAGCTGGTTCCTGTACATACTGCTCTGTGTAAATGTAGCTCTACCTTTTCTTCTTTTCTGAATCAAACCAGGTATTTCTGTCACCAACCCTGTCATCACAAACAAGAGATTTAGCTTTTGAACTTCAAGGTGAACCCTTAACTTCAATAAATATATTTAAGCTCACATCTTCTGCTCCTTCTCAAGATACTTTTGATAGCCTTTAAACATAATTTGGAATCTACATTTTATGTCTTTCAGTTTACTGAAAATGAAAGTTGAAGCATTTTTCTTATTCTTTTTCTTTTTTTTTTTTAATTTTATAAATTTATTTATTTATTTATTTATTTTTGGCTGCGTTGGGTCTTCGTTGCTGCGCGCAGGCTTTCTCTAGTTGTGGTGAGCAGGGGCTACTCTTCGCTGCAGTGCGTGGGCTTCTCATTGCAGTGGCTTCTCTTGTTGCGGAGCACGGGCTCTAGGCGCACAGGCTTCAGTAGTTGTGGCACGCGGGCTCAGTATTTGTGGCTTGCGGGCTCTAAAGCGCAGGCTCAGTAGCTGTGGTGCACGGGCTTAGGTGCTCCGCGGCATGTGGGATCTTCCCGGACCAAGGCTCGAACCCGTGTCCCCTGCACTGGCAGGCGGATTCTTAACCACTGTGCCACCAGGGAAGTCCCTCTCCTTCTTATTCTTAATTTTTATGACTTCTAGAGGGGAAAGATGTAGAGTTATGCAGCTATAATCATGCCAGAAGTCTGACTATTAACTATGTGTGCATGTTTAATCTATCACTGTTGTGTTTGGGAAGGTGGGGAATTCTCAATGCTGGAACTCATAGGGCCAATCCTGATGACTTCTCCTTACAGTGTAACTTATAATAGAAAAAAATTAGAAGTAACCTGCCTGTCTAACAGTAGAGGAATGATCAAATAAATTCAAGTATACATAAAATACAGCATGCAGCCATTAAAGAATATATACATATATGCATACATATTTATAGCGGGAAAATAATATGTTGAATAATAAGGGAAAATACAAAATTATATACAGTATTATTCCAATGAAAATATTATATAATGCTACATATATTTCTATGTATTATATTTATAGCAAATGAAAAGAAATGTGTAAGTTTTTTCTCTAGTCTGTTCCATTGCTGCTAATTTTCAATTTCTGATTATGCTTTTCTGAATTTTCAAAGTTTTCTTGGGAAATGCATAATTGATTAGTCATTACTCCCTGCTTTCTAAAAGCAGGTAACTGCAGTGCAATTAGTGATCATTTTCATGTAACAAATATTTCCTAGAAATATGTGTTTTTAAAAAGTGATACATGGGAGGGGCTTCCCTGGTGGCACAGTAGTTAAGAATCCGCCTGCCGATGCAGGAGACACGGGTTCGAGCCTGGTCTGGGAAGATCCCACATGCCGCGGAGCAACTAAGCCCGTGCGCTACAACTACTGAGCCTGCGCTCTAGAGCCTGCGAGCCACAACTACTGAAGCCTGCACGCCTAGAGCCTGTGCTCTGCAACAAGAGAAGCCACTGCAGTGAGAAGCCTGCTCTCTGCAACTGGAGAAAGCCTGCTTGCAGCAAGGAAGACCCAACACAGCCAAAAATAAAATAAATAAATTTATATATTAAAAAAAAGTGATACATGGGAGATAATGATTACTGATAATAGCATAATATAGTAATTCAAACTTTATTCAGGCTGTTTAATCAGAAAGACATGGATTCTACTTGGAATGAAGTGATCAATAAATGATGGCTATTAATATTATAACTACTAAATAATAATTATAATGATTATTATTATAAAAATTCCTTATGTTGTTTTCCCATGGATATCAAGATAGCTAATTGCTACTTAAGTGCTTTCAAAACCATTTTCTTCTTGTTATGCTTAATATATAAATTATACATAATTTCTATTGTGTATTACAAGTCCTTTCACTGATATTAGATATCTATTAATAAAGAAAATACATTCTGGTGAGTTTTCAGAAACTTTGTTGCCAAACAGTATTATAAACAAAACATTCAGGGCATGGAACAAGATAAAATGAGCTTACTACATAAAATATTATCAAATCTTTACCAATCATCCTTCACACATTAAGCATAAATGGCCCTACCAACAATTGTAAATGACAGCAAGCACCTGACATTGGGATATAAGTAACTACCAAGAAGGCATGGGGGTAAAAAGGAAGTGATCAAATACATAAGTCAAACAACCACTGAGTTCAAAATTTTGTAACAGTGTGTGTGTGTGTGTGTGTATGTATATAGATTAGCAATGTGTATGGTTCATTCAAGTAGACGAGTCTGTCAAGAGAAGATCATATAAAAGAAAAATAGGCAGCCAAAGTGTAAAAGACTGAATTCTGGGCTATAGGATTTAGATTAACCCACAGGTGGTAGAGTAAAGCCTTGAAGACAGCAGAGTGACTAACTACACTTTTATTTCCTTATTGGAAAAGAAACACCAACATAAAGTAAACTGAGAGATGAACAGAGTATGAGGACAGAATAAAAAATCTCTGTCCCGGTAACTCTTCCAAGCCCTTTGTCCAGCCCATTTCCTCTTACTAAGAATGTTATTTTTTCCCTTTCCTCTGTGACATACTCGTTCTTCATGATCTAGTTAAAGTATCCACTTTCTCTGACAAGTCTTTCCAAACCATTTTAACCCTCAGACTAGTTTCCTTAATGGTGGGATTACTTTTTTTAAACAAATTCAGTACCAGGAACTAACAAAGTGTTGTAGGTCTATTATATTTCAACAACAAACAAACTCATAGAAAAAGAGATCAGATTTGTGGTTATTAGAGGTGGGGGGGGGGTCGGGAAGGGGGAACTGGATGAAGGTGGTCAAAAGATACAAACTTATAGGTACCAGGGATGTAACGTTCAACATGATAAATATAATTAACACTGCTGTATGTTATATATCAAAGTTAACAAAGTAAATCCTAAGGGTTCTCATCACAAGGAAAAACTTTTTTTTCTATTTCTTTAATTTTGTATCTGTATGAGATGACAGATGTTCACTAAACTTATTGTGGTAATCATTCCATGGTGTATATAAGTCAAATCATTATGCTATACACCTTAAATGTATATAGTGCTGCATGTCAATTATATCTCAATAAAACTGGAAGAAAAAAGGCAAATATTCTTTTGACTCACTAACTCACTTTTATGAAACTACTGAAATTGTGACATAAACGTATAAAGACATTTGTACAACACTGAAATCCTATAATAGCAAAAAAAAGTGCCTAAATGTTAATCAATAGAGGTACATTTAATATAAATTGTGGTACATTCACATAATGGACTATTCAACTAAAAAAGAATGAGGTAACTTTTTATATTGTTATTAAAAAAAATAAAAGCTCAGGATATATTTAAGTAAAAAGAAAAAATTTACAAGTTAACACATACAGTGTGGTTTCTTTTTAATGAAAAAAGTATGTGGGGCTCCCCTGGTGGTGCAGTGGTTGAGAATCTGCCTGCCAATGCAGGGGTTCCGGGTTCGAGCCCTGGTCCGGGAAGATCCCACATGCCGTGGAGCAAGTAAGCCCGTGCGCCACAACTACTGAGCCTGTGCTCTAGAGCCCGCAAACCACAACTACTGAGCCCACGTGCCACAACTACTGAAGCCCGCGCCTAAAGCCCGTGCTCCGCAACAAGAGGAACCACCGCAATGAGAAGCCCGCGTAACGCAACAAAGAGTAGCCCCCGCTTGCCGCAACTAGAGAAAACCTGCACACGGTAACAAAGACCCAATGCAGCCAAAACTAAATAAATAAATAAATACATTTATTTTAAAAAAAAGTATGTGTATTTATATACACATGCATTAAACAAACTCAAAAGTAAACACAAACACACACACACAAACACAATTAACAGTTACCTCTGGGGAGTAGGATAGAGGAAGAAAAAAGAACTGACTTCTCCTTTAAGTTTCACATACTTCTGTATTCATTAATTCATTTAGCAACCATTTAAAAATTTCTAGAGTGCCAGGCGCTCATGATTTATACCACTCACTTGGCACACATTAAATGTCTTTTGAGAGAATATTTCATATTTCTGTTTATCACTGAGCCATAAACATCTTGAAGGCAAGCTCTTTCCCCAAGCAACAACCATAACCATGAATGTTTACAGATGCACACATACATGTAAAAATATTTTTAAAAAGGAATGAACAGGTTCTTATCAAATTCATGACAGTGGTTATTTCTGAGAAGGGTGAGAATGAGGAGGGGAATGGGATGGCAGATAGTTTTTAAAAGAGGATTCAGCTCAATAAGTTATATTTTATCTCTAAATTTTTTTTCATAAAGACTCATATATATTAATTGTTTGTATGTTGGATAGGTGTAAATTTTTTTCTTCCAGTCTTTCATTTGCCTTAACTTTGTTTTTTCACCTTTCTTGCATAGATCTTTCAGTTTATTTTATATAGTCGATTTCCTGATGTTTCTTTAATGACTTTTGGATTTTTTTTGGCCTTGCTTAGGAAAAAAGTACTTTCTTCTCATTCTTCTATGATTTTTAAAAAACACTGAGCTCTTACTACGAGAACATTATCCTAAGTGAAATAAGCCTGTTACAGAACGACAAATACTATATGACTCCACTTGTACGAAGTATCTAAAATAGTCAAACTCACAGAAGCAGAGAGTAGAATCGTGGCTGCCAAGGGCTAGGGGGAAGGGGAAATGAAGAGTTGCTATTCAATGCATATAGAGTTTCAGTTATGAAAGATAAATAAGTTCTCGAGATCTGATGTACAACATTTTGCCTATAGTTAACAATACTGTATTCTACGCTTAAAAATTTAAGAGTAGATCTCACGTTAGATGTTTTTACTACAAAAAAATTTTTTTAATTAAAAAAAATTTGAGCTCTTTAATCATTTGGAATGTATTTCTTGTTATTGTACAAAGTAGGAAATTAACTGAATGTTTTTCCAAATGAATAATCAATGGTCTCAATATCATTTAGTGAATAGTAAATCACTTCCTTATTGACTGAAATACCACCAGTATCATAAATGGACGCTTGAATTCATAGTGGAAAAAAAAATGCTTTACCTCTTCAAAAGCATTAACCAGTTTTTATGCATCTGAAATCAGTTACACTGGGAATCACCATATTAATCTATCGTCAAACATGGTTTACCTTACACTGAATAATATCAATATAATTGCCTTTTTTTCCAACCAGTCACAGCCAAAACAAAACAACAAAAAAATTAAGTCAACCAATAAAAAACAAACTATAATCTTACTTGCATATTCTTTTTAAGTTACTAAGAGAAGTATTCTAAAAAAAAATAATTTTGTTTAGTTCAACTACAGAATTACAGAGAAGTTTATCAGATCAAGAGGTTTAACAAATCACTAAACTGAAAAATGAACAGAATGATAATGAAACTCCAGAACAAGAACAGATTAACACCGGGACTTCCCTGGTGGTGCAGTGGTTAAGAATCCGCCTGCCAATGCAGGGGACACAGGTTCGAGCCCTGGTCTGGGAAGATCCCACATGCCACAGAGCAACTAAGCCCGTGCGCCACAACTACTGAGCCCGTGTGCCACAATTACTGAGCCCGTGTGCCACAACTGCTTAAGCCCACACCTGAGAGCCTGTGCTCCACAAGAAGAAAAGCCACTGCAATGAGAAGCCTGCCCACCACAACGAAGAGTAGCCCCCGCTCGCCACAACTAGAGAAAGCCCACGCGCAAGACCCAACGCAGCCAAAAAATAAATAAATAATAAATCTATGTTTTAAAAAAAACAGATAACACCATCATCATTGATTGGGAGTGAGGAAACCTGTGTTGTAATTCCAACCTGAGCAAGTGAATAAACCTCAAGAATTGGCACTATGGTTCTATTTCCAACATTCTATAATTTCTAATTTACTATCTCTAAGATAATTAAAATATCTAATAATAATAGCTGCCACCAAAGAAAAGTACATAATCTTCTTTAGTGAGATGTTATTTCCACCAGTATAGATCATCAATCTAATTTAAATTCATTTTCTCTAGCCATCTTCTGAAAATATAGAAAAATAACTGAGCAAAATTTTTAAGACTTACTTTCAACCATGTGAAAGTAATCCTTTTTTTTTTTAATTGAAGTATAGTTGATTTACAATGTTGTGCTAGTTTCTGGTGTACAGCAAAGTGATTCAGTTATACATATATATATTCTTTTTCATATTCTTTTCCATTATGGTTTATAACAGGATATTGAATACAGTTCCCTGTGCTCTACAGTAGGACCTTGTTGTTTGTGTATTTCATATATAGTAGTTTGTATCTGCTAATCCTAAACTCCTAATTTATCCCTCCCCACCGTCTTTCCCCTTTGGTAACCATAAAATTGTTTTCTATGTCTGTGAGTTTGTTTCTGTTTTGTAAATAAGCTCATTTGTGTCATACTTCAGATTCCACATATAAGTGATAACATAGGATATTTATCTTTCTCTCTTACTTCACTTAGTATGATAACCTCTAGGTCCATCCATGTTGCTGCAAATGACATTATTTCATTTTTTTTTGTCTGAATAGTATTCCATTGTGTATACATGCCACATCTTCTCTATCTGTTCATCTGCTGATGGACATTTAGGTTGCTTCCAAGTCTTAGCTATTGAGAATAGTGCTGCTATGAACACTGGGGTGCATGTATCTTTTCGAATTAGAGTTTTCTCTGGATATATGCCCATGAGTGGGATTACTGAATCATATGGCAACTCTATTTTTAGTTTTTTAAGGAACTTCCGTACTGTTTTCCATAGTGGCTGCACCAATTTACATTCCCACCAACAGTGTAGGAGGGTTCCCTTTTCTCCACATCCTCTCCAGCTTTTGTTACTTGTAGACTTTTAAATGATGGCCATTCTGACCGGTGTGAGGTGGTACTTCATTGTAGTTCTGATTTGTATTTCGCTAATAATTAGTGATGTTGAGCATCTTTTCATGTGCCTGTTGGCCATCTGTATGTCTTCTTTGGAGAAATGCCTATTTAGGTCTTCTCCCCATTTTCTGACTGGCTTGTTTTTTTTTGTTATTGAGTTTTATGAGCTGTTTGTGTATTTCGGAAATTAAGCCCTGTGGGTCATTTGCAAATATTTTCTCCCAGTCTGTAGGCTGTCTTTTCGTTTTATGGTTTCTTTTGCTGTGCAAAAGCTTCTAAGTTTGATTAGGTCCCATTTATTTATTTTTGCTTTTATTTCTATCACCTTGGGAGACTGACCTAAGAAAACATTGGTACAATTTATGTCAGAGAATGTTTGCCTACGTCCTCTTCTAGGAGTTTTACGGTACCATGCCTTATATTTAAGTCTTTAAGCCATTCTGAGTTTATTTTTGTGTATGATATGAGGGAGTGTTCTAACTTCACTGATTTACATGCAGCTGTCCAGTTTTCCCAACACCACTTTCTGAACAGACTGTCTTTTCTCCATTGTATATTCTTGCCCCCTTTGTCGAAGATTGACTGTAGGTATGTGGGTTTATTTCTGGGCTCTCTATTCTGTTCCACTGATCCATATGTCTGTTTTTGTGCCAATACCACTCTGTTTTGATTACTGTAGCTTTGTTGTATCGTCTGATGTCTGGGAGAGTTATGCCTCCAGCTTTGTTCTTTTTCCTCAGGATTGTTTTGGCAATTCTGGGTCCCTTTACAGTTCCATATAAATTTTAGGATTATTTGTTCTAGTTCTGTGAAAAAGGTCATGGGTAATTTGATAGGGATCACATTAAATCTGTAGACTACTTTGGGAAGTAGGGCCATTTTAACAAAATTGATTCTTCCAATTGGAGAGTATGAGATATCTTTCCATTTCTTTGAATCATTTTCAATTCCTTTATCAATGTTACGTAGTTCTCAGCATAGAAGTTTTTCACCTCCTTGATCAGATTTATTCCTAATTTTTTTTTGATGTAATTTTAAAAGTGACTGTTTTTTTACTTTCTCTGAAAGTTCTTAATTTGCTCTTTAGCTTATTACTCTTTAGAATAACACGTAAATTTTTCTAACAGACATTATCTTTTTTTCAACCATTCCAACATCGCTATGATACAACTTCATGTGTTTACATGCACACACACACTTTAGGATGATTCATTCAACTACAGACCAAATCACTTTCTGCTATACTTACTTCTGGCTCAACATTTCTAAGCTACTGCTCATTTTTTGGTTATTTCTACAAAGATTAAAGCACATTTGTTTGTTCATTTTTTCTTAACAGACTATTCAAAGTAATTTGATTTCTATTTTTGGTTTTTCAAGTACTCAACCTCATCACATTTAAAAAAAATTATCAATGAAGTTAATATGCTCAGTCATTTAAATCAGTGATTATGTGAACAAATTTGAGTCCAGGAAAGGAAGGTGAAGAGAAAAAGAAACAACCATTTAGTAAATATCTATTTGCAAATGTCTAGCACTATTTTTACAAGTTATAGCTTCCATATAATACAACTTAAGGTTCCCCCAACTGTCACAACATCAGTATGACTGCTTCATAAAAGAATAAAATGTTTTATTTAAACCTGGCTCTACTGTTCTTGTTCCCTCTTCAGCTACCAAGTCACTACTTCAGAAAAACACTTTAAATATATCTGTAATCAGCTCTTCATAAAACTATGTTGATCACTATCTAGAATCTACATTTAATGACTGATTTGCCCTAAACCATATTAATAGCCCCTACTTTAAAAAAAAAAACAAAAAAGCCAAACAGTTCACCTCATTCAATGAAAGTTTTAGTGTATTTTGTAAGAGGAAAATGCTTGTTTTCTCCTGGTTTGGGTTTATAAAGATAATCAGAAGACTAGTCAGGTGAGTGTGAGATAAGTTAATTCCCAATCTAATTACTAAATTTAACTTCAAAGGCCCCTATTTTTTGAAAGACATTGCCAGGTTCTTATTTATTCCCAAACACATTAGATCCCACAGTCCAAAACTTCTTAGAATATAATATCTTAGAAAGGGAGGAATGTGGCTTTTTAAAAAACTAATAATGATGAAACAATTTCCCTTAGCAATCCCTGTTTGAACTTAATAAACTGATAGCCATTAATTTCTTCAGAGCTAACACCAGTTTTATGAAAAGAAAATAGTCCCCCCGTATAAAATTATCAAATAGACATGAATCCATACCACCATAGTACAGAGGAAGTAGCCATCTGTTGTGAACAATAATAAATCTTTTTTCCCCTAATTACCCAGTTCGTTTGCACACTAAATTTCCATCTTCCATCATTCAGCCTGGCATGTAATTAAAATATTATTTGTATGTATTTACTACCATAATCTACAGTCAGAAACTTATCCTGGGAAGACAGTATCACTGGCTCAAAGTTCCAAATATCAAATTTTGCTTTTAATTCTGAATTCCTGATCATCAGTTATCCTCATTTCCTATATATGATATTAGCCAATTACTATCCTAAAGTTATAATGAATATAAACCCCCAAAATGTCCATAAATTAATAAGTACTTAAAACACACTTACAGCATTGAAAAATGTAGAGTTTTAAGCTTTTATTCATATTTAAAATGACCCACGTGGGGACTATGTCATCAAACCAAGCAGAATGAGTTCACATCACAATCAGAACTATTAAATTCTTTAAAATAAATACAAACCTCCCTCCTTCCAGATTCCATATACAGTCTTCAAAAAACAAAGAATTATAGAAAGAATTAAAAAAATCATCTCACCTCCACCATCCTAAGACACTACTGTTAACATTTTACCAAAAAATTTTAGACACTTCACAATATCAAGAGTGCCTATTCCCAGTTTCACTGTGTGTACGTGTGTGTTATCAAAGTATGTCTGTGATTGGTATGTGAACTTTACAGACCCTGGACAAGTTCACTACATCCAGATCTCCCAGCTCAGTTTTTCAGCTTTAAAGACTTCAGCTAAGAGGTTCTCAAACCAAGTAACTCAGAAATAGAGAACAGGTTCCCCATGAGATGTGGCAATAGAGATACTAAGACAGAATCAGAAAAATCTATGAAGGCATCCTGAGAGTTACGACTACTAGGTATGTGGGATTACAGATGCTATGAAGAACCCGAAAGTGTTGTTTTATTTCTGCAGTTGAGTTTAAATTCTAACAACATTATCTAACTTTAACCTACTCTCAGTTTCTGCATATACCGGCGAAACAATGAATGTAATGAAGAAGGACGAATACTATGAAAACAAGATGAATGACCCCAACTCTGTGGGTAATTTCCTTCACTAGGCACATGTTTCTTTCTCAGTTACGTAGAAACGCTATAACTTGGCTTAATGTTTGAGGTGCAACAACTTTCTAAGTGTGGCACAAAGGTAATTCAACGAATGATTAAAGGGTAAAACATATACCGAAGAGTAGGGAGTCATAACAAAACTTCATCTTAATAGCATTTAACTGAAAACTCTCTAAGAGAGTATGGTCTCGGCAAACAGTCTAAAGATAAGGTTACAAATGAAACTCCAGATACACACACACACATATATTCATTCTTAAAAAATATGTACCAGGAGACAATGAAAATAATACCAACACGCTTATTTCAAGTCATCTTGATCTCAGATGTTATTTATATTCAGTCTCTAGCTCAACTTTAAGTTCCATCAAGGCAAGAAATATATCTGTATAGTAATACCCAAATTCAGACCTCTCTTATTTATACTGGTAACTCAAATGATACAGAAAGAGTTTCTGACCATCTCAAAAGTCAGCTTATTTAAAATCTCCTAATTTAGAAATGAGATCAAGAAACAACTGCAGAAAAAAGAATAAGCCACTTTGAAAAAGCTCAGGCTCCTTATCCCTCCCAAACTTAACAAGTAACATTTACTGACTGTGGCTATGGTTAAAAAAAAAAAAAAAAAAAAAAAAAAAAACGTAAAGGAAGGTGACAGTCCTCTCCACACTGCTTGTTGTAGACAAGAAAGAACAACTGTTAGTACTAACACTGGACTGTTAAGTGCTGAAAGCGCAGACATGAAATAATGAAATCTTACTCCTTTGGTATCTGAGGCTACTGTATCATCAGTTTCAAGCAAGTAGTTCTTTAAGAACAGAGCCCATCTGTCATTCTCAGGGGATACTTGTATCATAGGGTATACAAGCTTATAAATCACTAGCACTTCAGCACAAGCTTTCACTTGAGAAAGAACTTATCCATGATGCTGGCAGAGGTACTTTTACACCTTCTTCCTATATGAAAGGAACGAAGAGATGTAGACAAGGACTAAAAAAACAACTCTGAGAGCAAACTGTGCCCCAATTTTTCTGTGAAAGTTTTATAATTTATAAATAAGCTGAATGTAAGATAACAAAGGATAATTAATATACGCAGAAAAACAAGAAATAAAATGAAACTGACCAAACAATAGCAAAATATTTTCACAGGAGTTAAAAGGATAAGTTTAAAAAAGTAGTAAGAAACAGGGTTCCAAACAAAAAAGGACAAACAAAAATATGGCAGTAGCAAAAAGAAACAACAGTTTTTGGACTTAAGACTCAGAATTACATATTAAGGTCCACAGTAGTTTTAAAAATCCCTGAATATAAAAAAGATTTCCCCTCTCCTCAAAATAACCCAACCTATGATCTCTGGGGAAAATTAAAGCATATTAAGTTGATGGGTAAACTGCCTAACACCGGACTGTTAAAGGATACATAAGTGAAAATATCAAAAAATTTAAGAAAAACACTAATATTTGAAATAAAATAGTTTCAACAACATAATTATAAGAGGCCATATTCATATCTGTCTTAAAGCTGTTTTATCTTGCATTTCTTGAGAAGTAAATGGAAGTTTTGCCCTTGGAAAAGATAAGCAATGGCATATGTTGAGGTATAAAAGGGAACGTGTATATGTGCTCATGAAGATAAATATAAAATGCTCATAGCAGCACTATTCCTGACAGCCAAATACAGAAATAACTCTATATCCATCAGTTGTAGAATGGATAAATTGTAGTTTATTCATACAATGTAATCTTATTCAGCAACAAGAATGAACTGTTGCTACAAGCAACAACATGGATGAAACTGACATACAAATATTAAGCAAAATAAGTCAAACAAACAGGAATACATACTAGATGATTACATTTACTTTTTTTGTATTTTATTTTATTATTTTTTTAAACATCTTCATTGGAGTATAACTGCTTTACAATGGTGTGTTAGTTTCTGCTTTATAACAAAATGAATCAGCTATACATATACATATATTAGATGATTACATTTAAAGTTCAAAAACAGGTAAAACTAATTCAACCAGTTAGAAAGATAGGGTTGGGGGTAGTGACTGGGAAGGCACTGGCGGGGGTGGGGGATACTTCTGGGATGCTGGTAGTATTTTATTTCTTGATCTAGGTATTACTAATTACACAGATATGTTCACTTTGTGAAAAGTCATCAAGCTGTACATCAGTGATTTGTGTGCACTTGTATACTTTCACCAAAACCTTAAGTTGGAAAAAACTAATAGGGTCTTCCCTGGTGGTCCAGTGGTAAAGAATCCGCCATACAATGCAGGGGACGTGGGTTCGATCACTGGTCAGGGAACTAAGAGCCCACGTGCCCTGGGGCAACTAAGCCCGCGCGCCACAACTACTGAGCTCGCACGCCTCAACTTGAGAGCCTGCATGCCGAAAACTACAGAGCCCGTGCACCCTGAAGCCCAGGCACAACAACTAGAGAGAGAAAACCCACAAGCCACAACTAGAGAAAGAAGCCCGCGTGCTGCAACTAAAGATCCCGCGTGCCTCAAAGAAGATCCCGCGTGCCGCAACTAAGACCCAATGCAGCCAAAAATAAATAAATAAATCTTAAAAAAAACTAATAAAAATTATTTCTACAATTTAAATAACTATATGTAGTTATATATATATAGTACATACACATATAGATATATAAAGTTACATATAGACGGTTTCTAATCAAATGACCATTGTTAATGTAAATGACCCATACATACTGTCACTTGTACCTGCTCAAATTCCTTGTCTTCTCTCCAAACCATCAACTCAAAATTACTCTTTTGGGGGGAAGAAAAAGTGAAACTTTAAGACAAATTTTAGGTTCAGAAGTAGTAGATTAGGAAAAATAAATATGTAAGGTAAGTGATTCTTGCAAAAATCTTCCACTCTCCCCCTCCTCTGATGTGCTCATTTTGCCTCTAAGGGAGCACTCCTACCCAAAAAGTCTTTCTCCAAATTGCTTACTTCTCCTACTTTTACTGAGCTTAAAATATGAAAATTTGACTAAATAATCAGTTTCTTAAAATCCATTTCAAAGGATTACAAAGATACCAGTCATTCGCACACAACTGTGAATTAGTTCTGTGTCTACGTTTTTAAATTGAGGCATAGTTGATGTACAGTATTATATAAGTTTCAGGTGTACAACATAGTGATTCAAAGTTCTGTGTCTACTTTTAACAAATAACTGTAAATAAGAAATTTCTTCTATATAAAGAAGGAAAATGAGCAATTCCACAATTTCTTTTATAATACAATTGGTTTGCCAAAAATACTAGATTTCAAAATATAGTGTCTTCACCCATCCCCATTTATTTTAAACAAGTCTTCTTTGATCTTCTCTGCCATGATACAAACTTGAGTGACTCCTACTTACCACTGTTGAATTCTACTCACTTCTAATTTTCCTTAAAGCCTGTTATTTTTTTCTTTTTTCAAAAAAGTAGATCAATTACTAATGACATATATATACACACCAACCCTCAAAACTATAACAGGTGACTATGCCTTTCCTTTTCCCCACTCCCTTCCTAAGTGTTAAGAGTCTCATAAAGCCATGTGTTCTTACGCATACATATGTATGTATGTATGTATACACATATATACACACATTATATATATATTTATATACTATGGATGCAAGATACAAAATCAATACTTGAGTGCAAAAAGAATTCTCATATCTAAACCCAAGTAGAGTCAGTAAACCAGTAAAGGCTAAACTCATGCAAGTCAGTTATCAACACATGGTACTAAAGAAACCAATGCCAAAGGTTGAATCCACATAGTAGCCAGTTAATTCCACACAAACTTGGCAGCAAAGATTCTGACACAACCCAACTCAACCATCTGAGTGCTGAGTGTACACCACAGGAAAACTGTGAAACTAAGATTATCACTGTTACCAGAAAAATAATTTTAAAGCACAGTTTCTTACTCCATTTCTATCACTAGAATTATTTCTAAGCTTTGAGAAAAGAGAAAAGTAGGCTCTCTTCACAAAAAAGATGAATGGCACCTCATCTCTAATGATATGTGAAAGTATACATTAATGTTTTTTGGATTTTTTGGGATTTTTTTTGGCCACACCACACAGTATGCGGAACTTCCCGGACCAGGGATCGAACCCGTGCCCCCTGCCCTGGAAGCGCAGAGTCTTAACCACTGGACCACCAGGGAAGTCCCATTAATGCTTTTTAAGGTTTAGCCACCAGTTGAGAGAATAATGTTTTCTCCTTTTTTGAACACAGTCATACAATTTTCCATCTGTTAGAAGGGCAGAACATTTGACAACTAGAGTTTTAAAAATTGGGAGAATAAACAACTAACTTAAATGATTTGCATTTGCTTTTAACTATGCTATCTTATTTGGGGTGTTTTAAAATAAAAAAATACACAGCGCATTCATTTTCAAAGTAAAGTAAATATTTTCAATATTTGCCTTCAATTAAAATAAATTATGTAAAGGAAGTCACTTAGTTTCATTTTTCTATTTTCTAAGGATTAAGTTTAAGCACATTTTTTGTGTTAACCAAACTTATATAAAAACCCAAAGCTATGCATGTAAAGACACCAAGCTATGGTAAGAAAAGGATATTTAGTCTACAAACCTGTCAAAATTCCTACTGAAGTCTAATTTAACTCACATTTTTTTCCTTCCTGAAACAGTCCAGTCTATAACTATGAACTAAAAAATGACTTAACACCCTTTATTCATAACTTATGAGTAATTCAAGGGAAATCTACCCTTCTTTGCACAATGAGTGCTTAGTGATCTCATCAACAAACTGGAAAAATATGTGGGCCAATCAGTGCAATCTCATCTGGAGACAAATCTACATGAGGTAAAATTATGATCAGAAAGCTACTCAGAAAACGTGAAACCAAATGATTTAACAATCATTGGCATTGGACTGCTGTATCTGCCTCCAACAGGAAAGATGGGCTAGGACAGGGGACTGATGTGCTGCAAGGGCTAGGTTATTCCTTTCTGTAAAAGTGATGGAGATATTCCGCCAAATGTCTTTCAGTATCTTCCCTTGTTTATGGAAAGATTAGGTGATATAAATCAATTTTGAAATTCTTCTCTGCTACTTACCAAGCATATTCACCGCTATGTTAACAGCCATCGTATAGAACTGCTAAGAGGAATAGTATATAAGGAAAGTGTCTGGCACAGACTCTAGTACGTAAGAAGAAACAGAGTCAATGTTTATTATTATTCCAAATACCCATTTCTTCCATTTTCTTATTCTTTTTTCAAAGAATATTTCAATTCATTAGATATAAGATTAGTGATTTATAATTGCAAATCAGTTTATCTGAGGTTATACCACATCACCCAGACTGAATTTTGGGATATGACGGAAACTCTTTAGCGACTCATACATATTTTATCTCTTAGGTTTAGTTTTATAAATGGCCGCTTCAATTCCTTACTATTATTTTTAATATTTAAAAGAGCTGCCATTTATTGAGCATCTACCATATGCTAGGTACTTTACTATCTCTTATCTTTACCATTACTGTTAAGACAAGTGTTACCGTCCCTATTTTAAAGATAATAAAGTAAGACTCAGAGAGGTTACATTGTTTGCCCCATGTCAAATAGCACACTAGTGGTATAGCTAGGATTAGAACCCACATCTAGCTAGCTCTAACTCTGAGCTCTAGCCATCATACTACCCCCAACTGTCTCATCCCTTATATTTTGCTTCTTTATAATTTTATTTTCAGAGGGTAACAACTGCAATTTGGGGGTACCCTGCTTACAACCTCACACATTAACCAGAGTTCTCTGGAAGACAAGAATGTAATTTAAATGACTGATAAATTTGAGAAATGGAAGGTCTAAAACAGAGTAACCCTTCAGAGACCAATGGGACAAGATAGATACAAAATAAGAGTAACTTGTTAGCAATAAAAGAGGGAACAATAAGAGACCTCAAGTTGAAATAACTCATTACTATAGATTGTTTATTTTCAAAATTAAAACAAATAGAAAAAAAAGACAGAAAATACTCACTAGCCTTGAATTCTGCCAAATTTAAGTTCAAGGGTCCTCACTAACTGGGTCTTTCTTGCCTTACCTGGTAGGTCTCCAAGCTGGTTGGCCTTTCCTCGGGTTTGCCAGAATTTCCAGTAATGAAAGAGACCAACAGTATAGGGACAACCCTTAGGTCTTATCAGCAGAACTCTAACAACAGCATTGTCACTATCCCATTTCTATTCCTCAAATAATTTCTAAGTGTTGAGAAACAGGCCACACACACACATGCACACACGCATACAGACACAGTTGAGTGGCATCTCTCTTCTCAGGCCATGTAAATATTTTGAAGGTTTAGCCACAAGATGGGAGAGCAGTGACCCACAGTACATAATTCCTAAAAGAGGAAAAATCAGGTTCCTTGTCCAGAACTCTTCTATCTAAAAAAGTTGCAGAAGTTCCTTATTCTGTAAGCAGTAGGAAGAACCCAAAGGTAAAATATAATGGGCTAAAACCCCACACAAAAGTATAATTAGCATGCATGAATAGAACACTAAGGAGTTTCCTGACTGCTGCATATAATAGATATGTAGCTACATCAGAAATATTTTATGTAATACTATATATATACTGAACTACTTCAAAAGTTCACTTAAAAAAAAACCAACAACTATAATTCCAGGATAATAGGTGAGATTTTAATCCCACAAATATGGGATTAAAGAGACTGATTACATTTTTACTTTATATAATTATTTCAGACTAGAAGTTAATAGCAAAATCCACTAATATATTGTATTCATTGAATTCCTTCAACTATAAATGATCACATAGTTAAAATTTCAGCACTTCAATCTTATGAATTTCCCAATAACTCGAAAATTACACTTATTTTCCAAAACTTCCATATCAAGATTTTCAGAAGTCAAATTTCGTCTTTTATTAAAACATAATAAATGAGAAATTAATAGCAGACATAATAATCAATCAATAGACTGATTCCAGGTAGGAAAATTTGGTAGCTGAAGGCAGGTGTAGGAAAGGGACTTTTGAATTTTAAATCACGTGCATTTAACACCTATTCAAAGTAATCAATTTAACAACGAGAAACTGAAAATGCTCAGAATACATAGCACTTCTGCAGACTTGTAAGCTTTCCTCATACATACTTCTAAAAAAAGACTACCAAATAGATTTCAAGATAAATTCAGCAGAACAAGTTGCAAAAACTAAATCCTTTTAGGATTTTAAAAGAAAACGAATATATAAAATCCAACCCCACACTACTTTCAGTTTCACTGAATCTGCAATATATTATTAAAAGGTCCCTATGTGGAACACAAATTATTTTCTACCAGCTTAAAGTGGTATGTGAAATCCTAAACTCAGGATTTTAAATTAACAGCCTAAAAATGCTCATGATTTGTATTCCTTCTTTAGACAGTGGACCATTTCGGGTAAAATGAATGAAGAAAGCATTCCATGAAACACAGAGACTGATTATTTCTCAACGTGGGGTGTAAGAAAATCTCCCCCAAGAACGGCTTTGAAAGTCCTCATAAGATTTCACTCCATAAGGCTGTTTCTTTCTTCTTTAAACATTGGCCATTACAAACATTCAAATACAAAGGAGGTGTCAAGGAAGTTTTTAGACTAATCAACATGAGAGCAAAGAAGCAACTAAAAACCAGTTCTGACAGAATTTCTGCTTGAAAAAAAACACTATCCTATAACTTTTATTACTATAAAAGCCTTAAGTCCACCCTTTACATGAAATAAGTGATTCTTTTATATAGATTGAATTAACTTAAGTTGCCTTGAAACACTCTCACTTCAATTCCCTACTTGGAAAGCTGTCTCACCCACTATTATGTAACTCTATCCAAGACTCTAATGCAAGAGTTACATATCCATTAAAAGTTAGTAAAAAGTAAAACATGCACACGCACAACGTTAGCTGTAGTTCCTTCATTACCTTGTCAAAATTATGAAACCCAGAATATTTTCAAACAAACAAAAAACCTTTCCTATTTAAACCAGAAATAGTGACACTTTGCATACTCCATAAAACTGTTAAAATGAAAAGCATTCTTCTTGGCTAGCTTCTGATCATTATGCGAACTGTACATTTAAAATATAATCAAAATGCCAATTTTCAAAGAATGACATATCTTTTACATAAAACTAGCAAAATCTTTATTATTTTAGTCTTTTAATTCATCTTAATGTTTCATTCATTTTGAGGCCATTTATTTGCCCTCCAAAAGACCCATAGCATTTTCCCTGAAGGCTAATCAGCAAGTTCTTTCCCCCTCTGTGCCAACACAGAATCTCCAGAACAGTTCCTACCAGCAGCAGCAAAGTAACAACCCTACAGTGAATATGATTTACCATTTGGTTGGGTACATACTGAAATTCTAATTCATGAACATCTTAGTCAGTTTATGGATATCAATGAAAAGAAAAATGACACTCCGGCATGTGACTGCCAACTACCAAGTCACTTTACTTCAAAAGGAAATAGACTTTAGTAGCTAATAATTTCAAACAAATGAAGAAAAGTGACCAAGATATAAGGACCTCAACTAAGTTTGAAAATACACACAAATCGTGAAAAGGAGATTCAGAATTAACATTTAAAAATACACAATGAGACTAAGTTTGGCTGAAAGGATCTGATCCACTGTTAATGTAATTAACAAATCAGTACATCTTGGAAAAGCTTACTTCTAGCAATAGAATCCTTATTATGATTTCAATCCAGTGTCATTGTTTTCTCAAAAAATAATTAGTCAACTCTATTACATATAGTACCAATTCTGGAAGGAGACTTGAATATTATTTGAATGGAACACAGGAGAACCCTGATATGCAAATGTAAAAGGAAATGTTGAAACTACAAATATTTTTAATTTACAAAAAATTTGTAAATGTATCCAAGACTCATTAAAACACATTAACAATAACGTTGCACAAGACCTCTAACTGGCTTGAAACATCACATTCTTTCAAGCAACATATAGAAAACTGCTTTCACAAGGACTATCTGTAGCAGTGACTAGTGAAAACCCTTTAAACTATTTTTCAGATTATCATCTCCCTCTTTAAGTATTTTGATCAAGTACAACAATAAAACAATTTTTAAGAAAAGAATGTATAATTTTAAAAAGGCATTTAATCTTAATTCCCTTAATCAAAGGAGGTGTGACAACCAACGCACGTAAAATTAACCTTAATCCGCCAACGAAAACACGCAAAATGTCTCCTAACAATTCCCCTCCTCCTGAAAACAACCGTATACATAAATATGGTACTGACCTCCACCCCCACTGAGAGCAGCTAATAAAGAGAATAGTTGCATTTGGAGACCAAGGTGCAACACCCCACCTCCTGAACCTCCCCAAATAACCACATCTTCAAAGTAGAACTAAACATTATTTTTGCTAAAGCAAGAATCCAACCCTCCGGAGGCTCAGCCCTTAGACAATGGTGGTTACCAGACAGAGCTGCACAGTTGAGTCCAAATGACACATTTCACTAGGCCTTGGACACAAACACACACACACACACACACATGCACACACACTCTCTCTCCCAAGGGGCCAGTTCTAAGGAAGGGGCGTTCAAATCCCACTGGGAGATGGAGGGGTAGCACAGTGGCCTGGGGGTACGCCGGGGGGGGGGACAGGCGAGAGGGGTGTAGATAGAGCGGAAGGGTAACTGCACTGCACGCGAGGGAGGGGGCTGGAAATGGCCGATGGATTCTACATTTACTTAAAGGTCTTGATTTAACGGGTTCTTCCCGGGGGTTCTGTAACTAAAGCCAAACTGCGCAGCAAACATCGTGGGGTTGGGAGAAGAGAAGCTGCTCCCCCTACCCCGTGACTTAGGGAGGGGGGCGGGGGAAACAAGTTCCCCGGCCAACACCACCGACCACTCCGAGTCCCCCTCTCCCCTCCTCCACAGGAAGGGGGAGGCTAACAGAGAAAAGGGGGAAAAACAAGTTCCCCAGCCAGCCCCAACCACCCGATCACTCCCAGCCGCTCCCCCCACCTCCTATTAGAAACGGGAGACCAAAACGTGGAAGACTGCCGAGAAGGGGGAAGTCCCACCCTTCGCTCTTCCCCCACCCACCAACAGACTCCTGCGGGGTCCCTGAGCGAGCCGAGAAGCCAGAAGGATGGGTGGGGTGAGAGGGTGCCGAGCCCCCGAAACCAAACAAAGCGCGGCCTGAGCCAGAGCCCGGGAGAGTCGGGAAGCCGCGGCTTTTCCTGCCGGCCGGGGCCCAAGCCGGGCTGACACTGCGGCACCGGGGGACCCGCCTCCGCTCACCCTCCGTCTCCCACCCCTGGGCGCACAGGCCGCCCCCGCCCCGGCTTCCCTTCCCGCGGGTCCCGGTCGGCCGGGCGCCCGACCCGGCGGGCGGCGGGGAGGGAACGCGGCCTTACCCCGCTCGCCGGCGTTGTTCCGCTCCTGGGGCAGCGGTGGAGGCGGCGGTGGCGGCGGCGGAGGCTGCTGCTGCTGCTGCGGCGGCGGCGGAGGCTGCTGCTGCGGTGGCTGCTGCTGGGGCGGCTGCGGCGGCGGCTGCTGCGGGGGTTGCTGCTGCTGCTGTTGCTGCACCGGGCGCGGCCGCGACACTCGCCTGGGTCTCCGGTTGGCGGCTCGGACGGAGTTCATTTGCCGGGCTGAGGTGGCGGCGTCGGCGGAGGGACACACACACGCACACGCACCGCGAGCTCCGGGGCAGGAGAAGGGGGTGGGGAGAGGGGGGAGGAAGGAAAAGGGGTGAGAGGAAGGGGAGATGGTAAGGGCTGAGGAGCGAGCGAGACCCCGAGTCAAGAGAAAGGCCCGCGGAGACAGACAGAGACCGAGCGAGGCCCGGCGGGCGGGCCTGACGCACGGGGAAGGCCGAAGCCGCCGGGCGGGGCGGCGGCGAGGGACGGAGACAGAAAGACGGGCAGAGCGAGAGAAAGAAAGAAAGGGCGTCCGCCCGCCTGGGGATCCCGAGGCGAAGCGCGGCGTCGGCGGCTGAGGAGACAGACCCCGGTCCCGCCGACTCCCGAGCGGCGTCTCTGGCGGCGGGGGGAGTGGGCGGGCGGGTGAGGAAGGGAGAAGGAGGAGAAGAGAGGGAGAGAAGGGAGGGAGGGAGCAGGGGGCGCCCGGCTCTTTTTTTTTTTTCCTCTTCCTCCCCCCCACACCCCCTGAAAGAGATTTCTGAGAGGAATTTTTTCTCTCTTTCTTCGGCCTCTTCTCTCTCCTCCCCCCCTTCTCTCCTCGGCGAAGGGGAAATGAGTGTGAAGGGAGGAGATAGGGGAAAAAAGAGGCGTCGTCGTAACTCCTCCTTAAAGGAGCCTTTCCTTCTCCTCCTCAGCCCCGTCGCCGCTGCTTCTGCTGCTGCTCCGTGGCAGGAGGAGCCATTGACACCGCCGGAGCCGCCACTCGCCCAGTCGGTCCCTCCCCGCCGCGGGGCTGGCTAGGGGCGCGGGGGAGGGCCGCGGGGCGTCGGGGGAGGGGCGAATGGGCGGGGAAGTAGAGGGGCGGGGATTCCGGCAAAGCAGCCAATGGAAGGCGCTCATACAACCTTCGGGCCAATGGGGCCTCTGCTCTTATCGCCAAGTCCCTTCCTTCAACGCCCTGTTTCCTCTCTCGGGTTTCCTCCCTCCCCAGCCAAGGAGGGGGGAAGGAGGAGAGGGGGAGTGTGGTGGGGCGGGTGATAATGGGGAGGTATCAGGGCATATAATAGAGCGGGGGTTGGGTGAAGAGAGCGCTAGTGCGTAGCGATGATTCTGGGAGAGGAGGTGCTCGGAGGAAAGGGCGGGGGCTGCTGATGTAATGGGGAGAAGTGATTAATCCTTCGGTTCGCCGTTTCAACCTCGGCCCCCCAGCCCCCCGCTCGATTTTTTAAAGCGGAAAAAAGAAGTAGAGCGAGGTAGCCAATCTTTGTAACTTGGGTTTTTTTGTGGTAGGTAGGTCCAAAGTCTGAGCTGTAGGGAGCGCTAGAGATTCTGTGCCCTTTAGTCAAGCTGAGGGTATTTGCAAACCTTGGAGATCCACTTTACCGAGCTTGGAGCTTGGTAACCGAAGTTTGGAGTCGGTTCCTAATCGTAGTCTAAGAGGAGTCACCTAAATCTTGAAAAGGTTTTGGTCAATAGGCAATAGACCTTTGGTCAATTTACTTTGGAGACGTGGTCTATATAATATTTGGGGAAATAATATGTGAGAAAAGGAGAGAAGTAAATGTGTTGAGGTTGTGTTTGCTTTATTTATTTATTTTTTTAGATCTCACAAACTCAGAAAAAGAAGAAACCCCAAGGGGACTTATCTTTTGTATCTGTATCTGGTCCCCTCAGCATAATCTCTCCCCAAGGAAAACGTGTTTTTATTCCCTAGCTGCTGTTGTGATGACTGAAAAAGTATCCTTTCTTAATTCTCTCCGCTCTCTTTTGTTTATCACTTTATGGAAATGATAAAACCGGCAGTTTACTGATTCTCTGATTTTCGACCTTTGGGTGATTTCTTTCTCTTTTGAGTTTGATCAGTTGCTGTCTTAGGTTTGAGATGGATGGCTAAGTGGTTACAAAGTACGATAAGGGAAGTAAGGGTGAGGGGGAAAGTGTGTATTTGGGGAGTGGGGAGAGGGGCAGGGAAAGCCAGTATTATTGTGTAGGGTGTTTGAGTTCCGGATTTGATATGTGCCTCTACGCAAAATACTTTACCTTTCTAGGTATCAGGGTCCCCTCACCTTTTAATAAGAATTTACTCTGGATTACATAATCCTGTTTTCAATTTTTTTTAATTCTGTAATTTTGAGATGAGCTCTCTTTGGTCCTGAAAATGGAGAAACTTAGATCTAAGTTTCCTTCTCAAGAAAAAGTTTGAGGAGGGAGACTTGGAAAACAACTGAAGAACTGCAGATTTTTATGGTTGTTAGCAAGGTGCAAATGGGTAAAATTTTATATTTGGTTCAAATAACTGTAGGGGAAGAAAGGAAAATTACATGCTATCATACATATTATAAGTGGATCCATAATTCTGATTTTTTCTAAAAATTTAACTTTTTTTTCAGAAAGCACTTAGTAGTTCCTTATGTATGTAAGGTGCTATGGGAGATAGCAAAAAGTAAAATAAAATAAAATGCAAAATTTGGGGCATAGTTTGTATTTTGGTATGGCAGAGGTGATTTAGTTAATTCAGATGTACAAAGAAAACATAGCTTATTTTCTGTAATTTTTATCCTTCTTGAGTCCCCACATTATCTCTTTTCTTTTATAGGTAGATGCTGAATCTTACAGATTTTATTTCCCCACCTCCCTCCCATTCCAAGATATATATGGGAGTTGAGGGATGCTGTATAAGGTATACATAGATGGAGTGTCTTTCACATCTTCGGCATCCTAGATTTCTAAGTTTATTATGACAGTTCTCAGGCATGTGGCAGTAGGATGCCTTATTTTAACAAAACCAGTATATTATGACAATTTTCTGATAGGTGGAAGTAAGGTGTCATGATAAAGGGAGTGCCTTTTTCTAATTCACACAGTAACTAGTGGGCTGGTAGAAGCCTGAGGGATGGGAAAGCTGACATGACATCAGGGAAAGGCCCTGAGCCATGCATGCCAGTCCTTGTGTTGTCCTTTGGTATGGAGTGTCTGCTATAGTCTGAAAGCAGAACTGTTAGCCTCAGAGATAAAACTGCTCATTTTGTCCTTTTGAGAAGTTGTGCTGCTTCCTTTACTGAAGTCCACACTGAACCATTTGCCTTATACACTGCAACCTCTGTACTGACCCCAGGCCTCTGCAGGTCCATTGATCCTCATGATACTATTCCGTCTTCTCACTGAGACATATGGGAACTTCTGGATTCCCAGAATATCCCACGTAGGCCTTGATGAGCCAGGAGCTTTGCTTCAGGCTCATCTGTTGAGCCACCTCCCTCCACCAATGTTGCATTATCCTCCCTATGTCGTGTTGAACATCCCGTAAGCTGAAAGCAGAGTTACTGGAAGACTCAGCCTCTCACAGGCATGCCTGGAGAAGCAAACCACTATCCCCATTTTGCTGGGATTACCCTATGTCTATAATATGTGAATACTTCAACTATATGCCTCCAATTCTAGTTTTCACGCTGAGAAGGGACAGGAAGTAAGCACACCGGATCTGATTACCTTTTTCTGTCCCCCTTTCTTCTTTCCATCATTTTTTAGGGCTACAAGAGATGGATTTTTCTAACCCAACATTGTAAATCAACTATATTTCAATAAAAACGTTTTAAAAAAGAGGTGGATTTTTATTCTTCTTGTATGACAAAAGCTTTCCTTATGTACCATATCCTCTTCATTCTTGTGATGGCATCTGCTCTGCTCCCTTTTTCAGAGCCGTGATAGCTGATGGAGTGCAACAGAGAAGCTAGTTTAACAATAGTGGAATATCTATTGGGAGATATTAAATATCCTATCCCCATTTCACTGGTTCCTACATATTTTTAGTTTATCTTACGGATTAAATGTTAGAGACTTCTTTGTGAAAAAGTGTTCAAAGCCATCTTAACTTAAAATTGTGGAACTTGGGAGTTGTTAGAACGGGCCTTGGAGATCATTTAATTCTCATTTTTGTATTTGATAGATTAGGAAACAAATTCAAAGAAATGAGGTGACAGAACCAAATCCCATAACTACTTGGTGGCAAAGTTAATACCTGCCAGTCTAGCGCCCTTTCCATTCACAGATATTATAGACTCTTAATTCTTCCAGTGAAAACCTAAAATATTCCGGATGGTTTTAGCCATCGCCAGGTCCACCTGTGTTAGCAGATAATCCTGTCAATTAGCTGCCACAGAAGTTATGTGTGAGAGAGAAAACAGGAGAAAAACTTAAAGGGGATTTTTATTTGGGGTAGGAGTCTTCCAGAATGATTTCAATATACACTTAGCATAATTTCAGAGGACTAAACTCCCTCAGGGTTTGCTCTCTCTTCAAGAATATTTGTGTTTAAAAAAAAAAAAAAAAGAATATTTGTGTCTGTTTTTTCTCAACTAATTACTGGTGCTTAACAGGTTAGTGTACTTAAAATTATTTGTTTATAAAACCTATCACAATAGGAGTGTGGAAAAAATAAGCCCTTTCATCATTTTAATACCTGGCAGGTGATATTTACTGTGATTTTTAAATGATGATTTTTACCATTTCAAAGATTCAGCTTCCCTTTTCTCTGTCATTCCGTCATCTAGTCCTAAGCCATCAGCACTCAGTCAGTTACATAAGACACCTGAAAACTGCTCACTCCTTTTATGTCATTTAGGAAATTAGTCTGATCTGAATACGGTTTTCCTGGAGGAATAACCAGCTGTTTAAAATATCCTTGTTAGAGTATGAATGACTTATCTCACTAAGCTGCAAAAATTCATTCTTTAGTACATGCTCAGATAATATTTTATCAGGAAGTGAAAATTAACTTGGAACTAAGGATTTAAATGTAATGTATATGTGGGAAAACCTGGTAAGCATGCAATCAAATGATCCTCATAATAGAGGTTATCTTTTAAAAAAATTATAGAATCTAACTTTAATACCTTTCCCTGTGGAATAATAGAGACATAGCCCTATTAAAAGAAATTAATTATGTTCAAGATTTAGGATGGGCTGTGATAGACTGTTGTAAATCTTTATTTTTGCTTTTTAAAAGGAGAACCCAATTTCGAAGCATTGAGAGATGACTAGGCCAAACAATAAAAGGGTGTTGTATTATGAAAGGACTGGTAAGTGACTGAAGGGTGGGCAGATATGAGTGAAAGACCGTGACGGGGCTCTGCCACTTACTGGCTGTCTGACCTTGGGCGAATTACTTAACCTCTCTGTGCTTCAGTTTCTACCTCTGTAAAATGGGTGTGATAATAGTCCTCATTTCATGGAATTGTTGTGAGGATTATGAGATGCTTAGAACAGTGCTTGGTGTGTAGTAGGAGCTCAGTAAACTATTAGCTGTTATTGTCATTGCTGTTGGTATTGATGTTTTTTCAGGCCCTACTTGATGATTTTCAAGATTACACAGGCATTATAAGTAGGGAAGTAGGTATGGCTCTTGTTATAAGGAAATATGTCTAGAAAATGAATGGTATTAGAAAAATATTTTAAAGTACAGGGAAGACAACACCAAAAGGAAAGAGTCAGGCAGAGCAACAATAGGTAGAGATCAGGCATGGGTGGAAACTGATGGGAGAAGACCTATGCAGGATTGTCTCCACTCAAGCAATATTTGAACTGAGGATCTTGTGGCAGATGCAGAATATTCTGACATTTTTTCACTACGGGAGCCTCTCAAGAGAGAGTCTATGGAGTATGTCAGAAAACAAATGCATGGGCCTAGAAAGAGAAAGAAAGGAAGGAAGGGAGGGAGAGAGGAGGGAAGGAAGCAAAGATAAAAGAATGCAGCTGGAGGTTTATCTGTGTTATTGAAAGAACTGGACCCATTTAAGTAGTATGTTAAAATTTAAAAACTCAGGCCTCAGGACTACCCTGGTGGTGCAGTGGTTAAGAATCCACCTTCCAATGCAAGGGACACGGGTTCGATCCCTGGAGCCCACACGCCACAACTAGAGAGAAGCCTGCGCGTGGCAACGAAAGATCCCGCGTGCTGCAATGACGATCCCGTGTGCCGCAACTAAGACCCGATGCAGCCAAATAAATAAATAAATATTTTTTAAAAAACCCCAGCAACTCAGGCCTCCATGAAAGGAGTAGGAATTATAGAAAGAAATGGAACAGAACTGGAAAAAGAAAGGGCAGAAAGTAATACATGAAGTGGCACAAGTCACTCAAGGACTAGAGAATTTGAAAGGTAAAGGAAGAGGGCTTTAGAGGAGCACATGTCAGAGGATATATTAGACCCTCTATGATCCTGAGATTATGGCCTATGCAAACATCAACAGAACCTTCGGATTCAGGAATTTGTTGAGTGATAATCCAGCTAAGATACATTTCAGGAAAGAGGATCTTGGAAGCAAGGTTAATACACCTAAGGGGCTCTAGAACAGGATACAGTGGCAGCAGCTGTGTCATAAAGTTTAAAAAGACTTGGGGTCCTACTGGAGATGGACAAATACCCTGAGAAGATCAGATATAAGGCTATAAGCATGGACTGCAGGGTTGCCTATCATCAAATGTGCCATGCTGCATTCACTATGGAAAAGGAAGCTATGTCACTCAACAGAGACCAGGCTCAATTTAACACTGGGCTTCCAGGCCAGAAACACCAGATTCAAAAGGGAAATGGAAACAGAAGTGTGCAAAACATGGGAAGGATATCAAGAGAAAGAAAGAAGATTTGGGTGTGATCTAGTAGACACTGAAGATGCTACCACTGTAAACCTCCCCATGTCTCTGTACCCAGTTGGGCCCTATGCCCATTCTTGAGTTAATCTCTGGCAAGTGTGAGGGGATTACTCTTAGGCCAATCAGAATTGCCCCTGAAGCTTCAGATGTGGTCAGCTGGATGGAGGAGATGTGGGTCCCTTTTTAGGAGAAGGAGGAAGATGTTATGTAGAAAGTCAACCCTGTCCTTATTAAAAGCCGCTATGTCCTATGTCACGGTTAACCTCTTGATGGGAAATTTATCCCATCTGAATTTAAATTCACGTATAGTAGTTGGAAAACTGACGTGTTCTAATAGGCATCCTGGCATGGCGAAAACCAAAATGATGTTCTCCATTTTTTGTTCCCTGTACGTTATTCCCCTTCTCCCAGATAACACTAAGTCTGCTGCAATCTCTAACAGGCAACAGCAACAAGGGTCCATACACTGGGTTCTAGGAATATCATTTTGTTTGCAAAATGCTGTTACTGCAGGAGTCACATTTGCATTTACATTTATGGGACACAAGATATTCGGGTGGATTACTTCCATTTTGATGGTACTGAAGGTGCTACACCCATGGTAATGGAAGAAGGCTCAGAGTGCAGTGGCTGCTGAGGGAATCCAAACCCCAAGGCACTTGAGGGAGAATCTTCTGACAGAGACTGAAAAGATCAGGAAACTAGGGAGAAGAGTAATTGCACTTTACGGTCTTTGGAGTTCAATTTACACTAGGAAGAAGAATTCATTTTGGGCTTGACTTTCTGTGGTAATTTAATAATGGGGAGGGCTTCACATTATTCCATTTTCAACCATTCTTTGTTGTTTTATTTGGACTTTTAAAAGTATCTTCTCTGTTGACCAGTTTTGGACAATATTATTAGGCATAATTTCAGGTGGGAAATAAACTAGGGAGTGAATTTTTTTTTTTTTTTTGATAGGTAAGAAGTGGGTTTATTTAGAGAGAAACACACTCCACAGAGAGTGTGGGCCATCTCAGAAGGTGAGAAAAGCCGGGAGTGAACATTTAGCCTAGGGTACAGGACAGCCCTGAAGCTAAATTGATTAATGACCTGTTATGACCCATTACAGAAACTCTTTGGAGAACTAACTTAGCTGTGCATCTCATTGGTCCCAGGAAGTTACAGTGAGGAGCAGTGGTAGTAACTGAAGGAGCTGCTAATCTCTCCTAGTTGGACAATCCTGGCTGAACTGCAGTTTGATTATTAAGGCCCTTTGTTAAGGAGAGGATAAATAATGGGGTATGTGGGGTGTTGTGTAGCATCTCTCCTTGCATTTCTGCCAGAGCTCATGAAGGAGGAAACTTCCATCTAAGCTTCTGCCTCTACCTACCCTCTTATTAGATGTTCCATATGGAAGAAGTGACTAGTCTGGTCAGAGACTCTGGGGACACTTCCCTAGAGGGAGGGATCGTGACACTGGAAGACACTTTCCCTTCTTATAGATCCTAATGCCTGCTATTTCATTTCCTACCCCAGGAGCAGCAGGCTGTTTTGCATATACTTTCTCCATGTAGTAAGCAAATCAAGAGGCGGGGTGGGGGTAAAGGAGTGAGGGTGGACTACTCTGCTAAGGAGACTTAATCTTCCTCCTTTTCCCTCTTGATTCCTAAATTCGTGGGTCTGGCAGTCCAGTCTCATCACCTGGTCAGGCACCTGGTCAGGTAGGTGGACTTAAGCTCAGCTATTAATACCTAAGAACTTGAGTCTTATTCTTATCCTTAACTCTTACTCTTCTCTCTTCTGGCACACTTGAGGAGGTCACAGGACTTAGATTTGGGATTGGAAAAGCAAGAGGCCTCACTTAGATCTCTTGGTCTCCACCCAGCCTTGACTCAAGCTTCACTTTAAGTTGTATACTTCCTGCTTACTAATAAAATGGTTCTGGGGTTCTCATTGGGACATAGTACAGGTGTGCATACTTCCTCAGGTAAGCCAGCCAGAAGAAGAGGTGGGGGTAGGATTTGAGTCTGGTATTCTACTCCAAATTTCTAACACAATTTTGGGGGACAGATTGTTATTTTCTACATTTTAAAGCCATGGACATGTCTTACAAGAGGTTGTCTAGCTCAGAAATTCCCAAAAGAAAAATGAAGAAAGAATAAGAACTTCAGAAAAGTTAGAACTGTTTTTGTGATATATAAACTAGAAAAAAAACAAAAACAAAAGAACTTGTAAATATTCAGTATATTTTGAGTAAGACTTTGTGGCTGTAATTTACCTCTATGCTTGATGAGTAATATTGCTATTCAAGTTCCAGGTGATGTAAAAAATGTAAAATGAAAGACAATTCCAAATAAGTGGAAATATTGTTATATTCAATGCATGTAATAGATTCTTCATTTTAACCATAACAAGCTATACATTTTATATTAATAGAAAATGAATTTTTTTCTGCCCTCAGCTATTTAAAGAATATTAGCTTGAGGGGGTGCCAGCTTGCTCTTTCCCTCTATCATGTGTCTAGTGTTGCTTAGTTTGTGCCACCTACTGCCCAGCTCTCAAATTCCATGGCTCTTTCTGAAAAAGATAAGCTATTGTAAGGAATGATGAGGGTGGAGAGGTGGACAAGGGTAAAAACTGCAAAGATAAGTAGACCCACTACATACCTATGAGAATGGCCAAAATGCAGAACACTGTCAGCACCAAATGCTGGTAAGGATGTGGAGCAAAAGGAATTCTTATTCATTGCTGGTGGGAATGCAAAATTGTACAGCTTCTTTGAAAGACAGTTTCACAGTTTTTTACAAAACTAACTATACTCTTACCATATATATGATCCAGCAATCATACTCCTTGGTATTTACCCAAGGGAATTGAAAACTTATGTCCACACAAAAACCTGCACACAGATGTTTATAGCAGCTTTACCCATAATTGACAAAACTTGGAAGCAATCAAGATATCCTTCAGTAGGTGAATGCATAAATATGTAGTATATCCAGGTAATGGAATATTATTCAGCAGTAAAAAGAAATGATCTATCAAGCTGTGAAAAGACATAGAGGAACTTTAAATGTACATTAGTAAGTGAAAGAAGCCAATATGGGGACTTCCCTGGCAGTCCAGTGGTTAAGACTCCCTGCTTCCAATGCAGGGGGCATGGGTTCGATCCCTCGTCAGGGAACTAAGATCCCACATGCTGCGCCGTGCAGCCAAAAAGAAAAACAAAAGAAAAACAAAAAAAAAACGAAGCCAATATGAAAAGACTACACACTGTGTGATTCCAACTTTACGACATTCTGAAAAAGTTAAAACTATGGAGATGGTAAGAAGATTAATGGTTGCCAGGAGTTAGGGTGGAGGGAGGGATGAATAGGCAGAGCACATATGATTTTTAGGGCAGTGAAACTACTCTGTATGATACTATGATGGTGGATTCATGTCATTATATATTTGTCCAAACACATAGAATGTGCAATACCAAGAGTCAATGCTAATGTAAACTATGGACTTTGGGTGATAATGATGTGTCAGTGTAGGTCTATCACTTGTAACAAATGTATCACTCTGATGGGGAATGTTAATAATGGGGGAGGCTATGCACGTGTGGAGACAGGGGGTAATGGGAAATATCTATACTTTTTGTTCAATTTTGCTGTGAATCCAAAACTGCTCTAAAGAAGTAAAGTACTAGAAAAAAACGCGAAAAGCAAACTTTTTTTCTAAAGGAGAAAAAAAATTCAGTTTTCTGTTTTATTTTCCAAAAAAGCTATATTGCCAAACAGATTATCCACACATATGATGGACATTCACTCTCCAAATGCTGCTCTAGAGAGAAAAGGGTGATAAGCCTCATACATGTGTCAACAATGTCAAATGACATTGGCTCTATGGGGCTCCTGCCACTGTCATTTCTATTTAGTGAATCATTAAGGTCAGCACTTAGATTTATTTATAAAATAACTGTTGAGAAAATGTTAGTGTTTTTGTTTACTACACAGCTGGAGAAGGGGCCTTGGTGTGGAGGTCAAGGTTTGGGGATATGAAAACATTGGGGAGTCTTACCCAATCCATTCTCATAACTTCCCCTCCCCCATTTCAAGACAGCCTCTGACACTAGAAATTTACACTTATGGAAATTGAAAATTAGTGAACTGATCTTTTTGTATAAGTAAAACCCTCCAAGCTACTACTTACCTAGGATCACAATGAAAGGAGTCAGACTTTTGAAAACAAACAGATCAACAGATTAAAGAGTTCTAATAGCCCTAGTTAAAAAGTAAACAATTAAGAGATACTCATCAAAGGTGGATAGCTTTTAGCATAGAAGCTTGTAATTTGGGGGGATGGGGAGCTGGGGAACACTACTTGCAATCCATCTTGTCCTAACAAGAAGGTAATAGAGCTCTCCAGTCATTTCAGGACTCATTTAAAGTGCCAGGCTTCACCACAGGATATGTATTTTTTGTGATACAGATCATCTTTATTATGTGACTTACTTTAACGAATACTTAACATAAAATTGAGGGTATTTTTGTTTTAAAATATAGTTCGTTATATTCATTAAAGGTCAGAATCCTTTTGGGAAGTAGGCAGGGCAAGGATTGCTCACCTACAAACCAGGTTAGGGTGAACAAATACAACCAGATATTCTTGAAGTCTCCACTGATAAGCCCCTTTTCAAACGCTACTTCTTGAACCTAAATGTTTTCCCCTATTCCCTTTGACTCCAACCTCTAGTGTCCTACCTTTGATGACTTGGATTCTGATCTCTTTTTGTTCCTTACCTTGTTTCCTGTTTGCTGGATCTGCTTCTCCCAAGGTCCTAATCTCTATGTTGTGGACCCTGGGCCGGAAATTTGACCAAGATTTCCTGTTTCCTTGCTTGATAATTTATTTTGGCACTGTAATGAAGTAGAAAAAAACATGAACTTTGCAGTCCAGCAGACATGGGTTTAAATCCTGACTATACCACTAACTGGTGGTCTGCTTTGGGTAATGCACCTCTCTGAGGATCAGTTTCCTTTTTGGTAAAATGAGGATATTAATGCCCACCTTAAACTATGGTTGTGATTGGAGGTAGATAGTGGAGATGGTTGCACAACATTGTGTCACTGAATTGTGCAGTTAAAAATGGTTAAAATGTGATATTTCATGTTATGTATATTTTACCACAATTTTTAAAAAAGAAAAAAACATGGTTGTGAGTATTAGTCTCTGTGGAACCTCCATTACAATGCCTGGCACATAGTGGGCTCTCAACCAGTAACAGCTGTACAGCATAGAATATTTTATGTTGCAAGTAACAAAAAAGCACAACTCAAACTGTTATAAACAATAAAGGAATGTACTGATTCATGAAATTGAAAGTCCAGAGGTAAGGCAGGCTTTTGGGTTAGTTTGTCATTCAGGACCGTTTCTCTAGGTCTTCAGTCACTACAGGCTCAGCTGTATCACTAAGGGCTCAGAGTCTTTCCATCTTTCCATCTTTCTCTGTCTTCCACAGTGACAGCTTTATCCTAAAGCCAGCAACTCTCATGATCACAAGATGGCTGCAAACAGACCCCCAAAGTACATGTTCCCTCATCCACATCTAGAGAGAATGATTTCCATTAGTCCAGCAAGTATCCTGATATTCACTTGTTTAAATCTGAAAGATGTGCATGGGAAGATGGAATGTGATTGTTGGCTTGAACTAACCAGGGAGTAGGTCAGCTTCTCTGGAAGCACATGGGCTGCATGGGGAGGGGTGGATTCCTCAAATGAAGATCAAGGTACTGTGGAGGAAAAAAGGCAGGGGTAAGACACTGAGCAGGCAACCAACAAAAGTCCACTTTCGTAGCTATTATTATTATTATTGGCTTTCTTGGCCCATAGCCCTTGGCTCTTGGCTATTTCTTTAAAAATCATTACAAAAACAAAAACTAAGAGAGCTCTTATTTTGAGTAAGTGTATTCTTTCTAGCAAAGGAAAATCAATACATATAAAACTAAGTTTAATTTAACTGGGTGTTAGGCATCTGGAACACTAGCAAACAACAAAATGCACTGAATGAAAGGGTTTAACAGGAATGAACGTCAGGGATAGAAAGCAGGAGGGAGCTAAAAAGATGGTGACTTGCCAAAGTGTCAAACCCAGAAGGGTGAGGTTAATTATTGGAGTCAGGTTAGAAGCCATGACCTGCGTCAGGACAAAGGGGACCAGTTAACAAGGGGATGGGGCATTACCCAAAGCAGAGTTGACAGAAGAAAAATCTGATGGAAACTTGATTTTGACTGCTCTGCCTACACCTTTGCGGCTTCTACCCGCCCATCTATGAGATTCTTCTTTCTCTTTTTGATCCATCTAATGACTTGCCAATTTCTGCCAATTTTATTTCTGTGCCTTCTGCCAAGAAGGTTCTTCCGTATTCCTTTGCTGCACTTCATCTGGCTAATTCCTGCTCTTTGGTCGAGACTTTACATTCCAGTACACCACTGCTGTCCTACCTCCCACCCCCAAGACACACACCACAGGCTGATTTAAATAATCCTGTTTGGTATCTAACAATACCCATAATCAATACCAAGTAGCCTACTGATTTGTTTCCTTGTCTGGTCTCAATCCCTGACTGCTGTCCCCCCATCACATGAAAGCTTCTGAAGAGAGGAACTTTACCTTAGTTACCTTTGGTTCCACGACACCCAGAACAGTGCCTGACACATAGTAGGAGCTCAATGAATGAAGGAGGCAATTCCTTTGTTTACCAGCTGACATCCTCTTACCCGGGGCTTAAGAACTAGAACAACACATAAAAACCAAAATGTTCTCTACCTAGAAAGGAGGTGGGAATGAGGAAGACAGACGTTAAAGATGTTTTGTAGCAGTTTGTCCCTCTTAGATTTTGGAAGTGCTGAAGACAGATTCAAAACTGCCAAGAAGGTCCAGAATGTCTCTTTTCCTTTTCTAGTCTCCATTTTCAAACACTGTTCCTATTCCCAAACTGTTAAAGAATATTTATTTTCCCTATTTAGTCACAGAGCATTCATGATTTTTATGTTGGTTTTTCCAGTTAGAGAATCAGGATGCGATTATTACATGAAAGTGACCATTACAATAGTTCAGACTTACAAACACTAGTTATTGGCATTTACAGAGTGAAGCAAGCCACCTGGACTAAATACCAGGTGCTCAGTAAGTGTACTGTAATACCTCATTCCTGGTTACAAAGAGCTCATATGACCTTTATGTAGGGAATTTGTTTTCCGTTTAATTTATTTTTTCATTCTGAAACAGAGATTCATCTATTATAGGAAAGGAGCCAATTACTGGGTAAACGCAATAACACCTAATGACTATACCCGCTGGTATTTAGTCTCAAAACATTTTGCATTTCTTAGCACATAGAATTAACAATATTTTAATATTCCAATAAAATGAGATTAAATATAATTTTAAATGTTCCAGGAGATAGAATACTCAGCCCTGTTTCTCAAGAAGGCTAACTGAAAGGCCCTGCGTTGCCTGGTGGTTAGGTTTTGATAATAAGCTAAGGGAAGGAAGTTACAGAAGTGAGGGCTCACCTTAATCACTTTCTGTAGTTTTCTGGTTTTTTATGATTATTTGGAAGCAGAGCCAGCTGCAGGCAAATTTCCTGATGTAATGTGTCTTTAAGGCCAACCCCTGCCTGACCCTTGATGACTGTTCTCAAGCCCCTTTCTCCCCACTCTTGGTGTCCTTCCTGTTAGGTCCTCATCCTCTCATGCTATGCCTTTACGACCAGAGCTGGGGCCACCATGCTGTTTCTACATAATGACCCACATGTACACCTTTCCCTGGCTCCTGTCGCTCCCCACAGCCTCCCATGAGAATTGTAATAACTTTCTTAATTCTAAAGTGCGCTTTCAGAAAATCCTAGTTAAGTGTTTTCTCAATTCCAAGACATACTCCTTCCTCACCCCCCCACCCCCACACACACCCATTTCAATGTTTCTGAAATTTGAATTAATTTTACAGTCTTTTTTTTTTTTTTTCTCCTAAAAAATTGCTTACTACATTTTTGGTCAATCCTAAATCAAAAGTGTCTTAGAATTGGAGAGATGTAGTATGAATGTACCTTACTGGAAAGAAGTTTTTTCAAGAGTCTGAAAATATTGCTACGTGTGGAGATTTGAGCTATCACACAGTTAATTCAAACAGACAAAGGGCTTTGGGGTAGGAATATATGAATAGTTTCGACAAAACAAACTAATTGTTAGTTGGTTATGTGGACTAACTCTCGACCAGATAGTTATCCCCTCACCTTTTTACATTTTCTAGTTTGGGGACTGGATGTAAAGGAAATAGGAAGCTTAATGTCTCCATCATATAAAAGATAGAGGATCTTAAACTTTCTTTCTACACAAGTTGTCCTAAAGCCTAATATTTGTATTGAACAAAAAACTAGGGTTATAAACAGAACTCTACACAGAATAAACTTGATATGGATGACCAGTTATCTCCAACCACCCCTAAGGTTTTCCCTGAAAAGATTGTAACTTGATCTCATCTATTCTTGCTAAAGAGATGATGGCTGTTTTGGTCACTGGTCTGTGAAAAGGGGAAGAGTGTCAACACAATCATGAATGCACGTGGTTCCTGCTTTGGGTAAAATATTCTGAGATATTTGAGCTCCATTTGTTATGTCCAGCATAATTATATAATGTTTTTCTAAAATATATGGGGAAAGACAATTACAAGTTGAATCAAAGCAGTATTCCAGTTATCTCCATCTAAACACTTAGTTGTTAAAATTAAGAATAAAATGGAAATTTTGAGAACATGCTTGTCCCTAACATTTCTAGTACCCAGGAGTACAAGTAGAGGGCTACATACAATAGGTCTAAATCATTAAAAGTTATAAATCAAGCTAAAAATAAATAAATAATTAAATAAGTGTTCTATCCATTTTCCTTGACAAAAAAATTTTTTAATGTATAAAGCAATGTTTTTTATATGACTGAAAGCTAAACAGCAAAAATGACTGGACTTAATATTGTGTATTTGCATGTTCTATTGATGGACTGGTGACGTTTGGATGAGGTATAAGATAAAGACGTACATAATTATAAATTATCATATACTTATTCTATACATTTTATTTTTTTCAGGAAAGTCATTAATTATAATGTTATAATATATTTAATTTGTATTCTGTTGACACTAATAGCAAAATAGACAACTTCTCTTGAATCAATGTATTTAGTTTTTTGTTTAAATTTTTATCATGGAAAAACCCAAATATTTACAAATGCAAATATAAAGAATCCCATGTACCTATCATCCAACTTCAACAAGTATTAACTCTTGGTCAATGTTGGTTTATCTATACTCCCCAACTCTATCCAATTATATTGAAGCAAATCCTAGACATATCATTTTATTCATGAATGTATCAATATGTATCTTTAGAAAAGAGGACGTCTTAAAAATTAACCTTAATACTATTTTCATGTGAAAAATAGTTCCTTAATAGTAGATGTTTTTAAAATTTGGTTCAGTAGAATTGGAGAAATTTTATTCTGCTGAGGCAGTAGCAACTGAAATTGTCAATAAAATTTCTAAATCAGTATTTATATTTGGAAATGAACCGTGAATTTTACATATTACGTTCAAACATTTCAATGCGGTTGCAATGATTATCATTATTACAGAAGATACTAGAAATTTTTTATTTTATCATATAAATCCTATCACATGATTTTTTTCACCAGCCTTTAAGCAATATCTATATCCATAAAGTGCTAAGTTCCTCTTTCAAATTTTTAAATGTTGGGATATAATTTTAAAAAAAAAGAAAAATATGTGGTTCAATTTGTTCACATCTCTCTTCATAGGAGACTATACCTCACTTAGAATGTTTAGGAAGTAGTATATATATGCGTGTATATACACACACATATAAATTTATATATATTTATATATTTATACATGTGATTATTATATAGATATATATTTGAATTTGAATGTCTTCATAATCATGTAAACATTTTTATTTCCGTGTTCCAATTTTCTTTTATTTTACTGGATTATCACTTTTGTTGTATGTGTCACATTTAGTATCTTTCTATTTAGGAAAATCATTTTCCCTAAAAAATTTTTAAGTATTTTAAATTATTTAAAAAGTGAAGTAGGCAAACTTAGATCTGTTTGTATCTTTTGTAAATGTTTGCTAACATCATTAATAGCAAGCAACAGTCCATACCAAATAACTGTGGTTAGCACAAAATAAAAACTATTTTCCGCCATAGACCATAATTCCTTATTTATCTGAGGATCTTCTGTTGTTTCACTTAGCTATTCTAGTACAGCTCACTCTCTTGTCTAAATTAAATCTAACTGCTCTAACAGTATTTAAATGGCATCTCCATTTTTAACTCAGAGCGGCTGTGAGGTCAAATTTGATGTGTTTAATCAGGATGATCCATTTTGGCTCAGATCCAGAAAATATTGTATATAATCTCTGAATCACTCCAAAGAATGTTGTTGCTATTGTCAGAGATGAGGCCATATCCTCTAGGAACATGTTGATAGATATTTAATAAACTTGTATGCGTTTGTGTTTATGATATGCAGGGCCCTCTGAAGCAAGGGCTCCTCTTGCTTGAGTCTAATATTGGCATTGCAGACTAATAAAAAATGTATGTATTAATAATACGTTATAATATGCATTTGCTAGATTTTTTGAAGTGCTTTCACATTTATGATGTCTTTTGATCTGCACAATAACCTATGGACTAGATAGAGCAATTAGAGATGAGAAACAGAAGTCTAGAGAGGTTAAGTGATTTATCTGAAATTACACATCTAATTAGTGGTAGAGCTAAGAGTAGCACCTAGGTCTCCATGCACAGGTCTTTCTGTTGCACTATGTTATACCATGTTGCCTCCTCAATGTTTCTAAAACAAAGAGAACTGGCAGTTGGACAAGTTACATTGCAACACTTTTCATTCCTTAAAACCCTTTGGATTTTAGAAGAGAAAACAAATATAGGACGATAAATGAAAAAAAGCCATGCGCTCTTTCATATCTGATAAGTCCATGTGGGACCAATATACATTTATTGACCAATGTTTCAGAAACTAGAGATTTATCTCCTTCCAGGCAAAGGTTCACTTGAGTAATACAGACTAAATCTTTGGAAGGGTGAGGATCATATTCCTTAACCTACACATAAGGTACTAAGGACAGCTCTGAGAACATAAACTTTGGGAACATCTTCTAAGAGCCAGGGATTTTTGGAATGCTACTTCTTAATGCAATATACAGCACCTAGAGGTACAAAACATTAGTAGAAAACATGAATGTAATCCTCTTTTAATCATGCAAGCCAGATTTCCTGCTGATTTTCCTGTATAGTTTGCTCAGGACTGCCTTGGTGCCTCTGCCCTCTGCTCATATAGACCCAAGACTTCAAGTGCTTGATGAAATACTTTTTTTTTTTTAATAAATTTATTTATTTATTTAATTTTGGCTGCTTTGGGTCTTCATTGCTGTGAGTGGGCTTTCTCTAGTTGTGGCAGGCGGGGGCTATTCTTTGTGGCGGTGCATGGGTTTCTCATTGTGGTGGCTTCTCTTGTTGCGGAGCCCGGGCTCTAGGCACGCGGGCTTCAGTAGTTGCAGCACGTGGGCTCAGTAGTTGTGGCTCACAGACACTAGAGGACAGGCTCAGTAGTTGTGGCGCACTGGCTTAGTTGTTCCGTAGCATGTGGGATCTTCCCGGACCAGGGCTCAAACCCATCTCCCCTG
Source organism: Eubalaena glacialis (assembly GCF_028564815.1). Taxonomy (NCBI): domain Eukaryota; kingdom Metazoa; phylum Chordata; class Mammalia; order Artiodactyla; family Balaenidae; genus Eubalaena; species Eubalaena glacialis. The sequence goes on from NC_083729.1 coordinate 40,350,779, forward strand.
CATTGGCAGGCGAATTCTTAACCACTGTGCCACCAGGGAAGTCCTTGAAATCCCTTTTTTCTCTCCAATTCTTAGCACTTTTGAATTTAGGATGCATCTTACAGTCAATAGCATCTTTGATGAAATAGAACATAGTGAGCTGTTAATGATGGTTACCTCTGGTGAATTCTGTATTGCTTGCACTCTCTACAATAAGAATGCATAATTTTTATAATGAAAACAAATTAAAAAAAATTTTAGACCCCAAATCCTATGTGGTTTATACACCCTATCTCTAATACTTAAAGAATACCAAGGATGTAATAACAGTAATGAACATTTCTAAGGTTTTATATTCATAATGGATTTTGTAAGCCCTTACACGTGAGCAGTAGGCTTGATACTTCTGAGATATTCCTCACAGCAGTCAACTGTGAATTGTCCATGATGGAAACACTCCTTAGAGCTCCCTGGTACTCACCATATTGTATTGTAATTGTCTGTTTCTTGGTCATTTTTTCCACCCGGGTGAGAGCTCCTTGAGGGCAGGAACAGTGTCCATTCATTTTTGTGTCTCCAGCACCTAACACAGAGCCGAGACCATCAAGTTCGTAAAACAAATGATTGAATGAAAGACCTGTACGTACTCAATATTTTTTTGAATGTTATTTCCACCTACACAATTTAACAGTTTACCTCTGGAGATGGTAATGATTCTCTGCTAGGATATGGCTTGTTCTTTTTTCCTTTGTGGGTGGTGAATGCAAGGCACAAGCAGGAAGTGTTGTTTTTTAAAAGTGTCTCTGTATTCTCTCCTCAGGCATATACAGCTTTAGCTTTCTGTTATCAAATTTGTTAATCTACCTAATTCTTGTGTAAGCAGGTAAAGAAAATTACCTTCCAACTTGCTACTAAATTAAATATCTTAGACAGGTTGTGAATAGGGGAAGTTTAAAATATTTTTTCTTATTACTTAAATCAGAAGAAAAAAATTTACCAATGAAAATTTCTCATCTGGTCTCTAAATTATGGTATCATGTTTATATAGAGGAAGTCTATTTGGGAGAGTGTTCTCAGTTCCTAAAGCTCAATAATGAAGGACTGAGCTTTTTTTTTTTTTAATAAAATTTGGTACATGAATAAAAATAAAAATATTTGGCAACTCATGCAATGGGAGAAAACGTGCAAATCATATCTTTGACAAGGGATTTACTTCCAGAATATATAAAGAACACATACACCTCAATACTATCAAAAACCCCAGACAACCCAATTAAAAAATGGGCAAAGGACTTGAATAGACATTTTTCTAAAGAGGATAAAACAGATGGCCAATAGGCACATAAAAATGCTCAATATCACTAATAGCAGGAAAATACGAATCAAAACCACGATGAGATACCACTTCACAACCATTAGAATGGTTCTTATATACGTTTAGTATATAAGAAAATAACAAGTGTTGGTGAGGATGTAAGAGAAATTAGAACGTTTTTGCACTGTTGGTAGGAATGTAAAATGGTGCAGCCTCTGTGGAAAAAAGTATGGAAATCCCTCAAAAAATTAAACATGGAATTATCATATGATCCAGGAATTCCACTACTCGGTATATACCCAGAAGAATTGAAAGGGGGGGACTTGAACAGATATTTGTACATCAATGTTCATAGCAGCATTATTTACAATAGCCAAAAGGGAGAAACAACCCAAATGTCCACTAACAGATGAATGGATAAACAAAATATGGTTTATATATACAATGAAATATTATTCAGTCTTAAAAAGGAAGGAGATTCCAATACATGCTACAACATGGATGAATCTTGAAAATGTCATGCTAAGTAAAATAAGCCAGACACAAAAGGACAAATATTGTGCGATTCACTTGTATCACTATATAGAGTAGACAAATTCATAGAGACAGAAAATAGACTGGTGGTTGCCAGGGGTGGAGAAGAGGGAGGTATGGGGAGTTATTGTTTAATGGGTAGAGTTTAAATTTTGGGATGATGAAAAAATTCTGGAGAAGGATTATGTTGATGGTTGCACAACATTGTGAATGTACTTAATGCCACTGAACTGTATACCTAAATTGGTTGAAATGGTAAATTATTATATATTTTTATACATAATATATATTTATATATATAACAACACACACAAAAACTTGACATTTACTTAGCATTTTTTAAAAAGCACTTTCACTTGCAGTAACCTCACAGCAACCTTGAGAGATGGGCAGGGCAGTTATTATTCTCATTTTACAGATAAGGAAATAAACCTTATTTGGTTTAAGTAAATAGCTAAGGGACACAAAACTAATAGGTGTCAGGGTCAGAATTAGGACCCGGAACCCCAGTCCCTTGCTCTTTCTTCTATACCAAACTGCCTTTCACAGAAGTGTTCTTGAACCCTGATAATTGACACTGACATTGAATTCACTGGCAAAGGCCCAACTTTCACTTGGAATGCACATATAAAGCCTGATTCCAAAGAACAGTCTTGAAAGGGCTTTCTGGAGAATGTGGGCAAAACAACAGGCACAGAAATCATTAACAACATGTACCTTTCCCCCATCACAACAATAATATTGTGAAGGGAAAGACAGAAATATGAGAACTGAAGCAACAGTCAGGAAATGCTCAATTGTTAATTTATTATCACAGCTCTGGTTCCTTTCTAAACAATTCTTAAGGGGCAATGCCTTGTTAGACTGGGATTTTCATTTTGTCAAATATTCTTTAAAGTTCATTTGTAGGATGTAAGATAATTCTTGAGAATGTTTTTAGTGTGGTTAAAAGGAGTTTTATAGTTGCCACGTAATATAATTTGACCTGTATCTGATAGCCTCTTTGAAAAATAGTAATGATTTAAAAAAATACAGACATGAAGAATAACAGACTTTTATTATACAACTGTGTGTTTGCATTGTTAATTCAGTCCCGTTCAATCTTGCCAGTAAATTAATGACGGCTAAGAATCAGAAGGGACCGTAAAGCAAAAACTGCAGAGGAGTCACAGCCAGCTGTTCTTTAAAAATGGAATGCTGACTTTTATTTTTAAGTATTCAACAAACAGTCCTGAAGCACATCCTCAAGAATCTTAATCATAGGGACTTCCCTGGTGGGGCAGTGGTTAAGAATCCGCCTGCCAATGCAGGGGACAAAGGTTCAAGCCCTGGTCTGGGTAGATCCCACATGCCGCGGAGCAGCTAAGCCCATGCGCCAAAACTACTGAGCCTGCACTCTAGAGCCCGCGAGCCACAACTACTGAGCCTGTGTGCCACAACTACTGAAGCCCGGGCACCTAGAGGCCGTGCTCCGCAAGAAGAGAAGCCACCGCAATGAGAAGCCCGTGCGCCGCCGCAATGAAGAGTAGCCCCCGCTCGCTGCAACTAGAGAAAGCCTGCACACAGCAATGAAAACCCAACTGCAGCCAAAAAATAAATAAATAAATTAAAACAAAACAAAACAATGTGAATGTTCTTAATGCCACTGAACTGTACACTTAAAAATTATTTAAAGAAAAAAAGAATCTTAATCATATATTGTTGGTGGACTATTAAGTTTTGTTTTGTGTACTGGAGAAGAAAAATGTCTCATAATATTAATATATTCTAGTGTTTTCAGGTTGTTTTTATGGCAGGCTGAGAGCTGAAATTTTGTGGTGGCAAAAAAGTTTGGAAATTTAAGATATAATAATAATTATAGAAAGACACCCCCCCAAAATTCAAAATTTTAATATTGATTTCCATGGAATATAGGGGTGATTCTCCACTCCCATGTGACCATACTACTCCTTTTCAGTATTTTCCATATTATCTACTATGAACATGTCTTATATCTATAGTGGAGTAGAATAAAATTTATTTTAAAATAATGGTAATCTTGCAGGCCAGGTCACTGGGCAGTTGTCTTTTTGATTAAAATTAACTGAAAGGAATCAAAAGTTAAACAATGTGTTCCCTGCCTTTCAAAGGGACAAATATAATATTAGAAGAGAAGAGTGAGGTCCAATAGAGTTAAGGGCTTGGGTTAAGTTCACCCAACTGGCCAGGAACAGAACAACAAGTAAACCCGACCTGCCCTGCTAGTAGGGAGGTGGTTTAGTGGAGAGGATTGGTAGTTCTACACAGCCTACATTCTGCCTGGTGATTCTGATATACTGGTACACCATATTTATCTATGGTTTGATAAGCTTGCTTGTAATTAAAGAAACTCCTATATCACAGAAATACAGTTCATTGACTCTGAAGCATCTTTTGCATTAATGATTTAAGATCTTAATTCATGGACTGCAAATGAATCATGGCTGCAACCACAATGAGTTTCCACACGCATTTTGTAAAATTAAAGTATCATTACATCTTATCATCCATGTGTGCATTTTTACAGTACCTATCACCAAGGATGTCTTGCTGGTACCTTTGGGACCCCTCCACTCATCCCCAATCTCATTTCAGTTATGGCCTCATTTAGCCTCTTCCTTCTCTTGGTTTAGTTATTGCTAAATCCTGTGATTGTAGGTCTTAGTTTTGACTGTAACTCTCACTTCCTTAAAGTTGGCTACTAGTTCCCTTTACATGACACAACAGATCAATAACGATATCTACCATTTATTGAGTTCATACCATGTACCAGTCACTTTATACCTAATATTTCTCATCCATGACATAAATTCTGACTATTTCTGCAATTTCAGTGTCAACTGCTCCCTGATTGCACCCTATATTGTAACTCAGAAGTCGATAAACTATAGTCCGAGGACTATATCTGGCCTGCTACCTGTTTGTATGGCCTGTGAGCTAAGAATGTTTTTTACGTATTTAAATGGGTGAAAAAAATCAAAAGATGAGTAATACTTTGTGATGCATGAAAATTATGTTAAATTCAACTTCTAGTGTCCATAAATAAATTTTCATTTGAACCTAGCCACTCTCATTCATTTAGGTGTTGTCTATGGGTGCTTTTGTGCTATGATGGCAGAGTTGAGTAGTTGTGACAGAGACCATATGACCCACAAAACATTTATCTAAATATATGTCTAAATGTTTAAAATATTTATCTGGCTCTTTACAGAAAAGTTTGTCAACTCCTGTCTAACTTAACCAAACTACTTTCTGTCCTTACCTTCTTGTCCTCATGTATGTTTTCCCCTCTGTCTGGAATGTTTTCTTTTATTTCTTTATTCCTCTTTAGTCCCTTTTATATCCTCATTCTCTCTGGGTGATTTTATCCAAACTCATGGTGTTAAATTCGATCTATACGTTGACAGTGCCCAAATTTATGTCTCCATACCCAACCTCTGTCCTGAACTCCAGACCCAAATATACAACTGTTTGATATCTCTAGTTAGATAGCATAAACGTCTCAAACCAAACATGTTCAAAGTTGAATTCTAGATCTATTCTCCTAAACCAACTCCTTCTAGTCTGCCCCATTTCAGTTGATGGCAACTCCATCTTGGTAGTTGGTCAGGCCAAAAACTTTGGTGCTTTTCTGCTTTGTTTGTCTCACATTTCACATCCAATCTATCAACAAATCATGTTGGCTCTACCTTCAAAATATATCCAGAATTTGACTATTTCTCGCCTCCCCCCTTGCCACCATGCTGGTCCAAACTACCATCTTTCATCTGGACTACTGCAATGACCTCCAATTGATCTTGTCTGCTCTTGCCCCTGTGATCATTATCATGCAGTGTCACCTTCTCAGTTCCTTGTTCCGAACCTTCCAATGACTTCCTGTTCAAAGTCGGCCCTCTTTCTCACCGGTTGTCTCTCAAATCTCATTTCCCACTACTGTTCCTCTCACTCACTCTACTCTAGAGACACTGGCCTTGCTCTTCCTCAAACGATCCAGAGACTTGGCTACTTCAGGGCCTTTGTGCTTACTGTTCCCTCTCCCTTATCATCCATGGTATCCCTAGGGCTTGTTCTTACACTTTTTTTAGATAGGAAGAGTTGCCTTCTCTGTGAGACCTTCCATGGCGTTCTCATCTACAATTTCAAATTTGCATTTGTGGTTTAATTTTTCTTCCTTAGCACTTTTCACTAGTTAGATAAAGAAGTCATGTATTTACTTGTCTTCATTATTGTCTACACAAGAATGTAAGTTCATGAGGGTAGGGATTTTCATCTGTTTTGTTCAGTACTGTATTCCCAGTACCTAGAACAATGCCTGACACACAGAGAGTGCAGTAAGTATTTGTGGCATGAGTGCATGAATGAAAACTTCCAGCTCAAGGGCCACTTCCATGAAATCTTACCTGCAGCACCCATCTTGAGTGCTTTGGGTCCTCCTTCCCATTGGCCAGTGAGGATCTATGATTTACTTACTTATAGTGTAGAACAATTGTTTGACACATCTGTTTCCCCTACTAAACTGAGCTTGATTCATTTTTGTATCCCAGGACCTAGCACAGCTCCTGGCACATAACAAACACTCATTAATGTTTCCTAAGTGAAAGAATAATTGTTCAACATTTAAAAATATTCCTGGGCTTCCCTGGTGGCACAGTGGTTGAGAATCTGCCTGCTAATGCAGGGGACACGGGTTCGAGCCCTGGTCTGGGAAGATCCCACATGCCGCAGAGCAACTAGGCCCGTGAGCCACAACTACTGAGCCTGCGCGTCTGGAGCCTGTGCTCCGCAACAAGAGAGGCCACGATAGTGAGAGGCCCGCGCATCGCAATGAAGAGTGGCCCCCGCTTGCCACAACTAGAGAAAGCCCTCGCACAGAAACGAAGACCCAACACAGCCAAAAATAAATAAATAATAAAAATAAGTAAATTAAAAAAAAAAAAAAATTAAAAAAAAAATATTCCTTACTTTTCAAGAAGATACTTCTCAGAGATCTGTTTAAATATTGAATGGTACTTAAATTGGAATTTGATTTTAAAAAACAACAACAAAGAATTATTCAGGATCATGCTTGCTTTAGATTCTAAAACCATTGGAGGCAAAGCTGGGGGTTTCTTGAGGATCCAGAACCATATACCACATAACACGGGGCATGACACCAGAGGCCTCCTGGTCAGGAATCAAGGTGCAGTGCCTTGCCTGGTGAAGTCCTGGCTACACAGCCTACTTAGGCTATTAGTTAAGACTATTGGTGGGCTTCCCTGGTGGTGCAGTGGTTAAGAATCTGTCTGCCAATGCAGGGGACATGGATTTGAGCCCTGGTCCGGGAAGATCCCACATGCCGCGGAGCAACAAAGCCTGTGCGCTACAACTACTGAGCCTGCGCTCTAGAGCCCGCAAGCCACAACTACTGAGCCTGTGTGCCACAACTACTGAAGCCCGCACGCCTAGAGCCTGTGCACTGCAACAAGAGAAGCCACCTCAATGAGAAGCCTGCGTACCACAACGAAGAGTAGCCCCCTCTCGCCACAACTAAAGAAAGCCCGCGCACAGCAACGAAGACCCAACGCAGCCAAAAATAAATAAAATAAAATAATTTAGAAAAAGAAAATGCATGGTATTAAAAGAAAAAAAGACTATTGGTGTGTGGAGAAAATCCTTACTCTTATTTGTTTGTTTTCAATCAAGACCTGTAAGACCTGCTAATTGGTGAAGTGGAAAGGATTAACAATCTTTAATCACTGTTAGAATAAAAAATGCCCTTATCGTTTTCCTGTCTCTAAATAACTTTTTCCATCTGTGTCCAGGAAACAGTCACAGGTCAGCTAAGTAAAAATCTTTCAGTTGTTCTTTAAAAACAGGTATTTACTGGGAGATCATTGACTCCAGTCTGGCTCCTGCAGTCAGAGAACATCCATGGGGGTGGGGGGAGGAGGGGGGAATGCCACCGCAGCAATGGATTTGGAGGCAGGTAGTGGGAGGAGAGAAGCCAGCAAAGAAAGCCTTATCTCAGGCACTTTGGTATTCTAGTCCGTGGTCACTAGTAAAATTAGATTTGGATTAAACATTGTATTTTATCATTTTGCATTCTCTTCCTAGCGGTTAAGTGTACATTTCTTTATTTGAGCCTCATACATGCATGTAAAGTAGTGAAGGCATTATCTCCCATTTAAGGTTTAAAGGTGGAGAAAATGAGGGCAAGAAGTAAAGTGACTTGCCTAGTCAGTGACTGATCAGGACAGGATCTCAGATAGCCGTTCCATGCTCTTCCTACTGGCCCTTTCTTCTAAACTATCTCTTGCTTCAAGATTTTTTTTTTAAATTGCATGCCTGTAGGGACAGAACTAGAAGTGTTTTAGGTTGGCAGTGACATGGAGTGTCTGCTTTGTGCTCAGCACTGAGGTAGATACAAAGAAATAAAAAACAACATTCTGTCTTCAAGCTATTTATAGCTACCTGGGGGAAAGAAAATGTAATAAACAAACAACAAAAAACCCTAATATTGTAAAGTGAAAAACATCAGGTTACAAAAGCATGTATGCTAAACATACTTATAGACTTTTATTCATTTTCAATCATTCCATTTTGCCTAACATATTTATAAGATCTAGAGTGGGAACACTGCTCTACTCAGAGGCATGTGGCTTCTTTACTTTTCTTAACAAATCTAATCTCCCACACTCCCACCCTTCCAATTAAAGTTATCTCAGCCTCCTCCAGATTACATAGTCTCTTGTGGTTTAACAGTCTATTTTGATGTAAAATGCTCTCTATCAGGTAAATATTCATTAATTCGAAGTTCAATTCCCTAACATGGCTGGTTGGTTCTCTCCTACCCTCCGCCTGGCCAAGATGGCATCTATGCATGGGGATACTCACCCATCCTTATGGCATTGGGTGGGCTTTGGTTTCCACTGCAGGACAGCTGGTCTGGTCCTTGTACACTAGCTGCTCCTCAACTAATGTCCTGCTAATTTTTGGATTCCCGCTGGGGGAGGTCCCTTCCACATCACAGTGGAGCCAAGATCAGTTTGAGTTTGCCATTCTGCAGCTAGTCACTGTTGTTCTGCTATTGCTTACCCCCTGACCAATACTAGTGTGGGATATCCCTGAGCTGCAATCTCCTTCTAGGTTTTTTTGCTGGGGGCAGGGCAAAAGCTCCTTTGCCTTTCACTTACCACTCAATCTGTCCAACATGCTTTCCCCTCCAGGGATTCAGTCCAGAAAGTAGCAGTCAGAATACACCTGTCTCACTGCCTACTTCCCCTTCCCCTAGTTTCTTCTTTTTTCCTCTGTAATCCTCTGAGCTAAAGTTCCCCTCCCACCCCCCTTCCCCTGCCCCCATAGGTACACTTCCCTCATTCTGAGATTTCTCTATTCCTGGCTTTTAGTAAAACTCTATGATTTAGTTGATTGGCTCTGTCTCTTCTTGTGTTAATGAGAAATAAAATCATTTAAAAAATCCTTTTCTCTGTTGTCAAAGTTCAGCTTTCAAAACTCTTAATGTTGGGGCTTCCCTGGTGGTGCAGTGGTTAAGGATCCGCCCACCAATGCAGGTGACACGGGTTCCAGCCCTGGTCCGGGAAGATCCCACATGCCAAGGAGCAGCTAAGCCCGTGCGCCACAACTACTGAGCCTGCGCTCTAGAGCCCGCGAGCCACAACTACTGAGCCCACGAGCCACAGCTACTGAAGCCCGTGTGCCACAACTACTGAAGCCCGCGCACCTAGAGCCCGTGCTCGGCAACAAGAGAAGGCACCGCAGTGAGAAGCCCGCGCACCGCAATTAAGAGTAGCCCCTGCTTGCCGCAACTAGAGAAAGCCCACGCGCAGCAACGAAGACCCAACACAGCCAAAAATGAAAATAAATAAAATAAATAAATTAAAAAAAAAAACTTTTCATGTCTGATCAGAAATATTATTTTACAGATAAAAAAATGAACATACTATTTTTCCACTTTTTGCATTCCTGCTGTAAGAATCCTAATGATTTAGAGAAAAGGATGCTTCACACAGAATGAGGGGTGGTGACATACAAGGAAGTGCAAAAGAGAAAAACACATTGATATACCTCTAAAATCCTGTTACATATGCATGGAAAAATAATCTCGAAAAATATACACCAAAATGTTAATAGTGACACACTTTGGGTGGTGGTTTTTCAAGTTATCTTATTCTTTATGTCCTCTTGTATTTTCAGAATTTTAAATAGTGCATATGTATTGTTTTTGTAAACGGAAAAGCCAATAAAAAGATTTCCATTGGGATGGGGGAGAGGTTAAACAGCATAGAACTATACATATAATAAATATCTCAAGACTATGCCCCCAAATTAATTGTCAAATAAGTGATTTAGTCATAATTGTGATGAATCTTTACTGAGTCACATCTTTTCTTTTTCTTCTTTTTTAAATTGAGATATAATTTATATACCATAAAATCCACTCTTTTAACACGTGCAACTCAGTGGTTTTAGTATATTCACAAAGTTGTGCAACCATCACAACTATCTAATTCCAAAAACATTTTTATCACCCCCGAAAGAACCTCCATACCCATTAGCAGTCACTCCCCATTCCCCCTTCCCTCAGCCCCTGGCAACCACTGATCTATTTTCTGTTTCTGTGGATTTGCCTATTCTCAACATTTCATGTAAATAGAACCATACAAAATGTGGCCTTTTGTGTTTGGTTTCTTTCACCTAGCATAATGTTTTCAAGGTTCACCCATGTTGAGTCATATTTTTCTTGGTCTCCTTTTCTGAAAATTTTTTCCCTCAGTGTTGCAATGATACTCATACTGGTCCCTCAACTCTTGTTGTACAGTCCATACAATGCAAAAAAGTCAGACTACCTTTTGCTCCAAAGTTGTATTACCTGCTTTATGGATAGACTCAGTGGAGTAGAAAAATTGATCACAGTTAACCACCAAAAAATTACATTTGACTTTGGAATACATTTTAATATGGGAGTGGAATGGGGGTTGGGGAGGGGGAAGCAGGGATAGGGTTAGGCTCACTTTTCCTTGAAATCTAAGGTAATATTATTAAAAGCTTATAGAAAAAGTAGCCCAGGGCCTTCCCTGGTGGCTCAGTGGTTAAGAATCTGCCTGCCAATGCAGGGGACAGGGGTTCAAGCCCTGGTCCAGGAAGATCCCACATGCCGTGGAGCAACTAAGCCCGTGAGCCACAACTACTGAGCCTGCGAGCCACAACTACTGAGCCCGCATGCCACAACTACTGAAGCCCATGTGCCTAGAGCCCGTGCTCTGCAACAAGAGAAGCCACAGCAATGAGAAGCCCGCGCATGGCAACGAAGAGTAGCCCCCTCTCACCACAACTAGAGAAAGCCCACGTGCAGCAACAAAGACCCAACACAGCCATAAATAAATAAATAAATAAATTTATTAATTAAAAAAAAAAGAAAAAGTAGCCCAAGTATATGTTAATGATTGCAAACAGATTTGACTCTATGTTTTATTGTGAATAATAAACTTTCTCAGGTGGACATTAACAATATTGGATAAAGAAAGTGTGTGTATTCCCTTGAGCTCTCTCATTTTATCATATTTGCTAGTACTCCTGAGTACTGGTCATGCCTTCAAGTTGGAATGAAGGCCAAGACTGAGAACCCAATCCTGAAGTTTCCTATAATTGTACAGGATCAAAACAAGGGACACTCTAAGTCAGTAGACTTTAATCTTTTGGGGCTCACAGATTTAGTCCTTTGAATCTCTGGTAAAAGGTAGACCCTTTTCTTTTTTTTTTCTTTTTGAATTTTCTTTTATTTATTTTTTATACAGCAGGTTATTAGTTATCTATTTTATACATATTAGTGTATATATGTCAATCCCAATCTCCCAACTCATCCCACCACCACCTCCACCGCCCCCCCCAACCGCCACTTTCCCCCCTTGGTGTCCATACATTTGTTTCTCTACAACTGTGTCTCTATTTCTGCCCTGCAAACCGGTTCATCTGTACCATTTTTCTAGGTTCCACGTATATGCATTAATACACGACATTTGTTTTTCTCTTTCTGACTTACTCTGTATGACAGTCTCTAGATCCATCCATGTCTCAACAAATGACCCAATTTCGTTCCTTTTTATGGCTGAGTAATATTCCATTGTATATATGTACCACATCTTCTTTATCCACTCATCTGTCGATGGGCATTTAGGTTGCTTCCATGTCCCAGCTATTGTAAAGAGTGCTGCAGTGAACATTGGGGTGCCTGTGTCTTTTTGAATTATGGCTTTCTCTGGGTGTATGCCCAGTAGTGGGATTGCTGGGTCGTATGGTAATTCTATTTTTAGTTTTTTAAGGAACCTCCGTACTGTTCTCCATAGTGGCTGTATCAATTTACATTCCCACCAACAGTGCAAGAGGGTTCCCTTTTCTCCACACCCTCTCCAGCATTTGTTGTTTGTAGATTTTCTGATGATGCCCATTCTAACTGGTGTGAGGTGATACCTCATTGTAGTTTTGATTTGCATTTCTCTAATAATTAGTGATGTTGAGCATCTTTTCATGTGCTTCTTGGCCATCTGTATGTCTTCTTTGGAGAAATGTCTATTTAGGTCTTCTGCCCATTTTTGGATTGGGTTGTTTGTTTCTTTAATATTGAGCTGAATGAGCTGTTTATGTATTTTGGAGATTAATCCTTTGTCCGTTGATTCGTTTGCAAATATTTTCTCCCATTCTGAGGGTTGTCTTTTTGTCTTGTTTATGGTTTCCTTTGCTGTGCAAAAGCTTTTAAGTTTCATTAGGTCCCATTTGTTTATTTGTGTTCTTATTTCCATTACTCTAGGAGGTGGATCAAAAAAAATCTTGCTGTGATTTACGTCAAAGAGTGTTCTTCCTATGTTTTCCTCTAAGAGTTTTATAGTGTCCGGTCTTACATTTAGGTCTCTAATCCATTTTGAGTTTATTTTTGTGTATGGTGTTAGGGAGTATTCTAATTTCATTCTTTTACATGTAGCTGCTGATGACGCCCATTCTAACTGGTGTGAGGTGATACCTCATTGTAGTTTTGATTTATATTTCTCTAATAATTAGTGATGTTAAGCAGCTTTTCATGTGCTTCTTGGTCATCTGTATGTCTTCTTTGGAGAAATGCGGTAGACCCTTTTCTGAAAACTGTTACTTATAATTTCTAAGGGTGTGTGAGTCCCATGAACCATCCAAGGTATTCAGTGTCTTGGTCAGCTCAGGATACTATCACAAAATACCTCAGACTGGGTGGCTTAAACAACAAATATTTATTTCTCATTGTTCTGGAGGCTGGAAAGTCCAGGGTCAAGGTGCGGCAGATTTGGTGTCTGATAAAGGCCTCCATCCTATTTTGCAGATGGCCACCATCTTTCTGTGTCTGCATATTGGGAGGAGAAAGCTCTCTTGTGTCTCTTCTTATAAGGTCACTAATCCAGTCATGAGGGCTGCACTACCATGACCTAATCTAATTCTAATTACTGTGCCTCCCAAAGTCTCCATCTACAAATACCATCCCACTAGGGATTAGAGCTGCAACATATGAATTTTGGAAGGACACAAACATTTAGTCCATACCACAGAGATAGTCCCCAGATTGAGAATATCTGCTCTAGGAAAATTCCCCTCTTTATTACCCACTAGGGTTTCAGCCCCAGGTCCAAATCTTTTTTATTTTTATTTTATTTATTTATTTATTTTTGGTTGCACTGGGTCTTCGTTGCTGCGCGGGGACTTTCTCTAGTTGCGTCGAGCAGGGACTACTCTTCATTGCAGTGCGCGGGCTTCTTATTGCGGTTGCTTCTCTTGTGGAGCATGAGCTCTAGGTGCGCGGGTTTCAGTATTTGTGGCACACGGGCTCAGTAGTTGTGGCTCGCAGACTCTAGAGCGCAGGCTCAGTAGTTGTGGCACATGGACTTAGTTGCTCCGTGGCACGTGGGATCTTCCTGGACCAGGGATCGAAACCATGTCCGCTGCATTGCCAGGCGGATTCTTAACCACTGCGACACCAGGGAAGTTCCCCAGGTCCCAATCTTATCTCCTGTTCTGATGAACTGGGTGGGACAGAATGCTGTTGAAGACCTCTTGGCCCTATAGAGATGTCTATATGTCTCCTCCTGAATCCTATTCCAGAAGCAGGAAGCACCCCTAGGTGCCTGTTTGATATACAGCATGCAGATGAGGTAAAGAGGAAGAAGTGAGTGAATAACACAGAGGATAAGAATTTTGACATCACCTCCTTATGTGGTCCCCACATTATGTTCTACATGTATCCTTGATTTCATCCCTGTTCCTCATCAGAGCTTCTGTCCCTTGGGAATGGAAGTAAGGTGGGAAAAAGCATTAGTTCCTTAGCATGGGTTGGAGAAAGGCTCTTGATAATTGGTGGATGCCTCCAACCAGATTCATGAATAAATTGAGGGCAGATTCAGGGTCAGCAAGAAGGAAGTGACTCTGGAGTACAGGAGGAAACATCTGGAAGACATGGATTTGAGCTTGAGCAGCAGATATTTCTCAATGGACAGCTCAAGTCTTTGAATTCTTTTTGTTTCAGAGTCTGGCATAGCTCAAATTAGTTAACTTTTAAAGCATTATGTAAGTTAAGCATTTGTTTGGTGTTGTTGAGGGAAGAGATGATGGAATTTTCTCAAATAAAAAAAGAGGAAGTGCTCTGTTTTCTTAGTGACTGTTTTGGTTTGTCCTATTTATACTTAGTCCTCTTTTGCCTTGCTTTGGCTTGGCTCCTAGGAGTGGCTGGGTGAGTTTATTATCCCATCTCTTTGGTAATCAAGTTGAAGGATTCCTTTTTCATTCTAGCTCAGAGAAGAATATGCTGGTCCATATCATCTGCAGGAGACGCAGACTGGGACCAAATTATCAACTGACCCTGTCCTGACTATTAAGTCATGGGTGAAGCATGAGCAAGACATATCAGGGTTGAAAACTTCTAATGGGCTTTGATGTCAAAAGGTGCTATTTTCAACTACCAGACATTATTTTTAATATAAATAAATATGATATGATGGTGCCTATCAATATAAAATCTCTCTTTAACTCACCCCAAAAGGAGTTGTCAAGGAAAATGGTTATCTACATTTTGCTAAGTTTAAAGATTTGTCTTCAGTCCTCATATTATTTGACCTATCAGTAGTGCCTGGCACAGTTTATCATTACCATCTTCGTCTTTTTTAAAAAAAATCAATTAATTAATTAATTTTTGGCTGTGTTGCATCTTCGTTGCTGTGCGCGGGCTTTCTCTAGTTGCGGCGAGAGGGGGCTACTCTTCGTTGCAGTGTGTGGGCTTCTCATTGTGGTGGCTTCTCTTGCTGCGGAGCACGAGCTCTATAGGCATGTAGGTTTCAGTAGTTGTGGCTTGTGGGCTCCAGAGCGCAGGCTCAGTAGTTGTGGCGTACGGGCTTAGTTGCTCCGTGGCACGTGGGATCTTCCTAGACTAGGGCTCGAACCCGTGTCCCCTGCATTGGCAGGCAGATTCTTAACCACTGCACCACCAGGGAAGTTCCTCATTACCATCTTCTTGAAATACTTTTTGTACTTGATTTGAGGACATATCCACTTGCCTGGTTTCCTCTTATTTCATAGGTTGTTCCTTTTCTATTTCCTTTATGGTTTCTTCTTATTTTCCCAAGTCTAAACACTTGGTATACTTGTTAAAAATATGGTACCCAGTCCCTTCCACAAGAAATTCTCATTCCATTGATCTGGGTTGGAGTCTAGGTATTTTTTTTAAAAGGTGGTTAATATGATGAATTTTATGTTACATGCATTTTACCACAATTAAAACAATTTAAAAAAAAAGGCTCCTTGGGGGCTTCCCTGGTGGCGCAGTGGTTGAGAATCTGCCTGCTAATGCAGGGGACACGGGTTCGAGCCCTGGTCTGGGAAGATCCCACATGCCGCGGAGCAACTAGGCCCATGAGCCACAACTACTGAGCCTGCGCGTCTGGAGCCTGTGCTCCGCAACAAGAGAGGCCACGACAGTGAGAGGCCCGCGCACCGCGATGAAGAGTGGCCCCCGCTTGCCGCAACTAGAGAAAGCCCTAGCACAGAAACGAAGACCCAACATAGCAATCAATCAATCAATAAAAAAAAAAAAGGCTCCTTGGGTGATTCTCTTTTTTTTTTTTTTTAACATCTTTATTGGAGTATAATTGCTTTACAATGTTGTGTTAGTTTCTGCTGTATAACAAAGTGAATCAGCTATACGTATACATATATCCCCATATCCCCTCCGTCTTGCATCTCCCTCCCACCCTCCCTATCCTACCCCTCTAGGTGGTCACAAAGCACCAAGCTGATCTCCTTGTGCTTATGCGGCTGCTTCCCACTAGCTATCCTTGGGTGATTCTTATTAGCAGCCTGGACAGAAACTTCTGACTTATCTGTTGACAATACTAAATTTATATCTCTAGCCTGTACCTCTCCCATGAATGCTAGAATTGTCTATCCCACTTGCAGCTTAACATCTCTCCTTGGAAGTCAAATAGGCTTCTCAAATTTAACTGGACCAAAAGCAAATTTGTGATTCCCGCACCCTATACCTGCTCCTCCCACAGTCCTCCCCCCAATCCTTGGAGTCATCATTGACTCTTCTCCTCCACTCACATTCCCCACCCAAACATCAGCAAATCTTTTTGGCTATGTCTTCAAAACATATTCAGAATCTGACAATCTTTTACCACCTCCGTTACTACTAATCTGGCCTAAGCCACCATCATCTCCCACCCTGGATTACTGCAGTAGCCTCCTAACTGGTCTCTCTGCCTCTGTCTTTGCCCTTAAGCAGTCTTTGTAAAACTTAAAACAGATGTTATTCCTTTATATCATACCCTCGGATTGACTTCTCATTCAGAACAAAACTCAGCCCTTAAAATATCTCACCAAGCCTACACAATCTGCCCGTCAACTTTTATCTGTCTCATTTCTTACCATGTTCTGCCTTCTCTCTGTGCTGCACTACCCTGGCCACCCTGCCTTGACTAGCATGCTCCAATCTCAGGACCTTTGCTCTTCCTGCAGCCTCTGAGTCTTCAAGTAGTTGGCTTGTCCAAGGTCACACAGCTAGTAAGTGGCTGAGCTGGGATTCCAACCCAACTCTGGTTCTAAATCTAATGCTTTTACTATTGTACCATGTGGCCTTTCTACTGCAAACAGTATTCATTCAGCCATTCAACAAGTGCTGTTCTAGGTGCTGAGGATAGAGTAGCGAACACAACAAAGCACCTAACTTTGTGGCACTTACATTCTAACTGGGGGAGATAAAAAAATAAATACATTCAACATACAGTATGTAAGATGGTGTTAAATGCAGTGGAGAAAAATAAAGCAAGGCAAGAGACATAGGAAATGCTGGGCAGGTATTGCTATTTTATTAATCTATTGGTGGTCAGGAAGGCTTCACAACAAAGCAACATTTGCGCAGAGACCTGAAGGGAGAAGGAAGTGTGGGAATAAGCCATAGGGATAGAAAAAGGGAAAGTTTCAAGTTAGAGGGAAGCCAAAGGAATTCACATTTCCTTTTGATTTAAGTTATTTTCAATGTAACAATTAACGTACTGAAATATTTCTAAAGAACTATGCTCACCTGTGTTTTGAATATTTTTGGAAACGGTATGAATGGATTGCCCTTGCCAGACATGCTGTGACTAAGAAATTGGAACAAGATTGCAACTTTCAGTTTCACAAAGTCCCTCTGGCCTCTAGAAGCATATATCAAGTGTGGCTTCTGGAGTCAGATCACATGTAAGAAAACCCTAGCTCTACTATGTGTACTGTTTGTATAATCTAGGACAATTTACTACCCTATTCTAAGCCCCAGTTCCAAAATCTCTAATGTGAGGGTGATCATAGCAGGTGGGTTTTCAACTAGTATACACCAATGCTCTGTCTGTTTTGATTGGTTGGCCATATCAGTTGTTAATTATTTTCAATATCATCCTTAGATAAAATTATTTACCTTATGGGAGTCATTGTGATAAGGAAATGAGGTAAGCACTCATCCTTATTATATTTATTATTATTATATTTATCATTATTATTATAGCCTAAATCAAGGGTCAGCAAAATATGACCTGTAGGCCAAACCTAGGCCTTCCATCTTTATAATCTTTGTAAATAAAGTTTTACTGGGACACAGCCATACCCACTTATTTATGTATTGTCTATGGCTGTTTTCACACTACAAAGGCAGAGTTTATTAGTGGAGATGGACTGGTCCTTTCCAGAACAAGTTTGGTGACTCCTGGCCTAAATGGGGATGGAATCCTACTTTAGCTTTATCAAAACTTGGTCTAAACAGCTCTGCTTTGTACCAAGATATTAACATTTACAAGCAGTTCTTTATAGTCAAGAAAGGAGTTGTGCATTGCCAAACTTATCAGGACAAGTTGCTAGGGATCTACTTGGAAGTGAAGCAACTTCCCTCCCAATCCCGAGATGAGGGTGTTGAGGATAGGGGTCCCCAATGAGTTCTGAGATCAAATTCCCAGAAATAGAAAGTTACATATGGCCCCATGATGTTCAGGTATGCAATGTTATGTACTAGTCCGTCCACTTTCTCTTTTCTTTTTTCCCTCTAGTCTCTTATCCTGGTGTCAGCCTTTTCCTTGCAATACTGGATCAAGGCAGGGGACAGAGCTGTGTTTCCAGGGAAGGCAGAAGGAGAAGACATTTTCTTTGTTAACTTGAGTGGGGCTCAGTGTCAGATTTATTCTTCAAAGCATCTTGATTCTTCAAAAAGTTATTTGAAACTTAGTTTTGTCTTTAGAACCAGTAAGTGCTTTAGGAATTTTAGTCTTTTTAGAAAGAGTTAATTTATTTCATTTCATCCCCATTTCTTTAAAAAGTGGACATAGTTCCAAGCCCTTGAATAAATCAGACTTGGTCACAAAGGAAGTCAGGCAGGGGTCAGAATAGAGATCAAAAACCAAAAATGCTAGAGGTTTACATACTCCTTTCTGTTCTTCTTTAGTTTGAGTTGATTCTTGTGGGGACTGTGTCTCTGGGAAAGCTGAGGCTGTAACAGTTCTTGGTAATGGTCGCATTTGACTTCAGAAACACACAGCAGAATAAGAGGGAA
The DNA here is from genome assembly GCF_028564815.1 of Eubalaena glacialis. Classification (NCBI taxonomy): domain Eukaryota; kingdom Metazoa; phylum Chordata; class Mammalia; order Artiodactyla; family Balaenidae; genus Eubalaena; species Eubalaena glacialis. The sequence continues at coordinate 40,369,705 of NC_083729.1, forward strand.
TGGAGCAATAGATGTGTTTAATTGATTAATGCTGAGTGAATACCTACTACGCACAAAGCATTGTGTTCATCTAGGTATTTTATATGGGCTCAAAGAGTTTCTGAACCTACATGCAAAACTGTATTGACTTTGTGTCCATAATTCAGCTTTTAAAAAATCATGACTTTAGTGTTTTGAAAAGAGAATCTTGAAACGTTTCTTAGTTCCTTAATATTTATTTGGTTTCAGGAGAAGAACAAATGTATTTTCCTCTTATTTAGGATACAATTAACTAAACACCTTTAACCTAGTTTATAAATATTCTTGTAATCTGGGTTTTCTAGGAAAGATCCGATTAGAAATCAGTTGTTTCTTACAGAAGATCAATTGTTTCATAGAAGTTGAGAGTGAGTCAGATGTATGAAAACTTCTCTCATATTGGTAGAAGTGATATGACTTTTGCCTTTGCCTAGATCCAAAGACAAACTAGGTCCAAACACTTGAAGAGCTGACTGGCTGAGCAGCTGGGTCAGGGTGAGGTCTTAACACAATCTCTGAAAGCCTTTGGCTCCCTCTGTAGAGCCAGCGCAAGATGACTTCTCAGTCTTGAGGGACCCTGAGCGTGTGACTCCTGCCAGGAGATGCCTCCTTGTCTCCCATTTTCCTAGTCTTTCCCTTTCCAAAATATGTTTTTCAATCCTTACCCCAACTTTATCCTTACCGAGAAAAAGTTCACTTATCTTGTTGGAAAAAGAAAGGAAGCATAAAACAAAGGTGTGTTTTTGAAGGGGTGTGCACTAGGCTGCATTGTGCCTGTTTTCTGGTTTCGTGAAAGTTCTTTCTGTACCTTCTCCCTGCTCCTTCCATCTCCCTCCTCTGCCCACCTCAGTTGAGACTGGCTCCCGGCAGAGCATGTAACTTCTTCCTGTCAAAGCTAGCTCTGGAGAGAAGGTAAAGTCATTCGTGCTGAGGTAATAATTAGTATCAACCTTTAAGAGTAATCGCATTTTATCCCAGGAAAATCTCATTAAAAGGTGAAACTCCAGTATGAACTTTGAGGTTTTAGACAGTAGATGGGGAACTCACCTAAGGGCAGTAGAGCTCCCTCTGTACAGTGAAAACAACAGTCTATAGAGGCTGCAGTTTATTGCAGTTAATCTCAAATATGAGATTGTAGGTGCATACAGGAACATAATTTAATATCATTTTAAGAAGAAGGAAAAAAGCTGTCACCATCTAAACTGGTTTACTCTAGCTTTTTCAAAAGCTAGAGATTTAAAGTCAAACAGGAGAGCCAAAGAAGATAATCATCCTTTAGTGTTTCAGAAGATTTTAATCCCTTTTGGCTTTCCTCCAAGGATATCTGAACAGAACATTAAGTAGCTGAAAAGCAAAAGTTTTCAATGTTTCATAACTGCAATCAGTCCTATGCATTAATTTTGAGGAATGACAAATTATAAAAAATTAATTATAGTAAGGCAAGCAGCTCTATGGCTCTGTGGGTTTTTCATTTTCTTTTCTTCTTCTTCTTCTTCTTCTTCTTCTTCTTCTTCTTCTTCTTCTTCTTCTTCTTCTCCTTCTCCTTCTCCTTCTTCCTCTTCTTCCTCTTCTTCCTCTTCCTCCTCTTCCTCCTCCTCCTCTTCCTCTTCCTCCTCTTCCTCCTCTTCTTCTTCTTTCTTCTTCTCCTTCTCCTTCTTCTTTCTTCTTCTCCTTCTTCTTCATTTTGTGGGAGGAGATGAGAGATTTTGTTTTAGTTAATGTTTTTGTTTTTGTTTTTAAAATGATGAAAGAGAAAATGCTTCACTGGCCCACAGCAAACTTTCCCATAAAACTCTCTTTGGCCACAGACTAAGTACAACACACATGGTGCCAAGAGGGGTTTTATGGCTTCCCCTTTTTTCCCCTGCAGGAAAAAAATGAGCACAGAATCAAAATAAACTAGAATAAAAACCATATTTCCGCCTCATTGGTTGGGCTTCTACTCTCTCTTAATAATCACTACAATGGTTTGGTTTTGTCAAAAAGAAATCAAATAACCAAACTACCTTCTTTCTCCTTGTGCTTCCAGAAAAGACAGTAAACACAGGGAATTCTGTGAGCTGATCTGCCATTGCTGTTTTGGTCAGGCATATTTACAAACCTCACTGATTTGGCCAGTAGCTCCCAGGCAGCCTCCTGTGAGCCATAGGGTTGAGACCGTCCTTCTGAAGGCAAGGATAGTGCCCTGTCCAGCAGGCTCTTGATTATGAGTGCTGATCACTTCTGGAGCAGGGTGATCCTGGCTAGCTGTCAGCTTCAGCTCCAGCCCTTGGAACCCAGACCCACCAGCTCCTCATAACACTAACATAGCAATCCACTCTGCTGATTGGGTCAGTAACCTGCCCAGAGAAATCAGATGAAACAGGGGCAACAGTTTTTTTCTACCAAGGGTAACTGACCCATGCAGATGCGATTCAGGGAAGTAAGCCAATGCTTTCTTGGAATACTCATTTTCTAAATTTAAGCAGTACTGACTCCTCTCTTTCCCTCCTTGAACCTCATCTTCCTACTCTAGAAAGTAAAGAGGACAACTGATTATTTTACAGCAGAAGATATTTGTTTTTGTGTAGTCACACATGCTCCATATTTTGAATATAAATGTTACATTTAAATTTCATGGGGATTGGGGAAAAACTTTGTAAGTGTAAAAATAGTTGGGGGGTGAAAACCACAAAATATCAATAGACTTTAGTTTGTAAGAATTTAATACTACACTATGGCAAGAGAAACTATAAATAAAATCAAAAGTCAAATGGGAAGATATTTATATTACATATAACAGGCAAGGATGAACACACTTCATAAGTAAGAAATTTTTACATAGCAATAAGAAAAAATTCCCTAGTATCCCATTATAAAAGTGGGCAAACAAGGCAATCTTGAAAACAAGCTGAAGAACTTAAACTGTCAGATATTCTAGTAATTAAGACATTATTATATTGGTTCAAGAATACACAAACCAATCAACCACTGGAACAGAATGGAGAAAGAGAACCACATATGCATGGTCACTTGATTTATAACAAAGGCAATAAATAATGTAAGGCAGAGGGTAAAAGACGGTCTTTAAATTAAATAGTGGTGAGTGAATTGACAATTTGTATGGAATAAAATGTATCTGAACCCTTACCTTACACCATACACATTAAACAACTCCAAATGGATTCCAAATCTAAATATGAAGGAGAAAAAAAAAACTTTCAGAGGAAAATATAGAAGAACATCTTCATGATCTTGGAATGGGCAAAGAGTATTTAAACAGTCACGAAAAGCACTAACCATTAAAGAAAAAATTGATAAATTAACCATATTAAAATTAAAAACTTCTGTTCATGCAAAGATACCAATGAGAAAGTAAAAAGAGAACCCATAGAGTGGGAAAAGATATTTGCATGCATGTATCCAGCTTACTGGATAGAAAAAAAAGAGCAAAAATTTGAACAGATACTTCACAAAAGAGTATATCTAAATGGCTAATAAACACATGAAAAGGCACTCAATATTAGTCATCAGGAAAACTCAAATTAAAACCACAATGAGATAGTGTTACATACCCACCAGAATGAGGTATCACTTCACACTGGTCAGAATGGCCGTCATCAAAAAATCTACAAACAATAAATTCTGGAGAGGGTGTGGAGAAAAGGGAACCCTCTTGCACTGTTCGTGGGAATGTAAATTGATACAGCCACTATGGCGAATGGTGGTATGGAGGTTCCTTAAAAAACTAAAAATAGAACTACCATACGACCCAGCAATCCCACTACTGGGCATATACCCTGAGAAAACCATAATTCAAAAAGAGTCATGTACCACAATGTTCACTGCAGCTCTATTTACAATAGCCAGGACATGGAAGCAACCTAAGTGTCCATCGACAGATGAATGGATAAAGAAGATGTGGCACATATATACAATGGAATATTAGCCATAAAAAGAAACGAAACTGAGTTATTTGTAGTGAGATGGATGGACCTAGAGTCTGTCATACAGAGTGAAGTAAGTCAGAAAGAGAAAAACAAATACTGTATGCTAACACGTATATATGGAATCTAAAAAAAAAAAAAAAGGTTCTGATGAACCTAGGGGCAGGACAGGAATAAAGACACAGATGTAGAGAATGGACTTGAGGATACGGGGAGGGGGAAGCGTAAGTTGGGACGAAGTGAGAGAGTAGCATTGACATATATACACTACCAAATGTAAAATAGATAGCTAGTGGGAAGCAGCACAGGGAGATCAGCTCGGTGCTTTGTGACCACCTAGAAGTGTGGGATAGGGTGGGTGGGAGTGAGATGCAAGAGGGAGGGGATATATGTATACGTATAGCTGATTTTCTTTGTTATACAGAAGAAGCTAACACAACATTGTAAAGCAATTATACTCCAATAAAGATGTTAAAAAAAAACAACCACTAACAATACTAAACATTGGTAAGGATGTGAAGCAACTGTAACTCTCGCACCTTGCTGATGGGATGTAAATTGGTTATGACCACTTCAGAAACAATTTTGACATTATCTATTAAAGTTAAATATGTGTATACTCAGCAATTCTACTTCTAGGTAACTAAACACAGAGAAGTGGACACGTATTCTCCAAAAGACACGTCAGAGCAGCACTATTCATAATAATGCCAAATGGGAAAATGCCCAAATGCTCATCAATGGATAAATAAATTGTGGTATAGTCACACAATGGAACTCTAACAGCAATAAGAAGAAACAATCTGCAACTGTATGCAACAATATGAATGAATCTCACAATCATGTATTGTGGAAAAGAAACCAGACTCAAAAGAGAGCACACCTTGTGATTTCATTTATATAAACAACAAAAACAGGTGAAAATAATCTTTCTGTTGTTGTGCTAGTGACAGTGTAAATCATGCACTTTGAAAGGTGTTTTGGCAAAATGGCAGAATAGATCAAGAGTCAAAAAGTTTCATGCCCTTTGACTGGCTAAACTCGACCCTAAGGAAAGAATTATAGATGCCCATGTAGATTTACATTAAAAGATGTTCATGCTAGAGTTCTTGTAATAATAAAAAGTTGGAAACTGATAAATATCTATAATAGAGATGTAATGAAATAACTTTGGTATATCTGTATTGATGAACTATTACGCAGGCACTAAATATCATGTTTTTGAAGAATATTTAATAATATTCAATAGTCATGATTTAATGTAAGGTAAAAACTGTAGAACAGAAAACTATTTATACAATGCAGTCCCAATTTTATTGCATATGTATACTCACAAACACATATATACAAACATATGCAAAAGAAGGTAAGAAACATACCACAAGGTCAATAAAGGTCATTGTTGTGGAGTGGAATTAGAGCATTTTCTTCTTTTAAGATTTTTCCGTGTTAGTCCCTATGGCTAATATGGTTCTGTCATAGCCTGCAACCTATTGCTAAATAGGACTCTCTTTTGTTCCCCAGGAGGATTCCATTAGGACCAAGTGTTGATTTGTACTCAAGATTTTTTTTTTTAACGTCTTTATTGGAGTATAATTGCTTTACAATGTGTACTCAAGATTTTATAAGAAGACAGAGGAGAGTTTTACACTGTACAGTTCACAACCCTTCATATATTTCCTTCAGGTGTGCCTTGTGATGGCTAATTTTATGTGTCAACTTGACTGGGCCATGGGATGTCCAGATATCCAGTTAACATTATTTCTAGGTGTGTCTGTGAAGGTGTTTCTGGTAGAGATTAGCATTTGAATCCCTAGACTGAATAAAGCAGATTCCCTTTCCAATTATGTAATCTGTTGAGGGTCTGAATAGAACAAAAAGGTGAAGGAAGGGAGAACTTGCTCTCTCTGCCTGACTACTTGAGCTGGACATAGGTAGTCCCCTGCCCTGGTACTGGAACTTACTCCATTGGCTCTCTGGTTCAGGCCTTTGAACTGTACTAAAAGGTATATCATCAGTTCTCCTGGTTCTCAGGCCTTTTGACTTGGACTGGACCTACATCACCAGCTTTCCTGGGTCTCCAGCTTACAGATGGCAAATAGGACTTCTCAGCCTCCATAATTGTGTGAGGCAATTCTTCCTAATAAGTCTATTTATATATCTCCCATTGGTTCTGATTTTCTGGAGAACCCTGACTAACATATGCTTCAACTCTCCCTTCTCTCCAGCTACAAGCCAAACAAGGTTTCCTTTTTGTTGTCCTTTCCTGGGTAGCATTTAGACAAGCTGGTACCTAGATAGGCTGATTTCTGGCTTCCTCAATTCCAGATCTTCCCCATCTCAGGCCTCAAAATCTCTCTCCTTTTTTATACAGAAAAAATTGCTTCTCCAAATATGCATATATCCACCACCAACTCAGCAAAACAAGCAAAAGTTCTTGTCAGTTTTCAAATTTTCTACAGTAAGTTCATAATACTTTCAGAATCAAAAAATTTTGAATTACACATAGCAACTCAATAGAGGGAAATTTTTCTCTAGGCAGCAACAGTGTTAATGAAAATATGTAATGTGTAAGACCAAGTCTGACTGCTTAAAATTAACCTTAAGGCCAGAAATTCCTCAACCTAAAACCATATGCACATCAGGTACACATTTATCTGATCAGTTGAATTATATATGTAGCAGTTCCCCTTGGTGAGGGCAGAGATTGAAGAATTATTTGTATTAGCATTAGCTTTTTGTAACATTGGTCAATAACTAGATGAAACACTTAATTCTGGACTCAGAGAAAATAGTGGCATGAGCAAACAAAACAATTAGGTGGTTTGAAACTCATTTCTGCTTAGTTTTTTATTAGCAGCATAATTTTCTTCCTAAATTTAGTCACACTGAACTAATGCAGGATGCAGTTGTACCCCATTCATTCACCCATCCACCCAGGAAACTTGTATGCCCTTCTTATATGCCATGCACTATTGTAGGAGGTCGGGTGCAGAAGTAAAAAAGGTGTACAAGGTCTTTCTTTTATGGAGCGTATGGGGAAGAGACAGTATAACACAGGGGAAATATATATAGATAGATAGATAGATAGATAGATAGATAGATAGATAGATATAGATATAGATATAGATATTGTCATATGTATTTCTATATTCTCTAAATCTTGCTCTCATGGGACTTGCCATCCACTGTAGCAATAGGTTTCAGAGCTTCAGGAGAAGGATGGATACCTGCTTAAAAAAATCATTACTCAGCTATTTTTCCAGTAAAAAAAATTGTGGTGAAAACCTGGTGTCATGAAAAGATAAAAGACTTTCTAAATTACTTTACACATCAATGACTAACCTGAAGGACTCAGACCATACTATTTCTTTCTTTCTTTTCTAATTATTATTTATTTTATCTATTTATTTTTGGTTGCATTGGGTCTTTGTTGCTTCGCCCAGGCTTTCTCTAGTTGCGGCAAGTGGGGGCTACTCTTCGTTGTGGTGCCTGGGCTTCTCATTGCGGTGGCTTCTCCTGCTGTGGAGCACGGGCTCTAGGCGCGCAGGCTTCAGTAGTTGTGGCATGAGGGCTCAGTAGTTGTGGCTCACAGGCTCTAGAGCGCAGGCTAAGCAGTTCTGGCGCATGGGCTTAGTTGCTCCGCGGCATGTGGAATCTTCCCGGGCCAGGGATTGAACCCGTGTCCCCTGTATTGGCAGGCGGATTCTTAACCACTGCGCCACCAGGGAAGTCCAGACTATACTATTTCTTCCATAATGTGAAGTATACTTCTACCCAAAACTTGCTGCCCTAGGCGAAGAAGCCCAGGGACCATCAGTGCCACCATGTTGGGAGGTAAAGGAGAGGGCTAGGGCTAGGAGCTTCAGCAGACTGGGGAAGAATGGGGGATAGAATAAAGAGAAATTCAGAGGTGGGGAACATTAGGACCAAGAACACATAGTTGTGGTGATGGGGATCCAGTTATGGTCGCCAGCATATCAACCACAATAGTCAGGCAGGACTAGCTTTTCTTCAGTTGTCTCCAGTTCAGAAAACTGTCTGATTGAATAACTTTACAACCAAGGCCAGTAAGGAGCCAGAAGACATCATACGGGTCCCAGTGCCTCCACTGCCATGTGGTCATGTAAGTGATACTCCGCCTGTGTAAGTCACTTCACCAACTCAGAAGAGAACAGAGGGAGGGAGAAAAAAAAAATGAAATATTGGACATTTTATCCCCTAAGAGCGAACACTTACCAAAAGAACTCTGGCTAGGAGAGATTTGGCCTTAACGATCTTTCCCTTTCTTGATCTGACCCTGGAAAAGTGGGCCTGGTTGTGTCCATTGTGCTCCTGATGTCCCCTCTATCACCTTTCCAATGATATGCCCTCTACTCCCAAATTTCCTCTCTTTTCCACCTGACCTCCATTCTTAAGCAAAATTCTCATTTTCTTTTTGCCCTGATGTCAATTAACAGTCAAAAGGAAAAATAGCCAACAAGTTAATCCAAAAGTTTATGAATTCTACTAACATAAAAACTATACATATACCTAAAGGCTGGATCATAGTCAAAACTTAATTGGAGGAAGAACCAAGATGGCGGAGTAGAAGGACGTGCTCTCACTCCCTCTTGTGAGAACACCAGAATCACAACTAGCTGCTGGACGATCATCAACAGGAAGACACTGGAACTCACCAAAAAAGATACCCCACATCCAAAGACAAAGGAGAAGCCACAATGAGACGGTAGGAGGGGCACAATCAGAGTAAAATCAAATCCCATAACTGGTGGGTGGGTGACTCACAGACTGGTGAACACTTATACCACAGAAGTCCACCCACTGGAGTGAAGGTTCTGAGCCCCACATCAGGCTTCCCAACCTGGGGGTCCGGCAACGGGAGGAGGAATTCATAGAGAATCAGACTTTGAAGCCTAGTGGGAATTGATTGCAGGACTTCGACAGGAATGGGGGAAACAGAGACCCCACTCTTGGAGGGCGCACACAAAATAGCGTGTGCATCGGGACCCAGGGGTAGGAGCAGTGACCCTGGGGGAGATTGAACCAGACCTACCTGCTAGTGTTGGAAGGTCTCCTGCAGAGGCGGGGGGTGGCTCTGTTTCACCGTGGGGACAAGGACACTGGCAGCAGAAGTTCTGGGAAGTACTCCTTGGTGTGAGCCCTCCCAGAGTCTGTCATTAGCCCCACCAAAGAGCCCAGGTAGGCTCCAGTGTTGGGTTGCCTCAGGCAAAACAACCAACAGGGAGGGAACCCAGCCCCACCCATCAACAGTCAAGTGGATTAAAGTTTTACTGAGCTCTGACCACCACAGCAACAGTCAGCTCTACCCACCACCAGAGCCTCCCATCAAGCCTCTTAGATAGCCTCAACCACCAGAGGGCAGACAGCAGAAGCAAGAAAAACTACAATCCTGCAGCCTGTGGAACAAAAACCACATTCACAGAAAGATAGACGAGATGAAAAGGCAGAGGGCTATATACCAGTTGAAGGAACAAGATAAAACCCCAGAAAAACAACTAAATGAAGTGGAGATAGGCAACATTCCAGAAAAAGAATTCAGAATAATGATAGTGAAGATGATCCAGGACCTCAGAATAAGAATGGAGGCAAAGATTGAGAAGGTGCAAGAAATGTTTAACAAAGACCTAGAAGAATTAAAGAACAAACAAACAGAGATGAACAATACAATAACTGAAATGAAAACTACACTAGAAGGAATCAATAGCAGAATAACTGAGGCAGAAGAACGGATAAGTGACCTGGAAGACAGAATGGTGGAATTCACTGCTGCGGAACACACTAAAGAAAAAACAATGATAAGAAATGAAGACAGCCTAAGAGACCTCTGGGACAACATTAAACGCAACAACATTCGCATTATAGGGGTCCCAGAAGGTGAAGAGACAGAGAAAGGACCAGAGAAAATATTTGAAGAGATTATAGTTGAAAACTTCCCTACCATGGGAAAGGAAATAGCCACCCAAGTCCAGGAAGCGCAGCAAGTCCCATTCAGGATAAACCCAAGGAGAAACACGCCGAGACACATAGTAATCAAATTGGCAAAAATTAAAGACAAAGAAAAAATTATTGAAAGCAGCAAGGGAAAAACGACAAACAACATACAAGGGAACTCCCATAAGGTTAACAGCTGATTTCTCAGCAGAAACTCTACAAGCCAGAAGGGAGTGGCATGATATACTTAAAGTGATAAAAGGGAAGAACCTACAACCAAGATTACTCTACCCAGCAAGGATCTCATTCAGATTTGATGGAGAAATCAAAAGCTTTACAGACAAGCAAAAGCTAAGAGAATTCAGCACCACCAAACCAGCTCTACAACAAATGCTAAAGGAATTTCTCTAAGTGGGAAACACAAGAGAAGAAAAGGACCTACAAAAACAAACCCAAAACAATTAAGAAAATGGTCATAGGAACATACATATCGATAATTACCTTAAACGAGAATGGATTAAATGCTCCAACCAAAAGACACAGGCTTGCTGAATGGATACAAAAACAAGACCCATATATATGCTGTCTACAAGAGACCCACTTCAGACTTAGGGACACATACAGACTGAAAGTGAGGGGATGGAAAAAGATATTCCATGCAAGTGGAAATCAAAAGAAAGCTGGAGTAGCTATACTCATATCAGATAAAATAGACTTTAAAATAAAGAATGTTACAAGAGACAAGGAAGGACACTACATAATGATCAAGGGATCAATCCAAGAAGAAGATATAACAATTATAAATATATATGCACCCAACATAGGAGCACCTCAATATATAAGGCAACTGTTAACAGCTATAAAAGAGGAAATCGACAGTAACACAATAATAGTGGGGGACTTTAACACCTCACTTACACCAATGGACATATCATCCAAAATGAAAATAAATAAGGAAACAGAAGCTTTAAATGACACAATAGACCAGATAGATTTAATTGATATTTATAGGACATTCCATCCAAAAACAGCAGATTACACTTTCTTCTCAAGTGCGCATGGAACATTCTCCAGGATAGATCACATCTTGGGTCACAAATCAAGCCTCAGTAAATTTAAGAAAATTGAAATCATATCAAGCATCTTTTCTGACCACAACGCTATGAGATTAGAAATGAATTACAGGGAAAAAAACGTAAAAAACACAAACACATGGAGGCTAAACAATACGTTACTAAATAACCAAGAGATCACTGAAGAAATTAAAGAGGAAATCAAAAAATACCTAGAGACAAATGACAATGAAAACACGACGATCCAAAACCTATGGGATGCAGCAAAAGCAGTTCTAAGAGGGAATTTTATAGCTATACAAGCCTACCTAAAGAAACAAGAAAAATCTCAAATAAACAATCTAACCTTACACCTAAAGGAACTAGAGAAAGAAGAACAAACAAAACCCAAAGTTAGCAGAAGGAAAGAAATCATAAAGATCAGAGCGGAAATAAATGAAATAGAAACAAAGAAAACAATAGCAAAGATCAATAAAACTAAAAGCTGGTTCTTTGAGAAGATAAACAAAATTGATAAGCCATTAGCCAGACTCATCAAGAAAAAGAGGGAGAGGGCTCAAATCAATAAAATTAGAAACGAAAAAGGAGACGTTACAACAGACATCGCAGAAATACAAAGCATCCTAAGAGACTACTACAAGCAACTCTATGCCAATAAAATGGACAACCTGGATGAAATGGACAAATTCTTAGAAAGGTATAACCTTCCAAGACTGAACCAGGAAGAAACAGAAAATATGCACAGACCAATCACAAGTAATGAAATTGAAACTGGGATTTAAAATCTTCCAACAAACAAAAGTCCAGGACCAGATGGCTTCACAGGTGAATTCTATCAAACATTTAGAGAAGAGCTAACACCCATCCTTCTCAAACTCTTCCAAAAAATTGCAGAGGAAGGAACACTCCCAAACTCATTCTATGAGGCCACCATCACCCTGATACCAAAACCAGACAAAGATACTACAAAAAAAGAAAATTACAGACCAATATCACTGATGAATATAGATGCAAAAATCCTCAACAAAATACTAGCAAACAGAATCCAACAACACATTAAAAGGATCATACACCATGATCAAGTGGGATTTATCCCAGGGATGCAAGGATTCTTCAATATATGCAAATCAATCAATGTGATACACCATATTAACAAATTGAAGAATAAAAACCATATGATCATCTCAATAGATGCAGAAAAAGCTTTTTACAAAATTCAACACCCATTTATGATAAAAACTCTCCAGAAAGTGGGCATAGAGGGAACCTACCTCAACATAATAAAGGCCATATACGACAAACCCACAGCAAACATCATTGTCAACAGTGAAAAACTGAAAGCATTTCCTCTAAGATCAGGAATGAGACAAGGATGTCCACTCTCACCACTATTATTCAACATAGTTTTGGAAGTCCTAGCCACGGCGATCAGAGAAGAAAAAGAAATAAAAGGAATACAAATTGGAAAAGAAGAAGTAAAACTGTCACTGTTAGCAGATGACATGATACTATACATAGAGAATCCTAAAAATGCCACCAGAAAACTACTAGAGCTCATCAATGAATTTGGTAAAGTTGCAGGATACAAAATTAATGCACAGAAATCTCTTGCATTCCTATACACTAATGATGAAAAATCTGAAAGAGAAATTATGGAAACACTCCCATTTACCATTGCAACAAAAAGAATAAAATACCTAGGAATAAACCTACCTAGGGAAACAAAAGACCTGTATGCAGAAAACTATAAGACACTGATGAAAGAAATTAAAGATGATACCAACAGGTGGAGAGATATACCATGAGCTTGGATTGGAAGAATCAATATTGTGAAAATGACTATACTACCCAAAGCAATCTACAGATTCAATGCAATCCCTATCAAATTACCAATGGCATTTTTTACGGAACTAGAACAAATCATCTTAAAATTTGTATGGAGACACAAAAGACCCCAAATAGCCAAAGCAGTCTTGAGGGAAAAAAACGGAGCTAGAGGAATCAGACTCCCTGACTTCAGACTATACTACAAAGCTACAGTAATCAAGACAATATGGTACTGGCACAAAAACAGAAACATAGATCAATGGAACAAAATAGAAAGCCCAGAGATAAACCCACGCACCTATGGTCAACTAATCTATGACAAAGGAGGCATAGATATACAATGGAGAAAAGACAGTCTCTTCAATAAGTGGTGCTGGGAAAACTGGACAGCTACATGTAAAAGAATGAAATTAGAACACTCCCTAACACCATACACAAAAATAAACTCAAAATGGATTAGAGACCTAAATGTAAGACCGGACACTATAAAACTCTTAGAGGAAAACATAGGAAGAACACTCTTTGACATAAATCACAGCAAGATCTTTTTTGATCCACCTCCTAGAGTAATGGAAATAAGAACACAAATAAACAAATGGGACCTAATGAAACTTAAAAGCTTTTGCACAGCAAAGGAAACCATAAACAAGACGAAAAGACAACCCTCAGAATGGGAGAAAATATTTGCAAACGAATCAACAGACAAAGGATTAATCTCCAAAATATATAAACAGCTCATTCAGCTCAATATTAAAGAAACAAACAACCCAATCCAAAAATGGGCAGAAGACCTAAATAGACATTTCTCCAAAGAAGACATACAGATGGCCAAGAAGCACATGAAAAGATGCTCAACATCACTAATTATTAGAGAAATGCAAATCAAAACCACAATGAGGTATCACCTCACACCAGTTAGAATAGGCATCAACAGGAAATCTACAAACAACAAATGCTGGAGAGGGTGTGGAGAAAAGGGAACCCCCTTGCACTGTTGGTGGGAATGTAAATTGATACAGCCACTATGGAGAACAGTATGGAGGTTCCTTAAAAAACTAAAAATAGATTTACCATATGATCCAGCAATCCCACTACTGGGCATATACCCAGAGAAAACCAAAATTCAAAAAGACACATGCACCCCAATGTTCACTGCAGCACTATTTACAATAGCCAGGTCATGGAGGCAACCTAAATGCCCATCGACAGACGAATGGATAAAGAAGATGTGGTACATATATACAATGGAATATTACTCAGCCATAAAAAGAAACGAAATTGAGTCATTTGTTGAGACGTGGATGGATCTAGAGACTGTCATACAGAGTGAAGTAAGTCAGAAAGAGAAAAACAAATATCGTATATTAACGCATGTATGTGGAACCTAGAAAAATGGTACAGATGAGCCGGTTTGCAGGGCAGAAGTTGAGACACAGATGTAGAGAACAGACATATGGACACCAAGGGGGGAAAACTGCAGTGGGGTGGGGATGGTGGTGTGCTGAATTGGGCGATTGGGATTGACATGTATACACTGATGTGTATAAAATTGATGACTAATAAGAACCTGCAGTATAAAAAAACAAACAAACAAAACAACTAATACTAAACTTTCATTGGGTTATTTGTATGGAAATATGTTAATATAAATGTTTCAGACATTACATGAAATTTCTAAAAATCTTATATGTTCTGGTGTAATGTTATAAGCCATAATTCTAGTTATTACTTTAAAATGTATATCTCAGAAATAACTAAATTTCCTTGTCAATTGCATTATTATGAACTTTCATTAAATCTTTAACCGTGGTCATTTTTAAGTCTTTTGTCATTTACAGACAGTTATGGGTGTACTCTGATGCTTTTGCAAATATGTTCCTGTAAAAGGGTTTCATCTTCAAGGAATTCATGGAAAAGACTCTGACAAGTACAGGTTTCTGGTAACTGACTGTACTGCTGAACTGAATGAATAAGCATTTTCAGAACTCTAATGAAAAACTGATGAACTCATAAAAGTGCTAACAAAAGATCAAGATGAAAAAAAAAATTAATTACATGGGACTGAGTGAACTGATGAGGATGATTATAATTTTTGTGACTTTCTGTTTGAATTATTAAAAAAAAAATCCCACAAGGACTCAGAGGCAAAGAATATACAAATCAATTTTCATTGCAAAGTAAAGGAGCTGTTACAGTGGAGGATTACTGGACTGAACGTCAATATTATGACATAGTATGAGTGTGTTTCGTGTTTGGTAATTGCAATCATTGTTGCTTTTGTTGTGGTCATCCATTTACAATGCTTGGTGTCAGTCTATTTTATCTCTTGTAAAAATAAAATACAGTGTGTGTGTGTGTGTGTGTGTGTGTGTGTGTATGTGTGTGACAAATAAATAAATAAATAAATAATTTCAAAAAAAAAAAACTTAATTGGAGTAAAACTAAAAAATCGTAAGTGGAAAGAAGTAACAGAAGTTAAAAATTATAAAGAATCCCATGATGGGGCTTCCCTGGTGGCGCAGTGCTTAAGAATCCGCCTGCCAATGCAGGGGACACGGGTTTGAGCCCTGGTCCAGGAAGATCCCACATGCTGCAGAGCAACTAAGCCTGTGTGCCACAACTACTTAACCTGAGCTCTAGAGCCCACGAGCCACAACTACTGAGCCCGCATGTCACAACTACAGAAGCCCGCATGACTAGAGCCTGTGCTCTGCAACAAGAGAAGCCACCGCAATGAGAAGCCCGCGCACCACAACGAAGAGTAGCCCCCGCTCGCCACAACTAGAGAAAGCCCGCATGCAGCAACGAAGACCCAACGCAGCCAAATAAATAAATTAATTAATTTAAAAAAAAAAAGAAGAATCCCATGATGGAAGTGTTCTAAATCTGGATTGTGGTGATGGTTGCACAACTGAATTAACTAAAACTCATCTAATTTTGTGCTCTCCAATATGGTTGCCACTAGGCACATGTGGCTATTTAAATGTAAATTTATTAAAATTGTATTATTCAGAGGAATAGAATTGAGTGTCCAGAAATAAATCCATAAACCTATGGTCAATTAAATGGTGCCAAGACCTTTCAATAAGGAAAGAATAATCTCTTCAACAAATCATTCTGGGGCAACTGAATAGCCACATGCAAAAGAGTGAAGTTGGATCCCTACCTTACACCATATATGAATATTAACTCAAAATAAACCAAAGACCTAAATGTAAGGGCTAAAACTATAAAACTCTTAGAAGAAAATATATGAGTAAATCTTTATAACCTTTGATTTGGCAATAGAGTTTGAGATATGACATCAAAAGTACAAGTAACAAAAGAAAAAATAGATACATTTGGCATAAAAATTAAAAATGTGAACAAAAGGACACCATCAAAAGTGAAAAAACAACAAACAGAATGGGAGAAAATATTTGCAAATCATATATTTGATAAGGAATATCCAGAACACATAAAGAATTCTTGCAACTGAATAACAAAAAGACAAACAACCCAATTCCAAAACGGGCAAAGAACCAAATAGACATTTCTCCAAAGATGACATACAACTGGCCAATAAGCACATGAAAGGTGCTCAACATAATTAGTCACCAGAGAAATGCACATCAGAACCACAATGAGATGCTACTTCACACTCACTAGGATAGCTATAATTTAAAAAAAGAAAAGAAAAGAAAAGAACAAGTGTTGATGAGGATGCAGAGAAACTGGAATCATTGTACTTTGCTCCTGGGAATGTAAAGTAATAGAGCTGCTGAGGAAAACATGTTGGCAGTTTCTTTAAAAAGTTAAACATAGAATTATCACATGTCCAAACAATTCCACTCCTAGATATATACCCAAAAGAACTGAAAACAGATATTCAAACAAAAGTTGGTATGAATTTTCATACCAGCACTATTTACAATAACCAAAAGGTGGAAACAACCCAAATGTCCATCAACTGACGAATGGATAAACAAACTGTGGTACATCTATAAAAAAGAATGGAATACTGGCACATGCTGCAACATGGATGAACCTTGAAAACATTATGCTAAGTGAAAGAAGTCAGATACAAAGAGTCACATATTGTATGACTCCATTTATATGAAATATCCAGAATAGGCAAATCTAAAGAGACAGAAAGCAGATTACAGGTTGCCAAGGGGTGGGGGAAGGGGATAGGACGAGTTACTGCTTGATGGGTGTGGAGTTTTCTTTTGGGGTGATGAAATATTTTGCAACTAGATAGAGATGGTTATGTAACACTGTGAAAATAATAAATGCCAGTGAATTGTACACTTTAAAATGGTTAAAATGGGGACTTCCCTGGTGGCGCAGTGGTTAAGAATCTGCCTGCCAATGCAGGGGACACGGGTTCGAGCCCTGGTCTGGGAAGATCCCACATGCCGCGGAGCAACTAAGCCCGTGAGCCACAACTACTGAGCCTGCGCGTCTGGAGCCTGTGCTCCGCAACGGGAGAGGCCGCGACAGTGAGAGGCCCGCGCACCGCGATGAAGAGTGGCCCCCGCTTGCCGCAACTAGAGAAAGCCCTCACACAGAAACGAAGACCCAACACAGCCAAAAATAAATAAATAAATTAAAAAAAAAAAAGGTTAAAATGGCAAATTTTATATAGCATGAATTTTACCTCAATAAAAAATATTTAAAAATTAAAAAATATATTTTCTAGGTTACACTAGCCACATTTTGGGTGGCTAGTGCTGCTGATTAGACTTTGCTTATCACAGAACATTTCTACCATGTACAAATTCTATTGGAAGTACTGATATAACTGTACACTTACAATGGGTAAGTTTATGGTATATAAATTGTCCTTCGGTAAAGAGACAGGACTGTTTAAAAAAGAAACATTCCCAAGGCAAATATATTTTTAAACCATTTTTAAAAATTGAAGTATAGTTAATTTACAATGTTGTATTAGTTTTAGGTGTACAGCAAAGTGATTCAGTTATATATATAATTGAATATATACATATTCTTTTTCAGATTCTTTTCCATTATAAGTTATTGCAAGATATTGAATATAGTTCCTTGTGCTTTGCAGTACGTCCTTGTTGTTTATCTAAATTATATGTAGTAGTGTGTATACATTAATCCCAAACTCCTAATTTATCTCTCCCCTGCCCCCCACCAACCCCCCACAACCATATGGTTATGGTTTTGTAACCGTAAGTTTGTTTTCTATGTCTGTGAGTCTGTTTCTGTTTTGTAAATTAGTTCATTTATATCATTTTTTTAGATTCCACTTGTAAGTGATATTGTATGATTGTCTTTGTCTGACTTACTTCACTTAATATGATAATCTCTAGGTCCCTCCATGTTGCTGCAAATGGCAAGATTTCATTCTTTTTTATGGCTAAGTAATATTCCAGTGTGTGTGTGTGCATGTGTGTGTGTGTGTATGTGTGTGTTTACCTATATATATATATATATTTTTTTTTTTCTAATTAATTAATTTATTTTTGGCTGCATTGGGTCTTCGTTGCTGCGCGCGGGCTTTCTCTAGTTGCTGCGAGCGGGGGCTATTCCTCGTTGCAGTGCACGGGCGTCTCATTGCGGTGGCTTCTCTTGTTGTGGAGCATGTGTTCTAGGCATGCAGGTTTCAGTAGTTGTGGGACAAGGGCTCAGTAGTTGTGGCTTGCGGGCTCTGGAGCGCAGGTTCAGTAGTTGTGGCACACAGGCTTAGTTGGTCTGTGGCACGTGGGATCTTCCCGAACCAGGGCTCGAACCCGTGTCCCCTGCATTGGCAGGTGGATTCTTAACCACTGCGCCACCAGGGAAGTCCAATATTTTTTTATTTTATTTATTTGGTTACTCCAGGTCTTGGTTGTGGCAGGCATGCTCCGTAGTTGTGGCATTTGTGCTCCTTAGTTGTGGCTCACAGGTTCCTTAGTTGTGGCAGGCGGCTCCTTAGTCGTGACATGCAAACTCTTAGTTGCGGCATGCATGTGGGATCTAGTTCCCTGAGCAGGGATTGAACCTGGGACCCCTGCATTGGGAGCGCGGAGTTTTAACCACTGCGCCACCAGGGAAGTCCATATGTATGCGTGTGTGTGTGTGTGTGTGTGTGTGTGTATACCACATCTTCTTTATCCATTTATCTGTTGATGAACACTTAGGTTGCTTCCATGTCTTGGCCATTGTAAATAGTGCTGCTATGAATATTGGGGTACGTGTATCTTTTCAAGGTAGCATGTTCTCCAGATATAGGCCTAGGAGTGCAGGATGATATGGTAACTCTATTTTTAGTTTTTTAAGGAACCTCCATACTGTTTTCCAGAGTGGCTGCAACAATTTACATTCCCACCAACAGTGTAGAAGGGTTCCCATTTCTCCACACCCTCTCCAGCATTTATTAATTGTAGACTTTTCAATGATGGCAATTCTGACTGGTGTGAAGTGATACCTCATTGTAGTTTTGATTCACATTTCTCTAATAATTAATGATGTTGAGCATCTTTTCATGTGCCTGTTGTCCATCTGTATGTCTTCTTTGGAGATCCAAAGGCAAATAGTGATCTTTTCAAAGAACCAGCTTTTCATTTCACTGATTTTCTCTATTATTTTCCTGTTTTAAATTTCATTGATTTCTGCTTACATAATATATAGTCTGCTTGCTTTAGGTTTATATTGTTTTTCTTTCTCTAACTGTCCTAAATTGGAGGCTTAGATTACTATTTTTAAATCTTTCTCTGTTTCTAATATATGAATTCAATGCTATAAATTTCTCTCTTAGCATTGCTTTCACTGCCTCCCACAGATTTTGATAAGTTGTATTTTCATTTAGTTCAAAATATTTAAAACATTTTTTGAGATATTCTTTGACTGATGTGTTATTTAGAAGTGTGTTGTTTAATCTCCAAATATTTTGGGATTTCTATTTATCTTTCTGTTATTGATTTCTAACTTAATTCCACTGTGTGAGAAGATACTTTGTATGATTTCTATTCTTTTAAATTTGTTAATGTGTGTTTTACGGCACTGAATGTGGGCTATCTTGGTGTATGTCCCATGTAAGCTTGAGAAGAATGTGTATTCTGCTGTTTCTGGATAAAGTATTCTACAAATGTCAGTTAAATCCAGTTGATTAATGATGCTGTTCAGTTCAACTGTATCCTTACTGATTTTCTGCCTATTGGATCTGTCAGTTACTAATAGAGGGGTGTTCATATCTCCAACTATAATAGTGGCTTCCTCTACTTCTCCTTGCAGTCTATCAGTTTTTGCCTCACATATTTTGACGCCCTGTTGTTGGGCACCCACACATTCAGGATTTTTATGTTTCCTTGGAGAATTGACCCCTTTATCATTAATAATTCTCCCTGATATTATTGATATTTATATCAAGAATATTATTGTTAATATTATTGATAGTGCCATGATAATTTTCCTCTTTCTGAAGTCAGCTTTGTCTGAAACTAATACAGCTACTCCAGTTTTCTTTAGATTAGTGTCACCATGGTATATCTTTCTCTACCCCTTTACTTTCAATCTGTATGTGCCTTTACATTTAAAGTGGGCTTCTTAGAGACAACATGGCTTTTATATACCCTCTCAGTCTCTGTCTTTTAATTGGTGTATTTAGATCATTCACATTTAAAATGATTATTGACATAATTGGATTAATATCTACCATATTTGCAACTGTTTTCTAGTCATTGCACTTGTCCCTTGTTTCTTGTCTTCCCCTCTTTTTCTGCCTTCTCTGTTTTTTTTTTTTCTAGTTAAACAATGATTTTATTGCTTGAGTACATGGACAAATTTATGCAACCAGGGCAGAGGCTATGGATAACTAGTATTTCCAAATTGAGGGGGCATGAGGGGAGGACTGGTTTGGTCTTACAGTATTGAGCCAACATGTGAATGCAGCTCTTAATCAGAATCAGAAGGAATTTAGCATCTTTATCCTTTCTGTTTCTCTGAAGATGCTTTCGAACAGCAACAACTTTCTTAATTAAATGCTAGAGGTACTCAGGACTATCAGGAGGAAGTCCTTTGGACTTAAGAATTCTCAAGATTTTATTGCCTGTCATAAAACAACACCATGTGAGTCTCTCAGGATCACCCTGAGGCAGGCCCTTCTTGGCCAGTTTGTAGATCTGCTCCTTCCTGTTGTCAGAAGTTAACTTCAGCCAGGTGGGATTGCTGCGGTGGTAGGCCAGAGCCGACTGGGACAGGCCCTTCCCAGGGGCCTGCATGCAACCACGAGGGCAGCCACCCTGCACACAGGAAGTGACCTCACACAGTCCTGCTTCCTCCCATCCTGCCTTCTCTGTTTTTAATTGAGCATTTTATATTATTCCATTTTCTCTTAGCACATTAATTATACGTCTTTAAAATTTTTAAAAATGTTTGCCCTAGGGTTTGCAATACACATTTACAACCAATTTAAGTCTACTTTATTTTTTAAATTTTTTAAAAAGGATTTTATTTATTTATTTATTTATTTGGCTGCATTGGGTCTTGGTTGCTGTGTGCGGGATTTCTCTAGTTGCGGCGAGAGGGGGCTACTCTTCGTTGCGGTGCACGGGCTTCTCATTGCGGTGGCTTCTCTTATTGTGGAGCACAGGTTCTAGGCGTGTGGGCTTCAGTAGTTGTGGCACACGGGCTCAGTAGTTGTGGCTCGCGGGCTCTAGAGAGCAGGCTCAGTAGTTGAGGTGCATGGGCTTAGTTGCTCCACGGCCTGTGGGATCTTCCCAGACCAAGGCTCAAACCCATGTCCCCTGCATTGGCAGGTGGATTCTTAACCACTGTGCCACCGGGGAAGTCCTTAAGTCTATTTTAAAATAACATTGTACTGCTTCATAGGTAGGACAGGTACCTTATAACAGAGTATTCCCAATTTTTCCCTCTTGTCCCTTATAATATTGCTGTCATTCATTTCACTTATTCATAAGCTATAATCAACCAATACATTATTGCTATTATTTTTGAACAAGCAGTTATCTATTAGATCAATTAAGAATAACAAAAATATAAGATTTTATTTTACTTTCATTGGTTTCTTCTCTAATATTCTTCTTTCTTCAAATGTAGATCTGAGTTTCTGATCTATATATTCTATAGTTCTGTATATATGATCTATATATTCTTCTCTCTGAAGAGCTTCTTTTAACATTCCTTGCAAGGGCAGGATGACTGGTGATAAATTCCTTTGCTTTTCTTTGTCTGAAAAAGTCTTTATTTCTCCTTCACTTTTTAAAAACATTAATTAATTTATTTTTATTTTATTATTTTTTTATTGGGGTATAGTTGTTTTACAGTGTTGTGTTAGTTTCTACTTCTCCTTCACTTCTGAAGGATAATTTCACTGGATACAGTATTCTAGTTTGGTAGCTTTTGTTTTCGGTTCAACACTTTAAATATTTCACTCTATTCTCTTCTCGCTTGCATGGTTTTTAAGGAGAAGTCTGATGTAATTCTTATCTTTGTTTCCTATAATTAAGGTGATTTTTTCCTCTGGCTTCTTTCAGGATTTTTTCTTCTAAAAGCAAGTATCAGATAGATTTGTCTAAACAAAAATAAAAAAATTTTATGATCAAGAAAGACAAAGCAAAGTGAATGCCACAATGATAAAGACAAAGGACAGGGGTCTGGCAGAATGGGAGGCCACAGGGTAGGGAAGGTGCCGGGAAGCTTCCAGGACACTGGGCATTGCTGTGTTGGGGCTGGGTGGGACCACAAAGCACTACGGCCTAGCCTGCTCTGGTAATCATGACATTTGATGATGTGGCCTCATATTTTTTGGAGCAAGAGTGGGAGATCCTGGAGACGTAGCAGAAAGAAATATATCAGCAAGTAATGAAGATCCATTATGAGACTTTTGATTCTCTGGGTTATGTTTTTCCCAAGCCAGATTTGATCACTTGGATGGAATAAGGGAGAATGTTATTAATCAGAGACCAGGGGGGAAAAAGAAAGACAAAGGACAAACTGGAAAAATACTTTCAATGGTGGACAAAGGGTTAATAGTTTTAATATATAAAAAACTCTTACTAATAAATAAGATAAAGCTAAATTTTGTGAAAGAAAAATAAGCAAAGAACAGGAAAAGGAAACTCATAAAAATAAGAAATTAAAATGGCAAATAAGCATAAGTAACAAAAAATCTTTGGTAACTGAAAATGAAATTAATTCAAAAAGGAGACATATTTTTAACCTTCCAGGATTAGCAAAGATTTGAAAATGTTTGTTGCATATGGAGAAAGGGTACTGTCTTAATTGATTGATGGCATGTATACTGTTACATTTCTGGAGGGTAATTTAGCAAATTTTATTACATTCCTCCAAAACATCAACTTCTTTTGATTCAGCAATTTTACTTCCAGGAATTTTTCCTCAGGAAATAATTGACCAAATATACAAAGATGTATGTATAAAGCTGTTTATCATGGTAGTGTTTATAATAGTAAAAAATTGGCAACAGCCTGACTGTTCAAAAAGTGTTTTTTAAAGTTGATTTTAAAAATAAAAGAACGAGAAATCAGAGACAAGAGGGAAAAAAATAGTTTGAAATAAGCAAACAATCCTTATAATAAAGACTTGTCTTCCTAAGTAGCAGCTCCCTTCATAGATAAAGAATGGAAGGGGCAGGGCTTCCCTGGTGGTGCAGTGGTTGAGAGTCTGCCTGCCAATGCAGGGGACACGGGTTCGAGCCCTGGTCTGGGAAGATCCCGCGTGCCACGGAGCGGCTGGGCCCCTGAGCCACAATTACTGAGCCTGCGTGCCTGGAGCCTGTGCTCCGCAACGAGAGAGGCCACGATAGTGTGAGGCCCGCGCACCGCGATGAAGAGTGGCCCCCGCTTGCCGCAACTAGAGAAGGCCCTCACACAGAAACGAAGACCCAACACAGCCATAAATAAATAAATAAATAAATTAATTAATTTTTTAAAAAAAGTTAATTTAAAAAAAAAAAAAAGAATGGAAGGGGCAGAGTACAATGTGACATCCTGTACATATGACACCCTTACCTCTCTGAAGACCCAGAAGTTTGCACTCCTGACAAAATGGGGCCTAGCTCCTTGGTTCCACAAACACACATTACCCTCTCCCTTTCTTTACATAACATTACCCATTGTTCCCTTTGATGACTGTAAATGTAGCTCCTCCATTCAAAAACATCTAGTTGAGACAGTGGGAGAAGGTCTCCAGGTGCATCAGTCTGACCCTGGGAAAACTGGTAATAGCAGAATGTTGCTTCTCTGGGGAAGGGAGTTGGGCAAGGGAAATCAGAGAGTAGAGTAGGTACTCAATAAATCCTTGGATGCAGCCAAGGCAGCCAGGATTAGACCTCAGCATGCCGAGTTCCATCCTGGCCCCCTTTAGTGGAACTGACTACCTACAGAAACAGGGAATAGAAATTCAGGGCAAAGCCTATCTACCTGGAATTTTCCCATATCACTTCTCATTTTGTACTAACTCCACTACTCATGGCTGTCACATTCCCAAATCCTCTGACCTTCATTTATCTGCAGACTTTGGCTCCTAGGCCTCACATCAGGTGCCTGTGGCTATGAAGACCCTTTTCAGGTAAGCCACTCCAGCCTGGCTGGACCACTTGGCCTCCTGGCATTCCCTCCCCAGCATTAACCAGGGAAACTACAACGTGCCACTCCCATGTTTCTCCCCAGTGTTTGTGGGCCCACATACCCCATCTCAACCTTTCCTCCACCTCAGGATAGAGGGATCAGAAACAAAGGGATACATTTACTAGGTCAAAGAATGTTAGACTTAGAAGGGATAGTGTTCATCATTTAGCAAAATCAATCTTATTTAAACTGAAATGACTTGCTTACAGTCACACAGCTAATTCCAATGTAATATGGTACCTGGGTGCCAGGGTGGTCCTTTTAATTTTAATTTATTAAAAAATTTTAAAGCAATTCCTAAGATTCCATAGGAAAGATGACATTCTATTTGATCTATAAGTACACCCAGGTATGATTCACCCTAAGTGGAAATGGACCACAGGACTAGTTCAGGTCTTTGTTTCTCTTATAAGGAGGATGGAAATGTCCCATTTCTTTTTCAAAGCTGTTACATGACCCTCCTTTTGGGGAGAATGAAGCAAGTGTAGTGGGGTCCCAGCCTGGAAGCTGATGTCCAGGGTGGCCAGGAGCAGAGAGAGGCAGAATGAAAGTACAAAAACATTTCTAAGAGGACGCTCAGGGTCCAGCCAGCAAAAGCTCCGTCTCTTTGTGAAAGGGAAGCAGAACCCAAAGGGCAAGGGCCAAGCAGACTGTGGTTATTGGGGTTGGGAGTTGTGGAGAAGAGGGCTGTGACAGATGTAAAAGGGGATTTGAGGTGAGAAGAGCTAGGGTGTAGTTGGATTAATGGGTGAATATGGCTGGAGTATGAACTCCTTCATGGATGCTGACGGAAGGTGTTGGGGGAGCTGACCTAATTAAAAGCTACAAAGGGGGAGATGTAGAAAACCACCTAGTTGTGAACCTCCCACCTGCAGTCAGAGAACACAGGAAGACCTGATGACCCAACTGAATGTCTCACAGAGCCCAGTATTGTAGACAGTTATATAAAGACATCAAACAGTGAAAACATTCTCCAGACTTCTTCTTCCCGGTACTGCCCTAGCCACAATGCCCTAGAGCGGTGTAGGCACAAGTTCCCCCATAATCCCTAAAGCATTGAACATCTCACCATTCTTTCTGACTCAACCATGGAAAATCTGTCCCATTATTTTTCCTGAAACCAGATTCCCTAAATGTCTGTACGACCAGTGTTAAGTTACCCTACTCAGACCCCTGGGGTCAGCTTTGCCTTTCTCTTTTTCATTCCTTCATTCATTCATTCATTCAGTTAACATTATTGAGCCCTTACTACATCAGGTACACTGTGCAAGGTTCTGGGATACACAGTAGTCAGTAAAACAGGCTGATATTTGCCTCATGGGATGTACAGTACAGTCAAGCACTCACTAAATCATATTGATTCCACCTTCATAATGATGGTCATGTTGATTCTTTTCTTTCTACCACCATTCCAGTTCAGTGCTGCAGCACCCTGTACCGGAACTTTTCCGGAAACCTTCTGTCTTTCTCCCTGTTTACATTATTTCCTGCACTCTAATCTATCCCATATTCCACCCATTCCTAAATATGATAGGCCATCAGAAACACATGAGGTTTATAAATGTAGATTCCTGGACCTTAGCCCAAACCTACTGAATAAGAAAGGTGGTAGGTCCCAGAATCTCTATATTTTTTAAAGCTAACTCTATGATTTTGATGCACAGCCAGGTTTGGGAACCATACCACTACCAAACACAATTCCACTTGGTCAGAATTCTTCAGGAAATCCTCATTGTCTGCAGAATAAACTAAAATATTAGCCTGGCATTCAACATTCCAATCTATTCCAGTTTTCTTTTACTAAAATTCTCGTCTACCTTTAATTATGTGACCTTGAGAAAATCACTGAAATAGGCAAGTACAAAATCAAGGGCACAGTCTTTATTTGTTATCCTGTGCTACAAAAACTTTTCTGCAACTAGTTTTTTAAAAAATTGAAGTAATAATGTATTTACTTCCCTTTCCAAATGCCATTTTGGTGGTGATTTTGTCCCCCGTCCTTTGTTCCTTTTCTCTCCTGTTTCCCCTTCCTTCTGCTCGGTGGTTCTCTTCCTGATCTTTTTCTCATTTAAATAGTCATGCTCACATTTGCTAAAGCAAACTAGTTGATTCTTATGTTGTTAATCACAAAGTATTTACATGTATTTACAATGAACAAATACATGTTCCTTGTAAAAAAATTTTAATAACAAGGAAGAAAAATACAATAAAAAGTGAAAGTGCCCTCTCTCCTTCCACTCTGAGCCACTTCGCAGAGGTAACCTCTATTAACAGTTCAGTGATGCAAAGTTCTCAAACATTTCTTATATTCCCATTTTCTGTAGGGATTTTGTACCAACTCTCTGCCTTGGTCCTACCCTCCCAAACTCATCTGTCTCTGTGTTGGCTCAGATCAGGTTTTCTCCCTGGCTTCGGCATTCATCCATGTCTTGCAACCCACTTGAGGACATCCAGGACAATTGCTCCTCTCCATTTACCTTCTTTCTGACTACAAGGAAGAGGCTGACTAGTCATGCACTATTACTTTCCCAACTTCCTTTCAAAAAGTATTTTAATTGCTGTTAAAACTCTTCCTTCTGCTATCACCTATTTTAGGGTCCCCTGTTGTTTTGGGGAACATGCCTTTCTGCAGTGCACTTTACCAACAGGCAGAGAAGGTAGCTGACTGCTGAGATGATTTTCTGAGTCCTAGAAAGATTCTCCATCACTCTTCTTCCCAAATATTTCCTCTGCCAGAGGCCAAGCTTTGAAATCCTTCCAAAATTTTTTTTTATAACAGCCTTACTGAGATACAATTCCCATTGCGTATCTTTAAAGTTCAATGGTTTTTAGTATATTTAGTATATTCACAAACTTGTGCAACTATGACTACAATAAAATTTAGAACACCTTTGTCATCCCAAAAAGAAACCCCATACCCATTAGCAGCCACACTTCATTTTCCCTCAAACCTCTCCGCCCTAGAAAACCACTGATCAACTTTCTCTCTTTATAGACTTGCGTATTCTGGATATGTGGTTTTTTGGAGACTGGCTTCTTTCAGTTACCATAATGTTTTCAAGGCTTATCCATGCTGTAGCATGTATTAGTACTTTGTTCGTTTTTATTATTGAATAATATTCTATTGTATGAATAAATCACTTTGTATTTATCCACTCATCAGTTGATGGACATTTGGGTTTTTTCCACTTTTTGGCTACTATGAATAATGCTGCTATGACCATTCATGTACAGGTTTTTATATGGACATATGTTTTCATTTCTTGTGGATATGTACTTAGGAGTGGAATTGCTGGGTCATATGGTAACACTATGTGTAACATTTTGAGGAACTGTACCACAGTCCCACCAGTAGTGTATAAGGGTTCCAATTTCTCCACATTTTTACCAACTCCTGTTATTTTCCATTTTTTAAGTAGTCATCCCAGTGGGTAGGAAGTGGTATCTCATTGTGATTTTGATTTGCATTTCCCTAATGACTAATGATGTTAAACATCTTTTTATGTGCTATTGGCCATTTTTACATATTCTTTGGAGAAATGTCTATTCAGCTCCTTTACCCATTTTTAATTAGGTAATTTGTTTTTTTATTATTGAGTTGCAGGAGTTCTTTTTGTTTGTTTTGCTTTGTTTTGTTTTCGTTTGTTTTTCTTTATGTATGTATGTATGTATGTATCTAGATACAACTTACTTATCAGATATCTGATTTGCAAAATTTTCTTCCATCCTGTCAGTTGTCTTTTTACTTCCTTGATGATGTCCTTTATTAAGGCACACAGGTTTTAAATTTTGATGATGTCCCATTGATCTCTTTTTTCTCTTGCTGTTTTTGCTTTTGGTGTCATATGAAAGAAATCAGTGACAAATCCAAGGTAATGAAGATTTACATCTATTTTAGAAGGCCAAGAAATAAACCCATACACCTATGGTCAATTAATACTTAACAAAGTGGCAAGAATATACAATGGAGAAAAGACAGTCTCCTCAGCAAGTGGTGTTGAGAAAGCTGGACAGCCTCACGTAAATTAGTGAAGTTAGAACACTCCCTTGCACCATATACAAAAGTAAACTCAAAATGGTTTAAAGACCTAAATATAAGATATGACACCATAAAACTCCTAGAATAGAACATAGGCAAAACATTCTCTAACATAAATTGTAGCAATGTTTTCTTAGATCAGTCTCCCAAGGCAAAAGAAATAAAAGCAAAAATAAACAAATGGGACCTAATCAAACTTAAAAGTTTTTGCACAGCAAAGGAAACCATCAAGAAAACAAAAAGACAACCTACAGAATGGGAGAAAATATTAATGTGAAAGACAAGGGGTTAATTTCCAATATATACAAACAGCTCATACAACTCAGTATCAAAAAACCAAACAACCCAATCAGAAAATGGGCAGAAGACCTAAACAGACACTTCTCCAAAGAAGACATACAGCTGGACAACAGGCACATGAAAAGATGCTCAACGTCACTAATTATTAGAGAATTGCAAATCAAAACCACAAGGAGGTATCACCTCACACTGGTCAGAATGGTTATCATCAAAATGTCTACAAATAATAAATGCTGGAGAGGGTGTGGAGAAAAGGGAACCATTCTACACTGTTGGTGGGAACATAAATTGGTACAGCCACCATGTAAGTTTATGGAGGTTCATTTAAAAACTAAAAATAGGGCTTCCCTGGTGGCACAGTGGTTGAGAATCTGCCTGCCAATGCAGGGGACACGGGTTCGAGCCCTGGTCTGGGAAGATCCCACATGCCGCGGAGCAACTGGGTCCGTAAGCCACAACTACTAAGCCTGCGCGTCTGGAGCCTGTGCTCCGCAACAAGAGAGGCCGCGATAGTGAGAGGCCCGCGCACCGTGATGAAGAGTGGCCCCCGCTTGCCGCAACTAGAGAAAGCCCTCGCACAGAAACGAAGACCCAACACGCCAAAAATAAATAAATAAATATTAAAAAAAAAAAAACTAACTAAAAATAGAGCTATCACATGATTCAGCAATGCCACTTCTAGACATATATCTGAAAAAGACAAAAACTCTAATTTGAAAAGATACATGTATCCCAATATTCATAGCAGCACTATTTACAATAGCCAAGAAATGGAAGCAACCTAAGGGTCCATCAACAGAGGAATGGATAAAGAAGATGTGGCATATATATATAGTAGAACATTACTCAGGCATAAAAAAAGAGTAAAATGTTGCCATTTGCAGCAACATGGATCGACTTAGAGAATATCATACTAAGTGAAGTAAGTCAGACAGAGAAAGACAAATATTATATGATACCACTTACAAAGACAAATATTATATGTGGAATCTAAAAAATGATACAAATGAAGTTATCTACAAAACAGAAATAGACTTGCAGACATAGAAAACAAACTTATGGTTACCAAAGGGGAAAGGGAGGTGGGGAGGGATAAATTAGGAGTATGGGATTAACACGTACACACTACTATATATAAAATTGGTAAGCAGCAAAGATTTACTGTAATACAGGGAACAATATTCAATATCAATATGGAAAATATTCTGAAAAAAATATATAACTGAATCACTTTGCTGTACATGTGAAACTAACATAATATTGTAAATCAACTATAGTTCAATTAAAAAAAGATTTACATCTATTTTTTCTTCTAAGAGTTTTAGACTCTTAGTTCTTACATTTAGGTCTTTGATTCACTTTGGGTTAATTTTTGTATATGGTGTGAGGTAGGGTTCCAACTTCATTTTTTTGCATGTGGCTATTCAGTTGTCTCAGCATCATTTGTTGAAGAGATTATTTTTCTCCATTGAATTGTCTTGGTACCCTTGCAACAAGTTAAAAAGGCAGAACACCATAAAATTCTATATTTTCAGAATTGGAAAGGATATTAGGAATCCGTACTGGTCAGGCTTCTTAGTTGTAGACCATAGAATGCATTTTAGCTATTTTAATTGGGAAGGCATTTATTAAATCATTGTTGGAAGGAAAAGAGGCAGGAGCTCAAGGTCAGAGGTTCTCAAACTTGGTTGCCATTTAATCACCTGGGAGCAAATGCCCATATTATACCCTGTACCATGTATCACACTGTCTGGAGTAGAATCCAGGCGTCAATTAAAAAAAAAAATCTCCTCATGTGATTCCAATGCATGGTCAAGATTGAGAATCAGTACTCTAGACTGAGCTCCTAGAAATAACATCTAGAACCACACTGCTGAATTTGCCTGGTGAGGGAGCTGCTGCCATTACAGACCTCAGAACAACACAGCTTCTTCCATAATCTGCAAGCTGCAGCACCACTGACAATCTCAGGAAGTCACCTATACTAGTGCTAGCAAAAATGGCCTCTCAGTGCCCAGGCTGTTTCTTTAGGTAGCTCTTTCTGAATCAAAGTCTCACACAAGTGCGTTTGAATGTTAGAACCTATCACATGGTCACATCTAGCAGCAAAGAAATCTAGGAAAATTGTTTATTTAGACTTTTCAGTGGGAAGATGGGATTCACAATGTGTAGAACTATTCAAATATGACGTGAATGTTAAAAAAAGTTTTGGAGTAACCAAGAAAAGACAAATGTCTACTACAGGGTCAATTGATTGGTTACAAATCTGGACATGAGTCAGAGACACCTGGGGGAACTTTGCAATAATAAAGATTCTCAGGCCACAACCCTGGAGAAGCTGATTCAATAGGCTTGTGTGGCTTCTGGATTCTGCCAGGTTTGGGACTTTTGAGAGTCCAACCTCCCTCTTCGAATGTTTGCCCTCCAATCAGAAGCATTTCACTTCCAATTTGAGATAAGGCTTAATCTGCGCATGTCTCCAGAGAAGCAACAGAGTGATGCAGACTCACAATAAAGTGTCAAAGACCAAATAGAGCCTTTGGCTAGGATCTTAATCATAGGAACGGTGTGAGGAAAGGGTTCTAGACTGGTGAGTATTAGGGATATGGTATTTCTTGATTCTGTAGGATGACCATTATCCACCCTTGGGAGAACTGTATAGTTTGAAAAGTCATTTTCAATATTTGAAGGCAAATAAAAACAATCCCTTATTATTTTCACAATGAAAACAACTGCAAGTAAAGCTAGGTAAAATTTTCCAGGCTGGTGGGGTTATGTAGAAGGTAATAATTTCTAAGTGGGAGTATGTGTATGTGATTTTTATATTTATCTGAATAAGGCATGTGTTCAAAAAAGTTGGGTAACACTACCCTAAACCATCTGGCCCTTCCTTTTTGGTGAAGAGGTGTGAGTGAATTCAAAGCAAAGTGGGAGGGGAGCCCTCTCATGGCCATGTACTCCAACAGCTGCCCCTTGCACCCAGCAAATGAAGTGCTTCTTCTACAAGATTATAATTTTAAAGTACTCTCTAGAGTCTTCAATGTACAACTTTTAAAAATTACTAGAGCCACCCAGCTCTAGTAGCCCAGGTGACCATCACATCTTATTTAATGTGCTGTATGTTCACCATGTCCTGGGTCAGGGCCACTACAAATCACACCTTCCCAGAAAGCACATTGCTTTTTATCAACAGCTTGATTTACAACCAGCAAAAATCCATAGCCCGCTGTGACCCTTCTAAAAAGCCTGCCTTTCACACCTTGTCCTCTTCAGAGGGAATAAAACACCCTCATTTCTTCTATCAGCGCATTGGCTAGAAACACTACCTGGACTGTTTATTTGAGAGAGGCTTGTGTGTAGGGGAAAAGGCCCGGAAGATAGAGAGCTGATCTCACAATGCAGCCGAGACCAATATGTAGCAGCCTATTCTCTGCAGTGAAAACGGGAATAGGGATTTGTACGCATTCATAAAGGCAGCTTAGGCTGGCAGACAGCTTGTTCTGAACCATACTCCTTCTTATAACCTCTCCCCATATGTTTTCATGACCTCATGGCTGTTATGTCATGAGGTGGAGGTACAGGGAGGGAAGATTGGCCAGAAGAATAAATCAGTTACATATTAAATTTTCTGGAAAAGAGAATCCCTAGCAATTTGATAGGTCCTTGACAACACCTATTAAACTGAATTTTTTAAGAAAAATGGAGTTACCTATGGTGTGTTCTTTCCTCCGTGTTTGGCTAACTGTGAATCCGGCAGCTAGCAGAAAATCATAGTTAAAAGGAATCCAAATCAAACCAGATCTCCTCTATCACTCATGGCTGCTTCAGTAAAGCTCACATTATACCAAAAAATCAAGTGTTCATTGCAGAATCAGGGTGCAGGACGGCTTTTCTTTATACAGTCTAAACAGGAGCTGTGATGAATTAACTTTTAGTTGCTTGTGATTAGATAGGGAGTCTGGATGAATACTTCCTGGAGCTGGAAGCATGGTGTTGAAGTGGAAAGCAGTTTACTATAGCAGTAGGACAAAGAAAAGGAGAAGCTGTGGCAGCCTGCACACTCCCGACTGTTGCTCTGAGAGCTAGGAGGTTCAGGTGACTTGTGATAGATTCCTGTTCCCTCAGAAGCGGAGGAAAGAAGCTGCCACCTCTGGATAAACTTACAACAGCATTATAGCACATCTCAGGTATAGAAACGCAAACACAGCATTATAGGAGACCCTGTAAAATGTCAGGAAATATTGATTGGCAAAGACTGAAATGAATGCTAACACTCACATTGGGTAGGATGTAGTGACACAGACATTCATATAGTGCTAGTGGGAATATAAATTGCTACAGTCTTTCTGGAGGGCATTTAAGCAGTTTTGTAAAAACTTTAAATGTGCATTTCCTTTGACCCAGAAATTTCATTCTAGGATTTTCTTGAACAACTAAACAAAGACGTGTGTACAAGGATGTTCCTCCCAGTGTTTTTATAATAGGAAACTACCTAAGTAGAGAATTGTTAAGTACACCATAATGCATCCACACAAAAGCACACTATGTAACCATTACAAATAATGCCTGAAAAGACATCCAGAAAAATGTTAAGAGGTTTCTCTGCTTGGTAAAATTTCAGAATTTTTTTTAAATGAAGGGAAAGGAAACAAATTCAAGAACTACTTGCCCTTCAATAATTGCAAAATAAAGCTGTTTCCTTCTTCAATATTAGGACCCCACCTATGAGGTACCTATGATTATGGATAAAGAAATATATTTGCTGCATTTTTCCTATTTAAAATAGAAGCCTCGTGTAATTAGCTCTCAACCCATGAAGTTTAGAGGACAACAGAGAGGTTTTTTTTTTTTTATAAATTTATTTATTTTTGGCTGCGTTGGGTCTTCGTTGCTGTGCACAGGCTTTCTCTAGTTGCAGTGAGGGGGGCTGCTCTTCGTTGCGGTGCGCGGGCTTCTCATTGCGGTGGCTTCTCTTGTCGTGGAGCTCGGGCTCTAGGCGCGCGAGCTTCAGTAGTTGGGGCACGTTGGCTCAATAGTTGTGGCTCGCGGGCTCTAGAGCGCAGGCTCAGTAGTTGTGGCGCATGGGCTTAGTTGCTCTGCGGCATGTGGGATCTTCCTGGACCAGGGCTCAAACCCGTGTCCCCTGCATTGGCAGGTGGATTCTTAACCACTGCATCACCAGGGAAGTCCCAATAGAGAGTTTTGTTAAGGGAAAACTTTCTAGAGATTTTGTGTTTATTCATAGAATAAATGTTCATGCAATGAATGAATGAATGAAGTGAATGCTTTGTAGAGATAAAAGGGACAAGAGAAACCATCCAAATTCTCATTCTGCAAATGGGGTGCTTGAAGTCGGCAACTAGAGACTTACATAGCTAGAGATAGATGTACACACTTGGCAATTGGTAGTGCACCAGTGCACCCAAAAATGCCAAGGTCCATTGTGACTTCACAAGATCAAGAGAGATCTGTGATTTCTCAGGTCCCTTCCACCTCTGGGTCTCCAAGTTCTGTAAGGGCTACTTGGATGTGATGACTAACTATTGGCAAGATGCTGTTTAAGGCTGTGGTTTAACATGAAGCTACTGATAACTATAGTACTTTATGCATGGGTGGTGCCAATAAATTCTTGGCCACTGGTAATCAGGATGAGGATGCTGTTTCTTCTGCCCTGGGAAGGGACACACTGAGCGTCCTTTACCCCATGTCCAGGCCCCCTGTGACTGTAGTCACTGAAAGTACAGTCCGGGTGAGGTTGTAGTCTGTAGCTTAGAAAGCACAGTTTTCTCTTTCCTGCTAAAGGACCTAGCCCCGGCAAAGTTGTGGGATATGTGGTTTTAGACTCCGTTAGTGTTTTTTTCAGTGTTCCTCTTCTCCACCTGTTGCTTTTCCTACATCTTTCTCTTCCTATATTTGCCAAAAACCTCCTAGGCACCTATCCTATGTCCATCTCAAAGGACCATAAATGGCATTAAATAAATCTATGATTTCTATACCACATTAAAAAGTGTTTCATTATAGAAAATCTCAAATATACACAAAACTAGCAATAATGTCTATGTCTCCATTACTTGGTCTCATCAATTGTCAAAATTTTGCCAGTCTTATTTCAACTATTCCCTCTCTCAACATTTTTTGGGGGGAGTATTTTAAAGCACACCCCAGACTTCATATTATTTCCCCTTTAGAATGAATCTCTAACTGAGAAGGAATTTCTAAAAACACAATCACTATGCTATTAGTTCACAAACAAATTAATAATAATTCCTTAATGTCATCTAATACTCAATTCGTGTTCAAGGTTCACCAATTGCCTCAAAAATGTATTTCTATAATCAATTTGATTGACTCAGGATCAAAACAAGGTCTATACATTGCATTTGGTTGGTATATTTCCCAAGTGTTTTAAAAATCTATCTATCTATCTATCTATCTATCTATCTATCTATCTATCTATCTTTCTATCTTTGAGGTGAAACTCACCTAACATAAAATTAATCATTTTTTTTAACAGGGTCTTGGGTCATGAGACCAAGGACATGTAAATTTATTTTATTTTTTAAATTTTTGGCCGTGAAGCATGTGGTATCTTAGTTCCCCCACCAGGGATCGAACCCACGCCCTCTGCATTGGCAGTGCGGTGTCTTAACCACTGGACCACCAGGGAAGTCCCTAAAAATTAATCATTTTAAAGCAAACAAATCAGTGGTATTCAGTACAGCCACAATTTTTTGTAACCACCATCTCTATCTAGTTCTAAAACATTTTCATCATCCCAAAAGGAAACCCAGAACCCCCTTAAGCAGTTGCTCTCTTTTTCCACCTCCTACCAGCACCTGGCAACCATCAATCTGCGTTCTATTGCTATGAATCTCCTTGTCCTGAATATTTCGTAGGATGGAATCATACAACATGTGACCCTTTGTGTCTGACTTTTTTCCCCCTGAGCATAATGTTTTCCAGGTTCATCCATGATGTGGCATGTGTAAGTACTTCATTCCTTTTTACGGTCAAATAATACTTCATTGTGTGAATATACCACAATTTGTTTATCAATTCATTTGTTGATGGGCATTTGGGCTGTTTTCATCTTTGGCTATTTTGAACAATGCTGCTGTGAACATGCTTGTGCATGTATCTGTTTGAGTACCAGTTTTCAATTCTTTTGAATATATACCCAGAAGTGTAATTGCTGGGTCGTATAACAAATTTATGCTTAACTTTTTGAGGGACTGCCAAACTGGTTTCACAGGGACTGCACCATTTTACATTCCCACCAGCAATGTATGAGAGTACCAGTTTCTCCACATCTTGCCAACACTTTCTATTTTTTACTTTTTTATTATAGCCTTCCTAGTGGGTGTGAAGTGGTATCTCATCGTGGGTTTGATTTGCTTTTCCCTAATGACTAATGACTTTGAGCTTCATTTCATGTGCTTCTAGGCCATTTGTACATCTTACTTGGAAAAATGTCTATTCAAGTCTTTTGTCCATTTTTAAACTTGTTTGTCTTTTTGTTATTGTTGTAAATTTTTAAAAATCTAGTATTTTCCCTGCCCCCGACCTCCTTTCCATGCTATGTATTTGTTGAACAAACCAGGTCATTTGTCCTGTAGAATTTCCCTCATTCTGTATTTGGCTGACTATTTTCACCTGGTGTAATTTAACTTGTTTCTCTATCCCCTTATTTCCCGTAAACAGATACTTTGGAACTAGAGGCTTGATTAGATTCATTTTGTTGTGGTTGTTGTTGTTTTGTGGAGATACTTCATACGTGGTCTTATGTCCTTCCTACTGCATTACATGGAGGAGCACATAATGCCTCATTGTCCAGTTTTTAGTTATCCAAACTGTATATTGAGGAACTCTAAGGTTCTGCAGTGTTACTTATGGGGCCTTGCACATGTTTAATTCAAATTTCATTAAAAATATACAATTGACTATTGTTTTTCTGGATTTCTTCAGATTGAAGAGGAAGCCAAGTAGGTAAGCCCCAGTCCTCCACACAGCTTCAGCCAGAGTCACTTTAGTTTTATATATTGGAGTTCTAGGTAAGATTTAATTAGAAAAACACATTAATTTTTAAAAATATGGAATAAAATGAACATGGTAATAAAATGAATCCCTTCTAAAATGTTAGCTGATTGTGTGACCCTTTCCAGAGGTATTTATGTCATAACTGGGGACTTTGGAAGCCAGAAAAGCCTTAAGACTCAATGGAAAAATAAAAAGTTCTTTAATGCAAGTAATGGGTGCATCTGGAGGGAGACAGAGCAGAGTCTTCCTGGTGACCCTTGAATTATACATCATTATAATTATACATTACTGTTGTAATGTCCCCAAATCTAAGGGTACCTCCCATTCATCTATGTTTTTGCCTCATTAAATGAAAATGGATTTGAATAACAGAAACTCACACTTAAAAAATTTTTTTTATTTATTTATTTTTATTTATTTTTGGCAGTGTTGGGTCTTTGTTGCCGCGCGCGGGCTTTCTCTAGTTGCGGCGAGTGGGGCTACTCTTCATTGTGGTGTGTGGGCTTCTCATTGTGGTGGCTTCTCTCGTTGCGGAGCACGGGCTCTAGGTGTGGGGCTTCAGTAGTTGTGGTTCGCGGGCCCTAGAGCGCAGGCTCAGTAGTTGTGGTGCACGGGCTTAGCTGCTCCGTGGCATGTGGGATCTTCCTGGACCAGGGCTCGAACCCGTGTCCCCTGCATTGGCAGGCGGATTCTTAACCACTGTGCCACCAGGGAAGTCCCTAGAAACTCACATTTTAAAGTCGAGCCTAAAGCTTTATGAGAGGACTATGGTTCAAAATGGAAGGTGTGCGAGGTGGGAATGGCTGAGAATCTGCCAATTGCCCCTGGTGTGGTATATAGATGTCCTTTGGGTGTCTTTTGCTGAAAAGATCTCTAATTCTGGTCACAAGAAAAAATCCTCCATCTTTCTGACACAGAACATACACATTCTCTGCGATACCTTAAATCAATACCTGATCATCCACCAGATGCTTTTCCTAGCATTCCATTAAAATCGAGCTCCTCTCTATAACTGGATGTTGAACACATCAAGGTGATGGATAGCCCATCAGTCCCTTATCCCCAGGATTTTGGAGACAAAGTCTTCAGTCTTCTTGTGGTTAAAAGGAGATTTATGAAACTTTGCCTCAATTCTAGTTTAATCCCCAAGTGTCTTGCTTTTTAATCACCAAAGAATTGTAAAGTCTGCCCTTCACGGAACTAGGAACAGCAGGACGGACACACAGCTGGATCCCATTGCAGGCAGATGGGGAGAGCACTGAGACCACATATTTCCTCTGAGATGAGAAGACTCCAGTTCCGATTATCCTGTTCCTCTGCTCTGTAGTATTGTTTCTGGAATAGAAGATCTTGCCAGTAGAACAAACGCTTTAGCTAGAGTCTACTTATGTTATCATTACTATCATCATTATCATCATCATCATCATGCCTATATTCCAACATAATGTTGGAAAAGAGGGGCAATTACTTCCCCTCTTTACCTTCTGAAGCTGATTTTAAAAGGGCTACAGAAACAAGGGAAGAAAAACAGCCAATCCAAGGCTTGGATCAGCTGCTGTCCCCGCAAACTCCAAATTTACTGTAGAAACCCAATGACCTTTCTGATTGCCCTGACAGAATTCTCATGAATTGTCCATGAAGATTTGGATTAAATTTTACCAGCTTTTATACAAACTGATAAAAAGAATATATATAATAACAGTGACTTTTTAGACACAAATGTCAAGGTTTATCAACTCCCAAGCCCTTTCCCCAACTAATAGGTTTCAGGGTGATGATTGCAAGCCAAGGACAGAGATACTGTTGGAAGGAAGGTTGAACCCAATCACACACAGAAAATGAAGCTGCACAAGAGGCCTTCTAGAGGGCCTCCTCCCTGTTCATCAGGCCACATCCCTTTTGGTATAGAAACCATACCTGTATGTATGGGTTTAGATATAAAATGTTCATTATGGTGAACAACTGGAGAGAACCTAAATGCTCAACAGTGGGAAGACAGGGAAGTATAACTGCATTTTGAAACATTAAAAAAGATGCTGCATAAAATTGATTGATGTGGGAAGATGCTCATGATAAATTAGTTGAAAAATAAGGCAGGGGAAATTTTACATATTTATAATTTTTCTTTTTAGTTTTGGATATTTTTAGTCTTGAAGGAATTATGTGTGCTTTATTTGGGAGGAGAAGGGAGGTTCTATTCTAAGCCTTTTTGTATATTTGCATGGATTGGCTTAGCGGATTAGCTCCCAGTGGAAGGCACAGACATCTTGGACCAATGGGAATAGATAGAGAGTGAAAATGTTTCAACTTGGGAAGAAGAGAGGAAGGACAAGCCTAGATGACCTTGGAGTGGCCTGAGTACTGCCTGAGAAAAGGGGTAGGTGGCAGATGGGCCAGTGAATAGAATAAATGAAGGCTTGATTTGATGCACCAGACTCCAAGCTTTGAGCTATTCACAGTTTGGTTACGTACCACCAACATGAGTGTGAGTGGAATAATGTCAGGGCCCAGCCCTGACATAAGGTGGGATAGGAGTGATGTTGTAATGTTTCTGGTTTTGTTGTTGTTATTTTAGCCTTTTAATCTTCTTTCTTTACCTGCATGGTTCTGAGTGAGGAGACTTGACAGTCCTCTGCATATCCCAGGAGTGAGATTTTAAACATCAGTTTGATGGGAAAAAATGGGTTCATGTAGACAGAGGATGATGATGGGGACACCAAACATATGGATCTTCTTTTCAAGTGGCAGCTCACCGCCCTAAATGCACTGCCCCAGGTAGAAACACAGGTTAAGATTCAGAGGCTAACATCAAAGATAGGGTGCTTTTTTTCTACAGGTTAAAAAGCAACTTGCGGTGTTACTGCAAATATATCTGAAAGGTGTTGGCAACTTCAAGGGAATTCATTAGGAGATTTCCCCACTAAAGCTCCTGGAAGTTTACTAAATGCACAAAGGTGCTTTTATAAAAGTAGGACCAGGAGGCATTTTAGTACAGACCTCCGATTAGGTAACTGGAGGAGAGTTGTGTTAAAGGTCAGGAATGGAGAGCAGTTTCTTGTGATGCCATCTACTGGGGCAAAGTTCCTAACCCTTTTCATCTGTTTCCTCTTCTTTAAAATGGTAATAATAATACCCAAGCTTACAGGGGCATTGAGAGGATTAAATAATATTGTTTGTGTACAATATTATTGTTCAATATTATTGAACAATATTATTGTTCCAATATTATTGGAATTAAATAATGTTAATTCTTATAGGTAAAACAAAATGCTCAAAATTAACATCTGAATCAGAATCTGTGATACCTGCTTTGGAAGGATTCCAGGTTCTTCCCAAGTGAATCATACCTAAAAGACAAGCCATGGGAGAGGAAGGTAAACTCAACCCACTCCTTGAGGTTCAGAAAGAACATAATGGTGGGATGTTGAAGGAAGGAGGTTGTTGGAAGGTCAGAATTTGAATAAGAATTGAAAGAAATAGTCTCTCATCCCCCTAGCGTTCAAATGATCGCACTCGGTCTTAAGAAGTGAAACATATAGGGCCTGGTAAAATTTTGAAGCTTTCTGAAAGGTTGCTCAAAAAGATAAGAAAAAAGGGAACAGCCATTTTTGGACAGATGAAGTGACGTACACACACTCACTACTGAATCTTGGACAGGAAGATCCACCATGATTACAATCTAGCTTCCAGTCCAGAGGCCAGTTCAGCCAAATATTTTGTTCATGCTTTTTAAAACTCAGTGGCAAGTACATAAAAATGTCTACAACCCAGATGAGGTTGTTAAATTCTTTCTTAAGAACAGACAGAAAGGAGAAGTGATTTACTGGAGCATGTTGCTGGGTTTGTTTTTTATTTTTATTTTTGCTCTTCTAGTCCCCAAGCCCATAGCAGCCCATCTAGTTGAATCTTGATTTGTTTTGTCTCATATGAATGTGAACATCCATCCTCCCAGCAGAAATGGTAAATAGCTGTACACATCTATGTCATGAAGTGATCATAAATAACAATCATTTATAGGGCTGGTGGGAGGGCAACCTTTGGACTTAGAGAACTGCCTGCAGCTACACTGTTCTATGAAGTTTTCTGTAACTAAAGGAGCAAAAATATTGTTCTTTGTTATTGTTGTTTAAAATTATTTTTAAAATAATACATACATATAGTAAAAAAAAAAAAAGAAATTGATATGTTAAAGAATGGTATTAAATGAAAAAGCTCTATGTCTGCCACAGTGGTAACCACTTAAAAGTGATCAGTTTTAGGCTACACAAATCATGCACGAACATGTTCTTGTAAAAATTTTAAACCACACAGATAAAGCTAGAGCCCTTCTTGACTATCACCCCAATTACATTCCCCTCCTCAGAAGTCACCACCATTGTTAACAGCGGTGGGTTTCCTCTCAGATCTTTATAATCTTTATTGGTATGCTTATTTTGCACAAATGGTATACTGCATTTATTACCCAACCACTTGCTTTTTTGACTTAATAATATATCTTGACATTCTTCCATGTCAGTGCATATATGTCTATTTCACTTCTTTAAACTGTAGTGTAATATCACCCTGCCATAATTTATTTATGCACAGTGGACACTTAGATATTTCACTATTACAACACAGAGCTGCACTGAGCTTCATTGTACCTACTACCTGGTACACATATGGAAGTGTTTCTCTAGAATACATGGGAAGTATCCATTTTTAGCCATTTCCATTTTAAGTTCTTCTGTTTTTCACCATGATCATTCAAAATTATATGCTAATCATTTATTTTTTGATTTACCAAGTTTAAATTTTATCAATTGACTCCTTACTATGAAAGAAAGAGAATTTAGCTCACTTCTATAACCTTTCACCTCCTTTCTACTCCCAAGTTTTGTTAGTTATATTTTTATCATTGGCTCTTCTATTGATTACTTTTACAACTTTATATAACACTATTCAATGTCTAGTTCTTTTTTAAACAACTTTAGACAATATCTTTCGATTCCCTATCGTGAACATATTAGCACTTCTTCTTCATCCTCCTCTCCTCTCCTCCCAACTTCTGTCAGCGACAGTATTACTTTTATCTTGTCCAGGTTTAGAGTCTTTATATTCTATCCTGCAACTGTACAATCCTCCATGGTTTCTCTGTCAACTGATTCTAAAAACTGGAAACCTTTTGACAATGTCTTAATATTATGACTCTTTAAATAATATTCCTGATATACCCAAATGTCGTTGAACCTTTGGAGAAGGAGCAGAACTGTTCAAAGAAAACTGCTCATGCATCAAGGTCAAGTTTTTTGTTGTTTTTTTTTTACTTAATTAATTTTATTTTTGGCTGTGTTGGGTCTTCGTTGCTGCACGCGGGCTTCGTCTAGTTGCGGCGAGCAGGGGCTACTCTTCGTTGTGGTGCGCGGCCTTCTCATTGCGGTGGCTTCTCTTGTTGCGGAGCACGGGCTCTAGGCGTGTGGGCTTCAGTAGTTGTAGCACGCGGGCTCAGTAGTTGTGGCTCATGGGCTCTAGAGCGCAGGCTCAGTAGTTGTGGTGCACGGGCTTATTTGCTCCATGGCATGTGGGATCTTCCCGAACCAGGGCTTGAACCCATGTCCCCTGCCTTGGCAGGCGGATTCTTAACCACTGCCCCACCAGGGAAGACCCTCAAGGTGAAGTTTATTACATTTTCTTACCCTCCATCATATGCTGGAAATCATGTTTAGTTTGCTTCGTAGATGGAGCATAACTTTCTAAGAAAGTTCTTCTACTTCTGACATTTCTAATTTTCCTTTCTTCCTTCCTTTTTCTCCTCCATTATTTCTTATCCATCTCTGCCTTCATCCTTTATGTGCATTTAGGGCTCTATTTTACCTGTAAATAAGGTCTTATCCACTTTTTATTTTCCAGAAAGTCATCAAATTCTCTGGTCCCTCTCTCCTATTCTCTTCTGTAGATCTTTACTCTTGTTTTAGTGAGAGTTTGGAGGAAGGGAATTTAAATATATCAGCTCAGACATCTATCTCAAACCAGACAAAGCAGGAATTTTTAAAAAGTTTCCTTCAAACTCCACTGTTTCTTTGAAGGCATTTTCAACATATGGATGCCAGTTTCAACAAACTAGGCAACTCTTAGTTTTCTAATTAGCCAGAGATAGGTGAGAGTAGTTTATTACCCAAATCATAAAACCAAACCCTAACATTTGTCAGAAATGGT
This sequence comes from Eubalaena glacialis, assembly GCF_028564815.1. Taxonomy (NCBI): domain Eukaryota; kingdom Metazoa; phylum Chordata; class Mammalia; order Artiodactyla; family Balaenidae; genus Eubalaena; species Eubalaena glacialis. The sequence continues at coordinate 40,412,675 of NC_083729.1, forward strand.
GTTCATCACTGACTCTGTTAAAAGGCACCTAGTCTATAATCTTGACCTCTACATCGTATCTGTCAGTCCTGGCTAAGAAGGGGAGGGACTGAAGGAAGACTCAGTGTCCTTGGCAGTGCTACAGGGCTAGGCTTTTTAATGGCTCATCCTTTTTCAGTGCTGTCCCAGAGAATTGGCACTGCCAGTAGCCCAGGGAAAAGCAGGATAACAAAGTGGGTAAAAATTTGGGATCCAGGGATTCTGACACTTTATAGCTGTGTGATTTTTTTAGTACTTCATTTCTTAAGCTTCAACTTCCTTATCTACAAGGCAGGGGTGAAAATAGTGCCCCCTTCATAGGATTGTTATTGGGGTTAAACGAGGTAATACATATAAAGCACTTGGTGCCAACGCACAGTAAGCATCCAATAAATGTTAGCTATTTTTATAATGAACCTTGCATTCTGTATATATACTGTCCTCTATGAGAAATTTCAGAGGAAAGAGGGAATGCGGTTCCCACCTTTGGGGAGTTCCTGGACTAAGGAATGGCCAATATTTTCACTCTGTAGTGCTTCACATATGGCAAGAGTTTAATGGATATCTGTTGGATAAATAACTGAATAACCTTCGGTCCTGATGGAAGACATGGCTCCTCCTCTCAGGGAATACTCAGATAAAGAGAAATAAGATACATATTATATAAACAAGTACTGAGTATCCACTCATACGATAATTCATTCAACCAATATTTGATACTCATTGGCTATATGAAGAAATTATATTAGGACATTTAACAAGACACAGCTCCTTCTTCAAGAGGTTTAAAGCTTAGTAGATAAGATTTGTACACAGAGCTAAATACATTAGAGTGAGGGTATTACTGACCAACTGGGACAAGGCAATTTTCAAGTTGCCTCATTCCCATGTCCAAGTCCTCTCTCCCCTCCCTGGTTACCATCCATCTCTCATGTGTCTGTGGCAATGTTTATTTCCAAGGTAACAATTTAAAAAATCATGTGGACTGTGTCTGAAAAAAAAAATGGAGATAGGTACATAGCTCCTTAACTGCCCGAATAAACCCATAGATTTAATCTCCCTGAAGTCAAATGAGCTTTCCAGAGCAACACATTGTTCCCACCGACTTTCTAACCCTAGCCATTCACGGACTTCTCTCTGTGATCGAAACCCTTCACCACATTAGTCATCTTATAAGTAAATACCTACAGGGAAGTTGGAAAAATCTTTTACTTGCAAATTCCATATTACCTCACACTCAGTGTGTTATATTTCTGGAGGTAGAGAATGGAGTGGAGGAAAAAAAATTGAAACTAGACAAACATGAGTTCAAATCTCATCTTCTTAGACGAGTGACTCTTGGACAAGTTAATTTAAGCTCTCTGAGTCTCAATGTCCTCTTATAAAATGAAAATAATAGTGCTGTGTCAGAGACTGTTCATTTTTTTCTCCAAATCCAGCCTATCCTTTACCATAGTGATAGAATTTTTAGCTGGTCATGAGGTTGCCTAGATAGAACAAGTCTTCCTTGGCCATGTGAATAAATTCTGGTTAAAGGGATGCTGGTGGAAGCAATGTGTAGGTAAGTGTTTAACTAGCTGTACACCAACCCACCCACCCACCCCCCTCCCCCACACACACATACACACTCACTCACAAAGTGTTACATATAAGCACATACGTTTATTATTAATTTTAATAATATTAAAGACATAATTTACAAATAATAATAGAGTATTCAGTACTGTATCGTAAGCTCTTTATAGCCAATTGAATATTACAGGGTGCTTTGGTTGATTGTTGCTGAACTCTCATATCTGTATGCAACCTATGATTGCAGTTCAACCATGATTTGACAAATGGAGTTCCATTCCAATTCACTCTTTTCCCAATAAATTTATTGTCATTAAATCTGAAATGTGATCTACTATTAAACTATTTTTATCCTTATATAAACTATACTCATTATACTGAAATTTCTTTCAATTTTAGCACTACATATTTCAGAACCTCATCATCTGTCAATGAAGTGAGTGACTATTGTGCTGAATTGCATAATAGTTTTCAAATACTGGAAGAATATTTCCTTAATGTTCTGTGCTATTCATAATGTGATGGCCACAGACACACCACACTTTTAGTTTCTTCTGCATTTTTTGGATTTTTCTCAATTACTTTCTTAAGTTTAGACAAGTAACAAAATAATAAATCAAACTCTGACTTGTAGCATTTCCATGATGTAAATATTCTTATCATGGTTGAGTTCAAACTACCAGCATGAGGTCACTGAACACAGAGTTGGGAGGAAATATGCAGTGTTGTCACCATGTAAATGTGGTAGATAAAATTTCATATGTTATGGTTATTTGGAATTCTTTGAATTGTCTCTTTATATTTTCTTACCACTCTTACCATTGGGTTTTCTCTCTCTCTCTCTCTCTTAATTGTAAGATCTCTTTGTATGTTATCTGTCATATCTATCATCTCTCACTAGAATGTAAGCTCCATGAATACAGGAATATCGTATACACAAATAACAAAATAATAAATCAAACCCTGGCTTGTAGCATTTGCTAAATGTTTTATTCAGCACAGCATCCGGTAGTACCTATTGCATAAAAGGTGTTCAAATGAATGTTTATTAAGTGAATGAATGTGTTGCAAATATTTCCCCAGACTACAATTTTTCTTTTTATTTTGTTTATGCTTATTATTTTCTGCCTTTTCATTTACTGAGTCTGAGTTTTCTGTCCTATTTAAGAATGCCTCTCTCATCCCGAGGTTGATTATTCGCCTAAGTTTTTCTAAAAGTTTTATTTTTTTGGTTACATTTAAATCTGGAATCCATCTGGAATTTATTTTTGTATATGACATGCATTTCTTCCAGATGGCCAGCCTACTGTGCCTCTTCTGTAAATAAATTATTTTTCTTTACTAAACTGAAATTCTACCTTTGTGGTACATTAAGTTCCTATGTATTCTGGACTCAATTTCCGATATTCTAATTTGTTTCATTATGCATATTTCTGGACATTTATCATACTCTTTGATACAATGACTTTATAGTAATTATAATATAATAACAGAGCACAGTTGTAGTATTCACTATATACTGTTGTAAGCAATTTAGATTTAATCCTCACAAAACCCCTTTCAGGTAGGTACTGTTAACATCCTTATTTCAAACATGCTCTGTGCCTCATCACCAGTAAGCAGCAGAGCCTGGGTTTGAAACCAGGAAGTATAGCTCCAGAGCCCATGTTCTTAAACATTAGGTCAAACTGCCCATCTCTGCAACTCTTCTTTTTAAAAATAAACTTCTTAGCTATTTTCGGTACTTATTCTTCTATAGTCTTCTTTAAAATAACTTTATTCAGTTCCCAAACAAAATCAAAACCCCTTTTTGGGATTCTAATTAGAATTGCATTAACTTTATATAATAATTCTGGAAGGTATATGTTTTTATGACTTGTCTTCCCATTTAGGACCATGATAAATTTCTCTGTTTGTTCGGGTCTTATTTCATGTATTCTTCATTAAGATTTTATAGTTTCCCTTAAATAGGTCCTGTACCTTGTAAAATTTATCCCAAGTATTTTATAAGTTTTGCCATTGTTGTGAATGAAATGTTTTCTCCCACTGTTGAAAGTAAAGAGAAAAACCTTTTGATTTTTTTTTGAATTTTTGAATTTTATTTAATTTATTTTTTTATATAGCATGTTCTTATTAGTTATCTATTTTACATATATTAGTGTATGTATGTCAATCCCAATTTCCCAATTCATCCCACCACCCCCACCACCACCCCGCCACTTTCCCCCCATGGTGTCCATACGTTTGTTCTCTACATCTGTGTCTCTATTTCTGCCCTACAAACCAGTTCATCTGTACCATTTTTCTAGGTTCCACATATATGCGTTAATATACGATATTTGTTTTTCTCTTTCTGACTTACTTCATTTGTAGAGATCCATCCACGTCTCTACAAATGACCCAATTTCATTCCTTTTTATGGCTGAGTAATATTCCATTGTATATATGTACCACAACTTCTTTATCCATTCATCTGTTGATGGGCATTTAGGTTGCTTCCATGACATGGCTATTGTAAATAGTGCTGCAGTGAACATTGCGGTGCATGTGTCTTTTTGAATGATGGTTTTCTCTGGGTATATGCCCCGTCGTGGGATTGCTGGGTCATATGGTAACTCTATTTTTAGTTTTTTTAAGGAACCTCCATACTGTTCTCCATAGTGGCTGTATCAATTTACATTCCCACCAACAGTGCAAGAGGGTTCCCTTTTCTCCACACCCTCTTCAGCATTTGTTGTTTGTAGATTTTCTGATGATGCCCATTCTGACTGGTGTGAGGTGATACCTCATTGTAGTTTTGATTTGCATTTCTCTAATAATTAGTGATGTTGAGCAGCTTTTCATGTGCTTCTTGGCCATCTGTATGTCTTCTGTGGAGAAATGCCTATTTAGGTCTTCTGCCCATTTTTTGATTGGGTTGTTTTTTTTTTTAATATTGAACTGCATGAGCTGTTTATTTATTTTGGAGATTAATCCTTTGTCCATTGATTCATTTGCAAAAATTTTCTCCCATTTTGAGGGTTGTCTTTTCATCTTGTTTGTAGTTTTCTTTGCTTTGCAAAAGCTTTTAAGTTTCATTAGGTCCCATTTGTTTATTTTTGTTTTTATTTCCATTACTCCAGGAGGTGGATCAAAAAAGATCTTGCTGTGATTTATGTCAAAGAGTGTTCTTCCTATGTTTTCCTCTAAGAGTTTCATAGTGTCCGGTCTTACATTTAGGTCTCTAATCCATTTTGAGTTTATTTTTGTGTATGGTGTTAGGGAGTGTTCTAATTTCATTCTTTTACATGTAGCTGTCCAGTTTTCCCAGCACCACTTATTGAAGAGACTGTCTTTTCTCCATTGTATATCCTTGCCTCCTTTGTCATAGATTAGTTGGCCATAGGTGCGTGGGTTTATCTCTGGGCTTTCTATCTTGTTCCATTGACGTATATTTCTGGTTTTGTGCCAGTACCATACTGTCTTGATTACTGTAGCTTCGTAGTATAGTCTGAAGTCAGGGAGTCTGATTCCTCTAGCTCCGTTTTTTTCCCTCAAGACTGCTTTGGCTATTTGGGGTCTTTTGTGTTTCCATACAAATTTTAAGGTGTTTTGTTCTAGTTCTGTAAAAACTGCCATGGGTGATTTGATAGGGATTGCGTTGAATCTGTAGATTGCTTTGGGTAGTATAGTCATTTTCACAATATTGATTCTTCCAATCCAAGAACATGGTATATCTCTCCATCTGTGTGTGTCATCTTTGATTTCTTTCATCAGTGTCTTATAGTTTTCTGAGTACAGGTCTTTTACCTCCTTAGGTAGGTTTATTCCTAGGTATTTTATTCTTTTTGTTGCAATGGTAAATGGGAGTGTTTCCTTAATTTCTCTTTCATATTTTTCATCATTAATGCATAGGAATGCAAGAGATTTCTGTGCACTAACTTTGTATCTTGCAGCTTTACCAAATTCATTGATTAGCTCTAGTAGTTTTCCTGTAGCATCTTTAGGATGCTACATAGAGGATGCCACATAGCACATCTGCTAACAGTGACAGTTTTACTTCTTCTTTTCCAATTTGGATTCCTTTTTTTCTTTTTCTTCTCTGATTGCCGTGGCTAGGACTTCCAAAACTATGTTGAGTAGTGGTGAGAGTGGACATCCTTGTCTTGTTCCTGATCTTAGAGGAAATGCTTTCAGTTTTTCACCATTGAGAATGATGTTGGCTGTGGGTTTGTCATATATGGCCTTTTTTAGGTTGAGGTAGTTTCCCTCTATGCCCACTTTCTGGAGAGTTTTTATCATAAATGCGTGTTGAATTTTGTAAAAAGCTTTTTCTGCATCTATTGAGATGATCATATGGTTTTTATTCTTCAATTTGTTAATATGGTGTATCACATTGATTGATTTGTGTATATTGAAGAATTCTTGCATCCCTGGGATAAATCCCACTTGGTCATGGTGTGTGATCCTTTTAATGTGTTGTTGGATTCTGATTGCTAGTATTTTGTTGAGGATTTTTGCATCTATATTCATCAGTGATATTGGTCTGTAATTTTCTTTTTTTGTAGTACCTTTGTCTGGTTTTGGTATCAGGGTGATGGTGGCCTCATAGAATGAGTTTAGGAGTGTTCCTTCCTCTGCAATTTTTTGGAAGAGTTTGAGAAGGATGGGTGTTAGCTCTTCTCTAAATGTTTGATAGAATTCACCTGTGAAGCCATCTGGTCCTGGACTTTTGTTTGTTGGAAGATTTTTAATCACAATTTCAAATTCATTACTTGTGATTGGTCTGTTCATATTTTCTATTTCTTCCTGGTTCACTCTTGAAAGGTTATAACTTTCTAAGAATTTGTCCATTTCTTCCAGGTTGTGCATTTTATTGTCATAGAGTTGCTCATAGTAGTCTCTTAGGATGCTTTGTATTTCTGTGGTGTCTGTTTTAACTTCTCCTTTTTCATTTCTAATTTTATTGATTTGAGTCCTCTTGCTCTTTTTCTTGATGAGTCTGGTTAATGGTTTATCAATTTTGTTTATCTTCTCAAAGAACCAGCTTTTAGTTTTATTGATCTTCGCTATTGTTTTCTTTGTTTCTAGTTCATTTATTTCTGCTCTGATCTTTATGATTTCTTTCCTTCTACTAACTTTGGGTTTTGTTTGTTCTTCTTTCTCTAATTCCTTTAGGTGTAAGGTTAGATTGTTTATTTGAGATTTTTCTTGTTTCTTGAGGTAGGCTTGTATTGCTATAAACTTCCCTCTTAGAAGTGATTTTCTGCATCCCATAGGTTTTGGATCATCGTGTTTTCATTGTAATTTGTCTGTAGGTATTTTTTGATTTCCTCTTTGATTTCTTCAGTGATCTCTTGGTTATTTAGTAGTGTATTGTTTAGCCTCCATTTGTTTGAGTTTTTTACTTTTTTCCCTTGTAATTGATTTCTAATCTCATAGCATTGTGGTCGGAAAAGGTGCTTGATATGATTTCAGCTTTCTTAAATTTACCGAGGCTTGATTTGTGACCCAAGATGTGATCTATCCTGGAGAATGTTCCATGTGCACTTGAGAAGAAAGTGTAATCTGCTGTTTTTGGATGGAATGTCCTATAAATATCAATTAAATCTATCTGGTCTATTGTGTCATTTAAAGCTTGTGTTTCCTTATTAATTTTTTGTCTGGATGATTTGTCCATTGGTGTAAGTGAGGTGTTAAAGTCTCCCACTATTATTGTGTTACTGTCGATTTCCTCTTTTAGAGCTGTTAGCAGTGGCCTTATGTATTGAGGTGCTCCTATGTTGGGTGCATATATTTTTATAATTGTTATATCTTCTGCTTGGATTGATCCCTTGATCATTATGTAGTGTCCTTCCTTGTCTCTTGTAACATTCTTTATTTTAAAGTCTATTTTATCTGATATGAGTATTGCTACTCCAGCTTTCTTTTGATTTCCATTTGCATGGAATTTCTTTTTCCATCCCCTCAATTTCAGTCTGTATGTGTCCCTAGGTCTGAAGTGGGTCTCTTGTAGACAGCATATATATGGGTCTTGTTTTTGTATCCATTCAGCGAGCCTGTGTCTTTTGGTTGGAGCATTTAATCCATTCACATTTAAGGTAATTATCAATATGTATGTTCCTATTTTCATTTTCTTAATTGTTACGGGTTTGTTTTTGTAGGTCCTTTTCTTCTCTCGTGTTTTGCACTTAGAAAAGTTCCTTTAGCATTTGTTGTAGAGCTGGTTTGGTGGTGCTGAATTCTCTTAGCTTTTGCTTGCCTGTAAAGCTTTTGATTTCTCCGTCGAATCTGAATGAGATCCTCGCTGGGTAGAGTAATCTTTGTTGTAGGTTTTCCCTTTCATCACTTTAAATATATCGTGCCATTCCCTTCTGGCTTGTAGAGTTTCTGCTGAGAAATCAGCTGTTAACCTTATGGGAGTTCCCTTTTATGTTATTTGTCATTTTTCCCTTGTTGCTTTCAGTAATTTTTCTTTGTCTTTAATTTTTCCCAATTTGATTACTGTGTGTCTCGGAGTGTTTCTCCTTGGTTTATCTTGCCTGGGACTCTCTGCACTTCCTGGACTTGGGTGGCTATTTCCTTTCCCATGTTAGGGAAGTTTTCAACTATAATCTCTTCAAATATTTTCTCTGGTCCTTTCTCTCTCTCTTCTCCTTCTGGGACCCCTGTAATGCGAATGTTGTTGCATTTAATGTTGTCCCAGAGGTCTCTTAGGCTGTCTTCATTTCTTTTGACTCTTTTTTCTTTATTCTGTTCCATGGCAGTGAATTCCACCATTCTGTCTTCCAGGTCACTTATCCGTTCTTCTGCCTCAGTTATTCTGCTATTGATTCCTTCTAGTGTATTTTTCATTTCAGTTATTGTATTGTTCAACTCTGTTTATGTGTTCTTTAATTCCTCTAGGTGTTTTTTCTGTAATTCTTCTAGGTCTTTGTTAAACATATCTTGCATCTTCTCGATCTTTGCCTCCATTCTGTTTCCGAGGTCCTGAATCATCTTCTCTATCGTTATTCTGAATTGTTTTTCTGGAAGGTTGCCTATCTCCACTTCATTTAGTTGTTTTTCTGGGGTTTTATCTTGTTCCTTCATCTGGTACAAAGTCCTCTGCCTTTTCATTTTGTCTACCTTTCTGTGAATGTGGTTTTCCTTCCACAGGCTGCAGAATTTTAGTGCTTCTTGCTTCTGCTGTCTGCCCTCTGATGGATGAGGCTACCTAAGAGGCTTGTGCAAGCTTCCTGATGGGAGGGACTGGTTGTGGGTAGAGCTGGGTGTTCCTCTGGTGTGCAGAGCTCAGTAAAACTTTAATCTGCTTGTCTGCTGATGGGTGGGGCTGGGTTCCCTCCCTGTTGGTTGTTTGGCCTGAGGCGACCTAGCACTGGAGCCTACCTGGCTCTTTGGTGGGGTGATGGCGGACTCTGGGAGGGCTCCCGCCAAGGAGTACTTCTCAGAACCTCTGCTGCCAGTGTCCTTATCCCCATGGTGAGCCACAGCCACCCCCTATCTCTGCAGGAGACCCTCCAACACTAGCAGGTAGGTCTGGTTCAGTCTCCTATGGGGTCACTTCTCCTTCCCCCAGGTCCCGATGCACACACTACTTTGTGTGTGCCCTCCAAGAGTGGAGTCTCTGTTTCCCCCAGTCCTGTCGAAGTCCTGCAATCAAATCCCGCTAGCTATCAAAGTCTGATTCTCTAGGAATTCCTCCTCCCATTGCCAGACCCACAGGTTGGGAAGCCTGATGTGGGGCTGAGAACCTTCACTCTAGTGGGTGGACTTCTGTGGTGTAAGTGTTCTCCAGTTTGTGAGTCACCCACCTAGCAGTTATGGGATTTGATTTTATTGTGATTGAGCCCCTCCTACCGTCTCATTGTGGCTTCTCCTTTGTCTTTGGATGTGGGGTATCTTTTTTGGTGAGTTACAGTGTCTTCCTGTTGATGACTGTTCAGCAGTTAGTTGTTATTTTGGTGCTGTCACAAGAGGGAGTGAGCGCATGTCCTTCTACTCTGCCATCTTGAACCAATGTCCCTATTGAGTTTTTGAAGAGTGTGTGTGTGTGCGTGTGTGTATGTATATATGTATATTTCAGTCACCGGATCAAATTCTTTTATTAATTCTAGGGGTTTTTTTGGTCACGAGTTTTCTAGGAACACAATTATATCACTTGTGATCTGAGACAATATTGCTCTTTCATACTATAGTCAGCCCTCCGTATCCACAGGTTCCACATTTGTGGATTCAACCAACCTCGGATCAAAAATATTCAGGAAAAGATATTCCAGAAAGTTCCAAAAAGCAAAACTTGAATTTGCCACACACTGGCAGCTATTTAGATAGCATTTGCATTGTATTTACAACTATTTACATAGCATTTAGAATGTATTAGGTATTATAAGTAATTGAGAGATGAGTTTAAAGTATACGGGAAGAGGGAGGATGTGCGTTGGTTATATGCAAATACTACACCATTTCATATAAAGGACTTGAGCATCCTTGGATTTTGGTATCCAAAGGGGGTCCTGGAACGAATCTCCTGAGGATACCCAGGGATGATTGTATTCCTTCCTTAGTATTACAGGATAGTCTAGGCTTTTCTTGTACATTTCTTGCTGCAGACCTGGAATCATCCATTTCTCTAAGAAACACAGGTTTCTTTTAGTGAGAAATGGTATTTCAAGACCTCATTTTTGAGTACTAGATTAGTACATTGCTATTGGGTTGGTTATTGTTTCTAGGCCTTTTCAGTGGACAACACTGAGTAGTATATATGTCTAAATCTATATTTGTATTTTCTAAGGTAAAATACCTCATGAGTTTACAGTGAAATTTTCAATTCAAATTCAGGTCTACAGGTTTTTACTTAGCTTCTTCTACATTACAATTGTATCTCCTTTCTTCCATACTATGAATCTTGGTTCTCAAGGGAACAGGGGATGATAGAAGTAGAACATCTCTTGACTCCTCATTTGTTTTATGATATGTATCACACACACCATAGTCTCAGTTAAGCAATACTATGTACTGAGAATAACTATAATTTTTTTTTGCATTATGCTCTCCCTATTCTCCCTCATCTTTTTTTTTATCATTGTGCTATATCTATATTGCCTAAGAGTGTAAGCATTATACACTAGACTCTCTTCCTTTTAACCTTCATTTAGTCTTAGTTCTATTAAAATTATATATTCTATATATTTTTTTGAATATTTATTTATTTATTTATTTATTTATTTATTTATTTATTTAGGCTGTGCCAGGTCTTAGTTGCAGCACACGGGATCTTTGTTGTGGCATTCATAATCTTTAGTTGTGGCATGTGGACTTCTTAGTTGCGGCAGGCATGCGAGATCTAATTCCCTGACCAGGGATTTAATCTGGGCTGCCTGCATTGGGAGTGCGGAGTCTTACCCACTGGACCACCAGGGAAGTCCCTTTAATGTTCACTAATAGTCCTTATGTCAATGTCTTTCTAGTTCTTTCGATTGTTTGAAGTTCATTCTCTAGTAGATTCCTTAGGAAGGGCTCACGGGTACAATATTCCCTGAATTATTGCATATTGATAATCATATATCTGTGCCTTTTATACGTGAAAGTCAATTTTTCTGAATATAAAATCCTTGGCCTACATTTTGTCTTTTTGAGCATCTTAAATATCTTACTTCCCTTTCTTCTGTTATATGGTGGTGGTGTTGAAAAGTTTGATGCTGATCTAATTTTCTTAACCTTGCACATCACTTACTGTTTTGGCTTAGATGACCAGAGCGTGTTTTCTTTCTTCCTGTTTATACAATTCTAGAATAAGTCTTAGTTTTGTTTGTTTTAAGTTGATATTCTCAGAAACAGATATGTTCCATAGTTTCAAATCTTTTTTTTTTTTCACTTTGGGAAAGTTTTCTTCCATTAGTTTTTAAATATTTCTTCTGTTCTCTTGCTATGGTTTTCTTCCCTAGAATCTATATTGTCTATATGTTGGATCTTCATTGTCTGTCTTTAATATATGTCACATTCTCTCAAATCCTTTTTATCTCTCCATTTATCTTTTATTTTTAAAAAAATTAAAAAAAATTTTTTCTCTTCTTCACCTTCTGTTCCTCTCAAGGCATAATCTACTGTGTTTATTGGTTTGTTGGCTCTAGGTTAGTCTTCAATTTTGAAGTTATTTTTTCTTTCTTTCTTTTCTTCTTTTTTTTTGCCACGTCACAAAGCATTTGGGATATTAGTTCCCAGACCAGGGATCGAACCCATGCCCCCTGCAGTGGAAGCATGGAGTCCTTAACCACTGGACTGCCAGCGAATTTTCTTTTCTTTCTTTTCTGAGCTCTGTCACCTCATTTCTGATTTTTTCTAAGTTTGATTTATATTATTCTTTCAAATATTATATTATTTTCTTGATGTCCCTTAGCTCATTTTTCAAATAGTTTTGACAGTTTTGATATGTTCTGTGAGCATATCTGAGTGCTTTCATTGCCTATAAAATGGACTTCAATGTATGGTTCAAGACCCTTTTAGACACTGAAAGGTAAAAGCTATTTCTATTTTCATGATATTACGAAGATGTTATTTCTCTCTTTCACTATGTTGACATTTGCACTGATAGTTCAAAGCAAGGATTGGTAAAATTGCTAGCATTTTATCATGAATCAAAGCAGTGGCACCAAAATGTACTAGTAGTCATTTTAAATACATTTTTTGAAAGCCAGTTTCACTTAAGAATGTTCTTGATGAAACAGGAAAAATTAATTTTATTAAATCTTGTCCCTTGAGTACACATTTTTTTAAATGTTCTGTGTGTGACAAAATGGGAAGTACACACAAAACACTAGCTGCATACTAAAGTGTGATGGTTGTTTCCAGGAAAAGTATTATAATTGTTTGAATTGCTAACTGAACTAATAAATTTTTTAAAAAAATTGGAACACCATCTTTACTTGAAAGAATGACTCACAGGTAAACTGTGATTATTCAGAATTGGGTGACTTGTAGACATATTTTGAATATGAACTAAATAAGGCTGAAACTTCAAGGAAAATAAGTGACAGTATTTGTTGCCAATGATAAAATTTGAGTTTTCAAGTGAAAACTTGAATTTTGGAAAACTTATATTTGCCACTGGCTTTACAGTTTCTTAATGCTTAAATACTTTTCAGGTGAGATTGGTGGTGAGATTTACAAGTATGACTTTTTGCTATTGTTTAGTGAGTGTGTCAACCTTTGGAGGATCCACATAATTCAATGAACTGATGGTAATCAAATGATCAATGTATTGTTACAAAGTTACATGTGGGTAAAAGAGTCATTCAAAAATCAATCATGCCAAAGAAATCTTGAGAAAAAAGAACAAAGCTGGAGGTAACACACCAACTTCATCCTATACTACAAAGCTACAGTAATCAAAACAGCATGGTACTGGCACAAAAACAGACACATAAATCAATAGAGCAGAATACAGAGTCCAGAAATAAACCCACCCATTTATGATCAATTAATCTACAACAAAGGAGGCAAGAATATACAGTAGAGAAAAGACAGCTTCTCCAATAATTGGTGTGGGAAAACTGGATAGCTATATGTAAAAGAATAAAAATAGAATTTTTTTCACACCGTATACAAAAAACACCCCTCAAAATTTAGGATTACAGACCTAAATGTAAGACCTGAAAACATAGAACTCCTAGAAGAGAACAAAGGCAGAACACTCTTTGACACAGCAATATTGTTTTGGCTCTGTCTCCTAAGGCAAAAGAAACAAAAGCAAAAATAAACAAATGGGACCTAATTAAACTTAAAAGCTTTTGCACAGCAAAGGAAACCACTGACAAAATGAAAAGACAACCTACTGAATGGGAGAAAATATTTGTAAATAATATGACCAATAAGGGGTTAATATCCAAAATATATAAACAGCTCATACAACTCAATATAGAAAAAACAAACAACCTGATTAAAAAAATAGGCAGAAGACCTGAATAGAGATTTCTCCCAAGAAGATATACAGATGCCCAACAGGCACATGAAAAAATGCTCAACATCACTAATCAGAGAAATGCAAATCAAAACCACGGTTAGATATCACTTCACATCTGTCAAAATGACTATCATCAAAAAGTCTGCAAATAACAAATGCTGGCAAGGATGTGGAGAAAAGGGAACCTTCCTACACTGTTGGTGGGAATGTAAATTGGTGCAGCCACTATGGAAAACAGTATGAAATTTCCTCAAAAAACTAAAAATAAAACTACCATATGATTCATCAATCCACTCCTGGGTATGTATCCAAAGAAAATGAAAACATTTAATTTGAAAAGATTCATAAACTCCAATGATCATAGCAGCATTATTTATAATAGCAAAGATATGGAAGCGATCTAAATGTCCATCAACAGATGAATGGATAAAGAAGATGTGGCATATATATATATATAGATATAGATATATAGATATAGATATATACACACACACCCAATGGAATACTACTCAACCATAAAAAAGAATGAAATAATGCCATTTGCAACAACATGGATGGACCTAGAGGGTGTTATGCTTAGTGAAATAAGTCAGACAGAGAAAGGCAAATACTCTATGTTATCACTTGTATGTGTGACCTAAAAAATAAAACAAATGAATGTATGTAATAAAGCAGAAACAAAACAGACTCACAGATATAGAGAACAAACTAGTGGTTACCAGTGGGGAGAGTGAAGTGGGGAGGGGCAAGATAGGGGTATGGGATTAAGAGATATAAATTACTATGTATAAAATAAATAAGCAACAAGGATATATTGTACAGTGTAGGGAAATATCACCATTATTTTGTAATAACTTTTAATGGAGTATAATCTATAAAAATATTGAATCACTATGTTGTACACCTGAAACCAATATAATATTGTAAATCAACCCTACTTTAATAAAAAATTAAAAAACAAAAACAAAGATAAACCAATAGATTAAATAGAACAGAATTTGAAAAGTTCATTGACAGGGTTTCATATTCCGTGTTGCAACTAACCTTCCAGCAATTATCACTTGTGAAGGTTTGGTGTAATATCAAAGAAGAATATCCACGATTATCTGAAAAAAGTTATTAATATACTTCTTTCTTTTCCAACTACATATGTGTTTAAGACCAGGGTTTTTTTTTTTCATATATTTCAACTAAAATAGCACATCACATCAGATGGAATGTGGAAGCAGATATGAGAATCTGGCTGTCTTCTGTAAAGCCCAACAGTAAAGAGATCTGTACATATGTAAAACAATGCTATTCTTCTCATTAAATTACTTTTTTTTTGTTTGGAAAAATGTAGTGATTTTTCATAAATATGTTATTAATGTTAACATATAATGGGTGCATTATTATTTTTAAATGAATTAATAAATATTTTAAATATTGCTTAGTTTTAATTTTGAATAGGATAAATATCAAATGATACAACCCACACAAGCAAAAGCTTTTGGGGAGTCCTCACCATTTTTTAAGAGTATAGAGGGATGCTGAGAACAAATGTTTGAGAAGCAATGGACCATGGAGTTGTTATTCTGCATCTTATTCTTTTTTATCGTATAATAACTTGGTGTGGGATTTGACATCAACCTTTTGTATTGTTCATTTTTTAAAGTGAAACCAGTTTTCCTGAACTTTTGGAAGGAGGCATGGTTCTGGGTAACTTCACAGAGCTCTCTCTTGTGTTTCATGTGGCTTTAAAAAATGTGGTAGCTTGTTTTCTGAGATTTCCTGGCTCTGTAGCCTTACCTGCACTTGTTCTGGACCTTCTCTTTCCTTTCTCCTCTGTTGACCCCATCTTGCTCAATTTTGATTCTAGTTTCAGCAGTTTTTCCTCAGTGTGAGGATTGTCCTGGAAGGGAGCCCTAATAGGTTCACAGGGGTCAGATTGTTCCAGCTTCTAAAGTTCCCTCCATGAGCCCATGGCACTCCCCTGCTTTTTGATTAGGCAAAACTCCTCTTAGTTTCACCTGCTCCTCTTTAACTGTCCTTCCATACTTTCCAGTAAATATCTGTTGGCCGTTTTGAGGTCATCTGTTTTCATATCTATCAGACGCTCCATTGCTTCCCTCTGCTTTCTGCTACGCAAGGTCTATAATATCGTGCGGGTTATATGCTTCTTAATGGTTAGTCCTCACCTGCTTGTATTTTGGGACTTGTGTGGATACCTTGTCAACAAGTTTCATTGTATTGATACTACGTTTTATCCATGCCTGGGTTTCTAATTTTGCTATCTATTGCACTGTTTTTAAGTTGGGGTTCAGAAAGATTAAAGAATTACACTGCAACCACCATCACCACATGGGAGAAATATTTTCTTTTATTCACCTCCACTCAATTATTAGTTGCTATTTCCAATCCCTTTGGAGCTGGAGTGTGCCCAAAGGATGGAGAGAAAAGATGAGTTGAAAGCTCAGTTTTGACGGATACTGTTATAAGCTGGCTTCACATTCCCTAGGCCTGTTTTATTTTGTTTTTCCTCTCATGGTCACTTGTGTAATTTTTTAAGAGTTTTCCAGCTGAGTCCTTCTGACAGCAAATCTAGTGATATGGACAATGAAGTCTATGCAGCCTCTGTATCCTCGGTCTCTAGTTTTCCGTTACACTCTCTCTGTTGGTTTCTGGTAACCCTCTCAAACTGTGCTCTTGGCGATAATCAAAAAAGCTGATTCTCTCTCCCTCAAGGCTTATGTCTGGTCCAAGGGAAGAGATTCTCACCCTCTGTCCCATCAAACACTGGAGGGCAGCTCAATCTCAATACAGCTGCCTATGTTATGCCACTGGAGCAGCTAATCTCTTGCCCATGAGATTTCTTAGATGGGACTAAGACCCCAGACAGTTGTGCCCTTCTCCCTCATTCCCAACCCCTCCCAACAATAGCAGGGAACATAAGTCAAGCTCTTTGGGTCATCTGAGTGAAATCTCTAGGACTAGATTTGGGATTAGGAGGTAACATTCCTCTCTTCTTTGGTGGAGAAGGAGGGTAGGAATCACAGTTCAGCTATTTCCAAAAAGCCTCCTGACAAATTTCTCTTTTTAGTTTTCCAAATTTTGTGCCCTCAGAGTGGGTGAAAGCTTAAAAAGTTATTAATAATTTATTGCTTTTTGCCTTGTAAATTCTGCACATACTTTAGTCCTTCTTTTGAAATACAGAATGTAGAGTCTGATCACCTTGCAGCTTGAGGTGAAACTTCAATTTTAATGTAGTGTTACATTTTAATAGGAAAACATTCATTTCCTCTATATTCTCAAGTTATAGCTATGGAGTTCGATTTAATATTCGCTCACAATATTTTCCTATAATATCTCCTTTCTTATTCCCAATCTTGTGGTTCTCTTTTCTATATTTTTCCCTTCATTAGGTTTGACAGAGATTTACCCATTTTATTGGTTCTTTTCAAATATTAAACTTTGAGGGTTTATTTATATTTCTGTAACTTTTTTTACATTTCAATAATCTCAGTCTTTTATTAATTACCTTTTATTATTTTCTTTTGGTTTCCTTGTTGTTCTTTTACTACTTTCTTAAAAGTAAATGCATTTATTTTTGGTACTCAGGCTACATATTTTCCTCAGAGTACAGTTTTAGCTGTGACTCATTGGTTTTCTTATACAGTAATCTCTTTTTAAAATTTTCTATATAATTTGTAATTTCAGATTTAATTTTCTCTTTGATCAGTAAAATTTCATATAAAAATTAACGGAATATGAAATAAAAGCAATGGAGATAAGCAAAGACAACAAGAAGTGAATTTGAGCCCCCAAATTTCAGATCATACACAAAGCAATAATTCACTAAATGGAAGAGGTAAATTTTGAAGACAAGTAATGAATAAACTTTTGGATTGTTTGACAATCCAATTAATGAAAATGATAAAATCATACAAACATACTGGAAAAGGATTTATATTACTTTGTGATTTGGCAGAAAATACTGGACAAAAAATAATTATATAAATTCATGTAAGCTTTACAATGAGAGCATTGATGACAAACTGGTTAATGATTATCATCAATTCAAAGAGGATTTAAGGTTAATCACTGAACAAGAAAAATTGAAATGACCTGAAATCTCTATAGAGATTTGACAACAATCCTACAAAGTTATGTGACACCACCACTATCACATTTAATGCTGAAGGAAATTTTCTAAACCATCATTAATAAAAACAAATTTTGATCAACCATGCTAGGGGAATAACTGAATTATCTTTCTATTTTCTTTATGGAAAGTAATATTATAAAATTATTGTCATATGAAGAGGAAATCAAAGAATATACAGCCAAAATATTATAGAGGAGTGTCAGGCAGTTAATAAACATACTATTATGTTATTTTTCTATATTTTCTAACATTTACAGAATGTATTCACTTTTAAACATTTCTCCTTTTATTCTAAATATTGATGTTATATTTATTTTATATTTATAATTATATATATATATATAACTATATATATATATATAGTTAATGCCCTTTCCCCTCCCCTCCCCAAATTTATATGCTTTAGGCCTCACAAAACTTGTTTGCCCAGAATTGGACTAATTTCAGTTGTCCTGCTTCTCATTCAGATACATTCTACTTATGCCAGATTACTTCTTAAGGGCAGTAGTGATTGTGCTGTCCATGTACTATGTGGGACGGGTTTTCCAAGGGATCTAAGACTGAAGGTAACACCAATTTCCAGGTTTCTTAGTGTGCTCCCAAGCATTATCTAGAAAAGATGAAATGCAAAATGGTTTCAGGGACACTTGGCAGCCATTTGGAATGCTGAAATCAAACTGAATCACTACCTTGCTCCTTGCATGCAGTATATTCCAGATGGATCAAACACTGAAACATGAAAAATGAAGTCATAAAATACATAGGAGAATTCCTACACAATATCAATGTGGGAAAAGGCTTTTTAAGTTTGATACAAATCCCAGAGGCTATAGAAGAAAGAATTGATACATTTTAATGAATAAAAATGAAAAAAAATTCTGCTTGCCAAGAAATAATAAAGTCAAAAGACAAGCGACAAATTGAGAAAAAAAGCTGTTTATAACACATATCCCAGAGAGTTTATTTCCTTAATATAAAACGAGTTCCTACACATTAATAAGGAAAAGGATCAACAGCCTAATAGAAAAATAGGCAAAGGGTATTAACAGATAATTTATAGAAAAAGAAATACAGATGACTTGTGAACATATGAAAAGTTGTTCAATTACCTTTAAAATAAGAGAAACACAAATTAAAACTGACAATCAGATTGGCAAAGATCCAAAAGTTTTTTAACACGTTGTGTAGGTGAAGATATTAGGAAGCAGGAAATTGATGGTGCAAGTGTAAATTGGTACAACTTCTAGAAAGGGCAGATTAAATTAGACACAGCAACTTCATTTCTAGAAATTAATCATATAGATATGCCAAATTTGTAAATTGTTACAAGTAGAAAGACATTCACTGTAGTATTTTTTCTAATAGCAAAATGTTGGAAGCAACCTGTCTATCAAAAGGGACTGGTTAAATACCGTGCAGCTGTAAAAACAAGAAAGCAGCTCTATGCAGATATGAAACCATCTTAAAGACACATCATTAAAAATGTAATGTTCAGGGCTTCTCTGGTGGCACAGTGGTTAAGAATCCGCCTGCCAATGCAGGGGACACAGGTTCGGGCCCTGGTCTGGGAAGATCCCACATGCCGCGGAGCAACTAAGCCTGTGCGCCACAAGTACTGAGCCTGCGCTCTAGAGCCCGCATGCCACAACTACTGAAGCCCGTGCACCTAGAGCTTGTGCTCCGCAACAAGAGAAGCCACTGCAGTGAGAAACCTGTGCACTGCAACGAAGAGTAGCCCCCGCTCGCCTCAACTAGAGAAAGCCTGCTCACAGCAACAAAGACTCAATGCAGTCAAAAATAAATAAATAAAATAAATAAATTTATTTAAAAAAATGTAATTTTCAGGGCGAGACACTGATATTTAAATGGATATATTCAATGCTTATGTTTTCATGGAATATCTCTTAAAGATAGTGGTTGCCTCTAAGTAGAGAAGTAGGATGTGCGTGGGTAGGTGGGTGGAAGACTTACTTTCATTACAAATCCTTTTGCCCTTTTTGAATGTTCTTCCCTGTACATATCTTATCTATCAAAATGCTGCAATTATTTATTAAAAATAAGAGATGTCCTATAACTAGGCTAGTGAATATCTAAGCATTGGTAGTTCTTTCCCGAAAAGGACATTATTGGGTACATGGAGAAAAAGCAAGGTAGTCCAAGGCTTAAATATAAGGTTATCCTCTGGGAATAAGATTATCACTCTAACAGTGATCTATGAATGGTTGCTATCACTCTAACAGTGATCTATGAATGGTTATCCTCTGGGAATAAGATTATCACTCTAACAGTGATCTATGAATGGTTATCCTCTGGGAATAAGATTATCACTCTAACAGTGATCTATGAATGGTTGCCGAAAAGTTTCTGAACTATCCAAATCCAAGTCAGGGTCTAACCTCAGGAGAACCCAAAAATCTAAAGTCGAAGCCCATTTAGCTGTATTGCAGTTATCTGTTCAAAGGAAGACTGAGCTGATAGATGGGACCTGGTCAGCATGAGGTCTAGAAAAGGGAGGCCAAAGAGTAGAATTTGACGATATTCATCTAGTACTTACTAAGGGAGAAGATGTTCTCTGGAGTGTATGGTTGTATCTTTTAGTTTTCCTATAGAACTAGTAACTGTCATTTAAATGATCTTTGAGTAGTGGCTAAGAACATGGCCTTTGAAGATAAACAGACCTGGGTTCAAATATGGTTCTTTTTTATCATCTGGGTGATTTTAGGAAAATGCCAATTGTCTGAGCCTCAGTTTATGTACAGGTAAAATGGAGATAATAATTTTTACCTGAATGCTGCTGTGGATTAAAGAAAATAGCAGAAAAAGTCCAGTACAGTGGCCAGTATGTAGTTGGTGCTCACTGAATAGTAACTATTATTTTCATTTACCTGCCTTTATAATCTCTAAAACTTAAGGTCCTGAAGATCGATTAACAATTGAAACAAATAAAATTGAGTCAAATGTATAGGATATTGTCATTAACAAGATAAACATAGCCTTCTAGGCAGGGTCTCTCAGAAGCTTAGAGAGGCTCCAGGCCATTTCTCTCTCTCTTTTGTTCGTTTATTTATTTATTTTTTGAGGCTCTTGGTATATATAAAATAAATGAAAAATTCCAAAACTGGGCTTCAAAAATTGTTTTAAATGCCGTTTATGTTAAATGTAGTGAAATGTATTTGTGTTATTCACATAATAATGATATTTGAAACATTAATGTACAGTGCACCACAGGCAGGACATGTGGTAGATGAAAGTTTTACGATGAATGTCTTCCTCTTCTGGTCACTGTGCATCTCTGGGACTGGACGGATGATCTCCTTTGATGAGAACATCAAACATCTGTAGTTGAAGCTCTTCATGAATGTGAGAACCAGCCAAATGGCTGTCCTGAATCCCCAGCCCCAGTGAAAGGCCCTGTTCTAAGGAGTAGGCAGAATAGGCAGGCAAACCCCTCTAATGGGCTGCAAAAGACAGACGCATTTCTCTCTTCCAGTTGCTCAGCGGTTCTAACTTGCCAATGACAAAAGCCAGCGTTTGTGTCTTGTGTCTTCATCTCAGCTGGCGTGACAGTCTTTAACACTAATCTGGGCAGGCTGCCATATTTGGAGACCTGGATAAATACCCTTGTAACGCAGGGAAAACTCAATTCACTCACATTTCCCTGTATCATGGGGAGCCGCTTCAGGCCAGTTTAAATCAAGAAATGATACAGTTAAAAGACTTTTTAAGAATCAGGAAATAGCTCCTAAGTGGGGTCTTCAGTTGGATACCAAAGAGAAATGGCCCATTTTCTCCCTGGTTGAGTGAGCTTTTGCTGCTGACCTATAAATTCTACACTATTTCAAAGTTACTGGCTGGGAAATTAATGGAAACTGAGCTGGGAATTTTTTCTTTCTTACTCTTATGTGTGATGCCTTATTTAAAATAATTCAGACTCAAAGTGAATTTCTAGCAAATGGTGCTCTGGCTGCTATTGAATTTACTGATGGTGAATCCATGATCCCCGCTTTTTATGTATGATATCGCTGATGTGGTGATTTTTTTTTTTAAAGCTCCACGGTGAGACTTTCTTAAAATTCACCTCTTCCATTTGCCCCATAGTGTTATCAGGGATTTCAAGCTAAGATACTATTTAGCAAATTAATTTACCATGTTGAGATTTTACAACAAAGTTTTGCAAAACCATTAAGTAAACCACACTTATTTCTTATATATTGGGATTTTTTGATGTGCTAAGATTTTATATAAATTTTTATTTATCTTGATGAAAGTCAGATAAATAAATGCTCCTATTGTGCCTAATAACTCAACTCTTTGCTTTCACAAGGCCAGAGCAAGGCTGAAAGGAAATTCATCTCAGAGCTATTAAGAAAAGCCAGATAGAAAGGGAACATAAAAATAAAATGAACTATGGTGAAAGGGCCAGACCCTCTTCCAGACTGCTCTACATCATCTCAGCTACCCAGATGGAACAAAGATTTAGAGTTCTAAACAGAACTCAAGAATAGAAAGAAATGATGTGGGATGGTCTGAGAAAGGGATCAATCTATCCTGTGTTCACAGGAGACACAGGGAGAAAAAGAAATTATTTGGCAAAGAAGTCTCAACAGATTAAACCAGAAATAACATGTCCCACCCCCAAACTGCCACCATGGTCCCCATTTGAATACACCTCAAAAGCAGCCCTTGTTTCCACTGCTCAGTTTCCTGCCCAGGCTTGCAAGGGGACAAAACAAAGGAAGTGAAGAAACCACCTGGGTGCCTCCTCCCTGATACTCAGGGGATTGGTTGGTTCTAACTTTTAAGTTGTCACTGAAGCCCCTGGTGGCCAGACTATGAAAAAATTCCGACCAGTGATTTGGACCTTGAGGGTTTCCTCTAATAACCCACCTTCAGTGACTTTTAAAGTTCCTACAACTGCACAGCCCAGAGCTTGATGTCAGTCTGCCTCCTGTATCATTTTTTAGATGCCTGCATGTCTTACCTTTCCATCCAGTTGGAAGACCTTGTGAACTCCTGAAAAATCTAGGTTTTTATTCCTACCTACCTAATGCAGTTTCCTTCGCTGCAATGTTTTTCTCATTTTTGTGGGTCCAAATCCTGTCCATCCCTCAAAGACCAGCTAAAGCTATTTCCAATTTGAGAAACTTTCTGTAGCAGCCTTAGTCATTCTTTGTGGCCACCTTCTTCTTATGTTTGGAGAATCACCCTTATAAGGCACTGTCCAATGTCCACTGTCCACTACAACCCTGACAATGCCGGGTGCACACTTTCCCAGCCTCCTTTGTAGATGAGGTGTGGCCACGTGACCTAGACTCTCCCAGTGAAATGCCCCCACCCCAAACTAGCCATGAGAAGAAGCAGGGACCATTCAGAATACATTCTGGTGGCCACTGGGGGCTGCAGCAGTGGCAGATACTGGCTTCCAGAGGCAGTTATGTCTGTGCTCCTTGTAGCTGAATTCTGTGTTGGTCGTGTCCTCTGGGCAAGCAACATAATCTGTCCCCAGTAGCAATGGTCGTGATGTATTTGCCATTACCGTTACCTGAATAATTTGGAGCATTTTTTTTCCTGCCTCCACAACCTATAAACCTAGTTCTGCAGTCTCCCAGAGATTCTGTAAGCTACCCACTAATTTCTTTTTTTTTTTTTAGTCACTTTACTTGGCTTGCAGGATCTCAGTTCCCCGACCAGGGATTGAACCTGGGCCACGGCAGTGAAAGCCCAGAATCCTAACCACTAGGCCACTAGGAAACTCCCCCCACTAGTTTTTGGTTTTTTTTTTTTTTACAGTTTTATTGAGATATAATTCACATACTATACAATTCACCCATTTAAAATGTACAATTAAATGTTTTAAAGTAAATTCGCAGGACTGTACAATGATCACCACAATCTAATTTTAGAACATTTTTCTCCTCCAAAAAAAACCTCATATCCATTATCAGTCACTTTCCATTCCTCCCCCTGCTTTGAGATATAGGCAACTACTAATCTATTTTATATGTTTATAGATTTCCCTATTCTGGGCATTTCATATAAATGGAATCACACAACATGTGATTTTGAGGACTGGCTTTTTTCGCTTGGTATTACGTTTTCAAGATTCATCCATGTTGTAATGGATGAATCCACGTATAGGTAGTTCATTCCTTTTTATTGTTGAATAATACTCCATTGTATGGATAACCCACGTTTTATTTATTCACCCATCTGTTGATGGATATTTGAATTGTTTCTACTTTTTGGCTATTATGAATAATGCTTTTATGAACATTCATGTGCAAGTTTTTGTGTAGATGTTATATCTTCATTTCTCTTGGGTATATTCCTAGGAGTGGAATTGCTGGTATGATAACTATGGTAACTACGATTAACCTTTTGAGGAACTGCTAAACTGTTTTCTAGAGTGGCTGCACCATTTTGCAATGTGTGAAAGTTCCAATTTCTCCACATCTTTGCCAAATAATCTTTGTTATTATCTGTCTTTTTGATCATAGCCATTCCAGTGAGTATAAAATGATATGTCACTGCGGTTTTGCCCACTAGCTGTTAACTAAATTCTTTTGCTTAAATCTAGTTTCTTGCAAGTAGAACCCTGACTGATCCATTCCTTATTCAGCCCACGCTGGCCTGTCCTATCTCTGAGCTGTACTACACAATTGAGCATTTGTCCATTTTCTGGATGCAAGATCCTTTTCTCCTCTCCTAGGTTGTAATCTACTGGAGGTCAGAGAGCCCATCACCTACTTCTGTGTCTCTCCTGTAGTGACTAGCCTGGAGCTCAGCACTTATGAAGCTTTAAGCAAATACTTGTTATTTGGAAGATTGTTGATTGGTTCATTATAAGTTCCTTGCTTACCATACAATTCCAGAAACGTGTCTTTCATTCTCTCATTAAGGAGACTCAGTTAAGGAGACGTGTAGCAGGTGCTGGGGACATGGATTTTGGAGATTGGTCAGATTTGGGTTCTAATTCTATTTTTGCTGAGTACTAGCTGTGGGACCCAAGGGCCAGTTACTTAACCTCTCTGAGCTTTGGCTTTCCTATTTACAAAGAGAGATAATAACAGATATCAGATAAGTGTTATGACAGTTAAACTACATCCTGTATGTAAAACAATAGAACAGTGGTTCATGGAAATTGTTCAATAAATATTAGTTTCGTCTGTACTCACGCATTACCTTCCAAATCCCTCCCCCAGTAATCTGGCTTAGAGGTGCATCTAGTTATGTTTGCTGTTTTATAATTTTACCAGGAAGATGGAGCAAGCCTGCTGCTTACATGTCTTAAGTCATGTTCTTACAAATGAGTATTATGTTGCTAGGCTAAGGCAATGGAAATCAGGAAAGAAGTGAAAGATGTTGCCCAAACTCCATTTTGAGAGTAGAGAGCTGTTGATTTTAGAGAGGTCAATTATGAAGTTGCCACTGAGAAGGCAGGAACAGGATGCAAGAGATGCCTGGGCTCTGCTGTTTACATGTCCTGTTTCCCCAAAGGACTCTTTTTTTGGGTTATGACCACATAGGCATAGAATCTTTTTGAAGCGAAGTTGATGTTTATTTCAGATGACCTATTTCTAGGGGCATTCTCGGCTCTGACTGGAAGAAGCCATGTGTACACCACAGGCTGAAGGATTAATCATGGGGGAGGCTGGCATGAATGTTGGTGTGTTATGGGAAGATCGTTGTCTGTGGCAGCTGTCTTTATCCTTAGTACATTCAAAGAAAGCTTCCATCCTGGAGGGCTTAAAATAAAGCACCTAACTGAGTGAAACACTTTGTAACATGGTTGTGAGGGGTTGCACTGATATCTGTATGATAAACTAATGGGAGGTGAATCTGTTTTTTGCATGAACCTTACCTGGAGGAGAATATAACTTGCCATTTATTCAGCCAGTTATTCAGAATATAACTTGCCAATTATTAATTTTTAAAATCTTTTACTAGGTGATTTAAATCACTTTAGCAGAGGTCAAAGTCCTGCTACAGATTCCTTAGTGAGAGCTCAGATGCCAAATAAATCTGGAAGGGTTAAAAGACTGATATTTTCTATAAATTTGTAAATTGCTGAGTGCATGGCCTTTGTGAGAGTGAGTTTTAGTAGTGATCAAAGGGAGGTGATCACAAGGGAACCAGATTCCTAAACAAGACACATTATAGAGGAGAAAATGACATGTATAAAGGGGAGGCCAGGGCTTCCCTGGTGGCGCAGTGGTTAAGAATCTGCCTGCCAATGCAGGGGACACAGGTTCGAGCCCTGGTCTGGGAAGATCCCACATGCCGCGGAGCGACTAAGCCCGTGAGCCACAACCGCTGAGCCTGCGCGTGTGGAGCCTGTGCTCCGCAACAAGAGAGGCCGCGACAGTGAGAGGCCCGCGCACCGCGATGAAGAGTGGCCCCTGCTCGCCACAACTAGAGAAAGCCCTCGCACAGAAACGAAGACCCAACACAGGCAAAAAATAAATACAAATAAATAAATAAATTTATATAAAGGGGAGGCTGCAGACACAGAAATTAACTTCTTGGTTTTCCCAAAGTGAACCTTATCTGGCTTCATTCAGTCATTCAACAAACACTTAGTGAGCATTTACTATAGATTAGGTTCTGTGCTGGGAACTTGGATGATAAGGCGGGGCCTTTATTGGAAGATCCTTTATGCTGTGTATAGTTCTGAGCCTAATATACCTCCTTCAGCTTGGATCTTGGAGCTCAGGAGCCTGAATTCTAACCTAGTTCAGCTTAGTTGCAGCCAACTGATAGACTCGTGAGCATGAGAATAGGGAATGTTATTGTAAGCATCTGATTTGGGGGATAGTTTGTTACATGGTATCATTGTGACAATAGCTAACTAATACATCATGATAAGTTTGGGCTGTCTTCTAAGAGCATTAGGGAGCCAC
Source organism: Eubalaena glacialis (assembly GCF_028564815.1). NCBI lineage: Eukaryota > Metazoa > Chordata > Mammalia > Artiodactyla > Balaenidae > Eubalaena > Eubalaena glacialis. The sequence continues at coordinate 40,439,250 of NC_083729.1, forward strand.
TGAAGAATTTTAATCAAGGGAGATGTTGATAACCTTTGGATTTTAGAATGAGCTCTCTGGCTACAGCAGATTCAAAGGTGGCCATTGCTCCTTTAGCTTGGGCAGCAGAATGAGACACTTGGAGCAGTAGTCAAGCCTTAAGCAGCTGCTGGTCTAAAGATAATAAGAGCCAACTAGAGCATGTCTGAACCAACCTATAGCTTTAAGCCTAAAGAATGGATTAAAGGTAGCAAGACTAGACTCAGGGAGACCAACAAGAAGACTGTTGCAATCATGTAGGCTTGAACTTGGGAAGTGACAGTAAAGGAGAGAGAGTGAGTTAAGTGGTAGGATTGATTGGTCTTGGTGACTGTTTGATTGCACATGAGAATTTCAGGAGACTAATGTTAAGGGTGATTTGGTTGGTCAACAGGGTAGATGAGACTATCCTTCACTCAGAAGAAAAAACATTTTTTCAGGGGGAGATGGCAGCAGAGGCAGACGGGCAGGTTCATTTAAAATATACTGAATTTGTGTGTTCAAGTTATGTCCAGGAAGATACAATAGAACTCCAAGAATGGGTGGTGTAAGAAGCCTTCAATTAATGAAAACAAAAACAAAAACAAACAAACAAACAAAACCCTTAAACCAGCCTTTCCACTGAAAATGGAAGTAAAGAAAAGTTTCAAAAAAGATGAGTACAATGAGATGTTGAAAATTTTATTTTCCAGAATCCCAAAGAGCTGGAGACTGGGCAGACTGGCCAGAGTCACCTCAAGAAAGAAGCATTAGGAAGTGAGTTACATTTCACTGGCCCATGGTGTTGAAGATCATAGGTCAAGAGCAGGGCCTTTGGATGGCTCTGAGATAGGAAATTGGGTATAAGATCACTGTACTGGTAAAAAGCAGTATGTGATACCTCCCCATAACTCCTCAGGCCTTCAGTGAAGTTATGAAATTCACAAAACCACAACTATAATAGGATTTCCTGTGGAAAACAGTGAAGGGGCCAAGGTGAGCATCCTGGCTGTCAAAGACTCCTTAGAGACAAAACACAGAGTGCAAAAGGAATAGATAAGGCAAAAGCAATTAACTGTTGCATTTGCATAATCCTTAAGGATGGTCTCTAGGCTCATACAGGTAGAGAAATTGAGGGTTTAGCGTTTAGGTCAAGTTACTTAAGTCTCTGATGGCCAAAGGGACACCCAAAGTCACATCTTAATTACATAAGTTTCTTGGGGAGGGGATTTGGGTGGGGTTGAACAGAGCAATTTTGTTGAGGTTGTTATCATCTTATGACACACACACACATATTTGTATATATATATGTATGTGTGTATATATATGTGTATGTATGTGTGTGTATATATATATATATATATATATATATGTGTGTATATGTATATATATATTTTTTCCAGCTAAGTGGGAGGCAAAACCATTTACTATGAGTTCTGGGGGTGGTGGAAGCGCTGGGGGTTTGAGGAGATTGGTGATGGTGAAATATACAGGGCTGTGTGATTAATTATCCTCAGAGGAGCTCCATATTTAAGGTGCAGGGGCCCTGGAGGCAGAAGGTTGGCTTACTGAATTTGGAGTTTCACCAGGTGGGTTTAGCAGAGAATAAACAAGAATGGGGATTGTGCAAATCAGAAAAAGAGGGATTTGATCGATGGATCACTGATCGACCTTCTCCATGTTGGGGGAGAGTGCAAGGGAAATTCTAGATTTATAAATATATAAATTAAGACAGGGTCTTTATTTCAAGTCAAGTTTATCTGACCAAGAGTTCTTTTATTTTTTTTTTTTTTAAGTCCCTACTGGATATTTAATTTCACAACCTACAAACTCATATCAAACTTTAAATGATGAAGTCAAACAATAAATCAGTGAAATCTCATTTTTCTCTAATTTTTGTTAACTATGTGATTTGGGCAAAGTGAGGCACACCTGTTCCCAGACTTTACAGAAAGCTTATAAAGACATTATGTCAGGGACTTTCCTGCTGGTGCAGTGGTTAAGAATCCGCCTGCCAATGCAGGGGACATGGGTTCAATCCCTGGTCTGGGAAGATCCCACATGCCGAGGAGCAACTAAGCCCGTGCGCCACAACCACAGAGCCTGAGCTCTAGAGCCCGTGAGCCACAACTACTGAGCCCACGTGCCACAACTACTGAAGCCCACGCGCCTGGAGCCTGTCCTCCACAAGAGAAGCAACCACAATGAGAAGCCCACGCACTGCAAGGAAGAGTAGCCCCTGCTCACCACAACTAGAGAAAGCCCGCGCGTGACAACGAAGACCCAATGCAGCCAAAAAAATAAAATAAATAAATAAATTTTTAAAAAGACATTATGTCACATAATTAAAAAAAGAAATAACAACAACCTTCTCATCTACCAGCGAAGCAGAGAGCAGCAAGTATTGTCATCTCCATATTGCAGGTGGGAAACTGAAGCATGGTGAGACTGCACAACTTCTTCAAGGGTTCTTTGTATTCCACAGCATCCCAGTTTCTGAATATGTGGTATATCATATAAACTTCCAAACAGGAGCAGTGAATAAATAAGCTATCATTTATTAATATTTATGGAGCCCTTGTGTCATGCTCAGCCTATGGTGAATGCTATAAATTATTAAAATGAAGATGTGCAATCTACACTCCTGGACTTAAAACTCCTATAATCTGGTTAGAGAGATCAAAACTCAACATACTAAAAGTTTGCAAAGAATATTAGAGATAAATAACAACTTGAGACAATGACAGGAAAAATACTGAGGCATGTGTGAGGTGACCAGGGAATGCAATAGACAGTAAATTGGAGGGAAGAGAAAAGGAGAAGTTAGAATGGGCTGGAGTTGACAGAGAATACTTCGTGTAGGGGTGGGAATTTAACTGGACCTTGAGGAATGGGTAGTGGTTGGAGAGTCATCATTATCATCCTGCTTATATAAAAGCAGTTGTATAAATATGAACCCTCACGAATCTCCTTTTGAAAGGGCACTTTCAGACAGAAACCTGAAAAGAATTCCTTTTTTTTTAATATAAATTTATTTATTTATTTTTGTCTGTGTTGGGTCTTCGTTGCTGGGTGCAGGCTTTCTCTAGTTGCGACGAGTGGGGACTACTCTTTGTTGGCGTGTGTGGGCTGCTCATTGCAGTGGCTTCTCTTGTTGTGGAGCACAGGCTCTAGGCGTGGGCTTCAGTAATTGTGGCGCACGGGCTTAGTTGCTCCGCGGCATGTGGGATCTTCCCAGACCAGGGCTCGAACCAGTGTCCCCTATAATGGCAGGTAGATTCTTAATCACTGCACCACCAGGGAAGTCCTGAAAAGGATTCCTTTTGAGTAAGTGGCAAGAAGAGGAGGAGAGGGGAGAAAATAAACTGAAGACTAACTTTATTAGAATCCCATTTCCCCTGCCTCCCTGGGAACTGGCTCTGCTAGATTAGATTGAGTTTCCTTAGGATTCTTACTACCTCATATCTCACCTGTGCCTAAAATCTCTGCACTTGTGACATTCATGGGTGAACCCTCCATCTGCCTTTGTTTTTGATGCTCTATTATGCTTTGTTCCTCCATGAAGAAAAAGTGAGAGAACTCTTTTCCAAAACTTAGTGGTTTTCCAGAATGTTCACTTCAGTTTTCTGAAGCATTCTCCTTGGGTTGGTAAACACTGTGGCCTGGATAGAATCACAGCAGGGCAAGGTGCTGCTACTCCTCACTTCTCAGTTAGAAAGCTGGTGGTCAAAGGTTCTGAGAATACAGAACCCTCCATCTGAAGACTGGATGGTCAATTGATGGGGATAAAAAGGTCATTGAATAGTGACTATCACTAGAGTCCTGTGAGCTCTTACTGGGTACTTTCCAGGCAGCAGACTCACATTGGAACAACTCTTCAAGAATGTATCCTTATAGCACAGGGAACTATATTCAGTATCATGTAATAACCTATAATGGAAAAGAACCTGAAAAAGAATCTATCTATATCTATCTATTTATCTATCTATCTATCTATCTATCTATCTATCTATCTATCTATCTATCTATCTATCTATCTATCTATCTATATTTGAATCACTTTGTAGTATACCTGAAACTAATAACAATATTGTAAACCCACTATACTTCAATAAAATTTTAAAATAGATAGATAAATAAATAAATAGAATGGGCCCTTGACATCTGTGACCTGAATCTAGCAAGCTCTGAACTTGTCCATTCCCTTATAGGTTTCCCCCAAATACACACCCACACCTTTATTCCTTTGCACAAAAACCCCATTCTCTTATTTTCTCCTACAATGAAGTTAGGGGAACCATAAAGAAGAGCTTATTTGTTCATTAAATGCAAGCATTCAGCAATCTAAAGCGCTATACTTAGAAACACAGTTGACTTTTGGCCAAGAAGAGGACCAAGAAAACATGGGAAATCCTCTTTCCACTCCTAACACATAAAATTTCTAGATATGAAAAACATTTTTTTTTGAGTCCATAGATGAACTTGTAAGAAATAGAAATTTCCAGGTGTCAGAAATTAAGGGAGAATCCACAGAGGTCTGTGCTACTTATGTTTTATGAGCAATCCCAGCACCTTAGAGTATGGATTTGAACAGGTGGAAAGGGTGGCGGTCAAATCTTTAGGTCTCCTGTGCATTGCGTAAGTTGTAGCTGGGCTCCTCACAGAGAATGGGCCAGGCTCCCTTTTTTATTTTCTTATAAATTTATTTATTTTATTTTTGGCTGCGTTGGGTCTTTGTTGTTGTGCGCGGGCTTTCTGTAGTTGCAGCGAGTGAGGGTTACTCTTCGATATGGTGCGCAGGCTTCTCATTGTGGTGGCTTCTCTTGTTGCGGAGCACGGGCTCCGGGCGCGTGGCTTCAGTAGTTGTGGCACGCGGGCTCAGTAGTTGTGGCTCGTGGGCTCTAGAGCGCAGGCTCAGTAGTTGTGGCGCATGGGCTTAGTTGCTCCACGGCATGTGGGATGTTTCGGGACCAGGGATTGAACCTGTGTCCTCTGCATTGGCAGGCAGATTCTTAACCACTGAGCCACCAGGGAAGTCCCGAGGCTCCCATTTTTGACCATGAATGTCAAAAGAGTCAGCTAAGAGAAATAAAGATCCTTATCCTGTGCTGCCTATGCAGGCTCAAATTCTCACAATAACCTCATCATAGAGAAGCCCTGTGCCAAGAATTTAAACTAAATATTTATGTGAAATCAGTGAATCCCATAGAACCCCCAGCAAATGTAGCCATGGAAAAGCTTGATGGGGTCTTATCCACAATCCAGGACACAATGCAAAAGAGACTTTAAATATGCTTTCAAATGTTCAAAAAAAGAGAGGAAGGAATAGAACTTGTAAGGTAAGAACAGGACATATTTTTTTAAAAAAGAAGGGATATGAAAAAAAATCATGTAGTATAGTAGCTTGTATTTTCCAAAATCATTGCCCATAGATGCCTCAACAATATTTCCCATCCCATATGCTTTTCTCTTACAATGTGTCTTTTATACTCCTTCCATCGAGAGATGGGGTCTATGTCCCTTTCCTTGAGGGACATGATTGTGACTCACTTGTAACTAATAGAATGTGGTATAGGTGGTGCTGTGTGACTTCTTGAGGCTACATCAGAAATGTGAGGCAGTTTTTGCTTTGTTGACTGTATCATTTGTGCTTAGGTCCTGAGCTGCCATGTAAGGAGTTCAACTGCCCAGGAATTGTCAGGCCTATACAAAATGACTATATGCAGAGGTCCTGAGACAACTTAAAGAAAGAGAGCTATCTGGCTATCCACAACTTCTCCAGACCTCTGCTCTTCTAGCTCTAACCACTGTCTGAATGCAACTGCCTAAGAGACCCTAAGCCAGAACCTCTAACTGAGCCCTATCTGAATTCCTAATCCACAAAATCATGAGCAAAATAAAAGGTTGTTTTAAGATGCTAAGTTTTGCGATAATTTGTTATGTAGCAATAAATAATTGGAACATACAGATATTCTAGAAGTCGAAATATCGAGAAAACATTGAGAAAACCAGATTAAATAGCAGTTTAGATTAGCTGAAGAGAAAATTACAGAATTAGAAGATACATGTAAAGAAATCATACAGAATGCACAACAGAGAGGAAAAACAGAAAAATCAAAAGGGAAATTAGAAGACATGGAGGTTGAAATAAGTGGTTGTACCATATATCTAGTAGGGATTGCAGAGACAGAAAATAGAAAAAGGAGAGGAGCAAATATGTGAAGTGATAATGGTTGAAAAATTTCCAGAATTGAACATAGACATGAGTCCTCAGGTAGAGAGAGAGAGAGAGAGAGAGAGAGAAAGAGAGAAGGATTGATTTATCTTTAAAAAACTGGCTTACATGGTAAGTCTAAAATCTGCAGAGTAGGCTGGCAGGCTGGAGACCCAAGGGAGTTGCAGTTTGATCCATCTACTGGCAGAATTCCTTCTTGCTCAGGGGAGGTCAGTCTTTGTTCCATTAAGACCTTCAACTTATTTGGATAAGGCTTACCTACATTATGGCAATTAATCTGCTTAACTCAAAGTCCTTCAATTTAAATGTCAATCTCATCCAAAAACACCTTCACAGGAATATCCAGAATGATGTTCAACCAAAAATCTGGACACTATGGTCCAGCCAAGTTGACACATAAAATTAACAATCACACTATCCTTTTACGTGCAATTCATTTGTGTCTTGGAATCTAAACTGTTTCTTTTAGACTACATATTGTTGCTTTTTCTCTGAGTCTGACACTCTCTGCTTTTGGACTGGAGCATTTAGTCTATTCACATTTAACATACTATTTGACATGGTTGGATTTACATATCTGCCTTCAATATATCTCATGGCTTTTTTGTTCCTGTGTTCCTTTATTGTATTTTTTTGTGTCAGACAAACATTTTGGTATACCACTTTCATTTCTCTTTTGATTTTTTAACACTATTTTTAAAGCTTTTTGTTGTTGCTGTTGTTGTTGCTCTAGGGATTATAGTGTACATCTTAATCATCACAATCTACTTCAGGTTAATACTGACTTAATTCCAGGAAATTATATCAACTTTGCTCCAATATAACTCCATTTCCATCTCCTTCCTATATCATTGTCACATATATTTTTTCTGCATCCTTTGCACTATTTATAGAACAAAATAAAGGACACATACTAATTATTTGTGTATTCCTCATTGTCATATATTTTAATGTATGTGTTATAAACCCAATAATATAGAGTTATAATTACTATTTTATACAATCATGTTTTAAAACAAATTAAGAGAAGAGAAAATATATTCATGAACTATATTTAATATATTTATAAATATATATTTCTTAAATATTATACTTATTTATCTGTTCTATTTACCCACATATTTATCATTTCTGTGCTCATTTCTCCCTGTGGGCTTGATTTACGATCTGGTATTATTTCCTTTCAGCCTGAAGGACTTCCTTTAGTATTTCTTGTATGACAGTTTGACTAGTAACATTCTCTGAATTGTTGATCATTGGAAATGTCCTTATTTTTAGTTTTGATTGATACAGACGTAGAGAATGGACTTGAGGACATGGGGAGGGGGAAGGGTAAGCTGAGAGGAAGTGAGAGAGTGGCACTGACATATATACACTACCAAATGTGAAATAGATAGCTAGTGGGAAACAGCCGCATAGCACAGGGAGATCAGCTCGGTGCTTTGTGACCACCTAGAGGGGTGGGATAGGGAGGATGGGAGGGAGCCGCAAGGGGATATATGTATACGTATAGCTGATTCACTTTGTTACACAGCAGCAACTAACACAACAATGTAAAGCAATAATACCTCAATAAAGATGTTAAAAAAAATAGAATTCTTGATTAAAAGGTTTTTCTTGCAGTATTTTGAATATGTCACTCTGCTGCTTTCTGGCCTCTATTATTTCTGATGCAAAATCAGCTATTATTCACATTTTTGTTCTCTTGTATAAGATGAGTCATTTTTCTGTTACTGATTTCAAGAATTTCCTTTTTTTGGCTTTCAACTTTTTGACTATGATGTGTCTAGGAGTGGATTTCTTTAAGTTTATCACACTTCGGGTTTGTTGAATTTCTTGGATTTGAAGATTAATGTTTGTCGTCAAATTTGGAGAATTTTTAGCTATTATTTCTTCAAGTGTTTTTTCTAACTCTTTGTCTTCTCACCTTCTCGTGCTCCTATATTATGGCTATGTGGGTATGCTTGATGCTGTCCCACAGGTCTTTGAAGCTCTCTATATTTTTATTTTTCTTCATTCTTTTTTTTCTCTATTATTCAGATTGGAAAATTTCTAATAATCTATCATACAGTTCACTGATTTGCTCTTTTGCTGACTCATATCTGATGCTGAGCCCATTAAGGTCGCACATTTCATTTTAGTTTTTGCACTTTTCAACTCTAGAATTTCCATTTGGGTCTTTTATATGGTTTCCATTTCTTTATTGAAATTCCTTGTTTATTAGCTATGTTAATATTTTCTTTTAATTCTTTGACCATAGTTTCTTTAATTATTTGAATATATTTGTAATAGTTGCTTAGAAGTCTTGTCTGCTCAATCCAACATCTGGGCTCATTGAGTTAGTTTCTATTACTGACTTTTTCCTGAATGTAAATCACACTTTACTGTTTCTTGGCATTTCTCATAACTTTTGGTTGACAGTCAGGCATTTTCAGTAATACATGGTAGCAAGTCTGTAGTCCAGTTTTTTCCCTTGATTTTTAAAAAATTTGTCTGAACTTAAGTGGTGGAATCTTTCTCCCCCAGGGGTTGCAGGCCACTGCTAATGTCTCTGCCCAGATTCTTATTCTTGTTTTTATTTTTTATCCTAGCTTAACTAGAGGTCATCCCTGTATCAGCATAGCCTAGTCATCAGCCAATAATTTGAGCAGAGGTTTTGCTTTAACACCTTGGGCTTTAACCCGCCCCTCTGCTGGACTATCTATGTGTAGATTGAGGAGTGAGTTCATTCAAAGTTTAGCTAGTTCTCCTACACTGTTGGTGGGAATGTAAATTGGTACAGCCACCGTGGAGAATAGTATGGAGGTTCCTTAAAAAACTAAAAATAGAGCTACCATATAACCCAGCAATCCCACTCCTAGGCATATATCTGTGGAAAACCATAATTCGAAACGATGCATGCACCCTGATGTTCATTGCAGCACTATTTACAATAGCCAGGACATGGAAACAACCTAAATATCCATCGACAGAGGAATGGATGAAGAAGATGTGGTACATACATACAATGGAATGTTATTCAGCCATAAAAAGGAATGAAATAGTGCCATTTGCAGAGATGTGGATGGACCTAGGGACTGTCATACAGAGTGAAGTAAGTCAGAAAGAGAAAAACAAATATCGTATAATATTGCTTATATGTGGAATCTAGAAAAATGGTAGAGATGAACTTATTTGCAAAGCAGAAATAGAGTCACAGATGTAGAGAACAACCTTATGGTTACCAAGGGGGGAAAGGCGGGTGGGATGAACTGGGAGATTGGGATTGACATAAATACACTACTGTGTATAAAATAGGTAACTAATGAGAACCCACTGTATAGCACAGGGAACTCTACTCAATGCTCTGTGGTGACCTAAATGGGAAATAAATCTCAAAAAGAGTGGATATATGTATATATATGACTGATTCAGTTTGCCGTACAGCAAGAAAATAATACATTGTAAATCAACTATATTCCAATAAAAATTAATTAAAAAAATACACACCAAAACAAAACAAAACAAAACAAAGTTTAGCTAGTTCTCAAGTATGCCTAGGATTTTACTTTCCACTGAGCTCTCTTGAGTTTCCCCTAGCACACATGTAGTTTTCCAGTCAGCCAGGGACAGATGAAGAGCTAATCTAGCTCTTCTATGGCTCTGTTATTTTCAAGATCTCCTTGTTAAATTTCTACCTGGTCTGGCTGCTTGCCCCAGCTGTGATCACAAACTCAGACTAGCAAAGTTGTGAGTTTTACCTGTTTATTTTCTACCAATTTTTCTTTTTTAACTGAAAAGGTTGTCATGGCTTTTTGCTTCCTGCCCCAAGTCTAGTCTTCCCCCTTGGCAGCAAAGCTGCTGGTTTTTACAACTAACTTAACCTTTTAAAAACTATCGATCTCAGTAACTAACCTGGGGGCAGGACAAGGGGAATGGGCCCACGCAATAAGGCCACAGACTCTTGCTGTTCTTACCTGAAGTTTCAATTAAAAAAAAAATTAATAATTGCTTCTCAATGTGGTGTGTGCTTTTGGTCATTTTTCAGGGCCCTGAAATGGTTATTTTTGACAATTTTATCCAGTTTATAATTTTTTGAAGAGAGGATTCACATACCTCTGCATTCTGTCATAACAAGAGGTCCTATCTGCACACTTGGTAATTTTTTATTGGATGCCAGACATTGTGAATTTTATATTGTTTTGCTGGCTTTTGTTCTATTTCTTTAACTAATGTTGGATTTTGTTCTGAGGTACAGTTACCTGGGATCATTTGGCTTATTTTGGGTCTTGCTTTTAAGCTTTATTAGAGCAGGTCCAGAGTAGCCTTTAATCTAGAGCTAATTCAGTGCTACTATTAAGACTTAAAAAAGGGAATCTACCTAATGCCCCATGAGTTATGATATGAGGTCTTTCTACTCTGGCTAGTAGGAACACAAACTATCCGCAGATCTGTGAATCGTTTTGTCTACTCCATTCAGGTGGTTCCTTCCCTGGCCTAGGGTAGATTCCTCTTACACATGTACAGATCAGTACTCAGCCAGAGACTTGATGGGATCCCTCTAGACTTTCGAATCTCTCCCTCTCCCTCTCTCTTTCTCTCTCTCCCCCCCATCTCCATCTCCCTTGCCATATCCATCTCTATCTCTATCTTTGTAATTTTCACTCTTCTCCAGTACTCTGCTCCACAGATTCTAGCCACCCTAACCTCCCCTATCTAGATCTCTGTCTCTGCAACTCATGAGATCGGTTTGGTTAACCCTTCCCAGTGATGTGGACTAGAAACTACCTCTAGGCAGTAAGTTCATGCAAGTAGCAAAGCTGCTGGTTTTTACAACTAGCCTTACCTTTTTAAAGCTACCATTCTCAATAACTAACCTGGGGGTGGTAGGATGGGAATGGACCCAAGCAAGAAAGCCACAGACTCTAGCTGTTCTCACCTGTCTGAAAAATAGTTTTATGTATATATATAGATAAATAAATTTGTCCATTTTTCTAATTGCTTAGGGAAGGAGGACAGATCTAGTCTCTGTTATTCCATCTTGGCTGAAAATGAAAGCTGAAGGATTTTAATCAGAAGACATGATTTTATTCATAATTTAAGATTATTGTACTTGCTTTGTATTAAATGAGAATAAGATTGGAAAAAGAGAGATCAGTTAAGATGTTTTAGCAGTTGTGTAGGACAGAGATGATGGTTTTCTGGTCTGAAGAAGTAGTGGTTATTGAAATTTGAAAGAATAGATCTGAGATATATTTTGGACATAAAATGGATAAAATCTGCTGATTACTTGGATGTGGGAGATAGGGGAAAGTGAAGAGACAAGCAAGCCCAACCAGTTTTCATTTCTTTTGTCCTTTTCTAAGTCCGTAATTTGGGTTTTCATTCTGCCCTTACCACACTGTCCTTTGAGACCAATCTCCTTCCCCATTTCTTACTTCCTTCCCTGAAAACAGAAAAATGTGTAATTGTCAATCCTGCGACTATGGAAAAGAGAATTTATTTGTTATATAACTGGTGGGTATTGAAGCCCCAATAGAGACACCTAATTTAGTGGCCCATGTCAAAGAGGTCTTAACAGTAGAGGAGGACTTGGCAGAACCAAATCAGGCAGGCTGTGTAGGATCCACTGTTATTACCCAATCAGCAAGATTTCAGGCAAAGAAATGAAGATTCAAAACAGGTCTCATAAGACAGAATTCTCCTGTTGGTTGAGGCTCTGGTTGGGGGAAGCTCAGAGCCACATTGCTGGTCCCATCCTGGAGCTGACAGTCATAGCAAGCATAACTTTCCTAGATGTGAGGACTTGTCCTGTTTATCTTTGGAGCCTATGGCATTTGTGTTCAAAAGAAGAGTCTCTTCCTCCAGGAAGACTGACCTTTAGCTGGAGGCTTTCTCTTGTGATATCTTGAAGCATGGGACGGAAAAGGCCAAGGAGAGTTAAACCTCTTTGTGTTAACGTTGTGAATGAATTAACCCGGTGGCCCCTGAGGACTCCTTTTGCAAATCTCCTTAGTGCCACACAGTTTAACACTGCATTATTCTATAACTGCTTTGTGATATCTGAGTTTGTGAATCTTTAATTGACTACTGTATTCATTTCCCAGGGCTGCTGTTACAAAGTACGACAAACTGGGTGATTTAACAATGGACATTTATTTTCTCATAGTTCTGGAGGCCAGGTTCAAAATCAAGGTGCTTGACAGGGCTATGCTCCATGTTGTTTCATCAAATGAGGAAAGGCTATTCAGGGACTGGCATATTTACCTTATAGAAGCAATTATGAGACATCCTCAAATATAAGGTCATATTTTCTTTTGAAATCTGTAGAGGAGATCCCTTCTTGCCTCCTTTAGCTTCTGGTGTTTGCTGGCAATCCTGGGTGTTTCTTGGCTTGTAGATGCATCACTCCAATATCTGCCTTTGTCATCACGTGCTAATTTCCTTCCGTGTGTCTCGCTCTCTGTATCTCTTCTCTTCTTATAAGGACACCAGTACTACCTATTCTTTTTTTATTTTTTATTTTTAAAATTTTTGTCTGTGTTGGGTCTTTGTTGCTGCACGTGGGCTTTCTTTAGCTGCGGCGAGCAGGGGCTACTCTTTGTTGCAGTGTGCGGACTTCTCATTGCAGTGGCTTCTCTTGCTGCAGAGCACAGGCTCTAGGTGCGCAGGCTTCAGTAGTTGTGGCACGCAGGCTCAGTAGTTGTGGCGCACGGGCTTAGCCACCCTGTGGCATGTGGGATCTTCTGGGACCAAGGCTTGAATCCATGTCCCCTGCATTGGCAGGCGGATTCCTAACCACTGCGCCACCAGGGAAGTCCCAGTATGAACTATTCTTAACTAATTGCTTTTGCAACAATCCTATTTCCAAATAAAGTCACACTCTGAAGTGCTGGGAGTTAGGATTTCAACATATCTTCTTGGGGGACACAATTCAACCCATAACAACCACTCTTAAAGAAAGGGACTGTGTCTCATACTTTTTTTAAGTGTCCAAGGACACTTAGGACATTCAGCAGAGTTTCCTGCTTTGGGTGGATGTGAAAGAAAATAAAGGACTATGATTTTAAAAGAAATGACACAGATTTTTTTGTAAGGCAGGAAAATGTGTTTATTTGTAATAATACTGAAATAATATTTGGGTATTAATTGATATGTATTCTCCCATAATTCTTATTTATCCTATGGCTTTTCCCCCATTCTTGAGTTACAGATTGTCTTCAGAAAAACCAGAGAACAAGAGTGAAATAGTTCTTTTTCAGTTTTAAAATCTTAGGTCCAGGACTTCCCTGATGGCGCAGTGGTTAGGAATCTGCCTGCCAATGCAGGGGACACGGGTTCGAGTCCTGGTCCGGGAAGATCCCACATGCTGTGGAGCAACTAAGCCCGTGCACCACAACTACTGAGCCTGCGCACTAGAGCCCATGAGCCACAACTACTGAGTCCTTGTGCCACAACTACTGAAGCCCCACACCTAGAGCCCGTGCTCTGCAATGAGAGAAGCCACTGCAATGAGAAGCCCGCGCGCCGCAAGGAAAAGTAGCCCCTGCTCACTGCAACTAGAGAAAAGCCCGTACGCAGCAACAAGACCCCAACACAGCCAAAAACAAACAAACAAAAAACACAACAACTTAGGTCGAGGAAGAAGACAAAAGGACTTAGAATAATATTTGGTTAATCAAAGCCAGTTTGTCCCCCTCACCTCCCTTCTACCGGGGATTAGTCTACAGAACTGGAGTAGGAAGAAGAAGAGTGTCTGAGAGGAAGCGAGACATTATTTGTCCCTGAGCAGGGGTTCTGTGGCTTGCCCCCCAACCCCAGGGCCAATTTTGGGGGGCAGTGAAGGAAGTGGAACCTTCATCAGACAGGTATAGGGATTTAGAAGAAGAGGAAGGCTGTATCTTTCTTCCAAGGAGGTCACAAGACTTGTAGGATTCTCCTAACCAGATGGGATAGAAGTACAGCTGAATGTTTCTGTACCTCTGAGAGGAGCACAGAGGTACCTGAGATAGAGCCAGCCTGGAGGAGCCTGCGGTCAGGCACAAGGGACTGGGAATGGCTTTAAGATTAGAGACCAACTGAATGATAGACATCTCAATAGATACAGGTATAGACAGATGACAACTAAAGGCCAGAGTCCCCCTCCCCTGTCTTCCCCACTCATCCTCCCCCCACCCACCCTGCACCTCAAGTCAACTCTAAAGATGGATTCCTGAATTGATGTACTAGATTTCTACTTCTATGTGGAATGAGGCTCATAAAATAAATTGTTTGGTTATTAAACAATAAAGTTTATTTCTTTCAACCTTTAATTTGTGGTCTGAGATTTATTGCAGCTACATAAAGAAAATGATCATTCTCAACATGCAAGTTGTTTCTTATTTGTAGGTAAGGAGTGGGAACTGAAACTGCCCTCTGGGCAGCCCGGTACTCCCAAGTGTGACCTTGGCATTTTCCCAAACTACAGAAATTATTGCTGAAATCTCACTGGTTGGGCCTCCAGGAAGGAGGGAAAGGGAAGTGGAAGGAGTGGGTGGGGATGGGAGTGGATGCTTACACCACTCAAGTTATATTTTAAACTCTGGATTCATTGTTCTGAGAGTGACTCTGGCCCTTTCAGAGGGGAAGTTCTGAGCAGCTCTGAAACTTGAGGTACCTGCAAAGACAACTCAGCTGTTGTTGCTAAGGAACAAGTGTGCTGAAATTGTGGTATCAATATCACCAGCTCCTGCTCAGAAGTCAAAATGTACAGGAAAGATGTAAAATCATCAGAGGGGAAGAGACGGTTCAGTGTGATAGGCCATGGATTATTGTTTAAAGTGGTCACTTCTCTGAAAAAAATATGACCTCACATTTGAGGTTGTCTTAGTAGGTCCAATAAGGTAAATATGCCATTCCCTGAATAATCTTTTTCTTTGATGGAAGAGAAGTGGAGAAAAGAGTAGGAAGAAAGAGATGAGAAGGAACAGAAGAACAGAGTTATCTGGAATAAATGACCTCATTAAAGGACTTTAGGGAGGAGAGGTTAGAGTCAGAATGAGCCTTTGGAATTAGACTGAGATTTGAGTGTCAGTTTTGTCACCAACTAAATTATCTTGGACACATATTTTTAACCATTCTATGCCTTGAATTTCCAATCTGTAAAATGGGATGTGTTGTGTGAAGACCTGAGGAATTTTGCTATTTGATCTTTTAATGTTTATTTCTAAATCAATTGTTTGTCATTTTCATTTTTTTGTCTTTTTAAAATTATTTTTATTTATTTATTTAAAATTTTTTTATTTATTATTTTGGCTGCATTGGGTCTTCATTGCCGTGCATGGGCTTTCTCTAGTGAGCAGGGGCTACTCTTTGTTGCGGTGCGAGGGCTTCTCATTGTGGTGGTTTCTCTTGTTGCGGAGCATGGACTCTAGGTGCGTGGGCTTCAGTAGTTGCAGTGCGTGGGCTCAGTAGTTGTGGCTCATGGGCTTAGTTGCTCTGTGGCATTCATTTTCATTTTTATTTCAATAATCTAATGTGGTTGGCAGCCTCTAATGTGGTCCCCAATGATCCCCGTTTCCTGGTATTCACACCCTTGTGTAATCCCTTCTACTTGAGTATGGATTGGACCTAGTGACTTGCTTCTAATGAATAGAATATGGAAGAAATAATGGGATAACACTTCCTATATTAGGGTATTAAATGACTACGGCTTTTGTCTTTGGTTCATTCTCTTTCTGTCTTTCCCTCTCTTTCTCTCAGATCACTTTCACTGTGGGAAGCACACTGCCATATTGTAAACAACTCTACGGACATGCCCATGTAGCATGGTGAGGAACTGAGGCCCTCAGTGCAACAACACAGAGAAACTGAAGCCTGCTAACAACCAGGCGAGTGATCTTGGGAATGGGTCTTTCATGCCCAATCAAGTCTTGAGATGACTGCAGCCCCAGGCAACAGCTTGGCTGCAATCTCATGAGAGACCTTGCACTAGAGGCATCCAGCTAAGCTGCGCCCAGATTCCTGACCAATAGGAACTGTGAGATAATAAGTGTTTGTTGTTTTCAGCTTCTAAGTTTTGAAATGATTTGTTAGGCAGCAATGTATATCTAATACATGGCTCAGGTCCATCTTACAGTGGGTCCAGTGTGTACCCAAACCCACTTTGTGGTTATTTTTCCAGTTCTAGAATGTATAATTAGAATAGACACATCCAGAAACTGGCAGAGTCAGAGCAAAAAGTAGCAACAATTCTAGACATATTGAAAAGGCATTTGTGTGCCAGAGGGTGGGAGATAAATCCCACAGAAATTCAAGCATCTGCCACTTTAGTGAAAAATTCTAGGCACCCAATTATCTGAGATATGAAGACATTTCTCTTCTAAGGTGAAGGGCAAGTTGCTGCATCTGTCTCCTCCTACCATTAAGAAAGAGGCACAATGCCTACTGGGCCTCTTTGGATTTCAGAGGCAACATATATCTCATTTGGGCATGCTACTCTGACCCATTTACTGAGTGACCTGAAAAGCTGCCTGTTTTGAGTGAATCCCAGAATAAGAGTAGGCTCTGCAACAGGTTAAGCTGCTATGCAAGCTGTTCTGCTAATTGGGCCATATGACTCAGAAGATATGATAGTACTTGAAGTATCAGTGGTACATAGGGAAGCTATTTGGAGCCTTTGGTAGGCCCCATCCTATAGGTGAATCACAGTACAAACACTTACAATTTTTTAGCAAAGCCATACTTTCCCCTTTTGAGAAACAACTTTCGGCTTGTTACTGGGCCTTAGTAGAGACTAAATGCTTGACCATGAGCTACCAAATTACCATACGACCTGAGATGCTCATCATGAACTGGGCATGTCTGACCCACAAAACCATAAAGTTGGGCATGCACAGCATCACTCCCTCATCAAAAGGAAGAGACATCTATGATATTGGACTTAAGCAGGCCCTGAAGGCACAAATAAATTGCACAATGAAGTAGCCCAGATGTCCATGACCCCTCTTCTAGCTACAGTTCCTTCTTTCTTTCAACAACATCTATGGCTTCCCTATGATTAGTTGACTGAGGATAAAAATACTTGAAGTTTGTTTACAGGTAGTTCTTCATGATGTGCAGAAACCACCTAAAAGTGGATAAGTAGAGAACTGCAACCCTACTTTGGGACTGCTCTGAAAGACAGTGGTGAAGGGAAATTCCTCCTGTGGGCAGGGCTTTGAACAGAGCATATAGTTATCCATTTTGCCTAGAATGATAGATGGCCATACAAATGATTCTACAGCAATTCATGGGCTGGGGCTAATGATTTGGCTGGATGGTCAGGGATTTGGAAGGAACACAATTGGAAAATCAGTGAGAAGGAAGCCTGGGGAAGAGGTATGTGGATAAGCCTCTCCAGATGGGCACAAAATATAAAGATATTTGTGTCTCATGTGAACATTCACTAAGGAGGACTTTAATAATCAGGCGAACAGAATGACCTGTTCTGTGGACGTCAGTCAGCTTTCCCCTCTAGTCACTCCTGTTGTTGCCCAGAGGGTTCATGAACCAGTGGCCATGGAATTAGGATGGAGGTTATGCTGGGATCAGCAACAGGAACTTTCACTATTTAGGGCCTATTTGGATATAGCCGTTGTTGAATGCCCAATCTGCCAATAGTAGAGACTAACACTGAACCCACAACATGGCACTATTACCTGGTGGAATCAGCCAGTTACCTGATGGCAGGTTGATTACATTGGTCAGCTTCCATCATGGAAGGGATAGCACTTTGTCTTTATTGGATATGGATGTGTCTTTTTTGCTTGTCTGCTTGCAATGCTTCTACCAAAACTTCTATTTGTGAACCGACCAAATACTTTATCCAAAAACATGGTATTCTATACAGCATCACTTTTGACCAAGGAACTCACTTCATAACAAATGAAGTGAGGCAATGGGCTCATCCTCATGGAATTCACTGGTCTTACCTGCAATTCTGAAGCAACAGATATGATAGAATGATGTAATCACCTTGTGAAGGCTCAGTTATGGGACCAGGTAGGTGGCAACACCTTGGGGGTCTGAAGCAAGGTCCTCCAGATTGTGGTAAATGCTCTAAATCGAGATTCATTATATTGCTATTTTTCCCATAGCAGGATTTACAAGTCTAGAAATCAAGGGGGTTAAAATGGAAATAGTTGCTTTCATTATTATTCCTGGTGATCCACTAGTACAATTTTGGTTTCCCAGCCCCACAGTTTCAGCGCTGTTGCTCTAGAAGTCTTAGTTCCATGCTGTTGAACTGGATATAGAGTCTGCTACCTGGCCACTTTGGGCTCCTAAGGCTACTGAATCAACAGGCAAAGAAAGGATTTAATATACTGGCTGTGGTGATTGTGCTTGAATATTAAGCGGAAATTGAGTTGCTATTACACAATGAGTATTTCTGGAAATCAGGAGGTCCTCTAGGACAACTTTTAGTACACCTGTGTTTTGTGATTATTAAGTCAGTGGAAAACTACAACTACCTCCAACTCAGGTAGGACTGCTAATGGCCTGAACCCTTTAGGAAGAAGATTTGGAAACAGACAAGGAACCTCAATCAGTTGCAGAAAAGAGTTCTGTAATAGTTATATTATTTTTCCTTATTTTGATATGGATATGTTTCATATATAGTAACCAAACATTTTTGTTTTCTTCCTTCTCTCTTACCTCCTTATCTAATATAAGATGTGCTAAGTGTAATTAACATTATATCTCAATGTTTAAGCTATGGGGTATCAAAAGGTGACGTGTGAATTAAATAGGAGGAAAATAAAGATCACTTAAATCCAAAAAAGGATTTTTTATTCTCCCTTGTTGAAAGGATTAACACAGGGGTCGGCAAACTATAGCCCAAGGGCTGGCCATCTGTTTTTGTAAATAATGTTTTATTGGAACACAGCCACTTTCGTTTGGTTACATATTTGTGGCTGCTTTCATGCTATAATGCTAACATTGAATAGTTACAACAAAAACCATGTGGCCTGCAAAACCTAAAATATTTACTATCTGGCTTTTTAAAAAAAGTTTTCTGACCACTGGGTTAGCATGTTTCTCATTGTCTGGGGATAGTTGTATTATGTCAGGCAGAAGCATGACTTTGTTATTATCTTTATTTGGAGATTAAGTATGGAGATATGCATGGGTGCCAAGTTGGCAAGGGGTAGATTGTGGTGGCTTTGTAAAGTATCAGCTTCGCTAGGCTGAACTACATTTCCCAGAATTCCCCTTCTTGTGTATTTCCAGTTAGACTGGACCACAAGAGAGATTCTCACAGGCAATTTGGAGAGTATAAGTGAGGTAATAGTCATTGTATAGTTCACATACATTGTCTGCTGGCTCTTCCTGTTGGTGTGGGACAGTAGTCAAGACTGGAACTGCTCCATCTTCTCCTGGATCCTCCTTCAGCTTCTCTGACTCCTCATTCGGAGGTGTCATTAGATGTCCTCATTCCTGTTGTGATGTTCACTATTGATTGCTAACATGTACTCAGTGTGTGTGTGTGTGTGTGTGTGTGTGTGTGTCTGTGTTTGTGCATGTGCATGTATGCATGTGTGTGTGTGTGTGTGTGTGTGTGTTTAGCTCCATGACAAAGGGCCCAGACTTCTGCGTGACTAAGGTCAGAGCCAGGAACTGTCCTCATGCGCTCCAGCTTGTGCTTGTGGGTTCCAGCCTGTTCTTGCTCCTCCCACTTTACACTCTGCCTGCCTGCCCTAAGGACTTCAAGCTCCAGTATTAGATGCAATGACAGCAGCGTTACAGAGACTGTTTAACCAGCCCCCACAACTGCATAAAGTCAAACGAAGATATTTCTCAGGGGACCAGTCTTTCTGATTAAACCTTGACTGACACACCCAATAATCTATTATAAAGGTGTTTAAATTTTTCAAGTAGGTAGATTTTTATTTTTGCTATCCTTTTGCTCTTAATTTCTAAGTCTTACTGCATTTTGATCAATGATTATGCTTGGGTGAATACTGCTTCTTAGAGTTTGTGAAGATTTTTTTTAGGATCTAATACATGTTCAATTATTGTAACTGTTTCCACATATGTTTCAGAACAATGTGCAACCTCTGTTGAGTGCAAAGTTCTATATAATTTGTTACTATGCTGTATACTATGCCATATAAATTCTTCATGTACTTAATTTTGTCTATTTGATCTATTTCAGAGGGAAGTGTATATTAACATCTTATATATAATGGTTCTGTCAATTCTTGTATTCTAGCATTTTTGCTTTATACATTTTTGGAACTATATTGTTAGGTGTGTAAAAGTTCATGGCTGGTATAGCTTCTTGGTGGACTGTTTTTATTTCATTTTTATCAATATGAAATACTCATTTTTATCCCTTTTAATGTTTTTATACTATAGTAATATTTGCCATCCCTACCTAATTAGTTATTGAGATAATATATAAAGTTCTTAGTCTCATACCTGAGCAATAGTAAGCTGGTAAAAACGATAGTTCCTGCTATTATTATTATCATTATAATTATTATTATTCTGTGTCCTTCTATGTGCAGGTTGTCTGGACCCTTTGGGGGACAAAGAAGGAAAGAAAGGACTGAAAGAAAAGAAAGAGAGCAACTGCCTCTTAGGCACTGCATGGTGATGCTTAGAGCTTCTTCTCCCCTGAACAAGGTGACGGAAACTCCACGGAAGAGAGGTCCCAGGCTTGGACAAAGCACCAGAAAGCCTGCCAAGAGAGGTCTCCTAAGCAGCCAAGAGAATATAACAGAAACAGATTTTCTAGTTGGATTTTGGCCTTTCTGCTTTTGAGGCCTGGCTGAAACTCGGAAGGGAAAAAAGCAAAACAAGGCCAAACCTAGTATTAGATGTGTTCCTATGTTTGGAAGGTCAGAATGATCCCTTCAGAGATCCCCTTGAATTTTGGCTCATCTAGGATTATAAAAGCAATGTCCACAGCAGTGATGATTTTCCACCCTCAGTGGAATTCTTAGCTCTGCCAAATTGGATGTGTTTAAGGATGTGGTCTCATTGCCTCAACTCCCTACATCTGCATCCTTCAGGTCTGCTTTGTAGTTGAGTCCATCTCTGTTTCATTAGATGTCCTCATTCCTGTTGTAATGTTCACTATTGATTGCTAACAGGTACTCTGTGTGTGTGTGTGCGTGCTTGTGCATGTCCGTGTGTGCACACGTGTGTGTTTGTGTCTGTCTGTTTTGGAACTTCCAAATCAAAGTAGCCTTGCTAACTGGCTACTTGTTGCTTAAAATCTCTTGACCCCAAATCCCTTCCTCCACCTGCCTGAAATTCTTCACTTCTCTTTGCCTTACTGCCTGAAATTCTTCACTTCTCTTTGCCTTACTGCCTGAAATTCATAGAATCATAAAAGTTAAATCTTGAAGGTGCCTTAGAGATTAATTAGTCCAAGCATCTCACTTCACTGAAGAAGGAAGTGGAGTCCAGAGAGGTGAAGTGTTTTGCTCCAAATCACAAAATTAGTGAAAGGCAAAGTGAGACTAGAGCCCAGCTCAAAGCAACTAGGAAATGAGATTTGATGGTGGAATGGTTGTAAGGCGGGAAGTTGTATGGGAATCCAAGATGCTAGATGTCAGGATGAGCCTGGGTAGAATACTCAGGAAGAGGTTACTTTGGGCAGCATGGGGGTGGGAGAGAGTGAGTTCTAGGAGATGGGAATGAATGAAATGGAGGTTGGCAGGCACCAAAGACACATGGTCTCTGTTCTTCTGACCCTGCTACTAACAGTACAACATAGTTTGAAGAGTAAATCTCAAACTACAACAGCAGCACAGCAACAATATCTACAACTTTTATTTGTATACTGTTAAAAATTCTTCCATATCCATCACCATGTAAGCTCAGTCCATAAGAAGCAGCTATTAGTATTATCCCTAGTGTAGGGAAGATAAAATCAGGGCCCAGAAAAATAGGAAAATACTTGGAAATAGGTAATGTACCCTTGGGTGTGTACTGGATATGTTGGTTGTCCATCACTATTCCCCTCCTTTCTCCTTCCTAGCAGGACCTCGATTTTGTTCAGGTTTCCCTATTCCCCTCACATCCATGTGCCTTGGGGAAGATGACCACATCCCCAAGTTCTAGGGATGGGCTTGACTGGCTTAAGGGTAATTCCATCTCCATTTCCAGTGACTGGTTTGGGAATGGGCGTGGGATGCTACGTGGGCCACTGAGATGTGAGGAGAATCTATGTGGGGGGGGGTGTAGTGTTCAGGAAAGCCTTTCTTCACGCTTATGGGTGAGCACTGGAAACTCTTTCCCTGCCCACTAGATGGGAATGAGGAATCATGCAGTTCCAATTGCTACAGGACCACAAGGCAAGCAGGCTTCAGGATGGAGCTGACAGAAGACAACACGCCAGAAAAGTAGAAATAATCTGAGTCTTTTAGGATCTCATTGAGTTGCTGGAGCAACCAACCTGAGAGCTTGCCTTACTTTTGGTCTGGTGGTTAAGTGAGCCATTATGCTCCTTTAGAGACCAGCTTGGGGGAATTTCCTATTACCTGTAGCTGAAAACTTCTTCCAGCAGGGACAAGGAGGGGTTGAACCTCATGGCTGAGAATAAATTGAGCTTACTTCTGTAGAGAGTGACTCTTCTGGTCTTTTTGGTTCATTTAAACACCTCATTCTTCAATAAATATAAAGTACAATATGAAGAATCTATGGATCCTTAAATATACTGTTAGAGCCAGCATTCCTATATGGCCTCTAAAGGGTGCCAGGTTTGAGCCAGACTGTATTCAAACCCTGGATCCATCACTTTCCAGTACGTGACCTTAGGTAAGTTAAAAGCCTCTTTGTGCCTCAGTGTCCTCAACTGCAATATTGGGTTAGTAATAGTACCTACCTTATGGAGTTGTTGAGAGGATTAAATAAATTAGAGAGTTTAGAAATGTGTCTATATAGTAAAGATTCAAAACATTTTAATATTTTTATTATGAAGAGTAGAAAAGTAATTGAAAGAGACTTAATTATTATTAATAATATATACTAATGTGGTTCTGGTATATTTATTAATATATTACATGTCATGTGCCAAGCATATGAGTAAGTTCTTTACATATATTTTCTTTAATTCTGATAATGACTCTCTGAAGTAGGATTGATTCACTTCATTTCCAGTTGAGGAAACTGGTGTTCACAGAGGCTAGGTGATGTGGCCAAAGTTATACAGCCAGTAACTGCAGAGCTGGGATTTAAACCCAGGTGTAACCCCAGAACCCACCATCTTTCCATTCTACCATGCAGTTTCCAAGAGCATCTCTTAGTGAATCATCTTGGTGGGGAACAGTGAATTTAGGGTCAGAAGCAACCTTAAATAAGAGCAGGGAGAAAGGGGTTTAAAACAGAAAGTGTGTCACAAAAGCAACAGAAGTGTTTGGAAATGTTGGAGAAAGGCTCAGACCCATATCGAAGCTATCCCCTGAACTCCATGCTCTTTTCTGAATGGATAGAATTATAATAGGAGACTGAGCGGTGTTTCCTCTGAGTATTGTTTCACAGGTCTGAGAAGATGAATGGCACAAGGGATTCTTTCAGCCCTGCCATCTGAGAATGGAGAAGCAGGGAAGAAGAGAAGAGGTGGAATTAGAAATTCAAATGGCATCTGATGAAATCACTTTTGACTCCATAGTTATTAACCCCAACTTGTCTCATTCCTTTAAATCTTGAGCTCCCTCTCGAGTGTACTATACATTAAGTGCCAGAAATTATTGATTTCTTCTTTCATACAGCAAGTACCTCTCCCACCACTGAAATGGGAAGAAGCAGTAAATGCTGAGTAAGATGTTTCTCAGGAAAGACCAATACTGAACACATTGTAAAGATGAGGCAGAGTGATGAATATCTTTCCAAAAAATGGACACCTGCTGTAGGAAGGTCTGCTCTGGAGGATCTGCTAGGGAATTTTTTTACTAGGGGAGTTTGCCCCGGCACATTCACTCAAATAATAAAATGAGAATGGTGTTTGCAGAAACTTAAAAAGGTCTCGAAACTCCTTTCTAGTCAAAATAGAGTGTTGCAAAATGTTCCAGACAGCTCTTTAGAGCTTCATTTGAAGATGTTGACATAAGTCCAAAGCAAATCTCTGCCTTAAAAGTTGTATTGGTAGAATGATTAAGAGTTATGTGGTGTTCTTTGCAGAGAGGTGTTCATTTGATGAGGAACTGGGGAAAAGGTTTTTCATAACAGTATTATGGCAGCTTTTTGCAAGGACTTTAGTAAATTTTGCCTTCTGTCCTGGGTCAGGTTAACCACCTTTAGTTAAGATAATTAGTATTATATAAGATAAAGTTTGAGGCTTAAATCAACAAATTAAGTAGTGCTAGCAAGAAAAATTAAGTTAAACAACATATAAGTCATTTGGGATTTCCACAAGGGAGGTTAAATGTCCCAGTCATTCTATGATGGTGGTTCAGAGCCAAATATACATTGGCTCCCTTTGAAATGATTATCCCTGCCCTAGATTGCCTTAGTCCAGCAGACAAAGATTCCTCACTCCAACTCTACTACCACCATCTTAGTATACCTACTATTCTCTCTTGCCTAAACAACTACAATATCCTACCAATCGGTCCCCTACTTCCACTCTTAACCTCCCTACGACTCATTTTCACATTGCAACCATTCCGGTGTAATGAAATTGAAAATCTAACTGTGTCATTCTCCTAAATGAAGATCCTCCATTGTCTCTCCATTACCAATGCCTGCCAATGTCTCAGTGTTTTTTCAATGATCCCTTTCATTCTGTAAATTTCTCTTCAGATGACTGTGCTAAGAGAGTAGCATGCTCTAAGTACTGAACATAGCTTTAGAGAGTGTATTGTTCCTAGTGAGAAACAACATTGACAAAATTGATCTGACACCCATTTAATGAAAATATATACTAGTTACTGTGCAGTATGGCAATTAAATATAATCAGTGTATGAGTGTATCAGGGTATCAGGGCTCAGTCAGGAAAGTAGACCATCTCGAGTATTATGGAATAAAGAATGTATTCTAGGAATAAGACCTTTCACAATTATGGGGAAATTTGGGGAGGTAAAATTCAAGATGGGGAGTTGGAGGATGAGAGAAAATCACTAATCAACTCTCCTGGCACATTGGCATGGTTGGACAAATTACAGCATGCTAGGGAACTTGGGAAGCCAGGCATATCCAGCTGCTGGAGTGGGACTGGAGAGAGCTGATGGAGAAATCTATGGTAAGTTATGGACTTGGCATCTAATTGTGAGCCTGGGATTGTTAGTCAGCAGGGTCAGCAGCTAGGAGGAAGAGCTAGAGGTCGGAAGAGCCAGACTAATCTAGAACGCATCAGCACCTGTATATCTCTCATTGCATCCAACCACAACAACTTTCAGAGAGTACCGCTGCTTCATTTCTGCCTTGTAAATCTTGTTTAAAATTTTCTTTTGGGAAACTTTAATGTGGAACCATCAGGGAAAGAAACTGTGGAAAAAGTTGTTCTAGCTTTGCTTGGTCAATACAGTACAAACTCATCACACTTAATAAACATTTAGATAAATTACTAAATTATATTTCTTTTAAACCATTTAACCAAATGACTAGGTTTTGTCTTCTCACTCTGTTGATTCATGGACACTTTAAGCAGGAGCATTTTTATAGTTTTCCCTTATTTTATATATTCTTTCATGAATCACACTCACACACACTTAGCTCAAGCTGCTATAACAAAATACCATAGACTAGGTGGCTTAAACGACAAACATTTACTTCACACAGTCTGGAGGCTGGGAAGTTCAAGATCAAGGTGCTCTCTGCTGTGACCTCAGGTGTGTCACTAATTCTGAGCAGTTTGGTGTCCTGGCTCCCACTTCTAGATATCCCTCTGTGGTTCAGTGCTTGGTTATAGATGCTACATTTGCCACCATTTTGCCTCATAGTTCCTATCTCCTTTCTTGTGTTACTGGCCTCAGGTTGTCTGGGGCTCATGTTTGGATGCCCACTTCTATTTTGCTGCCCAGCACGGTTCTCAGACTCCCTTCTGTTCTAGTACCCACCTCAGCATTGTAAGGTGCAACATAACATAATTATATCCACTCAAGACAAAGGGTTTCTACACAGTAGCTGTTCTTTTCTTTCATTCCCAAGAACTGCCTCTATGGTTTACTTATTTGCTCTTATCCCACCATCTTTCTCTTTTAAAATCTGTGTTAGTTATTTATTGCTGCATAACAAGTGATCCTCAAGTGAAACAGCTGAAAATAACAAACATTATCTCACAGTTTCTGTGGGCTGGGAATTTGGGAGCAGCTTATCTTGGTGGTTGTGGTTCAGAGGGTCTCATAAGGTTGTAGTCAAGATATTAGCCATGACTGAAGTCAGCTAAAGGCTTGACTCAGCTAGAAGATCTAATTCCAAGATGACTCAGTCACACAGTTCAGTTGGCAGAAGGATTCAGTTCCTTGCTGGCTGTTGGTGGGAGGATTTAATTTCTCACCATACGAACTTCTCCATAGGGCTACTTGAGTGTCCTCATGACGTGGCAGCTGACTTCCCCAGGCGAGTGATCCAAAAGAATGCAAAGCGGAAGGTGCAGTGTCTTTTATGATCTAGTCTCAGAGGTTATAGATGATCACTTTTGCCAAAATTATTTGTTTGAAGTGAGTCACTAAATCTAGTCCATAGTCAAGGGGGAGGGAATTATGCTTCATTTCTTGAAAGGGAGAGTATTAAAGAATTTGTGGACATATTTTAAAACCAACACATGTCTCACCACACTATTGGGTTCCCTGAGCAGCTGCTCCCTGGTCCTCACCTACCTGGGATACTTGCAGGACTGGGATAGCAAATTCTGAACGAAGGGACTGAAATTTACCTCCACTAAGGGATGGTCACCTGACCACCATTCCCGGGCCTCTAATAACTGGTGGGAGGAGAGGGATACACAGTGAAGGAAGAAGGTAAGAGAAAATGGGCTCTGGGATCAGATAGATTGGGGTTCACTTTGACATTCTAACCTGGCTTAGGCAAGTCACTTAATTCAAGCCAATAAACGTTTTTTGAGTATTAATTGTGTGCTAAACACTGTGCTAGATACTGGGGACAGAGTGCTGAAAAAAATTCACTCTTGTGTTACTTAGAGTCTAGCTAAGCAGACAGACATTAAATAAGTCATTTCAATTGTGATGAGGGTTATGTGCTGTCAGAGCATATCCCAAGGGGATTTAGCCTTTTCTAAAGGGGAAGACCTCCTTGGGGAAGTAACATTTTAAGTTGAGATTTGAAAGATGATTAAAAGTTAACCAAGTGAGAGAACAAATGTTCAAAGGTCCTGAGGTACCAAGATCCCTGAACTTCCAAGGAGACAAAAGGAAGCTAGAGGGGCAGGAATGTTGATGGTGAGGGGACAGTGGGATGAGACAAGTCTGGAAACCTGGGTAGAGACCATACTGCCCTAAGTTTCAGAGGCCACGTTAAGGTTGGGGACCCATATCTTTAAGTTCCCAACAAAAGTCAAGCCAACTACTACTGTTTTCAGCGGAGGTATGCCTTGGTGAAATTTGTATTTTACAAAAACTTCTCAGCTTACACTACGGAGAATGAGTTAAAGAGGGACAAAGTGGATGTGGGGGCCTATTTGTGGGAGCACTGTAGGAGTCTATGTGGAGAGGTGATGATGGTAGTGGAGGTGAGAGACCATTAGGAGAGTAACAGGACTTGGCTAAGGACTGTGGGCTGGAGGCAGAGGAATCAGTGAACATTGTCCAAGGGGTGGATTTTTCAGTGGTGATGGTGGGTGCTGGGTGGGTGTTGGGTAGATTAGGCATTCTGTTTTAGACACATGGAGTTTTAGGGACTTGTGAGATATTTGAGCAGAAATGTTGAAAGGCCTGGAGCTCAGAGAGCGGGCTGCGCTCTGACAGTAGCTGTGAGAATCTAGACATACATGCCGTAATTTAAGTTCCTGAATGACTGCGACGGCCAGGGTTAGAGGGGAGCAAAAGTCCAGGGAACCCCAACATTTAAGGGCCAGGGAGAAATGGAGCCAGCAAAGGTCCCTGAGGAGAAATAGTGGGGAAGGGGGAAGGAAGAAAACCTGGAGAGTGTAGCGTCACTGAGCCAAGGAAACAGTGTTTCTAGAAGAAGCATTAAGTGGAATTACTGTTTTAATTAGGATAATTATAATCCATATCTCATAGGACTCTTGTGAGGATTGAATGAGATAACATATGCAAAAAATATTTTAGGAATTCATAGAGGCTTGTAAATGTTGGGTATCCTCTTTAGCAGAGGAATGGGAGTGTACAGGGGGGAAGGGCTGGGAGAAAAGGGCCAGGATGTTCCTTCTGAAGTAACTTCCCAGCACCTAATGCATCTAAAGCAAACTTAACAGTCAATTATTGACATTCGGGGCCAGCCAGCCTTTGATACAGTGCAGTGTAATTTTGGAAACCAAGAAGAACTCCCTTGCTCTTAAAAAAAAAAAATCTCTCTACCTGCTTAATATTGCTTAAAAATCCCTTCCAGGGAAGACCTAGAAACCATTTCATTCTATAATAAAAGGTTTTAAAATAAAAGGTTTTAAAACCTGAGGCAGTTACCAGAGTAATGTGAAAGAGACAGTTAAGTATAATTATGTTCAAATCCTTTTTTTTTTTTTGGAACTTCAGGAAGGCACCCAGAACCAGGAAGGAGCAGTGCGAGAGGGAGGGCTTGGACACTGATGGGAAACAAAAGAGGTGGGAGACACCCAAGGCAAATTTCACTGACTTCTCAGTCTCAATGATTTTGCTTCAGAAAGGATCTGTTTATCTTCATATCTGTCCAGAAATAATACAACTTTTGTGCAAATGTCTATTTTGTTCATCTGGGTTGCTGGTACCAGCCCTTAACTTAGGCAGAAACTATGCATCTCTCCTGTATTCTTCTCTGGCAGGTGTAGGTAACCTAATAATGTCTAGAATCTAAAATAGAACACATGCCCAACCCCGCCTAATTTAGGGTGCTGGTGGTGTGGACTGGACCCAGGGGTTACTGTGTTGAACCATTGCAAGAATCACTAGAGCTGGTCCTCTAGGAATTGTGGACCTGGGAACTGATTCTGGGAAACTGACCTCCTCTTCACATTCCCAGTGAGCACTCAGGAATGTGCTGGGTTCTTAGATTACTTGTACCTGGTGGGCAGGCAGGTCCTAAGCTAGAGTCTCCATAACAGAACAGAGAACTAAGAAAGTAATGAGCCCTGTTCCCCTCCTATGAGAATGGAAAGGGAGATACTGAAGACCCTGATGGGCTCTCAGACAATCTGGTGGTATCACTGCATGGGCAACAGGCCACTGAGGGTCAGGGAAGCCCCTCTGAAGGCTGGAAAGGTGCTGAGTTTGCATCTGTGTAATCTGTGTAATCAGTAGTGTCCTGTGTCAGGGCCAATGAGGACATATCTGTCAATCACCATCATCTGCACAATCAGGCTTTTATTATATGCAACTGTTCCTATTCGGGGGCCATCTATGCCCTTGCAGTACATTAAATCCATGAAGCTATTTGTTACAGTGGGGAGCTGAATAATTAACTGAAGCTGGCCCTTTAATTCAACTCAACTGTATTTGCAGCTATTAAGCACCCAGGATGTGCACTCCGATTGGAGGCCAGAGAAGCAAAATGGTCCTTGCCCTCAAGGGGGCTTGTCACAGTCCAGTTGGGAGATGTCAGGCTCAACTGATGACCCCTCCCCAGTGGCACAGTTCTCCCCCCCCCGTCACGCCTCTCTTCCCCACTGCCCACCCTACCCCAGCTCCTGGACTTGAGGCAGATCTGCTGAAGAAGCTCCAGGGGGCCTCAGGCTCACGCTGGCTGCTGGTCTGCTTCCTGCCTGAGCCCAGCTCTGGTAACCAGATGCTGCTGCCGTCTCCTCCGTGCCTCAGTACTGCCTTGGACTCTGTACAGTATCTGCAAGGCAAGCCTCTGATTTCTCCTTGTCAGGAGCAATGCCATCATCTCTCCATACTACTCTGGTATGAACTGCCCCCAACACACGTTACATTCTATGGTGCCAATGTCAACCTGGCCCACCCTATTTGTCACACCCTTGCTTTGCCTGCAGACTGAAATTCCCACATCTGTAGCTGGGTCTAGACCCCCCAGTATATGTACCTGCCCTCCTGTCCCCAATTCCAGTGAATAGACATAATTCCAGAATTTTCTCCCTTAATAATCAGTCCTACACCATTTCAGTTAATCACAGATGTGCAGCTGTATCTTGAGCTATGTCAGGAAGAAAGGAGTAAGAAAAAAGAAAACAAATGTAAGACAATGTGCATGTGAATGTGCAATGGAGGAACACAGGAAACTGAATGATTCCAAATGAGAATACAGTGGGTATTCGGCTGGACCAGACCTGCATATTCCTATAGAAGAGTTCATCATTCAATCACAAAGCCATATTATTTCTCAAGATGCAGCAGTAAGGTAAGAAAAAAGGGAGGAAGAACAGCAAAAAGCTGAGGGATTCAACTAAAGATCCCAAAACAAAGTGTTTGGCGAACTGTGCACCAAATTCCATACAAGTGAAGGAGAGAACTTCACCCACTGGTTGGAAGAATTCTCGTCTCATAAACACTTGAAATGCAAGGTCAAAATCAGGATTCATGAGACTTTCTCCAAGTTTCTTCATGTGATTGGCTGTACCATCCAGTCATCCAGACTAGAAATCTGGTGTTAAAACAATAATGAACAAAAAGACTTCAAAAATTGAGTGTAGAGTGGAAGGCATTATTGCCATTTCCTTCATGTCATTCGTATATCTGAATAAATAGAGGGTGTCTTTTTTTTTTTTTTAGAGATTGGAGTTTATTTATTTATTTATTTATTTTTGGCTGTGTTGGGTCTTCGTTTCTGTGCGAGGGCTTTTTCTAGTTGCGGCAAGCGGGGGCCACTCTTCATCGCGGTGTGCAGGCCTCTCACTATCACGGCCTCTCTTGTTGTGGAGCACAGGCTCCAGACGCGCAGGCTCAGTAGTTGTGGCTCACGGGCCTAGTTGCTCCGCGGCATGTGGGATCTTCCCAGACCAGGGCTCGAACCCCTGTCCCCTGAATTGGCAGGCAGAGTCTCAACCACTGTGCCACCAGGGAAGCCCAGAGTGTGTCTTTAACTGAGATCTCCCCCAAATCAGTGATCTCCTGTGTTTGACTCAGCCCGTCATTGATCCTGGACGGTGATGGTGGAAAGATTCTGTCATAGAGTGAATAAAGATTTTTTTTTCCTCTTCAGCCCTATTTCAGTTTGTCCTCTTTATCAAATACTTGGGCATTCGATTCTTGTAACTCATGAGTTTATCTTCTGGGAAAATTCACAGATCATATTTACAAATGGAAACTAATTTGCCGGTATTTTTTTCCCCTTTTTGGCATGCAAATAAACTGAATGTTCTGACAAACTCAGTATCTCTTGCTTTGCTGACTGCCTTGCCCAATATTTGTCTTCAGCAATTTCACCGCAGTTATTGTTTTCTCACAAAGAAATACGTCTCTTCACATTTAAGAGGCACAAATTGTTGCTCCCACTTTTCAAAGGAGCTGTGGTGTTTCCAGATTTAGAAAGACACTTCCAGCTGCCAAGCTCTGTCAGGCCCTGCCTTGGCTCCATGAGGAATGTTTCTGTTTTCCTTAGGCAAAGAAAAAAAGTAAAGCCCCCAAGTTATTTAAGCATTTTTTAGTTTCATTTAGAGGCTGAGAGAGGCAGTTATGTGAAAATCTGGAGGAATGAGCTTGGGTTGAGGATTTGGACTCAACTATCAAGTGTTGTACCTGGCTTTGCACAGTCTGGTTAAGCCTCTGAGCCTCTGTTTCCTTGTTGGTATAATGGGGAGGTTGAACTATGACCATTTTTGGAGTCTGTTCTAATCCTATAGTTCTATGATTTGATGTATTATTCTCCTTTATTGTTACCTGTGTATACCCTCTCCTTTTTGTATGTGTATACCCTCTCCAAAGGAGGGAGACAATGTTTTACTGTAATGAAGTGGCCAGGGACAATAGGAATGTACTATTAGACAATGCTTGTCTCTCTGTTGAGGCCGTGGGGAATGACAAGTGGTTAATACTGGGACAGGAAAAGAAGCAGGCTTGGACTGGAGAGGCAAGGACTTCCTCTCCTCTTTGGAAACCTGATCTGATTGTTCATGGAAGAGGTCTGATTCTGGATATATCTTGTGGTTACTTTGGAACCTCTACTGACACGGTCACTCAGGTTCCACAGCATTCCTTAGCAGGGGAGGATTTTTGGTATGTGGATGTTTCCCTACAGATCTGTAACACTGGTGCCTCATGCACCCGAGGTGGACGAGGTACTGGGAGAGAGGAATGTTCTCATCCACGCTGTACTCTGAGAAACTGCTGCCAAGTTGGTAGTAAACCTCGGATTCAATGGTGAGTCCTCAAGGCACAGGGCTAGAATTGCAACACTGGCTTTGGTAGCAAGGTGGCCACATTAACTTCAACTTTTTCTGCCATGGACCTCAGCCTCTGTAGCACTTCTTTTGGTGAAAGAATTTGATGGACTCCCTGTTTTCAGCAGCTCTACAGTGAAGCCATGGC
Organism: Eubalaena glacialis; assembly: GCF_028564815.1. NCBI lineage: Eukaryota > Metazoa > Chordata > Mammalia > Artiodactyla > Balaenidae > Eubalaena > Eubalaena glacialis. The sequence goes on from NC_083729.1 coordinate 40,472,029, forward strand.
TGGAGCAACAGTGGAGGAGAACAGTTTCTTCTGGCAGTCAAATGGATTTTCTTTGATGTGATCTGGGCAAGCACCTGTGGGTTTCTTGAATGTATCACAGACAGGAAACCCTAGGAGAGGAGAATGGATTTCCTGCCATTCTGGGAGTGCAGAATTGTATTGATTTGAAAAGAGATACCATCTTATTTTGAGCTGCAAATGGGTGAAGTAGGACATTTCAATTATACCATATTTTTTAGTTTCTCCTACAGATAACAATTACTCAATAAATGTGGACTGACTGAATGAATAAATGAAACTGATGTCAAATAGAAACTGAAGATAAAGAAATTCTGCTTGGAACTTCCCTGGTGGTCCAGTGGTTAAGACTCTGTTCTTCCACTGCATGGGGTGCAGGTTTGATCCCTGGTCAGGGAACTAAGATCCCACATGCCACACGGCACGACCAAAAAATAAAAATAAATAAATAAAGTAAAACGAATTTTTTTTAAAAAGTGAATTAAAAAAAAAAAGTTCTGCTTGGCCATTAGCTGTTTGTCTTGAGTGATCCTCTAGGTATGGTTGGTGTTGAGCAATGAATGGGTGGAGTGAGAATTGGCCCATTTCTTCCCTCAGAGGTTTTGAATTTACTCCTTCATTTCTTTTTTTTTTTTTTTTTAATTAATTTATTTATTTATCTATCTATTTTTGGCTGTGTTGGGTCTTCGTTTCTGTGCGAGGGCTTTCTCCAGTTGCGGCGAGCGGGGGCCACTCTTCATCGCGGTGCGCGGGCCTCTTACGGTCGCGGCCTCTCTCATCGCGGAGCACAGGCTCCAGACGCGCAGGCTCAGTAATTGTGGCTCACGGGCCTAGTTGCTCCGCGGCATGTGGGATCTTCCCAGACCAGGGCTCGAACCCGTGTCCCCTGCATTGGCAGGCAGATTCTCAACCACTGCGCCACCAGGGAAGCCCTACTCCTTCATTTCTGAGCAGATGTCAATCAATCTGAGAATTCCTTTTCCTTTTCTTTCCATTTTCTCCCATTTCTATCTCCATTCTTTCACTTTCTCCTCTCTACCATCTTAGTCTTCCACTTTTAAAAACAATGGTCAAGGACTTCCCTGGTGGCGCAGTGGTTGAGAGTCTGCCTGCCAATGCAGGGGACGTGGGTTCGCGCCCTGGTTTGGGAAGATCCCACATGCCGCAGAGCAACTGGGCCCGTGAGCCACAACTACTGAGCCTGCGCGTCTGGAGCCTGTGCTCCACAACAAGAGAGGCCGTGATAGTGAGAGGCCCGCGCACTGCGATGAAGAGTGGCCCCCACTTGCCACAACTAGAGAAAGCCCTCGCACAGAAACGAAGACCCAACACAGCCAAAAATAAATAAATAAATTAATTAATTAAAAAAAAAAAACAAACAATGGTCAAGAGGACAGAAGGTTAGGGTTGAAGTAAATGAATCAATTTCTAGACTGAGCCTGGGAGAATTCCTTTGCGTATCCCCCCTACATACACCTTCAGCCCCGAGATGGTGAGCAGACAACAAATTCGAAGATGCTCGAAATCTCAGTCCGGTATGTTCAGGGCGCCGAGTCATTTCAACCCCTTAGTGTTGTGCCATACTAAGGGAGTTCCAAATGCAGACTGTTTCTTCAGGGTTACCTATTTTTGTATAACAAACTACTGAAAAATTTCGTGGCTTGAAACAACAACCATTTTATTAGATTTCACTATTTTGTTGGCTGGAAATTTGGCAGTTCTCAGGCAGGTGATTCTTCTGCTCCGCCTGGGGTTGCCTGGGATTGCTCAGGGTATTTAGCTGCAGTTGGTCTCATCTGGAGGGTCCAATGTGGCTTTCCTCACATTCCTGGCCCCTTAGTGGGAATGGCTCTGGCTGGAAAGCTTGCTTGGCTGTCCCCTCCCTGCATAACCTCAGGGCCTTTCCACATGGTCTCTCTAGCAGGGCAGCCAGACTTCTTATGTAGCTACTCAGGGCTCCAAAAGAGCAAGAAGGAAGCTGCCTGTTTTCTTAAAAGCCAGCCCCAGAACTAGCATAGCTTCCCTTTTGCTGTTCTCAGACGGTTAATTTTATGTATCTACTCGACTGGGTCATGGTATGGCCAAATATTTGGTTAAACAGTATTTTGGGGTGCGTCTGTGAAAGTGTTTCTGGATGAGATTAGCATTTGTATTAGTAGACTGTGTATAAACCAGTTCATCCTTCCCAGTGTGGGCACCATCCAATCCGTTGAAGGCCTGAATAGATCAAAAGGGCAGAAGAAGGGAGAACTCACTCTCTCTGCCTAACTGCTTGAGCTGGGACATTGGTCTTCCCCTGCTCTTGGATTGGGACTTATACCATTAGTGCTCCTGGTCCTCAGGTCTTTGGATTCAGACTGGAACTTACACCACTGGCTTTCCTGGGTCACCAGCTTACAGATGACAGATGTTGACACTTCTCAGCCTCCATAATCATGTGAGCCAGTTCCTTATAATAAATCTCTCTCTCTCTCTCTCTCTCACCATATATATATATCTCCTATTGGTTCTGTTTCTCTGAGAACCCGGACTAATACAACTGTGCCAACTGAGCATCAAGGAGAAAGGAAATGGAGCCCACCTCTCTATGGAAGGAATGCCAAAGAATTTGCAGCCATCTTCAACCCACCACGCACAGCTGGAATTGCCCTCTGCTGGGAATCAGAAGAATGAATCTACGATTCTATGTGCCAAGAGATACCTGGCATGGAAACATCTAGGTTCACTGAATCAACACTGTGGCTACCCTAATGGAATGAAGCAGTGACTTGTGTGCCATTAGATACTACACACATATCTACAAAAGGTTCTGGCTCTAAAAGCCAAAATTAAGAATTTTAAAAGGGCAATCCCTAGTATTAGGCTTTTGGATGATTTTCCTTTTGACCTCTGAGCTGTGTTTCCTCTTGTTGGCAGTGATAGAGAGAAACATCGATCCTTAGCCTGAAACATTCTCCAGTGTGACCTCGAACCTTCATTCCATTCTATACTGCTAAACTCAACCCCACTTTTTGATAAAACCAGCAGACATAAGAACTCCCAATTATAGAGTGCCTGGCATGCTAGACTTTTTCTCCAGTCCTCCAAGTAACTGTGCATGTTCCATGTGCTAGCCCCATTTTGCAGATGAGGGAACAGCAGCTCAGAAAGGTTATGGAACCAGTTTGAGGTTATGTAGAAAGTGGTACATTTGCTGTTTAAACCAAGGCCTGCTTGGCTCCAAAGCCTCTTTCCTCTACCCTGTGTGATTTTTGGAAAATCAGAGCACCTTATAAAACATCCATCATGTACTGCTCGAGAAAGCACAGAGCCAACGAGGCCTGACTGAGCAGCCAGCAAAAATTCCGCAGCTCAGTATTGTGCTCAGTTGCCATCCCACTGAGCCTATTGCTGGGCTACCAACATGTTTTCATTCCAGCTGCAGCCCTCTTGAAGAAATATCGATATACACAAAAGCATCAAGGTGCAGAGTGATTTGTCCTTTTTCAGAAATGTTTTCTTTTTATAAAATATCTCTCTGCTAAATGCCTTTGAACAGAGAGACCTCCTAGGGTTATTTAAGGAATAATTCAGTATGCAAAGAACTGTGAAAAAGACTTCACCTGGATATTATTCCCCCTCACAATACCTATCTGGGTTAGTCTGATCTTGGAAAAGCTGGTATGAAAGGAAATGGGAAGGTTGCTGGTAAGGCTGGGAGAGTCACCAGGCTCCAATGTTACCAGATCCTAAGTGAAGGCACGTGAAGGGAGGGTGGGTGGAAGGGTCCTAGATGATTCTGTCATCTTAGGAAGGTTTGCCACGGCTGCTGGGGAGTCCTCAAGCCAAAACTGGCCATCAGATGAGTATGTATCTTCTAGAAATGGGCTTCTCTCAGAATCCCTGAGATTCAGTCCCTGGCTGGGAGCGGCCTGGGGAATGTGTGGCCTCGATGCCGAGGCAGTGATGGATTTCAGCGTGTGGCAGTTGGGCCCTTGGTCAATTGAGCTCCCCATAACTGGACGCCTATCAGGTTCATTCTCATGGCTGCCACAATAACACTGTACTGAGCATACATAAGATAATTCATAAATGCATGTGGGAACACGGTCTCCAAAGCAGTCTTCTAATACTCTGTGCATTTCCTACTTCTGGGCTTTTGCTCAAATTTTCCTCTGCTTTGCTTGCTTTTCTCTTCATATCTACATTCAGGAGTCAGCTCAGATCTCACCTCTAAAAAGCCTTCTCCAATCCCCACTTGCAGAATCAATCTTATGAGTTCTTCTTCTAGGCACACATGGCACTATCTCTATATGTTTATCATTGGATCTAACATAGACTAATGTACACTAGAATTACTCATTTGCATATATGAGGTTCTGGGGACCTAGGGTAATGTCTTACTTTTTGTGCTGCCCCCCAGCATAAGGTTTTGCACATAATAGGTACTTAATAATTAATTGTTGAATTTGTTGAGATTCTTGCAACAGGATGTACCTGAACATATCTTTAGGAAGAAGTGGTGGTACAGTTCTGCCCAGAATCTCTTACGAGAACCTCATATAGTACGTCACAAACTGAACCCCTTATCTGCTCCCCAAATCTACCTCGTATCTGTTATGTTGGTGCCCAGCACTCATGCTCTAGTCCCTAAGCCAGACAACCTCAGCATGCTCCTGGGCTGCTGCCCTGGGTCACACCCAGTCTTATGGGGGCTACTTTGGAAGGGTCTCTCTATCTTCTCTCCATCCCTGAGGCCTCCATCCTCTCTCACCTAGACTGCTGTCCTGGCTTCCTACTGGCCTGTTCTGATATCTGTCCTCCCTCCCAGAAGCCTCTCCATTGTCCCTTGAGTCAGGGCTGGGATTAGGGTGCAGTAAGTGAGGTGCCAAAAGCATGAAATTTAAGGAGACACTACTCTCAGGATTCTGCAAGTGCTGAGAGTGAAGGCTTCCTTAAATTTTGCTTCATAGGTGACTCATTCCCCTCACTCTAGTCTCAGGCCTGCCCAGAGTCCAACTATAGTAATGACTGCCTTTACTGAAAGTCCTTCTAGCAATCCTCACTGCAGTGTGTCCCAGACATGGCTCTGCATTACTTGCAGACCCTGGTGAAGATACAGACTCTTTGACCCTTCCCCAGATTGAATCAGATTGGTAGTAGATAGGACTCAGGAATCTGCACAGTCAGATTTGGGAATCACTGGCTTATAGTACCAAGTCCAGACTCTTGGACTAACATTTACAGTTCTTCCCAATCTGGCACCTGCCTGCTTCTGGCTTCATTTTCAGTCCGTTTCCTCTAGGCAGGCACCCCATGAGCAGATCACACCAAACCACTCACTGGACCCAAGTGTGCCCTGCATCTTGTGTCTTTGTGCCTTTTCCTGGGGTTGCTCCCTCTGCCTAGCATGCTCCTCTCACCCTTCCCTGTTCCCCTAGGCAAAATTCTACTCATTCTTCAGGATCCACTTCAAATACCATCTTATCTCTGAAAACTTTTTGGATCTTCACTTCTTTAATAGAATTCAGCCCTTTAATAGAATTATTTCTCCATCTCTGCTGTTGTGTAGGTGTACATCAGCAGCGCATCTCATGCTGTGTCACATTGGTTCCATGAGGGCCCCTGTCCCTGCCCTGGTTCTGGGCTCAGGATCTGCTTATTTATGTTGGATCTGCAGCACCTCATACCTTGCCTGGAGCACAGTGAGCATCTATTAGTTGTTTGTTGAATTGAATGGAGATAGGTACTAACTAGTTAAATTTAACTTTCCATAGCACCTAACATAATGCCTTGAACATAAGTATTTAAAAATATTTTTTGAGTGAATAAATGGACAAAGGAATGAATATGGGCCAGAGTTTACTATCACCATTTAGCCACTTCCAGGGAACTTGTGTGTCTTTCAGTAACACACAGTAGAGCTCAAATGTCAGTGTGCATAAATAAGTCATCTGGGGTATTATTAAAAATACAAACTCCTGGCCACACTCCTAGAGATGCTCATTCAGTAGGTCTGGGTGGGGTCTAGGAATTTACATTTGTAACAAGCATCTTGGGTAATTCTGAGACAGGTGTTTGGTCCACAGGCCACATTATGAGAAACACTGCAGGAGGCATTTGGTGTTCAGCAGGTGGTGTTCGCTCTCTGGAGGGATTCTCAGATAATCTATCTTGAAGCTCAACCCTTAACATTAGAGATTGTGAAGTCTTGTCAGGAGGACATGGTAAAAGCAGCAAGTCTGATCTGGCATCTGATGGGCATACAGACTATGAGAAGGCCATTCTTGGGACACTCTTTGGATCCTGCAATAGCAAGAAGAATAGCAGGCCCTGTGAGCTTGGTTGCAGAGACCCTGGTTTTGGTCTCGTGGCTGCTCTCCCCTGCTCTGATGCACATCTCTGTTCGGAAGCTCTCATTCTCAGCACTGGCTGGGTCTGGCTGATTCCCTGGCTTGCTCCTATTCTCTAGGCACAGCTTCTGTGGTGGTTCCCACAGGGCTACTGCCTTTTTCACCATCATACTTCCTCCAGTCTCACCTCCAAAGGGTGAATCAGGTAGGTCTGGTGGAAGGAGGTCAGGAAGCCGAGCCTATAGCTCTAAGTCGTGGTCTGAACTCTGCCACTAACGACCTACCAGACTTACCACAGCTCACTTAACCAAAGTCAGCAGGCACTTAATGAGCACCTGCTATTCACAAAGCAGCATTTGCAGAACCTCTAGGGCTCCAAATTTCAGGTGTGACATCCCTTGCAATTCTAGCTGCTCCAAACTGAGTGTAAAGCCAAGCAACCCAATGAAGTCTTTTTCAGTTTAAACTTCCCTTGAGGACCAGGGACAGAAATGTCCTCTCAGAACAAAATAGTAAACAGAATGTCGTTGTTGGGAATGGGAAGTCCATGTCCCCTCTGCAAGATCCCTTGAGAGAGTTAATGATTAGTCCTCATCCTCTCTTCTTAATCTTAATCATATTATTAACAAATAGAATCCAATAGTCCATTAAAAAAATACACTGTGACAAAGTGGAGCTCATTTCAGGGTGATTCAATTTTAGAAAATCTATTAGTGTAACTCACCCTATTAATAGTCAAAGGAGAAATGTCACAATTACCTTCGAAAATACAGAAAAAGAATGTAATAAAATTGAACATACATTTAGAGTAAAACAATAACAATAATAAAAGTTAACATTTATTTTGCCCTTGTTCCATCCTGGGCACTGTCTGACATGCTCTGTATGTGTTTTGTCATTGAGTCCTCACCATCACTCAGTGATGAAGGTACTATCTATCAGGCTCCTTTTATAGATCGGGGAAACTAAATCTTAGCAAGTTTAAGGATCTTGTCTCAGGTCACATAGCTAGGAAGTGGGCTGTATAGAGCTAGGAAGTGGCATTCTTAACCACTGTGTCAAAATAGGAAAATAGGTATACTTCCATAATACAATAGATATATGGTTCCAAATCATAATTCAACATCATGATTAACAGGAAAACAATGGAAACATTTCCACTAAAATCAGGAACAAGACAAGTGTGTCCATTGCCATTGTTATTACCTAACATTTTTCTAGAAGAGCTAGCTAATGCAGTTACGTAAGAGAACCAATTAAAGGTATAAATATTGTAAGAAAGGAGGCAAAATTCTACTTACTGCAGATGATATGACAATATACCTGAAACCCTAAGAGAAACAACAAAAAGCACTAGAAACAATGTGAGAATTCAGGGAGGTAGCCACTCACATATTTAATATTAAAAAAAAAAATTTAGTAACGTTCCTGCATGCAAAAGGCAACCAGGTAGAAAATTTAATGGAAGAAAAAAATCTTATTCACAAAAGCAATGAAAAACTGAAATACTTAAGAATAAGTTGACAGGGACTTCCCTGGTGGCGCAGTAGTTAGGAATCTGCCTGCCAGTGCAGGGGACACAGGTTCGATCCCTGGTCCAGGAAGATCCCACATGCCGTGGAACAACTAAGCCCGTGTGCCACAACTACTGAGCCTGCGCTCTAGAGCCCATGAGCTACAACCACTGAAGCCCGCGTGCCTAGAGCCGGTGCTCCGCAGCAAGAAAAGCCACCGCAATGAGAAGCCCGCGCACCACAACGAAGAGTAGACCCCGCTCGCCACAACTAGAGAAAGCCCACGCGCAGCAGTGAAGACCCAACACAGACATAAATAAATAAATAAATACATAAATAAGAATAAGTTGACAAAATTGTATCTACTATATTATATGAAGAAAAAGCATAATACTGAGTGGCTTGAAAGAAACCTTGAATTCATCAAGAAACAGTTCCATTTTTGAGTGGCAAAACAAAAGAATACACAGTTTCAATTCCATCTTCATTATGAACTCAATGCCATTCCATCAAAGTACTAACTGAATTTGTAAAAGAACTTGATGAAATTTAAACTTTATCTAGAGGAATAAACTTGTAAGAATAATCAGGAAAATTATGAAAAGTAAAGGAGGGAAATAAGCCCTTTGAGATATTAGGGTATATTATAAAGTATAGTAACTATAATAGAGTGGGTCCGATTTAACAAGACACTGGCAAGACAATGAAACCAAATAGGATGGCCCAGAAATAGATCCCCAAACATGCAGCAATTTACACACAATGCAGTAAGTGATATAGGTATCATTTCCCATCTATGGGGAAAATAGAGCAACAGATAGTCTTGATAGCCATTTGGAAAAATAATAATATTAGATGCTCACCTCACTCCTTGTACTAAAGTGTATGTCAAAGGGATCAAAAATATAAATGTACAAATGAAGCCATAACTGTATTAGAAGAAAATATGGGTATGTATTTTTATAATCTCAGGATAGATAAGGCCTTTCCAAGCATGAAATTTCCTAGATTATAGAAAGGGAAAAGTAACTATATGAAATAATAAGCTTCTGTGGTTAAAAGCTACTAACTTCCAGTTATAAGATAAGTAAGTCCTGGGGAGGTAATGTATAGCATGGTGACTATAGTTAGCCACTGTATTGTATATTGAAAGTTGCTAGGAGAGTAGATCTTAAAAGTTTTCATCACAAGAAAAAAAGTTGTAACTATGTGTGGTAATGGATGTTAACTAAATGTATTGTGGTAATGGGTTCACAATATATACATATAACAGATCATTGGGTTATACCTAACCAAATACAATGTATATGTCAATTATATCTCAATAAAAAAGCTACCATGCAAAGACGGAAGTAAAAGACAAGTTGGAGGGAAATTACAACATATATAACAAGCAAAGAATTTATTGATTTCTCTAGTAAGCAGAAAACACTTAACAAGAAAAAGGTGAACAATGAAACAGAAAAATGGACAAAAGATAATAGAGGCAAATCACAGAAAAAATGCAAATAATCAGTAAAGCAAGGGGAAATTTGCTCATTTCACTAGTAATTAGAAAAATGCAACATAAAATAATGAGTTACAGATTTTTATTTATCACATTAGGAAATAATTAAAAATTGATAACATCCACTGTGGGTGAGAAGATGAGAAACTGACACTCTCATAAATTATTGACGAGAATCTAAATTGTCATAATATTTCTGGAAGAAAATTTGGCAGCATCTACTAAAATTTTCAAAGCCTTTAGGATGTTATGGGTTAAATTGTGTCCTTCTCCACCCAACCCCTCAAAAAAGAGATATGGTAAAGTCCTAACCCCAGCACCTCAGAATGTGATCTTATTTGCAAATAAAGTGGTTGCCGATGTAATTAGCTAAGATTAGGTTATACTGGGGTGGGGTTGGCCCCTAATCCGATATGACTGGAGTCTTGCAAGATGGTAGCCATGTGAAGACAGACACAGAGGGAGAATGCTATGTGATGCTGAAGGCACAGATTGGAGTTATGTAGCTGCAAGGCAAGGAACACCAAAGATTGCCAGCAAACTACCAGAGGCTAGTATGAGGCAAGGAAGGGCTCCCCTACAGGTTTTAGAGGGAGCGTGGCCCTGACATCTTGATTTTGGATTTCTATCCTTCAGAGCTATGAGACAATACATTTCTGTTGTTTTAAGTCACCCAATTTGTGGTACTTTGTTACAGCAGCCTTAACAAACTAATACAAAAGTCACATTCCACATCTAAGAATTTATTCTACCCCAATACTCAATTATACCTATGCAAGGTGTCCATTTCATTGTTGACTGTAATGTTGAAAAACTGGATACTATTCAAATATCCATCAGTAGAGAACTGTTTAAATAAATTATGATGCTTCCTTAATGGAATACTGAACTGTGGTTAAAAGCAATAAAGTAACTAAAAATGTATGCATTCACAAGACATTTAAAATTAATTGGTAAGTTGAAAGATCAAGTTGTAAGGCACTTGAGTAGTGTATGATACTAAATTTATCCTTTAAAAGTCTTAATAACAGGGTAGTATGTGGATAGAAAAAACATTTATGTACTTTTCACAAGTAGTTATTTCACGGCGAAGGAGGAGATAAAAGGAGGGGCTCTCATTTTCCACATTGCATGTATCTATAAGATTTAAATATTTTAAAATTGGCATGTATTGCTTTTGTCTTCAGAAAAATCGTGTTATTATAAATACTGTGTGGGAAATTCATATCTCACCTTAGCATTCTTCTGAATTTTCAAATCAACTTCCTTGGAGCAGTTACAATAATTTCTCACCTTTCCAGAATTCAGCTGACAATCTCCCAACATAGAAAGTAATACAGAAAGTTGGCCTGAATGAAGAAATTTGGTAGGACTCAATAAAGTCCTATTTGCTGCCCCTTATGTCCTCCGTCAGAGCCTTTTTACCTTTACTTTACATCCTAGTTATTCTAATTTCCAGAATGTAGCAGTTTAAAAGAGAGAGAAGGGACTGCTAGTGTTAAGTACACTGACAATAGAGAGGGAGGTTTTCAGGAAAACTATAAAAAGCCATTACAAGGACTTACATGTATATAAATCTGGGTCATTTAATATAGGAATCAAGCATCTTACTTGTCTCAGCAACCTCTGAGGTCATCTTTCTATTGAATTTCTATTACAAGTCAATGTAATAGATTATAATATTGTGACTCAGTCAAGAAAATGTTAACTTGTGTCCATTGTTTAAGAACCCAAGGAATAGTACAAAATATTTGGTGTAGATTTCCATTTGAATTGGTTAAAATAAAAAGTTTGGGGCTTAAAGAAGTAAATTCTCAATTATCTGGGAAGTGTCCACCACCAAGAAAGACTCATTATCCAAGCGTTCTGGATAATCAAAATTTTCCTCTCTTTTCTTCCTAGAGCATTTAATCAAGGCCACCCACAGCTTAGCGGCTTTAGAAGTCTCCAGCTGGGCCATTTTCTCACCAGCAGAGTAAACAGGGAAGAGACCGACTGGGAGGATGGGGTGCTAGGTGTGGCTTCACTTGGGGCCCTCCCCTGAGATAATGGGCAGTGAGGGGGCTGCAGGGGTTGGGGCTTGCACTGGGAATTCTCCACCCCACTCTTAGACTCCCCTCCCCTAGCTAAGCCCAGAAATGATTGGTTAGGCTCTAAAATAAATAATGCTTATTAAGCCTAACTTGCATGTAGTACAAAAACAATTATGCAGATCATTAAGACAGATCAACTTTGCTATAAGTGTTTCTTAATTTCAGAAACGACTCTTCATTCCTCTCCACTTTCAGAATTCCTTGTTTTCTAGTCATCTAGGCTGCTTTAACCACCTCCCTCCACGGCAGCATGGTTGCAGTTGCTGTAATTAGGCCAAAATATATGTGCTACATTCCCCATAACCTCCTTGTTCTAGAATTAGAGCTAAGATTTGTCAGGCTGAAATTCAGTGTATAATTCACTTTTTATTTCTTCTCTTTCTCTCATCTCTTTTTAAAAAGCTGGTAACCAGCATTAAAGACAATGTGGTCAGTATCCTTACAACTAAAATATAGCTTCATTTCTGCTCATGGAAATATGTAGTCAATTAGCCATAATGTGGTCCAGTCTCCCTTTGATATTCTAAAATAAAAACATTCCAAGTTATTTACTTGAGAAGAGCTGTTTCTAAGCACGCCCAGTAGCTGCTGTTTTTAATAATGCTGCTTTTAATGGGTGTGGGCACTCTGGGTGGAGGGAGGATGTGTGGCTCAAAGTTCTGAACTATTATCACTGGATTTTTTGGAGCAATAAACATGAGCGCTTACACCTAGATAGAACTATTACCGAATAGTATTCATCCACACATATTTAACAATTTTTGTACTCCTTTCTCTTTTCAGGCCAGGGTAGAGAAGCAGGTGGAGGTGATCCATTGCAAAGATGCCTTGACCTGGAAATTCTCCCCACAGGAGCAGAGGAGAGAGCTGCCTTTTATATAGCATTGTCTGAGGAGTAGTTCACAAATGCTTATTCTTGGACATGGCAGGGCCAGATGCCGAATAATCTCCTGGAGAATATTAATTATAAAAACCAAGCAAAACAAAACCCCTGGTTCTACTCTAATTTGGAGGGAGTAAGGCTGGGATGTAAGAGAGATACAGGTGGTAACCACTGATTTGGAAAGCAAGGTCTCTCATTTGTACTTAGATGTTTGGGCTCTTTAGCATTTCCCCAATATGTGATTTCTAGAAAATCAATCAACTTTTCTGAGCCTCACATTGACCATTTATAAGATGACAATGATATCAGTAAGTCCTACATCAAAGGACTGTCTTGAGAATCAAGTGAGACTAGGGAAGCAAAAGCACCTGCCAAGTATTAATCTGTCAAGTACTTTGTAATTTTGGCCAAACTTAGATATTTAAATCCTAGTAGAATTTGTGCTAAGTGATTTGGGAGATAAAAAAGAACGATCATATGGTTTGGGAGGAATTTTAAATCTAACTGGAGAGACAAGGTACAAATAAAATGGCATAAAAACTACATCTAATAGCATATTAAGTCACTAAAAAGCATTTTTAGTATGTACTGTGGGCTCTGTGCTAGGCTAGATGGTATGGGTGACTGAGAAGTATAATATACAACACGGATATTTTTCTGAAAGGGCTCCAAGTTTTGATGGAGAGAAGAATTTCCTCTATAACAGCAAATAACAGGAAGACAATAGAATCAAAGTAACTTCTAAATTTTAGAAGTTAACTATTTTCTGCCTGTAAATAATTACTGTAAAAAGTTCTGAAGAAAGAGCAGTAGGAATTACTGTAGTCCAGGAAGAGATGGAATGTAGCTGGGCTGGGAGTTAGAACAGAAAAGGGAAAAGAGAGAGGGTCATTGGCTAGAGGAGCAGCAAATTTCAAGCATAGAGGCAGGAAGGAACATGGAGTGACGAGCACCAACAAGGAGATCAGCCTGATTGCAATGGTGGGGCACATTACAGAGGGCCTTAAAAGCTCAGCTGAGAATCTTGTACTTGATACATCTGTGCATATTTTGTATACATGACAGGGGCCTGTTTACAAACCTATACTTGAAACTCTAGGACTGTGCTGTCCAATATGACAGCGACTAGTCACCTATGGCTATGGAGCACTTGAAATGTGGCTTGTCTGAATTGAGACGTGCTGTAAGTGTAAAGTGCATACTAGATTTCAAAGATTTAGCACCAAAACTAATCTCATTTAAATGTTTTATATTGATCATTTGTTGAAATAATAGTATTTTTAATATAGAGTTAAGTATTATTAGAATTAATTTCATTTTTTTAGTTTCTTTTTTTAAAAAAATGTGGCTGCTAGTTTCTATTAGATGGCACTGTTCTAGAATGTCAGAATTCTTTAAAGAATCTTATTTGCATGAAGAGCCAACAGACACAGGAATCCCGGGAGAAACACAGAGGTTTTGAGGGGGATGGCTGGGGAGATGCCCAGGAAGCCAGAAGTAACAGTATTGCATTCCCCATCACCCCGCACACATCAGAAAGAGGCATGGATGCACACTGAAGTAGGAGAGAGGCAAGGCTGCAGGACTTGGCCCTGAAATAGTGCATAAAGGTTGGTATTAAGGAATTTTTTCATGTGCAACACTAAGGGGTATCCTTCAAAGAGAATAACCACTTAGAAATTGAGAGATCAAGTAACATAGAAGAGTTGTAACAGGAGTACTTATGTTTAAGGACCAGAGCAGTAAAAGTTGTAAGGCTGAATGAGTGATGGAGACTTCCCCCACCTTAGGAAAACATCACTGGTGGCTACATGGGACACATGCTCTACTACTGGGCAGGGCCTGGGGAGTAGGATAGCCCCTGGTGAGAAGAAACAGGGGTAGCAGTGGCTCCAGTTACCAGGAGGCAGAGTGATGAGCAACAGCTCTGCCCAAAAACATCAATTTTCTCCAAAGAGAACGAGCAAGATCCCAAGAGGAAAGAGAGAGGTTTCTAACAGTTTGTTTAGGCCCAGAGTCAAAAGTGATTTCTATTGTTACATAGATAGGTAGATAGATAGATAGATAGATAGATAGATAGATAGATAGATAGATAGACTGATAGATATAAATGTATGGGTATCTATCTATCTATCTACCTACCTATAAATGTCTGGGTAACAATAGAAATCTATATCTATATCACATCTATACATCTGATATCAGGGAAAAGGTTTTGTTATCTGTAATATGACTGTGCCCCAAAGAAAGTGAATTATGTTAATGAAGAGGCTTTTGTTTTCCTGAACATTTTGATGAATATGCTAATACAAAGTTAGGGTAGAATCTAAGCCCTACTTCCTACTTCCCCAACCACTCTACCCTCATGTAGGGTCTGGATATCAGCGTTACAGTTTCAGAGAGAGGGAAACTACTATGCCCAATCAAGTGAGAAATTTAGAGGGGTGTGGGTGCTGGGCAGAGAGGAGGGAGAGCAGCGGGGAGGAGGACTGGAGAGAGGGGAAAAGGTTCTTCATTTTGTGGTGAGATCCTCTTCTTGTAATTCCACCAAAGCTTAAGTAAATTTGACTAAAGTCACCAAAATTTGGCATGAGTGGATTTCTTGGGAAAACTAGCAAAGAGACTGAGTTTTGCCTCTAGGGAAATGTGGGGAGAAACATACAGTATATTCAAAGGCCCAGCCAGATCTCAAAATATAAGTCCTTCTGTTCCATTTCATATTAGGGAGCAAGACAGAGAAAATATTTTTTTAAAAAGAACAAATTAAAAATTTGGAGTTTAGAGATACAAAAATTGTGTCCAGGGTTAACATGTGGCCCTATTGGCCTACGCTCTTTTACTGACCACCTGAGCCAAACCAGAAGGGCTCAAAGGGAGGCCCTGGCTTTGTAGGTTGTGCCATTTTAAGGCACTGCTGTCCTCCTGGAAGGAGTACTGAACTTTTCCAAAGATCTTTTATCTCATCCTTAAAAAAAAAAAAGCTTTCAGTTTTAGTATAGGCTCAGTTGGCTCAAGGACTGTAATATTGAATATAACGAGAAGTGAAAGATGTTGGGTCTTCAGACAAGTATTAGAGCTTTTTCGGATGCAGGAATTGGGGGAAGAGTGGGAGGCTAGAATGGTCAGAAGAGGGAGCCAGGGAAAATGGGAGGGGTGGGATCATGACACTTGCTTTCCTATTCTCTTACTCATCTGTTAGTATTGGAATGAGTAGGCTTCTGGAATTCAGCTGAGCTTTGAGATTTTTTTTCCTGTTTCTTTTTGGGCTCCATGTGTTAACTGAGGATTCCCACATAGAGCTCTTCAGACCTTGAGCCAGCTAGGCAGCTGGCAGTGTGCATTTTTGCCTGGTGTTGGTGAGGGAATGGGCAGGAAGAAAGACCTCAGGAAAGGGGAGGGTTCCTCAATGGAGGACTTGAAATGTCCTAAATGGAGCTCTCTCTGTCTGAGTCAACCAGCAAAATTGTGTTTATTCCTGTAAGAGTGACCTTGGCAACCAGCAGAGTCAAAGGAGTCTTAAGTTTTTAGGAGTGTGTTATGAAAGGGCAACTTAGAGATAGGAGTATAAACATGAATTCTGTATGTGCATGTATGTATACAGAGATAATGCTGTGTGTACATTTTGTTCATGTGCTTGGCTCTACTTATTTTCACACTAAAGAAGAAGCCATCAGTCTGACGTAAAGAGATTTTCTCAGATTATTTCATGATTGCCTGTATTGTAACCATGCTGCCTATCCTTTGACGATATATTGTATAACACTGAAAATATGGTGAATGCTGTTTCAGAATTTGGTACTGTAGTCAATGTGGTAGAGGGAGAGGGAGAGAGTTGTTTGCTGGATAGATGAATTTTCCTAAAGCAGCAGAACTTCACGGGGTCATCATGGACCTAGGATCTGGGCTTCAGTTCATCAGGTCAACCAGATACAGCTCTCTGAGAGTAATTAGGTTCTAAGGTTCCCAATCACCAGACTTACTGGTTATTTTTCAATGACAGTTGCCAACGATACACCCCAGGCTCTTCCCGGAAAGAAGGAAAGGGAGAACTAACAGTCATTCCAGGAAATTCTTTGATAAGCACAGGATAAAAGGATATGTTACCCAAGAAATACTGATATTTTGCTATAACAACCATCTCGCTATTAAAAGACACCAGCCAAATGGCCAGGAGCATTCCTATCAGGACATTTTTGCTCTTGGTCAGTACTGAGACACAAAGGCAAGTGCTCACTTTGAGATTTTCCCCCCCTTTGATTACAGTCTCTTTTTTTGAGTGATCAAGGAGGAGGGCCAGATATAAAGTAGTATTTGTGGGTATGTATGCAGGAGATATTTAGAATATAACAATCAATTAGACTAGATGAGCAATTGGATGAGAATTTAGAGGAATTTGGAGTGACATACTGATTTCTGGCAGGTGAAAAGATGGGAAATAATTGAGATGGAAATTATATAAGGACTCAAAGACAAAGAGGAGAGGAGACATCAGCACACAACAGATTCCAACAATTTTTTGCAGGTTAGAAAGCTAGTGGGGGAGAGACCATTGACTACAGAGTGGAGAAAGTTATGAACCACAGAGTGCAACAGTGAGAGGTGGACAAAAACTTGGAAATCCACAAGGACCATGAAGGGCAGGGATGAGGTGTGACAATGAAATAAAAGGACAGGTTGAAAGAGTATCTGAATCCTCAGTTCCACTTCTTCTTTCCACTTTCAAAACTCTGATAGTTGGCATAATGCCACCTCAGTGGGAGACTGGAGAATTCTTTTCTGGAGAAGCTGACTATAGAGACAACGCTCCACGTATAGATCTTCCTTGATTTACAATGGGGTTATGTCCTGCTAACCATCACAAGTTGAAAATGTTGTTGGTCGAAAATGCATTTAATTCACCTAACATACCCAACATCATAGCTTAGCCTAACCTACCTTAAACATGCTCAAAACACTTACATTAGCCTACAGTTGGACAAAATTATCTAACAAAGCCTATTTTAAAGTGTTGAATATCTCTGGTAATTTATTTAATACTGTACTGAAAGTGAAAAACAGAATGACTGTATGGGTACAGAATGGTTGTAAGTGTATTGGTTGTTACCCTTGTGATTGCATGGCTGACTGGGAGCTTCCACTCGCTGCCCTGTCCAGCGGGATGTGAGAGTATGGTACTGCATATCAGTAGCCCTGGAAAAGATCAAAATTCAAAATTTGAGGTATGGTTTCTACTGAGTGTGTATTGTTTTCACACCATCATAATGTTGAAAAATTGTAGGTTGAACCATCATAAGTTGGGGATTTTCTGTATTGATATGTGGGAGATTCTCCATGAAACAGCTGGCTCCCCACATGATCCATGTACAGTGAAGCCTATGAATTCATTAAGTGTTATATGTGCAAAATACACTTTATGTTTTAGAATAGTTTTAGACTCACAGCAAAACTGACCAGAAGGTACATAGATTTCCCATTTACTCCCTGCCCCCAAATATGCATAGCCTCCACCGTTACCAACATCCCACAACAGAATGGCACATTTGTTGCAGTTGATTAACCTACATGGACACATCATAATCACCCAAAGTCCACAGTTTACATTACGGTTCACTCTTGGTGTCGTACATTCTATAGGCTTGGACAAATGTATAATGACACATATCTACCATTATAGTATCACACAGAGTAGTACCACTGCCCTAAGATTTTTCTATGCTCCACCTGTTCATCCCTCCTTCTCCCCAAACTCCTGGAAACCACTGATCTTTTAGTATCTCCATAGTTTTGCCTTTCCCAGGATGTATTATAGTTGGAATCATACAGCATGTAGCCTTTTCAGGTTGGCTTCTTTCACTTAGTAATATACATTTACGTTTCCTCCTTGTCTTTTCATGGCTTGGTAGTTCATTTCTTTCTAGCCTGAATAATATTGCATTGTCTGGATGTACCACAGTTACTTATCCATTCACCTACTAAGGGACATTTTGGTTGCTTCCAAGTTTTGGCAATAACGAATAAATCTGCTATGAACATCCATGTGCAGGTTTTTGTGTGGACATAAGTTTTTAAGTCCTCTGGGTTACTACCAATAAGCATGATTGCTGGATTATATGGTAAGAGGATGTTTAATTTTGTAAGAAACCACAAAACTAAACTGTCTTCCAAAGTGGCTGTACAATTTTCCATTTCCATCAGTAATGAATGAGAATTCCTACTATTCCAAATCCTTGCCAGCATTTAGTTTCAGTGTTTTATTGGCCATTCTTTTTTTTTTTTTTTTCCCCACTCATTTCACCCATCATCCCACTCTTTGCCTCTGGTAACCACCAAACTGTTCTCTGTATCTCTGAGTTCAGTTTTTTTTTTTTAAGAGTCCATATTTAAGTGAGATCGTATGGTATTCATCTTTCTCTGTCTGACTTATTTCACTTAGCATAATGCCCTCAAGGTCCATCCATGTTGTTGCAGATGACAAGATTTCATTCTTTCTTATGGCTGAGTAGTAATATTCCATTATATATGTTTATATATCTATCACATTTTCTTTATTCATTTAACATAGGTGGACACTTAGTCTGCTTCAATATATGGCTACTGTAAATAATGCTGCAATGAACATAGAGGTGGATATATCATTTTGAGATAGTGATTTCATTTCCTTTGGATAAATACCCAGAAGTGGAATTGTTGGATCATATGATAGTTCTATTCTTAATTTTTTGAGGAAACTCCATACTGTTTTCCATAGTGGCTGCACCAATTTACATCTTCACCAACACTTGTTATTTGCTGTCTTCTTGATAACGTTCATTCTGACAGGTGTAAGGTGATATCTCATTGTGGCTTTCATTCATATTTCCCTGAAAATCAGTGATGTTAAGCACCTTGTCATGTATCTGTTGGCTATCTGTATGCCTTCTTTGGAAAAAATGTCTATTCAGGTTCCCAACCCATTTTTAGTTGAGTTGTTTATTTTTTTGATGTTGAGATTATGAGTTTTTTGTATAATTTGGATATTAATCTCTTATCAAATGTATTGTTTGCCAATATCTTCTTCCACTCAGTAGGCTGCCTTGTCATTTTGTTGATAGTTTCCTTTGCTGTGCAAAAGCTTTTTAGTTTGATGTAGTCTCACTTGTTTATTTCTGCTTTTGTTTCCCTTGCCTGAGGAGACATATACAAAAAAATATTGCTAAGACCAATGTCAAAGAGCATACTGCTTATGCTTTCTTCTACGAGTTTTATGGTTTCAGGTCTTATATATAAGTCTTTAATTCATTTGGAGTTGGTTTTTGTGTATGGTGTGAGAACGTAGTACAGTTTGATTCTTTTGCACACATCTGTCTAGTTTTCCCAACACAATTTACTGAAGAGGCTGTCTTTTCCCCATTCCATATTCTTGTTTCCTTTGTTGTTGAATAAATGACCATGTAAGTGTAGGTTTATTTCTGAGATTTCTCTTCTATTCCATTGAACTGTGTGTGTGTATTTATACCAGTAACATACTGTTTTGATCACTAAACTTTGTAGTGTAGTTTGAAACGAGGAGTGTGATACCTCCAGCTTTGTTTTTCTTTCTCAAGATTGTTTTGATTATTCAAAACAATTTCCATAAAAAGTTTACAAACTTCCATACAAATGCCCATACAAAGTTTAGAATTATTTGTTCTAGTTCTGTGAAAAATGCCACTGATATTTTGATAGGAATTGCATTGAATCTGTAGATTGCCTTGGGGAGTATGGTCATTTTAACATATTAATTCTTCCAATCCATGAGCATGGTATACCTTGCCATTTGTTTATGTCATCTTCAATTTCTTTCATCAGTGTCTTATAGTTTTCTGAGTACAGGTATTTTACCTCTTAGTTAGACTTATTCCTAGGTATTTTGTTATTTTTGATGCAATTGTAAATGAGATTGCTTTTGTAATTTCTCTTTCTGATAGTCTGTTGTTAGTGTAGAGAAACACAACAGATTTCTGTATATTAATTTTGTATCCAGCTCTTAGTTTCTTTGATCTTTTCTGTTGTTTTTTGCTTCTATTTCTTTTATTTCTGCCATGATCTTTATTATTTCTTTCCTCCTACTAACTTGTGTTTTGTCCATTCTTCTTTTTCTAGCTCCTTTATGTATAAGGTTAGATTGTTTATTTGAGATTGTTCTTGTTTCCTTAGGTAGGCTTGTATTGCTATAAATGTTCCTCTTAGAACTGCTTTTGCAAGTTCTCATAGATTTTGGATCGCTATCTTTCCATTTTCATTTGTCTCCAGGTATTTTTTTGGATTTCCTCTTTGATTTCTTGGAAGGCAGCTATGCTCACCACTATACCACCAATGCCTCTTTGATTTCTTTAGTGACCCATTGGTTGTTTAGTAACAAATTTTTTAGCTTCCACATGTTTGTGTATTTTGCAGTTTTTTTCTTGTAGTTGATTTCTAGTCTTGTACTGTTGTGATCAGAAAAGAAGCTTGATATGATTTTGATACTCTGAAATTAATTAGACTTGTTTTGTGGCCTACCATGTGATCCATCCTAGCAAATATTCCATGTGCATTTAAAAACAATGTGCTTTTTAAAAAATATATATTTATTTATTTATTTTATTTTTGGCTGCATCAGGTCTTAGTTGCGGTGCACGGGCTTCTCTCTAGTTGTGGCACGCAGGCTCAGTAGTTGTGGCACATGGGCTCCAGGGCACGTGGGCTCTGTAGTTGTGGAATGCAGGCTCAGTAGTTGTGGCTTGCGGGCTCAGTAGTTGCAGCATGCCGGCTTAGTTGCCCTGTCACATGTGGGATCCTAGTTCCCCGACCAGGGATCAAACCCATGTCCCCTACATTGGAAGGTGGATTCTTAACCACCGGACAACCAGGGAAGTCCCAAAAACAATGTGCTTTTGGATGGAATGTTGTATATATATGAGTTAGTTCCACCTGGCTTAATGTGTCATTTAAAGTCAGTTTTTCTTCATGATTTTCTGTCTGGATGATTTGTCCACTGATATAAATGAGATGTTAAAGTTCCCTTATATCAATTTTGTTACATCAGTTTCTCCCTTTGTGCTTTTTAATATTTGCCTCATGTATTTAAGTGCTCTTATGTTGGGTGCATAGATATATACTTACAATCGTTATAACTTCTTGTTGGGTTAATCCCTTGGTCATTATGTAATGTCCTTCTTTCTCTTGTTACAGTCTTTGTTTTAAAGTCAGTTTTGTCTGATATAATTATTGCTATCCCAGCTTTCTTTTCATTTCCATTTGCATGGAATACCTTTTTCCATTCCCCTCATCTTCAGTCTGTGTGTCTTTAGATCTGATGTGAGTCTCTTGCAGACAGCATATATACAGGTCTTGTTTTCATGTCCTTTCAGGCACTCTATGTCTTTTGACTAGAGCATTTAGTTCATTTACATTTAAAGTAATTATTGACAGGTATGTACTTACTGCCATTTTGTCAGTTGTTTTCTGGTTGTTTTTATCATTCTTTTTTGTTCCTTTCTTCTTTTGCTCTCTTCCTTTGTGATTTGATGATGACCTTTAGTGTTATGTTTGGAATTCTTTCTCTTTTTTGTGTGTCTTGATTTTTGGTTTGTGGTTACCATGAAATTCATATATATATATGGAATTATTTTAAGTTGATGACCTCTTAAGTTTGAACACATTCTAACAACCCCTTCATTTTTACACCCACCCCCACACACACACGTTTTATGTTTTTGACATCACATTTTACATCTATTTGTTTTGTGTGTCCCTTAACTACTTGTTGTGGATATAGGTGATTTTACTACTTTTGTCTTTTAACCTTCCTACCAGCTTTATAAGTCGTGGATCTACTACCTTTATGGTATGTTTGTCTTTCTTTACCAATGAGATTTTTTCCTCCTGTAATTTTCATATTTCTAGTTGTGGTCTTCTCCTTTTTGCTTAGAGAAATCCCTTTAACATTTTTTGTAAAGTCAATTTAGTAGTGCTATATTCTTTCAGCTTTTGATTATCTGTAAAATTCTCTACCCCTCCTTCAAATCTGAAGGATAGTTTTGCTGGGTAGAGGATTTTTGGTTGTAAGTCTTCCCCTCTCATAACTTTGAATATATATCATGCCACTCCCTTTGGGTCTGTAGAGTTTCTTTTGAAAAGGCAGCTAATGGTCTTATGGGATCTCCCTTGTATGTAGCTAATTGCTTTTTCTTGCTGCTTTTAAGATTCTCTCTTTATTTTTAATTGTTGCCATTTTAATTATAATGTTTCTTCATGTGGACCTCTTTGAGTTCATCTTCGTGATTCTCTGTGCTTCTTGGACCTGGATGTCTGTTTCCTTTACCAAGTTAGGAAAATCTTCAGCTATTATTTCTTCAAATAAGTTCTCTGCCTCTTTCTCTTTCTTTTCTCTTTCTGGGACCCCTATAATGCAAATGTTAGTATGCTTATGTTGTCCCAGAAGACTCTTAAACTAGCCTCATTTTAAAAAAATTCTTTTTTTCTGTTTAGATTGGGTGATTTTCACTATTCTGTCTTCCAGTTTGCTGATCTGTTCCTCTGTATTTTCTAATATACTGTTCATTTCTTCTAGTGTATTTTTTTTTCAGTTTTGTAGTCTTCAGCTCTGTTTGATTCTTCTTTATATTTTCTAACTCTTTGTTAAACTTCTCACTGTGTTCACCCACTCTTCTCCTGAGTTCATTGAGCATCTTTATGATCATTACCTCAAACTCTATCAGGTAGATTACCTATCTCCACTTGGCTTAGTTCTTTTGGGGTTTTATTTTGATCCTTTGTTTGGAATTTATTCCTCTGTCTCCTCATTTTACCTAATTCTATGTGTTCATTTCTATGCATTAAGTAGGTCAGTTACACTTCCAAATCTTGTAGAAGTGGGCTAATGTAGCAGATATCCTATGGGGTCCAGCAGCACATTCCCCTCTAGTCACCAGAGCTCTATGCTCTATGGGTGTGCCCATATGAGCATATGCTCTATGTGGGCTGCATAGGCCCTTCTATTATGGCAGGATCAACTACTGTGGACATGCTGGTAAGTGGGGCTGGCCCCAGCCCAGTTGGCTGCCAGGCCCTGCCTTGTGTGGTGGCTGCCAGCTGACTGGTGGGTTGGGGCTAGGTCCCAGGGCAGCTGACTCTGGGTCTGGTAGGCTCTGGGGCTGATGCCAGCCTCTTGGTGGGTAGTAAGCCTCCAGTACTAATAGGCGAGAGGGAGGGCTCCAAAATGGCTCTTTCCAGTACAAGTAGAACAAGCTCCCCAAAATGGTTGCTGCCAGCATCTATGTCCCCAGGGAAGTCTCAGTTGTCTCCTGCCTCTCTGGGATGTTTTCCAAGATCAGCAAGTGGGTCTAACCCAGGGTCCTTTCAAATTACTGCCTCTGCACTAGGACTTGGAGTGTGTGAGATTTTGCACATGCCATTTAAGAGCAGAGTTTCTGTTTCCTACAACCTTATAGTTCTCCATGGATGCAAGCCCCCACTGGCCTTCAAAGCCAGCCATTCTGGGGGCTCATCTTCCCAGTGCAGGACCCCCTGGGCTGGGGTTTTGACCCCTTGCTTCTTGGGGAGAACTTCTGCAGTTTTGATTATTCTCTCATTTGTGAATCGCCTACCCAGAGGTGTGGGTCTTGACTACACCCTATCTCTACCCCTCCTACCCATCTAGGTGTGGTTCCTTCATTATATCTTTAGTTGTGGAAAATCTTTTCTGCTAGTTTTCAGGCTGTTCTCATAGATAGTTGCTCTGTAAGTAGTTGTAATTTTGATGTGCTTTTGGGAGGAGGTGTGCTCAGGGTCTTCCTACTCCATCATGGCCACCAATTGATAAAATCTATCAATTCTTTCTTTCATAGAGTACACTTTTGGAGTTGTATTCAAAAAGTCATTGCCAAACCCTAGGTCATTTAAGTTTGTTCCTATGCTATTTTCCAGGAGTTTTATAGTTTTGTGTTTTATATTTAGGTCTGTGATTCATATTGAGTTAATTTTTATGAATGGTGTAAAGTCTGCATCTAGATTCATTTTTTGTGTGTGTGTGGATTTCCAGTTTTTCCTACACCATTTATTGAGGAGACTATCTTTGCTCCATTGTATTGTCTTTGCTCTTTGTCAAAGATCAGTTGACTACGTTTGTGTGGTTCTACTTCTGGGCTCTCTATTCTGTTCCATTGAGAAAACTTGTCTATTCTTTCACCAATACCATACTGTCTTGATTACTGTAGCTTTATATTTAGTCTTGAAGTTGGGCCATGGAAGTCTTCCAACTTTGTTTTTCTACTTCAGTGTTGTGTTGGCCACTCTGGGTCTTTTGTCTTTCCATATAAACTTTAGAATGTGTTTGTCAATATCCACAATATAACTTGGGGGGTTTTGATTGGGCTTGCATTGAATCTATAGATCAAGTTGGGAAGAAATGATGACTTGACAATATTGAGTCTTCTAACAGATATGTAATATCTCTCCATTTATTGAGTTCTTCTTTGATTTCTTTCACCAGAGTTCTATAGTTTTCCTCATATAGATCTTATACATATTTTGTTAGATTTTGCATAACGAAATATATTTCATTTTCACGTGTGTTAATATAAATGGCATCGCATTTTTAATTTCAAATTTCACTTGTTCATTGCTGGTATATAGGAAAGCTATTGACTTTTGTAAGTTAATCTTATATCCTAAAATCTTGCTATAATTGCTTATTAGTTCCAGATGTTTTTGAAGATTCTTTCAGATTTTCTACATAGGTGATCATGTCATCTACAAACAAAGACAGTTTTATTTCTTCTTTCTCGATCTATAGACCTTTTCTTTCTTGCCTTGCTGCATTAGCCAGGACTTGTAGTGTGATGCTGGAAATGAGTGGGTGAGAGGGGATGCCCCTGCTTTGTTCCTGATCTTTGTGAGAAAGTTTCTTTTCAGTTTCTTGCCAGTAAGTATGATGTTAGCTATAGATTTTTTGTCTATATTATTCAAGTTGAGGGAGTAGCTTGAGCCATTCTTCTGTTATAGTTTTTTGTATCTGGCATTTCTTTTTGGTTCTTTCTTAGGATTCCCATCTCTCTGCTAACACTGCCCATTTGTTCTTGCATGCTGTCTATTTTATCCATTAGTCTCTTAGCATATTAATCATAGTTGTTTTAAATTTCCAGTTCAATAATCCCAACATCCTGCCATATCTGAGTCTTGTTCTGATGCTTGCTTTGTCTCTTCAAACTATGTTTTTTGCTTTTCAGTATGTCTTGTAATTTTTTTTTGATAGCTGGAAATAATGTACTGAGTAAAAGAAACTGTTGTAAATAAGCCTTTAATAATGAGGTGGTAAGGTATGGGGGGAGGGAAAGTGTTCTTTAGTCTCTTACTCAGGTCTCAGTAATTTGTTGAGCCTGTATCTGGGTTGTGGAACTTCACCTGTGCTTTTCAGTGCCTCCCACTCCTTAGGTGGGATGAGGTTGCATATTTCCCTCTCCCCAGGTCAGTTAGGCTCTAATAAAAACCAATATGTTAGTCTCTGGTTAATTAGTTTCTCCTTAGAGCAGAACTTGTTAAGAAAAACAGAATGCTCTGGCATATTTCAAAATGGTTCATTTTTCCCCCTTCCTGCTGGAAGCATGAGGGAATTTTTCCTCCAATATTCACTTTGAGGACCTGGAGGTAAAACAGGTACGGGGGCTCCACTATGACTGGCTCCCCCTAGAGTTTTTATTTCTCAGACTTGTCCACACTGAGCCTCCAACAATTTGTCAATTACAGCTCAGGTTTCCCTACCTCAGCACTGATTCCTGTGGAGATTGCCGCTCACGGGTTTCTGCTCCAGTAAGTTGTAATTCTCAATATTTGTCTGTTGATGTCTCCAATTTGGGGGGGCAGCAGTTTGCCCTGTGACCTCACTTCTTTTATGGATCTAAGAAGAGTTGTTAATTTTTCAGTTTGTTCAGGTTTTTACTTGTTATTAGGATGGAGTGGTGTCTTCCAAGCTTCTTACATGTTGGACTGGAAAACCACAGTCATTAAGTTTTCTACATACAGTTGCTGTCATAATTTCATTACTTTTTAATCCTAAGTATGAACAAGTAATCAATGATAATCTGACATTTGAAGAAAACCTTTTGTTACTCTTTTTTAAAATTATAGTTAATTTACAATATCATGTTGGTTTCAGGTGTATAGCACAGTGATTCAGTTTTATATATATTATATATATGTGTATATATAATATATATATATATATTCCATTTCAGATTCTTTTCCCTTATAGGTTATTACAAAATATTGAGTATAGTTCCCTGTGCTATACAGTTGGTCCTTGTTGGTAATCTATTTTATATATAGTAATGTGTATATGTTAATCCCAACCTCTTAATTTATCACTCCCCCCACCCCCTTTCTCCTTTGGTAATCATAAGTTTGTTTTCTATGCCTGTGAGTCTCTTTCTGTTTTATAAATAAGTTCACTTGTATCATATTTTTAGATTCCACATATAAGTGATACCATATGATATTTGTCTTTATCTGGCTTACTACACTTAGTATGATAATCTCTAGGTCCATCCATGTTGCTGCACAAAAGGTCTTGAAATTAACTGAAAAAATTTAGGAAACAGAAAGTTTTAAAAAGATAAATTTGAATTAATGTGCTTAGAGAGATAAGAAAATCTCATACTTTTAAAAAAGGTTGTGAAGGTGGGTCTTCCCTGGTGGCACAGTGGTTAAGAATCCACCTGCCAATGCAGGGGACAGGAGTTCGATCCCTGGTCCAGGAAGATCCCACATGCCGCGGAGCAACTAAGCCAGTGTGCCATAACTACTGAGCCTGCGCTCTAGAGCTCGTGAGCTACAACTACTGAAGCCCGTGCACCTAGAGCCCATGCTCCACAACAAGAGAAGCCACCACAATGAGAAGCCCGCACACCACGATGAAGAATAGCCCCCGCTCGCCACAACTAGAGAAAGCCCACGCACAGCAACAAAGACCAGAAGCAGCCAAAAATTAATTAATTAATTAATTTTTAAAAAAGTAATGCTTTTAAAAAAATAAAAATAAAAAAGGTTGTGATGGCATGTTACAAAATAGAAATAAGCAGAGAACAGGTAAAGCTTTAGGAAGCTGAGATCATTGATATCTCCCCCCAAAATAGAGTAGGCTATAAAAAAAAAGTAGTAAATAATACGAAAGAAATGTGGAGGATCAATCTGGAATGTCCAAGTTGCGAATAAGAGTTCAAAAACAAGTGTCCTTTAAATGGAAGAAGATACATCATTTTGAAATTTCAGCATCATAGATAAAGAGAAGACAGAAAAGCTTTGAGAGAAAATTAGGTGACATAAAAGAAACAAGATATAGAATAACAATAGATTTCTTAATAGCTTCATTGGATAGCATCACAAAAATCAATGGTGACTCAAACTCATTGTTAATGGTAGAAATTTACATTAAAACAAGATACCTCTTGTTGGTCAGAATGGCAAAAAATAGAAAGGTAGATAATAGCAAATGTTGAAGAGAGTGTGGGGAGACAAGAACTCTCTTGCACTGATGGCATGATTGAAATGAGTAGAGTTATTCTGATAAGCAACCTGTCAGCACTTACTGAAATTAGGAAACCACATATTCAACCCTTAACACAGACCATACACAAAAATGAACTTTAGTTGAATCATAGACCTACCACAAGGTGAAACAAAAGCATCAACCATGTAAGAAAAGATTGAAACATTTGACTACATTAAAATTAGAAACTTTCTGTTTACTGAAAGATACTATAAAGAAAGAGAAACCATAAGTCATAGAATAGGAGAAGATATTCCCAACATGTTCTACTGACAAGGGACCTGGATCCAGAATATATAAGGAACTTATTCAAAAGATCAATAAGAAATGGACTATATGGAGTTCCTTGGTGGTCCAGTGGTTAGGACTTGGCACTTTCACTGCCAGGCCCTGGGTTCAACCCCTGGTCGAGGAACTAAGATCCCACAAGTTATGTGGTGAAGCAAAAAAAAAAAGGATAATAAAAAGAGGAAAGGACTTTGGCATCTCTCAAAAGTGGAAGTACAAATAGTTAATAAATATATCAAAAAGCAGTCATTCCATTAATAAACAAGGAGATACAAATTAAAACCACAATGGAAATCTACCACAGAAGCATCAGTTTGGCAAAAATTAAGAGGTCTGACAATACAAAGTGTTTGCAAGGATGTGAAGTAATGGGAACTTTTGTATATTGCTTATGGGAGTGTAAATTGGTAGAACTTTAAAAACACTTTGGTAGAGTATAGTAAAGTTGAAGATATGCATATATTATGAACCAGCCATTTCACCTTTAAATGTATATGCTAGAGAAATGTTTAAACATATATATCAGGAAATGTGTATAGGAATGGCTGTACTGGCAAGATTATTCAAAATCAGCCTAAACTGGAGTCAACCTAAAATATCCAACAGCAATTGAATAAATAAATAAATTGTGACATATTTGCAGATTGAAATACTATATGGCAATGAAAATGAATGAACTATAGCTACATGAAATAGCATGGTTTGATCACAAAACAATACTGAGTGAAAAAAACAAGACAGAAAAGAATACTGGTATTTATATAAAATTCAAAACAGTCAAAACTATATTTTTAAAAGATGCGTATTTGACAGAACTATAAAGACAAGGAAAAAATTACTATAAAAGTCAGGATAATAATTATCTCTGGAGGGAAGGAGGGAGGGAGTTGTGATCAGGAAGAGACACATGGCATAAGGGCTTTTGGGATGCCAGTGATGTTTTCTCTCTGGATCTGCATAGTGATTACATAATTGTTCACTAATTATTCACTATATTGCATCTATGTGTTTTATGTGTTTTCTTTATTTCATGATCTCAAAAGTTAATGAAAAGCATATACACATATAGTTTTAAAAATCCGGCATATATGTATTGCAAGACCCTGACTGGATTAATTTTTTTCAGGGACTGCATGTGACCAAATCAGAGCCAATGAAACACAAGTGAGTCTTTTGCCGAGACTTACAGAAAAGAGACTTTTGCCCTTTTTCAGGGCCCTTTCCCACTCCAGAATAATTCGGAGCTCCTATAGTGGCAATTCTTCCTCCACTGGCTGGTCTAGTCTAATCTATTCTAGTGTGGGCCAACCTAATGGGTTTAATATGAAAATAATCAGTTGAATATCCATCCATTTTGTCCCAACCTCTGGTCAGCTCTGTGGGAGGTATAAGACAAGGGAAAGATATGGTCCTTTTTGTCCAACGATCTGAAAATCTAATTTTGGAAACAGGATTAAAACACATGAAATGGGCTATGATGGTTTGTGCAGGACTGAAATGCAGCTACACACCTGTTAAAGGAAGTACATTTAGGAGCTAGCAAAATTCTCTCAGCCCCAATCTTCTCAAATTCCTTCATAGCCAGACTACCAGGAAAGGATGTGCTTGTCACCAAAATCCAGATGCTTTAACCTGTGCAAATTCAAATTTACTTGAAAGTGGCACAAAAAGGGAAATATTAGAAATTAGAGGGAATTCCCTGGTCGTCTAGTGGTTAGGGCTCTGTGCTTCCACTGCAGGGGGCATGGGTTTGATCCCTGTTTGGGGAACTAAGATCCCACATGCCACAAGGCACAGCCAAAAAGAAAAAAAAAAAAAGAAATTAGACTCTTGTGTCAAACAGAAATGAGTATAAATGTTCACCAAAAGATATATACTAGACCACTTATATGAGGTACTTAGAGTAATCAAAATCACAGAGACAGAAAATAGAATGGTGGTTGCCAGGGGCTGGGAGGAGGGGGAATGGGGAATTTGTATTTACTGAGTACAGAATTTCAGTTTTATAAGATGGAAAAAGTTATAGAGATGTATGGTGGTGACGGTTGCACAAAATTATGTGTTTAATACTACTGAAATACATGCTAAAAAATGGTCAAGATGATGGATGTTAACTAGACTTATTGTGGTGATCATTTTGCAATAAATACAAATATTGAATCATGTTGTACATCTGAAACTAGTATAATGTTTATATGTCAATTATATCTTAATTTTGAAAAATGGTTAAGATAGTAATATTTATGTTATATATATTTTATCACAATAAAAAATATTAGGAAAAAGATACTAGGAAGTTCAGAGAAACACTATTCATAATGCCTCACCACTTCGCCCCTTCCCCCCCCGCAACAATGACCCAAATGGCCAACAAATATAGAATGGATAAATTGTTGTATAGTCACACAGTGGAATTCGTTACAGCATATAGAATAAACAAACCATTATTGCTGCATGTAAAAACATGATGTTTAATGAGAGAAGCCAGAGATGAAAGAGTACATATTGTATGATTCCATTTATATTAAGTATAAAATTAGGCAAAAACGAATTTGTGCTCTTACAAGTTGGGCTGGTATGCACCCTGATGGGAGTAGGGGAGGTTATTGACTCGCGGAGGGCATGAGAGTCTCTGCGATACTGGCAGTATTTGGTTCTCAGTCTCAGTATTTGGATGTTTGGCCTGAAAATTCAATGGACTGTGCACTGACGTGCACTTTGCAGGATGTCAATTATACCTCAATAAAAAGTTACTACAATAAGAAATTTTAAAATAAAAAATTGGTTTCTATATAGCTTCTACTTCATTTTACAGATGTGAAAATTGAGGCTCAGAAAGGTTAAATGACATCACACTGTCACATGGCTGTCGAGAAAGGGAACTGAAAATGACCAAGGTGTGAGGGCTGCAAGTTTTGTGCACTTTCGCCTAGCGTCAGAGTAATTGCTGAGAGTTCACAAGGTTTCAGTTTGTTTGTGTTGTTTTTCAAGGGCAGAGTGGGAGTGGGGAGTGGGAACCAGGGCAGAGGAAGTGGTCTCCGGAGCAATACATGCAAAGCACCTAGCACAGAGCTTGGCACATAGGAGAGCCTTCATACATGCTACGGTTCCCTTCCACACACCCCCTTTTGCAGGGAAATGAAATGGAGAGAATGTTGAAGAGTGCTGGTAGCTCTGGAGTGGACACTGCTCACCTCAGGACAAAGTGACCAGATGGGAGCCTCTCCCTCTCCATGGGAGAACGAAGCTCTCCTGGGGGTGGGCATGTGGAGGGAGGGCTTCTGACTTAGGCTCAAATTCCCTGCTATTTGTAGGGCAAGTGAGAATCAGGACAAGAAGGTGGGGGTAGAGACCTAGTGTGGGAAGGGGGTTCCCTACACCTCGATGGCCAAAAAGGTGTGTGTGTGTGTGTGTGTGTGTGTGTAAGAAGGTGGGCTCTTTCGTGTGCTCTCTGCTGACATTCTTGCTGGTCGCTTCTTTCATGTCAGCTGAGCAGGGCAGAATGTATGCACTGAACTGATTCCTGCTTAGACACAAGATGACCCTGTGCTCTGAGTTCCTCAGCATCTTAGAAACCCTAGGAACCCGTGTTTCTAAGGTCTGGAAGCCAGTATTGTCCCTTCAGCCAGAGGGGCAGCAAAGGTTTTCCCTTGAAGCGTCGCTGCCAGCCATGGATTTCACATCAGGACAGCGCCACCTAGTGGCCATGCATGGAAGTCCAGCCCGGGCTCCCTCCCCTCAGCCCACTATTGGCTCTGGGAGCGAGTTTAGTTAGGGAGGAGGAGTTTAGGGAGGTTCCAGACACTGCCCTTTACACACAGCTTCCAGGAGTCCTTGATCCCTACGCTGCCAGTTCCGCACAAGTCGGCCCTTAATCACACCCTGTCCTGGGTTGCCCTCTGTTTCATGTGTAATCATTTAAAATCATTTTGTCTATTCAATTAGACTAAGGTTTTGAGGCTAGGGCTATTAGAATCACATCTCTTTAGATTTGGATGGGAATTTAGTATCCTCTAATCTGACCCACACGTTTTTCAGACGGGAAAGGAAGATGTTGAGGGGTGAGGGGAATTGCCCAGCTACTTAAAAATGTGGTTTGGACCAGAGCCCAGATCTCCTGATGACTCCCAGATCAGTGCTTTCCAACATACCATGCTATTTCTTTGTGCCATCCACAGTGCTTGCACACAGTAGGCACCTGATACATATAGGTGCTCCATAGATACAGCCTGACTGATTGTTGCCCTCACGACCCTGTCTGCTACCAAAGTGAGTTTTCAGTTGTCATCTGGGCCACCTCCCAGTTCTGTGCATCTTGCGAGTTATGATCAATTAAAGTGGCCACTCTCACCATAGTAAGCCACTGTCTTCTCCATTTATAAGGCACACAGTGTGGGTTCAAGGGAAGAGGAAACAAAGAGGAGACACACACTTTAAAGCAGAGGCCCCAATCCCAGCATCCATACAGACTAAGTGGCTACTGTGGGCTTCGTGGGCTCTACCTCAGTGCTTCCCAAACTGTGATGTGCATCTAAATCTCCTGAGAATCTTGTTAAAACAATATTCTGATTCAGTAGGTCTTGAGTGGGACCTGAGATTCTGCATTTCTAACAGGACCCTGAATGTTCCTGATGCCGCCCTTTGAGGAGCAAGGAGCAAGGGTGTTCTGGACCCCTACCTGGTCCAGGGTGTCATAGAGTGCCAGAAGCCTACCCTGAGCCTCTCCCTCCACCTCAGCCCTGCTGCAGTCCCTCAGACCTCGACTTCAAGGAAAAAGGAAAGGGGCTGAAGCAATGGTGAGCATGGTGACCCTTGGGTAAGTCATTCCAAGTCCCTTTCCTCACCCCATCCCCTACTCCTCCCAAAGATCCTGCCTCCAGACAGTCTGATGAGGAAGGCAAGGTTGAACCCCACCAAAACACTGCACAGAAAGAGGGGGATAGGCTTGCTGTTGACATGCCCCACAGTTTTCCCGAGGAACAGGCCTGCTTGGCTGCCATTTTATGTCTGGGTGCTATGACATCCCTACAGCCACAGAGTTCTCTTTATTTTTTACTTTTTTAAGCTTATTTATTTATTGGCTGCTTTGGGTCTTAGTTGGGGCACGTGGGATCCTTCATTGCAGCACGAGGGCTTCTCTCTAGCTGTGGTGCTCGGGCCTCCCATGGGCTCCAGAGCGCGTGGGCTCAGTAGTTGTGGCCCACGGGCTTAGTTGCCCCGTGGCACGTGGGATCTTAGTTCCCCAGCCAGGGATGGAACCAGCATCCCCTGCATTGCAAGATGGATTCTCAACCACTGGACCACCAGGGAAGTCCCTGGAGTTCTCTTTTTTACATAAAAGATATCTTAATTTATATAGTTTAATTATGAGATATATTTATAGTTTACATATATTTTCATTTTTACTATTCTTTTGCTACCACTAAACACACCCCAAAAAGTTCATTAATATTAAATTAAAGAAAGGAAGGAAAGGGGAATTTATTGAGCTACTACTATGTGACCAATACTGTGGTATTTTCATGCATGTTATCTCACTCCTTACAATGCCCCTGCCTACATAGGTGTTATTACCCTATTTTATAGATGAGAACACTGAAGCTCAATGAGGTTGGGTAACTTATTCAGGACTACCTAGCAGAGAAAGGAGCCCAGATAAGTTTGACTGAAAAGTTTCTCTCCACCATAATGATAATAAATACGAATATTTGCATTGTGCTTACCATGGACCAGACACTGCTCTAAGCACATATATTAACTCATATAATCTTCACATCAACCTTATGAGGCAGGTACTATAATCACTCCTATTTTACAGATGAAGAAACTGAGGCACAGATAGGCCAAATTACTGGCCCAAGGTCATACAGCTAATAAGTGATGGAGCTGGGATTTCAATCCAGTCAGTCTGGTTCCAGAGAAGTACTCTCAAACACTGTTCCACATTGCCTGTCAATTTCCTATCAATTTCTTAAATCTCACAATTGAGTGGAAATCACCACCCCCATTGTTATGTTACCCTTTCCTTATTCAGTGTATACTGTACTGCCTGGAAAAATTCCCATTTGCCACACTAGTAAACACCTACATATTTATTTTCTAACTAGGACTGCCTAGGGCTTTGGACCTTCTTCATACCCGGTGAAGGCTGGGATTTCCTTGGAGAACCCTCTTCCCCATTGGCTGGAAGTTGAAGGAGTCTGAAAAAGTTTGGAGAGTCATGTGCTTCTCCATCAACCCATCACCCTATCCCACCGTGTGCAGCTGGCCTGAGACAGAGACAAAAGGATGAGGCTGGCCGGGAATGTTTTGTCACTCTGTATTATTTTTCAATTCATTTCCTATTTACCTATCACACTCCTGAGTCTTGTTTTCCTACCTGAAGGAATCCAGAGGGTGAAGGGAGCTTCATATTGCACAGAAGTTGCAACCTTATGTTCCTATCCCAGCTCTCCCTCTAGCTGTGTGACTATAAGCAGGTTTTTTGAGATTTTTTTTTTTAAACTTTAGTTTTCTCACCTGTAAAGTGGGGATAATGAGAATCTGCTCCAAAAGACTGCTGCATAGGAATAATGAATTTGAGTGCCTTGCTTATCATAGGCCCATCAAGAGTAGCTATTTATTAATGCAATTTATAAATACATCCCTTCTGAGTGAATGAATGAATTGAATGAATATAAGGGAAGGTTGAGAAGTCTAGCCTGACTCCCCCCCAAACCAGCAAACAACTCCTTTAACTTCTTTAAACATGTACATTTAGAAATTTATTATTTTGGGTGAGAACTGTGTAAAAACAGAATACTAAAGGTTGTATGGGAAACCTCCAAGGACAAACTTCCTCAACTTTATAGCTTTGCTGGGGGCTAAGCTAACTCAGCAACTGGGGATAGGACAAGCCTCTCAAACCCTCCTTTGCCTCATCCCTGACCCAGCTCCAAATTCAAGCCCAAGGCTTTCCACTGGAGACTTCCAGAATGACAGGATATATTTCTTTTGGGGGGGAGGGGGGATGAAGAGGGAGAAGGGGAGTGCATTATATGACCGCTTTCTATGAGCAGCGCAAAGCAATTAATTTTGTTGTTGCTTTGGAAAAGAAAAAAGTTATTGAAGAAACTTAAGGCCCTCTGGGTAATATGAGTGCACCTACTCATAAGACTGAAAACTTTTTTGAAAAGAAGAAAGTCTGAAAGAAGAAAATAGTTTTTCTTGTCTCTAAGAAGATAATAGACTTTAAAATAAGATGGTCAATTTTTTATTGGTCTTTTTTATGCTTGTTATGTCTAATGAATGGGGTATTTTCATAATGAATGAATGGCTTGAAAACCAATTCATCCTCCAAATCAAGGTACATCTGGTCTACTGATTGTAACATCCTTGCTTTTTTACTTTAATGGGTTGTGTTTGACTTGTAAAAATAAAATAAAATGCAATTAACATCACCCATATGTTCAATGCAATGAACACATGACTCGTAAGTTTTAAAACTTCTGGGACTGGGTTTCTAATGTATTTACAATGGGTCATAAAAGTGGGTGAGAGAAACTAGTTTCCCAAGTTGGGGTGTCTATTTACCATCTACTGGCATCTATGACACTTCAGAGTACGACAGTAATCATCCAAGAAGAAACGACTACTGATGACTCATCAATCCATGAACTTGGCACTAATTACAGTGTCTCAGTTTCCCTATTATATAAAATGAAGTTGTCACCTGCCTGCCTCTCTGAAGTGTTTGGGAAGCCCAAGGAGATAACAGCCGGAGTGTTTTGAAACTACAGAATACATTATACGTGCTAAATAATAATAATAACAATAATAACAGGGAGTCTTTAATAACAGGGGTCCTTTAATAATACTCATCAAGCAGAATAACATTACTAAGCAGTAGGAACAGGACTCTGCCTTCTTAATCATTAGTCTGTATCGTGGGAAATTGGCGGGGGGTGGGCACCTCGTTCAGGTGGGTTCTTGTGCCTGAGGAGGCAGAGCCCCTCAGTACGGCTGGTCTCTCCAGCTAACACTTGGCTGGCTTTAGGAAGACACCGTTCATGCAGTTGAGCGAGGAGGGGACAGACACCTCATAGTTCAACTCCTGTGCCCAGGGAACATGATTTAAATTCTTCTATTCCTAGCTGGTTGGGGGAAAGAAGGAAAGGTACTTCTGGGACCTAAAAAAGTCGTAGACAGGATGGTCTGGCCGATGCGCCAGTGTGGCCACCCAATCCTGCCACAAGATGGCGACAATCCAGCTGGAAACACCTGCCCGGGCTGGCCCTGTGGGTTTCCAGGCGGGGAAGGCTTTCCTCTCTCAGACACAAAGAAGGGATCTTTCGAGCCGGGAAGGGTGTCCGAGCGTTTGGGTGCTCGTAGAGCGGGGATTGGGAGCCTTTGCCGCGACAAAGTCGGCCCCGAGAAGAAGCAGGCGACTTCCTTCTCACACTCGTGGGCTTCAACTTCACGGGGCTGAAAAGCCTGAGGGGAATTTGTGCAAAAGCACCCGAGAAATTCCAGGTTTGACCCCTCCCTCTGCCTAGAGGCCGTCCAGATGCTTCCCGTACCGGCGACATTCCCGGGATTCCGGCAGGGGGAGCGGGTGCTTGCCGGGGCAGGGCGCGTTCAGCCCGGCGGTGCTCCCGCCCCCCGCGGCCCGGGACCCGGCTGGGAGAGCGGCTCGGACCGGCGTTGGGCGGAACGAGCCTCACCCGCCCCGCCTCTGGGGCCGCGGTGCCTTTGAGGCGCGGGACCCCGGAGGTGAGCCCCCGAGAGGGCTGCGCTCCTAGGCTCTAAATCCGGGCAGCAGCCACAAAGGCGCTCCCTCCTCTTTCGCTGCACATTTTGCCTGGGAAAAGGTCTGCAGGCTTTCCGGGGCTTGGGGGCGGGGGTTCTCTTTGTTTTCTTTTCTTCTGTTTCGTTTTGATTGCAAGGAACCGCCACACCCGCGTTTGTCTGTGTCGGGAGTAAACTTGCTTTGAAACATAGAGCTGTTAGGAAACACACAGATTCCCATCTCCAAGTTGCAGTGAGGTTCCCAGTGCCGTGTATGGGAGCCTCCGGGGCTGCCGAGCCTGGGCCTGGCCAGCCTGGCCTCCATCTTGCAACCCTTGGCCTGACTGTAGCAGCCCTGGGCAGGTCCCTGCTCCTCCAGCCCGGGTCTTGGCCAGCACTGGGGAGCAGGGAGGGGAAGCCCAGAACAACGACGGGATCACTGGCCCCAGCCTGGCCTCAGTTGGCCATTTATCTGACCCCCCTCTGTGGTGCGGGGTGGGAGTAACAGTGAGCGCTGACTGAACATGTGCCACAAACAACTGTTACCTTGTTTAAGCCTTACACACTATTATTCTCTCCATTTCACAGAGGAGGAAACCAAGGCTTAGAGATGTTGTAATTTGCCCAAGGCCACACAACTCTTAAATAGTTGGTCTGGGATTTGAATCCAGATCATTTCTCCAAAGCACCAGGCTTTAGTACCTCCTTAGGCAGCTCCCACAGCAGCACTGGGAGACAACCGGGTCAAGTATAAAGACATATTCCATGCTGTGATTGTGCTTACACTGCGGGTGGGGGAGTGGCGACCAAGGATATTTTGGACTCTTCTTGCCTTTGAATGTGTGCTGGGCCATTCTGGCCTGCCTTCTTTCCTTCCTTCCACAATTGTTTACTGAGTGCATATTATATACCAGGGACTTGCCTAGGCCCTGAAATATCAAGGGAACAAGGCAGATGACACTTACTATGTGACCTTTGGCAAGTCCCTTAATGTGCTAGTTTTTAAGCTATTGTCTCTCACCCCCACCCATCTTCTGTATGTGGCTTTAAACGCTGCGGCTGGGGACTCTGCAAACCACATTTCTCCTTTGCCGCTGCTCCCTGTTAAGCTCTGTCAATAGGGGCACTTGAGGGAGACTCAAGGCAGGAGGAGGAGGAAGGACACACTCCTTTCTGCTGGCTTGCTATCCCTATCAGATTCACCCCAGCATCAGTGGTAGGTTGTGGCCTCCATGTTCCTTCAGCACCCCTATGCAGTATCATTGTGCCCCTCAGCTGTATCAGCACCAGGGGGGCAGCCACCCCTCTGCAGTCTGAGCCCAGGCTTTGGGGGGGGCCTCCTCTGACCTCCTAGGTTTTCGTAACCCAACCTCTTTCCTTCGTTTCCTGGTCTTGGGATGGTAACTGCTTTCTCCAGTTACTATCTCTGTTACGTCAATGTTCCCTTTTTTCCCAGTCCTCCAATACCTATAACCAGTGATGTGCTGGTAAATATTTAATAACTAGCTCTCCAGGAAAACAAAACCAAAAAGAAACCTGATTTGTAATATATACCGATTTTTGTAATATAGATCATTCACCTTGTATAATTTTCAACTACCAAGATGGCATCGCTGAATTTCACAAGCTGGTGTGAGCAGTTTGAGTACACAAATGCCTGCAACCAATCCCCTATAATGAATTCTCTCTCTTGAAGGACCTAATATGCTTTCTGTTTTCATGACTGGGCCCTGACTGATAACACTTAAGCTTCTGGGAATTGATTTTTTTACTGTAAAATGGAACTACTACCATTTCTTCCATCTAACTCACAGAGTTGTTGGGACAATATGACATAACACAAATAAAACACTCCAAAAACTACTTTTTAAAATTGGGGACTATAACACAATTCTTGGGCATTTCTTCTAGAAGGATATAAAGCTGGGATGATGAAAGTAGGCAAAATATTTTAATGACAGCTCACAGAGGTGTTCCAGGTGCCTTTAGAACCCAGGGTGACCTCAGACCAGGTGTGGAGTCTGGTGACTCAGAATCAGGGCTGTGGTCATGGCAGTAACTGGGCTATGATGTTACTACGCGTGTGTAGATTGTTTTTCAAGGATTCTAGGACTAAATATTGTGCAAATCAAGAAAGCACGCAAAACCAAGGGGTAAACAATTGATATCATCCAACTAACAGCACATATGTGGAGCAGCGTTGGACTTTTACACATTGCACTACTCAGTTGTACAAAGGAAATAAAACTTCTTTATCTTTCCATAACTGATCTAATTTCCCCCTCAAATTCCCAACCCATGAGTAGTGAGAGACGGAAAAGTTTCAAATCATCCGTATCTCCATTTGTTCCATTTAAATAATCTCTTTTGAATGATCCAGAGTTTGCAAAAATGCTCAGTTCTCTCCATTTCCTCTCCCACTCCTTTTTAAAAGACATTTGGGGTAAGTGGGAGCTTATATGACCTCACAGCATCAGGAGAGAGGAGGACTCAGATCCACATGTTTCCTGCTTCCTAGCCTGGCCTCTGGACTGGCCTCATCCAATCTGTTGTTTCTCACTGGCACACATACCTGGAGCCTGAGTTCTCAGACACATTCCTTCTGATTTAAAAAAGCATCTACATACTGGCGTTTTTTTTCATCCTGACTCCAGATTGGCTATTCCACCAGGCCTAAGCCCCTTTGCAGTTGGGAGTTCCTAGATACTCTGTATGCCACACACAGGCTATAGAGAACTGCCTCTGCTCTCCTGCCTTCTCTGAGACCACACCATCATTCTTCCCAGGTTGGATATAGAGAAGCTAAAGTCTGGGCTCCTAGAGGCCTGCAGCCTCTCCATATCATGCCCTGGGAATGGAGTCACCAA
Source organism: Eubalaena glacialis (assembly GCF_028564815.1). Lineage (NCBI taxonomy): Eukaryota > Metazoa > Chordata > Mammalia > Artiodactyla > Balaenidae > Eubalaena > Eubalaena glacialis. Next base: position 40,511,841 of record NC_083729.1, read on the forward strand.
ATCCAATTAACTTGGGCTCCCCGATGCCCAACCAGATGTCTCTACAGTCTCCTCACCTTGAGGTTCAGCCAGGAAGGAGGGCCTAGAACCCCAGCATTGGCATTTGACCATCTCTATCTCCCTCTGGATCTACTGTCTCTCCTTTCCCACACATCTCCATCTTCAGAATGAACAATCCTCACCATAGCCTCCTATCCTGTGGGACACCAGGCCTCATGGATAACAGCTAAAGGAGTATCTTCTCTATTCTGGTCTGGGTTGATATGGGAGCCTCAGTAACTCTAGGAACTATGAGTTACAGAGGATGAAAATACATTGGTTTAGTACTCTCAAAATATTGTCCCTATTATATATGTATACTTCAAAACAACAATCAACAAAAACAGAATACAGTAACAATTCTGACCAATGTTCTACCAATAATAAAGTATTTTTATAGTTAAATAAAAATCCTTGGTTCCTCTGCTTACTAAAGTCATGCATACTTATTATAAAACCAACAAAACAACCTAAAATACAGTTCTAAATGTTCAATGAAGGGAGGGGAGTTCCTCAGTTCTGGTTTGGCCAAGGCCCACTGCTCATGGAACAGCACAGCTTACAAGAGACTTCTCCTTTAGGAGGTGCCGTGGTCTGTTCAGGGGCTAGCAGCATTGTCCTTTCTAAGCCACTGGCAATCTTCTCTCTTCCTTTTGAGAGTCAGAGCCCAGCAAGGATATTTTCCCTTGAGTTTGGGGATTATGAGCTAGAGAAAAAGAATATGGCCCAGGGACTGAGCTGAAAGGTGGGATGTGTATGAGGAGTAGGGGAATCATGGATGCAAAATTCGGCATAAAATGTGTGTTTCTGGAACCAACCTGGATTGGATTTCCAACTGAGCTTCTGCCATATCTTTCTTTATGAGCACAAATGCATTCTGGTTTATTTGGGTATGTTCTACCATGTTTGATGATGTTTATAGAATGGGGTGAAGATACAAGTACTGTGGTGCCCCTTCTCAGTTACAATATTCTGGAAGGACAGTGGGCCCCTGGGCCCCAATATAAAATATATACTTTGATAAGCACCATGTGCTTTCACTTCCAATCTCCCATTTGATCCTCCAAACACGCCCATGCCGTAGCTAACTCTATTTAACAAATGAGGGATCAAGAAGGCCCATAAAGGTGAAATGACTGCCCCAAATCTCATAGAGGGTGGAAAGTAGAACTGGGACCACACCATCAAGCCATCAGCCACTGTAGCCGCCCCTGACGGTGCACTCTGAGGGGAATTCAGGATGGAGAAAAACAGGATACTAGCCCTAGATAGTTAAGATGCCTTTCAAAGGAATAATTTCAATGAGCCCAGACTCTTGCATCTTTCCATACATAGAAAAGCACTGAAGTCATTAACTTGAGATGTCTGTTTTTTTGTGACTAGCAGCAATCTTTTGATATTTGACTACATGTTTTCAGCAAAACTCCTACATAAGCTGGCTCCTTTCTTACCTTTTTGGAACAGTCCTCAGAGCTATCTGAGAAGCTGTCTCCCAGGCTATAGTCCTCTGTAAGGTCCCAGAATAAAACACTCAACTTTTAGGTTGTGCGGTTTTTTTGTTTGTTGGTTTGTTTTCAGGTGATACCTAGGACGCCTAATTCTCAGTCCAGGTCTCTTTTCTCTACACCAGGTTGACCCCGTAAGGCAAATAAGGAAGAGCCAACTCACTTCCCTTCAGTCCCTTTCCGAGGCTGGGTGTTCCAGAGCGAAGCTGAGGTTTGCCAGCCTTTGTGCTACTCTGCCCCAAAGCTAGGGAATTAGTGTAGTAATCACAGTGACCAAATATCCAAGTTGGCCTCTGTGTTGTTCCCTCATCCTCCTTTCCCCACTTGACAGATGACACCGCTGAAACCCAGAGAGGCAAAAAGTGTTGATCAAAGAGGAACTTGAACAGCAGAACAAAAGAGGTTGCAGTACTTAGTCAGTCTGGGAGGTTAGGGTATGATTCATGCTCGGGTGGGGACAAGTGGAGATAAGGAACAGAACAGCCAGTGACTGAAGACAGGATTCCCGGGCTGTCAGGAATCAGAACCCTGAGGGTCAAAACCCAGGCAGTTCCCAGTGGATATTAAGTCAGTAATTTTGCATGTCCCCATCCTAGTCTGCCTTCACTATCTTCTTTCTCCCCGCTGAGCCCAGGGTTCTATTTCCTCCAAGGAGGAAATCTGCATTATATGTAATACTTGTGATAAAGGCCTTGATAAGCTTTTAATAGCCAAAAAAGTGAATTAGTAATTACCAGAGAACTTTTTCGATTTCTCTTCAAATCATACTACCACTGCAAATTCTTTTGGGGGAAGTATGAGGGTATATATTAAAATATTTAAAATATCTAGTAAGAGTACACTACTCATAAGTCCATCCCTGGGGCCAATTATGAAGTTAATAAGAGAAAGGAAGAGTGGGTTGTTCACAGCTGAATGAGATCTCTCTTTCTATTCTATTCTATTCTGGGCCAGCAACATCAGCATCACCTGGGAGCTGGTTAAAAATGCAAATTCTTAGGCCCCAAACCTACTGAATCAGACACTCCGGGGGTAAAGCCCAGCAATCTGTGTTTTAACAAGCCCTCCAAGTGATTCTGATGCTCCCTCGAGTGGTTCTTAGTCTGGACTGTATACTGGAAAGCAGGTTTCCCCTGCTTTCGGGAAGTAGAACGTTCCTATGAAACCTTTTGAAGCCAAGATGGTGTAAATCAAAAAAGCAATTACCTTAGGATGCATCTTGCTTGTGGATGCACTAAATAAATCAAGATAAAGCACAGGTACTCACAGACACAGTTCAGAGCTATGGCAGCTTGATGCTGAGATGCTGAGTACGGTTTCCGGAGAGGGGGCTTGGTGGTGCCACTCTCACTGCTCGGGGTGAAACTCTGCCTCTTTAACTGCTCCCTGCAAAACAAATGCTTAACGTTATTTTAGCTTTTCACCATTTTCTGTAAAAGCGAAAATCCTCCCTGGATTTTTGTTGTTGTTTTTAGCAAAAACAGGTACTAACGTAGTCTTTTGTAAAAGTGATGTGGTGGAAAGGGAACTTTCAAAAGTTGGGGGATACCTGTATTACCGTCACCTGGCAATATTGAAAAAATCCTCATGTCCAGGCCTTACCCAAGAACATCCAAATTAGAAATTCTGAGAGTGAGACCTAGGCTTCTGCATTTTCCTGTGGTTTCCCTAGTCGTTCCAATGTGCAGACAAGGTTAAGAATCACTGCCACAGAGACTTCTCCAGAAAGTGGTAATATCACTTGTGACTGTTTTACTTATTTATTCCACAAATAGTGAGCATCTACTCTCTGCCAGACCCTATACATCTTACTGTACAAAGATGAATAAGTAGTCATTGGCCTCAAGAGAGACATAGAAACACATATTTCAGTGCAGCAGTGGGAGCTCCAGAGGGAGGGGTGGGTATAATCTTGTCTACTATCTACTCCCTCTTCTATTCTTTGACATCAAACGCTGACAAGAATGTGAAGCCACAAGAACTCTCATTCATTGCTGGTAGGAATGCAAAATGGTACAGGCACTTTGGAAGATAGGGTAAAACTAAACATACTCTCACCATATGATTCAGCAATCATGCTCCTTGAAATTTACCAAAATGAGTTGAAAACTTATGTCCATGCAAAAACTTGCACACAATTGTTATGGAGGCATTATTCATAATTGCTAAAACTTGAAAGCAACCAAGATGTCCTTTAATATATGAATGGATAAATAAACTGTATGTAGTACATCAATACAATGCAATATTATCCAGTGATAAAAAGAATTGAGCTATTGACATTTCTCTAAGGAAGATATACAAATGGACAGCAAGCACGAAAAGATATTCGACATCATTAATTATTAAGGAATGCAAATCAAAACCGTAATGAGATATCACCTCACACCCATTAGGATGGTTACTATTTAAAAAAACAAACAAACAAACACAGAAAATAACAAGTGTTGGTGAGGTTGTGAAGAAATTGGAACCCTTGTGCACTGTTGGTGAGAATGTAAAATAGTGCAACTGCTATGGAAAGCAGTATGGAAGTTCCTCAAGAAATTAAAAATAAAATTACCATATGATCCAACAGTTACACTTCTAGGTATATACCCCCCAAAATTGAAAGTAAGGTCTCAAAGAAATATTTGTACACCCATGTTCATAGCAGCATTAGTCACAATAGCAAAAAGGTGGAAGCAACTCAATTGTCCACTGATGGATGAATGGATAAACAAAATGTTGTATATATATGCAATGGAGTATTATCAGTATTCAGTATTATTATTAAAAAGGAAGGAAATTCTAACACATGCCACAACATGCATAAACTTTAAGGACATTATACTAAGTGAAATAAATAAGTCACAGGAAGACAAATACTATAGGATTCCACTTATATGAGGTACTTAGAGTTGTCAAATTCAAAGAGACAGAAAGTAGAATGATCATTGCTAGAGGCTAGAAAGAGGGGCAAATGAGTTGCTTAATGGGTACAGAGTTTCAGTTTTGCAAGATGAAAAGAGTTCTGGATATTGATTGCACACCATTGTAAATGTACTTAATGCTACTGAACTGTACACCCAAAAATAGTTAGGATAGTAAATATTGTGTTTGTGTATCTAACATGGTTTTTAGAACTTAGAAGCAATGTCAAGGCAGTGGATACACTAGGGATCATAAGCCTCTAGGCTTTGTTTAAGAAATAAAAAAGGAAACTGAGATCAGGCTGACAGAAATGTAATTTATGAACCACGCAATTTGTTATTTAGGTTTTTTATACCCGTAGGCCATTTTTGCTGGCTTCTGGATTTGCCTAGCGTGACAAGAATAAGATCATCCATATCACATTGTCAACGTTAAAGGAGAAAGCCTTTAGAAAGAGCTAAAACACAGAAGCTGATATGGGCCATATAACAAGAAAGGACTTGCATAGATGTCATGGAAGTGGTGAAAGGCCAGAGGACCAAAATTCCAGAGAAAAAATGGACTCTAAGACTCTACAGTTAGGGAGTATATCATGATAAGAGAAAGTAGCAAGAACACCCACCTTGGGAAGGGAGAAGTTATTAGCCAGCTCTGGGATACTTTCCCAGGATTTACTCATTCTTTGGATTACTTTTGAACAACTTATGAATCAGCCATAATACTTAGTTGAACTAAAATATAACCAACAACAGCAAAAACAAAAAGATCTGTAAACTTGAGAACCAGAGGGGGAAATGATGAAAATAGAAGGAGAGGTTATAAAATAATATGACTTGTCTTCCCCCCCTTCCCCCCGGAACCCCCATAAAGACATTAAAATGTTACACACCCAAATGAACATTTGTCTTTTTTTAAAGAAGTCAATCTGAACTTCTTGGAAGCATTTGCCACTCATTCCAAAGATCCTGCCTTTGTGTCTAGCACTTTGGGGAACTCATATACTGGCATTTGCTTTTGACTGCTTTCAATGGTGGCAAACCATCCCTTGGGGGGGTCAAGCTTGAGTTTTATAACTGTGCTGGTATTGTGCGTCAGCAACGTAGTCAGATGAACTACATTTCCCAGAACACCCTTCCATGTACACAGCTGGCTTAGGGTTGGTCGTGAGAGAATTTGCAGGTTGGTATAGGGTACAAGGTGTCACTGCAGCTTGCACACACTGTTGTTGATCCAGGGGCCTCCCCTTGTGGGCCTGGTGCTGCAGCAAGGCTCAGAGGAGCTGCCACTGCATTGCCTGCTCCAGCTTCTCTGACTCCAGGGTCAGATACCAGACACAGGTGCAGCTCTGGGGCAAAGCTTCTTCTGTGGGTCATGCTCATAATCAGTGATGGTGGTAGTAACAGACCCATGTGGAGTCCTGTTTGTCTTCCTTCTCCCACTCTCCATATTATAATTTATTCCCAGCTGATGATCTAAAGAGACCTCAGACCCATTCCACATGCAGTGTCAACATGCATCTTCACCAGCTCCCACAACTGTGTGAAGTCTAATCCATAAAATAAATCCCTTGTTCTGTATCACTCATAGTGCCTCTGCTTTTCTGATTGAACATTTACAGTTACATATAAAAGTCATTTGGAGTCAAGTCTGAAAAATAAGGTAGATGAACAAGCTAAGTAAATATTATTTGGGGCCAAAAATTCAGGGTCACAATAAAGAACAATTCTATTTCTTTTACAGTGCATAAAATGGATTTGACGCCCATTCCCAAAGATGAGTTCCAAAATGATTTCACATGAGGATTATTTGGAGGGATAATATTCATTTGGACACACTTTGCAATGTTTATTTGAATCTCCTCTTTTATTTGCTTATAGTCACTCTCTCCTATATCCTGTTTTTCAGAGGACAATGTGACACACAGTAAATGATGGCAGGCGGAACACAATCAAGTAACAGATTGTGTAGTGTTGGCTTGGAATGTTGTACAATCTTAGGGAGAAAAGAAGAGTCTGGAGAGGCAGCGAAAGTTTCAGAGAGCAGGTGAGATGGGATTGAAACAAGGAATGGACTTTTAGACAGGAGATCAGCAGAAGCCAAAGTACAGAGGTGATGTGGAGCAGGGAGATAGAGTGACAGGCCATCTTGAGGGATGTGAATTCAGGGAGTAAAATTTGCCAGTCTCCTTCTCACTGACAGAACCAAAATCAAACTTTTTCCTGAAATATGATCTCCTCCATATCTGGGCTCCGCTCATTCTTCAGTCTCATTTCCCCTCCCCCATCCCTAACTTGCCTTCTATATTAAGGAACTTGAAGTGCTCCAATATTCATTTGTTCATTCAACAAACAACAAAATCCCTACTATGTGCCAGGCACTGTGCTAGAAGGTAAGGGTACAGGTCTTCATAAAGCTTATTATCTAATGGGAGAGGTAAGTAGGTAAATAGGCAATTATAACACAGCATGACAGCGTTATGGAGCAAATAGGGGGTGAGGGTCTAGGACGACTTCCACAGAAGAGACTTTAAACCTGAGACCTGAATGATGAGTTAGAGTTAACCACACTAAGAAGCGGGTAGGGAGGTCTTACAAAGAAGAATGATGGGACAATGGGAGCAGCCCGTGCAAAGGCACCAAAGACTGAGAGAGTGTGTACTTTGGAGGAACTGAAAGTAGTTTCCTATGATTGGAGGCTGAGAATGGAGAGAGCTGAGGCTGCAGAGCAAGCAGGGGGCAAGTCACGCAGGGCCTTGTAAATGGTGTTAAAGAGTCTAGGATTTAACCCCAGGAAAATGGGGACATGGGAAGCAAGGAATAGTGCATCCCATTTTTGTTTTAGAGAGATCATTCTGGCTGTAAAGCAGAGAGTGGTTTGGGGTTGGTGGGGAGACTGAAGGCAACGCTGGAAGTAGATGACCAAGATGCAGAGAGAGAATGACCTCAACTAACCTAGAGGCAGTGGAAACAGGATTCCAGCCCCTACCCTGAAGATGTGGATTCAGCAGGCTGCGGGTGGGGTCCAGGCTCATAATTTGCGAGACCCAGTGCAAAATAAAAAAACAGGCCCCTTTGTTTAAAAAGCAGGAAACGTGTTTTTTCTGGCTTCTATGGTCTCTCTTTCCATCTGTCATTGTGTTTTTTAGTTGTTATTTAATGTTTCAGTCCCTTAGGCATGGGGATACTTTCTGGGCAGGTACAGATCTCATAATGCCCCAAGTGCCAGGCCCAACACCTGAAAAGTGCTGAATACAGTTAGTCACCAGGAATATGCAAATAGGCTAAAATTTAAAAGAAGACACACAGATGGCCAACAAGCACATGAAAAGATGCTCAACATTGCTAATTATTAGAGAAATGCAGCTCAGAACTACTATGAGGTATCACCTCACACCTGTCAGAATGGCCATCATCAAAAAGTCTACAATTAATAAATGCTGGAGAGGGTGTGGAGAAAAAGGAACCCTCCTATACTGTTGGTGGGAATGTAAGTTGGTGCAACCACTATGGAGAATAGTATGGAGGTTTCTTACAAAACTAAAAATAGAGGAAGAAGATGTGAGGATGCAAGTGGAGGTCGGAGCGATGCAAGGTCAGGAACCAAGGAATGTGAGAAACCTCTAGAAGCTGGAAAAGGCTCTGAAATGGACTCTCCCCTAGAACCTCCAAAAGGACAAACCTTCGACTTTCGTTGTGCGAGACCCATTTTGGACTCTGACCTCCAGAACTCTGCTATAGACTCCTTACCCTGCATGTGTGATGAAATGCTGTGAGGTCGGCCATAAACCTTCAAGAACTAAGGCTCCCACCCAGGTGGAGGATGGAATGATGATGTTGACCCTCCTGACTTCAATCAACTAAGGCTTGGACTCTGTCGACCTTTGCCCCAATTCTATGCTGAATTCTCCTCTGCTCAAGCACCCTCATGAATATGCATGTACCGTTAGCTTAAAACTTCCCCAATTTTGCTTTTCAGGGAGACACTGCTTTGGTAAAATCCCTAGTGTTCTCCTTACTTGCTGCAAGTAATAATAAATCCTTCCTTCTCCTCCCCTCCCTGCAAAAAAAAAAGAAACTAAACTAAACTAAAAATAGAGTTATCATATGATCCAACAATGCCACTCTTGGGTATATATCCAGAACAGATGAAACTCTAATTTGAAAAGATACATGCACCTCAATGTTCACTGCAGCACTATTTACAATAGCCACGACATGGAAGCAACCTAAGTGTCCATCAACAGATGAATGGATAAAGAAGATACGGTGTATAAATATATACAATGGAATATTACTCAGCCATCAAAAAGAATGAAATAATGCCATTTGCAGCAACATGGATGGACCTAGAGATTATCATACTAAGTGAAGTAAGTCAGACAGAGAAAGATAAATATCATATGATATCACTTATATGTGGAATCTTAAAAATGATACAAATGAAATTTTCTACAAAACAGAAATAGAATCACAGACATAGAAAACAAACTTATGGTTACCAAAGGGGAAAGTGAGGGTAAATTAAGAGTTTGGGGGCCTTCCCTGGTGGTGCAGTGGTTAAAAATATGCCTGCCAATGCAGGGGACACGAGTTCGAGCCCTGGTCCAGGAAGATCCCACATGCCGCGGAGCAACTAAGCCCATGAGCCACAACTACTGAGCCTGCGCTCTGGAGCCTGCGAGCCACAACTACTGGGCCCGCCTGCCACAACTACTGGGCCCGCGCGCCACAACTACTGAAGCTCATGCACCTAGAGCCCATGCTCCACAACAAGAGAAGCCACCGCAATGAGAAGCCTGCGCACCACAACGAAGAATAGCCCCCACTCGCTGCAACTAGAGAAAACCCGTGCGCAGCAATGAAGACCTAACACAGCAAAAAATAAATAAATAAATAAACAAACAAACAAATAAAGTTATTACTGTTTAAAAAGAAAAAAAGAGTTTGGGATTAACAGATACACACTACTATACATAAAATAGATGAACAACAAGGACCTACTATATAGCACAGGGAACTATGTTCAATATTTATAATAGCCTGTAATTAAAAATAATCTGAAAAAGAATATATATCTATATCTATATAAATCACTTTTCTGTACACCTTAAGCTAACACAACATTGTAAATTAACTATACTTCAATTAAAAAAAAAAGACTAACCATACCAAGTGTTGCCAAGGATGTATTTAGAGTGTAAATGGGCTCAGTCATTTTGGGAACATTGACAGTAACTACTAAACTTAAACCTACCTTATGACTCAGCGATTCAACTCTATTCAACTGTGCATGCTCATCAACAGAGATGTATACGAATATTCATGGATCTTTATTCACAATAACTGAAACCCAGATGTTTTCTATGGCCTGGAGATGACCACCAGCCCATCTTTGATCTAAAAACTCTAAATTCTATACCTTCAAGGAAAGTGGAGAATGGAGAAAATTATGGGGACCCTTCATAAAATGTCTATTCTTTACAGGGTACTTCAGGCAAGGATGGGGCTGCTTACTGGCTGGTAAGATTTTTTTAAGATTCCACGTTGTCCTCCACAGGCCGACAGGCTCACAGACTTGGCCTTGGCTTCCTCCCTGGACTGGACTTCTCTTCTGAATTTTTCAGATAGAGTGAAATAACAAATTGTCACCAGACTTAGAATGCTCACTCCTTTTAGGAGTGGGGAGTTGGTTCCAGCCAGTTATGAAGTCTGGGTAGAGAATGTGAATGTTTCCTTTGAGAAGCAATATTAGCCTTAGGTTTGCTTCCAGCATGTGTTTTGGGTTTTCTCCCAGAGGTTTCAGTGAGGAATCACATGTCTCAGAGGTGAAAATAAAAAAAAATTTGAGTCTTAAAAATCACACTGGGTTGGAAACTATGTAGTTAGCTTTTTGTGCTAAAAACAATTTTTTGAAAAAATTTCAAGTGTTTTTGTTTTTTCTCTCATTAAAAAAGTATGTGGCTTTATATACACATACACACTGAGGGGCGGTGCGGGGAGGTGTTCAGAACAAGATGTTTCTCATTCCATTTGTTTCAAGCAATAACTCAAAAGGCTCTGGAGAAAATAAACCATACATAAATAGTAGAAAACAGACTGCATCTTGTTGCTATGGCAACGCCCTACTTATATCACATTAAGCTGATTCATGTCTTTTCTCACCTCACTGTTAATAAATTATAGTGGCTGATGAGAATTAAGCTGGCTGGAAGAGTTGGCATGGGCAAGTTGCATATTAATTTGTCATCCAATCCTGGATATCCCTTAATTTTTTTTTTGAGGAGAAAGCTACCTTTTATCTAACAATATATTTTTTAAAATTATTTTTATTGTCTTTTTTTTCTCTAAAAACTATGTAAACAGGAGTTTCACGTTTAGATAATCGTTGCTTCCTGGCTGTTCCAGTAAGGCTTATGACTCTTGTGGAAGGAGAAAATGCACATGCGCAACAGAGCTGGGAAAGTTCCCTTGTTTCTTTTCCTGCTCCTTAACCCTCTTCACTTCTCTGTGCTTAGGTGCTTTAAACAAGCCTCTTCTCTTTTCAGCTGCCTTAATTCATACACATCCCCACATCCACACACCCCCCAAAAGTAACAAAGTTAAAAGACAAAAAACTAGGTTGATAGATAACAAAACAGGGAAAATATTGGCAACACACATAACAGGTAATGGACTAATTTCATTAATATGCCAAAAAATAAAACAACAAACAAACAAACCATAAATTAAATTAAACAGAAAACCAAAGCATAACAACAAATGAATGGACAACCCACTAGAAAATGAGCAAAGGATATGAAAATCAGTTCATTGCAAAAGACAGGCCAACAAATATCTGAAAATCTGCTCAATTTCAATCATTATTAGAGAAATTAAAATAGCAAAGATGTGCAAATTTTCCTCCATGTTAGATAAGGGAATATTGAAAAGCTCCATGATTTGGCAATGGATATGATGGGGGGAAACAGACCCTTTTAGGCACTGTTTATAGTAGTATAATTTGGCATAACTTTCATGGAAATAAATGTAGCTATACTTATCACAATTTTAAATGCATGTACTCTTTAACCCAGAAGTCCCACTTCAATGAATTTATTTATAAATATACTTGCATAAGTGATTAAAATGTTTTTACAACATTCATTGCAACACTGATTGTACTAGCAAACAAAAACAACAAAAAATCCCAACCTAGACAGGACTTAAATGCCCATCAATAGATGACTAGTTAATAAAATTGATTCATTCATCCTACACAGCTTTTTAAAAAGGGAAGAATTTGCAGCTACAAATTGCCAAGTTTTTGAACTGTATTTATAACATGATCCCATTTATGTTAAAATATATAGATGTGTATATATACATATACATATATATATATATATGTATATATATATATATATATATATGCTACTATATACACAGAAGATTTCTGGAAAGAGTCACATAAGTAATCATTGTTGTTTCTGTGGAGTGGAAATAGTGAGAAGGCAGAAGATGAAAGGAGTAGGTTGGGAGACTCACAAGAATTGAGAAAATTTAACTTTCATTTTCCACTCTTTTGCACTGTTTTAATTTTTTTTCAACATGAAGACATATTACCTTTATGATAAAAAGCCTTTAAGCAGCATGTACACACACACACACACACACACACTTGTGTGTGTGTATACATTTTCATATATATGTCATCTCTTTGTCACCATGAAGAGTTAGAAGATATATAAGATAGTTTTGCCCACAGTATAGCTGGGAAGACATAAAATTAACAAAAAATACAAAGAATACCACACAATGGAACTGATCATGTGCCAGTGGCAGTCTAGGAAGTAAGAGAAGGAAAGTTACTATGACTGCAGTTAAGCATAGAAGATAAAGGCATGAGCATTTGGCAGCATCTGGGTACAAGACACTCCAAGATGTCACAAAGAGGAGTGTTCACTACAGAGAAGAGTGGTGCTGGGTCAGCCTTACAGATGAATCACCCTCTGCAAGGCTCCTCTTTGGCTATAAGTGGTACAAGACTGATGAAAATTATACCTGTCCTGCTTTTGGAAACTCCCTGCCTGCTGGCTGTAAAAAAGCACTGCTGGCTGGTTTCCGTTAGGAAATGTCCAAGGTCCTGTAGACAGAGAGAAACTGTTTCATAATTAGTGTTGACCTGTGCACCGGCCAGGAACCCAAACTTTGTGTGGTGTTAATCCCTACTATTTGGACCTACTGCTTGAAACTCTGCATGAGTGGGAAATCCCTTTGGTTACTTTTACCTTCCTGGAGAAGCTAAGAATAATGATTAGGAGCATGGACTGCAGAATTGAACTGGATATAAATCCTGGTTGCATCAACTACTAGCTGTGTGTCCTTGGGAAAATCACCTAAACTCTCTCTGTCATGGGTTTCTATTTTGTCAAATGGGACTAATTATAGTTATCAACAACCTCACAGAGTTGTTTGAGGATCAAATGGCTGAATCACATACAAAGCAGGAAGAATAGTCTCTGGACACACAGTAGTTATTCACAATATTACTCACTCTCACTAGAGACAACAAGAATATCCTAACAACAAGTTTCCAGAGAGAAAAAAAAAATCTCACACAACACATAGGGAGTAAGAAAATAATGACAGTGATGTATCAGTAGTAACATTGGAAGCCAGAAGAAAAGGAATGATGCCCACAAAATTAATTTCCACTTAGAATGTCATGCCCTGGCAAATCGAGCCTGAGGACATGATAAAGATAGTTTCAGACATGCAAAGTACCAAACTTTTTACTCTCCAGTGGTCTTTCTCAGGAAGCTGCTGGTATATATGTTTCATCAAAAAGAGGGACTAAATCAAAAAGGAAGTTGTGGAAACCTGAAGCAGAGGACCCAGGGCAGGAAAGCAGTAAAGGAATTCCCAGGTTGAGAGCTGTGCTGCAGGCCAGGAGGACACCAGAGCAGACCGCAGGAGAGACATGGGAAGGAGGTTATCTAACGGGTTTGATTGTGTGGGAAATTGTACTGAAAGGCCCTCTTCAGAGCTATTGGCGGATATTGGAAGACCTAGCAGTAGGTTCAGGGAAAATGAAGCAAATGAAAAGATAGGCAATGAATAAAGACAAGAAAATCAAAGTATCTTGCAAGAAAGGAAATGTAATAAGAGTATGCCACTCAGCTCAGCAGTGTGCAAGATTTATTTAACACAAAAATGAGTATGGATTTTTTAAAAAAAGATATATTAGAGAATGCGGAAAAGAGTAGAAAGTGTTTGAAAGTTAAAATATTCAGCCACCATAATAGGAAAACAGTGGATTATACATAAATTGACAAAACAAGAGAGAGTAGTATATGTTCATTATTTGGAAACATGGTGACGAATGACAGAAGAAATATCAAGTGGATGCCTTTAGGGTTGGGACAGCAGGGGCAGTGAGGACAGTGACTGGTGTTTTCTTTATTATATCACTGTTAGTACCACTTGAGTTTATAAGTTTACATAAATTTTTAAGTATTCTGCAAATCTAAGGTTTTGACACTTCCAAAATGACAATGTTTCAACTTTAGTTCCGTGTCTGTGAGGCCGTAAGAAACTGATGTCTTAAAATCAGTGGATATGTTTAAAGATTCTGTTCTAACAAAAAGAGACAAGTAGAGGAAATGTAAGTCTTTTATTATCATTACTTTTCATCTAACTTTCTAGATTTAGCCTTCAAGAGGTTCATTAATGCCTCAAAATTTTATCATCTTATATTCTTATTTTATTTAAAATCTGTTTAAGGGCACAATAAAAGATGGGAAGTTTACATAACTGTGACACTAAAACCAGGATATTGGGGGAAAAAAGAAGCCATAGCTCAAACTCACATAAGATATAGATATAAAAATCCTAACTCATTACAACAAAGTAAATGTAATAAGAGTACGTTAAAAAGATAAATATGTTTTGAGCAATTAGCATTATTCCCAGACTGTAAAGTTGGCTAAAAATTAGGAAATTTATAACTCAACATCAAAAAAACACACAACCCGATTAAAAAATGGATGGAAGACCTTAAGAAACATTTTTCCAAAGAAGATGTACAGATGGTCAATGAAGTGGTGTTCATGAAAAAGAGGCACATGAAAATACGCTCAACATTGTTAAGCATCAGAGAAATGCAAATTAAAACTGCAATGAGATATCACCTCACACCTGTCAGAATGGCTATCATCAAAAAGAACACAATTAACAAGTGTTGGCAGGAATGTGGAGAAAAGGGAACCCTCATACACTGTTGGTGGGAACGTAAATTGGTGCAGCTACTGAGGAAAACAGTATGGAGGTTTCTCAAAAAACTAAAAATAGAACTACCATATGACCCACCAATTCTACTCCTGGGTATACATCTGCCAAAAACAAAAACACTAATTCAAAAGGATACATGCACTCCAATGTTCATAGCAGCATTATTTACAGTTGCCAAGATATGGAAGCAACCTAAATGTCCATCAACGGATGAATGGATAAAGAAGATGTGGTATATATACACAATGGATTACTACTTAGCCATAAAAAAAAGAATTAATTTTGCCATTTGCAACAACATGGATGGACTTGGAGGATATTATGCTTAGTGAAATAAGTCAGACAGAGAAAGACAAATACTGTATGATATCACTTATATGTGGAACCTAAAAAATAAAACAAACTAGTGAATATAACAAAAAAGAAACAGACTCATAGATATAGAAAACAAACCTGTGGTTACCAGTGGGGAGAGGGAAGTAGGGAGGGGCAAGAAAGGGGTAGGGGATTAAGAGGTACAAACTACTATACTATGTATAAAATAAATAAACTACAAGGACATATAGTACAACACAGGGAATATAGCCAATATTTTATAGTAACTGAGTGTAACCTTTAAAAATTGTGAATCCCTATGTTGTACACCTGAAACTTATATAATATTGTATACCAAGTATACCTCAATTTTCAAAAATTAGGAAATTCACTATATTAATAGATTACATGAGAAAAACTATGTGATCCTTATAAGTACAGAAAAGAAGTTTGATAAAATTTAACATCTATTATTAATCAAAACTCAAACTAGAACTCAAATGGAACTTAACTTGAGAAGGGACATTTTTCAAAAACTAATAGCAAATATCTTGCTTTCTGGTGAACTACAAGTGACATTCCCCAATTTCTTGGGAAAGCCCATTAAGATCAGGAACAAGACCAGGAAGATAACAGATGTTATTTAACATTATTCTGAAGGCCCATGTTGAAATAATAACATAAGAAGAGGAAGCAGGAGGTTCAATTATTGAAAAGACAGATATAAAATTGTCATTATTTGCTGCTGATTTGATCATCTATTGAGAAAATATGAAAGAATTAACTGAAAAACCTAGGATTAATAGGAAAGTTTAATAAAAAGTCAGATTACTAGATAGCTATCCCCCCCATCAACTTTCACATATGCCAAACATGACCAATTAGAAAATGTAATGAAAAAAATTGCATTCATAATAGTATCAAATACTATAAACTACCTATGAATAAATGGAAATTCAAAATATGATTCCCCATTAAAAAATTTCACAGAAAATGGGGCAAAATGTAAACTATTGGTAAAGGTATATCTTATACTATTCTTGCAAATTTTCTGTACTTTAAAAACCATATCAAAATAAAAAGTTACCCCCAAATTCAAGAGAGGTGAAAAAGAAAATGGACAATGTTGAAAGGGAAATGAGTAATCTGAACATATAAATAGAGACACTATCTCACAGCCTTAAGGAAAATTATCAAAAAAAAAAAAAGGGGGGGGGAAATTAGGAGTAAAAAGGTGATCCATGGAAGGCATATCTGAAGTCCCAAAATGGGAATCATAGAAGTTCCAGATTTAAAAAAAAGAATAGATGGAAAAGATGTAATTATGAAAGAAGAAATAGAAAAAAAAAAGTCCTGGACTACAGCAAGTTTTCAGATTGAAAAGGCTCACAAAGTAGCAGGCAGAACTCAGGAAAAAAGAAACAAACCTGACCACATCCTAGTGAAATGTCTAAACCCCAGGGATTAAAAGGAAATCTCAACAAGCTTTCAGGCAGAGATGTGGTGCCTAAATGAAAAGATAATTAGGCCAGGTTCAGATTCTCATCTGCATTACTTGACTCTCTATATAGTGAAACAACATATACAGACATTTGAAAGAAAGGACCACAAGTCAAGATTCCTATTCTGAGCCTCTTCCTATTCCTATTATCATTATATATGAAAGTAACAACAGATTTTTTTCAGACAAACAATGGCACAGAAAATATATAGACATATGCTCTTTCTAAAGAAATTGCTTGGGAAATACTCCGACCAAATAGAAGTTAAATTCAGAACAAAGATCTCAAAATGGGGAAGGGGGAGGGAGAGAATAAAAGAAGTGAAAAACTAAAAGTGTTCAAATAATCTCATCTTAGTGGTGGGAAGCATAGTTACCAGCTGATCAATCCAGCAAAATTAAGGAAAGGGAAAAAGAGAAATCATAATAAAGTATCTTAGTAGGTGTAAAATAAGATGGAAGTATTAAAACTCGTATAAATGAGTTAAATTCCCTATAAAGAGTCAAGTATTTTCTGTCTAAAATAAATGTGCCAGGAACAAAATGATCAAGGTTGAAAATAAAGAGCCAAATAGATCATGCAAACACGAATGAAGTGTTATGGCTTGTATCATGACTCCCCAAAAAGGTACGTTGAAGTCCTAACCCTCAGCACATACCTCATTAGGTACTTCAGAATGTGACCTTATTTGGAAGTAAGGCATTTATTTATTGATAGATTGATTGATTTCAGAGGCAATCAAATTAAAATGAGGTCATTAGGGTGGGCCCTAATCCAATGTGACTGGTGTCCTTATAAAAAGGTAAAATTTGGACACAAATGCAGACCTGCACAGAGGGAAGACAGTGTGAAGATGCACAGGGAGAAGATGGCCATGTGATTAGAGTGATGCATCTACAAGCCAAGGAATGCCAAGGACTGCCAACAAACACTAGAAGCTGGAAGAGGTAAGGAAGGATTCCTCCTTAGAGACCTCAGAAGGAACATGGCCTGCTGACACCTTGATTTCAGGCTTCTAGCTTCTAGAACTGTGAGACAATAAACTTCTGTAGTCTTAAGTCATCAAGTTTTTGGGGTTTTTTAGCTGCCTTAGGAAACTAATACACAAAGTAGCAGAAATGCCTAAGTTATCATCAGATAATGTAGATTTCAAAGTCAAAAACATTAACTGTGACAGAATAAACAATTTATGAGGATAAACAATAGAACTCATCAAAGAAGATGTAACATTTTTTTAACCAAACATCAACACAACAGAACATTTATGGCAAAATTGCTCAGAAAGTAAAGAACTTGATAAAGTACTATCAAATGGGAAGGGTATAATATTCCTCTTTAAGAATTTGTCAGCCCAAGTTGACAAGAAGTGGATGAGGGATGAACAGGACTTGAATAAGACAAGCAACAAATTTGATGTGAGACAGACAGGTTGCTAAGGAAGTCACACATTTACACCCACAGCTATTTTTTTTTTTTTTTTTTTTTTAAATTGGATCTGTATTTTATTTTATTTTTTTTAATTTTTTTTTTTTTAAACATCTTTATTGAAGTATAATTGCTTTACAATGGTGTGCTAGCTTCTGCTTTACAACAAAGTGAATCAGTTACACATATACATATGTTGCCATATCTCTTCCCTCTTGCATCTCCCTCCCTCCCACCCTCCCTATCCCACCCCTCTAGGTGGTCACAAAGCACCGAGCTGATCTCCCTGTGCTATGCGGCTGCTTCCCACTAGTTATCTATTTTACATTTGGTAGTGTATATATGTCCATGACACTCTCTCACCCTGTCACATCTCACCCCTCCCCCTCCCCATATCCTCAAGTCCATTCTCTAGTAGGTCTGTGTCTTTATTCCCATCTTGCCACTAGGTTCTTCATGACCTCTTTTTTTTTTTTTTTTTTTTTTTTCCCTTAGATTCCATATATATGTGTTAGCATACTGTATTTGTTTTTCTCTTTCTGACTTACTTCACTCTGTATGACAGACTCTAACTCCATCCACCTCATTACAAACACCTCCATTTCATTTCTTTTTATGGCTGAGTAATATTCCATTGTATATATGTGCCACATCTTCTTTATCCATTCATCCGATGATGGACACCTAGGTTGCTTCCATGTCCTGGCTATTGTAAACAGAGCTGCAATGAATATTTTGGTACATGACTCTTTCTGAATTATGGTTTTCTCAGGGTATATGCCCAGTAGTGGGATTGCTGGGTCATATGGTAGTTCTATTTTTAGTTTTTTAAGGAACCTCCATACTGTTCTCCATAGTGGCTGTATCAATTTACATTCCCACCAACAGTGCAAGAGTGTTCCCTTTTCTCCACACCCTCTCCAGCATTTATTGTTTCTAGATTTTTTGATGATGGCCATTCTTACCGGTGTGAGATGATACCTCATTGTAGTTTTGATTTGCATTTCTCTAATGATTAATGATGTTGAGCATTCTTTCATGTGTCTGTTGGCAATCTGTATCTCTTCTTTGGAGAAATGTCTATTTAGGTCTTCTGCCCATTTTTGGATTGGGTTGTTTGTTTTTTTGTTATTGAGCTGCATGAGCTGCTTGTAAATCTTGGAGATTAATCCTTTGTCCGTCACCCACAGCTATTTGGATATGTAAAAAACCCTGTAGCTTCTTAATTTCTTATAATGATCTAATCATCTTCACGAGCTCTTCCTGACTGGGCACTAAAAGGAGTAGTGCTTACCTTGGCTAATTAATGGTATCTCAGTCTCTCTGGGATCTTTTGTCTCTTTTGGGTATATACCGAAGTTTCAGACTTCTTTTTCCACTCCCTATCTCTCCTAAGAAGGTATCTATTATATAGCAGAGGAGGGCTTGGATCTGTGTGGGCAGGATCTGGTACTGTCTTCAGAGCCATCAGGTTTCTGTAACGATGTCCCTGGCTAGGCGGAACCATTGCTTATGTCTGTAGTTGGTGGCTTCATTATCCTTCCCTGGGCCCAGGCAGGCCCTAGTGGCCCTGCTTGGGATTTAGCAGTCACTGTGTGTTCACTCCTCCGATCAAGCTAGCATCAGACCCCTAGCTTTGGCTTTGGCTGTCCACTGGCAGCCTCTGTGGAGGGGTCAGCTCAACACTCACTCTTGAAGCCAGCCACCCACCCTGGGGGGCATAGGGAAATTTCTGACTCCCTCCCAGACCATACAGATGGTGAGGGAGGCCAAGGATCCAACTTGTACCCTTTCTCTGCCTAGCTTCACCATGCAATCATGCTTATATTGTCACAGTCAGGCTTTTCCCCACATGATGGTGAGGAGGCCAGTCTGTGTGGCAGACACTCCCAAGAGTTCTAAATGGAGGGACAGGCACAAGTCCACTCTGATTCCAGATTTTCTGACTTCCTATTACTTGGAGCCACTCTACTCCAACACCAATACCAGCATCACCCTCTAAACCACTCCATCTGAGATTTCAGCCTGGAGAAAGGTGGTCGAGACATGGATCTTTCCCCCTTTCCAATATAGAGCACAAGACCAAGAAAGGAAAAAAAAGTGATCTCCTAGCAAGGATTTCACAAACTAAGCTCTATCTACCCATGGTTTACTTTAAACTCAGCATGCAAATCCTTGAAGCCTGGGTTTGGATGTGCTAATGAAGCATAAGAAATTTAGAAAATCCTTTTCTCTCCAGGAAAAGCCTGATTTCTAAAGAATATTGTTTTATTTTAGATTTTTAAAAACCCTATTTTGGTGATCAGAAAGATGAACATAGACTACCACTTTCTCTTTTTATCCCTGCTGTAACTGTCCAAATTCCTACCTAAGATAAAAGATTACTCTGGGGAATGGGAGAAAAACACACAAATGGAAATATAAAAGAGAAAAGCACATTCATTTAAAGCATAAATGTTATCCTTAGTTACATATGGGTTTCTATAAACAGAGAAAACACATTCTTTTAAATTGCTTATGGAATATCCATAAAAATTGATCATGTACTTGGCCCAATGAAAACCTTAATAGGTTCCAGAACTCAAAGATTTTACAGGCCAAATTCTCTGCCCACAATTCAATTAAGCTAGAAATCAACAGAAGAATATAGAAACATAACAAAATAGAAACACTTAACCACTTCAAAATTAAAGAATGTTTTCCAAAATAGCCCTTGAATCATAGAGGAAATAAAACCTGAGATTACAATTTATTTAGACATTAACAAAAGGATAAAAATTTATAAAAAGCCTACGGGAAATGGCTAAGGTTGTATTCCAAAGAAATTTTATAACCTTAAATGTCTTTATTATTTTATAAAAGGAAGAATGAAAACAAAGATGATAATTGATAAAGTTAAATATCCATTTATGATTAAAAGAAAAAAACACCTCTCAGCAAAATAGGACAAGAAAGTAATTTTCTTAATCTGACGGTTCTGTTAATCTATATGCTGCACAACAAATCTTGTGCACCATCTGTGGTAAAGTATTCTGGTGTGGTTCAGGGTCTCATGATGGCTCAGGGTCTCATGATGGTACAGTCAGTTGGTAGCTGAGGCTGTATTCATCTCAAAGCCTTCTTCTCTCACATGTTTGGTGGGTGCCTGGGCTGGGAAGATTCAGACATCGGGTGTTGGAACTGCTGGGGTACTTCAAGCATCTCTGTTTATATGGGGTCTCTCCATATGGTTTGTATGCTTTGATTACCGATTATTGTGTAACATCACCCCCAAATTTACTGGCTTAAAACAACAAAACTTATTTATTATTTCTCATGGACTCTGTAGGTCAAGGAATTCATGAACATCTCAGCTGAGTGATTCTGGGGTCTCATAACGTTGCAAACAGATGGTTAGGGCTGGGGTCGTCTTTAAGTGCTCTTCACTCACATGTTTGGTGCCTGTCTGGGAAAGTCTGAACATCTGGAGTCTGAAACAGCTCCTTGGGCATCTCTAACTCTGTTTGTTCTCTCTACGTGATCTTTCCAGCATGGTGGCTTCAAGGTATCTGGACTTCTTACATGGCGGGTCAGGGCACCAATGGCACATGTCCCAGGAAAGAGAATTAGGCAGAAGTTATACCATCTTTTATGCTCTAGGCTTAGAAGTCTATAGAGCTATAGAGCTTCACATTCATTGTACTCTATAAGTCAATTCAGTCACAAAGCCCTCTCCGTCCCCATTCAAGGAGAGGGTATATAGACTTCACCTCCTCATGGGGGAGTGGCAAAGTTCTAGAAGAACATGTGGAACTGGAAATACTATTGCAGTCATGTTTGGAAAATGCTATCTGCCATAGTGACAAAGATACCCCCCCCAAAAATCCCTCCAACAACCAGGATGCTTAATTTTGAGACACTGAAACTATTTGCTTTATGATCGGGAATTATATAAAGATACATCTTATCATTACTTTTATTCAGCATTGTACTAGAGGTCCTACCCTATAGAGTAAGAAGACAAAGAAATAAAAATATGAGTTGAAAAAAAAAACCACTGAAATTATTTGGAGACAATATTGTTGTATAGCAGAGAATCCAAAAGAACATCCTAATAAATTATTAGAATTAATAAAAGAATTTAGCAAGATTGCTAAATACACCAATATACAAAACCCAATTACATGTCTATGTATCAGCAATAAGAGTCAAAATATAGAGAAGCTGGGAAAAAATAAAGAAGGGTAAGAAAGAAAAAAACCTATATACCAGCAAAGAAATAGACAGAGCCTAGAAAATAACATATAACTAAAAATCATTGATGGATGAGCCAAATACATGAAACTAAATAGGGAAAAAAAACTCAGGCATTTATGGAAATTTAGTGTATGATGAAGGTAGCATTCAAAGAGGAGAAGATGTACTCAATAAGTAGTCTCAACACAAATGGCTTAATGTTTCAAAAAATGTAAAGTTAAAATGACTATTCATTTTTTTATACCAAAATAAAATCCAGAGGATCTAAAACATAAATTAAAAATTAATAAATAAAGCCATAAAAGCAGTAATGAAAGCAAAATTAAAGGAAATATATCATTTACAAAAACATCAAAAGTTTAAAACATTTAGGAATAAATCTAAGAAGACATGATGACCTCTACCCAGAAAAATATAAAACATTACTATTAAAGAGGATTGAAATGGTCATGTTAATGAACTGGTAGATTCGAAATTGTAAAGATGTAAATTCTTTCTAACTTGTTCTATAGATGTAATGTAAACCAATTCAAGATCCCAACAGGTTTTTACAGAAATCAACAAATGTTTATGGAAGGGCAAAGGACCAAAAATAGCCAAGACATTCCTGAACAAAGACGGTAGACTAGATTTACCAGCTATGAAGACTTACTATAGTAATAAGATAATCTGGTTTGGAAACAGGGAGAAAGAAATTGAAGAAAATGAGAGTACACAGAAACAGACCCACAGATATGCAGAATCCTTGTTTTTAAACAAAGCTGGCATTGCAATCCTTGAGGAAAGAAGGACTTTTCTGCACATCACAGTAAGACACTTGGACATAATACGGGGAAAAAATTGAATGAAGAACTTTGTAAATTATATTTGAATGCTTTCCTGTTAGAGGATTATATACTCCTACCCTTTGCCATATGATTTATAGTGCCTTCCTTTGGGAGGAGTATAATTCCCCATCTCATTGAGTCTGGCTTAAACACTTGCATATGCCACATCTACACAGATTAAGTGTAGTAGGGTCTTGCTCTTTCCTTCTGCTACAAGAATGGTATGTCCCATAAAGGGGCTAATCTTTCAGTCTGGGTCTCAGAATGAGAAGACACATGGGACTTGGAATGAGAAGACACCTGAGGTAGAGGTGAAGCAGCAGACCTGCAGTTGATGACATTAATATGAGCAAAAAATAATGTACGTTGCCACTAAAATTTTGAGGGGTGGGTTTTTGTTACTGCAGCAAAGCTGACTAATAGAGACATCTATGTCACACCTTACACAAAAATAAATTCCAGGGGGATTAAACCTGTAAATATGAAGGGAAAAACAATAAGCATTTAAGAAGATGATACAGGGAGCATGTCTTTATGAACCTAGGAGAGGGAAGATATCTTGTTTTTGTTCATGTGTAGTCTTCTTGTTTTGAATCCTATAATGTTATTATTACTGTTTTATGCAGTCAATGCTTGTTTATATTTACCTACATATTTATCACTTCCATTGATTTCATTGGTGATTAAGCTACAGCTTTTTTGACTTTTGGGCAAATATTTATTAGATTTCCAGTTATATCTTCCTTTTGAATTGGGAAACAGTCTGTCTTTTAACCCAACTTCTTCAGAACTTCAATGATGTGTATTTTCTTTACAAGATTAACTCTCAAACAGTGACTTAATTTCTAAGTCCCTAATGTTCTGTTAGGCTTAGGGGCACACAGCAACAGAGCTGAGCTACACTTGATTTATATTGATTCTTTCTCTCCTTGTATCTTTGTAAATCTTTTTGTTACTTGAAAATTACACATTATATAAACTGAGAATGGTTTTTAAAATACACAGAGTGAAGCAAAGTACCTATGTATAAATGGTTAATTGTATAAACAGAAAACACAGGCCCTTGATATCTTGTCGGGACACCTGAAGTCATGACTTTGCTGTAAGTAACCAAATTTCCAAATACCACCACAAGATACAATTTCCCCCATGAATTGTAGTAAATTATTACTGTAGTTTTAAGTTCTTTCAAACTTTTGAAGAGTTTCTAAATATAGCATTAGCCTTTTATAAACCTATTAAAATAAATAAAGTAAACCTATCCTACCTTATGTAATGACTGAAGTAACAGTAACTATAAACATGGTCTGAAACTGCAAAATTCAGTCTTTGCTGATGTAATTGTGGTTGCTCAAAAGTGTTGTGAACAAAGAATAAGTCACAGATCAGCAGGGTCCTCCTGTCCTTCTGAGTGATTAGGCAGCATCGGGGTTGGGAGAAGTGTGGCAAGGGGATGATAGAGGAAGATACAGTACGAAAGCAGAAACCCAAGGACCCACCTCAGAAGGCTTTTTTTAAAAAAATTTATTTATTATTTATTTCACTTATTTTTGACTGCATCGCGGCACGCAGGATCTTCGTTGAGGCATGCGGGATCTTCTGTTGCGGCATGCGGGCTTCTCTCTAGTTGTGGCATGCGGGTTTTCTCTCTCTAGCTGTGGCGCTCGGGCTAAGCTGCCCCGCAGCATGTGGGAATCTTAGTTCCCTGACCAGGGATCGAACCCACGTTCCCTGCATTGGAAGGAGGATTCTTTACCACTAGACTGCCAGGGAAGTCCCTCAGAAGGCATTCTTAATGGTGTAAGTGCTTCCTTTAAGAACAACATGACTGGGGCTTCCCTGGTGGCGCAGTGGTTGAGAATCTGCCTGCTAATGCAGGGGACACGGGTTCGAGCCCTGGTCTGGGAAGATCCCACATGCCGCAGAGCAACTAGGCCCGTGAGCCACAACTACTGAGCCTGCGCGTGTGGAGCCTGTGCTCCGCAACAAGAGACGCCGCGATAGTGAGAGGCCCGCGCACCGCGATGAAGAGTGGCCCCAGCTTGCCACAACTAGAGAAAGCCCTCGCACAGAAACGAAGACCCAACACGGTCAAAAATAAATATAAAAATAAATAAATAAATACATAAGCTAGGGGAAAAAAAAAAACCAATATGACTGACAACTACTTTTTGTCTCCTTTGCAACTCTATCCATTTCTTGGCATAAAGATAACACTAACTGTATTGCTGAAACAAAGTAATTGTCTTTGAAGATAGGCAGACTCCCTGTGAGTTGAACACTTCTGTGCTAGGACATGTTTCCTGTATGAATTTTTTTTGAGGGGGGATGCCACGTGGCATGCGGATCTTAGTCTCCCAACCAGGGATCGAACCTGTGCCCCCTGCATTGGGAGCATGGAGTCTTAACCACTGGACTGCCGGGGAAGCCCCCTGTATGAATTTCTTCGGCTTGAGAGGAGGGTCAGCTGAAGCCACCTTCCCTATTATCACCACATTATGCAGATTGTTGAACCAACTTTTACTTTTGGCGCTTCGATTGCAGCAGTAGAAACTATACCACTATTGCTTCATAGAGATGCCTCTACAGACCTCCAAATCTTCTCCTGAGTCCCATTTTTGTGAAAGGAAATTATTTTCCATGCATTTCCTCAGCTACTAGTTAAAGGCTTTTCATATGTCACTGAAGTTTTATTGTTTTGTTTCTCACTTGAAAAGTTGCTAAACAGTCTCATAAACCAAATTTATTCCCTCTCTCTCTCTCTGGAGAGTATATGGGAGACTCATCACATCATTTATCAACCTCAAACAACAGAGATATTGACAAGGGGCTATAATTACCCCCAAATTATTTTCTGCCTAAGAACAGTCACTTCGCCAGATTTGTCACCTTTTCTTCAACAACATTAGGACTAAAGACTATTTTTCTTTGCAGGGCTCTTTTCACAGGCACAAAAAGAGAATTTTTATACCTCTTGGGATTTACTGCATATGCAGCTGATAAAGAACAGCAAGACTGCATTGAGGTGAGGCTGCTGGGCAGCAGGCTGGGCACACCTCCTGGATTAGTACAGTGACTTTGGATACTCCAAACTTGTGGCAATCTATTCACATTTGTGCTCTCACAAAATTGCGAGTTTCTGCCCGTAATGAAACTTCAGGATCACCCAAAGAGAGTCAAGCCAGAAAACATTAAGTCTAAAAATGCTAATGACCAGGTATTTCCAAAAATATTGAGTTTACTTGGAATTCTCTGAGCCTTCAAATAACTGAATCTCAGAGTTAGCATTTTACATAGTGCAGTATATTTCTTTTCCCCCGTTAAAGTCAAGAGAGAGCAGATTTCATATCTGCTCTAAGAAAGAAATTGGAGACTTAGTTCATTGAAATTTATCTGACATCAAATACCAAGACTGACATGAGAATTATTAATTTGCTGCTCAGACTTTTGAACTCATTGGCTTTTCCTCTCCTCAGAGCATCAATTCTGAATACAAAAGAATCCATTAGATATCTCTGATGCCAGTTTTTATAGTTGCTTTAAAACAAGTTTTCCATGTTCTATCCTTCTTATAAATAGCTCTCTCCAGTGATGGAGTATGTTAACTTCCAGAGATCAGAGAAAGAAGAGGAGTTTAAAATGAATTGTAAAATCACCATATATGCTATATCTTTGGGAAAATTTCAGGTATATAGAGTTACTTGGGTCCTGGTTGTCCAGGTTTTTGTTTTTCTTTGCATCCTTTTTGAGGAAAATACCTCTCCTGATCATGCCACTACTGGACGTAAGGCAAGGGAAAAGATTCAGTAGAGTTATTATCTTTTCTATTCGTCAAAGTTTGCTAAAAAGAAAAGGCTTTGCCCAGTGGCATGAATTATGGACTTTGAGATATTACAGTGACTCTGGGCTATCAGTGGAGATCCCAGGATACAAAGGAAAATTATGTTCTACCTTTAGAACTTTACCTTTGTGTTTTGCCTTTTAAGCAATGCACATATAAAAATTAATGATGATTAAATACTCAACAAATACCTACAAAATGTACCAAGGGTAATTTCTAGTATTTCAAGAAAAAAAATGAGTTACCTTTTTATTTTATTTTACTTAAAAAAATTTTTTTTTGGCCATACCGCACCTATGCGGGGATCTTAGTTCTCCGACTATGGATCAAACCCATGCCCCCGGCAGTGGAAGTAAGGAGTCTTAAACACTGGACCGCCAGGGAAGTCCCCTGAGTTACCTTGTTAAAAAGCTATAGATTTTGTTTTTTTAATATACATTTTATGGTTATTCCAAAGATAATTTTAAGTTATGGTATAGCAATGAATGCTATATTCTAGAAGTGGAAGAAAAAGAACGAGTAATGACACTATCAGTCTGGGCAACAGCAAGCAGCCCCTCAATCTTTATGATAAATGTTTATTTCTTGCTCTTGCTAAATGTCCACTCTGGGTTGGTGGGAGGGATGTGGGTGGGTAGGGGTTCTGCTTCACATTGTTCTCACTCAGGAACCCAGGCTGGTGGAGATTCCACCATATGGATAGTATTGGCCACTGTAGTGGAGGAAAGTGAGATAAATAATTAATTACACACCAGCTCTTACATGCTTATGTCCAGAAGAGGCATATGCCACTTTACACACACCTTATTAACCAGAGTTTCATGGACATCCTTCAAGATGAATTGAGCCTAGGAGAAGAGAACTGGATATTGGTGAACAGTAGTAATGCCTACTTTGTTTCCACTAACACATCCAAAGAAGAGAGTACTTGCCTATCAAAACGTTCACGCTCCACTCCCACCCACAGGATCAGATTCTGGGTGTGCAACTTGTGAATTTGTACAGAGTCCCTGCTCAGAAGGGCCCCACACTTGGGCTTTAAGGCTTTACTGTTTGTTGCTCTTTTGAAATTCTTAATAATTTCATCCTTGAATTTTTATTCTTAATTGAAGTCCAATAGGATAATGGATCATGTGTTTGAACAGAGGAGATACATACAGCATGCACGTCCACTGCTGTTCCTCACCACCTCCTCCACATATAGCATTCACAATGCCTCATGAGCACAGAATTTCAGTGGATCCACAATGCATGGGAGTTCAGTGAGACTCAAAGCAAGTACAAGGTGCTATGTCTACGACTGAGTAAGCAGGGGTACTGACAGCCCCAAGAGGCTATCAGAACTTGATCTGAACACAGAAAGAAAGTAATGGTGTTCTAAGAAACACCAGCCACTGAGGAATCCAATCATATTCTTTCTTACTCCTGTTACTTCCCTGTTTTAGCTAACCAATACTGATAAAAATTATGACATAGAAGGAAAGGAAAAGATAGGGCAACCCACAGCTTATTTTTTTTTTTCCAGTCCTTTCTTATTTATCAGTAGAAGGTAGAGAGTGTTGGTAGAATGTGTGCATATCAAGATGTGAAATAAAAACAGTTGATTCAGTTCTGGGCAGTGTTTCCATGTTCTGGTCAGAACAAAATACATATGCATGTGTGTATGAGTTAGATGCTCTTATATTTGCATCTGAAACTGGCATTGCCCAATGTAAAAATGAATGGTAAATTTTATGTTAATAATTTAAAATTTTACTTTCTCTTTACTTAAAATGACATAAAATAGCAAATAAAAACACCGTAACAAGTCAAGAGAAAGACCACAGAAGACAGGAAGAAGTTTTACTGCCTTTAATGGCATTTGGCGGGGCAGGGGGTGGGGGGTTGCTGCTTTATGAACAAGAGGCACTGCATTTTCATTTTGCTCTGGGCCCTGCAAATTACGTGGCTGACCCTGCCCACTCACAAGTCCCAGAGGTGCAATGTACAGGAAGTTAGAATGAATAAATGAGTGTTAGGTATAAAGAGTGAGCGCAGAGGGATCTTAGAGATAATCTAATCCAGTAATTTTCAGATTTCTTTTAGCAGCAGAACCCATTCTTCAGAGTGAACATCCAAAATGGAAAACAGGGGCTTCCCTGGTGACGCAGTGGTTAAGAATCCACCTGCCAATGCAGGGGACACGGGTTCAAGCCCTGGCTCAGGAAGATCCCACATGCAGCGGAGCAACTAAGTCCGTGTGCCACAACCACTGAGCCTGCGCTCTAGAGCCTGTGAGCCACAACTACTGAACCCAGAGCCACAACTACTGAAGCCCGCACGCCTAGAGCCCGTGCTCTACAAGAGAAGCCACCGCAATGAGAAGCCCGCGCACCGCAACAAAGAGTAGCCCCTGCTCGCCGCAACTAGAGAAAGCCCGCGCACAGCAACGAAGACCCAACACAGCCAAAAATAAATAAACAAATAAATTTATTAAAAAAAAAAAAATGGAAAACAGAAAAATGCAAACTGCTTTCGTTCAGAGGGGACGGATGGCAGGCTTTAGCCCCGTCCACTTGACCTCTCTATTCCTACCCTTAGGTGGCTTTTTGAGTGGGAAGGAGGGGGTCTCTATGAAACCCCTAGAGTTCCTCAAGGCACAGTGGGGAAACCTCTGATCCAAAGGGGCTCACTGAAATTAAGGGACATGTCCAAGCTCCTAATTGCTAAATTAACCCTCTTTCTTCCGCTCCCTATTGCCATCCCAATCAGATAGCAACCCTAAAGTATGGGGAGACCATTTGATGGCCCTGGCACAATTGTGAATACTCTTATCTTAAAATGGGGATGGTAATGCCTACCTCAGGGAGTTAAGGACTGAATGAGATACTGTAACTAAGTAAATGCTCAATAATCAATAGCTGCAACTTAATCATTATTATAGTTATTATTCAAACCTAGAGTCCTAACTTCCACAGAAATTAATGGAGGCTAGTAAAACATTTGTTTTGTTTTTCAACCTTTAAAAAATTTTTATTTTTAATTGTGGTAAATTACACATAACAAAAAATTTACCATCTTAACCATTTCTAAGTGTACAGTCCAGTAGTGTTAAGTGTATTCACATTGTTGGGCAACCAATCCGCAGAATTTTTTCCTCTTGCAACACTGAAACTGAATATTCATTAAACAACAACTCCCCTTTTCCCTCACTCCCCAGCCCCTGGAAAACACCACTCCACTCTCTGTTTCTAGGAATTTGACCACTTTAGGACCTCATATAAGTGGAATTACCTATTCTTAGCAACAGATAAAAGAAATAAGAAACTGTGAAATGCATATATATACATATATATATGTGAAGAAGGCATGCATTCCTTCTTTCCACAAAAAAGAAAGGTAATTCAGAGACTTCAGAAAAAAAAAGCAGAAATTCAAATTAAAAAAAAGAACAAAACTGTACCAACAAAACAAAACAAAAAAATATGGTCTTAAAGCAAATGGGATAGGTGTGAGTGAAAGACTTTTCACCATATGACTGTTATATCATTTTTGTTTTTGAATCATATGAATATATTAGCTATACAAAAACAATCTGAAACAAACTAAGAGGTAGCATGGGTTTGAAAAAGAAGAATGCAAGTGGACTTCTCACTAGGAAATTTCTCCAAAGGATCATGACATTGAAACCACAGTGTGGTGTACTAAAAAATATATTTGCTTTTCTATCTTCATGTGAATTGCCTTCCTCCCCTTTCTAGTCCCAAGCCCCTAACCCCAACATTCTCTTTTGCCTTTAGCTGAAGATGGTATTTAAGTTGAAGGCTTTGGCCATTTTGGTGAATTACTCAGTTTTCCTGGGCCTCTCCCATTTATACATGTTACTAAACTTTTGTTTGATTTTCTCCTGTTAATCTGTCTTATGTCAATTTAATTCTAGACCAGCCAGAAGAACCAAGAAAGGTAGAGGAAAACTTCTTTCTCCCTGACAAATGTATTTAATTCATGGCAGAGAAACTTACAGAGAACCTCACCATACCTAGCAGTGACAGGTGGTGCTTACAGGGAGAAGAAAAGTTACTGGAAGGCAAGCTCGTTCTAAGCTTAGCAGACAATTACTTATTTCTTTAAATTTTAGGCCTTTTCATCAAAGGCCCCTTTGACCAAAAGCTTTCTCTCGTGGGTTTACAGGACACTCAAAATTACTATTTTTCAAGGTACAACCACAACTCATCCTGCTCCTCTTAATGTAGAGATTGTGGTCTTAACAAAAGACTCATGTGTTAAAGAAATGTCTATTTCTTTATTTTCTTCCAATACAATTATATCAGATTGTGGGCATGGCTCACAGTGGGTTTGCATGGCAATTGCAGTCAGCGTCGGAGACCTCTGTTCTGGCTGGAAAATGTGGTCCTACGAGGTTCAGTGGCTTTCTGCTTCTATGCCAGGAGTACAGGACTCTGCCCAGTGTGAGGACCCTGGTACTCAGGACCCAGTCGACCTCAAGGCCAGAGGGATTCTTTGTTCCCCATCCCTGCAGCATCTAACCTTTGACCTCTTGACCTCATCTTATTCTGGAAGAAACCACTTCCCACCCCCCCTTGTTTTATTGCCATTAAGGCACTTTGCAAAGTCTCTTCAATTCATTTAAGCCTTTACAAAAGACAGGAAAAGCCCTTGTCTTGGAGCAGCTCCTGCTTTCCACTCTCCTTTCTCCACAAGTTTCCTGTGTCGGTTCTCTTCTCCTCTTTCAGAAATCTCTTGAAAACTCTCATCTGTGGGTGACTTGCCCCTCCCATTCTCTTTGCTCTTATGGGTTTTTATGTTTTTTTTTTTTTCTTTTTGTAAGAGCTCACTTGACTTGGGTTTCGAGAGGAACAAGAAGCAAACTCGGTACTTATTCCACCAACAAGAATTTTCATTTGTTAAAATGATTCCTTTGCTCTACAAAAGATTTACAGGCAGGGTTCTTTGTAGGCAGTCCTCTCCATGTACAGAGAGCATGCCTAAAATCTGTATACACAAGTTGAATATTCGAAAGTTGAATCACCTTGTATGTTATAAGGGAACATTTGTTTGCAGAAAGCCAGAAAAATGATAAAATATTTAATTGTATATTTTTCTTCAAATATAGTCTTCAAATTATTTCCAGCTTTCATGCATGTTGTTTAATTCTTTTTTTATAAATTTATTTATTTTATTTTATTTATTTTTGGCTGCATTGGGTCTTCATTGCTGTGCGTGGGCTTTCTCTAGTTGCGTTGAGCAGGGGGCTACTCTTCGTTGCGGTGCGCGGGCTTCTCATGGCGGTGGCTTCTCTTGTTGCGGAGCACAGGCTCTAGGCACGTGGGCTTCAGTAGTTGTGGCACGTGGGCTCAGCAGTTGAGGCTCACAGGCTCTAGAGCACAGGCTCAGTAGTTGTGGCGCACAGGCTTAGTTGCTCTGCAGCATGTGGGATCTTCCTGGACCAGGGCTCAAACCCATCTCCCCTGCATTGGCAGACGGATTCTTAACCACTGTGCCACCAGGGAAGTCCACATGTTGTTTAATTTTGTTCTTCTCATTGAAACACACAAAATATTGGCTTAAGATCAATGGACATAAGATTGAAGCTAAAAATGTTTTGCTTTTAGCATTCCTAATAATTTCCATCTTTCTCCATTTTGTTGTTTTTGAGCTCTACTTTTCTTTTCACTCTTTTTTTTCCACTTAGCACTTAATTTATAAAATAAGAGCAAAATGCAAAAGAAGTATTCAAATAATTGCAAAACAGCATTGGACAAGCAAAGACAGAGACTGTGCCAGAATTAAGCCACGGATAGGCTAGCAGTGCATGCAGAAATTTAAATGCTCATGTTACTGAGTCCAAGCTCACTCTGCTCGCTGCACAACAGGCCAGTAAATCGGGACACGAGGTGTTGAGGCAAGGAATAGAGACTTTATTTGGAAAGCCGGCAGACCGAGAAGATGGCAGACTAGAGTCTCAAAAGGACCATCTTATCGGGGTCTGGATGCCAGTTTCTTTTATAGAACAGAGAGGGGGAGGAGGTGAGGAAGTAAAGTAAAAAGGCCATAAATCTTGCAAATATCTCCTGGAATGGCCAGCCTCAGGGAGGGGGTGTTAATTTCTTCTTTCTTGCAGCCATTCACAGGTGGACAGGGTCAGGATGTTTCCCTGAACAAAGACACTCTGGCAGAGGGGCAGGGTTCCCACATGTAGTCAGATTTTGTTCTTCCTTGTAACACTCATTCATCAGGTAATGAAGGAAGGTTTGAATTTAATGTATAATACAGGTGGTTTAGGGGTATCAATGTAAACAAAATCAAAGGGTGGGTTATATAAAAGTTGAATGTCCCGAAATCAAGGACAGCCCAAATATACTGAGTTGTAGAAGTGTTTAAGAATAATCACTTGACACATACAGCAAGGAGCTATACACAAAGCAGATTAATTTAAAGTATTAAGACATACCTTCCATTAAACGTGTATGAAGAATGAGGAAAATACATCTCTGAAACTACAATATAATTTGTTTAGTATAGGACTTTGCACCCAGTAGGTGCTCAGTAAATATCTGCTTTAACTGATTTGCACCAAAGAAAGATTAGTCTACCCAGAACTTGGGAGGAGCTTACTGTCATGTCTACTGACAAAGTGCCTCTATACTGTAGTAGATCTGCTGATACAATGAGCCTTCTCTCTCACCAGGTTTTTGTTCCCTTCCTTCTGACCCATGAGAAAACATAAGTCAAGCCCTCCTGTTGACCATGATTGTTATTGTGTGTTGGCTTTTTCAAAACACTGACATGAAGGATTTTTGTCTTAGCAAACAAATGCTCCTCTAGCAACCCCAGCCTCTGCAGGATTAATCCCTTTGCAGAGAAGCTTTATACTGGCAAGAATTTACACTGTCAGCTACAGGCACTGGGCCTGCAGGAACCTGGCTTTGTAAGTGCCGATATTTTTGGTGCAGCAGTTCGTACTCCTCTAGTGTGTAAGCACTTATCCCCCTTTGGTTCAGAGTGGCACTGAACTGCATCTTCTCAAATAATGTAATATGCTGATGTAATAGAAATTGGGTTCAGGAAAAAAAGAGTGATGGAGGCATTTAAAGTTTTTTAAGTGACACAATCTGTTGTTGTTGGGTGTTTGGCTGGGGGAGTGGGGGCATTGAAAGGGGATTGTCTTTTAACAAAAAGAAAGAAAGAAAAAAGGATTTACCCTTAGCTATCTGCAAAGCCAAAAACTTAACCTATGACTCTAGGAAAAATGTGGAAAAGGCAAACTCTGGTAACCGAATTAATCTCATTCTTCTAAGGAATATGGATAAAAAGCACACATGTCATCTGGAGTTAACTGTTTATTGGACAGGAAAGAATTTTCTCTTTAGGAAAATGAACACCAGGGATGGAGTTCTTCACTTTACAAAAGGATTTATCACTGGATCTTTATGTAATGGAGAGGTTTCTGTACAATACAGGAGTTAAACCTAATGATCTCAGAAGTGGAAGCAGATATCAAGCATCAGGCATTCGGTATTGAGTTGAATTTTTTTAAGTTTTTAACTTTTCAGGAGCCCATCCATTATATAAAGTAAGATGACTTTTAACCTTCGCTTTGTGAGTTTGTTGTGGAAAATGGAAAGACAGTACAAAGTGTGCATCAGACACTCTGTCCTTTAGTTTTTCTGGAATCACAATGAGGGCATAGCTCTCAAAATTCCCCTGGGCAGTTATTTGGGACTAGGCTTGTGGCTATAGTGTAGTGGGGTAATTTGATTTGCAGGTGTCTTGGATTTTCTGGATGAAGTTTTAACATGGTATCATCAGTCTTTCCTGGCCCATTAGGCTAGCATAGAGACAATAATCACAATGCTGATAATGATAATGATAACGATAGTTAAGGCTTATTGAAGATTTACTCTGTGCCAGGCACTATTCTAAGTACTTTACAAGCAATTTCTCCTTGGTCTTCATAACAACCCTGTGAAGCAAGTATGATTTTTTTAATCCAGTTTTACTGATGAGGAAATTGAGGCTTAGAAATGTTGGTGACTTACTTGTGGTTACACAGCTAATAACAGAATTCAAACCCAGAGCTTGCACTTTGGGGAAAATTTTGTCTTCCTGTCCATCTTCCTTGAACTCATACTCCCTTTCTCCATTAAAAGGAAAAGATAAGATGAAATAAAATGAATCATTTCCAGTGTGGCAGGATCATATCTCTATATATTTCTGAATATTTCCCTTTTTGTTTTGCACTCTCACTGGTACCCAAAGGGCAGTTTTCCCTCCTTGAGTCACACAGAGGCAGAAACAAAGACTCAAAGATGCTATTGATCAAAGTGGAGAAATAAAGAGTTGGACGCCTGTTTAAATCAGAGGGACGTTCCAATCCCACAGACTGGGAAGTGGGGGGATGCTGGAGGATGGAAGACAGGAGGTGGATGGGAGACTCAGGAGATGGGAAGAAGCACCCCAAGAACCAGCATGTGGAGGAGTCTCAGGACCAGGCTCTTCTCTCATTACCAACCTCACCCACCCATCCCCTGGGGCTGTATCACCTGCATCCAATAGCCTAGACCCGGAGTGAGGGACTTGGACACCTTGTGTGGGATGGTTATATCAAGAGAAGGCCAAAGTGAGAGTGAACAGAATCAGGGAAGAATTGCCCTGAGGTAAGGCAGTAGTAAATATACATCATTTTATGGAGGCAAAGCTAAAACAGTAAAAGTAGGTGGCTCCTTTTAATAAACGTGTGTCTGAAAGAAAAATACTATAGAAGATCAGGCAAGGTCTGAGTTAGCTTTATCTCAATCAGAAATAACTAAAATTATAAAACATGCTCCATTTGGCAAGCCAGAAGGCACTCAGGAAGGATGAAAGTAAAAATATTTCCAAAGGCTGGATTCCCCTAATAATAAAGGCCCTAGTTGACCATTATCCTGATGGAGAAACCTATGGGCTCTTCACAGTTTGGCTCTTCTGTAGGTGAGGAGAGAGCAGTTTCTGCCACTGCTGAGCCAAAATAGGCATGCAGGCAGGGGCCGCCAGCCACACCTGAAGCCTCCCACTGGCAGTAGCACCAACTGGTTATTAGCAAGGAGACCACTTTTGTAAATGTGGGGTTTCAGGGACTCTAAGGACGGCTTTTGAGCACCAAAAAGATTACACAAAAGTTATTTTATTTTTAAAAATTAATATTCAAGTTATTAAGTTTGCAAAGTTTAAAACCTAGTTATTAAACTTTAAGTTCAAATTACAGATTGTAATATTCTGTGCATTACTCTAACAAACTTCAATAATCACTCTGAAGTGGGCTTTAATTGTAATGTTTTATATTATTTACAAGCATAGTAAATTAAATCCCTTTAAATATTTCAAATGCATTGATACATTTAATTTATTCCACTTCCTTTAAAGAGCTACAGTTCTCTAACAAATAAAACTTAAGTCTTATAAATAAGACCTTAAGCCTTATAAATCTAATAATAAATTAAACGTAAATATGATGAATCTTATGTTCTTTTGACTGTTCTAATATTGTTTACAAACTTAGTAAAATTTCAACCTAAAATCACATCTAAATTCATTTTGCATTAGACCTATAGAATTAATCTGTGAGATAGTTTAAAGCCCCCAGTCCTCTTAAACATGACTAATACTTAAAATCCCAAAATTTACAGATTATTTCTAATATTTTATTTGATATATTTCATATCTATACATATAAATCTCTATTTTCGACCCAGTAAGGAAATATGTCATCCTAAACAATTCTGGCCTCCCTTCCCTGCAAACTTTGACAAGTTGTTCACGGACTGCAGATATTGGTGAGGTCTGAGGGCTGGAGCTGCAGGCTCCAGGGGAATTTTTGTCATGGCCTTAATTGCCAGTCTGAGCCTGTTTATTTAGTTCTGTCTACAGAATTTAAAGAAGGGTGTGGTCAAGTTACTATTACCTAATGCTCCAATCTACCTGGGAAAGTCTATTACATTTTGTATTCCTTTGGCTCTTTAGATACGTAAATATCTTTCTAGCCAGTCTAAGGACCTTTGGACTTCATGGAATTCTTCTCCTGTGTTTCCTATCTCATGGAGCCACACCTTATACAGATATTAAAATCTGTTTGAATTCTGGCTCTATCTCAAGCCTTGATCTGACTGCATGGTTACAATTTCTAAGGTCATTCTTGACCACCTTCATGAAAAGAAAACAAACAGCCCAAGTACAGTATTATAAAGACATCAGCAGGAAAGAGAGGAGCCTAGAGACTGTAGGGAACAGTATGGGATCTAAAATTTTTATTTAACTTTGGGCAAACATGATAACTAAATATAACGTGTGACCCTGGATTGGATTCTGGATAGGGGTGGGATGTGGGGGAGAAGGGATAGGAGGGAGGAGAGATTGGCACCAAGAATATTATCAGGATACTTGGCAAAATTTTAATACACACTGTTTATTAAATAATAGTGAAACAGGAGGGAAGGGGGCAGGGCACAACCTTTAAAAGAATGATATAGCCATTGAGGACACAACAAAAACTGGCTAGAAAAGATTAGGACCAAGATGGCGGAAGACTCGACTTTCAGTAGACCTTGAGTCTCATTATACGCTCCTTGTAATATATTAGCATATGCTAAATGACACACCCACAGGCGCCTTGACAGCTCTGAGGCTAACCATAAAAGGCCACAAAGTGGGCAGTGCCCCAATTCCTGGAAATCTCTGCCCCTTCCCTGAAATAGTTGGAATAATCCTCCCACTCATTAGCCTATGAAATTATCCAACCCATAAAAACTAACCACCCCATATTTTGGGGCCTGTCACCTTCTGAGATGGCCCACACTCTGTGGAGTGTGTTCCTCCCAAAGCCATTCTTGCCTTGAGACAGATGGCATTCTGTCTCTGGAGTGTGTATCTCTCTAAATAAAGACCAGGTGTGTGATCTCAAATAAAAGACAGTGGTTTCAAGTCCCAGTCTGAGTTGTGCGGTTCCAATAGTATTGTATCAATGTTACTGTGCTTATTTAAGGGAATGTCCTTGTTCTTAGGAAATGCACCCTGAAGCATTTGGAGGTAAGAGAGCATTATGTCTGTAACTGTCAAATAATTCAGGAAAATAAATGCATACAATAGAGAATAATGAAGCAAATGTGGCAAAATGTTTATAGTTCCTTAATTTTTGCAATTTGTAGAACTGACCTGGGGATGAGTTAATTTTTATTTGAGTCTCCATTATTTTCTTAAAGATAACTATCTTTAGAGTAAGACAGGCAGAAATATTTGGATGAAGCATTAATAATTCTGTCACTTGGACAATAAGATCAGCTAGATTATCTAGAGATTTTCAACTTTTTAAAAAACCATAACCCACAATATCAGGACTCAGCACTTATATATGCAGTGCTTTGTAGTGGAGATATAAAATAGGGTTTATTGGGGGCAAAACTTACACAGAGAGAAGGCGAAGAATGCTTATGATCCCCAGGCCCTCATCTATCCACTGAAAGGCTTGCTTAGGTGGAATTGCTGGACTAAGCTGAAGTCACTGGATTTTGAGCAGAAGTGATATTTGCCTCATGATATCTTTAAAAGGAAGCTGCTTGCCCTCGCTTTGCTTTTTACCCCTTCAAACAGACTGGGATGAAGATGTAGTGGCCATGATCCAGCTTCAACCAGGTGGATAAGGAAAATATCAAGGAGATAGAGGAACAGCCAGATAGAAGGGACCTGGGTGCCTGCATGGCTGTGTGGAACAGAGCTGCCTACTTACTACTCTGGACAACCTACAAGCTCAGACTTAACATGAAAGTGAAACAAACCTTTTTTCTCTAAGCCTTCACTATTTGGTCTTTGTTAAAGCATCCAAATCAATATTCTAAATGATATGATACATGTACACATTACTGAAAGAAAAGGTTCACAAAACAATATCTATTCTTACAACGAGAAGCCCTCTGATATTTTCTAGTCTATATCATTTTTTTAAAATGTTGATCCCAGTCTATTAAATTGATTTCATTATCCATTAATGGGTGGCAACTTGCAGTATAAAAACCATGAAGATGAACCACATGAAATTGCTGGTTTTAAAGTTCAGAAATGCTCGAATATTGGCAATTTCATACAATTGAATCAAATAGCTATCTATGAATCAAATAGTTAATGCTTGCTTTGTTCATGTTTGTAGTCTCAAATGGACAACAACAACAGACTAGTAAATGTGTATACACAAGTGATTCTGCAATTCACAGGCACAGACTTGTATCTGTTGTGCATGTGTACATACACAAACACACACACACACACACACACACACACAGGGAAGGAGGGCCCTTGGTACGAGTGTTCATTATCCTGGTCCCTAAATTTACACGAATGCTTTGTGAAGCAAAAGTGATCAAAACATGAAAATATTCACTAATAAAGTGAGCATTTATAAAATTAGACTCTACTCCAAACATTATTCCTTTTTTACTGGTAATGTCTAACTACATACACTTTTTTGGTCAGTTTCTCATGCATTATTAGATATATACTTGATAATACAATCCAAATACAATGGAAATTAATTGTAAAGTAAAGCTTCAAGTCTTACAGAAATACAGAACTTCATTAAATGAAAGTGAAAAAGAACTACTTGAACCACATGCAAAGCCATTGTCAGAGTTACAGCAAGTATCAGTTGAGAAAATCCACAAAGGCAATGACAGAATGAGCCTTTTGAAATATAAGAGAAGTCTTTGGAATACTACTAAGGAATAAAAAGAAATGAGCTGCAGATACAGGCAACAACATAGATGGACGTGAAAGGAGCCTGACATGAAAAAACCATAGACTGTATGAACCCATTTATTTGCAGTTCTATAATAGGGAAAGGTAACCTATGGTGATAGGAATCAGATCAGTGATTGCTTGGGGAGGGAGTGGAAAGGTATATGAAGGAGCTTTCTGGGGTGAAGGAAATGTTCTGTCTTGATATGAATTCCTACAACTAATTGAATGGTACACTTAAGATTTGAGCATTTTGGGCTTCTCTGGTGGTGCAGTGGTTAAGAATCTGCCTGCCAATGCAGGGGACACAGGTTCGAGCCCTGGTCGGGCAAGATCCCACATGCCACGGAACAACTAAGCACATGCACCACAACTACTGAGCCTGAGCTCTAGAGCCTGCGAGCCACAACTACTGAAGTCTGCATGCCTAGAGCCCATGCTCTGCAATAAGAGAAGCCACCGCAGTGAGAAGCCTGCACACCGCAACGAAGAGTAGACCCAGCTCGCTGCAACTAGAGAAAGCCCGCACGCAGCAATGAAGACCCAATGCAGCCAAAAATAAATAAAATAAATAAATTTTAAAAAAAGATTTGAGCATTTCACTATACATAAATTATATCTCCATTAAAAATTTATTTATTTATTTATTATAAACTAAGCGAAGTATTTGGGAAAAATTCATAAAGCCTCAAATATATTTGCAAAAGATAACCCTTTTTTAGGTCATACCACAGAAGTCAAATAAGAATTGGTTTAAGTTATATTATATAATTAAATAATTTTGTCAGAAAAAGTATACGCCCTCCCAAATATGAACCATTTGGTTCATTCTTTGCTCTAAAAATTAAAATAGCTGTAATTATAAACCACATTTTGTGAAATATACATTAAAATACTCATATTTTTGTTTCTGTTTTTAAAGATAAATTCGCCATCAAATTTTGGTTCTCATTTTTAGTGGACTCACTTCAAGATTCGTTTATTTAACAAATATTTATTGGAAGCTTATCATGTGCCTGGCATGGTTCTAAGTGCTTAAAATATATCAGTGAACAAGGATCCCTGCCCCTGTGGAGTTTATGTTCTCACAGGGAAACAAGCAACACACAAGAAGTACATAAAATAAGAAAATAGAGAAGAATGAGGTGGAACAGGAGCTGAGGCCCTGAGATGGGAGGGTGCTTGGTATAATGAAGAGACAGCAAGGAGGGCAGTGTAGCTGGAGCAGAGAGACCTGCAAGGGTGGAACAGGAGAGAAGTCTGAGGGAGACCAGGGGCTGTAACATATGAGGGTTTGTCGTGTTTCCCTGGTATGGGTTCCTAGTACTTCTTATCCAGTTATTCTTAATAGGGGTCCTGTGTATTTGTGTGTGTGTGTATGGGAGTATAAATTCATTTTACTTCACTCTAGACTAGAAGTATTTACCTGGCTGCCCTGCAATCACCTCAAAGCAATATGTCCAAACCAGGACTCTCCAGCCACTCAGAGCCACCTCTTCTCCTGAATTTTCTGTCTCTTTCAGGAGCATAAACTTCTACCTAACTAATCAAGCTAGAAACCCAAGTCATCTGTTTCTTCTTTCTCTCTTATGCTCCAAAGTCCTACCAATTCTACCCCTACAGGCTCCTGAATTTACTTCGCCTTCTTCTTTCCATCTCCACTGCCTCAGCCACCATCATCTCCTGCCTGGCTACCTGCAACAACCTTCTTCCAGCCCTCCTCTTCCAGACTGTCCCCTCTTGGCTGTCAGACTGACCTCTCTCAAACCTAAGTTTCATTTCATAACTCCCCTGCTTAAAACCTTTGGTGGCTCCCCACTGGACACAGGATAAAGGCCTCCTCATTCATGAGGGCTGCTCATCAGCCTGTCTCCATCAGACCCCCACCCTCATTTCTGGTGTCATCTCCATCACCCTAAGCTCTGGCCATCCCAGACATCTCACCATCACCAGGACACACCTTGCATTTTCATGCCATTGTAGATGCCATTTCTAAATCTTGAAGTGCTTTCCCTCACACCTGTGATCACTCGTGCATCCTTCAAGATCAGGTCAAGGGAACTCCACCATGACTCCCTCTCCCTGACCTTCCCAGTCAGTTAGGCTCCTCTCCCTCTGTGTCCCCAACAAACTCACACACACTCTGGCCTTGCCCTTGTAACTGTGAGTGTAACCTTATTTCCCCCCATATGCCCTCATCTGCTAGCTCAGGCCTCCATCCTTCTGCTACCTCCCTTCATGTTCCTACCACAACACACCCATAATTCTGGTTCTCCCCAGGGAAGTCAAGTCCAGCCAATGTCAATAAGGTCTGAGGATTGTTTTACTCCACTTTTCCTACTATTATGTGTACAACCTTCCCATGAGTACGGCCATGTATGTGTGGGGTGGCAGAATTGAGACTTAACTAATTCCCAAGTCCTGAGTTCTAGATGCTATCCCTCACCCCAGGCAGGTGTAGCTCCATATTTTTTTTTTTAATTTTTTTTTTAACATCTTTATTGGGGTATAATTGCTTTACAATGATCTGTTAGTTTCTGCTTTATAACAAAGTGAATCAGCTATACATATACATATATCCCCATATCTCTTCCCTCTTGTGTCTCCCTCCCTCCCACCCTCCCTATCCCACCCCTCTAGGTGGTCACAAAGCACCAAGCTGATCTCCCTGTACTATGTGGCTGCTTTCCACTTGTAGCTCCATATTTATGTATACATTTTTGCATATTTAAGGTTCAAAAAAACCTCAAACTATACATAATGCATAGGTATGTATAAATACATACTTACGTATCCTAGAGCTATTTTACAGCTTATTCATGGACATACCCACATATATAAGATAAAAGTTTTATCCTTTGAAGGCTGTTTATACATGACAAGATTTCTGCCAACAGGTATTTCTAGACCTTGATATCATTGCTTACATAAGTAACTGTGTATTTATTGCTATATATGTGTACCATAAATAATTTTAGGATCTCAGTTGCTACTACTAATCAGGGACTAATATACCTAGACTCATAAGTACAATTTTAGAGTTTCAGTAAAAACTGATAATCTAAAAATTGCCAATCACATTACCTCTAGTCACCTAGTCTCCAAAGGAAAGTCACTTCTCAAGCAAATGGTGTGTCTGTCTCCCTATGGACAGAGAGAGTGTCATTGTTTCCACAGACTCCTGTCCCCTGTCCAGCTCCTCTCTGAATGGGTGACAGCCGTGCATCAGTGGGGAGACCTCTAGCTCGTTTTCCCTGGGGTCCTGGGAGATGAGGGGCTGTGCTGAGCGCTGGGCCAGTTCCCTTCAGGCATCAGTGTCCAGGAGAGGAGTGGGGAGGGCCCCAGCGGCCTGAGGCACCTCCTCGCACCTCCATTTCTGCTGTTGTCAGAGAGCTTCCTGGCGTCCTTTTGTGATCCGGGGGTCCTGCAAAGGCTGCAGCAGATGGCTAATTACCATAATGCGCAGAGCTTTTGAGGGTCCTGGGTGCAAACCCAGGCGTGACCAAGCCAAGAGCAGCTGCATCTACTGCAGCATGTGGAGCCAACATTAAGCTCTACCCACACACCCATTCTGACCTTTCCAGTGGGAAGCCGATGGCACAGCTCGGAACAGATGGCCAAGAGAAACACGAGGGAAAAGCCCTCCCGACAGCTGTAGTGTCACTTTTCCAGTCTCCTAGCCTAACAGCTCTGAGCTGACATGAAGCTTATTATCCCCATTGTGTCTTTCTCTCATGGTGTTTATTCTCAGGGCAAGCACAAACCCTGAGGGTTCCGTGCTTAGCAGTCCTAGCTATTGGGAAATGTGGTTTCTAAACCAAATGATGCTTGCAACGGTTTAGGTCTGTCAGTCCCTGCCTGGTTTCTACCTTTGGCCAGCATCTTTCCCCACAGGTAAGACTCAGGACCTTCTACCAGCTGATTTAGCCCTCTCTGGTCACTAGAACCAATCCTAAACTTGGAGGGATGTAAGAAGCTCTTGTCCAAACTCAGGATTTATCATCAAATCATACTAGCTACTCCTCTGGTGTTGACCTTGAATGTTTAGAGCTGTAAAAGAAATATATTATTGTAGCAGAGTGAAACAAAATTTTTAAAATCAGGATTCTTCTTCAAGACAACAAAATTTTTGCTTAGGAAAACCACTTGACATGAATATGGGGGCGGTCTTTGGGTAAAACGACAAAGGAGG
Source organism: Eubalaena glacialis (assembly GCF_028564815.1). Lineage (NCBI taxonomy): Eukaryota > Metazoa > Chordata > Mammalia > Artiodactyla > Balaenidae > Eubalaena > Eubalaena glacialis. The sequence continues at coordinate 40,555,663 of NC_083729.1, forward strand.
CCCATATGCTATATGTCTAAAGATTTAAAGTTATAAATAAAGTTAACAAACTGTTAAATAAAATGTGTTCTGCTCTCCTAACTTGACAAATAGTCCTTCTTAACGAGCTGGAAGGCCAGGTTTGAATTTGGACTTTATGGACTCCTCAGAGTTCTGAAACCGAATGCGGTAGCCTAGGGAGAGGCTGGGCTCCAGCCCCGGCTCCTGGCTCCTGAGCCACGCCCACTCCTGGCCTTTCTTCCTAACCCTATTCCATCCCACATGGAGGGAGCCTCTGGCACACAAGTGAGAACACCCCAGCCTTCACAGCCAAGCTCTGAACACACTCCTGCCTACAGCTGACATAGAGACCATACGGCCATAAAGCCTAAAATATTTACTATCTCATCTAGAAGGTAGGAAGGAGGGCAAAGTCTGGGTATATATGAAACCCTTGGCCAACTGTGTGCTTCAGACTATAGGTCAGGGCACAGGCTCCTCAAGCACAGTGCCCAGAGCTGGGGCCTCTCTTATCTGGACTTAAGAGCAGTACTGCTTCTGGAAGTCCTCTTGTGGTGAAAAGTATCTCATCCTCTGAGAGCATGAAAAATTAATGACACTTTGCACGTCAGAGAGCAGAGAAGGGAAGGCATAGAGCAGTGGTGCCTTCTCCAAAGCAGTGGAGAACTTTTAAAAACAGGGATGATCCTTTTTTACCGTAAGTTTCGTGCACTGATGCAGTATAACCCCCTTGCCACCCCAAATCTTCACTAAAGGTCTGCTATCCAACAGTGGCCTTGTTTGATTCAGTGGTGAGTGTTAGTAGGGGTGCAGGGGTGACGGGAATCAAGGAGAGGGGATGATTCCAAGTCTGGATCTATATAGTCATAGAGGCAGCATGCACAGGGAGGCAAAATGATCCCCAAACAATTAATTCTGCAGAAGCAGGAGATGAGAACGAAAACTGACTAGGAACTTGCCCTTGGGACCTTTGCAGAAAATTTGAGGAAGACATACTGAACCTTAAACAAATTGAGGAATAAGTCAATCTTCTGTAGCTCTAAAAAGCAGGGTGACCCTAGTATACATTTTTATAGCTTGATATTAAAAAGTATGTCTTTCAGGGGCTTCCCTGGTGGCGCAGTGGTTGAGAATCTGCCTGCCAATGCAGGGGACATGGGTTCGAGCTCTGGTCTGGGAAGATCCCACATGCCGTGGAGCAACTAGGCCCATGAGCCACAACTCCTGAGCCTGCGCGTCTGGAGCTTGTGCTCCTCAACAAGAGAGGCTGCGACAGCGAGAGGCCCGCGCACCGCGATGAAGAGTGGCCCCCACTCACCGCAACTAGAGAAAGCCCTCGCACAGAAACAAAGACCCAACACAGCCAAAAAATAAATAAATAAATTAATTAATTAATTAATTAATTTTAAAAATGTATGTCTTTCTAAAATATATAATATGTATTTGACATATTAAAAACTACAAATCTTTTAAATAATATGGTGTCTTTGGTGACCCATCTAATATTCTGATCCTCTCTATCCAGGATCCTCTCTATCTGATCCTGCTCTTTCCAGACTAGGTCCTGCTACCAGATGACCTTTATATCTGTATGAGAGTCACGATTTTACTTTTTTCTAAAACTTATCTCTAACACTTGGGAAACTCACTTCTGAATGGGAGTGAAGGTTGTTCTAACAGGGAAACTATATTATTGCACACAGAGTCTGCAGTTCAAATCCAAACAGCCTGTGTTCAACTCTTACCCACATCCCCAGCCTCATCATCCTTGAGGATCCTTCTCATTACTGTAGGCTCCTCCTTTACTTCTGGTCTTATAGAGACTTCCCTTTCTTGTTTTCAGAGTTGGCTACACAGTTGACTAGTATTTCTCATGTTTGGATTGGAGAAGAGGGACTTCTGGCATTAGCTCAGCCCACCATTTTTTATTAGACCTCTATTCAAATATATTTTTTAAATACTTAAAGAAAAAAATGTATGGAAAAAGCAACATGCATAAAGCAATAGCACTATTTATAGCAGTGCAAACTTGGAAACCACTCAAATGTCTAATAATGGGGTAATAGATAACTTGCGAAATTTACTCACGGGTATACTTTGCAGTCATTCCAAGTGGTAATTATAAAAGCCATTTAGTAACATGGGGAAGTGGTTTAGTGGAAAAAAAAAAAGACCCAAATTATTTATATGTGATAATTACAATTATATAAAAGAAAGGTACACAAAAAAGACTAGAAGGAAATACTCCAAAACAATAATTTTAGGGTTATGGGATTTCGAGTGATTTTTTTTCTCAATTTTCCATTTTAAAAATTTACTATACTAATTTAATTAACAATTAAAATTCAATTAATTTAGTTTTAAAAACTGTTAAAAGTAAAGGTCTATAAGGAGAATCAAATTTAAACTGGAGATATTACACAAACTTAGAAAAACAGGCTTCACGAATTAAAATTGCACCCCTATACATGTTTTTGTATAATTTTTAATCGTTAATGAGTTTTAATGAAAACATTGATGAAGTTGCTTCCATTAAAGTAGAGAAAGTAAAATGATAATAAATTCTGGTTTTGGTATAAGTAAAATACTTAAAATTAAAATAATGGAGTTTTAATACACCTACTTTTAAATTTTCCAATATTTTTCCAACTCGTTTAGTGTTCTGGGGAAAAAAGTTAGCCATTAAAATAAATACATAAGAACTACTATAGAGATTCACAATTTTCCTTCTGCCTCAGGTAATGTGAGTTGGCTTAGCACTGTTGGATTCTGTCTTTTCAAACATTTTTATGTTTTGCTCATCAGAGATTTTTTGCATTAATTTTGATTTTTAAAAATATTACATTTAAATATTATTTATTTTGATTACTGAATTTTAGGAGCACCCTTAAATGTGCACTAGAAGCGAGTACCTTATTTTTCTCACTCTAGTTCTAGCCCTGAATCACAAAAGTCCAGGATCTGCTCTGGTAAAAATGAACCCTTCAGAGTTGAGTTGGGGAATTAAGTAGGAAAAAGTATGTTTTCAACCAGACTGGCAGTGAGGAGGGAAGAGAGTCTGGATACATATCAATAAAATTTTCTCTGTCACATGTTTAGTAGCATTCCACGTATGAGTTCATTAGAAAAAAGAGTACAAAAGTTAAAAAAAAATGTTTAAAAACTACTGATTCCATCTCAACTCCCTCATTTATAGGTAAGAAAGTCAGACACATGGGTCACATAGGAAATTAAAGGGAGAGCTGGAACTAGAACCCAGGTATCCTAATTGAGATGAGCAAAACCTATGAAAAATAATATTCCTTCACAGTAGTAACTACAACTAACAGTATCTCAGTTATCCCTCCCTCATCCCATGCTCCACCCTCACCACTGAAGTAAAAGACAGTTCTGCAAACACTTTTAGTATCAGAGCTGTAACTCAGAAGCCAATGCCCAATTCAGAGAACACATAACACCTGGAAATCTTTTGACCCTAAGAAAAGGTATTAAAAAGTGCTGCTTTCTCTTTAACCCTAGTAAGGGGAAGCAGAGTAAAATGAAGTACAGCAGCCCCTTTATCCACAGTTTTGCTTTCCTTGGTTTCAGTTACCCATGATCAACTTCGGTCTGAAAATATTAAATGGAAAATTCCAGAAGTAAACAATTTTTAAGTTTTAAATTGCATGCCATGATGAAGTCTCCCACTGTCCTGCTTCTCCTGCCTGGGATCCCCACCCATCAACACCATCTGCTCTGGACATCGAATCATCAGCATCATCACGGCTCCATGATCCAGGATCACCCAAAGCAGATGATCTCCCTTCTGACATATCATCAGATCAGTAGTAGCCTAATGGTACGACACAATTCCTACCTCATTCACCTTACTTCATCTCATCACATAGGCATTTTATCATCTCACATCATCACAAGAAAAAGGGTGAGTAGCGTACAGTAAGACGTTTTGAGAGAGAGAGAAATACCACATTCACATAACTTTCATTACAGTATTTTATTATAATTGTCCTATTTTATTATTAGTTATTGTTGTTAATCTCTTACTGGGCCTCATTTGTAAATTAAACTTTACTATAGGTATATATATATATATATATATGAAAAAACATAGAACATATAGGTTTCGGTCCTATCTGTGGTTCCAGACATCCACTGGGGGGTCTTAAAACATATCCCTTGTGGCTAAGGGGGAGTACCTTAGTGATTTCAGCAGACACTGCTTCTGGAATCAATTTACCGCAATCCCAATTATAGCTCTTTGGGTATCAAAGTTTCCCCATCTTGATTCATGGACTTCAGGACCTCTCCTTAGCCCCTCCCAATGACTGGAATGGAACCAATAAGTGTATCATATACTCTACCTTGGATTATAGATTCAAGTGTGGTCACATGACCCAATCAGAGCCAATGAGAAAAAAAATAAGGCTTTTGCTGGGACTTTTGAGAAACAAAATCTGGCTCTCTCAGATGGGATTTGAATCTGAGAGAATGTGTGATCTGGAGTTTCTTCAGCCCTCAAATGACTATAAAAAGAGCATGTTGTGGAAACTGAAGCCAACCTGGAGGAGAGCCAACTCAAGGGGTAGAGTAAGGGAGAAACCAAGTCTTGGTGACACACTGAGCCCATGCACTGAGCCACCCCCAGTGCCAGCATTACAGTAGAATTCTTCAGTTTCATGAACCAAAGCTTCCCCTTTTTGCTTAAGTTACTTTGGGTTGGATCTTCTGTCATTTGTAATCCAAAGAGCTCTAACTCATATGATTGGCAAGATTTAAAGTTTCTTAAATAAAATATGATTGTTCCAGTTGTATATCTCTTTGAACTTTGTTCTATGTTTACTTTCTTTTGTTTTGTAAATGTTCAAAATTAAATAGTTGATATTCACGCTGTTATTTTCATTACAAGTTCACAGTTTTAATAGAAAAATAAATGATTAACTCATGTGCTAGATTATCAACTATTTGCATATTTAGCTATTTGCATCCAAGGGAAAGTCTAGTCCATTGACCTATTATAAGCCAGAAATAATAAGCCAGAAAATAGCTTCATTCCAAAAACAAATGGAATCGCATCCTGAAGAGAATGTGTTTAATTGAAAAGTAGCTAGAGAAACAAAAATGGATTTAAAAAATCAAGTAATCTTAAAGAAGGCAGCAAAAAGGAAAGGAAATTTAAAAGGTGAGGCAAATAGCACAAAATAAAATGGTAGACATAATTCCAAGAAATCAGTTATTGTAAGTGAAGTGAACAGTCTAATTTAGTTCAAGTTAGTCTAGTGAAGTCAGAGGACAGAGATTATCAGATAATAAAAGTAAACCAACTCTATGCTTATTACAAGACACAAACCTAAATCATAGAGACACTAAAAGATTGAAAATGAAAGCTCAGAAAAACTGAAACAAGACAAATATTTAGCTAAATGCAGCTATACTGGTATCAGCCTAAAAGGTTTGATACCTATAAAAAGGATGTTACAACTAGGAGGTGTCAGGCAGGGCTTCACATGGTGAATAGTGGACATTCCATGATTCAGGGTGTGGTTCTTACTTTTCTAATCACTCATTCAATTCATTCAACTTATTAAAAAATAATAATTCAAAAAGCTGACTATGTGGTAAGCTATCAAAGTCAAACGTGGTCCTTGCTTTCAAATATGCAATCTGGTAGGTGGCACAGATAAATAACTACACCAACAATTAAAGTACAATGTGGTCAGTGCTGTGATAGAGGGATGCAAACAGAGCCTTGAGAACACACTGACAGGGAGGGAGGTGTGTATGACTGGAGTTTTGAAGGGTATTTCATTCATTCACCTATTGGATAAATTCCCCTGATAATCCAGGCTGGCCTCCTGCTATTGATTCCTGACACTTAGCTCCAGTACTCCTGCGACACTGAGGGGGAGGAAAAAGTTTATTACAGGCATAACTCATTTTATTGTGCTTTGCTTTACTGTGTTTCGCAGATATCACATTTTCTTACAAATTGAAGGTTTGTGGTGACGCTGCATTGTCAGATGATGATTAGCAATTCTTAGCAATAAAGTATTTTTTAATTAAAGTATGCACATTGCTTTTCTTAGACATAATGCTATTGCATACTTAATAAACTACGGTATAGTGTAAACATAACTTTTATATGTACTGGGTAACCAAAAAATTCGTGTGACTCACTTTATTGTGATATTTGCTTTATAGCAGTTGTCTGGAACCAAACCCGCAATATCTCCAAGGTACGCCTGCAGAGGGAAGTGAGGTGAGCCTAGGACCTAGAACCATCACTTTCAATGAATTGGGGCAGCACGAGGAAATCCATTTGGATGGGTGGCAAGTCATAGACCAGGTTCAGGCCAGCCTTAGGGAAGTCCAGCAAGAGATAAAGGATAGGAGAAGAAGGAGCAGGGGAGTAAGGAATACTTGGAAATCCAGGAAGATGGCTAGAAAGCTCGTAGTTCATCTAAGTGGTGGGAAGGGGAGGGTTAGAGAGAGTTTAGAGGCAGAACTGGCAACATCAAGGCATGGATTCATTTTTAGAAGGCCTGAGATCCTGGGTAGGCCAGGTATCAATGGCAAGGAAACTGGTTGCTCCAACATATTCAATATCCAGTCACTAAGGTAGGGCACTGAACAAAGCAGGACAGGTGATAGGGAAGGGTTGAGGGTCACCTGAGGGTCCAACTTTGGGTCCTCCTCCTTTGGAGGAGGGTCCAAACTTTTCTAGAGTTTCTTTAATTTCTCCAAACTAAGGCCAGGTTGGTCCTGCAGGGCCTGCAAGGAGAAACCACTTGGCCCAATTATGGGGAGAAGGGAGAATCTGAGCTGAGTAACCAGGCAGGCTCTGACACCACCATGAGCACTTCATCCCTCTAAGTTCCATGGTTCCCCATCCAAGCTCCTCTTCTGAACTGCAGCTACTCTTGGAAGGGGTAACCCATTAAACCACTCTGTGTGAATGAGTTTATCAGATGTCTTCCTGCCTGTTGGAAAGAACCTAATAATTTGAGAGCACTGGGTGCCTGGAAAAGAGTGAACGTAAAGGATGGGTGGGGAAGGAAAGACACTGAAAGGGAAAAATCACAGGCCCCAGAGATAAGTTTATTGACTTCCGTTTTGCTGACGACCAGCTCTGCCTGTGGTGTCTTGGCACCATTCAGGAGTTCAAAGACAGGGTCCACCCAGCTGAGAGCTGGGTATAGCTGTCCTGTATATATAATGCCATGTAATGACTGGTTGGGGTTAATCAAATATAATGCCCAACCCAGACCTATTAAATTTCACCACAAAAGGGGCTTTAATCAGTCTTTTATCAGCTTGGTGCTCTGGCCTAAGAAGACTGCTTTTGTTTGCCATATAAGAGACAATGGGAGAGCCAGGATCAGCCTGCTCTCTGGAGTACAACAAGCGAATTGTCCACAAACAACAGATCATTCAAGGCCATGGGAGAGGAAAGGCAGGAGAGGCTGCATGAATCTACAAAAGTGTTCACTGTTAATGGTCACGGCCTCGAGTGTTTAAATTCAGGCCACATTCCCACTGGAGCTTCCAAAATATAGGGAGGATGGGAACAAAAAGACTCCAGTGTGCTCCATGTAAGTCTATCTGGCCTTGGCCCTCTACAGGACATTCTTGCTTGCTGCTTGCTGAAAAGGGAAAGGAAAACTGACATTTGGTTCTCTCACTAAGCAAAGCCCAGATCTCCTGGTGGTTAGATGTGCTTCACAGGCTAGGGATTAAAGTGCTAAGTGTAGTTCTATGCCAAACTGTACCTGTCCCACTGCCCAAGCACCTCTTGGACTATGGAAGGGATAGGAGGCGAAGGGAGATAAAAGGCAGTGAAGAGGGGAGAGAAAAGAGGGGAGCTTCCCTGATCCAAAAGAGAGGATGACATTTAAGCCACCCAATCAAATCTGTTCCACAAATATTTGAATACTTCTAGGAGGCAGGCTGAGACACACCCAGGTACAGAAACAAGGACACAAATTTAAAATCTACCTTTTCTGCTTGGAATTGGAGGATGTTAGAGTTGGAAGGGTCCCAGATCATCTTTCTTTATATTGTTTTGGTCTTCAAAAGACGCCTTGGGTTAAAAAAAAAAAAAAAAAATCCATGCTGAGAAACACAGCCCCACGCATTGGAGTAACCTCAAACTCTGGGGCTGCTGTAGGAATGTGTCATGTGTCACTGGGGGGAGAAAGGTTGAGAATTATTGATCTAGTCTGCTGCAGAAATGGAAGTTCCAAGAAACAAACTGGATTGCCCAAGGCCACTTAGCTATTTAGTAACAGAGAGGGGATTAAAATCCGTATCTTCCAATGCCCAATGCAGAACCCAATCCGTTGTACCACAAAGTCTCTCCACTCAGGCTTCCTGGAAGATGCAAGTCCTGAAGACCTTAAGCAAATTATTGAGTATCTTGGGTCTAGTATCCTCACTTATATGTGGCCCATTAGCTACCAAAACTTTGTGCCATCACTTCTGGTCATCAGAGTTTAGACTTTGTTTGTGAACCAAGATTTTCCCTTCTGCTCTAGATGGAACTTTGTTTGGAACTGCGAATCTATAAAGAAATAGGAGGAAGAACAGAAGGAATTAGACTAACAACAAAGAAAAAAGAGTAAACCTTTGCTCATAGCACCAAACCTGTGGCCCCTCAGCTCCAGATTAGTGTGAAGGCAGGGGAGGCAGCTGCCTAACTTGGTCTTGATTTGAACTACATTCAGATATGTTTGGGGGTTGATAATGATAGGAGGAATTCCCGTGACCAGGTGGGCAAGAGATCTGGGAGTGATTCTATTTATGGAAGGTTTACTGGATATATGCGTCTGAAGATGAAATGAACAGCGCCCAGTCTAGACGGCCTTTAGGGAGTGGGATGAAAGAGAGATGAGAAAGGGACCAGGGGAAAATGAAAGTTGTTCTGTGAATTGTGAGGGGTGCCAGCGGTCAGAAGTCTTTGGCCATTTTCATTTGTCATCCAGTGTGGCTGACCCGTGCTTTGTGCTTTGAAATCATTCAGCTTCCCTAAAGACATTTTGAGCTGTAATTGCAGATTTCCGTTTTAGGTTCTTGCTCTCTCCCATTCTGCTCTAGACCAATTCAAAATCCTTCCTCAGGCACTGTGCAAAATGCCTTTGCAGAGTCCATGAAGGATCGTGGTGAGGCCTGTGTGAGTTTATCAATTTTTTTCTGCCTGTAATGGGAGTGGTTATGGCAAAGTGGTTATTAGCTAAATTAGATCAACAATTTGGGCTGGTGGGGCTTGGTGACATACCCCCTTTGATAATAACTTCTTTATTAATTATATTAATTATGACTTTGCCTTGCACTGCAGTAATGGGACTGGAAGCTTTCTATTTTCTTTCAGATTTCAAAAGTAATGCTGCTTCAGTTTCTTTACTGATGTTCCTGGCAATTAAGTGCTATCCCAAAACATAAACACAATTTCCTCTTTTGAAATCATTATGCAAGGAGTCATGTGAAAGTTGCTGTTACTTAAAATATGATCTTGTAAAATAAAGGGGAGCGCTCCTATTTATCAGACTAGCAAGGAGCTGTTATTAAAAATCTTAACAGAAAAAACTATGCTGTCCATTCTTTTTTTTCCTTTTTTTTTTTCCCTCCTTCCAAAAAAAAAAAAAAAAGGCCTTTGGGATATTTTTAACTAAAAAGGAAGAAAAACCAAACAAATGAACAAATATTTTTATTGTTTTGACTATGGTTGTTGAAATATGGCCTATAGGAAACGTAGTAAAAAGAATGATCACACGCACTTCTCCTCACATGATGAGCTGTGAGCTGTCAGGGCTAACCCTGCAGCCACAGCTCTAAGCTGTCTCCTCTTTACCTCAACCAGCCACGAGGGTTCTTCTCTACAGGAAAGATTGACCTTGGAGTCAGACTGACCTGGTTTAAATCTATTAGGTTGAACCACAGGAAATTGCTGTTTATATACACCAAAGATGGCCAAATAATGGCAATTTCATGGGGGTCGACCTAATATCATCTTCTCATTGGTCAAGCTTCGGATTACTGTGAGGACTACAGATGATGTATTTTAAATGCTTCACTTATTCCATGGCACTCGGTATGCTCACAATACATGTGACTAATACGAACTGCAAGAAGCAGCAGGGACATTTCAAGTCAGTTCAACAAGCCCTATTTGAGACCCTCCTTTTCATCCCAGGCACTGCTTTTGTGCTGGGAATACCTGGATTCATAGCTGCCAGGTGGCATGATGCATGCAGGAATTTAGCAGTATACCCATGATAGAGGGTAGCATGGTGGTGGGGTAAGAACTTTTGTGGGGATGGGGAGATGAGGGCAGCCTTTTCTCAGGTGTGATGCCTCATCAGGGTGCTGCAGAACAGACAGCGTGGTGGGGAATGTTCCAGGCTGGGTGTTCAGAGAACCTCAGGCTGGAGAGAGAGAGAGAGAGAGAGAGAGAGAGAGATGCTATAAAATGAGGTTGGAGAGATGGGCACGGCCCACAGGGTAGAGTTAGGTTTTGTGAGGCCTGGATATTTTACAACCTGGGGGGACCCTCTTTACAAAACAGCCATGTAAACACCCCTCTGGGGACTCCTAGGTCCTGAAGCTGGGAAGCCTTGACATTTCAGCTTTATTATCTTCCTCAAACATCTGCCCCTGGCAGGGCCACAATGTGAGGGGCCTTGTTAAAGAGCAGGGGGCAGACAATGCTACTGAAGGATCTTAAGCAGGAAAGTGATATTATCAGATTTGACTTTGAGATAAAGCACCCCAAGGGCTGTCTGGAAGATGGATCAGAGGAGCTTATGTTAGACAGCTGAAAAACCAATTAAAAAGCTATTTTAATAATCCAGAGGGCCAAGAGTTTGAACATGGCAGAATTCATGAAGAAGGAATTAACTCAGCATCACCCAGCAAAAGTCACTGGGGGATAGTCACCCCAGGAGGCCTGGTCCTCCTGTCCCTGAACCCATCCTGAACAGGTAACAGATGCTTTTTTTTTTTTTTTAAACATCTTTATTGAAGTATAATTGCTTTCCAATGGTGTGTTAGTTTCTGCTTTATAACAAAGTGAATCAGTTATACATATACATATGTTGCCATATCTCTTCCCTCTTGCATCTCCCTCCCTCCCACCCTCCCCATCCAACCCCTCTAGGTGGTCACAAAGCACCGAGCTGATCTCCCTGTGCTATGCGGCTGCTTCCCACTAGCTATCTATTGTACATTTAGTAGTGTATATATGTCCATGACACTCTCTCACCCTGTCACATCTCACCCTTCCCCCTCCCCATATCCTCAAGTCCATTCTCTAGTAGGTCTGTGTCTTTATTCCAACAGATGCTTTTAAAATCAGATTCTCCACCTGGGAAGGTCTTGAATTAGTCACATGACCAGAGGCCTGTCATTCTACACACAAGTGGTCAGCCATGGCACTGTCATGCCCACTGAGGCCTGGTTATTCCTTGCTCCTGCCCTGCCCTGTCACGTGGCTAGGTTCTTCCTCAGTTTTCACTTCAATATTTCAGTTCTCTGTTGGGTTCAGAGTCTGACTCTGAATGCTGGACTGCTTGGCCAGGGCTCCGTCACCTGCTAAATCTCTGCCATGCTCTTTCTGTCCCTCCAAACCTGAAACTGGGCCAGGTACTCCATCCACTGCATCCTCCTAGGAAAACCCCTGCTCATCTTGTTCATCCTTTGAAATGCTGTGAATGGGTCTGCTCTGCAGTGATCCTTCTCTGGCTACCTCCCACTGTTCCCCCTAGATTCAATGACTCACTCACCTCATCTGTATCTTGCATGTACCTTTATTATTACATGTATTATGCTCTATAATATTTATTTGTATATCTTTGAGGTTGGGAAACATGTCTTATACTGTCATTTCCCCAGTAGCTCACACAGTCCTTAGTAGATAGTAGACACTTAATAAGTGTTGGGTCAACAGATTTGAACTGAATTCACTCCTCCCCTTTTTAAATAATACTACACAATAAGAACCCGGCCAGGGTCTAGCTGTGCCTCCTTCTAAGTACCACAGTACCCCAGCCTACCTGGATTTGCATATCTCGTACTATCTGTGCCTCTTGCTTCAAGGCCTCCATTCAAGGGGTTGAACTGCTCTTCACCCAGAATCAAGCCTGAATTCATCACACACCCCTCCCAATTTCACATCTTTCCTGGGTACCCTCCTACAGCTGGGCCTGATTTCTTCTGGCCAGTCCTTGCTCAGTCCTCACTTCTTCCCAGCCCATCTCTGAGATGAGCATGTTTTGTGACCTCTCTGGTTGTGCTGTCTGGACAAGAGGGGGGTACTTAGTCCAAAAGCAGCCAATTCATGGGCTAGACCATACCTGTAAGGTAGCCCAGTGGGAAAAGCTTTAACCAAAGGGACTGTCTCGGTCAGTTTGGGCTGCTATAATAAAGTACCATAGACTAAGTGGCTTATAAACAATAGAAGTTTATTTCTCACAGTTCTGGAGGCTGGAAGTCTGAGATCAGGGTGCGAGCATGGTGGAGCTCTGGTTAACAGTGGTCATTTTCTTACTGTGTCCTCACATGGTGGGAAGGGCAAGGGAACACTCTGAGGTCTCTTTTATAAGGGCACTAATCCCATTCATGAGAGTTCTACCCTCATGACCTAATTACTTCCCAAAGGCCCTACTTCCTAATACCATCACATTGGGGTTTAGGATTTCAACATATGAATTTGAGGGGAACACAAACATTCAGTCTATAGCAGGGATTTTATGAGCCAATCAGACTGACAGATCATGTAGTGGAAAAAATCACTTTGAGGAGCCTTCCCTCAGCAGGAGACCTGTGGATGGGGTAGTTTCTCTTAGAAGGGGAGTGTTGGTTGGGCAGTCATGATGAATGAGCTCTTGAGTACACTGCTCCAATCTCTATCTGCCTAAGTTTTTCTACTCTCAGTATTGTCCACTCTTGACTAGAGTCACCTGAAACCCAGAACCCTGTGCAGTGTTCCTTCTATAAGAGCTCCTCATCTAACTTTCAAGAACTGTGAAGGGGTCTAAGATTTTACCAAACTTACAGGCTAACAAATTATCTTGACACAATTTCACTGATGCTAGCAGAAGGCAAGAGACTTTTGGGTCAGAGACAAAGGACTTTATCACTCACAGCACAGCAAGTAGAATGACCATTAGCATATTTACATCAGTTCCTCTTGCTCCCTAGTCCCATGGGAACAATGTGGATGGGGACCAAATGGATGCTTGTGTAAGCTGTGGGTTGTGTTACAGTAGAGGAACTCTGAGCTTAGGGAACCTAAATCTTTTATAATGGGCAGTAAACACGCCTGCTCTTTGTTCTGGAGAAAGACATTATGACACTGGACAGTAAGCATATCTGGCCTTTTCTCTAGATGGAGGCACTATCTCTATCTTCCATGGCTATTTGTTATACAAACACATTCTTGAAAACATATTTTGAATGAAGGGTAGTAAGTACCTCACTTACAAGATGTGCAGAAATGTGAGAGATACTCGCGGGGAGTTGTCTTGAAACACTAACTAGCAGCTCCCATCCATCCACATTCTGGTACTGGCATGTTTATTCCTCAGGTGACAGGAACTTTACTTTTCCAACCCTAATCCCTCGCCTAAGCTCTAATCACAAATTTCCTGCTCCAAGTGAACATCCCATTCAGATAACTTCAGTAATTAAATTTAAAATGTTTATATACATCTTCCTTTCCTAACCTTCCAGTTTTATTACCACCATTCTCCTTGTCTCACTAGTTCCAACCTTAGGAGTCATTTTTAAATTCCATCTTCCTCTTTGTCACTGATCACCAATCAATCACAAAGTTCTATCAGCTCTCCTTTGAAATATCTCATTCCCACCCTCTTCTCTTCCTGGACATTTATACCGTCATTAATTTAGTTCAGAATTTTATTTCATCCCTAGAATGCTCAAGAAATGTCCTCATTAGTTTTCTAGATTCCTATTCTCCTCGTTGATACCTCTTAATCCCCTTAAGGCACTGTTTTGATCATATTACACTCTTATTTTTAAAGTTTCAGCAGTTTCCCACGGCCTGTTCAATAGAACAGTCTAAGCTTCATCTCCCACTCAAGGCCCACCCACTCTGACCTGGGCCTTATCTCCTGCCACTCTGTTCCGGCTGTGTAGGCATTGCCTCTTTTCTCTACCTGGCAAACCCGTCCATGCCTGGTCTACTTCCCTACCCTTCCCCATTCCTCAGAGTTCTGAATCCTGTACCTTTGCAAAACCACTTCATCCTTCAGCACCTAGAAGTTCTTCTTTTACTGGTCCAGTCTACACTAATTTCCTTTGACCAATTATACTTACTTTAATATTTAGCCTCATTCTGTTCCATGTGGCTACTTAATTGTCTTACGTACCCCCCTAAGTTTTAAGTTCCTGGAGGATGAGTACTATCATTTGTATACCTTTTATACCACTCAGTGTCTACTTAGCACTGACTTGGCCAAACTGTAGAAACCCAACTCTCCCACTTGCTAGCCATGTGACTGGAAAGGTAACATCTATGCCTCAGTTTCCTCATTTAAAAAATGAGATATAGGGAATTCCCTGGTGGTCCAGTGGTTAGGACTCCATGCTCTCACTGCTGAGGGCCCAGGTTAGATCCTTGGACAGGGGCATAAAATCCCACAAGCCACGTGGCGTGGTCAAAAAATAAATAAATAAAATAATAATAATAAAATTAAAATAAAATTAAAAAATAAAATGAAATAAAAACTGAGATATAAATAGTACCTATATCACAGGGTTGTTGGGGTAATTAGATTAGATAATATGAGAAAACCTTAGCAGATTATCTGGTATATAGGAAGAGCTCAATCAATATTGACTATTATTATTAATCTTATAGTGATGAATGAATAAATACAAAAATGAATGAATAAATAAATGAATACATGAAATACACAGTCCTCTTTTTTGGGGGGGCTCCAGTCTTATGAAGATAACCTTGAAAAATATTTATAATCCCAAACCAATGATGCATGGGAGAAGTTGGATGGAAGATGAGAAGTAGCATCTTTCAAAGGCCTGACAATCCTTGAAAAGATGGATTGTTCAGAGATAAGAGAGAACCCGATGATAGAGAAGAACCAATAAAGGAACAGTCCAGGTAGTGTTTGCTTGTCTCCTTTCTGTTTCCATGTTTCTCTCTGCCTCTTAGGTAAGTCTAAGGCTCTTGAAACATAGGTGGGGGCACTGGAGAAGCAACAGTATGGCAACTGGTCAAAGAGATGGAGCCTGTTCCCTGGCTGGGGGTTGGCAAAATTTTCCAGAGAGGACACATCATGTCTTTCTGCCAGGGCATCTCTGCCTCCTTAGATCTGCCTACAGGCAAGCTTGATATGAACTAGTTCTATGGAAAGTTGTCACTGGCTGTCAGAACCATAATGCTGCTTGAGAAGAAGCATTAACTATCTGGAGAAGAAGGCAAAGGAATTCTCTCTTAAAAAGTAGAGCAGCCTCAATCCTCTTCCATTAACAAATTACTATGATTGTCTTTTCAATGCCTTTCTGTAGGTCACGTACTGTGCTACCCAACAAATAGTCCTCAAAATAATCTGGTAAAGTAAGTACTACAATATCTACTTTAAAGAAAAGAAACTTAGGAGCACCAAGATTAAGTAAGCATCTTTGGTCATACAGCTAATAAGTGATGGAGCAAGGATTTAAACCCAGGCATTCCTGCCTCCAAAAGTCTGGGAGTGTTTTCCCTCAATACCAGCATATAAAAGAATCCAAACAAGCCAGGCCTTGGATTCCTACTCACATGTGCTTTCAGCCACACTTCACTAATTTCATTTTACCATTTATCAGCTATTAACACAACTGTGCAAGTGAGACTATCAAATACTTTTTTGAGGGTGGGTTTTCACAGCCAAGAAGGGGAAGGGGAGACACTGAGCCCTTCAGTAGGGGTGAAGGAAGAAACTAGCCATGGGCAGCTGAAGGCAAATGAAAACAAATTTGTTAGCTGAGGGCTAGCTCTCTGCATAGCAACTAAAATGTTTTTCACATCTCCTGCCAGATAGAACTTCTGTTACTGTGCTTCTTGTTACCAGTAGGAAAATATGGGCTCCTCCTAGAGCTCTTAATTCTGAATCTGTTACTACACTTAAAAAAAATAATGTTAATAGAGATAATAAAATGGAATCCTAACCACAGTCACTTTGCCGTCTGCATGAAAATATTGGCTCTGGAAAAGGGACAGCCTGGTAGGAAACCAAAGACATAGAAATATGTTTTGAGAATCATATTCTTGGCCTGAAGCAGATCTCACAGTAAGGAAGGTTGGCTGAGGCCAAGGTTCCTGAGGTCAGGAAGGGGGAGAAGCTGAGTAGCTTGTTTTTCTGCAGTCTCAGTGGAACAGGGCAGTCAAGGAGGGTGTATTTTGGTTTCTACTAGCTCTTCCAAGGGAAAAAACAGCCCAGGTTTGTGTCTCCTCCACAGAAGTTGGGGTAGTTTGCCTTAACAAGGGCAGACCACAGACCCTCCATGAAACTGTGGAGACTTTTCTTGTTGGCCCCATTCCAGTTCCCCTTCCAAAGGGTGTCTCTCTCCTGGGTATCCCAAATCCCACTATTCCTGACAACCCAAGCCACCAGCTTGGTTAATGCAGCTTCTGTATACAGTAAGATGATCTGGGTTAATGGGAGGTCCAATAAATTTGATGATTTCACTACTTCTTATTCCCATTGTCTTCATTCCTATTTGATTGAATGAAATAGTTAATCAGGCAATTATTTTAAAATTATGTTTTAAAACTTACTTGATCAATTAAGTGGGTCTGATTAATATAGATATTATTTCTGCTTTATATTTTGATAAGTGCTATTGTATCCCCCAAAAGATGTTAAAGTCTTAACCCCTGATAATTATGAATATGACCGTATTTGGAAATAGGGTTGTTGCACATATAATTAAGTCAATATGAGATCATACTAGATTAGAGTGGGCCCTAGAACCAACGACTAGTGTCCTTAAAAGTAGGTTGTGAAGAGACATAGACACATACAGAGGGAAGGCAGTCATGTGAAGATGGAGGCAGAGACTGGAGTGATGCAGCTGTAAGCTAAGGAATGTCAAGGATTGCAGACAACCAAGGATTGCAGAAGCTCGGGAGAGGCAAGGAAGCATTTTTCCCTTGGAGCCTTCAGAGGGAGCATGGCCTTGCTGATACCTTGATTTTGGACTTCTAGCTTCCATAATTGCAAGAGAATAAATTTCTGTTTTTTAAAGCCGCCCAGTTCATGGTCCGTTGCTATAGTGGTCTTAGGAAACTAATACAAGTTTTTTCGTTCACATTAATTTTTTTCTTACCTATTGTACCCCAGCACTTATCAAACTACTTCGCAGTATAATGGGAGCTCAATTAACACATGTTGAAGGAACGAGTGAATTAAGTGTGTATGTGTACAATCTGTGTATGTAGAAGCATATTGATATACTTTCTGATCTACTTCACTCGTTTTCTATTGCAATGAGTCCATGAGTCTATAAATCCATACATGTGGACTGAATAAATAATGCCTATCATGTAAATGTACTTCTTATTTTAACTTAAGAGCCATACAAATAAACAAAATTAACAACTGGCAAGAATTCCTATCAAAAAAGTCAAAGTGAAGTTACATTTGTTAATAAGAAAGCAGGAAAACATGAAAACAGATGGATTCAGCTTGAATTAAGAAATCTTCATTTTTCCCCCAAATGCCATTCTTGGTAGCCTTCCTCTCCTTGTTGCTGAAGTCAACTCATAATCCTACTCTGCACAGGGCTTGTACTGCACCAGCCCCTAGGCCAGTGTTTTTTAAAGTGTACTCCATGGATCACCTGCATTAGAACTACCTTATAAAGCTAGAATAATTAAACAGTGTGGTATCGGTGCATGAAGAGACCGATATACAGTTGACCCTTGAACAACATGTGTATTAGGGGTGCTGACTCTCCATGCAGTTGAAAATCTCCATATAACTTATAGCTAGCCCTCCATATACACAGTTCCTTCATATCCACAGTTCCTCCCTGTTCACGGTTCCACATCTGAGGATTCAAATAAAACCGGTGCATAAGTAGACCTGCACAGTTCAAACCCATGTTATTCAAGGGTCAACTGTAATAGTGTCACAGAAGAGAAAGTTCAGAGTTAAACACAAATTCATATAGAAATCTAGAATATGATAAAATGAGCAATTCAAGTCATGGGCAGTGATGAATTAAGGAATAGATTATTCAATAAATGTTGTTGGGGAAACTGCATAGCCACCTGGGAAAAATAAATAAGTTGCAACCAAATTCTACATATTATTCTAGAATAAAGTCTATGTGACTTAAAGATTTAAATTTTTAAAAAAAATCTATAAAGGTACTAGAAGAATTTGTGGAATAATTTTTCAGTCTTGGAGTGGGAAAAGCCTTTCAAAGTATAACTTAAAACCCAAAAGTCACTAAATAAAATATTAATTAATTCAGTAACAGTTACACTTTCATAAAAAGCTGTCCCACAGAAGTCACCAAAAGGAATTCAAAAGATAAATGACAAACTGAGAAAAATATTTGCAACTCATATCACAGCCTAAGGATTTATTTCCCTAATGTATAAAGAGTTTCTAAAAACCAATAAAATAAAGATCAAAAGATACAGTAGAAAAATAGTGAAAGGAAATGAACAGACTTTACAAAAAGAAAATACAAATGACTCAAACATATTAAAATATTCTCATCCTCTTCTCTTATGGTAAAGGAACTGTAAACTTTAACACCAGTGAGGGACTTCCCTGGTGGTGCAGTGGTTAAGAATCCGCCTGCCAATGCAAGGGACACAGGTTTGATCCCTGGTCTGGGAAGATCCCACATGCCGCAGAGGAACTAAGCCCGTGTGCCACAACTACTGAGCCTGTGCTCTAGAGCCCGCGAGCCACAACTACTGAGCTTGTGCGCCACAACAACTGAAGCCCACGTGCCTAGAGCCCGTGCTCCGCAACAAGAGAAACCACTGCAATGAGAAGCCAGAGCACCGCAACGAAGACTAGCCCCCCACTCGCCACAACTAAAGAAAGCCCACATGCAGCAACGAAGACCCAATGCAGCCAAAAATCAATTTAAAAAAAACAACAACACCAATGAGATACTATTTTGATGTACCATATTGGCAAAGTCAAAAAATTTGATAATATACTTTGTTGGCTAGAGGTCATGAAGAAATGGTGCTCTTGCTGGTAAGAGTGTAAACTGATGCAACTTCTGTGAAGGGCGATTTGGCAGTATCTATCAAAATCACAAAATCACTTATCATTTGGCCCAGTAATTCCACTTCTAAGAATTTATCCAGATATAATCACTTATGTGTGAAATGACATATGTACATGGTACTTGTTGCTACATTGTTTACAGTTGGGAGAGATTAGAAATGACCTGCATGTCCATTGGCAGAAGATTGTAAAACAAACTATGGTTACTCCCACACTGAAATACTATGTAGTCATCAAAAACGATGAGGAAACTTTATATACAGGAATGGCAAGATCTCAAAGAAATATTAAGTGAAAAACAAAACAAAACAAAACAAGGTTCAGAACAGTGTGTACGGCATGCTACCGTGTGAATGAAAAGGAGAAAATTCATACGTAGTTTTTGTTTAATATGCATAAAATATTTCTGGAAAATATACAAGGAAAATTACAGATTCCTAGAATGTAATCCCTACCCCAGACTTATGGAGGCAAAATCTGCACAGGCATTAGTTCTAAAGCTTACTGAAGATTGATAAACACTGACCTTAGGGGGTAAAAATTTGAGAATCACTTTGAGATTTGCTGGCTCAGTTCCACACGTAGCATTTTGCCCTTTTTCTCAAATCCAGTCTATTTACTCCCGGGACCTTAGTTCTACTAACTAGCTTCCTATCCCTATGACCTCATCACTGTCCCAGAAAACTACTTAGATCCATCATGTCAAACTTCTTCTTCCAGGTATGTAGGAGTCCTGAGCCACTGACCAGGGTCAACATACCCAGAACCAGGATCAACCGAAACATGCACAAAGCTGACAATAGCTCCTTCTTGATAAGTACATTCTGAGAAGAGAGAAAAACTCAATGGAGTAAGCAGAGAGCCAAACCAGGGCCTTAGATTTGGGTTGATAGCAGAGGGCAGAGATGATAGAGGAACAGGCTGAGAGGAGGAAGGATTATACATGTCCCCGAAGGTGACAGGACTGAAGATGCCTTTTAAGGAGAGCCAATAACTATGCCTCTGGTTGGGAAAAATTTCAGACCCCTTGTTCTTCCTGAACCAAAGCTCTGCCTTCTCTTTCTAAGCATTACTGCCATCATCAACACTCACCCCTGAACTGAATCATGTGGCTGGGTCTCTGTTATCTAATTCCAGACTTCCATGAGCTGCCGGCCCACCTGCCTAAATTTCTAAATACCTCCTGTTCCCACCAATCATGAAGTATGTGTTTGTACATCCAATCTCTCCAGATACATTCTTAGGACTGAGCTTCCTCTTAGAACCTGCAGCTGTGTCTGTTCTCCAGTGACCCGTCCCCCATTGGTCTGATCTGATTCCTAGATCCCAGCTCTCCAGGTCAGCACTGTTATCCCAAAGGGAACCAAGCCCCATGGGGTCTCATATCCTAGTTGCTGGTTGAAATTCATATCACAAGTTAGATAGGAGCTCTGCCTTGAATGATGTGGTCTGTGAACACAACTACCTGCAACCACATGAAAAGTGAATAATCATATTGATACAGATTCAATTCTAGGTATGGACACCAAAGGAGCAAAGATTTGGCTAGTCTCATACTGGTACAAGTACAGGCCCTTAGTCATCAGATGTCAGAAAAATAGAAGGGCAGGTAGGTTAATGGATAATGGCTAGCAGAGGTTAGGACCAATTAAAGATATGTCAGGTCAGGCAATCAGAGTCCTGTGATATATAAATCTGATTCTGAGGCAACGTCTGCCTCAGACCACTCTTTGCCAAGGCAGGTTTGGTATAGGAGTGTGCTCAAAACTTCTCACTTAGGTAAGCAATCATAGGTAGCCAAGGAGGGAGAAAGAGAGTGACAGAAGGTTTTAAACTGTATATAGGTAAATATGCAGCTTGATGTGGTGGGGAGAGCACTGGACTAGGTACCAGTAGACCTGAGTACTGCTCCTGAGTCCTCTCCGTGCTCCTTGTTCCAGTGATCTCCATCCCGACCCCAAATCTTGCCCAGTAGGGCCTCCTTGTTTACAATTCAGCATCCCTGGTTCCAGAAAACTGTTCTACATCCATCCTCCCCACCTGACTCTGATGGCCTAGAGCAGATACTTGGCTCTTTATGTCTGTTTGATAATGGAGCATTCCCAGCAAGAGTTATCACCATCAGCAATCTTGGCAACACTTTGATCCCTGAGTGTGACAGCCTTGTATCCTTATCAGCAGAGGACCCTGTCTATGAAGTGTTTAATTTCCAAAGGAAATGTTGGGCCTACAGAAACTTCTAGCTAAGAACAGGGAACCAGTTCTCTTTACATGAAATGTCCTAATCCTATTAGTATAAAGAGAGATTTTTAACAAAATATGTATATGTATATATATATATATATATATATTTTTTTTTTTTTTTTTTTTTTTTTTTTTTTAATGAAGCAGAAACATTTTAAAAGAGGAAGAAACATCACACTGGCCTTTGAGGGATTTATTTGTCTTCAATTTTGAAGGTCCTCCATCTTCCCACATTCAATCTGTGGACTGAGAACTGGTCAGGAAGTGGCCTCTGCCACAGTTGTCCCCAAAATGTCAGCAATGCAGGTAAATGTTAGCAAAGTAACTGTCTTCTGCTTTAGATAAAATTCTGCCTGCTCTTTCCCCTCCTTTCTCCTGGACACAAGTCAGCAGTTAGCATAAGGAAAAAAGAATTTCACATTTCCTAAACATTTGACACATTTAAAAATCTCCTGAAAACTCACTTACTGTTGAAACGTTGAGGTTTTTCTACCACAATGTCTTAACCTATCTCCCTACTGACCAGCCATCCTAAAAAGTAACCTTCATTGTCTCACTGCCTGTCTCAAACATCTTTGAGAGTATCTCATGTTCCACAGGGTGAAGTAAAGCTCCTCACCTTGGCATTCAAAGCCCTCCATCAGGCCTTACCTCCTATTAGTCCCTTAAAGAAACTCTTAGTTCAAGCCAGAAAGGCCACTATTAACCATCTTACATATTCCTGGTACCTCATTTCCACTCCTGACATTTCCCCTTCCTTTCCACTTATCCAACATTTATAATTTTTTAAATATCTAGCTGAAGTCCTTCCTCCTTCACAGTGGAAGATCACCTAGCCCAGTGAGTTCTCTCTCCTTGTCACACCTACAGAACCTGTTTACTAACTGTTCCCTTCATCTGGGATGTTGCTTTATGACAGGCCTTGTATTTTCAACTTGTTTTTCAAATCCACTTATGCACATATTTACCTTTTCATCTTTGATGTTTGACTTTGAGGGCAAGGATCATATCTAGATTAGATTAGCACACAGCAGACTCACAATAAATATTTACCAATTTTAACTGATTGACAGTTAAAAGATGACAACCCTTTGCTTTGATCTTTTCCCATAACCCTCCCTACTTGCTTTTTATCATGAACCATTCCAGTTCCAAAAGGCCAACATTTTCTTTCTGTCTAAAACCTGTCTAAAATTCTAGGTTTTAACACTGGAAGGGAATTCTCCAGAAGAGACAGGGCAGCTCTTCAGATAGTAGGAGGGCTATCTCCACGACTTTCACCTTTTTTTTTTTTTGTCAAGGAGGTCTCTTCCTCCATGAGCATGCTGCTGCCCCTTGAGCACTCTGATCCAAGATGAACAAACTAAAAAGATCTTCTCTAGGGTCACCTAGCACAAACTGGACCTGCTTTATTAAGCAAAAGGAAAGGGAGGCCAAAAGGAAAACAAACACAAAGAAGAAAATGTAAAAGACTTACACATTATAAATTTTGAATCATTCTGACATGAGTTCAATCCCGAGGTGCTCAGGACCTGTCCCATTCCACAAGGCATCTACAGTGTCTACACTTTATTCCCAGATAAAGACAGCCAAATTTTAGGCATAAACAGTTGAGTTCTTGTTTCTTATTCCTCAAATTGTCTAAAGCTGAAGAGTGACATTTTATAACCTACTACTCACTTGTTGGCTATATGTCCTAAATTCTTTCTTTGCTCAATGTGCTCTTCTGTAAAATGAGGATAATAATAGTAAAGTAAAATAATCATAAAGTTGATGTGGGGATTGAATGAGATAATTTAGGTAAGGCAGTTAGCAAATGGAAAGCACTCAGTAAATACTATTATTATTTCACAAGCAAGACTGACAGATTAGGCGAGATAAAGGGCGGGTGGGTTAGGGAGAGGGAAAGAGAGAGGGAGAGAGATTTCAATTTCAACTCTACTACCTAAACCACCCATCTAGGGCCCCTCCATCTCCTCTTTCTGGTTTCTTCTGAGGAAGACATGCCTCTCAGGCACAATGACCATCTTCAAGAACACAGGTTCACTCTTTCAGTCCCCAACAACAATTATATCTTAATACAGTGCAATAATTGTTACACTCAGCATGGTAACAGAAGAGTCTGCTCTTTATGTTCTTTTCTACCTGCCCAATAGTTTCAATGTTTTTCTTGGTACAATGTAACCATGCTCATTCTCCTTACCTGCAACTATTCCACTCCACTGTCCTTACCTCAAGATGAAAGATCACAGGTATCTCTTTGCCTTCCTCCTGAAGCACCTGTAATAACAACAAAATTGTTCAAACAGATCACATATGTGACCTTGATAAAACCCTTTTTCCTCTCTGGGCCTCCGTTTCCTTATTTGTAGGTAAGTGGGTCTGACCAGATGATCTCTAAGGTCCCTTCTCACTCTACCATTCTCCACTACCAAAATAGGGAGACATTAAACCAGAAAAGTTAGTCTGGAGCCTTACTGTGGAGAGCTTTGAATGCTGGATTATGGGTCCACTTAATCTCACAGACAGGGAAATTATGTGATTGGAATTTATTAACAATGATGTTTAGGAATAGGGAGTCCAGGGGAGAATTAATGAAGCTTGAACAGGAGAAATGGGTGTATCGTGGGAAGGCAGAAACCTTCCAGCTTGGTAAACAATTGGATATAGGGAGCAAGGGAGGATGTGTCAAAGGAGCTGGTGATTGGGATGTTACTAACAGAATTAGGAGGCTGGTTTTGCAGGTTACATAAAGGAGAGGAGGCTGGTTTTGCAGGTTACATAAAGAATTCTGTTTAGACATACTCTACAACTCAGCAATTCCACTCCTAGGCATAAACTCCAAAGAAACTCTGGGACCCGTATAAAAAGATACATGTGGAAGAATATTCATTGAAACATTGTTTGCATAACAATAACCTAGAAATAATTCAAACGCCCATGAACAGGAAAGTAGATAAATGAATTTTGGTATAGTCACGCCCTGGAATATTATACAATAGCCAAAACAGATGGACTGCAATAACACACTGTAACATGGATGGATAACAGCAATTTAAGTTAAAAAGTAAGTCCCTTACATACAACATGGTATCCTATTTACACAGTTATAAACAATGAACATAAAGAATATTGTAGTATATTATATGTATAATATATATGATTATAATACATATATAATCCTTTGAAGGAATACATATTGACACAATATCACAATATACAAATAAATCAAAAAAAATGATGAACGTAGGATTCAGGACAATGCTTACTTTGGATGTGGAGAGGCATTTTGATGCAATAAGGGAGCCACAAAGATATAGATTATTTTCAAGGAACTAATTTTCATGTTAGATTTTCAGGTGTTTATTACATTATTTAAAATAAACTAATCAAATAAACAAATACATAAGTAATCAGAAGGAAAAAATGTATTAAACATAAATTATTGCTGTAAAAATAGGTCTCAAAGAATATTACAGGGGTTTAAAAAAATACAACAGAAGATAAAAGCACATTGGTAGAGAAAGAAATAAAAGAGAAAATAAAAACATCTCAGAAATGAATGCTACATTAGAAACAACCAAAAATAGGGGGAAAATGTGATAAAAGCATGTTAAGACATGAGGGACAGGCTAGAGTGAAAGACATTAAAAGAGCAAAAATATAAAAATTTTATAGATAAGGTGTAAAAAGGAGAATCAACTTCTTGAAACATAGAGATGTGATAGAAATACTATTTAAAGAAATTATGAAAGAAATGTTTCCTGAAATAAAGACTTTAATCTGCAAATCAAAAAGTTACACCATGTATTTGGAAAAAATGATATAGAAAGGTGAACCCAAGATATATTCTGCAGAAACCATTCATCTTCAAAGATAAAGAACTAATCATATGAGAATCCAAGCAGAAAAGGCAGGTTACTTCCAAGGAGGAAAGACTTAGGTTGACTTCAGACATCTCCTCAGTGATATTCAAATGCTTGAAGATAATGGTCCATGTCTACACAGTTTTGAGAGCATGAAAGCATAACCCCAAACTCTATATTCAAGTGTGGCAGGCAAAGGTTGCTGGTTATTTCTCCATATTCATTTTCTTCCTTCTTAACACTGAGAACACAGATTTTGAGCTAGACAATTGCCATCAGCTAAAAGACTATATATCCCATAGTCATGTAATTAAGTTTTATCTAGTGAAATATACACAGAAATGTTATGTGCCACTTCAGAGAAATCTCCTTAAAGGTGGGGGCCTATCCTTCTTGACTCCTTCCTTCATTCTGCTGCCTGAAATCTGAATATGATGGCTGGCACTCAAGCAGCATTCTTAGACCATGAGGACAAGGACTATTCTCTAAGAAATGGTAGAGCAGTAAACTGGAAAGACTACGGGTTCCTGGCGAGTTTATGGTGCTCTGGACTTCTATTATGTGAGAAAGCAATAAACTTCCAACTTGTTAAAATCTCTTATGTGTATGTTTGTTGGAGGACAAAGATATTTTTAGTCAGCCAAACTTAACTCAGAATGATTACAACAGGCAGATGCTCCTCAGATATAAAGAAAAAGGACAGGATGTATCAAGCTTGGAAATAAAATTAGGTGATGAAACTCAGCCAACAAAAATCAAATCAAAATAATATAGGAAAAAAAAAAAGAATATAGGAATAGGGAATATGGAAGCCATTGTAAAAGGATTAATAAAGAAATTTTAATTCATTTAAATATAAAACTGAGATTAAATAACTGGGAATTATGGTCACAGAACAGAATGTAAGTAATAACACAAAAATCAAGAGTATGGTGGAAGAGTAAATGTGCTAATTTTCTTATTTTGCATCACATGGGATCCATAGATATAGCCTAGAAAAGAATTTTAAAAAAACTTTTACGTAATGATTCCAACCTCTTAATGTTTTCCATAACTTCAAAAAAAATTTAGGAACTAATAACTTTCATAGTGAAGAAACATTTGTCTAAAATTCAGCAGTTCTTACAGTTTCACTTCAATTTCCTTTAACTTCGTTAAATAAAAGTAAAAAGTTATTTTGCTTTAAAATAACGTGTAGTGTATGATTCCCATTTTTGTTCACCAATTAGTCTCATTTTCACCATACCTATATTTACCTATCTACTTACTTACTGTCTTTCTGTCTGTATCTTAGCTGTATATTGAATATCTTAAAATGTCATTTGTTGTAAGTCTAGATGGGGGAATTTCTTTTTTTATTTCTGTATTTTAATAAGGATTATGCATTAATTTGATAAACTATCAACTCTGTAAAAACCAAGTTTGTTTTTTTTTTAAATAAAGGAATTCTCCCACTTTCTTCTGGAAAAATCTTGTAACTACGCACAAATGAAAATGAATAGTTACCCCTATGCCAGGCACTAATAGAACTTATATTTCAAGCTTTTAATTTTATTATAATTATAATATAAACAGAGGTAGTAACGTACAGCAATGACTTTGGCATAAAAAAATCCATATCCACACCTCTAGTCATATAACTTCCTGAAGGCAATACCTTACAATTGTACTCTAATTTTTGTCAAAGGGAAATTTTAACTTCACAAGAAAATGAATTTTAAAATAAAGTAGGTAGAGAATGTTTTATCCTCATTTTATAGATGGGCAACAGCATCCAAGGTATCAAACCTAAATAGCGGCAAAGCTGGGATTGGAACTAAAGTGTTCTAATTTCCAGACCAGATGTTCCCAGAAAAAGACAGTTACTGTTATTTTCCCCTTGTTGAATACAACTGGTTTTCATGGCAATAAGATAACCAACACATACTCAACAGAGCCATTAGTTCAAAGAATTTTCGACTTGCAAGGGACCTTAGAGGTCTTATGTGGGCATTCAGCAGAGGGCCTTGGCAATCCTCCTTTCTAGACCCAAGCTAGAGCACAGCTGATGTGCCTCTGGACTCCCATTTCAGAGATCACCATTTTGGTTTTTTTTAAATCTTATCTGATTTACATACTAATGTTTCACATAAGATTCCATTTGAAAAAGAGGCTGGTTTCTACAAATAGGTTTTAAACCACTGATAGCCTAATCTTACAGAAATAGAGAAGTGATTTAATATAATCATTGCAAAGTGAGGAAGTTTCAAGAAGTACCAACCAATTCACAGGAGAATAAGCAATCTTGGACCAAGCTTATTTTGAGACTGCCTGACATCATTCCATTTAGAAGCAGCTGCTTTTCTGAATTCACACTTCTCCTTTTTTCTAAGCCGCTAGTTAACTAACTCAAGTGTACAGACTGTACAAATCTTACGTGGTCAAGAAATTATAGATTTGATGCATGAACAAGAACTGGAGAAAAATTTCAAATGTCTTGCCCTGTAATGTTCCATGGTCTAACTTTGAAAATTGTCTAACCAGAAGCAGCTGTCTGCTGTTAAGAATGTGGATCCATTTTAAAGGTAGCAGGAATGTTCTTTATTAGATATAAATATCACTATGCTTCTGAGGTTGATGAAGTCAATTAAATGGAGGATGTAGGTAATTTAATAATTTACATTTATCAAGTGCTTTACAGGTTATAATCAGTAAAGTAGCATTTGGTACAGTAGGAAGAGCACAGGCTTTAGAATGAGACATACCCAGCCTCACTGCTTAGTAGCTGGGAAACCCCAGTCTAGACTATTTACCCAACTGATGTTTGGTTTTATCATCCGTGAAATGGAACTAATATGAGGATTAAGTGTAATGACACATAATGAGTGCCTAACTCTTCCTCAAGTAACTTTAATTTTCTTTCCTCCTTTTTCCTGGAATGTTGAATATAAGTGACGTTTTTATTAATTGGACCCTATTTTAAATATACAGAAGTATAAGCTATAATATACGGTAAATTATTTTTTAATGCAGAATAATTTTGCAATCTGAATCATAACCAGTAGTCAGTATATTGCAATGAAAAGAGTACTGGGTCAATAATCAGAAGACTTCCATTCTTATCTCCATTCTGCCACTTTTAGGTTGAACCCATATGAAATGACCATTTTTACTGTTCACAAATGGTTGAATAAATTTGTGGTGCTGGATAAACAATAATCTCTCTAAGATTATTTCTTCATTAGATGAAGTTCAGATAATTACATTCATTCATTGATTAAATATTTATCATTTGCCTATTATCTGGCAGACATTGTTTTAGCTTTAGCTTATGACAAAATAGTGAGGAATATAACAATGTCCCTTTCCTTTTGGTACTCTATTCAATAAGGGAGACATAATAAACAAGAAAATAAGCTTACAAATCATAAATTTTTCAGGTAGTGATAAAATATTCAGTAACTCGTGGATTGCTAAGGTTTGCTTCAGCTTGAAAATCGTAAAATACCAGGTCATTTTTGTAATAAATTATACTCTTCTCTTACTGAATTAGTTTAATAGAAGATGTATCTGTAGATAAATTTGTGCTTCTTAAAAATAGAAAGAAGTACCAAAATTGTAGGAAATCTGAAAGGGAATCTTTAGAAAACCTCAAATAAAAGGATTTAGGAGATTATATTAGGAAATAGGTTTGGC
This sequence comes from Eubalaena glacialis, assembly GCF_028564815.1. Classification (NCBI taxonomy): domain Eukaryota; kingdom Metazoa; phylum Chordata; class Mammalia; order Artiodactyla; family Balaenidae; genus Eubalaena; species Eubalaena glacialis. The sequence continues at coordinate 40,584,719 of NC_083729.1, forward strand.
TGCATGTAACAGTAAGAAATGCCAAATAATAGTGGCTTAAAGAATAATGTTTTTTTTTATGAATCAGGAAGTCCAAATCTAGTTGCTCCAAAGCTAGCATGGTACCACCGTGCTTATCGGGTGGCTGCTCTTAGCCATCTTTACCATAGGCTTTCTTCCTCACCCTTGTTGCTTCATGGTTGCAAGATGGCAGATGGAAATTCCTCTGCAACACTATACCAGTGTGGCAGGCAGAAAGAACATAAGGGTCAAAGGGTAAAGCTTAACTGCCAGCTTAGTTTGCCTCCTTATAAAGAGTTTTCCCAGAAGCCTCACCTAGCAATTCCCACTTACAACTCATTAGCAGGAACTGGACTACACTTAAATTTTCAGTTGAGCACTTGGCTACCCTAAACAAAATCAGAATTATGTTAATGAGGAGTGTTCAGATGAATACTGGCTAGAGAACTGGCAGCATCTACCAGAGGGATGTACCAAACTTCACTAAGAAATATGATTCTGAACATCTGTGAAACAAACATATACCAAGAAAAATCATTACTAAAAGGAAACTTTGACATGTGTCTTCTTATATATCAAATACTGTTTGACATACAAATGATTTCCAGTTGCCTTCTCCAAGTTCTACCTCCCATGGGTCTGTAAGTAAAAGTAAGTTTTACTTTTTATTATTTACTAAAGTAATGCCTATCTGTAATATTTACCCAAGGGCTTGGTTTGAATAAAGAACTCCATTTATCTTAAATGATTTTCTGTTTTCTTCCTTCCACATAAAATTTAAGAAGACTTATAAACAAACAAATCCAAATGATGAACTATTAAATAGCTAAGGGGTTTGAAAAAAAGATCAAGAAAACAAAATCCAAGAGGGTGACAGGCATACAAGGATGCAGAGGTCCCTAGGATTATGGGAGGGTTCCACAAGTTAGGTGTCCCTTACCATCTGAATTCTAGCAATCTAAATATGTGTATAAAATCTGGTAAAAATGTTTACCAAAGTTCACTATCCAAATAAAAAATGAGCTAAAATGAACCCATGGGTGTATATCAACTAAAACGTTGTAGGTGAATGCTGAGTGGTTCCTTCAGGCATCCCTCACCCTGCTGTTCAGAGAAGTTCTGGATCAGAAAGTGAGAAGTACAGGTACAGCAAAGATAATGGGATGTCACATTTGAGATTAGGGTACAGAGAGACTGTGACTTCTGTCCTGCTTGCCCACTCTAACTCTCTCTTGTTTGCTTGCTCTGAGGGAAGCCTGCTGCCATGTTGTGAGCTGCCTGTAGAGAGGTTCATGGGGCACGGAACTGAGGGAGGCCTCTGACCAACATGAAGTGAGGAACTGAAATCCTCAGGCCAACAACCCACAAGGAACTGAATTCTGCCAACAACCCATGAGTGAGCATGTTATCAGATGCGTCAACAGCCCCGCTGGCACCTTGACTGGGGCCTTGTGAGAGACCTTGAGACTGAGGTGCTCTGCTAACTTGCACCCAGATTCCTGATCTACAGAAACTGTAAGATAATAAGTGTTTGCTGTCTTAAGCCTCAAATTTTAGGGTAATTGGTTACTTACCTAAGGATAATTAGTACAGGAATGCAAAAATCTTTACCAGTTTTTAATATTTTGGCATATAAAAGAACATGTCTTGGTCATATGGGATTCTCTTTTATATATATGGAACATCATATTCCTTGGTATTATCAATAAATAAAAAACTTACTGGGGGGACTTACCTGGTCGTGCAGTGGTTAAGAATCCGCCTGCCAATGCAGCAGACACGGGTTCGATCCCTGGTCCGGGAAGATCCCACATGCCACGGAGCAACTAAGCCTGTGAGCCACAACTACTGAAGCCCGCGCACCCTAGAGCCCCAGCGCTGCAACTACTGACCCCATGCGATGCAACTACTGAAGACTGCGCCCCTAGAGCCCATGCTTGGCAACAAGAGAAGCCATGGCAATGAGAAACCCGCGTACCGCAACAAAGAGTAGCCCCCGCTCGCCGCGACTAGAGAAAGCCCGCGCGCAGCAACTAAGACCCAACGCATGGGCTTCCCTGGCGGCGCAGTGGTTAAGAATCCGCCTGCCAATGCAAGGGACACGGGTTTAAGCCCTGGTCCGGGAAGATCCCACATGCCGTGGAGCAACTAAGCCCGTGCGCCACAACTACTGATCCTGTGCTCTAGAGCCTGCAAGCCACAACTACTGAAGCCCACGTGCCTAGAGCCCGTGCTCCGCAACAAGAGAAGCCACCGCAATGAGAAGCCCGCGTACTGCAAGGAAGACCCAACATAGCCAAAAAATAAATTAATTAAATAAATTTTAAAAAAAACACCAAAGACCCAGTGCAGCCAAAAATAAATAAATAAATGAATGAATAATAAATTTATTTTAAAAAAAACTTACTGGGCAATACAAAGTATGACAAATTAGGGTTCAAGCTAGCCAGAGAGCAAATGTAAATCCCCAACCGAGAATCTGTGTTTACTAAATACCAACAGAACTGAATCGATAGACCGGAGTAGATGACTGAACCTTGAAGATAGAAAGAGTTCCCACTTGATCCAATAGGCCAGTGGTTCTCAACCCTTAGCAGGAGTCAGAATCACCTGCGGGGCTTGTTAAGCCACAGATTGTGGGGCTCACCTTCAGAGTTTCTGATTCAGTATGCCTGAGGTTGGAACAAAGAATTTGCATTTCTAAGAAGTTCCCAGGTGATGTTGTTGCTGCTGTTTCAGGGGCCACACTCTGAAAACCACTGCAATAGGCAAGAGTTTCTGTTGTTTCCTGTTGGGAGGCAGTGACATGTGAATAGCCCTCCCAGACAACTCATAATGCATGAGAGAAAGAGCAAGGCTGAAGGGCACCAACTTGGAGCAACTGTGAGGCTCTTGCTGAGATAATAAGGTGCTGGTATTGGGGAGCAAGGAGCTTCACAGCCAAGGGAAATTAAAAAGGAAATATCGAAAGTGCTTTCTGACTTCAGTTCTCCTCCAAATACTGCAGTTTAATCAGTCACTGTAGCTACAGAGGGAGAAAATCATATTGCTGTCATTACTAATGAAAGTCACACAAACAGGTTCACCTGGCTTCCCATGAGAGACATGAAGTACCATTCAGCGTGGCTCCTATGAATCAGGTGCTCTGAACTCTATTTACTGCTGTAATTAACTCTACCCATTCTATTTACCTGATAGAACTGTCTTTGGGCTTCCAGATGGGCCTAGCTTCCTCTAGGATCATCAGCTGGAGACCCTGAAAGCCATTCAAACCCTTCAGATTTGTGCCTTATCTGATTTACTCAGTTTCAGAACACAGGGTGCAATTTTCCCTATTGGCATCCGTCGTCTCTATTTCCAAGTTGAATACGATTCAAACAGCCAAAAGAGCACATGGTTGTATTTATTCATGGGCTGTTTTTGAAATGCATTTATTTCATTGATATTCTAGAGACAGTGGTGTTACTAGAGTGTTTTCCAAAACACACAGCCCATGGGGGTGCCAGTTTCCAGGTCTGTGGCATCTGTTAGCAGATATCATAAGCAGTGGTGGTGGGGTGGCAAAGAGGGCCTTCTCTGCATCTGTACCTTGGCATGTGCCCCTAAACACTTAGTTACCTTGCATTTTTTTATAATTCCTTGCAAAGGGTTCAAGAGTTATAGAGTGATGAGAATAATGTCTAAGTGACGATTTCAGATGCTGTCTTATTTTTGCTCTTTGGGAAATTGTCTACCTTCCAGCAATTTCTAATACCAAACAATGTCTCCAAAACTGGCAGCATCAAACACTGTCCAAAGATATCCACGGTAGATTTACAAGGAAAGGAAAAAGCAAAGCATCTTGAGGGTTGAGACGGTGGAAATTTATCCCCAAGGAGCTTCCAGTCTAGCAAGTAGAGAGACATTTGTGAACAACCGAACAAGCCAGCTGGTATAAATAAAATATCAGGGCCAAAATAAAGCATCTCAAATGGAAAAATCACACATTTTAAATATTTTTAAAATGCAATGAACATAATTAATTTCCAGTATTATCAATAGGTGTTTCCAAACAGAAATGAGTAGAGGTGCCTGGACCTGAAAAGTGAGCAAAAACTGAAGGAATTCTTTTCTGCCTCCCCTTTCCATGATTTGTTTATTAAACTTATTTCTTGAGTAAACTTTTTAACAAGCAAGTGCCCTGGTTTCCCTCAGTCTCTTCTCTGTCCCACCTCCTTGGCACAGGGCTTGGCGCTAAACTTACATGCACATGTACTATGAGCAAAGCATCCACATAGATACATACAGCAATTACAATTGTTTTTGTTTTGTTTTGTTTTGATTTCACCTCTTTTAATAAAACCTCTATTTAAAGGTGCTAACTTTTAAGTTGAACTAAAGAAAATACTTTTTTTTTTTTTTTAATTGCAGTGATATCTCTTAGACCAAGATAACAGGGAATATTTACTGGCGGAATCACAATACAGTAAAACAGGGTTCCCATCTCACTATGCAGGTAGGCTAATATTAATGTGTCTCCATTCTAATGGCAAGTTTCAGACTGAACCTTCTCTGTATTCAGTTTCTCTGAGGCCAACCTTCCCTGCAAGGTTTAAAGACTACAAAACGACTAGCCCCTTTCAAAAGCATGGATTTCTCTGGTCTTTTAAATTCTTAAACTGTCCAATTTCTCACATTCATCAGACATTCACCTCACGGCAACCCAAACCCACAAGTACACTTACTCCTATCGGGTTGTTGACATCGCTTGGAAGGTCTTTTCAGTTAACCTTTTTCCTGACCACCCCACAATTTCCTCTGGTTTGTTATTTGACAGACCATCCAAATAATTTTACCTAAGTCATTTGCTTCCTTCCTACTGAAAGCTTTTTACTGCTGCCACCAGCCCCTTTCTTCCTGAGCAAAGATCATGTTTTCTTCAGTCCAGGCTCTGTGGCACACAGTCTCATTTCATAACTTTGAGTAAAATTCCACTTTTTGAACTGCTTGTTGGGGGACAGGGGCAGGTATGAATTACAAACTCAGTCATAGAGGTGTAACATAATTAATTGTGAGTGCCTAGAGTAACTACATTTAAAACTCATAAAACATTTCAAGGGAAGGGCCTTCTAGGTCCTTCCTATAATTAATTAACAGGTAAACAGCATTCGTTTTAATTAGTATATCAATTTTTTCTGCATGAAAAGAGTTCATTCTCTAACATGGTTTCATTATTTCCCTCTGAAAACTTTTCTTTCTAGTTAGTTGTTTAATAAATCTTATTCTCATAGACAGCACAAAGGCCGAGTCAAAAGAGCAAGAACTCTAAATTAGTGGTACTAAATCTCAGGGCTGGAGGCATCCTTTGACTTACTGGAGGCAAAGGTTGGTGTGTGCATATTTTGGCTCTCCTGAGAAGTACCAAAGGCTTCCCCCATCTCCTTCTCCTAAAGCAAACCTTAAGTAATCCTTTTACACTTTACCACTCCCTTCTCTGGGCCCTGGAGTCTAAGACATTACTTAATATTTGCCTGTTTCTCCCCTGGAAAATCCCCAATTTAACGCAGGCTACTTCATACCTAAAATACACTGGTTTCTCCACTCGACCTTGCTGAAGAGTTTCCCAGTGTAAAAACAGCACCAAGAAGTGTTTTTAGATTGCCAGATAAGTGGGACCTGGAAACATTACAATTGGTTCCCAAGCTAATGCTCCTAGTGACCAGGTATGAATTTGGAAGATGGCTGGATAGTCTGAGCTATAACCTGTGTTGACAAACTAGAGCTCTATGGTCTAAACATCCAAGCTAATCACTACACACATACTCTGAGCTTGAAAATAATAAAACTATAAATTAATAAAGCCACTTTTGAGCTCAATGACAATAGGGTTGGAATGTGGGCTAGATATCAGGAGACATGAATATAACCCTGTCCTCAGCACTAATTATAAGCTATATTACAGATCAATTCAGTGAAATGGTTTTATAGGCTAGTGGAACCTTCTGCTCAAAATCAGGTGGGAGTAGCGCAGATTAATCCCATCATCTGTTATTCTATCAGTAAGGTTCTACTCTTTAATTTCCAAACTTTTTGATTTTGATGAATACTCTATTGAAATGCAAATATCTTTTGAAGGGGTCATACCAATCTTTTATCAGAGGACTTATTATAAACAGTTAATATTTTAGCAGAGCTTGGGACAAATGCAACACAGGCCAGGGAGAGAAGAAAAAGCTGAGGCTAATGAGGGAGGAAGGAGGGCACCAAAACAAATTTTATTACCCTCCAAAACTGCTCTTTGGGGACTACCTTAATTCTCCCCTGCTGACCATCTCTTCATTGAGGCTGGTGGTCTCCCTGAACACAAGGTCAGGCTTCACAATTGGATGATGAACAATGGCAACCTTGATACCTGCTAGCCTTCAATCTAAGTCATGTCCATCTTCCTTCTGTTGGTAAATGAATCCATTTTTCCTTAACTTTCTAAAACTAATCAGCTGTCAAACCGAGACTCTTATCTACACAGAAAGTGCAACACATGACCCTTGTTTGCTTTTCTCTTTTCATAGGAATCAATAATATCAAACTATCCCTGCAATGCCAGAAGGCTGAAGATTTGCATTTTGAAAATAACAAACAATAAGGGAGGACCCATCTAAAATTTTCTTGTTGGCAGTCCAAACTATCTAGCCCTGCCACCAATGGAATTAACAGACAAAATGAACCCAAATAACTGAACTGCTGGTAGAGGGAAGGAGATTATAAATACCAAATGTGGCTTCGTGACCAGTTTCAGAAACAAGGACTGTAGCAACCTCCCCTATTTTCTTCCTAACAAATTATATTAATAGATAATAACTGGTACCCCTTCTTCCTTACTATTTCATATAGGTATGTTGGTGGTGGTTAATAACTTAGTTCTTAGGTGACAGATTGTTCCTAAACTAGAAGAATAAACATTACCCAGAGAGAGGTCCAAGGAAGGGGATTTAAAAATTTCCCCTTCAGAGAGATACTAAGCATGTTTTCATTTGCACAAAGGATCATAGCATTTTGTTAGGTGAAAACATGTCCAGATTGTTACTGTTGTTTAGAAATTAAAGCACAGGAAGAAGGGTATGTATAGATGTTGAATGGTCAAAGGGTGAACCCTCACAGCTTTGGTGAGTCACTTTCAGCATCTATTCCAAACTCCTTATAGGGAGCCTTCCTCTACTGAAGAAGCTGGAGAATTAAAAAGCACATTTCTGATTTCCTGACTCCTGAGTTAAGATAGTTGATTGAATATACACATCTAACTTTGCTTCCTCTTGAAACCCTACAAAATGTACAATAAAGAGATTTTTTTTTTTTAAAAAAAAGACATAAACCCTCTGGAGCTGGGAAAACAAGAGGCAAGAACAGTAATATTTTGGAAGCTGGATCATGGCAGTGAGGAAGCAGAGAAACAAACCAATTTATACTGTAGGATTCTCAAAAGGTTCAAGAACTCATGGTACTGGGTAATACAGGAGCTGGGGTGAACAGGCATCATGCTGAAATAAGGAGGATTGGGTAAAAATGTCTGAGTAGCAGTTAGATCCTTAGAAACCCGTCCCTGTACCACAGTGCTGGGTAAGTGCCCTCCTTTATCCTAGCAGATTCCGGGGGGTTATTACCTTTGGAGGTAAAAGAGGGTGTTAGGACTGGGGAATGCTAGGCTCCTCTGAGGGCTGGATCCTGTACCCACAAATGGTCCATCCAGATGTCCCAAAGGTAAACCTCTAGCTTGGTAAGTCCTATCCATTTGCTCAGAGCTTCCAGTGTTTTCATTCCTCACTTGGTTTTAGTTTTTTTTTAAATAGGAATTTTTGGGGGGAGGTATAATTTATACATAGTATTGAAATGCACAGATCTTAAATGTACTTGAGCAGTTTTGGTAAATGCACACATCTGTGTAACTCACACCCCTAACACAATATGGAACATTTCCAACTCCCCAGAAAATGAGTCCCTCACTTTAAATCATGAACAGACAACTAAGGATTACCAGACATCTGAGGAAAAACCCCAAAATGGAAGATAAAGACCAAAGCAAACAAATAGAGAAAAAGGAACTTAGAGGAAAAAGCCCTTTTAGGAAAAATAAAACATTAAAAAAAAAAACTATATTAATATCCTTAGGGAGATGAGAAGAGTCTGCACACTGCATGCTATGAAAAAAATTCAAAGAACAAAAATAGAGCTCTTAGAAATTGAAAGCATGATAACAGTAATGAAAAAAAAAAAACTCAGAAAAACTCAGTAGAAATTTTGGAAGATAAAGTTGGGAAAATTTCCCAGAAAATAGAGCAAAAAGACCAAAAGAAGGAAAATCAGAGAGACATGATAAGAAAAGTGGAACCCAGTCAGGATATCCAACATCTAAATAACCGGGGAAGAAAGTAGCAATGAATAATTCAAGAGAATACCTAGGGTTTTCAGACTGAATGGGCCTACTGGATGCCCAAGAGAATGGATGGAAATTAGACTCACACAGAGGCATGTCATTATGAAATTTCACTGGAAACAAAGAAAAAATACTATTTAAAAAATTGGCCACATAGCAGGAATCAGAAGAGCTTCAGATTTTTCAACAGCAGCACGTAAAACTAGAAGTCAACGGAGCAAAGCCTTCAAAACTGAAGGAAAAAAGATTCCTAATCTAGAATTCTATATCCAGTCACTTTATCAATCAAGCAGAAAGATAGAATAAAAACATTTTCAGACATCCAAGATCTCAAAAAAATTTACCATCCACATACCCTTTTTCAGAAAACTGCTGGAAAATATGCTCCATTAAATGAAGGGAATAAAGTAAGAAAGAATATATGGACCACATGAAACAGGAGATTCACAGGGGGGAGGCAAAGGGAATCTGTCAGATGATGGAGATGATGGACCCCACATGCCTGCACTATACAAAGCACGGAAGATCTTGTTAGAAAATCTGAGGCCAAGGACTGTGGAGAGCCCAGATGCATGGCTGTCCTTGCCTCCAGAGTAACTACACAGGCATAGTGAAGCCCATGTGCGGACAGTAAAGATGAAGAGACAGTAATGAAGGATGTTTCTAACACAATGGTACACTGAAGCCTGGGGTCTCTCTATGTCTTGGTAAAACTCTCCTGACCCCCATAGACTATAATGCAGAAAATAATAAAAATCTGCCCAGAGAAATTCTGCATATTAATTGAAACTTTCAGGGACTTCCCTGGTGGCACAGTGGTTAAGAATCCGCCTGCCAATGCAGGGCACACGGGTTCGATCCCTGGTCCGGGAAGATCCCACATGCTGTGGAGCAACTAAGGCCATGTGCCACAACTACTGAAGCCCGCGCACCTAGAGCCTGTGCTCTGCAACAGAGAAGCCACCGCAATGAGAAGCCCTCGCACCGCAACGAAGAGTAGCCCCCTCTCACCACAACTAGAGAAAGTCCGTGCACAGCAACGAAGACCCAACACAGCCAAAAATAAATAAATAAATAAATGTTCATATGTTGGGTGTGGGTGTATATGTGTATCTATGTGCTTGTATATACATAGACTATCTCTGGATGGATTGTGAAGGAAATTTACTTTCCACTATCTACATTTTTGCTCCTTTTTAATTTATCTTTTTACCCTGTGCATGTATTAACTATTCATAAAATGAACTAATGAATAAAACAAAATTTTCTTTTAAAAATTACAAGCAACATGTTCATTGAGTAATTCTACACTTAGGAATTTATTCTGTGAATACACTTGTCCACATGTGAAGTTACATAAATACAAGGCCATTTACTGCAGCATTATTTGTGATAGTAAAGGACTGGATATTGCCTACATGTCCATTGAGAGGGGAATGGTAAGATAAATTACATACACCTATGTTGTAGAATGTTTTGCATTCATGAAAAAAGAATGTAAAAGCTCATTATGTGTTGATATAGAATAATATCCAGGATATTCTATTAAATGAAAAGGCAAGGTATAGAAGAAAGTGTATAATTTGTTATAAAAATACAGCAGAAAAATGTCTCTGACCCCCACAACTTAAGTCAGATCACCCTGTTATATGTTATCATTATATTCTGTGCTTTGCCTTTGTGATACTTTTTTTTTTTTGAGTCTTTATTTTATTTGTTTAATGTAAATTGAGTTATTTATTTATCTATGTTTGACTGCGTTGGGCCTTCGTTGCTGCATGCGGGCTTTCTCTAGTTGCGGCGAGCGGGAGCTACTCTTCGTTGCGGTGTGCGGGCTTCTCATTGCGGTGGCTTCTCTTGTTGCGGAGCACGGGCTCTAGGCACGTGGGCTTCAGTAGTTGTGGCTCGCGGGCTCTAGAGCGTAGGCTCAGTAGTTGTGGTGCATGGGCTTAGTTGCTCCGCGGCATGTGGGATCTTCCTGGACCAGGGATCAAACCAGTGTCCCCGGCACTGGCAGGTGGATTCTTAACCACTGCACCACCAAGGATGTCCACCTTTGTGATACTCATGACAATAATAATTAATGATTATTTGTGCTAACAAAAAAATCTCACACTCCTCCTACTCCTTGCAGCTGGTTCTGGGTGTGAAATTGATTGCATCAATTCAGTGCATTAAGCAATATTTGGAAAACAGAAAGGGTAGGCACCACCTTCTCATGTTCTTAGCTGTTGCTGCTGACAGTCATGGTCATTGCAACAGCATCCTAGTGTCCAGAGATTAGCTTCACAGATGTGAAGAGGCAATTGCAGTGGCAGCTTTCTGATCGCTGGGATCACAGTCTCGGTGGTGTGTTCTGTTCTTAAACTCAACACTTCCAGAGGGAGCTCCTGAATCCCCACCTTCCGACTGTGGTATTCCTCTGGCAGGACAGTTCAGTGGTGATGTTCTGGGGGTCACTGGAAAGGACCTAGCTTATTCCACTCTTATCAGCCTCCCCAACAATTCTGTAGGCACCCGATTCCCTGTATTAAATGCTCTTGTGGCAGTGGTTTGTTTCCTGCAGCTAAACTTTACTGATATAATTGATAATATGGACTTTTAAAAAAGAAAAACTGCAAATCTTATTTTAGAATCATAAAAGTAATTTTATTTACTTTATTTGATCTATCCTATATACTGTGTGCTACCAAAGTAAGTGTTAAAGGGTTTAAAAATTGAGGATCATCTATGAGCTTCTCTTCCACATGTGCTAACAACTACTGGCACGTCAAAACATACACAGCAAACCAGGGGCAGCATGTTTAACTTTGTTTTTAAAGTTTATCCAGAACATAGAATGAGTGAATGAATAGGTATTGGGGATTATTTTCAATAACTAATATTGTTTTTTAACTGATGAAAGTGAACGTGCCTGGCAGGTGGGTGGTGGCTTATTCTACTCTCTAAGAAATGCCTGGTGACATCAATTACAAGATCTGACAGAAACAACTGGGAGATTCCATGTTTCACTCTCCTCAACTCAGCAACCTGAAATGATTCTCAACAGGCTGGGAAACCCATTAAAACATCTCCTGGCACATAACAATAACAGGATCATTACCTTTCAATCATGGTGATACTGTGGGAGATGACAATTCTGGCTTTTGTCTCTTTTTACGTTGTTTGCAATGTGAATTTGACAGTGAGTGAGTAAAAGGGAACACCACACGAGCAATTATAGCCTTTGAGTACCACCGAGCACACACTTGATATAATATGTTTGTTTCTGAGGCAGCATTTTATATTTATTTAATCCAGTGACATTTTTGTGTGTGCTTTTAGAAAAGAAACATTTGGAGGCGGTGGTGGATAAGAGGGCAAATGACTGAGAAGTCACAGCTCTCTGCAAACACAGACACACAAATTTACAATTACGTGGCAGACAACAAATAGCAACAAACATCTAATTCTGAGTTTTCAGAGATTTACTCAATATTAATGGGGTTGCCATTGAAGGCAGAATAAGGCAGAATTGCTTTGACTCTCAGGTCTATTAAAAACTGGTTGGAGCCTTCCAGTTCTTGACCATATGTGAATTATCCACTTGGTAGATTATTGTTTCCTTGAAATTCAGCCAGCATAGCCCCAAGTGACCTATTCTGCCTAAGTTATATTTAGGAAACACTAACTTATTTAAACATAGACTATGCAAAACCTTTACAGGGTGAATATACCCAAGATAAAATATATGTATATATGTATATCTGTGTGTGTATAACATTTTTAAAACTAAAGGAAATGTTTTTTGGATCATCAGAAGTTTTGGAATTAAAAATTTTTTGAGTTGCCAGGGCCCTTAAAGACTTCTTGTCCAAAAATTTCATTTCATAGCTGAGAAAACAGGCGTAGTGAGGTTTACTGACTTGCCCAGTGTAACAGTTAATTGTGAAATTAAAATGTTTAAATCATATCTTCCCTTCCATTAGCCTGCACATAAGTTTTTGGAAATATCTTTAGAATTCTCTGCAATATGGGGGAAATGATCCACACAGAAGCTCCCTAAGAACAGCGCTGGACTCCAGGGGTGATGGGTTAATGGAGTGTGTGGCTGGGGGAAAGGGCCTGCCAGGTGTTCCTTCACTCAGCTTTGTTGCCAGTACGACAACAAGTCTTCAGAATCTGTCCTCACTCTCTTATTCTACAGATAGCTCAGATTGCTTATTACTTTTGTGCTATCTCTTTCCTGCAAGTAAACCTTGTATAGCTCCCCTCAGTTGCCTTTTGTGAACTATGGAATCTTGGGAGAAGCTGGACCTACAAGGAGTCTAGAGAGACAATGGCAGGCTAGCAGAGAGAATGCACTGCAGCTCCAGAAGGGGAGAGTAGAGTAAGGTTTGCAGTGTATATTTAATGCTGCTGAGCAGCTGGGTGCCAGGGATTGTGAGAATTTACACCACTAAAGCTGCTCAACAGTGGTTGGTTGGGATCTCCCAGGAGTGAGCAGATGGAGAGAGAGGAATAACTGTCTATGCAGCTGGTGAATGAATTCCAGAAGCTCACCTCAGTACTGCTGGCTGCCTTTCAGACTAAAGACCCACAACTGGGGGCTTCAATGTATTTGCAGATGTACTTAGATTTTGAAAGGAAGTCTGCAGCACCTCACATCCAGTAGGATGGCTACTATCCAATTAAAGAAAAACAGAAAAAGAGAAAGGAAGGAAGAAAGAGAGAGAGAAAGAAAATAACAAGTGTGTTGGCGAGGATGTGGAGAACCCATAACCCTTGTGCACAGCTGTGGGAGTATAAAATGACACATCCACATTGAAAACAGTGTGGTAGTTTCCCCAAAATTTTAAAATAAAATTACCACATGACCCAGCAATTCCATTTCTGGGTATATACCCAAAAGAAGTGAAAGCAAGGACTTGAACCTATGTTCATAGCAACATTACTCACAATAGCTAAAATGTGGAAACAATCCAAGTGTCCATCGACAGATGAATTGACAAACAAATGTGGTATATACATACAATGGAATATTATCCAGCCTTAAGAAGGAATTAAATTCTGACACATGCTATAACATGGATGAACCTTGAGGACATTAGGATAAGTAAAATACACCAGTCATAAAAGGACAAATACTGTGTGATTCCACTTATATGAGGTACCTAGAATACTCAAATCTTTAGAGACAGAAAGTAGAATGGTGATGGCCAAAAGGGCTAGGGTAAAGGGGAAATAGGGTGTTAGTGTTTAATAGGTACAGAGATTCAGTTTTACAATATGAAAACAGTTCTGAAGATGGTTGCACAAAAATGTGAATGTACTTAATGCCACTGAACTGTTAAGATGGTAAGTTTTTGGTTCTATGTATTTTACAACAATTTTTTTAAAAAGGAAGTCTGCAGTATCCCTGCGTTGTGTAAATTGAATTTGTAAATAATTTTTTTTAATTAGAAATGAAAATTGCAGCTTATCTGTCATTCATTCTCTTCTTTATTCCTCCCTTCTTTCCCTTCTTTTTGATGTCTCCTTCCTTCCTTCCTGCAAACATCTGTAGGCTACTTAACATGTGCCAAACATTGTTTGAGGCCCTGGGGGGCTCAGACAAAAGATACCATGCCCTGATCACAGTGCAGCAGTGGGGAAGTGCCCCAGGTAAACATACATTATCATGTGACCAAGGCTCGGATAGAGACATGCTCAGATTGCCATGGGAGCTCAGAGAAGGGACACCTAACACATCCTTGGAGATGAAGAGAAAGCTTGCTGGAATTTGGAATTCCTAAGTAGCATCTTGAAGGGTAAACAGAAGTAGCCAGCTAAAGAAGGAAAAATCTGATCTATCATGACAATATTAGTGATAGCATATGCTACAGTAAAAAAGCTACAATTCATGTATTATTTATCCAATTGGTGTTTATTAAATACTAGGTGCCAGGCACAGTTCTATGTGCTGGAAATATGGAGGTGAACAAGATTAAAGCCCTCTGTCACGAAGCTTAGGGGAGATAGTCAATGAATATATAGACAAGTAAATACATAATATATCAGAGTATGGTAAATGTTCTGGAGAACAATAGGGCAGGGGAAAAAGAAAGGGAGGTTTGGGATGAGGGAAAGAATGTCACTAATTTTTATATGGTGGCTGGAGAAACCGTCACTAATAGATTGGCATTTGAGCAGAGGACTAAAAGCAAGGGGGGAAGGAGCCCTGTGGGAAGATGTGGAGGCCAAGGGAATAGCAAGTGCTAAGTTCTTGAGGTGAGAACACGCCACATGTGTTAGGAGGACAGTGTGGCTGAAGTAGGAGGAGGGAGGGGAAGAGTACTGGGAGAGGAAAGGATGGGGGTTGGGAGGAGGACAGTGTTTCCATTATATAGGGCATTTGAGGCCATGATAAGGCTGTTGGCATGTACAGTATGTAAGATGGAATCCATTAGAGGGCTCTGAATAGAGGAATGACATGACCTTACTCAGGTCTTAAAGGGGTCATTTTGTCTGTTCTGTTGAGAAGACTGGAAGAGGCAAGGGTGGAAATGGTGTCACCAATTAGAAGCCTATGGCAATAACCCAGGAGAAATTGACTGGCTTAGACTGGATAGCAGCAGGTGAAACTGTCATATTCTAGATATATTTTCTATATATATATATATATTGAAATGGCCATATTCTAGATATATTCTATTCTAGATAGATTGGATATCAGGTGTGAAAGAAAGCAAAATAGTCATGAGTGACTCCCAAGTTGTTGGCCTGAACAACTAGAAGCATAGAGCTGCTATTTACTAAGGTTGGAAAACTGCTGGAGGAGCAGGTTTGGGGTGGGAGTAGGTGAGGAATCAGACATTTGGTTTTGGACACATCAAGTTCAAGTTTCTTGTTAGACATACGTGGAAATATCAACTAGCTGTTACATATAAAGATCCAGAGTTCAGGGGAGAAATACAGCTAAAGATGTAAATTGGAAGTTCTTGGCTTGTATTGGTTCAAAGCCATGATGCTGGATGACATTTCCCAGGGAGTTAGTGTAGATGTAGAAGATGTCTAATAACTGAGCCATGGGGTACTTAGGGGTATTCCAATAGTCAAAGATCAGGGAAACGAGGCAGAACCAGCAGAGAAGACTGAAAAGAAACAGGCACAGAGAT
The DNA here is from genome assembly GCF_028564815.1 of Eubalaena glacialis. Taxonomy (NCBI): domain Eukaryota; kingdom Metazoa; phylum Chordata; class Mammalia; order Artiodactyla; family Balaenidae; genus Eubalaena; species Eubalaena glacialis. The sequence continues at coordinate 40,600,262 of NC_083729.1, forward strand.
AAAAGGAGAACTGAGATACTCTTCGAAGTATAGTGAAAAGATTTGTTTTGAGGAGGAGGGAGTGAGCAATTGTGTCATGCTGATGACAGGTCAAGATTGATGAAGGCTGAGATTGGATCATTGGACTTAGCAGCATGGAGGTCAGTAGTGACCTTTTCAAGAGCTGCTTTGGTGTAATGGTGGGGGTGAGTGCTTGGTTGGAGTGCAGCTGAGAGAAAACAGCTTTTAACTACTTGAGTTTTCTATGCCTTGATTTCTTTATCTATAAAAAGGGTGTGTTAGTACTTTCCATATGGAGTTGTAAAAATTAAAGGAAATAACATATCTGAAGTACCTAGTAAAGGTCTAGCATATATAAGTACTTAATAAGTACAGTTGCCCCTTGGTTCCAGGACCCTCTGCAGCTTCCAAACTCCATGAATGTTGAAGTCCCTTATGTAAAATGGTGTAGTATTCACATATAATCTAGGCATATCCTCCCATATACTTTAAGTAATCTCTAGATTACTTATAATACCTAATACTATGTAAATGGTTGCCAGCATGCAGCAAATTCAAGTTTTGCTTTTTTGGAACTTTCTGGAATTAAAAAAAAATTTTTTTTGACCCATGGTTGGTTGAATCTGCAGATGCAGAACACGCAGATATGGAGGGATGACTATATTAGCTATTTTTATTATTTGTATTATTATTTGTATTTATTTAATTTAATTTTTTAAAGATTTTTTGATATGGACTATTTTTTTTTTAAGAATTTATTGAATTTGTTACAATATTGCTTCTGTTTTCTGTTTTGGTTTTTTGGCCATGAGGCATGTGGGATCTTAGTTCCCCGACCAGGGATCAAACCCGCACCCCCTGCATTGGAAGGCGAAGTCTCAACCACTGGACCACCAGGGAAGTCCCTATATTATTATTTTTAGATGTCAGCTATTCCAGGGGAAAAATAGACATTTACTTATCATCATGTTAAAGTTAATCACCTTTTTTAAAAAACTTAGATAAGAATTGACATAGTTAACTGACCATTTTTCTCTTTTTCATATTTCTTTTCTTTAAATACAGAGATAAAATGAGGGTATATAGGCAAATTCAAGAAAAGAGTGGAGGAGAAGGAGAGGAATTGCAGAAAGATACAAATAAAGGAGAGAGGAACACCTAAATGTTAATGGTGGGTTTTTTTGTTTTAGATTGTTTTTTAAGATGAGAGAAATAACTATGATGGCAGAGTAAATTATCCAGTCGAGAGGGAAAAATTAATGATACAAGAAGGGGAGGGGATGTCTTTCAGAGGAAAAGAGAAATGGGATCTGGCGCCCAAGTACAGAACTTGGCCTTAGGAATGTAGCCAATTGATCCATAACCAAAGGAGAGGCAGGGTCTACAGGTATAGATGAAGGTTACTGAATAGATGTAGACAGTGGGAGTATGTGGAATTTTTCTTCTTATGGCTTCTTTCTGCTTTTCTAGTAAGACATGAAGCAAGATCCTCAGCTGAGAGTGAGGAGGGGCAAAGGTACTGGAAGTTTGGGAAGAAATGTGAAACGTAAGATAGTCATCTAAGAGATGAAGAAAATGAATATAATAAGGAAGGGTTAAGAGGGGTTAACTGGCAGTACTGAGGGCCTAATTAAGGTTGATGGTGAAAAATTTAAAGTGAAACCAGTCAGCATATTTCCCTGTTGTGTTTATGTGTGGATGGTGGTTCAGAGAAGGTGGGAAGTTGACATTATCAGGGTTAGGGTTTTGTCAGGTGAATCCAATGGAAGGAGAGAGGAGTAAGAGACTAGATGGATATGCAAAGGGTGATTGTAGGGCGGAACCATGTAACAAGGATGGGAGAGCAGGGAAGTGAGGCCATGAGGAGGTGAGGGATCAGGAAATGGTGGTAGAATCCTGACAGAGTACTAGAGGGAGGGCATGGGAAAGTTGGCAGGTGGGCTCAGAGAGTAGGTTTCTTGAACTAGAGATGATAGAGAGGTTGTGGTTATTGGTAGCGACAAGGCATGCTCGTGGAGGGGATGACTCAGGAAGTGTGGAGGACTAGACCACTGGAGGAAAAGAGAAGCAGAGATAAAAGGTTTGGAGAGGATCACCTGCATGTCTTTGAAATTACCCAGAATTAAGACAGGATTATCTTTGGAGAAAGTGTCAGTAAGACAGGAGATAAACTTTTTTTTTTAACATCTTTATTGGAGTATAATTGCTTTACAATGGTGTGTTAGTTACTGCTGTATAACAAAGTGAATCAGCTATACATATACATATATCCCCATATCTCCTCCCTCTTGCATCTCCCTCACACCCTCCCTATCCTACCCCTCTAGGTGGTCACAAAGCACCAAGCTGATCTCCCTGTGCTATGTGGCTGCTTCCCACTAGCTAGCTATTTTACATTTGGTAGTGTATATATGTCCATGTCACTCTCTCACTTCATCCCAGCTTACCCTTCCCACTCCCGTGTCCTCAAGTCCATTCTCTACATCTGCATCTTTATTCCTGTCCTGCCCCTAGGTTCTTCAGAACCAATTTTTTTTTTTTTAGATTCCATATATATGTGTTAGCATACAGTATTTGTTTTTCTCTTTCTGACTTACTTCACTCTGTATGACAGACTCGAGGTCCATCCACCTCACTACAAATAACTCAATTTCGTTTCCTTTTATGGCTGAGTAATATTCCATTGTACATAAGAGCCACATCTTCTTTATCCATTCATCTGTCGATGGACACTTAGGTTGCTTCCGTGTCCTGGCTATTGTAAATAGTGCTGCAGTGAACATCGTGGTACATGACTCTTTTTGAATTATGGTTTTCTCAGGGTATATGCCCAGTAGTGGGATTGCTGGGTCGTATGGTAGTTCTATTTTTAGTTTTTTAAGGAACCTCCATACTGTTCTGACAGGAGCTAAACTTTTTGAAGAATTAGGGTGAGCGACCTGTAAAGAGATTCAAACTTTGGGAGGGGGAGAGTTTAGGAAGGGGGAGAGTTTAGGAAGCGGAAGGAACAATGGTCTTAAATCAACAATAAAGAGCTTGAAGATTGCCAATCCTACCTCTAGGCCCAGCAGAACACTGGGATGTGACAAAAAAAAAAGCAGCCGTCTGGGAACAAACTAGTTTTCATTCAGGCCAAGAAGGTGAAGAGAATATAAAGAATTTTGCTGATGATGGACCAGGAGTTCCAGGGAATACAGTGAAAGTTTTCTTGTGTTGTAGAGGGGGAGCAGACAGGATCATATTTTAAAATATACAGAGTAGTATGGGCATGCAAGCTGGAAGATACAGTTCTGTCCTGTGGCGATCTGGATAAAGATGAGATTTGTGCTGATGGCCTTCCAGGTAGACTGTGGTAGTGAGGCTCTGACTCTGGTGTGGGAAGAGGAGATTATGGTCTTGACAGGAGCACAAAGGCTCTGAGCTCTGTTGTGGATGGTGAGGAAGAGGATGGCGGAGGTGTAGTGCTACCAGAAGCATGGGGCTATTACAGGAACCCAGACAAGGGATGATCATGGCTTGGGTTGTGGTAGTGGTTGTGGTAGTAAGAAGTAGCTAAAAAGAAATGTATTTTTGAGACAGAGTTCAGGGGAGTAGCTAATGGATTGGATTGATGGGGTAGGGGTGGGGGAGGAGACTGAGAGAAAGAGAAACAAGGATGGTTCCTATGTTTTGATCTGAAAGAGGTGGTATCATCTACTAAAATGTGGAAGACTTGGAAGAAGGAATGACATTAGGTGAATAAAGAAATCACTTTTCGATATGTTAAGTTTGAGTTGCCTATTTGACATTTAGATAGAGATGGTGAGTAAGCTATTGGATATATGTCTGAAGATGTGGGCAGTGGAGCTTGGTGACCTTGAACAAGTTATTTAATTTCTCCAAGCCTGTTTCTCAACTGGAAAAGAGAAGTATCTATTATTATTATCTATGTGATGTGAGGGTTAAATATGGTAATACCATAAAGTGCTTAGGCTAGAGTTCAGCATTTGCAGCAATGCTCAGGAAATGTTTAATTATCCCCATTGAGAGAAAATGGAGGTCCTTTGAACGTAAAGTAAATTTTCCAAAGCTGCTGAGTAGTGAGCCTTAGAGCTGGGACTTGAATACCAGTCCACGCTCTTCCTATTCCACCAGTGACTCAATTAGATGTAATACTCATTGTCAAGCCTCTGCAGCCAGGGGTTAGAAGAATTTAGCATAGTATTGAGGCAGGAGATAGATGGGCCCCAGGCTGAACAGTTTCTCCCCTGTGGACAGAAACTCCAAAATAGCAGAAACGCCATAAAAGCAGGATGATGGAGGAGGCTGGGCCCTGCCCAGATAAGAGATAAAAGACCACATATTCCTCATTCTCGAAGTCAAGGAGACCTTCCCAACTACACATGTGCAGAAAGGCTCCTTGGAGGTCAAAAAGGGAGGGGGCGCCACTTCATAGTAAGTGATGTCAACTACCCATAGGCCTCTTCACTAGAATCCATCTTGGCTAAGAGATGCGCATGCATGCAGGGGAGGACCCTGAGATAAACCAAATACAGACTCAGAACCAGGCAAAGCAACATGATTGGTCAAAGGAAACCTGGAAGAAATGCCCCATAAAAGTGATTCAAACTACCACAAGGGCACAACTCTACCATTCTTACACTGCTTTCATATAAGGTGTCCCACTTTTTTCTCCATAGAGTTATGATATAGGGAGGGGAAAGCACAGACTGTGGAATCAGACAGACCTGGTTCAATCTCACATTGTAAAATCAACTATACTCCAATAATTAAAAAAAAATCTTACATTAGAATTTTGCTCTTAGATTATTCAACACAACGGCAGATTTGGGGGGGGGTTCATTTTTTTAAAAAAGAGGAAAATTATCAAGTGTTTATTCCTTAGCTTTCAGTAGCACCAAATTCCATCTGCATCAGTACATGCAGATGTGTAAGTATAAACTACTCTTTTTTTAAATGTTCTTAAGTAACTTAAGCATCTACTTTTCCAGTTAGATAATTACCTCCCTGGTAATTACCATTTTCTAATACTAGTTCTAGACTATTCGCCTTTATATGTCAACTTTAGACATCCTAGAGTCTTGATAATTTTCTCTACCAAAGAGGAGAAGGAAAACAATCCTCTCAATGAGACTCACCACCACTACTCAACCAACCATCAGAGAGAATCTGCCTCATTTTCCTGTGAAATAAGGCTTAGATCTCAGAAGATGACAGAGTTTACTCAGAACAGGAAATGAGCTCTTAGAGACCTTTGGGAATACTAATTGCAATGGATGAATAATTTATCTCTAACAGTCTTCAACAAATATTCATTGAGGGAAATCTTATCAAAATACTATAAATTCTTGCTTCTGGTTAATCCTGCCTACAGCTTGTTTAATAAATGGATTCAGCTTTAATAACTTCAGGAAAAGGAAGCTTATTTATTTAACCACTATCTCTTGACTCTAGGATGCAAAGATGCAGGGATCTTGCTCTCAAGGCATACTCTGTCTAGTGGGGGATACAGCCAAGAAAACAAAAAGATACAGTAGAGACTGAAACATGGCATAACAGATGCTTAAGATGGAATAGGGGCAAGGCACAGAAGTGGGACCAGCCTCTGTGGGGATGAGGTTGCTGTCAGGGATCAATGAAGGCTTTCGGAGAATGGCATACCTATGTTGTAAAGGAAAGGCCTTAAAAACCTAACCTGACAAAACTTCCATTTTTAAACTCTTTTATTTAATAGAAATGTCTTTTTATAACTTTATTCACTACTCAACATTTACTGGGGACCTACTCTGTGCCAGGCAGTGGCCTAGGTCCTGAGAATACAGCAGTGAACTGGGCAGAACTTTGCTCAGTCTGGCAGAGACTGACACTAAGGAAATAACTGTAAGTGTGAAGAATGTTGTGAGAGAGAAAGAGCAAGATCTGTGGCAGAGGGGACCTGCCCCAACCCAGGTGAGAGACATGATTACACAGCTGAGCACCTGGGTGTTTGCCTAGCTGGTGTGAGTCCTGTCTTCTCTTCAAAAGTAGAGTCATTCTCATGGTTTTTCTGAATCCCCTGCAGGACCTAGCCCAGGGCCAGGGGCTTGTAGTTAGCAGCTCAAAACCCACTGCCTGACTAATTGGGTCTTTTTTATTCTTGGGAAGGCACTTCTGGATCTTCACCATTCTGAAAATAATCTATAGTTTTGTATTTAAGTGCCAGAGAGAGTTCTGATTAAATTCTACCAAATAGTTTTTACTAAGTGTTTATTAAAGTCTTGTCTGGTTAAGAAGAACATGAGACTATAGGTCCTGAGATGACTTAATTTCACATTGAGAAAAGTTCTGTGTTTGAAACTCTAACTCTAGCCAGCAATCTTACAAATACCCATCACTGGTCAGGACACGATAATTATTCAGTGGAATTTTTAAGGAAGGTGGGTAAGAGGTGCCATCACCAGATGTCAAGGATGGTATTGATATATTACAGAAGCTCTTCAACTTACCAACTTCCACCTTACATATCAGACAGATAATAATCAAAGCCTGAGCCAGAGTATAAGCTGGTTAACTCTGCCCCTAGAAGAGATGGCATTAATAGTAGCTAATATACGGTGGGCCTTTCAGGGCCTGCTACAGTTGTACACTTAGTAAGTGCTTGTGAAATTCATTGAAAACAAAGTTAGCTTTCCAAATCCCAGAAACAAAGATATAACATCAGAGCTGGAAGAGATCTCAGAGGTCATCTCGTGTAGGCTTTGCCAAACAGTAGATCATAAAGCTTTGTCTGGTATCTTTAACCAAGATATTACCAAGATGAACTTTCACACTTTGTCAATGTCTCTGATTTTCGTGGAACCTCCATCAAGGAGGGTAGCTGTGTTGACGGCCCCACACCCACATCCCACTCTTACTCATCCCTACACTCATGATATGGTTTCATTGTCGGCCCCCCAGTCCCGTCGGGACTTTAGGGTTACAAAGACACTAAAAAGTGGCAGAATAATGAGGGAACATTCTGGGGTGATGATAATGTTCTATACACTGAAAAGAGAGTGGGTTTTACATTTGCATATGTAAAGGCATATGGTTTTGTCAAAACTCTGGAATGGTACACTATAGATTTGTGAATTCCATTGTATGCAGATTTTATCCAAAAGAACTGTAAAAAAAAAAAAACTCTAGTAAATGATATACATGCTGCTGAAGTGTTTCGAGATGAAGTATATGGATGTCTGTCAGTTTATCAAAAATATCAGATGGATTGATGGATGGACAGAGGGACAGGTAGACAGATAATTATGCAAGGAGGCAAATACAGTAAAAATGTTAATTGTAGAATCTAGGTAGTTACATGGATGGTCAATGTATAATTTGATTTTTCTGAAAAATTTTCATAGTAAATTTAAATAATTTATAATTATTTAATGATATGTAATAAATACTGATAAAATAAATAAAAAATTTAAATTACTAACTAATAAAACATTTGAAATTTTTCATACTAAAATGTTGAGGGAGGAAAAAGTGGCAGAATAGTCCATCCTAGGCCAACCCAGTCTAGGAAACTAATGCTCAGAGAGTATGTCTGATCTATTATTCCATTATTTAAGATCCCCAAGGGCTCTCCATTCCCTGTACAATAAAATTGGAGCTCTTTGGCTTCGCACACAAGGCATTTCATAACCTGTCCGCTGACCAGCTCTCTGACCACATTTTCAAGCCTCCAAGCATAAGAGCAGAGCTGTAATGACACATGTAGGCAACTGAGCCAGCTAATAATTTGGTGCTCCTTCAGTATGATATTTTTAAGCTAATTTTTACTTATCAAAGCAATATAAGTGCGTAATTTAAAAGGTCAAGTAGCACCAAAACGCTTATAAAAAAAAAAACACAGCAGTATTTTCAAACAGCTCTGTCCCCCCCCACCATCCTATTATTCAGAGACAATTTTTTTCCAGCTTTTATATTGTTTCTATTTACCTCCAAGTTTCTGGGTATGTGATTCTCTCTATTAATCAAGTTAGAGATTATCTATCGATTTCCTTTTTTCTTTCCACATAATTTTTTTTCTTTTTTCTTTTTCTTTTTTTAATATTTATTTATTTGTCTGTGCCAGGTCTTAGTTGTGGCATGCAGGATCTAGTTCCCAGACCAGGGATCGAACCCAGGTCCCCTGCATCGGGAGTGCGGAGTCTTAACCACTGGACCACAAGGGAAGTCCCTTGATTTCCTTTCACTGTGCGATTAGCACTCTTACTCTTCCCCTACCCCTTCCTCCATCCTCCCAACACAATTGTATCATACTTTTTGGTTAAACTCATATTTGGTGTTAATTAATATGACTGTAAGTATTGTTTTCTAATGAGTCAAGAAGTGTATGATGATTGAATTTTCTTTCTTGTGTATCTTTCAGTTTCTCTTGAAGTTGATAACTGCCTCTGTTTTTTCATTTGCCTAGATTTCATTGAACCAATCGTAAGTGTTCCCATAGCAGCCAACAGTTCTATAATATGCTTCTCACTAAAAATTTTCACATGACCAAACCTGTTAGATAATCTGGTAGTTCTGTTTTGTTTCCCCAACAGCATCCTTCCTGGAGCCCTCTACGCCACTTAATTTACTCAGGTTACTTCTAGACCTACCACATCACCTAGTCTATCTGAGGTCTTCTGGGATGTCCTTTTGCTGTCATCCTGGAGATACCCTTTGCCTCACTCCTGTGTTGGATCCTCTGTTCCTTGGATCCACTATGTTCTTTCCCAGTTTATTTCCGCATTTGGTGGAACATATCATCCAGTAATTTCTTGAGAAAGGATATGTGAAAGGAACATCTTTTTGAGATTTCGCATGTATGAAAATGCATATATATTATCCTCGCACATAATCAATGGTTTGCTTGGGTGGCTGGATGTAGAATTCTAGGTTTGAAAATAACTTTTATTCAGACTTTTAATGGTATTACTCCATTAGCTTCTAGCTGTCAATGTTGTTGTTGAGAAGTCCAGTGTTATTCTTTTCCCCAATCCTTTGGAATGATTTTTTTTTTTTCTCTCTGAAAAGATTTTTCCCCTTCTATTATTGTTCTGGTTTCTAACTTCCATATTGGAGGTTCTCCTCAGATCTCCAGTGATCTTTGTCTATCTATTTGTAACTTAAAATGAGATACTTTAAAGCTGTTTGGAACTGTTCATACGAGGGTAGGCTTATCCTCTGGTGAACTGTAAAATGAGAAGATGGCTAGCCAACTTTTTCATTTGGTATCCCTAAATTTTAGCATAGGTAGGTCTCTTTTTGGATGGTGCTCAGTTTCTCCCATGGGAGGAGAGAAGAGTGGGAATGCTGCTAGAACCTGGTAGTAGGTCCTTCCATCTTTTCAGATTCTAGCGTCTCACTGCCAGCTCTCCTCTGTACCTGGCTTCCTGAGACTAGCTAAGCTTCTCGAGAGACGCTACTCTCATTTTTGAGGGTGGGGGCAACATAGCCCCTGTAGAATGGGTAGGAACTTAGAGGTCTAGCCATTCCTCATACACTCTTTTTTTTAAAGATTTTTTTTTTGTATGGACAATTTTAAAAGTCTTTATTGAATCTGTTACAATATTGCTTCTGTTTTATGTTTTTTGGTTTTTCGGCTGCGAGGCATGTGGGATCTTAGCTCCCCAACCAGGGATCGATTCCACACCCCTGCGTTGGAAGGCGAAGTCTTAACCACCGGATCGCCAGGGAAGTCCCTCCTCACATACTCTTAAACAGTCCCTGCTCCACTCCTTTGCCTCACCTCTGCCTCACAGGCACCTGGTGCCAGCATCCCTGAGCCTTCCTGAAGTTGTGGGGAGTGAATCAGCTCCTTCTGGTTAACATGAACTTCAGTTTGACCTGCTTCCTCTTTGGTTCAGAGTCACAGTTGTGTCCTAGTTTTACCAAAGATAAACTCTATGTTCCTTATTCTTGTTTTTCTTATTGTTTTAGGGGAATTTTTGAGAGAAAGGTGTGGGGGGCAGAACCATCTTTATTCTGTCATCTTAAAACTAGAAGTCTTCCAACTGGATAGTTAGTGGGAAAAAAGCAAGTTTTTCCTTTACTCTCACACTGCTACCACACTCACACTTCTGATGCCAGGTGTGTGGGGTTCCCCTCACTCCACACACCAAGCAATTCTGTGATACTAGCTGGGTGTCCTACAATTTAACTCAATTCCGACACTATCTACCTGGGATAGTATCAAATCCCACAGGTTAAGGGCTCAGTCCCACGGGACTGCCCCCCCCCCCACTTCAGATGCTAATCACAAGTAGTAAGTACCCATGATACCCACAATTTCTGTCCAACTTGGCTACAAATTGGAGATTCCCATGACTTCCTCTCCCTTGGATTCCACTATTTGCCAGAGTGGCTTACAGAACTCAGAGAAACACTAACTTATGTTTAACATTTTATTAAAGGATATGATAAAAAGATACAGATGAAGAGACATTCAATACATAGGGTCTGGGAGCATCCCGAGAGCAGGAGCTTCTGTCTCCGTGGACTTGGGGTGTGCCACCTTCCTGGTACATGGATGTGTTCACTGACCTGGAAGTTCTCAGAACCCCATACTTTTGGGATTTTTATGGAGGCTTCATCACATAGGTATGATCAGTCATTGACTCCATTTCTAGCCCCTCTCCTCTCTGGAGAATGGGAGGTAGGGCTGAAAATTCCAAGCTTCTAATCATGGTTTGGTCTTTCTGGTGACCAGTCCCTATCCAGGAGCCCATCAAGAGTTACTGTTATTACCCAGAAAATTCCAAGGGATATAGGAACTCTCTGTCAGGAACCAGTGTCAGAGACCAAATATTAGAACCAAAGATGCTCCTAGTACTATTATCACCTAGGAAATTACTAGGGTTTTACGAGCTCTGTGCCAGAAACTGGAGGCAGAGACTAATATACATATTTTCTATTACCTCACAGATATTCTTTATTATTTATTCAAGAAATTATTAGAGGAGAGGCTGGGGGGCTGCATGGGAAAAGAGGACCAACAGTGGAAGAGATGCTGAGCTTTGCCTCTGTTAGTAAGTCTTACAACTGGAACTGATTTAGGCCAAAGGGGAATGTACTGACTTATATAAATATCCAAACCACTGAAAGGACAATGATGGCTGGATCTTACTAGAACTAGGCACTTGATCCTTTCAGGACTCTCTCTAGAGATGGCTACATTCAACAAGTGGTGGTGAATGACTTGTGCTCATACCTTGATATTAGCACCCTCAGAGAGGAAAGAACTGCTATCTATCACTCAGCTATTGGAAGAAAATATCTAGAGAAATTCTTTGACTGTCCCTGCTTGCATCATGAACTTGCCCCACAGTGGCCTGGGAAGCTCCATTTGGGAGAAATGAGGAGAAAAGTGGCAAGGGTCTAAAAGAAGGGGAAGCAACACCAATGTTCCCTGGGGGCGTCATTGGTGTCCTGTATATTCACTGAACTGTTGACCTACAGCTCACCACTGCCCCTAAATGGGTTACTCCTTTGACAAGGTACCTAGAAAACACAAGATCCATTTATTATCTCACTTCCTTCCCAAACGTCTATGAGCACCTACTATATGCCAGTGGATACTGGGAATAAAAAGATGAATAAGACCCAGTTGCTGACCTCAAGGAGCTCACAGTCTAATTGTCAAGAGACTTATGTAAACAAACAATTGCAGGACAGTGCTGTGAGTGCAGCAATCCAGATGCTTAGAAGACGTAGAGAGAAAGGAGGCTGTAACTTCCTCTGCAGGAGCAGTATTTTGGATTGGTGATACAAATTGGGTTTTGAAAAAACATAAATATGAGATCACCAGCAAAATAGGAAGAGGGAAGACATTCTAAGCAGAGAAAAAAGAATCATTTATTCATTTGTTCCAAAATATTTTTTGATTACTACTAGATATCTTGTACTAGGTAGGCATTGGGGACACATTTCTGAACAAAATGGTTCTTGAAGTTTGTCCCTGCTCTTGAAGTTTGCAGTATGATTAAGTCAGACAATCAAATTATCAAATGAATAAATATCTAATTACAAACTGTGTTAATTACCATGGAAGAAAAGTATAAGGTGCCATGAGAACCCAACAGGGTTAAGAGTGGGACAGGAATGTGGGGGGAGGGGTCACAGGATGGAGTATCAAGGACCCATAACCACTTCCATGTGGCTGGATAGAAACGGAAGGTCTAGCTGTCTTGGACAAGGCAACAAGTCCATTGCTCCCATTTTGCCCTTAGGCTGTTCCATACTCATAAATAGTTCTTCAAAACTCATGGAAAGAGAATTAGGAATTCTAGAGTTTTTCTCTTCTTTCACCAAATTTATCTTATCTGAGAATTTCAAACTTCCATTTGAAAATTATGGATATTCAAGTCAGACCTAAGCTGTCATATTGCTGCCTGCTGCCTCCATCAACATGTCTGAGTCCATCTGGAGTTTCTCAAAATCCTTCAGTGGGTTTTCTTTTGTAGTTTTTTTTTGTGTTTTGTTCTTTACTTTCTCCAAACAATTGTGTCATCAGCTGCCTTCTCCAATGTATGTTTTTTTTTTAATTTAAGATTAATTTTTTATTTAAATATACATATCATACAAAAGTTTTATCTCATAAAAAATATACCCGATATTAAATAACTTTAAAGATACATAAGTATTTATACATAATGCTTTCAATTTAGTTTATCCATTATTGTGAATCCTTTTGGTCCCTGAACTTAACTTTGGGTTTTTCTTTAGTTTTTTTGTTTTGTTTTGTTTTGGTTTTGGCTGCACAGCTTGTGGGATCTTAGTTCCCCAACCAGGGACTGAATCCAGGTCCTCAGCAGTGAAAGCACAGTGTTCTAATCACTGGACCACCAGGGAATTCCCCTGGAATTTACCTTTGTTTCCTCTCCTAAGGCTGGATGCAGCATATAACTGCCCCCATGGGGAGGAGCAAGAAATCAAGGGTACTAAGGAGACCAGTCTGAGTTATCATTGATGATGTCAAGCGGCACTCAGCAGAACTCATTTATGTTATTCAAACGTAAATGAGAAAATAAGCAATACGAGCAACCTTCAATAGGTTGTTCACATGAAGTATATTTCATATCATGAAAGATTTAAATACACCTAAGTTACTTAACTACTTCTGAGTCCTTTGAAGTAACGTCAATATTCCAATTTCCACATTTTGTTAAACTTTCTGTTGAATGTGTTAAGCACTCAACAATTGGAGATATTTTTAAAGAGTTAACTTTGGATGCACTCTCTCTTCTACTATAAAAAATAATTAGTATTTTTTATTTCCATTTAGCAAATCAAAGCTGCCCATTTTTGTCCTTGTATGTGATATTATCAAGTTGTGGTGAGTCACTGGTCTATTCTGCAGAGCACTGGCTTCCTGGTTACACCAGGCTGAATTCCTCTGATTCATACTCTTTAACATCTGCAGTGTCCAGACTCACATTTAAAAGAGAACACTCAGAACAGCCTATCAAATGCTTCCCCTACAGATGATGTCCTAGGAGCACCCAGACCAGCTACCAAGGGTCCTCAGCAAAGTTGCTATGGTATGTCTTTGGTGCCTTCCCAAAGCCTACAGCTTTGCCTCTCCCCATGTCCCTTCTCCTCATTTGCAGTTTTCATGCTCTTAGTTCTAGTGAAGAACTCCTGAGGTGGCATGAAGGAGTCATTGAGAGAAATGAAGAGAAACATCTTGGAGTGACACTGACAGTAAATGATTCTTTGGCTCTGGGAGTACTTGTAAGTCTACATGTCCACATCCAACTGTACTTACACATCTTGAAAGACAGGCCCTCAGGGAAGGAGGGGTGGGTCTGTGGAAAAAGATAAGGGAGGGAAGAGGTCCAGAAAGGAGGAGCTCAGATGAGAGCTCCACCCTCAGGAGCAGAAGGGGAGCCATCAACACTTCTGAGTAGCAGATAAGGGTAAAGTTGGACAACGTGTAAGGTTTTTGGAGACTTCATAACTTCCTCATGTTGTTAATTTTTTTCTCCTTCTGTTTCCCCATGGTGACCCCAAGAAAACCCTTAAAACTGAAAGGGTCTGTGTACTTATTTTGGTGCACAGCAACACAGGGATACATCCCACTCCACATCCACTCTTGGAGAAAAATGAGAACCAAGAAATAGAGTAGTTGCTAACAGCTCAGAACAGAAAAGCAAGCAAGTTGAATTTCTCAGATCTATGGGAAGGAGAAAAGAGGTTCAAGGGGTTGGGTCATAGAGTCTAACTGGGAAGAGAGCCGTAGAGTGCCCAGTAACCCTCTTCCTCCCAGTGCCTGTCCCCCTCTAGTACTCTATGTTTTCAAATGTCCTTTCCTTCCTCATCCTTAATCCAAACTCCCATTTGGGCAAAAGAGGAAAAAGGAGTGCCTGGACCACCATGGCAAAATCGAGGAAGGCTTTGCAGAAGAGGAAGCCATATATGAGCTTCTTAATTTGGCATCATCTCTAACAGAATTCTTGTATGATTGCACTCTTCTGGGTCAGCATCCATGGGATATCCAGGGAAAATATCATTTTTCAAAAGGAATAGCTACTTTCTATTTAGAGGTTAAAAGGAGAAGGTAGGGTAGAGCCAGTCCCAAGAGAAATATCCAGTGGAAGAATTCTTAGCGTCTCCTAGCTGTACTTCAGAAACCATGATTTCCTTGAATGTATTCCTGAATGTGATTAGCTAGACACAGATGGCAAACATTTCATGTTAATGACGTAATTTGTGTTCCTTTTACCTTGCCACTTATATACGTTATTAGAAAATGAAGACCTCAATCAGCCCATTATAAGCAGGAGATCCTTTTCTTCAACCCTCTAAATCCATCTCCAGACCTGGGTGTTCTTCTGATCTAACCGCACATGTTCCTTCCAATCTTCTAGGATGCCCTGTCATATGCATCCTCAAGGGAATCTTGAGTAGCACTCTGGCTGCATGCCATTTCCTACCTCCTCTTCTCCTTGAGTTTGGGCTGATGGCTAAAAGGACCTACCATTTGAGGGTAGGTCATTATGGAGTTCTGGCTATGAAGGTGGTCTCTGCAGTCTGACAGCCTGCATTAGAACACTTGCCCCCTTGACTAATAGTATTACCTTGAGCAAGTGTCTCAATTCCCAAAGCCTATAAAATGGGGATCACAAACTTTTGACATGGCCAGCTGACAGTGGTACAGACTTGACTTCTGCTAAAATAACAACTGATACAATAATCCCTAGTTGGTATCTCATTTACACAGCAAAGACAACTGACAGTCCTCATCCTGAGTGGTCACTTCACCTAAGTGGGCAGAGAGCACTTCCAGCCAGCCCAGCACTTATAAACACCTAATTGTTAAAGCCAGACAGTGCCCGCCAACCAGAGACACTTCAAGGCTTTGTTTTCTTAATATGGAAGAAAGCTAGTTTGTGGTGTTTAGTTTTAAAAGATGTGGTAGTCAACCCCAAAATGGCCCCCCAATGATCCACACCTCCAGGTATTCATGCCCTTGTGTAATTCTTTCCTACTTTGCATCAGAGTTGGTCTATGTGATGAATTGACAGCAGAAGTGATGGAATGTCACTCTTGAGGCTAGGTTATAAAAAACATTGTGGCTTTTGCCTTGCTCTCTCTTGGATTAGTGGATGCCAGCCACCATGGCTTGAGGCAGCCATGTGAAGAGACTGATGAGGCAAGGAACTGAGGCTTCTTGCCAAGAGCCATGTATGTCAGCCATCTTGGAAGTGGATCCTCCAATCCTGGTCAAGCCTTCAGATGACTGCAGCCCCAGCCAACATCTAGACTGCAACCTCATGAGAGACCCTAATCAGAACCATCCCTCGAAGCTGCCCAGATTCCTGACCCTCAGAAAGTATGAGATAATAAATGTTTATTGTTTTCAGCTGCTAAGTTTGAGGTAACTTGGGGGGTGTGGTATATAGCAATACATAACTAATACCATACACTTTCTCTCTCTTGAACCTGAGCCCCCATAGTCAAAACTCTGTGCTATATTCCTGCCTAGCAGTAAAAAGAAACGTCCACTTAGAGCTTACTCTGTGGTATTAACAGTACCTATATGATCAGGTTGGGAGGATTGAGCAGGGTAATACATGTAAAGTGCTTAGTGTGAGCCTAGCATGTTGTAAGCACTCAACCAATCTAGTTATCACTATTCTGCAGAAACATAGGGTAGTTGCTGTAGATCTTGGTGTCTGGGACACTTAGGGCTTAGCATAATGAATGAAGACTTAAAGTTAAGGGTGCAGGGAAGGAACCCCTGAGGCACCTTTTCCCACTCCTAGTAGCTCTTAGGGGTCAGTCCTTAAACTGCTGCAGCCAGGGTTCCTTCTGTGAGAGCAGGAGGGACAGATCAGAGGAGAGACATTCTTTTTGGCTGGCTCCTAAAGTGACTAAAGCAGTATGTTAAAAGATAGAAAAAGTTTACTAAGTGGAAAAAGGGAAAGAAAACAGGAGTGTAGGGGAGTGGATTCATCTTTTTCTGCTTCTTAATTTTGCCCGGGTACTACCTTGTTTATTTTCAGTTTCCACTGGGTTAAGTAGAAGCTCTGCTCAGAAATATTCCTTACTGTGCACAACTATGCACTCTGTAACTTAGAACAAAACACAGGTCCGTTGTCTAGCATCCGCTCATGGCCCAGGCCATCTCTGATATGAGCTGTACACAAATGTGATGGGCTCTGGGAGTTGCACACCAGGAGGCTTATCACTGGGTCATTTGTTCTCAGGGGAGACACATCAGAAGGGAAAGACAGTTTTTGAAAGACTAAGAACAAAGTGAAGAATATGAAGGACAAAGTGGAAGTTTGTCAATCAATGTGCCAAACTAAAGTGATTAGGCAGAAAAGAAACTGAAGAACAATTGAGAGCCAAGAGTGGTCAGAGGGGCTTCCCTGGTGGCGCAGTGGTTGAGAATCTGCCTGCCAATGCAGGGGACACGGGTTCGAGCCCTGGTCTGGGAGGATCCCACATGCCGCGGAGCACCTAGGCCCGTGAGCCACAATTACTGAGCCTGCGCGTCTGGAGCCTGTGCTCCGCAACAAGAGAGGCCACGATGGTGAGAGGCCCGCGCACCACGATGAAGAGTGGCCCTCACTTGCCGCAACTAGAGAAAGCCCTCGCACAGAAACGAAGACCCAACACAGCCATAAATTAAATAAATAAATAAATAAACCCAAAAAAACCCAAAGAGTGGTCAGAGACAGACTAAAATAAAACGGGTCAGTTGGAGCAATCTTGGAACTAATTCTGTAAATGTGGCTCATACACTGAATCATTACCCTGAAATACCCTAGAGTATAAGCTTCACGGTTTTTATCTGTTTCAATTACTATGATGTTCCTAGTGCCTACATCAGAGCTCAGCACATAGAAGGAGCTTGATAAATATTTGTTAAATAAATGAATGAATATGACTAAACATAGCTCAACAAGTAGGGGTAAATATAGAGAAACCTATTATTTAAGTATACACACAGATTTATTTCTCAAGTTAAACACTTTTGATTTACACAGTTTTTCACTGATCTGCCTGATATTTCAGTCGTCAATGTGCATTATGCAGCTCACCAGCCTGCAAATTCTTCTTGTCCCCAAACTTTGAGCTCCACTCACTTGTTAGACAAATTAGAAAGAATATTCTAGCTTTGTGGGTTATGGAAATAGGCAAGCTGGCTGTTTCAAATATGTTATATGAGAAAATTATAGCTTGAGTTCATAGGTCAGTTACAACATATTAACATAGAATTAATTGTCCTATACTTACTTCGAGGATTGTAAGCTATATCTTTCAGGGGTAGAAATACACTCCCCTGCTCCCAGTGACCTACTGCTAGAGAAACTGCTCTGATAAGACAAACTGCTTCGATAAGACAAACTGCTTCACTCAGCCTAAGGCTCTAGAGGGTCACTGCATTACTGTCATTCCATTTGTACAAATAAAGAGGAAACCTAAAGAATTTTGATATCTTTTCTGTCACTTCTGGTATGAAAAAGGGACACAAACTGTACTTATTTGACTAGAATCCTTTAGTCCTTCAGGACTTTGAATCATTTCAAAAGTCTCTTGAGAGGTAAACAAATCTCTCTACACAGATACTGGCAGCATAAAGTTCAGGTCAGAGTACATGTAGGAAAGACTCTCCACAGTTACCCACAAGTTTCATTGATTGTCTGTCCACAGCCAAATTGGTCTGAGCTTCCTCAGTGCTCAACTTGGGAACAGTACAGTCATCTGGAGCCATTCTGTGCCAATGACAACCATCTGCTTCCCACGTGCCCTTTCTACTTGGACAAATAAAAACAGTCACCCCACATGAAAACCCATTAATTCATATTTCTTCAAAGACACTTAGCCCCACCTCGGAACAGTAACACATCTGACAGCAATTCTTTGGGTATCAAGAATGGATCACCTAAAGCAAACCTTGGAAGTATTTAGAATGTCTGTGCATTTTCACAAGAAAAATACTCCTGGTTCCTTTTTTGGAGACATTTATCTTCCCATCTGTCTGTAATTGGATTACTCAAATGATGTACAAAGAGTGGGTAAACAATTATTTACATGAGCCCTGGCTTACAGCACTAAGTTTTGACCCTAGAGATACTGGTTTAAAAGGACACAGGATTTGTTATAATCCTATTATTATTTATATTCATAACAGGTTTCCTTATCCTCATAGATAATCCACTCTTTAAGTATTAGGGATCTGAGAGTGGTAGATAAAAGTGAACTGAATTCACTCATTCAACAAGTATTATTGTGCTTACTATATGTTGGCCTGGTAGCAGCACTGGGATACAGGGGTGATTTTATATTTATTGAAGTTAGACACTGTGACTTTTTCACTTTTTCCTTCCTTCAGAAAGCACTTGTATCTATGTATCTATCTATCAATTAATTAATTTTTACCATTATCTGCAGCATGGTACCAATTTGCCCTATAATTATTTTTTAAGGGCAGAGTTTTATCATTTTTATGCTTTATGCATTACAAAGCTTGGACAGTTGGCCTGAGGCAAATGTATTTAGTTCTCTTTTCAGTCCAAGATTATTTTATCAAAACAAATAAAGCCAGGAAAACACCTTCTTTGAGAATCAATGTTACTGTTGTCACAGTACTATAAAATTTGCCACTTTAACACTATTGATGAAATAAATAACAATGGTTAAGTAGTAGTCAAATTCCCAGAATTATAGAAGCCTGGGAATTGCTTAGACAAAAAGAGCAGGTGGTGAGAAAGCTCCAACATCAAAAAGAGAACCACAAAGGCATGGCAAAGGTTTACAGCTTTGGCACTGCCCTGCCTTTGAGAAATCACTCTAGAGGGCAAAGGGCACTAGGGTGATTACTACTTTAAAATTAAAAGTCTCTCTAGAGAAGGGGTGATGAGAGACAAACCTTATTATGCACATACAAACACACGTGTACATACATATATACACATACACATGTGTATATGCCTACATATGTACATAAATATATTATATAAAATAGTGTATATCTGAGGGAAAGTAATGGGGAAAAGTACAGAAGTCAAAGAGAAACTATGTGAAACCCTTCCCACCCCAGGATTTTGAAAGGTTCTACTTGGCTTTTGAAGAATGCACCTCAGTGAAGGGGAGAGCAATCAGAAAGAACTCACACATGCTGAACCTGCTTTGTTTTTTTCTTTCTTTTAGTTTGCCTACCACTAAGCAGCAGAATGGGCTGGGAATTCTTTTTGGACAAATGGCAGTTTAGCCCCTGCTACTGCTGGAAAGTTAGTCATTTTAGAGTCCAAAGTCTGGGAGGGAAAAAAGTACCTGGGGTTTTCCTTATGCCAACTATTAAAATGGAAGTTTCATAAGAGCACAAACTTGCTCATAGCTATAAACCTGGCAGAAAGGACAGCACATAGTTGGCCCTCAAAAAATATTGTTAATTGAATAAATGGATGAATTAAAGGATCAGTGAATGAGATCAATGAGTATTGAGTGTTTTCTATACGCAGTGGAGAATACAGGAAATTATAAGACATAATTGCTGCCTTTAGGAAGCCTTGTAACCAGATAGGGACACAAAATTAACAATCATAAAGTAGTTGGAGGACAATACGCAATAGTAGCAATAAAACCACTATTGTTTTGACAAAATAATCTTGAAAGTTAGGTTATGAGTGGTTCAGTCTATAATGCTCTTAAATGGCTTGGAAAACAGAGAGACGATGCTGAGCTGGGCCTCAAATAATTGACAGGATTTAAATAACTGCCTGCTTACTAACCCCCCCAACTCCATTGGCATCTTGGGGGGTTTTGAGGCACATCCTCAGAACCTCTTGGGCTGGTTCGTTTATTTACTCATTCATTCATTCATTCATTTACTTATTTGCCACGCTGCGCAGCTTGTGGCATCCTAGTTCCCCAAGCAGGGATTGAACCCATGCCCCCCTGCAGTGGAAGCATGGAGTCTTAACCACTGGACCGCCAGGGAACTCCCTTGGGCTGGTTAAAATAACTTAAATTTGTAAGAATGTGTTAAATTCATCTGTCAGGTCTACTTGCAAGTACAGCCCTGTTTTCATTAAGATTAGAGGAAAGAAGACAAAGGACGATTTTGTAAAATAAGTATGGTGACCATATATTTGGAGCTCCAACCCCGTATGTGAAACTGAGACTCCATAGAAAAACCTGTGCTCAATACATACTTGCACACTGTCTGATACAGATATCATGGCCCTTTTCTCACTCGTCACAGGGAATGTGTTATTGGTTACACAGTGGACTCTCGTTCTTTGCTTTAATTAGTACTTCAGGAAAGTTAGCTTTCAGAGATCTTTGCTGACAACTTAAAGACTGATTTGTCTTTAAGGCCTGTAAACTTGTCTCCTTTGTAGCTTAAAGTCAAAAGATCAATGGATCAAATGGATAAAAGCCATTTTGTTTGTCTAATCGAATGGAGTGAAGCTGTAAACTTGAACAATATGGGATTCTACAGCTTCTCGGGGAGATTTTATGATACCACCCTACTAATGCTGCCATACCTATACCTACCTATGCTTTCCCAATTTTGCTTAATATTACTTTTTGCAGAAATATGGTTGGATGGTAAAACATGTTTCTTTTTTACTTTGCTGGCCTCTCACTGCTTTCTTTCTATCCTATTCTTAAATCAGGTTGTAGATGGAAATGTATGTTTGTCTATTAAGCCAAGAACAGGCTTTGCTGAATTTAATGGGAAAATGTGGACACACTAGTTTTTTTGGAAGACACTGAGAAGTGTCCTGAAATGAAATCAGCATACAGCACAAGTCTCTACTAAAGCTCTTTATGTTTTGCACTGCTCTTAAAACAAAACAAAAACAAAAAGAAGACAAACTTTTTATTGAAAAAACAAAAGAGGTACAGAAAAACACACAAAACAAATATATAGCTTAATGAGTTATTAGAAAGCAAACACTTTTGTAATCACCATCCAAGCCAAGAAATAGAGCTCTGCCAACCCTCACCCCCACCCAAAAGCCCCTCCATATACTCATTCCAATGATAACCTCCTCTCTCCACAAAAGTAGCCACCATTCTGAGCATTATAGCAATCGTGGCTTTCTTTACAGTATTATCACCCAAGTGTAATAGGACATCCAAGTGTACATTCCTGGACTATTATTTAGTCTTATCTGCTAAGCAATGTTTTCTTTTAAGTCTCTTTTAATCTATAGGTTCCTCCTCCAATCCTTTTCTTTACACCCTGTTAAAGAACACAGATCACTTAACTTGTACACTCTCCTACACTCTAAATGCTGCTGACTGTACACCCATGGTTCAACAAGTTTCTCTGTCTTCATTTCCTTTATATTGGTTGCTGGATCCAGAGGCATGATTAGACTCAAGTCTTCCTCTGGGAAGACTAGGTGCTGTGGTCTGAATGTTGGTGTCCCCCCTAAATTCATATGTTGAAATCCTAACCCTCCAAAATGATGGTATTAATAGGTGGGGCCTTAGAGAGGTGATTAGGTCATGAGGGAGGAGCCTTCATGAATGGGATTAGAACTCTTATCAAAGAGATCCCACAGAGCTCCCTAGGGCCTTCCACCATGTGAGGATACAATGATAAGCCTGCAACCCAGAAGAGGGTTCTCACCCGACCATGCTGGCAGCCTCCAGAATTGTAAGCACTAAATTTATGCTGTTTATAAGCCACCCAGTCTGTGGTATTTTGTTATATTAGCGCCAGTGGACTAAGACAATAGCTGATGATGCTTTCTTTCACTGGGAGGCACACATCTGGTTGTCTCTCCTTTTGTGATGTCAGCAGCATGTTGATGCTCAGTGACTATACCCATTAATTTGTTGAGGGTTGAAACATGGTGATACTCTAAATCTGTTATTTCTTTTAAAATTATTAGCCAGAATGCTTTTATAAAAAGATGCTTCCCCTCATTTACTATTAAGAGACACAATGGCATTGTTCATATAGGAAAAGTAGGATAAATAGTTGATACTTTTGCACTGTCAGTTTTCAAGACAGTGAATTAGCTCTCTACCGACCTCTACTTTAAGGAGGTTGACTACTTTAATAGATATTAAAAATTGTAATTTTATTGTAAGTTTGTAATTGTCTTCAAATTGTAACTGTCCTCTCTTTTCTTTAGGTTGGCTCCTAGGCCTTTGGCTCTGACCCCAGTAAATCTTAATAACTTCCTCACTATCTAGTATAACAAGGCATTTGAAGTTTATCCTGTATATTTACTGCCTACTATAGGTTGAATTGTACCGCACCCCCTCCCCCATTTTTTATGCTGAAGTCCAAACCCCCAGTACCTCAGAATGTGACTTTATTTGGAGATACAGTTGTTACAGAGGTGATTAAGCTAAAGTGAGGTCATTAGAGTGGGCCTTAATCTAATCTAACTAGTGTCCTCATGAAAAAAGGGGGACATTTGGACAGAGAGACACGTGTAGAGGTAAGACAATGTGAAGAAACATAGGGAAAAGATGGCCATCCACAAGCCAAGAGGGGAGGCCTGGAATAGATCCTTCCCTCATGACCTTCAGAAGGAACCAACCCTGCCAATACCGTGATTTTGGATTTCTAGCCTCCAGAACTGTGAGACAATAAATTTCTCTTGTTTAAGTCACTCAATTGTGGTATTTTGTTACAGCAGCCCTAGCAAACTAATACACTACCCAAGAGCTGAAAGCAGCCATTTCCCCGAGAAGCACAGGTTTCTTTTAGGGAGAAATGATATTTTCAAGATCACAATCTGGCTGCTAGGTATGCTCAGGACTACAGGATTTGTCACTGTTTCTAGGCCTCTTCAGTGGACGGAGACATGAAAAACCTATTATAAAACAACACACAGCTACAGAAAAACATACATTTTAAACATAAAATACCTCTAAGTTAATATTGATATTTTCAATTCAAATTCAGGACAGTAGGTTTTTCTATGTAACCCCTCCTATATTTAGTCTTCCACACTGGAAATGCTGGTACTCAAAGGCAGAGGGTAAAATAGAATTCGAATATTCCATAACTGCTATTTACATTACCCTGCATTATATACATCACAGGCTCAGAAAAATACAAATAGAATTACTGAGAACAGATAAAAATTTTTCCCATATTCCTCTCCCCATTCTCCTCTCAGTTTTAATAGTTGTACTGTATCTACATTGTCAGAGAGCCATTACATACCATACTCTCCCTTTTAAACCTTATTTAATCCTAGTCGTACACGTAATTATTTGTTTAATGCTCATTAGCAGGCCTAATAGCAATGTCTCTTTAGTCAGTTTTTTTTTTTTTTTAAACTTTGGGTTTGTTTATTTATTTATTTATGGCTGTGTTGGGTCTTCATTTCTGTGCGAGGGCTTTCTCTAGTTGCGGCAAGTGGGGGCCCCTCTTCATCACGGTGCGCGGGCCTCTCATTATCGCGGCTTCTCTTGTTGCGGAGCACAGGCTCCAGATGCGCAGGCTCAGTAATTGTGGCTCATGGGCCTAGTTGCTCCGCGGCATGTGGGATCTTCCCAGACCAGGGCTCGAACCCGTGTCCCCTGCATTGGCAGGCAGATTCTCAACCACTGTGCCACCATGGAAGCCCTCTTTAGTCAGTTTGATTGTCCAAAGCTTGTTGTCTAATAGACTCCTCAGTGAGAAAATGAGAGTGATATTCTCAGAGTTCTTGCATGTTGATAAACACTTGTCTGTGCTTCTTATACTTGATGGTCAGCTTTGCAGTTTATCCTTGATTCTCATTTGTTTTCTTTGAGTGCCTTAAATATGTTACTCCATTTCTGTCTGGCATAAAGTGTTGACAAGTCTGATGATAATCTCATTGTGTTTGTCATATAAATCACATGTTCCTTTTGCCTATATACCTAAAGGATTTTTTCTTTAAAGTCCAATAATTTTACTAAATTATGTCTTGGGGTTGTCCTGGTGAATACTCTCAGATACATGGTTTACTCTTTCAACATGTAATTTAAGTTCTTTTTTCTTTATTATTTCAGCAAAGTTTTCTTGAATTATGTTTTTTAGTATTTGACTTGTTCCTTCACTTGATTTCTTTTTTGAGGACTTCCTTTTATCTATATGTTGGATCTTTGTTGCCTTTAATTTGTCACTTTCTCTTGAATTGTTTCCAAATCTTTTAACTTCTTTTTCATTTGAAAAATTCTTACTCTTTTCATCTTTTATTTCCCTTAAGATATTATTTATATGTTCTCTTGTGTTCTTTTTAGTTAAGACTTCATTTCTAAAATGATTTTTCTTTTCTTTTTAATTTTACGTTTAAAATAAAATGTGATATGTTTTTTTCATGTCAATATCATTTAGACTATTTTTCTTAATACCTTTTAGATTATTGTGAAATTAAAGGTTATGGTCTCAATGTATTCTGTGGACACATGTTTCTGATGTCCTTTCACTGTTTGAAGTGATGTCATTCTGCTCCTTATTTTCCCCTCCCCCTTTTTTGGTATAGTAACTAATTTACTGTCGATTTTTATGTGAAAAGAGATTTCTGAATTTTTAGAAGGAGACATGGTTCAGGGTAGCTTTGCTAACCTCACAGAGCTCCCTCTTTTGTTTCCATGAAGGGTTAAAAAGTGTTAACTGCTTGCTTGCTGAGATTTCCTGCCTGTGGTTCTTCTCTTTCCTTTGTCTATATTGCCTTTATCTTGATTAATTTTGATTCTACTCTCAGAAGTCTGGGTCAGGCTCTATTCTGGAAGGGAGCCCTAGCTGGTAATTTCATAAGTTTATTGAGACCAATCTGTTCTAGTCCCTTCCATCCTCCCTGTAGGCCTCTCACATTCATCTGCCATTGGAGTAGGGGAAACACCTCCCAATTTCAGCTGCTATTCACAAATTGGTCTTTGCCTTTCCAGTAAATATCTATTGGCTATTTTTTCTACTCTGTTTTCAGGTGCGTCAGAGGCCCTATTGCTTTCTTCTGCTTTCTCCCACACAAATGGAAGGTCTTGTGGATTTTGGTGGCTTGTTCTCATTTGCTTGTAGTTTGGGTTTTCTGGGGATGCCTTATCACCTAATTTTATGGCAAATGTTTTTGGTTTTGCTATCTAGTGGCTCTAGGTATTGTAATATGGGGATTTGGAAAGATTCAAAAACTATGTCACTGCTGCCATCATCCCAGAATCTTCTCACTCTTAAAACATTTTTAAATGTATATTTAAAGCACAACAATATTGTCCAGCACACAGCCCATAATAAGATGGTGTCCTGACCCAGCAGGTTGCTTCAGAGATCTTAGAGCTAGACAGAGCTTCAAGGAATCATCTGGTCCAGCACCCTGTGGTCAGGCAAGAAAAGCATCATCCTAAATTCAGAATAGGTAGCAGTAGCACTCCGAAATTAAGCACAAAGTGGAACCTACTATTTAGTAGTTTTAAATTTTGATGTTTTCTTATAGTGTTCATATAAAAATCTAAATATATAAATATCTACCACAGAATATTATTCATTCAAACTAAAATAAACTTCAACATACAAACAATTCAACAGTGCAAACAGCAGGTTTATGTTACATTGGGTATGGATGAGTGTTAAAATGTCTGTATTGGTTATAGTCGTGAATTGGAAATATTAATTTAAAATAGCTATTTAAACCAAATCTGAAAATCAGCTAAGAGTAACATCCAATTCAATCAGTTCATGAATAGCTTTTTGAGTGATCCAGAATATTTTAATGCAAATTCTTGTGAATTAACTGGGGAATAAAATCTCTGGTGATGGTAAAATATTGAACTAATGATAGAAGGATCTTTTTTTAAAAAGAAAGACAGCTCTTCATAATAACAAAAAGAAGTAACTATAATACAAGATGAAAATAACCAAAAAGCAAACAGAACATGTCATTAATAGAGTCCTTCATTATCTAGCATAGCCTGTAATGGAGAAAATGGCAAGTATAATTCTGTTATCTTACCATAGGCAGTACACACACACACTGTAAAATCCATCTCTTCATTTTCTGGTTGAAAAGATCAGTGTAGAAAAGGAGGGCCAGGGAGTGGAGGTCATGCTGATTTATTGGCAATTAAACCTGCAGGATTTCTGCACTCCCTTCAAAACAAAGTATCTGAGCCTATTCAGCCAGGATGATTATATAGTGGGCTATCTACTAAAACCCAGGAGTCTTTCTGTTAGCACACAACAAATACAATTGACTTGTCTGTACTTAGAAGATTACTGCTATTTTCTGTGCAGATTCATGTTGTATCTTCCTCAAATAGCCTAGGCCCAAAGAATTACCTTGTTCATCAGTTTAATAAACAGACTCTTACCAAGTGGTATATAATTCTGCTCGGGTGTATAAGAACTTTGGTACAAATAAAAATATGGACTCATTTAAAGCAAGGGAATGCATTACTGAATCCATATAATCTCTCTATGGTGCCTCAGCCCCAGCTTAATGAAATATTTGAGATAATATATTGAGGGTTTGATGCTTATTATGGACTGAATGTTTGTGTCCCCCCCAAAATTCATGTTGAAATTTTAACTCCTAAAGTGACAACATTAGCCAGTGGGACCTTTGGGAGATAATTAGGTCATGAGGGTGGAGCTTTCATGAATGGGATCAGTGCCCTTATAAAAGGGACCCCAAAGAGCTCCCTTGCCCTTTCTGCTGTATGAAGATACAATAAGAAGTCAGCAGTCTGCAATCCAGAAGAGGGCTCTCACCAGAACCTGTCCATTCTGGCACCCTGATCTTGGAGTTCCAGCCTCCAAAACTGTGAGAAATAAATTTCTGTTGTTTATAAGCCACCCAATCCTTGATACTTTGTTATAGCAGCCCAAACTAAGACAATACTAGTGCAAATTAACTGGCTTTTATCCATTCCATGTCTAGATACAACCCAGGTTACCTAGGCTAGCTGTTTAGACCATGGATGCCATTTATATACAAACATTCCCACAGATGGTGATAGGTAGGCTTAGGTGCTAGGAATGAATCTCAGCAACACAGGTAGGTGAGAAAGAGAAGGAAGGTAGGAATAGTTAGTTGAGAGTGGGGAAAAGTGATCAGGTTAACATTTCTGCCTCTGCCCAACCTCATTATACCTGAATTGCTTCTACTCCTTAGGAATAGGAATATGGCCACTGTACGTTGTACCATATAGGATCTGCCTCAGGCACTTGCCTGCCTCCACCATTCCTACTTTCTCTTCCTCCCTACTGGCCTGTATTGCTAAGGTCTCAATTATTCATCCATTCATTTCATTCATTCATTCATTCAGTAAATATTTATTGAAACTTTAATATACACCAGTTACTATTCTAGGCCCTTGCAAAATAGCATGGCTCTGTAATGCACTCTGTTTTTAAAAGTTGTTTTCATTTATAAAACTTTAAATAAAAATGATATATTTATTTTAAAAAATATAGAAAATGAAGAAGAAAATTTAATCTGCATTATAATCTCAACAAATACTATTAAGCATTTCACTGTGTATCTTTTTGGTCTTCTTTTTACCTCTTCTAATGTTTTTAAGTTGAAACATTACAAGCATACAAAATGTTAGAGATCAACAAAATAAGCACCCATGGACCTATTACACTGTTTAAAAAATAAATTATTACACAAATTGTTGAAGGCCCTTTCCCAGTTGTATTAAACTTTGTCACTGTCAGGGGTTACCACTATCACGAAGGTTATTTTTATTTTTTACCACACTGACAGGTAGTATTGTAGTATATTTTTACTACATATATGTGACATATAGGACTGTTTTGCACGTTTTTAAAACTTTGTATGAATATCATTCTGAATATACTCTGCAATTTGCTTTTATCCCTTATCATTGTTTTTGAGTTTTATTCATGTTTGTGTATATAGCTCCATTTCACTGATTTTAACTGTTGTATCACAGATATTCCAGTGGATGAATATGCTGCATTTTTTTTTACTCATTTTCCTATAAACTGACGTGTAAGTTGGCTCTAATATCTTGTTGTTAAAAACATGCAATGACCATTCTATTCATATCCCCTTGAGCACATAAGGGGGAATTTCTCTGGGATATATACCTAGGAATAAAATTGTTGGAACAAAGGCTGCAAATTATCTGGATATTACCAAATGGCTCTTCAGAGTGGTTGTATTAACTTATACCTACCACTAATATAAGTGTACTGTACTCTTAAAGTGTAAAGAAATATAGTCATACTCACACTCATGCACATATTGTATATATATGGGTGTGGATGTCATATGTATGCATCAGGACTCAGAAGATCCAAGCCTGGATATTCCCACCTGGCTCTCTTTCCTTCTCTTCTTTGCCCTGACCCAATTTCTCTCACCTCCCTGGCCTTCAAGGCCCTGCTCCAGTCCCTCAGGAGGCCTTCCTTATCAACACCCCTCTCCAACCCCTGACTTCCCGAGGCAGACCCTCACATATACTCAGCATCTATGATGGGTATTTAGTGTTTCAGATGGGTATGATGGGTATTTAGTGTTTCAGAGGTCTATGCTCTAGCTCCACATCATATAATCAGCTCCTCAAAGGCAGGAGCCATTCTGAAGATTTATCGGCACCTTCCAGAATCCAGTGCCACATTCATAATGGGTTCTTGAAGAGATTGGTGAATTGTTGTTAGACTGAAGTCAGTTTTCTTTTGAAACCAAGCAGGATCCTGTGGGGCCCTCCCTGGTACAAAAGACTTTCCGTGTCCAACATTTCTTGTTTGTGGGAAAAAGGCTTCCAGCCTCCTAGACCTTCCCTGAGTTCCAAAGGGCAGATTCAAATGGTTACTAATTAGGAAAGTGAGGGAATGCAGAAACAAAAGAAAGGCAGTCAAGAGACAATAGTGCAGCTATGGGGCAGGGTTCTGGTTCCTCCTCGCGGAATGTGTATAGCAATCTGATATTTATCTCTGAGTTCCTATAGGAACTAAGGCCCGCAGGTGGAGGATGGTAACTTCAGGCTGAGCATAAGCACAGGGAATCCAGACTGGTTGGAATCAGAAGGCTGATGATTGAGATTCCTGGAACACCACCCTGTTAACTTACCACCAACCAATCAGAGGAAGGTCATACACCCTGTAGCCCTCCCTGCAAATTTTGCCTATAAAAACTCTCCCCCAAAGACCATCACGGAGTTTGGGCTTTTTGAGCACAAGCAGCGTGTTCCCTTTGCAATAAACCTTTCTCTGCTCCAAACTTCGATGTTTTGGTTGGTTTGGCCTCACCATATGAACTTGGGTTGAATAACACTTTTCCTCCCCTAGAGAGGTCAGATTATATTCTTGGAGTGACTCTCTAGGAACAGCTATCCTCCCCAACTTTGGTAATATCCAGTTAATATGCAGATCCACACACCTATGGCTCCAATAATTTCATTCCCCTGTGTATATCTTAGAGAAATGCCCTCATTTTTCTTACATTCCTCCTCTTACTAAATTCTCAATGACAGCAACAAATACAGGCTAATCTTCTTGAATCCACTACAAGTGATAAACTATTCTTTGAAAACCATAGCTACATAGAGGTAAGCATATACAGGTTCACAGTTCATCTTTGTTCAACTTAGAAGAAATCTATACTGAGAGTTTTTAGCCTGGTCACTTACCCAAGCACATTCGATTCTTAGTCCTGGGTGCTTGAAAAGTCTTCACTCTCCTTCTGTTCTCTATTTCTAGCTATCTTCTAGTCTTCTCCTCCTATGTCCTGAGCAATATGCCTTTTTTGCCATATCTACTTCCAAAACTTGTTGTGTTTCCCTCCACAGGGTATCAAATTTTTAGATTTGTTTTTTTATCAGAATTTACTGAAACTTCCTTGTTTTTTTTGTTTTTGTTTTGTTTTTACTTTTTTTGGCCACATCACGCAGCATGTGGGATCTTAGTTCCCCTACCAGGGGTCGAACCTGTGCCCCCTGTGGTGGAAGTGAAGAGTCTTAACTGCTGGACTGCCAGGAGAGTCCCTGAACCTTCTTTCATTCTGACAGCAGCATGATGTAGTGAAAAGAAAGCAGACTTTGAAATGGATAGAACTCTTCAGATTCTTTGTACAAGTGAATCTCCACTCTATCACTTTATCATGTTCAGCAAGTTACTAAACCTCCACCATTTTTCAGGTGGGGAAGTTGGTACCTCTGTCTCACAGTTGCTGAGAGGATGAAATAGGACAACATAGGTTAAGTGTGTTTACCATAGTGTCTTGCATATAGTAGGTGCTTGGTAACTCTTAGTGTCATTCTTCTTATTCTCCTTCCTCCCTCTTGTCTGCATTCCAGAAATTCTATCACTACTAATTAATTATTTTAGACCCCTAACTGACAGATATTTTAAGTCCCTTGTCCACTGTAAAGGAGTGTATTAGGCACTTTGTCCCAGAAGAGAGAAATCTGATGCAAACCTGTTACCCAGGTATATAGTGGGGCACTGAAATGGACACTCTTTCATCTAACCAAGACAATCTTACCAGCTGGGCTAAGGGACCTAATGAATATTTGCTTGTCTCCTAAAAGGAAAGAAATGTTTCTCTCCATGTATATTTTATACATATGTATTATATATATAATATATATAATTTCCAATAAATATATACAATTGTCCAATAAATACACCTATATATATCTATACCTACATCTATATATCTATATCTATATCTATATCTATATCTATATCTATCTCCTTACACTGGTTTTCTTGTACACATACTGTCTTAGTCCATTCAAGCAGCTATAACAGAATACCATAGACTGGGTAGCTTGAACAACAGAAATTTATTTCTCATGGTTCTGAAGGCTGGGAATTCCAAAATCTAGGTGCTAGCAGATTCAGTGTCTGGTAAGAGCCCACTTCCTGTCTCATAGACCACCATATTATTATTGCTGTGTCCTCACATGGCTAAAGAGGGTAGGCAGTCCTCTGGAGGTCTCTTTTATAAGGGCACTAATCCCATTAATGAGGGCTTCACCCTCATGACCTAATTACCTCCCTGAGTCCCCACCTCCAAAATACCATCATACTGGAGATTAGGTTTCAGTGTATGAATTTTCAGGGGACACATTCAGTCTTTAGCACATACAAAAAGCAATGGCATCATTACACCAGAGATATCCTGCCTCTCTCTACAGTTAATGTGCTTTTTACTACAGGCCTTCTAAAATATTTTTAGACTATTTTAGAATAACATGTTATTACTTAGAATATTTAATTACTTTTTTTAATAATAAAGATCTCGAGGGACTTCCCTGGTGGCGCAGTGGTTAAGAATCCACCTGCCAATACGGGGGACACGGGTTTGAGCCCTGGTCTGGAAAGATCCCACAGGCCATGGAGCAACTAAGCCTGTGCACCACAACGACTGAGCCTCCGCTCTAGAGCCCGCGAGCCACAACTACCGAGCCCACATGCTGCAACTACTGAAGCCCGCACTCCTAAAGCTCATGTTCCGCAACAAGAGAAGCCACTGCAATGAGAAGCCCACACCACAGTGAAGAGTAGCCCCCGCTCACCTCAACTAGAGAAAGCCCACGCGCAGCAATGAAGACCCAACGCAGCCAAAAGTAAATAAATAAATTTATTTTAAAAAAAAAATCTCGATACCAGTAAGATTGCCTCAACACAGTGCAGTTAATTTCCTTCCTATGTGTATCCACAAAGTAAATTCTTTGAAGGGTAAGTAGCTAGAAAAGAGCTAGTTCATTCTGAATTAGTTACCTGAAAAAGCTATTGGAAAGTCTCAGCCACACTTTTACTTATCAAAGTAAAAGAGCTATCCTAGATCACCGCAGGACTAGATAACTTGAGACTAAGAAAAAAAGAATCATTCATTAGGAAGTGTGAGAAATGTCTTAGGGTAGATTTTGTTTAAATGCCAATGTGAATTGATCATTAGCATTAGCGAGAACCGTGCAAATAACACCACCTAAGAGGCTAAACCAACATGGAATTGTTTCAGAGCAATTAATTCACTTCCAAGCTTCTTGTATTAACACCACCTTATTTCCCTAGTGTAGATAGACAATTTGCTTTAAAAGTCAACCAAAAACTGTGATATTCTGCCAACAAGATTACAAGAGTGAAAAAACAACCCCCTAGTCAAATGCAAATTGTAGTCATATTAGTATGCTAATGAGCTAAGTGATAAACGGTGGGTCAAATTTCCTCCTCTTCAGCTTAAATAGCACTTGAAAAGGCTTATTTTCTAAATGTTTGGGAAACCTAGGAGAAGCAACAATTAAGGTTTATTACATGAATATTATCTGTTCAGCGATATGAAAAACTAATAGATGGGACTAAATTAAAATGAGACATAATTCTTTCTAGTGATTTACAGGTTATTGAGAAGCATGGCTTAAAGGCAGCATATGTAACTATTCTAAGTTTGGAGTGAAGTCTTTTCGAAATTTCTTATTTAACAATTAAAATAAAAAGGTCTGTTTTGAAAGGAGATATGTTATCATGAGAAGGAATGTCTAGAGATGTAAATTTCTCTTTCTTGACCACTTATCAAAGAAGACTTTCTGGATTGAACCTACTCCCATCACCAGATTTCACAAACCAGATTTCCTTAAAATCCACAGCAAGTCTGATTGTATTTTGCAGCATCCAACTCAGCTCCTTGTCTGAAGACCACGCTCGGGAAAGCCAGGTGAAGACCCAAGAGGGCCAGAAGGTGAGGTGGTAAGAGCCTGAAAATGGGGTCACGTGGATGCCGCTTCTTTTCTGTGTACCCATGTCCATCTACCCTCTCTTCCACTTTTGCAAGCTGGGCAAGTTACAAAATCTGCCTGGGCCTCAACTTTTACGATTCTAAGAGGGAGATGATAAAGCTTTATGTCCAAGGCAGTGGTCTGAACCTTGGCTGCACAATGGAATCACCTGGAGAACTTTAAAAATACTGATGACAGGGTCCGATCCCCAGAGCTTTTAACTTCATCGGTGTGGTTTTTGCCAGGGTATAGGGAGTTTTAAAACTCCCTAGGTGATTGTAATGTACAGATGAGGTCAAGAACCACTGCTCCAAGTGTGTTAAAAGAATTAAATAAAACAAAGAAAAATAGTACCTGATAAGTAATAGATCAAAAATCATTTGTTTTCTTTTTTCTTCTGTTGGTTTTTCTGTTTGTACTGGTAATTGTATTTGATCCTGGCTGGAAGCTAAGGGACAGAGGGAGAATTTCTTTCAAAGATTTGTTTTATTTTTTTAAACTTTTTATTTTGAAATAATTTTAAATTTACAAAAGAGTTGCAAGAACAGTACAAAGAATTCTCATGTGCCCTTCATCAGATTCACCAATTGTTAACAATTAATTACATTTGCTTTCATTCATTCATTTATTTATTTATTTATTTATTTATTTATTTATTTTTGGCTGCGTTGGGTGTTCATTGCTGCCACAGGCTTTCTCTAGTTGCGGCAAGTGGGGGCTACTCTTTGTTGTGGTGCGCGGGCTTCTCATCCCGGTGGCTTCCCTTGTTGTGGAGCACGGGATCTTGGCGCGCGGGCTTCAGTAGTTGTGGCTCGTGGGCTTTAGAGTGCAGGTTCAGTCGTTGTGGTGCACGGGTTTAGTTGCTCTGCAGCATGTGGGATCTTCCCGGACCAGGGATCGAACCCATGTCCCCTGAATTGGCAGGCAGATTCTTAACCACTGCGCCACCAGGGAAGCCCCTGCTCTCACTCTTCCACATTCTCTTTATACATACAATTTTTTTTCCTGAACCAGTTGAGAGGTAGTTGCAGAAAACATGCAACTTCACCCTAAAGAGCATATATTTATTAAGAACAAGGGCATTCTCCTACATAACCACAGGACAATTATTTGGAACATTTAATATTGATACAATACTCTTATCTAATCTACAGGCCATATGTAATTTCTCCAATTTTCCCATGCCCTCCACTGCCACATTCAGGATCCAATCCAGGATCATGCATTACAGTTGGTTGTCATGCCTTTTTAGTTTCTTTTAATCTGACATAATACCTTCTGCCTTTCATGATATTGACATTTTTGGAAATGTACAGGCTAGTTGTTTTGTATCCCATGCCATCTTTTTTGTAAGTATTTATTTAATGATTTTTAGTAAATATATAGAGTTGTGTAGCCATCACTACAATCCATTTTTATAACATGTCCATCACCCACCAAAAATTCCCTTTTCCCCACCCCCACAGCCTTAAGTAACCACTAACCTACTTTCTGTTTCTATAATTTTGTGTTTTCAGAATGTCAAATAATAGAAACATACAGATTGTGGTCTTTTATGCCTGACTTCTTATACTTAGCCTAAAGTTTTTGAGGTTCATCCATTTGTAGCATATCCCTGTAGTTTGTTCCTTTTTATTACTGAATAGTACCATTATATGGATGTACCACATTGGTTGCAGCTTCTAAGATGGCCCTCAATGATCCCTGCCTCCTGGTTTTCATGCCCCTGTGTAATTCTTTCCCATTGAGTATGGGCTGGACCTAGTGACTCACTCCTAATGAACAGAATGTAGTGGGCTGTCACTCCTGAGATTAGGTTAAAATCTAATTAGGTTAGAATTTAAAATAAAAAGACTATGGTTTCCATCTGGGGGGCTCTCATTCTCTCTCTCTTTCTTGAATCCCTCATTCTGAGCTGCCATGTTGTGAGCAGCCCTATAGAGAGGTCCACATAGCAAGGAACTGATGTTTCTGGCCAATAGCCAATAAGAATCTGCAGCCTGCTAACACCACATGAGTGAGCATGGAAGCAGATACCCCTCCTCTGCAGCTGAGTCTTCAGATGAGACTGCAGCCCTGGCCAGCACCTTGACTGCAACCTTAGGAGAGACTAAGCTAGAGTTACCAACAAAGCAAGATCCAGATTCCTGACCCTTTGAGTTCTCACAAGAATGGTGAGAAAATATACATTTGTTGTTTTTAGCCACTACGTTTTGGGGTGATTTGGTCATAGCAATAGATAACCAATATATCACATTTTGTTTATCCATTCACCAGTTGATGGACATTTGGACTGTTTCTAGGTTTTGGCTCTTATGAATAATATTGCCATGAACATTCACATGCATGTTTCAAAGGACTTTTCTTAGGGACTTCCCTGGCGGTCCAGTGGTGAAGACTTTGCACTTCCACTGCAGGGGGCACAGGTTCGATCCCTGGTCAGGGAACTAAGATCCTGCATGCCATACGGCACAGCCAAAAAATTTAAAAAATAAAAATAATAAATAAAAAGGACTTTTCTTATGGCACCAAGTTCACCTGGCTTGTACTATTCCTACAGTTCCAAATACAACTTTGGTTTTTTAAAAATTTCCTTGCTTAAAGCAGTTTCTTATCTTATCAAATAAAATTGTGCAATTTTTCAGCTATGCCTTTCAGTAATATTTTAAGTCAGAACACAGTATGTTGGAGAAATGAATTGACTTAATTTTAAAAACCATTAGGGTCCAATCTATACTAACTACCTCTTGATAATCAGAGAATTAATGTTTCAGGAATTAAAATATAACTTAGGGATAGCAGTGACTATTTGTTTACTTTTATTTTATGCTAGATATGTGTATAGGGTAAAGGATAGTTTTGTGTCCTGGAAGAATTAGGGTCATACTTTCTTTTGCCACTTACTTGCTCTCCAAAGCACATGTCTCTTAAAAAAAATTTTTTTTAATCTACTACACCTGCACAGTGGTACCTGAACTCCTTTAATTCTTAACTAAAGATACAGTTACCATGACAATGTGTTCAGTATCTTCTTTGCACAGCCAAGATGTGGACCATTTTCTAATAGTTAGTACCTAATGAATCCTTACCACGTGCTGGCACTGTTCTAAACCCTTCATATGCATTCCGCTTCTTTTAATCCTCACAATGATCTTAATCATCACAACTCCATGAGGTAAGTACTCCTAACAGGATGACCCCTTTGCACAATTCTAGGTGATGCTATTCATGTTGTAGTCTATATGAATGGGATTCCTGGAATTGTATAGTGCTAGGCTGTCTATTGGTATTATTTATTAGACTACCTACTTTACAGATGAAGAGGCAGAGAAAGGTTAAGTATCTTGCCCACGTTTACCCACTTTGTAAGTGGCAGAGCCAGGATTTGCATCTAGGTTATCTGGCTTCATCCAGGGTATGAACTCATAACTATTGCACTCTTCTGAAGAATGTTAATTTTTGGTTTAAAAAAAAAAGTCATGTTAGCTATGGTCATCTTAGATGATTATTTCTAGGGCATTGTTTCTCAAGGAGTGGTCCTTGGACCAGGAATATCAGCATCATCTGGGAGCTTGTTAGAAATGTGAATTATAATGCCCCACCCCCATCCCAGATATATTGAATCAGAAATTCTGGGATGGGACCCAGCAATCTGTGCTTTAACAAGCCTCCAGCTGATTCTGATGCACGCTCAAATTTGAGAACTACTGTTTTAGGAAATAACTTAGTTTTTTTAAAAGGAAAAAGTATTTTAAATTTTTTTCTATTTATTTTAGAACAAGTTTTATTTCAAGTAACCTACTCAAATTAGTTCAAGTGTTTATTATACTCTTGATCTGTGATTTAAGAAATACTGATCTTACAGAATTCAAGGAGGAAGCAAGGGTGGGAACAGGGCAGTCACCTTTTCCAGCTCCCCTATGAAAATGATGCAGCTAACCACTCCCTAGGTTTCTGTGTCTCCTCTCTCAAATGTTCAAAAAGGAGGATTTGATTGGTTTAGCTACAAAACAGGGTGCATCTCCTTGGGCCAGCCAAGTGTCTGCCCTTTGCTTACTTGCCTAAGTCCAGGGGAGGGGTGGGATCACATTGTACAAACAGGCCAGCAAGGGCTCTATTGTGATGGAGGCAAGAGTCAGAATCTTTTAGAAACAGAGGATGGGTAGAATCAATGATCTGCATCCCTAATACACAATTTATGTTTAAAATTATGTGGTAAAAAGAAAAGAATGCATTTAATTCCATCACATTTGTTATTGAACAAGTGGCATTTGATATTCTTAATTGGTTTGGGAAAAGAAGAAGATATGGGCCTGGCTAGAGAGCACAAGCCCAATGCAGAGCAGCAGTGGGTGAGATTCAATGAATTTCTCCATTAAGGGGCAACACAGACACCCAAGAAACATCTAGTAATAATTAAATAAAATAATAAAAGGGAAAATTATTTCCTATGCCCAATTAACGGAATTAAGGTTAGCATTTTTTTCTCTTAGAGATCTGAAGATATTTTATAACAGAATGTGAAATACAGTATTTATTGATGAGAAAATAAAGCCAATGGTAGTTCAGACTTGTTTAAAGTGACATCGGGACTTCCCTGGTGGTACAGTGGTCAAGAATCTGCCTGCCAATGCAGGGGACACAAGTTCAATCCCCGGTCCAGGAAGACCCCACGTGCCGCGGAGCAATTAAGCCCGTGTGCCACAGCTACTGAGCCTGTGCTCTAGAGCTCGCGAGCCACAACTACTGAAGCCCACACGCCCTAGAGCCCACGCACTGCAACTACTGAGCCTGTATGCTGCTACTACTGACGCCTGTGCGCCTAGAGCCTGTGCTCCGCAACAAGAGGAGCCACTGCAATGAGAAGCCCACGCACTGCAGCGAAGAGTAGCCTCCGCTTGCTGCAACTAGAGAAAGCCCGCGCACAGCAATGAAGACCCAACACAGGCAAAAAATAAATAATAAATAAATAAATAAAGTGACATCATCATTGACTGAATTATTCATTGGATCTAGCTATTTCCTGAACAGTGTATATAACCTTTGAATAAATGACTGGGACTATCGTGGCTGCCCTTTTTCTACTATGTTGCCCTCTCCCCAGCCACAGTTGATTGGATCAGAGGTAGACATCTGACTAAGGAGAAAAAAGCCATTTCAGCCAATAAGATTTTCTATCTCAATACTTTAATAGCGGAGGCACATTAATTGGTAGAGCACTAGAACAAAGGTCTCTAAATCTTGATACTGAGAGTGCCAAAATGTATTGATTCCTGTCCTTCCTATGGCTTAGTTGTTCCTGGTTTCTTTGGGAACTGCAAAATGTTATTTTTATAATTCAACTC
The DNA here is from genome assembly GCF_028564815.1 of Eubalaena glacialis. Classification (NCBI taxonomy): domain Eukaryota; kingdom Metazoa; phylum Chordata; class Mammalia; order Artiodactyla; family Balaenidae; genus Eubalaena; species Eubalaena glacialis. Next base: position 40,638,766 of record NC_083729.1, read on the forward strand.
TTTTAAAAATAACATATGATTTAACAACACCTATATAGATGGTAAAATCTGTAAAGAATAACAAGAGAATGGTTTTCTCAAAAAAGCAGTATAACAGTTACCTCTGCAGAAGAGGGAGAGAGATGTGTTCAGAGAGGTGCAAACAAGGGACTTCTAAGGTATGGCAGTTTTCTATTTCTTAGTCTGGGTGGTGGTTACTTTATAGTTATTTTTAGTATGTATTCATACATGTGTATTTTTTACATTCTTGTTCTACATGACACAACTTCTCAAAAAGAAAAAAGAATTTTTACTTGAGTAAATTCAGTACGTTTCTATTCATTTCATGCAAATATGCTCCAAGACCCATAGTTATTAAAAATAGTTTAATAGTAGTAGTATTCATTCAAATAAAGTGTGTGTGTGTGTTTGTATGTGTGTGTTTAAAGCATGCTATTCAAACTTCACTGGATTCCAGGGTGGAAGAAACCTGAGAAATTTTCTAGTTACTTGAAGGTCTTTATTTAACAAAGATAAAACTAAGAACCAGAAAAGTTAAATAACTTGTCCATTTTCTTCTTCTATCTCAGAATCCTGGGTTCTTTCTACTAAGCTATACCACTTCCCTAACAAAAGAAGAGACAGCAAATGCATATTTCAAAGATTCAATTTTTTTTTTTTTCCCACTGCATTGGGTCTGTTGCTGCACGTGGACTTTCTCTAGTTGCAGCAAGCAGGGGCTACTCTTCGTTCTGGTGCGTGGGCTTCTTATTGTGGTGGCTTCTCTTGTTGCAGAGCATGGGCTCTAGCGTGCGGGCTTCAGTAGTTGTGGTGCACGGACTCAGTAGTTGTGGCTCGTGGGCTTAGTTGCTCCGCATCATGTGGGATCCTCCCGGACCAGGGATCGAACCTGTGTCCCCTGCATTGGCAAGCAGACTCCTAACCACTGCTCCACCAGGGAAGTACCCTCAATTATTTTTAATGCTTATTTTATTCTTAGAAGACTTGTATGCCTCAGAACTGAAAATAAATTCTCCTATGTAATATAATATCTATACAGAAGCAACATTTTATATCATGGTTGCTGGATATCAAGAACATCCAGAAAAGAAATTACTGCAATTTAAAATGAAATATTACTGACAACTACTAAACTTTCTTCCTTACTTATTAATTTTAAATCATACAATAAAGTGAATTTAATGATACAGCGATTCTTATGGGTATGGGAAAAACTGATTCCCCTTCGCTAAACCCATCAAAGGTAACTGAAGATTAATAATATGTGTTGTAAAAATTGGCTTATTTTCACTAATGAAAGACACATCACCATGTCTGATGTTATAACCTGTTACTTAGAAAGGAAAAGAAGTGTAATGCATACAGACAGGACTGGCCACATTATCTGCAGGGCCCAGTAAAAAATGAAAATATAGTGCTTTGTTCAAAAAGCAGAAAAATTGCCAAAGTACTGTAATATTAAAGATACCAAAATATAAAACATTCTTTTCTTCTTCTCTCTCAACTCATCATGGTGTTTTGTATTTGCTACTTAATGTCCTGTTTCCTTGCACGGGGATACTTTCAAGGTGCCTCTCAAAGGCACCCCGGGGCACCATTCCACAAATGTGTGCACTCACCATCCACCAGCTGCCAAGTTCACCTTTTTTTTTTTTTTTTAACATCTTTATTGGAGTATAATTGCTTTACAATGGTGTGTTAGCTTCTGCTTTATAACAGAGTGAATCAGCTATACATATACATATATCCCCATATCTCTTCCCTCTTGTGTCTCCCTCCCTCCCACCCTCCCTATCCCACCCCTCTAGGTGGTCACAAAGCACCGAGCTGATCTCCCTGTGCTATGCGGCTGCTTCCCACTAGCTATCTATTGTACATTTGGTAGTGTATATATGTCCATGACACTCTCTCACTTTGTCCCAGCTTACCCTTCCCCCTCCCCGAGTCTTCAAGTCCATTCTCTAGTAGGTCTTTGTCTTTATTCCCGCCTTGCCCCTAGGTTCTTCATGACCATTTTTTTTTTATGTGTTAGCATACGGTATTTGTTTTTCTCTTTCTGACTTACTTCACTCTGTATGACAGACTCTAGGTCCATCCACCTCACTACAAATAACTCAATTTTGTTTCTCTTTATGGCTGAGTAATATCCCATTGTATCTATGTGCCACATCTTCTTTATCCATTCATCTGCCGATGGACACTTAGGTTGCTTCCATGTCCTGGCTATTGTAAATAGTGCTGCAATGAACATTGTGGTACATGACTCTTTTTGAATTATGGTTTTCTCAGGGTATATGCGCAGTAGTGGGATTGTTGGGTTGTATGGTAGTTCTATTTTTAGTTTTTTAAGGAACCTCCATACTGTTCTCCATAGTGGCTGTATCAATTTACATTCCCGCCAACAGTGCAAGAGGGTTCCCTTTTTTCCACACCCTCTCCAGCATTTATTGTTTGTAGATTTTTTGATCATGGCCATTCTGACAGGTGTGAGGTGATATCTCATTGTAGTTTTGATTTGCATTTCTCTAATGATTAATGATGTTGAGCATTCTTTCATGTGTTTGTTGGCAATCTGTATATCTTCTTTGGAGAAATGTCTATTTAGGTTTTCTGCCCATTTTTGGATTGGGTTGTTTGTTTTTTTGATATTGAGCTGCATGAGCTGCTTGTAAATTTTGGAGATTAATCCTTTGTCAGTTGCTTCATTTGCAAATATTTTCTCCCATTCTGAGGGTTGTCTTTTTGTCTTATATATGTTTTCCTTTGCTGTGCAAAAGATTTTAAGTTTTATTAGGTCTCATTTGTTTATTTTTGTTTTTATTTCCATTTCTCTAGGAGGTGGGTCAAAAAGGATCTTGCTGTGATTTATGTCATAGAGTGTTCTGCCTATGTTTTTCTCTAAGAGCAAGTTCACCTCTTGCCAGCTGCAGGACCTATGCACTGTGCCCTGGACAAGGGCAAGAAGTCAACCTCCCTTCCCATGGCCCACCACCTTAACCCGTGGCAGATGGGCAATCCCCAAAGGATTGCAACCTCCCCTCCAAGAGGCACTTGGTACCTTGATGGGGGTACTGAGAGCTTGCCCCTGCCAACACACCCACCAAATGCACTGTGGTGCTGCCAGCCTGGAGCAGGGGTGGCCACTGTCATGCCTGCCCCAAGATGCTACAGGTGCGTGCTGGTAGAATGCAACCTCCATCATTTCCCCATGACCCAGTTGCCACTCTAGGTAAGGGCAAAGAGGAGGGCAGGTCATCATAACTATGAATACTTTCCTTTTGCCTTTTCTTTCAAGGATCTGTTCACTTTTTATCAAAGAAGCTAATTAACCTCAACAAGTGTGTTAATGAAAAATGGGATGGACCCTACCAAAATCTCCCTGCCTAGGCAACTTTTAGACATTTAAAACAGATATTTTGAGGAGACAGACTCCTAAACCAAAAGGAGGGCTCTAATTGTATGAATTTTTGCCATTTTTATGGTTCTTTTCCTAACACTTCTCTTAGTTACTTGAATAGGTCTTTATTAGTTCTGCTAATCCTACACCTAAAAGTTTCCTTATGTAGCCCTGCCATGGAAGCCTCCATTTTGGCCCCATGTCAACCCTGAAGTAGGAATCAGAACATATTCAAGTCCCTTCCAAGGAAAACCCACACTTCAAATACTTATAAGCAACGTAGATTCTACTGAAAATTTTGTAAAGGTGCCAAGGGAGGGCTTTATAAACCACAGCGTATAGCACACAATTTTATTAATGTCCCCATTCCAATTTGTCTTCTTTCCCTTGTCCCACGGGGAAAGGGGTAACAGAGAGTCAACCTTTTCACATGAAGGGCCAACCCCCAGATCTTCTTCTATGCACCATTGCTCCTATTCTCTCCGTTCTTTACAGCATTAATCCCAACCCAGACTACTGGCCTCAGGGTGAGTGTCTCTCAGCCAATACATAAGACTAGGCAGCCCTAAAAATAATGAATTTTTGGACATACACGTTCTGTTCTGTGCATAGATAGGGTATGGCTGAGTACTAGAAAGGAAATGGAAATGGCATAGATATATATTAAATGACATGAGGAACATGGGTTCTTAGGTGAGGAAATATGAATGTCAGCTTAAAATAGAGTTGTATTGAGATATTTGGGGATTTTATCGTAGCATGAAGAAGAAATTGAACACAAAGAGAAGTAAAAAGAAAATGGGAAACCTGCAACTCATGCAATTAGATTTATTAAATTATTGTCAATTTAGTTTAGTCTTTGTCCAAATAAGACAGTGCAACAAACACACACAAAACTAGTAACCACAAAACAAATTAATTCAACAAATATTTATTGAGTGTGTACTATATGCCAAGCAGTGTTCTAGATGCTTAGACTACATCAGTGAACAAAACAGAGGCTGCTGCCCCTCTGAAGCTTACATTCTGGTATGTGTGGGGGTGGGGGGGGTGCAGACTTAAGCAAAATAAAATAAATAAGCTATCTAGTGTGTTGTAAAATAAAGTACAAGGGAAAGAGGATTGGGATTCCTGGGATATGGTTGGGGGAATTTTCAGTATAAAATTAGGAGGTCAAGGCAAGCCTCACTGGGAAAGTAAAATTTAAGCAAAAACTTAAAGGAGGTGGGAGACTTAGCTGAGCAGATATCTGGGAGAAGAACATTCCAGGCAAAGAGCAATGGTCATAGGGCAGGGGTGTATCTGGCATTGTAAAGAAAGAGCAGGGAGGCCAATGGTGGTGGTAGTGGTAGGGTTAGATTATGAAAGACTTTGTGGGCTATACGGACTTCAGCATTATTCTGAGTGAAATGGGGAAGCCAGTGAATAGTTTTGAGCTGAGGAGTAACATGAACTGACAGATTTTAAGAGGATCACTCTGACTGCTGTGGTAAGAAAATACTGCATGGGGGCAAGAGTAGATGCAGGGAGTTGGGAGGCTATTAAAGTCATTCGGTGAGAGATGACTGAGGTCTTGATCAAGGTGGTGGCAGTAGAGGTAGGGAGAAGGGGTCAGATTCTAGACATATTTTGAAGTTATGAGAGAAACAGAGGCACCAAGGATGACTCCAAGGTTTGGGAGTTGCACAATCAGAAAGCTAGAGTGAGGCAATGGACCATAGTTACTAAAAATGCCTGACTCCAAATGCAACACTGCTGTGGATCAAAAAGTTGCATTTGCTATAATATAATTTGGAATCTCTTTAATACTCTCTGCCTTCCCTAAACATTTGCCTCATTTATCAAGAACCATTTTCACAACTGCAGTATTTAATTTTGAAGAAACTATTAACTAGATAGGCTGTTGCTGCAGATAAATTCATTTTACTCTTCTAGCAGTAGAAAAGAAAACAGTTTTCTCTAGCTTCACATGTGCAATCCTTTTAGGCAATTGCTAAAATTGAAGTAGGTTGACTTTTCAGTTGTTTATTTAAAAATAATATTAGACATGAAGAGGTTTAGAAAATGTTGAACTATTTTGCGTGGGTTGGGAAGTAGCAGAGCCAGGATTCAAACCTGAGCCTGTCTAAATCTAGGGCTTTTAAAAACTGCACACACTCTCTCCACTTCACTGCTAAATAAAAAGGAAAATGGCATTTTAGCACTTTCTTGTTCCTGAGAATTACTGAAGCTTCAGATTTGCCTCTGTCTTAGTTCATTTCAGCTGCAACAACAAAATATGATAGACTGGGTGGCTTACAAAACAACATGTATTTCTCACGGTTCTGGAGTCTGGGAAGTCACACAGTTCGGTGTCTGGTGAGAATCCTGGTTCACAGACTACCATCTTCTCACTGTAATCTGACATGGCAGAAAGGGCAAGGGAGCTCTGAGGGGTCTTTTATAAGGGTACTTAATCCCATTCCTTAGGGTTCTACTCTCATGACCTAATCACGTGTCAAATTTCTCACCTCCTAAAACCATCACATTGGGCATTAGAGGTCAAATAGATGAATTAGGGGGGACACAGACATCAGCCCATAGCAGCCTCTTTTGTTAGCAATCAGTGTAGTTTTAAATGTGGCCATATTTTAATGGAGTTTCATTGGTCACATTCTGAGCCTGAGTTTCCCCATCTTTAAGCTGAGAGAAGGGATCTAGATCAGTGATTTTCAAGTCTTTAAAAGTTCCAGCTCTCTCAAGGCAGGACATATCCTATAACTAACAGGGATTCATTGTAGTAGACGTTCTCAATGAGGTGGAAGTGGAAGAGGGCCTGGGACTTTGACAGAGTCTGGCCCCGAAGATTCTAATTTTACTTCCACTCATTCTGTTAAATCAGTGGTTTTCAAACTGTGTTCTGGAGGAACACTGGATGGAAATGCCTGGGCTTTTCCAGTGCTTCTCTGCCTGTCAGTATCCACCCATCTTCAACCAGAGAAGGTCCACTTTGATTGATAGAGTTGAGTTCCATATAAGATTTCACTAAAATAAAAGAAAACCACAACTGTTCTACTTAGAATGGTCTGAAAACTACTGTTCTAATTCAGTGCTTCTCATACTTTAATGTGTGGATGAATCATCTGTGCAATCTTTAAAAATGCAGATTCTTAATCAGTGGGTCTGGGGTGGGGCCTGAGAGTCTGAATTTCTAATAAACTCCCTGGTGATGCCAGTGCTGCTGAGTGAGCTCAGCTCACACTTTGAGTAGCAAGGCCTAGAATGAGCTCTAAGATTGTTTAAACTTTAATAGTTTTTCTACTCAACCCAAAAGACTGCTTATGAAAGGTCTTCCCCACAGTGATCTATCTGTCTCATTCTCTCAGTGCCTCTTCTCTCTCTCCCTCTTTTGAAAGGTAAATGTTTAACCTTCTGGACACGCATTTAAAAATCTGTTTGTACAGTGAACATTGTGCCTCAGCCAGTTCATCTCAGCAAGAGCTAACTATGGAGGGTCAGGGAAATTTGCCACAAGCGAGTTATTTATAGGTAGTTTCTGTGACATGCTCTCCTAAATTTAGCATCTTAATGAACTTCTCCAGATTAAGGAGTAACTGTCTTGCACTCTCCCACCCTTTGTGTAAAAAATTTAGCCCATACTTAGACTGATTATCTTCTTTCCTGTGTTAGAACATTCAAACAGTTCTTTTCTCAAAATACTTCCTAGGCTGCCTTTGCTCCACATTATCCTTTTTCCGCAGGGGGGCGGGGAATGGTTATCCCCTCTCAGAACTTTGTTACCAGAGCTGACCCTCCGCCCTGCCCTTCGCAAGCCTCTACACAGCCCTATGACTCCACATCCAACTGTCTGATGCAGGGATCAGCAAACTTTTTCTTGAAAGGTCTAGATAGTACATGTTTTGGGATTTGTGGTCCATAGGTTCTCAGCTGCAACTACTCAACTCTGTCCTTGTAAATGCCAAAGCAGCCATAGACAATATGTAAATGAATGTGTTTGGCTGTGTTCTGTTATAACTTTATTTATAAAAGCGGAAGTCAGGCCAGATTCCCCCCACACCACTCTGCCCCCAGGCTGTAGTTTGCTGACCCCTGATCTACATGCTTGTTGAAATAATACCAGTCAGATTACAACCCCTGGAAATTTGGAATTTCGACCCTGAGGCTGAGTTAAGTAATAACTGTGGGTTGCTAAGCAGGAAAGTTGGGCAAACTGGGTGGGAGCCAGTGGTGGATAGCTGGGATCACTATTTGGGACGGTCATAGGCCACATGCAAGCAAAAAACAAGCAGAAAAGCCAATCTGCAGAGAGAATGAAGCAGGCATATGAAGAAACACCATCACTAGAGACCATAAGATGAGAGAGAGAAGGGGGGGAAGGGGAGTTCTTGTAAAGTTGGCTGTGCTTCCCACAGTTGTGTCTCACGTAATCCCTGCCTATTTTTACATTCATTCCTCCTTCCCTTTAGCCAACAGGCATGAATTCTGTTTCTTGCAACTAGATAAACCCGAACTCGATCAACCTTTTATACTCTAGGCATTCCAAATAACTGGCAATTCTCGGACTTCAACAGTCACCTCTCACACAACCAGGCTTTGCTAGGTGCAGTGCCACTGCCCACCCCCACACTGCCACTTCTATTCTATAGTCTTTTCTTTTGTCATATTTCGCTCAGGCATCATCTGTGGCTGAGTTAGGACTCAGTTCCCACTGCTCCTTATGTAAAGCTCTATCACTGCACTTACAATACCACATTATATTTTCTGATTTGCTGGTCTATAATTTTTATTTTTTTGGCCATCCTCACAAAATGTATTTACTCATTTTTTTTCTTATTAGTCATCCATTTTATACACATCAGTGTATACATGTCAATCCCAATCGCACAATTCATCACACCACCACCTCCACCCCTCCACCACTTTCCCCCCTTGGTGTCCATACGTTTGTTCTCTACTTCTGTGTCTCAATTTCTGCTCTGCAAACCGGTTCATCTGTACCATTTTCTAGGTTCCACATATATGCATTAATATACGATATTTGTTTTTCTCTTTCTGACTTACTTCACTCTGTATGACAGTCTCTACATCAATCCACATCTCTACATATGACCCAATTTCGTTCCTTTGTATGGCCGAGTAATATTCCATTGTATATATGTACCACAACTTCTTTATCCATTCTTCTGTTGATGGGCATTTAGGTTGTTTCCATGACCTGGCTATTGTAAATAGTGCTGCAATGAACATTGTGGTACATGACTCTTTTTGAATTATGGTTTTCTCAGGGTATATGCCCAGTAGTGGAATTGCTGGGTCATATGGTAATTCTATTTTTAGTTTTTTAGGAAACCTCCATACTGTTCTCCATAGTGGCTGTATCAATTTACATAACCACCAACAGTGCAAGAGGGTTCCCTTTTCTCCACACCCTCTCCAGCATTTGTTGTTTGTAGATGTTCTGATGATGCCCATTCTAAGTGGTGTGAGGTGATACCTCACTGTAGTTTTGATTTGCATTTCTCTAATAATTAGTGATATTGAGCAGCTTTTCATGTGCTTCTTGGCCATCTGTATGTCCTCTTTGGAGAAATGTCTATTTAGGTCTTCTGCCCATTTTTTGATTGGGTTGTTTGTTTTTTAAATATTGAGCTGCATGAGCTGTTTACATATTTTGGAGATTAATCCTTTGTCCGTTGATTCATTTGCAAATATTTTCTCCCATTCTGAGGGTTGTCTTTTCGTCCTATTTGTAGTTTACTTTGCTTTGCAAAAGATTTTAAGTTTCATTAGGTCCCATTTGTTTATTTTTGTTTTTATTTCCATTACTCTAGGAGCTGGATCAAAAAAGATCTTGCTGTGATTTATGTCAAAGAGTGTTCTGCCTATGTTTTCCTCTAAGAGTTTTACGGTATCTGGTCTTACATTTAGGTCTCTAATCCATTTTGAGTTTATTGTTGTGTATAGTGTTAGGGAGTGTTCTAATTTCATTCTTTTACATTTGCTGTCCAGTTTTCCCAGCACCACTTGTTGAAGAAACTGTCTTTCCTCCATTGTATATCCTTGCCTCCTTTGTCATAGATTAGTTGACCATATGTGTGTGGGTTTATTTCTGGGCTTTCTATCCTGTTCCATTGATCTATATTTCTGTTTTTGTGTCAGTACCATATTGTCTTGATTACTGCAGCTTTGTAGTATAGTCTGAAGTCAGGGAGCCTGATTCCTCCAGCTCCATTTTTTTCCCTCAAGACTGCTTTGGCTATTCGGGGTCTTTTGTGTTTCCATACAAATTTTAAAATTTTTTGTTCTAGTTCTGTAAAAAATGCCATTGGTAATTTGATAGGGATTGCATTGAATCTGTAGATTGCTTTGGGTAGTATAGTCATTTTCACAATATTGATTCTTCCACTCCAAGAACATGGTATATCTCTCCATCTGTTGGTATCATCTTTAATTTCTTTCATCAGTGTCTTATAGTTTTCTGCATACAGGTCTTTTGTCTCCCAGGTAGGTTTATTCCTAGGTATTTTATTCTTTTTGTTGCAATGGTAAATGGGAGTGTTTCCTTAATTTCTCTTTCAGATTTTTCATCATTAGTATATAGGAAGGGAAGAGATTTCTGTGCATTAATTTTGTATCCTGCTACTTTACCAAATTCATTGATTAGCTCTAGTAGTTTTCTGGTGGCATCTTTAGCATTCTCTATGTATAGTGTCATGTCATCTGCAAACAGTGACAGTTTTACTTCTTCTTTTCCAATTTGTACTCCTTTTATTTCTTTTTCTTCTCTGGTTGCCGTGGCTAGGACTTCCAAAACTATGTTGAATAATAGTGGCGAGAGTGGACATCCTTGTCTTGTTCCTGATCTCAGAGGAAATGCTTTCAGTTTTTCCCCATTGAGAATGATGTTTGCTGTGGGCTTGTTGTATATGGCCTTTATTATGTTGAAGTAGTTTCCCTCTATGCCCACTTTCTGGAGAGTTTTTATCATAAGTGGGTATTGAATTTTGTTAAAAGATTTTTCTGCATCTATGGAGATGATCATACGGTTTTTATTCTTCAGTTTGTTAATATGGTGTATCACATTGATTGATTTGCGTATATTGAAGAATCCTTGCATCCCTGGGATAAATCCCACTTGATCATGGTGTATGATCCTTTTAATGTGTTGTTGGATTCTGTTTGCTAGTATTTTGTTGAGGATTTTTGCATCTATAGTCATCAGTGATATTGGTCTGTAATTTTCTTTTTTTGTAGTATCTTTGTCTGGTTTGGGTATCAGGGTGATGGTGGCCTCATAGAATGAGTTTGGGAGTGTCCTTCCTCTGCAAGTTTTTGGAAGAGTTTGAGAAGGATGGGTGTTAGCTCTTCTCTAAATGTTTGATAGAATTCACCTGTGAAGCCATCTGGTCCTGGACTTTTGTTTGTTGGAAGATTTTAAATCACAGTTTCAATTTCATTACTTGTGATTGGTCTGTTCATATTTTCTATTTCTTCCTGGTTCAGTCTTGGAAGGTTACACCTTTCTAAGAATTTGTCCATTTCTTCCAGGTTGTCCATTTTATTGGCGTAGAGTTGCTTGTAGTAGTCTCTTAGTATGCTTTGTATTTCTGCGGTGTCTGTTGTAACTTCTCCTTTTTCATTTATAATTTTATTGATTTGAGTTCTCTCCCTCTTTTTCTTGATGAGTCTGGCTAATGGTTTATCAATTTTGTTTATCTTCTCAATGAACCAGCTTTTAGTTTTATTGATCTTTGCTATTGTTTTCTTTATTTCTATTTCATTTATTTCTGCTCTAATATTTATGATTTCTTTCCTTCTGCTAACTTTGGATTTTGTTTGTTCTTTTAGGTGTAAGGTTATATTGTTTATTTGAGATTTTTCTTGTTTCTTGAGGCAGGCTTGTATAGCTATAAACTTCCCTCTTAGAACTGCTTTACTGCATCCCATAGGTTTTGGATCATCGTGTTTTCATTGTCATTTGTCTCTAGGTATTGTTTGATTTCCTCTTTGATTTCTTCAGTGATCTCTTGGTTATTTAGTAACGTATTGTTTAGCCTCCATGTGTTTGTGTTTTTAACGTTTTTTTCCCTGTAATTAATTTCTAATCTCATAGCGTTGTGGTCAGAAGAGATGCTTGATATGATTTCAATTTTCTTAAATTTACTGAGGCTTGACTTGTGACCCAAGATGTGATCTTTCCTGGAGAATGTTCCATGCTCACTTGAGAAGAAAGTGTAATCTGCTGTTTTTGGATGGAATGTCCTATAAATATCAATTAAATCTATCTGGTCTATTGTGTCATTTAAAGCTTGTGTTTCCTTATTAATTTTCTGTTTGGATGATCTGTCCATTGGTGTAAGTGAGGTGTTAAATTCCCCCACTATGACTGTGTTACTGTCGATTTCCTCTTTTAGAGCTGTTAGCAGTTGCCTTATGTATTGAGGTGCTCCTATGTTGGGTGCATATATATTTAGAATTGTTATATCTTCTCCTTGGATTGATCCCTTGATCATTATGCAGTGTCCTTCCTTGTCTCTTGTAACATTCTTTATATTAAAGTCTATTTTATCTGATATGAGTATTGCTACTCCAGTTTTCTTCTGATTTCCATTTGCATGGAATATCTTTTTCCATCCCCTCACTTTCAGTCTGTATGTGTCCCTAGGTCTGAAGTGGGTCTCTTGTAGACAGCATATATATGGGTCTTGTTTTTGTATGCATTCAGCATGCCTGTGTCTTTTGGTTGGCACATTTAATCCATTCACGTTTAAGGTAATTATTGATATGTATGTTCCTATTACCATTTTCTTAATTGTTTTGAGTTTGTTTTTGTAGGTTCTTTTCTTCTTTTGTGTTTCCCACTTAGAGAAGTTCCTTTAGCATTTGTTGTAGAGCTGGTTTGGTGGTGCTGAATTCTCTTAGCTTTTGCTTGTCTGTAAAGCTTTTGATTTCTCCATCGAATCTGAATGAGATCCTTGCTGGGTAGAGTAATCTTGGTTGTAGGTTCTTCCGTTTCATCACTTTAAGTATATCATGCCACTCCCTTCTGGCTTGTAGAGTTTCTGCTGAGAAATCAGCTGTTAACCTTATGGGAGTTCCCTTCTATGTTATTTGTCGTTTTTCCCTTGCTGCTTTCAATAATTTTTCTTTGTCTTTAATTTTCGCCAATTTGATTACTATGTGTCTCGGCATGTTTCTCCTTGGGTTTATCCTGTATGGGACTCTCTGCACTTCCTGGACTTGGGTGGCTACTTCCTTTCCCACGTTAGGGAAGTTTTTGACTATAATCTCTTCAAATAATTTCTCTTGTCCTTTCTCTCTCTCTTCTCCTTCTGGGACCCCTATAATGCAAATGTTGTTGCGTTTAATGTTGTCCCAGAGGTCTCTTAGGCTGTCTTCATTTCTTTTCATTCTTTTTTCTTTATTCTGTTCCGCAGCAGTGAATTCCACCACTCTGTCTTCCAGGTCACTTATCCGTTCTTCTGCCTCAGTTATTCTGCTATTGATTCCTTCTAGTGTAGTTTTCATTTCAGTTATTGTATTGTTCATCTCTGTTTATTTGTTCTTTAATTCTTCTAGGTCTTTGTTAAACATTTCTTGCATCTTCTCGATCTTTGCCTCCATTCTTTTTCCGAGGTCCTGGATCATCTTCACTATCATTATTGTGAATTCTTTTTCTGGAAGATTGCCTATCTCCATTTCATTTAGTTGTTTTTCTGGGGTTTTATCTTGTTCCTTCATCTGGTACCTAGCCCTCTGCCTTTTCATCTTGTCTATCTTTCTGTGAACGTGGTTTTTGTTCCACAGCCTGCTGGATTGTAGTTCTTCTTGCTTCTGCTGTCTGCCCTCTCTGGTCTGTAATTTTAACTATAGCTTTCATCTCTCTGCTAAGTACAGTGCCTGGCACATAGTAGGAACTGAATATGCTTACTTAATGAATGAGGTAAAGGTACACATTGGTAAACAGATCTGTAAAATACAGATATGTTCCAAACAGGTGATATGTTCCCAAAGGGATACTTGGATGTCTCTCCCAGCTTCATGAGCCCAAACAGAAATGAAATAAGTGATGAATTTTTTCATATGTAAAGGATTATAGAAATGGACTCAATATGCCGTTATACTCAACTTCGCTAAAAGTGTTGTTCAAACCTATATTCTTACTGAAATTTTTGTCTGCCTATTTTATCAGTAACTGAATATGTTAACATCTCCCACTAAAATTGTCAATTTTTATTCTTCCTTGTCATTCTGTAATTTTTGCTTTATGTACCATGAGGTTATGTTATTAGAATGATACAAATTTAGAATTTAAAAAATCTTCCTGGCCAATTAAATCTTTACCATTATGAAGAGTCTCCCTTTATCTCTAGCACTACTTTTTGTTTTAGAGTCTACTTAATCTATTCCAGCTTTCTTTTGGTAGTATTGCATGGTTTAGTTTTTTCCAACCCTTTTCTTTTGAACTTTTTGCATTTTTATAGTTTAGATATATCCCTTGTAAACAGCATGTAGTTGGATTTTGAATTTTTGTCCAGTCTAACAGTCTGTGCTAGCTGGTTACATGGACCAGTGGCCCCAGGTTCATCATACCTCCAAATATTTATGTCCTTAAATAGTTTCCTCCCCTTGACTCTGGGATGGACCTGTAATTTGCTATCCAGTAGAATGTGGCAGCAGTGACAATGTGCTAGTTCCAAGCCTAACCCTTTTGGAAGCCCTGAGTTTGTATATAAGAGGTCTGCCTATCTCCCTGGAGAGACTACATGCAGAGGCACATGGAAAGGAAGAAGTCATGAAACTATTTGTACAAAAATCAAAGAATCCAATCAACAGTGAGAACCAATGCCCTACACATATGATCTCAGTCAAGCTGGTCCAGCTAACACTCACCACTGGAGCCATGCTAACTGAGGTGCCAGACATGAGAGTAAAGCTATCAGGGATGCTTTAGCCCCAGCAGAAAATCACCCAGAGATGAGATAAGTCATTCCCTTTGTGTCCTATCCAAGTTCCTGACCCATAGAATCATGAAATATTGGTAAAATGGTGGTAAAGTTACTAAATTTGGGGGTAGTTTGTTGCACAGCAATAGGTAACCAAGGGAGACCTTCAAGATGGTGGAGGAGTAATACGTGGAGATCACCTTCCTCCCCACAAATACATCAGAAAAACATCTACATGTGGAACAACTCCTACAAAACACCTACTGAATGCTGGCAGAAGACCTGAGACTTCCCAAAAGGCAAGAAACTCCCCACGTACTTGGGTAGGGCAAAAGAAAAAACAGAGACAAAAGAATAGGGACGGGACCCGCACATCTGGGAGGGAGCTGTGAAGGAGGAAAACTTTCCACACACTAGGAAGCCCCTTCACTGGCGGAGATGAGGGGTGGTGGCGGGGAAGCTTTGGAGCCACGGAGGAGAGCACAGCAATAGAGGTGCAGAGGGCAAAGCAGTGAGATACCTGCACAGAGGATTGGTGCCAACCAGCACTCACCAGCCTGAGAGGTTTGTCTGCTTACCCGCCAGGACGGGTGGTGGCTGGGAGCTGAGGCTCCGGCTTCAGAGGTCAGATCCCAGGGAGAGGACTGGGGTTGGCTGCGTCAACACAGCCTGAGGGGGGCTGGTGCACCACAGCTAGCGGGGAGGGAGTCCGGGAAAAAGTCTGGACCTGCCTACGAGGCAAGAGACCATTGTTTCGGGGTGCACAAGGAGAGGGGATTCAGAGCACCACCTAAATGAGCTCTAGAGATGGGCACGAGCAACAGCTATCAGCACAGACCCCAGAGACGGGAATGAAACGCTAAGGCTGCTGCTGCAGCCACCAAGAAGCCTGTGTGCTAGAACAGGTCACTCTCCACACCTCCCCTCCCAGGAGCCTGTGCAGCCCACCACTGCCAGGGTCCTGTTATCCAGGGACAACTTCCCCGGGAGAACACACGGCGCGCCTCAGGCTGTTGCAATGTCATGTCTGCCTCTGCCACCATAGGCTCACCCCGCATTCCGTATCCCTCCCTCTCCCCAGACTGAGTGAGCCAGAGCCCCCTAATCAGCTGCTCCTTTAACCCTGTCCTGTCTGAGCGAAGAACAGATGCCCTCAAAAGACCTACACGCAGAGGAGGGGCCAAATCCAAAGCTGAACCCCAGGAGCTGTGCGAACAAAGAAGAGAAAGGGAAATGTCTCCCAGCAGCCTCAGGAGCAGCAGATTAAATCCCCACAATCAACTTGATGTAACCTGCATCTCTGGAATACCTGAATAGACAATGAATCATCCCAAAATTGAGGTGGTGGACTTTGGGAGCAGCTGTAGACATGGGGTTTGCTTTCTGCAACTAATTTGTTTTTGGTTTTATGTTTATCTTACTTTAGTATTTAGAGTTTACTATCATTGGTAGATTTGTTTATTCATTTGGTCGCTCTCTTTTTTTCTTTATGTATAGATATATGTATATTTTCCTTTTTCTCTTTTTGTGAGTGTGTATGTGTATGCTTCTTTGTGTGATTTTGTCCGTATAGCTTTGCTTTTACCATTTCTCCTAGGGTTCTGTCTGTCCGTTTTTTTGTTTTTTTGTTTGTTTGTTTCAGTATAGTTCTTAGTGCTGTTTATCATTGGTGGATTCCTTTTTTGGTTTGGCTGCTCTCTTCTTTTTTTCTTTCTTTGTTTTCTTTTTATTACTTTTTAATTTTTTTTTATTTTTAAATATTTTTTTAAATAACTTTAATTTATTTTATTTTTTTCTTTCTCTCTTTCTTTTTTTCTCCCTTTTCTTCTGAGCCATGTGGCTGACAGGGTCTTGGTGCACCATCTGGGTGTCAGGCCTGTGCCTCTGAGGTGGGAGAGCCGAGTTCAGGACACTGGTCCACCAAAGACCATCGGGCCCCACCAGTTCAGGTCACTAGTCCACCAAAGACCTCAAATGGCAAAAGCTCTCCCAGGGATCTCCACCTCAATGCTAAGACCCAGCTCCACTCAACGACCAGCAAGCTACTGTGCTGGACACCCTATACCAAACAACTAGCAAGACAGGAACACAACCCCACCCATTAGCAGACAGGCTGCCTAAAATCATAATAAGGTCACAGACGCCCCAAAACACACCACCAGACGCAGTCTTGCCCACCAGAAAGAAAATACCCAGCCTCATCCCCCAGAACACAGGCACCAGTCCCCTCCACCAGGAAGCCTACACAACCCACTGAACCAACCTTAGCCACTGGGGCAGAGAGAAAAAACAACGGGAACAATGAACCTGCAGCCTGCGAAAAGGAGACCCCAAACACAGTAAGTTAAGCAAAATGAAAAGACAGAGAAGCACACAGCAGATGAAGGACCAAGGTAAAAACCCACCAGACCAAACAAGTGAAGAAAAAATAGGCAGTCTACCTGAAAAAGAATTCAGAGTAATGATAGTAAAGATGATCCAAAATCTTAGAAACAGAATGAAGAAAATACAGGAAACGTTTAACAAGGAACTAGAAGAACTAAGGAGCAAATAAACAATGATGAACAACACAATAAATGAAATTAAAAATTCTTTAGAAGGAATCAATAGCAGAATAACTGAGGCAGAAGAATGGCTGAGTGGCCTGGAAGATAAAATAGTGGAAATAACTACTGCAGAGCAGAATAAAGAAAAAAGAATGAAAAGAATTGAGGACAGTCTCAGAGACCTCTGGGACAACATTAAACGCACCAACATTCGAATTATAGGGGTCCCAGAAGAAGAAGAGAAAAAGAAAGAGACTGAGAAAATATTTGAAGAGATTATAGTTGAAACCTTCCCTAATATGGAAAAGGAAATAGTCAATCAGGTCCAGGAAGTGCAGAGAGTCCCATACAGGATAAATCCAAGGAGAAACACACCAAGACACATATTAATGAAACTATCAAAAATTAAATACAAAGAAAAAATATCAAAAGCAGCAAGGGAAAAACAACAAATAACATACAAGGGAATCCCCATAAGGTTAACAGCTGATTTTTCAGCAGAAAGTCTGCAAGCCAGAAGGGGGTGGCAGGACATATTTAAAGTGATGAAAGGGAAAAACCTACAGCCAAGATTACTCTACTCAGCAAGGATCTCATTCAGATTCGATGGAGAAATTAAAACCTTTAGAGAAAAGCAAAAGCTAAGAGAATTCAGCACCACCAAACCAGCTTTACAACAAATGCTAAAGGAACTTCTCTAGGCAGGAAACACAAAAGAAGGAAAAGACTTACAATAACAAACCCAAAACAATTAAGAAAATGGTTATACGAATATACACATCAATAATTACCTTAAATGTAAATGGATTAAATGTTCCAACCAAAAGACATAGACTGGCTGAATGGATACAAAAACAAGAACCGGATATATGCTGTCTACAAGAGACCCACTTCAGACCTAGGGACACATACAGACTGAAAGTGAGGGGATGGAAAAAGATATTCCATGCAAATGGAAATCAAAAGAAAGCTGGAGTAGCAATTCTCATATCAGACAAAATAGACTTTAAAATAAAGACTATTATAAGAGACAAAGAAGGACACTACATAATGATCAAGGGATCAATCCAAGAAGAAGATATAACAATTATAAATATTTATGCACCCAACATAGGAGCACCTCAATACATAAGGCAAATGCTAACAGCCATAAAAGGGGAAATCGACAATAACACAATCATAGTAGTGGACTATAACACCCCACTTTCACCAATGGACAGATCATCCAAAATGAAAATAAATAAGGAAACACAAGCTTTAAATGATACATTAAACAAGATGGAATTAATTGATATTTATAGGACATTCCATCCAAAAACAACAGGATACACTTTCTTTTCAAGTGTTCATGGAACATTTTCCAGGATAGATCATATCTTGGGTCACAAATCAAGCTATGGTAAATTTAAGAAAATTGAAATTGTATCAAGTATCTTTTCTGACCACAACGCTATGAGACTAGATATCAATTACAGGAAAAAATCTGTAAAAAATACAAACACATGGAGGCTAAACAATACATTACTAAATAACCAAGAGATCACTGAAGAAATCAAAGAGGAAATCAAAAAATACCTAGAAACAAATGACAATGAAAACACGATGACCCAAAACCTATGGGATGCAGCAAAAGCAGTTCCAAGAGGGAAGTTTATAGCAATACAATCCTACCTCAAGAAACAAGAAACATCTCAAATAAACAACCTAACCTTACACTTAAAGTAATCAGAGAAAGAAGAACAAAAAACCCCCAAAGTTAGAGGAAGGAAGGAAATCATAAAGATCAAATCAGAAATAAAGGAAAAAGAATTGAAGGAAACAATAGCAAAGATCAGTAAAACTAAAAGCTGGTTCTTTGAGAAGATAAACAAAATTGATAAACCATTAGCCAGACTCATCAAGAAAAAAAGGGAGAAGACTCTAATCAATAGAATTAGAAATGAAAAAGGAGAAGTAACAACTGACACTGCAGAAATACAAAGGATCATGAGAGATTACTACAAGCAACTATATGCCAATAAAATAGACAACCTGGAAGAAATGGCCAAATTCTTAGAAAAGCACAAGCTTCCAAGACTGAACCAGGAAGAAATAGAAAATATAAACAGACCAATCACAAGCACTGAAATTGAGACTGTGATTAAAAATCTTCCAACAAACAAAAGCCCAGGACCAGATGGCTTCACAGGTGAATTCTATCAAACATTTACAGAAGAGCTAACTCCTATCCTTCTCAAACTCTTCGAACATATAGCAGAGGGAGGAACACTCCCAAACTCAGTCTACGAGTCCACCATCACCCTGATACCAAAACCAGACAAAGCTGTCACAAAGAAAACTACAGGCCAATATCACTGATGAACATGGATGCAAAAATCCTCAACAAAATACTAGCAAATAGAATCCAACAGCACATTAAAAGGATCATATACCATGATCAAGTGGGGTTTATCCTAGGAATGCAAGGATTCTTCAATATACGCAAATCAATCAGTGTGATAAACCTTATTAACAAACTGAAGGAGAAAAACCATATGATCATCTCAATAGATGCAGAAAAAGCTTTTGACAAAATTCAACACCCATTTATGATAAAAACCCTTCAGAAAGTAGGCACAGAGGGAACTTACCTCAAAATAATAAAGCCCGTATATGACAAACCCACAGCCAACATCATTCTCAATGGTGAAAAACTGAAAGCATTTCCTCTAAGATCAGGAACAAGACAAGTTTGTCCACTCTCACCACTATTATTCAACAGTTTTGGAAGTTTTAGCCACAGCAATCAGAGAAGAAAAAGAAATAAAAGGAATGCAAATCGGAAAAGAAGAAGAAAGCTGTCACTGTTTGCAGATGACATGATACTGTACATAGAGATTCCTAAAGATGCCACCAGAAAACTACTAGAGCTAATCAATGAATTTGGTAAAGTAGCAGGATACAAAATTAATGCACAGAAATCTCTTCCCTTCCTATATACTAATGATGAAAAATCTGAAAGAGAAATTAGGGAAACACTCCCATTTACCATTGCAACAAAAAGAATAAAATACCTAGGAATAAACCTACCTAAGGAGACATGCAGAAAACTATAAGACACTGATGAAAGAAATTAAAGATGATACCAACAGATGGAGAGATATACCATGTTCTTGGAGTGGAAGAATCAACTTTGTGAAAATGACTATACTACTCAAAGCAATCTACAGATTCAATGCAATCCCTATCAAACTACCAATGGCATTTTTCACAGGAGTAGAACAAAAAATTTCACAATTTGTATGGGAACACAAAAGACCCCAAAGAGCCAAAGCAATCTTGAGAAAGAAAAATGTAGCTGGAGGAAACAGGCTCCCTGACTTCAGACTATACTACAAAGCTACAGTAATCAAGACAGTATGGTATTGGCACAAAAACAGAAGTATAGATCAATGGAACAGGAAAGAAAGCCCAGAGATAAACCCAAACACATATGGTCACCTTATTTTTGATAAAGAGGCAAGAATATACAATGGAGAAAAGACAGCCTCTTCAATAAGTTGTGCTGGGAAAACTGGACACCTACATGTAAAAGAATGAAATTAGAACACTCCCTAACACCATACACAAAAATAAACTCAAAATGGATTAAAGACCTAAATGTAAGGCCAGACACTATAAAACTCTTAGAGGAAAACATAGGTAGAACACTCTATGACATAAATCACAGCAAGATCCTTTTTGACCCACCTCCTAGAGAAATGGAAATAAAACAAAAATAAACAAATGGGACCTAATGAAACTTCAAAGCTTTTGCACAGCAAAGGAAACCATAAACAAGGTAAAAGACAACCCTCAGAATGGGAGAAAATATTTGCAAATGAAGCAACTGACAAAGGATTAATCTCCAAAATTTACAAGCAGCTCATGCAGCTCAATATCAAAAAGACAAACAACCCAATCCAAAAATGGGCAGAAGACCTAAATAGACATTTCTCCAAGAAGATATACAGATTGCCAACAAACACATGAAAGGATGCTCAACATCACTAATCATTAGAGAAACGCAAATCAAAACTACAATGAGGTATCACCTCACACCGGTCAGAATGGCCATCCTCAAAAACTCTACAAACAATTAATGCTGATGAGGGTGTGGAGAAAAGGGAACCCTCTTGCACTGTTGGTGGGAATGTAAATTGATACAGCCACTATGGAGAAGAGTATGGAGGTTCCTTAAAAACCTAAAAATAGAACTACCATATGACCCAACAATCCCACTACTGCGCATATACCGTGAGAAAACCATAATTCAAAAAGACACATGCACCCCAATGTTCATTGCAGCACTATTTACAATAGCCAGGACATGGAAGCAACCTAAGTGTCCATCGACAGATGAATGAATAAAGAAGATGTGGCACATATATACAATGGAATATTACTCAGCCATAAAAAGAAATGAAATTGAGTTATTTGTAGTGAGGTCGATGGATAGAGTCTGTCCTGCAGAGTGAAGTAAGTCAGAAAGAGAAAAACAAATACCATATGCTAACACATATATATGGAGTCTAAAAAAAAAATGGTTCTGAAGAACCTAGGGGCAGGACAGGAATAAAGATGCAGACATAGAGAGTGGACTTGAGGACACGGGGTGGGGGAAGGGTAAGCTGGGACGAAGTGAGAGAATGGCATGGACATATATACACTACCAAATGTAAAATAGCTAGCTAGCGGGAAGCAGCCACATAGCACAGGGAGATCAGCTCGCTGCTTTGTGACCACCTAGAGGGGTGGGATAGGGAGGGAGGGAGACGCAAGAGGGAGGAGACATGTGTATATATGTATATGTATAGCTGATTCACTTTGTTATAAAGCAGAAACTAACACACCATTGTAAAGCAATTATACTCCAATAAAGATGTTAAAAAAAAAATAGGTAACCAAAAAAATCTTTTTCATTAAATTAGGATCTGTTTTCACTTAATGTAATTAGCGATATATTTGGATTTAAATCTACCATCGTATTAAGTACTTCCTATTTGTCTTGCCTGTTATATAGTTTTGTCCTATCTTACACTTAGATTGGTTACCTTTTACTACTCCATTACTTCTCTCCTTTTAGATTGCAAATTGTATGATGCGATGGTTAATTTTATATGTCATTTGGCTGTGCTACAGTGCCCAAATATTTAGTCAAACATTATTCTAGATGTTTCTGTGAAAATGTTTATTGGATGAGATCAACATTAAAATTAGTGCACTTTGAGTAAAGCAGATTACCCTCCATTACATGGGTGAGTTTCATCCATTCAGTTGAAGGCCTTAATAAAACAAAGACTGATCTCCCCTGAGCAAGAAGGAATTCTGCCAGCCGACTGATTTTGGACTCAAACTGCAATTCTTCCTTGGGCTTCCAGCTTGTCAGACTACCCTGTAGATTTTGGACTTCCAAGCCCCTCCATAATCACTTCAGCCAATTCCTTAAAATAAGTGTCTCTCTCTCTCTCTCTCTCTCGCTCTTGCTCTCACTCTACAAACACACAGACACACACGTATACACACACGCTGTTAGCGCTTTATCTCTGGAGAGCCTTGACTAATACACATAGTCTTATATCATTCCTTCAGTGATTTTTGTAGAGATTACAAAATGTATTCTTGACTTAGAGTCTATTATTAATTGTAACTTTTTCCATTCTCCTAGACAATGCAGATTTCAGAACACTTGATTCCTTTTCCCCTCTCCTGACATATATACAGTTGTTGTGTATTTTTAAATACAGAAGACATTACTACTATTTACTTAAATATTTAATATCAATATTCATGTAGAATTATCCACATATTTATTATTTTGATTGATCTTTATTTCCTGTCTTTTTTAAAAAATAAATTTATTTATTTATTTATGGCTGCGTTGGGTCTTCGTTGCTGCGTGCGGGCTTTCTCTAGCTGCAGAGAGCGTGGGCTTCTCATTGCGGTGGCTTCTCTTGTTGTGGAGCATGGGCTCTAGGCGCGCGGGCTTCAGTAGTTGTGGCATGCAGGCTCAGCAGTTGTGGCTCATGGGCTCTAGAGTGCAGGCTCAGTAGTTGTGGTGCATGGGCTTAGTTACTCCACAACATGTGGGATCTTCCCGGACTAGGGCTCGAACCTGTGTCCCCTGCATTGGCAGGCGGATTCTTAACCACTGCACAACCAGGGAAGCCCTCCTCATGTATCTCTGATTTAACAATTAGGGTAATTTCCTTCTGCCTAAAGAATGCCACTATCAATCTGCTGGTGACAAATACTCTATTTTGAAAATTTCACCTTCATTCTTAAAATATTTGCTTTTAGTCCTTTGAAGTTATCATTCTATCATTTTCTGGCTTAAGATAGTTCTGTTATAAAGTAAGTTGTGGGACTTCCCTGGTGGTCCAGTGGTTAAGACTCCACACTCCCAAAGCACGGGGTCCAAGTTCAATCTCTGGTCAGGGAACTAGAGCCCGCATGCTGCAACTAAAAGATCCTGCATGCCGCAACAAAGATGCTGCATGCCGCAACAAAGATCCTGCATGCTGCAACAAGGATCCCACAACTAAGACTCAGCACAGCCAAATAAATAAATAAATAAATATTTTAAAAAAAAATTAGTTGTAAGTCTAATTTTTGTTTCTTTAAAGATCAATTCTTATTTTCTCTAGCTGCTCTTAAGATTTTTCTTTGTCTTTGGATATTAGCAGTTTTTTCATGATGTGTTTATGTGTCAATTGTGTTGATTAAAAAAATTTTTTTTATCCTGCTAGGAATTCATTCATTCAAATATTATTTCTGCCCAATACTGTCTTTTCTTTCCTTCTGGAATTCCATTCATGTGCATATTAAACTTTATCACTGTATCTTCTACATGCTTTACCTGTGTTCTGTATTTTCCATCCTTTTTATTCTTTGTGCTTCATTCTGAGTATTTTTTTCTGACTTATCTTCTAGTTCCCTAATTTTATATCTGTGTCTAATATGTTATTATACCCATCACTGAGTTATTTTCAGTTAGTGAACTTTTTGGTTCTAAAATTTTCATCTGTTTCTTTTTTCAAGTTTCTAGTTATCTGCCTAAATTATTAATCTTGTGTTTTATTTATTTATATATAGTAAGCATTGTTATTTTTAAATCTATGTTTGATAATTTCACTCTCTGAACTCCTTTTGGGTCTGTTTTTGTTCTCTGTTGTTTCTGGTGATTTTCTTTCCTTGTATGACTTACTTTTAATTGTACACTAGACTTTGTATTTGCAAAATTGTTAGTAGAAATGACTTCAGGCCTAACATGATATTACTTTACTCCAGGAAGGATTTTAGTTTGCCTCCACCAAGGGCTTGTGGGTATTAGCTCAAGGAAATTATCCTAATCCACTCTCAGGGTTGAGATGTTTTGAAAATGAGATGTCACCCATTTACTTCTAGGATGTAGCCATTTGGATTCCTAGTACAAAGCAAGGGAGTTTCAACAGAGCTCTCCTCCTGCCTCTTTAGCACACCCTGAATTCCAATCACTGTCCCTCATCCCTGCTCATCCTCTCAGCAACCTTCTATGGAATGGATAAATGGACATCCCTGGGCCTCCATCATTCCTCAGATCCATGGCCTGGTAATTCCTATCATGTTAGCTCTCTGATGCCTTTGAATTGATTTTTAAATATTTTGTTGAGTTTTTCTAGTCTCCTCAATAGGAGGATTGGTCCAAATTAATCCCAATACCAGGGCTTATACAAATGTAGCTATGATTAAACATAGGTAGCTGTTTTTAAGAAGGACTTTGAAAAAGATCCTTAAAGAAAAAAAGAATTAAGACTTTCATTCACAATCTTTTGAGTCCAAGTGGCAGCTCAGTATTTAGGAATGTTGTATCCTAGTTCTGATATCATTTGAAGAAAGTTACTTTTTTTATTGACAAATACTATTGAACATCATCTTTGTTCCGAAACTATTCTAAGAAATTACATTATAAGGATGAAAAAGACATGATCACTGACCTCAAGGGGCTTGAAGTCTAGATTCCGTGTTGGTAAACTGGTTATTTTTGGACGCATCAATTCATGATCAAAAAGTCTTTTGTTAAATACACATGATACAATGATAAATACATTTAAAATTTAAACACGTATATTTGAGTTCCTATCACTTTTCAACCTAAACATGAGGGCATTTTAAACAATATATTTTCTAATGCATTTGTCTTCTAGTAAAGTTTACTAATGAGTACGTTCTTTTAAAGTATTTTGGAGAAAGAAGAATACAAGCTTCGGGACTTCCCTGGTGGTGCAGTGGTTAAGAATCCACCTGCCAATGCAGGGCACACAGGTTCCAGCCCTGGTCCGGGAAGATCCCACATGCTGTGGAGCAACTAAGCCCATGTGCCACAACTACTGAGCCCATGCTCTAGAGCCCACAAGCCACAACTACTAAGCCCGCATGCCTCAACTACTGAAGCCCACGTGCCTAGAGCCCGTGCTTGGCAAAAAGAGAAGCCACCGCAATGAGAAGCCCACGCACCACAACGAAGAGTAGCCCCCACTCGCCACAACTAGAGAAAGCCTGTGCGCAGCAACGAAGACCCAACGCAGCCAAAAACAAATAATAAATAAATTTATTAAAAAAAAAAAAAGAATACAAGCTTTGCAGGAGATCTGAAACGCCAGGATCCTTTTTTTCCTAAAGATTTAGGCTGTTTCCTAGACTTTTTACTCTGTAAACTCCTGGGAAAAAGCTACTCACTCTGAAACATCATTATTTTTAATCAGAGCTTTTCCTTTGTAGGTATTCAAAGCCCTCTAAAATAGCTTCTAAGTATAAACGCGTCCCTGGACTCTGAACTGTGTGACAGATTTCCTAAGAGACCTGAGCCTTACCCGCAGAGATTATTTAAATGTGCCAGCCTCTCTGGGGTGAATCAATCAGTAGAGAGGACCAGCAGAGAAAGCTTAGTGGATGCAGATGCAGTAGATTCATTATTTGACCATGGACAAGTTACGTCACTTTTCTGGATTTGTTTTCCCATCCATGATAGATTGGGCTCCTAGATGATATATCTCTAAAGTATATATAACTTCCAGTTCTCAAATTCTGCAATTCTTCTGGAATTGAGGAGGATTGTTTTGTCACCTGAGTTTAAAATAGATTAGAAGGAAAAACAGAAACTAAAGTTCCATATATCAAGTAAGACACTAGTGCAATAATCTATAAGGAGATGAAGACCTATGTTAGTGGCCACCATGACAATGACCAGCAGAGATAAAACAAGACTGAGGTCTGAGGAGACTGTCGCTCTCCAGAAGCCACCTTCTCTCAAACTTTCTTCCTTCTTACCTCTTCTCCCTTTCTGCTACACTGTTCCTCTAGAAACTTCCTTGACTTTGTCCACATGAGGGGGTAACAGTGATTGAGCTTAAGGGAGAAAGTGAAGCAACTCTTGCTTCAAATGAAGCACATTGTACATTTGCCTTGTGGTCTCTTACTCTGAATGCAGCTACGAGGCCCTCCAGGACGGTGTAATGAAAAACAAATGGAACTAGTAGATGACTGGACAAATCGTATAAACAGTGTTTTCATCTGTGGAATGAGGGGATGAAACTTCCATTTTTGTTATTATATATTGTGATTCCTATAATTCTTCTGTATCTCTGTCACCCCCACAGCTTGACTTGTTTAATTGTCAGTAGGCAGCTTGTTTCATATTCTGCCCACTTTATACTTAGAGCCTGGCATATATACAGTTAACATTCATTTTTCAGGAAGGAAATGAACTTCTGTTAGCACCTACTATGCCTCAGCCACTGTCCAGGTCTCTTTCATATACCCTTTTAAAAAAAAATCCATTCAACACATTTGTGAGATAGGTATCACTACTCTAGTTTTTGAAGATGTAGATATAGGAACTCAGAGATTTAATTATCAGGATCAAAATGATAGCAGTAAAATGGAGTCTTAATTTTGTCACTTACCCTCTATTTGACAGGTTATTTTTCTATGCCTCAGTTTCCTTATCTGTAAAGTTGGAATTAGTAAGAGTTAGGATAGTGTTGGCAGATTTAACAACAAAAAAAACCCAAAACAAACTAGGAAGTGTTTCCCAAATGGAACATTCTTATGCTGAAATTCAGATTTAGCTGGGCACACCTGTATTTTATCTGGCAATGCTATTTTAGCACTATGGTTACGACAATGCATGTAAAGAACTTAGCCCAGCCCATATCACTTAGTGAGCGCTCAGTAAATGCTTATTAAATTTTGGATCTGATTCCTAAGTCTTTTTTTTTTTCTTTTTACCTCAGACACGTTGAGCTTAGTTTCCACATAAAATTTCAGTCAAGCGAGGGTGATACTACTTTAAGTTTCTATTAGTGCTTTACCGTTCCTAAAGCTCTTTCAAAGCCTGGCCAATGGCGGAAAGCTCCTGAGGAAACCCACAACTGCTCGGGCTTTTGAAGGCCGTCGCTGCAGTCCCAGCACAGGCTCCACGGACGGACCAGCCGGGCGGCCACCCGTCGCTCCGCCCAGCCGCGCCCCGCCTCCTCCCCATCTCCGCCACTCAGCGGCCGCGCCGCGCCCCGCCGCATTCCTATAGGTCCTTCCCGGGGCAAGCGAGGCCTTTCCATTTTCCCGCCTTCCCCAGCCCCTCCTCAGCCCGAAACCCGACTGGCCCACAACGTCTCCGCCCTGCCTTCCGTGCGAGCCCCGCCCTTCCGGACACCGCATCCCCCTTCCTCCCCCACCCGCCGCCTGGGCAGCCTGCCGGGTCCCAGGCCTGGCCCCCCAGTAGGAGGTGGGAGGGGACAGGGAGGGACGGGCGGAGCCCCCCTCCCAAGGGGTCGCTGGAGGCGGGGACCGGAGGGAGGGGCGGGGCTCATCTCCTTGGCGCCGCGTTGCCTTGGCAGCGGGGGAGGGCGGAGGGAGGGGAGGAAGAGAGCCGGAGGGGGATGTGGTACTGCCGCGGCCGCCACCGCAGCTGCCGCTGCCTGCTCGTTGCCGCGTCTTCCCGGAGGCGGCTACTGGAAGCCGCCGGGAGCAGCTGCGGTGCTCTGCCATATTGTGTCTTCCCCTGCTCGTTCTTCACCCCTCCGCTGCGGCGGCTGAGCTGACGGTGAGTCCCGGGAGGAGCGGCGCCCTCCTCAGCCGGCGCCGCCCGGCGTCCGCGTTCCGGGCAGCGCGTGCGGCGGCCGCCGGGCGTGGGGCGCGGAGGCGGCTGTCCCCTGACGGGCCCGGACATTTTTGTCCCGTGAGGGATTGGCGCTGGCGCGGGGGTCTCCCCTGCGCGCGCCTTGGGTGGCGTGTGGGCTCCCGGGAGGGTGGCGAACTGAGGGTAGTGCGGCCCCGTGAGGAGTTAGGAGTTTTTCCTGAGGGGTGTAATGACCGCCCGGGAGCGGGTGTCGCGCAGCGGAAACCGCGGCGAGGGGTGCCGGCTCTTCAGAAAGGCTCGGAGGTGGCCCCGAGGACGCTTAGCGCTCGACTCGGGACGAATCTGCTGTTGGGTGAAGCGCCCCAAGCCCGTCGGGAGTCTTTGCAGCACACACCCCCTCCCCCCGCCCCCGGCATAAAGTGCTGCGAGACGTGCCGGGCGTGGAGTCCTCGCCCGGCCCCGGGCGGACTGGCTGGGCCCGGCCAAATAGTGCCCGGGGAGGCTCCGGGCGCGGCCGGCAGTGAACTTCGAGCGGCGGGGCGGCTGGGCGTTGGGGGTGGGCAGGGGCGGGTCCCGGATGTGGGGGTGGCCGACCCCGGCACCCTCTGGCCCCTCCTCCAGCGGGCGCCCGGGGGGCCTCCGAGGGTGGCTGTCTTGGTGGGATAGGAGTTAGTGTTTCAGCGCTGCAATATGGACACTTCCTGTTCGCCGCTTCTCTTGGGCCCTTGGTTACCTCTGCCCTTACCGGGAAGGTGAGAGGTCGTGTGGGCGTGTGCGAGGCCCTTCAGCCTTCTGAGTTCGCCCTATCGCAACAGCAGCGAGGCTGGAACCCGGGAGGACGGTGGGAGTCAGGGGAAAGCGGCCCATGTGCGTAGTGCTCCATCTTACTCAACTCCACCCCATTGCCCCTTTGCAGAATGCCTCTGTTCCCATCGCATCTCATGGGAGTTGGCGTGTCTTAATTCACTGGGGGCACACTCTCGGGATCTTCCTGGACCTGATTTCTGCTTTAAAGCCTCTTTAAAGCAGCCTCTGTACTTGGTTTTCTCCTTACAGAAAAAAGTCTTAGCGTGCAAAGAAATGACACATACTTTATTTCTTCTACCCCAACTCCGAGGTTGTGGGAGGAGGTTATTATTTCCAGGTTAGTTTACGCTGTTAATCTTGTCTTCTGCTTGTGACAGCCACGTGGCCGGTTGAGTGTAACTGAGCGCCCTAGCGCAGCTAGGGCTGAGGCTTCACTGGTAGCCAGGGGGCTTTGTAACCATGCAGTAGCTTTGCATCCACATTTATTTTGGTGTTTTCTGAGATGGGGAAGTGGAAAAAGCTGAACCGTTCATGTCTATCTCTGTTCCAACCGAATGGAAGACTTTGTTTTCTAGCAGTCCTTGTAAGGTATATATTGACATTTTTGCCTTCTGCTGTTTTGATGATTTATCTTTAAAATCTAAGCAGCAGTGTTAGGTACCATTAAGGAGTGATGGGGAATAGAAGAGTACATTATGGAGTTTCTCAACTTTGGGAAAAAATCGTTTGAATTTCAGAGTCGTTAATGAGAGTTTCTAATGTAGTCAGAAATAATCACATTCTGCAGGATTTCTTTTTGATAGTTTCATAAAAATCTCAGTTTTTCTCTTTTTACATAAAAATTGTGAACTGAAAAGATATAAATATATTACCAGTGAAAATACTTGTTTAGGGATAAAATAAATACTTGTTTGATTTGTGCATGGGCACTTTCTTAAGCCTTTTTAAGGAAAAGTATTAACAGTTCATATAAATGTTAACGTCAACAGATATTAAGGGTATGAAATTAAAGTTTTAGAATATATAAAAGTAAAAGATCAAGGGCTGAAGATCAAAAAATTAATAAAAAGTAAAATAAATAAAATGAAATAATTTTAAATAAATTATTCTAAAGTAAGATAAAGGTTGAAGATAAACTTTTGGAGAGTTTGGAATTTTTAGAATTTAAGAATTACGTACAATCCTTGGTTACTAGTGCATCTTGTTTCATTTTGTAAATGTTTTGGTGAATTTGAATTATTTCTGTAACATGTTTTTATTTGAATCAGTTTTACTTGAAGAGTGCTAAACCATAGAAAACATTTAGCATGTTTAAAAGAACTGTGCGGAGAAGTTACAGTAGCACCATTTATTAGAATTTTAATTATGCCGTAATAGTGGTTTTCAGTCAGTGAAGCTAATAGTTAAAAAGATTGGAGAGGCTTAGGTGTGGAAAAGATAATACAATTGAGAAATGAATATGTGTGCTGACAACTGAGAGCAGTGCATAGTTGAGAAAGAAAACTAAATGAGGTGAAGAAATACTTATATAAAGCAGGAAGCACTGAAAACATATGCTGGGAGATAGCTACATTATTAGTTATGTGATCCGGCTATCAAATAAAACTTTAAAAAGTGCCATCCAAACAAGGATTAATCTTGTTCTTATGGCAGCTTGTATGTGTGTGCCTTGCTTTTAGAGTGTTG
Source organism: Eubalaena glacialis (assembly GCF_028564815.1). Classification (NCBI taxonomy): domain Eukaryota; kingdom Metazoa; phylum Chordata; class Mammalia; order Artiodactyla; family Balaenidae; genus Eubalaena; species Eubalaena glacialis. The sequence continues at coordinate 40,669,285 of NC_083729.1, forward strand.
TCATTTTAGTAAGTGGGTTTTGCATAAATGCAAAAAGGTCCTCCAAAAACGAAGTTTTGAGGGCCCAATTCTTTGCTGATTTTTTTTTTTAATTTTTTATTTTTGGCTGTGTGGGGTCTTCGTTGCGGCCCGCAGGCTTCTCTCTAGTTGTGGTGTTCGGGTTTTCTCTCTCTAGTTGTGGCGCACTGGCTTAGTTACCCCACGGCATGTGGGATCTTAGTTCCCTGACCAGGGATCAAACCTGGGTCCCCTGCATTGGAAGGCGGATTCTTTACCGCTGGACCACCAGGGAAGTCCCTTTGCTGATTTCTTAGGGAGGGAAGTCCCTTTGCTGATTTCTTAGGGAAGAAAAAGTGCTCTAATATTTGATCCCTATTCTTGGGTTGAAGAGACATGATTAATATATGTGAAAAAAAGTTTACAATGTGAGATGATAAAATTTGGAGTTAAATTGTATGATGCAGGCAGGTGCTGTAACAGTTGAGAACGAAACTAGAGGGTTTGAGTAGATAGGGGAGGCTTCTTGAAGAAAGTAAGGCTTTTGTTTTCAAAAGTCTGACCTTCATGTTACTCCCATTAGATTAATTTTCCTAAAGGTTATATCACTCTAACAACCAAAACACCTTATTTCAAGCATAATACCAAATTTCTTCTCAAGATTTTTCAAACGTTGGTCCCAGTCTTCTCCCTTCTTATCTTCCACTAACCTACAGGAACTGTTCATTATTCACTACTTCAACATGGTATAACAATTTACTACTTTTTACGTTTGCTGATACAACATTTTTCTGTTGGAAATGCACCTGCACACATCCTCTTAACTGTTGAAGATCTTCTCAAACTTGAGGCTTGGTTAAAATCTTGATTGTCTTGCGAGCCTTAGAATCATAGAATTTTAGACCTGTCTTCCACCTCTCCAACTGAAATTCTTTTCTCTAATAGCATATTATTCTGTTGGGTTGTAGCATTCTATACTGCCTTGTTTTTATTTAATAAATATTTTTTGAGCACCTACCATGTGCCAGGCACTGTTATAGTAACTGAGGCTACAGCCTTGAATAAGACAAATTCCCATATTCTTTGTTATCTTTTTAGGTTTTATCACCCCAAGAAAATTATAGTCCTTGACCACCCAGAGGAGTCTTCCCCCCCCCCCTCAGGTATATGTTATATGCTTAGTGAGTATTTGATTATTTTCTGAGTAAAGAAGAGGCAGCACTTATGAGGTGGAGAGATGGATGGAAAGGTCTTTCTTTATAAGTGAAGGGTACAAAGGAATAACCAATTATGGATGGGCTTGAAAACATCACTTTTGAATTTAAACATGGTTTAATGCCAAAAAAAAAAAAAAGTGGCATTTAAGCTTGGGAATGATAGGATAAAATCCTTATTTGAGGAAGGTTCATTTGACAGCAGTGTGCAGGACTAATTATTGACTATGGCAAGGAAAGAGATCTATTAAAGGACAAATTAATAACTTTGAGAAGGAGGTTTGGAAGGGGAGCATAATCAAGAAGATGGTGAGTTTAGTTGGAATGTTAGGTGAGTGGGAGATATCAAGGTGAATATAACCTTTAATGACTAGAGATTAGAGCTGTGAGATAATCCATTCAATATAGAGGTGACAGCTAATGTTACAATTTTTTGTTATAGAGTTAGTAATTGAAGTGTTGAGGCCTAAGAATGATGCTTTGGGAAACAAGAATAAGGGGCATCTGCTTTGGTCATATGTGACTTCATAATTAATACTGTAGCCTTGTTCAATAACTTAATTTCCACTCTATGAGAATGCTACCAAATATATAGGAACGAAAAGAATGTTTATCATCATCCACTTCCAAAGGATTTTGATTCATATATTTCTTATTCCCCTTACCCTAACTTTTTAAATTTAAATAAATGTTTAATTTTAGAATAGTTTTGCAGTTACAGAAAAGTAGCAAGATAGTAGAGTATACCTCACCCAGTTTACCCTATTGTTGACATCTTATATTACAGTGGTACAGTTGTCACAACTAAGGAAACAAAATTGCTACTTTACTATTAACTAAGTTGCATACTTTACTCAGATTTCATTAGTTTTTCCCTAGTGTCCTTTTTCTGTTCCAGAATTCTAGTTTCTCAAATTTTCTTATTTCTGATGATTGTGACAGTTTTTAGGAGTACTAGTCAGAAATCTTATAGAATGTCCCTCAGTTGAGATTTATCTAACATTTTCCTCATGATTAGACTGGTGTTAGAGTTTTAGGGAGGAAGAGAACAGAGGTGAAGTGCCATTTTCTTCACAGCGTATTAAGGGTATATACTAAGAACATAAAATTGATATAATGTTAACAAACATTGATCACCTGTTTGAGGTCTTTGTCGGGTTTCACTCCCCACCCAATCATACTCTTTGGAATCAAGTTACCAAGCACAGCTCATGCTCAAGGCCTTGACCTAATTTTAATTCATGTATTTTTTTATTTCCCTCAACCTAATTTTCTTGTCCATAAATAAACATTAAACTTGGACAAATATTCATTGAGCATCTTCTGTATTTAAGTGGTAAGGGTATAGTGGTGAGCAAGAGACATCATTTCTACTCTTTTGGAGTCTGCCTGATGTGAACATAAAATAAATAGAATTTATCCCCTCACCTACATAGGTCTTATTTCACTGACAGTTGTAAGCATAGTATTACTGTAAGCCTAAAAGGCTAAATAAAGTTCTTAAGTAGCCATTTAGAAAATATGCTGTTATCACAAAGATTAACTATATATACCATTACAATAACCATCTTTTTGCTACCAGCATGGATAAGGGAAAATTACTTGGATTCTCTCCAAGTAGATGTATTACTGTTTAATTAGCAGAGTAGTTTAATTATTGTTAATTATCTTCGTATCTTATAAATTTGCAGGTTGTATAAGAAAATTCTTGGCTTCTTGATTTTATTTCAGAGGCATTTGGTGCTTTTGCTACTTAGAGGTTTTTCCTAAGAAGTGGTTTGAAAGACGTGTTGAATAAGAATTTCAGTTAATTTTTTCTACTTAACTGGGTTAACTAAAAGCACTATTACTTTGGACTCTTATTGAAATTCTCCCTAAAATGTATTATTAATACATTTACACTTTTCACATTTTATGGTGTTCAGCCCTCTGAGCATAATTTAATATTTAAATTAGAATTTTGACACAGAGAAAAGTTATTTTGAGTTTGTTTTTTTTTTTTTTTTTCTTTTTTTATAGATTTATTTATTTATTTTTAGCTGTGTTGGGTCTTTGTTTCTGTGCTAGGGCTTTCTCTAGTTGCGGCAAGTGGGGGCCACTCTTCATTGCTGTGCGCGGGCCTCTCACTATTGCGGCCTCTCTTGTTGCGGAGCACAGGCTCCAGACGCGCAGGCTCAGTAGTTGTGGCTCACGGGCCCAGTTGCTACGCGGCATGTGGGATCTTCCCAGACCAGGGCTTGAACCCGTGTCCCCTGCATTGGTAGGCAGATTCTCAACCACTGCGCCACCAGGGAAGCCCTATTTTGAGTTTTTATATAACCTTGGAGGTAGAGAATTGAGGAAATTGATAAACTTATATCCTTGTGGTTTGTTTATCTTAAAAGAGGAAATACAGGAAAAAAGGAAGAGATTTCTTGTAAATTGAGATTTTACTGTTCCTTCTGCCTGCCCTATGCCTCTGTCCAACTCCTCCATCCTTAAAAGTTCAATTTAAATTCTACCTCTATGCTGATTGAGCAACATTTATTAATAATCATGGCAACAATTACTACCTTTTATCAGGTGCCTACTATGTTCTGGCGTGGCATTATACTAGACACATGAGTATATAATTTAATTCTCCAAAACAACTATGCAGGACATATTTTATTATAAAGAAACAGAAGTTATGTAAATGCAGACCTGGGTGTTTGAGCCCAGGTCTGTCAGATTTTAAAATTTCATATTCTTTGTGCTGTGACCTGAAGTCTTTGAAAAATAGATACTTGCCAGGATGAGATACTTCTTTCCCAGGAAAAAGTAAAGAAGAATACAGGGTAAAGAGAGCAAACTAATATTTATAGAATGCCTATTCTGTGACATGAATGCCACTACTTTACTGTCATAGAGAATTAAGTAAGTGGTGTTATTCCTTGGGATGTAAGGGAGTTAAGTCATTTGTCAGAGATTGCATAAGAAAGTTGGTAGGTGATGGGTCTGCTTGACTTCAAAGCCTTATTAGTCTTTTACTTTTCTAGTACAGGATGCTGCTATTTTTATTCATTCATTTAAACATTTGCTTACTAATTGTTATGGTCTGCGGTAGAGCATAAAAGTGAATGTATTTTTGTTCTGCCTACAAGGATTTATATTCTAGTACAATATTTCTTAAATGTATGATAGAGAATCAATATAGTAAATTGTGACCAACATCTCTTAAATACAATCAAATAGAAAATTTCAGTGTGTTGTATGTGGTAAGGGTAAAAGTGCTATTTCATTTTGTTTCCATTACATATGTAAGTGTATCATGGATCTCTTATAAAAATATACTTCTTATTGTGGGATAGCATCAAAAGTTTGAAAACTACTGGTCTAGTGGCTGAGTTGGAAAGATAAGGAAATAATTATGAATAATCAGAAATAGCAAGTAAGTTCTATAATAGGGCTCTAAATAGTATGCTAAGGAAGCATGATTGGAAAAAATTGTATAATTCAAGGAAGGCTCCTAGAGAGATGACTTTGAGTCTCTCTGAAACATGGGGTGGAGAGCCTAAAATACATCTAAAAGCATGAAGAAGTTAAAGAGCATTGTATACTCAGGAAGCTTGGGGTGGTGTGAAATAGGTGCAAACAGGAGCCAGATTTTTTATGGAAGTTGTAGGCCACCGTACTAAAGATTGTAGATTTTATTAGACCCATGGTTTTTCTGGAGTCTCATGGCATTCTTTTGCTAAAGAACAGATACATTTGTATATTTGATTCTATCATACAATCTAGAAACAATTTTAGGAATAGAAAATTTGACCATATAACACATTACGTAGTATAAAATGGTGGGTACGAGCACAACCTTTGATAAAAACAATCACAACCAAAAAAAGATTAAGCCGTTTTGAGGCGACGATCAAATGTTCCTTTTCTACTTTTTCTTGCATTTTTGCTATTGCTAGCAGACTAATGGTAGCAGGTGCTAAAGTTTGAAGAAAACTTTATAAGAGAAAATTGTTCGTTTTTTTCCTTTGAATTGGAAGACAGCCATTATTCAATTTTGAGGACAGTAGGGACCCTCTATTGGAATATTAATAGCAGACCCATTTCTGTAAGCCACAGTTTGCAACCTTTACCTACAGCTGTGTTTTGTTTGGCCTGGAATATTTTAAAAAATTTTTTTGCATATTTGCCAACATTTAAATATTGGTACATTTCACACAAAAATCTAGAGTTCTTTTGTCCCTTGAAAAATTGAACATCGTGGCAGCATTGGTTTCATAGGTTGATTGGCTGAAGCTTATAAGCAGCTGCCCTCCTTTGGCAGTTTCCATCATTCTCTGTTGTCTTACAGCAGACCAGCTTCACTTGTTTGTTGCCTGCCTGGTTCTTGTAAGGCTTTTGAATTGCCTGCTGTGTACTGTTATTTTGTGAAGTGTTTTAAAAGGGGGATTTGGGGTCTTTGAAAGATCATTCTGCCAGTATTGTAGAAGATGGATTGGAGGAATATGAGATGCATCTGGTTAGAATTTTAATGCAGGTGGGATGCCCTTTTCTTCTTCTGAACCCATATTACTTTGTACCTTTCTCAAAGCACTTACTATATATAGCTTCCTCTTATATGTGTTACATATCTCTTCAACTAAATTGTAAACACCTTATACATAACATGTGCTGAGTGAATGCTTGTTGAATTTAATTATATTTATTTTTAAGAAGACCATGTTTGTCTCAAAGGTGAGTTTTCTTGGCAGTTTTAGAGTACCTCTTAACTGAAAAAATCTTTTACAAATTTTAAGTATTAGTTGCAATTTATTCTAAGAATGAGTAAATGTCAAACACTTTTAAACCATCTGTTACATGTGAAAAACAGAACAGGTAGGTTCTGTATAATAAGATGGTGGACTTTTAATTCATTGTCCTGTTTGCCAAACATCAGGATGAAACGCTGTGGGAAACTTGTCTCTTGGTTTGCCGTGTAATTTTTTTAAGTCATTTTGAAGATTATTCCAAGAGCTTTTTGTTACTGTGTTTTCTACTGATAGCTAGAAGTAGTTTGAAATTAATACCATTTATGGTTTTTTATTTTCTAAATTTTTTAAATGCTTTTTACTGTAAAATAAAATGTAGATGCAGAAAACCACACAAGAAATGTGCAGCTTAGTGAATTATTCTAAGGCCAACCCTCATGTAACCATCTTCCAGGTTAAGGAATAGAATTTTGCCAGCCACCTTAGAAGCCCTTTCGAGTGCCTCTTCCAAAACATAACTCCCTTCCTTCAAAAACTAACCACTATTCTAACTTTTTTGAAAATCCCTTAAGTTTCTTTTTGGTTTTATTACCCAAGTATGTGTCCTTAGACAGTGTGGTTAGCCTGCTTGCACCCTTCCTCTCTCCCTTCCTCTTTATTTCTTTCTGATTAAGTTTTCTTCCTTTCTACCCTTTGTTTCTTTTAAGGCTTTATCTTATATGTTTATTTTTTCTCATATTCCTTTAAATTAAGTCTTCATTTCTGAAATGGTTTTTTTTTTCCTTTTATTTCAGATTCTTTCTTGAGCTCTGTCACTTTATTTCTGAGCTTTTCGGTTTTTTTTAATTTTTAAATTTTATTTATTTTTTTATACAGCAGGTTCTTATTAGTTATCTATTTTATACATATTAGTGTATACATGTCAATCCCAATCACCCAATTCATCACACCACCACCACCACCACCCCCACCCCGCCACTTTCCTGAGTTTTTCTAATTCTGATTTTTTTTTTCATGTCTTACATAATTTTTTTAAGCTCTTTTTGAAATAGAAGCTCATTTTTATCTCTCCTGTGAGCATCTCTTTCTGGCATGCTTTCATTGTAGGATATCATTTTATTCCCTGTTTTTTCTTTTATATCTTTATTTTATTTACTTATTTATTTTTACTGTGGTAAGAACATTTAACACGAGATCTACCCTCTTAAAATTTTAAGTGTACAATACAGTATTGTTAACTATAGGAAATGTGTTGTACAGCAGATCTCTAAAACATATTCACCTCGTGAAATGGAAACTTTTACCCATGGAACAACTCCCATTTCCCCCTCTGCCCTGCTTCTCTGAGTTTAGCTATTTTTCTTCTTTTTTTTTTTAAATATTTATTTTATTTAGGCTGTGCTGGGTCTTAGCTGTAGCACGCGGGATCCTTGTTGCAACATGCAGGCTTCTTTAGTTGCGGCATGCGGACTTCTTAGTTGCGGCATGCGGGCTTCTTAGTTGTAGCATGAGAACTTTTAGTTGCGGCATTCATGCGGGATCTAGTTCCCTGGCCAGGGATCGAACCCAGGCCCCCTGCATTGGGAGCGCGGGGTCTTATCCACTGGACCACCGGGGAAGTCCCGAGTTTAACTATTTTTCTGTTTCTCTTTCCTTATTGTAACTTTGTATGATATTCAACCCTCAACACTTTTCATCATTTATATGAAACTAGTTTTCTTGAACTTGTAAGAGGAGGCTTGGTTCCGATAGCTCTTTTAACTTCACAGTCCTCTGTTTTTTGTTTTTATCCATCGTTTAAAAAATGGTGGATGGCTTTCTGAGATTTTCTGGCTCTTTCTACTCTGGCACTTCTGTGTGGACCCTCTTTCCTTAATCTTGTTTTTCCCTATCCTGCTCAATTTTGTTTCTATTCCCAGTACTTCCTCTTAAGTCTAGGGTCTGTCTTGGAAGAGAGCCCCAAAGGTCAAGTTTTGAGAGCTCAAAGGGACTAGATTGTTCCATGCCTGTAGGCCTTACTGTAGACGCCTTGCACTTACCCACTTTTGGAATAACTTCAGCTTCTGTTCACAAACTGTCTCTCAGTACTTTCCAGGGACTACCTTTTGGCTGTTTTGTGCTTTTCTCAAGTCCCTCAGACACCTCATTGCTTCCCTCTATTTTCTCTCACTTAGACACTGATAGAAAATAAATCTGTGGGCTGTTGGTGGTTTGTTTACGTCCTTGTATTTTGAGGTTTGCGGGGAGACTTTGTTAAATAGTTTTATTGTAGTTATTACCCATGGGTTTGGGGTTTGCTGTATAGCTGCTCTGCCTGTTTTTATGTGAAGATTTGCAAGGAATCAAAAATTTGCTGCCACGACAGCTGCCGTCTTCCCAAAATCATCTTCCTGATAATTTTAATTCAGGGAGTGGTCATGTCTTTTTTTCCTAAAATCTTGACAAAAAACTTTCATTTCTTCTGAAATTATTGCCACTTAGTGCCGTCCACTGATTGTATATAGATGTCACAAAATTCTGAACCTGTTGTTTTGCCCTGATTATTTCTTCATAGTTAAGAGAGCCTTTAAGAATCTATTAAAGATCCTTTGGGAAATTGTGAAAGAGTCATGGGATTGTCTTTCTGTTGCACATATACAAGTGTTAGTGCTTTGACTTTTAATGCTTTAGCTTTTTCCAGTATTCAAAAGCTAACCTACATTGTGTACACCTAGGACCATTCTTAAATTACGGAGAAAAAATTGGGTTTAATAACAAGAATCAGATGCATGAAAGTAAATAATTGCAGTGTGAGACATACCCTTCTAGACATGGATTCTAGTACTGTGGGAACACAGAGTAGGAACTTTCCCCAATGAGTGGGATTGAGTAAGGTGGATTTTATAGTCATAATGGAGGCTTATTAATGGTGTGTCAGTACCTTTAACAACTCATTATCTCTGTTTTTTTCAAACTTTTCCTTTAGTAGTTCTTAATACACATGGATTAGCATTAGGCTTTCTTTAATTGCAACTTCAAAAGAACATGTTGTTCAGATGGAATTAAAATAATTGATGTTTAAAAGTTTCCTTTTGTGATAAAACTATTTTCCAAATATTTCTTAAGTAGAGAACTGAAATTTAGGAAGTGAAAAGATCACAGAGCAGAATGGAACATAGTATCTAACATAATATTCTTTACTTGAAAGTTAATTGCTCAGTAAATATTTTTTTAATGAATATCATATTTCACCCTTCAACTTTTTGTTCCATATAGTTTGATTAAAATGTCTCCTTTGTTTAATTGAAAAAAACTTATCATGCAGTATAATTTGAGTGTAATTTTACCTTTGTGTTTCTCCTCTAGTTGGCAGCAAGTTAGAGCCAGGTTGTACTTGCTTGAAGTATTCTGCTTAGGTGTGTTGAACCCATTGTTTCCTAGTCTCCTCTGGTTTTTTATTTAGTCTGGATTAAATACTTTATAATATAGAACTTTAGTGTTTATAAAGTGATTTCATGTCAATTGTTTCTTTTGAGCTGTTGACACAAATAACTACTGTAAAAAGAGGACATATAAATGCAATTGGAACATTGTGAGAGAGATTGAAAATCCCTCAGAGAAGTTCAGGTGGGAATTACATGGAGGAGTTGTCATTAAACGAGGACTTAAATATTAGGGTTTTGACTGATTGGTGGTAGGGAGGGTAGACAATCCTGATGTTTAGAATAGCAGGAACAAGCATATAGAGAAGTGTACAGGAAGTATTTGAACAGGTTTGTCTAGTTTGGACTAACTTCATATGGAAGAGCATTAGGTTGAGGATGTATTGATAGATACTGAGTCAGATATATTGACGATAGTATGTAGCTTTTTTTTTTGTTGTTCTTATGAAGCAATCTAGGTAGGATGACAGCTAGTATACTAGTGAAGAGCATGAGCTCTGGAGTCACGTTATTCCCTGAGCTTATATCCCAGTTGTGCCATGTCAAGATTTGTGATGTGGGCACACTATTCAATCTCTCTGCATCTGTTTCCACATAAAATGGACACTGATAATAGCAGTTGCCTGGTAGAGTTGTTACAAAGATTAAAAGAGTTAATACCAGTAAAACACCTGGTATCAATAAGCATTCAATGAATTTTTTTATGTAAGAAACTACTAGCTCTCATTTACATAAATTATGTGTACATAATTTATACACACACACATGTTGGAAATGTACATACAAGTAGGAAAGGTAGGTCTTACCATGTATATATCTACAGGAAAGCTAGTAATATTTGAATTTCAGTTTTTAATAGCATTTAGATTATTGTAGAACAAAAGTTCAACCATCTCATTTTATAGATGTCACAGTTATGTAGTAGCAGAGCTGGAACCAAGATCTGTCAGACAATAAATATTTGAGCAGTAAACAAAACAGACAACTGTTTTGTCTGCCATTATGGAGCTTTCAGTCAGTTAGGAAAGATGCGTATTGAGCCATCTCAGGTGTGCCAAATGTTATTAAAAAGTATAGGCAATTATGGAAGAAAAGAACTTGGGACCCTCTGTAGTCTGGGATGTTAGAGAAAGTCTCTCTTAAGATTTTTAAGCTGAAATACGAATGATAGTCGTTAGCCAGGGCTAGGTGAAATGTACATTCAAGTAAGAATGAAATGAAGAGTATTTTAGGCAAAGATAGTAGCATTTGTAAAGACCCTGAGGGAGGAGAAAGCATGGCCTATTCAGACATCTCAAGTGGGGAGAACAAGGAAGAGTGGCAAAAGATAAGGCCAGAGATGTTAGACAGGGGCTAAGTTAGGCAGAGTCTCGTACACCATGTTAAGGCCTTTGGACTTTGACCTAAGGGTCCCTTTGATGGATTAAGCAAGAAAGGGACATTTTCAGTTTTGCATTTTATAAGATTATGCTATATTATAGAGAACAAATTAGGAGCATCAAGCATAGATGCAGGGGAACTAATTTAGGAAGATATTATCAGAGCCACTGTGTATGTTTGTGCAGAACACAAACCGTAGGGGGTACCATTCATGTAGACTACCATCGTAGTGGTCTAGATGAGAGATGATGTTGACCTGGACTATAGTTGTGACTGTGAAGTGGAGAAAGATGGGCAGATTTCAGGTTTAACGACTCCAAAATCTATCTCCAGACCAAACCTCTCTCCTGAACTTTAGATCACATATATCCCAAATGCCCACTCTACTTAAGTATCTCACAAGTATCTCAAGCTCAACAGGTCAAAACAAAAAATACACACACACACACACACACACACACAAATCACCACAAACGTTGATCTACCTCCAAGAAGAAAAACAGCCATATTCTCTTTCAGTATTCTCTATATAGTATTATCAAACGGAACTAACATCCACTCAGTTGCTGATTCTATCTACTAGTAGTGACAACTAGCTGTAAATAGCTGCAGTTGATATGGCTACTTAGAATTCAGGTTTTATATTCCATGCAAGTTTATTTAGAAACTTGAATGATTATTACAGTTAAGTATTACTACTTTCTAAAATGCTCTGGAGATAGTCTATTTAATAACATATACTTTAAAAAAAAAAATTTATTTATTTATTTATTTATTTTTGGCTGTGTTGGGTCTTCTTTGCTGTGAGTGGGCTTTCTCTAGTTACGGCGAGCGGGGACTTCTCTTGTTGCTGTGGCTTCTCTTGTTGCGGAGCACGGGCTGTAGGCGCACGGGCTTCAGTAGTTGTGGCGCGCGGGCTCAGTAGTTGTGGCTTGCAGGCTCTAGAGTGCAGGCTCAGTAGTTGTGGCACACGGGCTTAGTTGCTCTGCGCCATGTGGGATCTTCCTAGACCAGGGCTCGAACCCATGTTCCCTGCATTGGCAGGCAGATTCTTAACCACTGTGCCACGAGGGAAATACCAATAATATATACCTTTAATAATTTTTAGCATAAATATATTTTACTTAAGTAAGTGTTCATATAGGGTTAGTTTAGTCCTATTTTAAGGAGGACTTAATTCTGTGTTAAGTTAATCATGCTTTTGTATTGTTTTTAGAATTACATATAAAATCAGTATATTAAGTCAACCAGTATACAGTCTTAAGTTTTAATCTTGGTTTCCAAATTTGATATAGGGGTTATTAGTAAGGTAAGATTGTATCATTGTCTGCCTTTATTAAATTTATTTTAATCATGAATGTGCTTTTAAAAGATGCTTATTTTCAGTGGAACAATTCACTGTAGATTTACTGCATGGCTAACTATAGCTTATATTCAAGGCACTGAAAACCATATTACACATAAATAAATTTTGGTGATAAAGAATACCACCTGTTTGTATTCACATGCCAACCAAATTTATCTTTGTACTTCAGAACATTAGATCTGTTGATTTTCAGGTTTCTGTAACTTTGTTCCTTTCAAAATAACTTTTCAAGTACAGTTACAAGGCTATCAAAAAACCAAAGTGCTGGTTGGCTAACTGGTCACTATATGGTTTGTAGCACAGGTGACATTACTTCTAATTCTAGATGGTAAGGATATTTCTCTCCATTTGTGGTTTGTTGTTTGTTTGTTTTTCTGTACTGTCAGTTTTTTTCAGCCTTTAACACATTTTAGTTCAGATATGGCATTGATTGCAATCCCAAAGATTGAGAAGATGGGTTTTCTCAGCTAGATTTACTCTGAAAGCTAGGTGCTTTTTTTCTATCACTATGTTTAGTAACATGTAAGGTAAACTAGTGCTATGTTTTAGATACTAATAGAAGTTTACAAATTATTTTGTCATCAACTTTTTAAAAACATTTATTAGAAATAGCTATTTTTCTCGACAGAGAAAACAATTTTCACTCAATTTAGATCTCTTGTGGTACTATTTTTTGAAACCAGTATTTCTCTGTGTGAAAGGCAGGGTTATGTGCTAGGGATTCATTGTTAAAAAAAAAAAAAAAAAGTATTTGGTCTTTATATGGAAAATATCATGTTTGTTTACTGGTTAGAAGCAATTTTTTTTTTTTAACTTATAAAGCTATTGCTTCATTTTAACTTCTCCAAGAAACAAATGAACAACTGAGACTTTTTTGGGGGGTGGGGGGAGACAAGTGCTGTAACAATGTGTAGGGAAACTCTATATACTGTATACAAGTAGCACAAAATTGTTTAGGTAGACATGGCATTTGAACCATGGTTTACACAAGGTATTTGGGCAAGTTAACTTAGGAGAAAAGTGGATTCAGTGGAAGATTACCACAACAGATCCCACTCCCCTCCCCAATTTTAGTATTTTCTGCTTTTAGCACGAGTTGGGGAAAGGTTTTTTTCCCCACTCAATTTTATTTCTTTTTTTACCCCTATTTGACAAACTGTTTCTCTATGAGACAAATCTTTGACCCTTTTGTATTCTGCGTCCTTCCCTCCCTTTCCCTTTCTTGACTGGAAAATGCAGCTGCACACATTTTTTGTTTAGAGACAATGGATCACATGCTGTGTCACCTAAATCTATGACCAAGAGGCAGTTTTATCCCTAAGAGACCATAATGCTTCAGTTGTCCTGGATACATGACATCATGTAGCATTATAATCAAACATATGTCTTTTTGCAGTAGTACTTTTGGGATTTGAATCTGCCCTCTAATCTCAATATTGGATTTTATGCGATGGACAGTATTTATAATAGAGAACCTTAAAACAAAGAATGTATTGTAGGAAAGGTTGTGAGTTCCTTTTATATGGCTTAATTTTCTTACCTGAGGGTTACCAAAGTTATCAGATAATTTGAGTTAATAGAGTATCTTTAAAGTTCTAGCATTAAATTTGTTACACAAAGCCTTGCAAATAGTATGTGCTCAATAAGTGTTACACTATTATTGCTACCAATGTGATAAATTAACAAGAAAATTGTTTTCCTTATTTAAAAGTGAGGAACTCTTAAGATTTTGAAAACAATTAGTATCTGTAAACTGCTAAAATATTTTATGTTGAGCTTATTATACTGCTGAATAAATCTAGGAAATATAGTACTGTGGCTTCCAGTCTTGAGTTATGGTACATTTTATAATTAATTAATAAAAATGGTTTATTCCTAAGGAGGTGAAGGTGAGGAAAGGAGGGGGAAATTGAACGGAAATTCCTTTTATTGTATAGTAAATCTTAATCAGAGACAAAGCTTAAATTACAGTAAAGAATTGAAGTAATTGCCAGGCAGTTCTGATAAAATTCACAAACATTTTGGATTTCTATGTATGCCTTAACTCTGTAGTAGATTTTTTTTTCCTACGGAAAACATTGTTTAGTCATGTGAGCTAAGTGAATGACAGCCTGTTTCCCCTTGCGAGGGTTGTCTTAGCCTGTCAAATGGTTTTTTATATTGGTTACTTTAAAGTGATTGGATGGGAAAGCCACAAATCTGAGAAGGGGCCTACTCTCTGGTTACTCTTTTGACACTTCTAAGATTGTTTAATTTACTGATGACATTAAGTTCTTGGTGAGAGGTAGAATAGCAAGTCAATAGAAATAAAGTTTCCAGATGTCTTAAGACCATGTAAAAAAGCATAATTAGAAATTGTAAATATATATAATTAAATACAACCAAATATCATACTCATTTGTCACATGCTTCAGGAACTTAGATGTTTAAAGTATTTATAATGAGACTGATTTTAAATAGGAAGCTAGACTAGTAGGGTGAAGATGGTGAGAAACAACTGTATCTGTAGGTCAGATGCTGCTATATAGTTCCAGATTAATCATCCCGTGCTTTAAGTCTTCTTCGGGGCTTCTCAGTACGATTGCTCAAGAGCTGGTTTCAACTTCTTTCCAGTTCTAGTAGAACATAACAGATGGCATGCTTCCTTTTTAGTCCAGTGTAGTAAAATTTTTTTAGAAACAGCAAAATTGATTTTCCTCATTTATCCTTTCTGTGTAATGAGGACAGAAATATTCAATGATTGGCTCAAGGGTGCAGGGAAGAAATAAATTGGAATAAATTTCCTTTGGGATATCAAAAATTAACTATTATTTTATTTTGATGTCTTTTTTCAGTGCTATTTTTCATTTCCTAAAAGGAATTCTTAAATAATATTATGGATTAAATCTGAATTTGTAACAATTAAAAAATTATCTTGCAAACAATAACTTACGGATTTAGGGTTCTAAGAACTATGATATAGGTAAGATGAAAAATTAAAGTTGAAAAATGTAACATGAAGAAATTCAATAATATAATTTGAAAAGCACTTTTTACAAGTATTAAACACATTAGTAGAACTGAATTAATTGCAATTATTTCTTATTTTCTATGGATTTATATTACTAAGGTACACATTAAAAAACTTTTATGTTCATGAGAATTGCTGGACTGAGAGCCTGATTTTTTTGGGTTGTTAAATTTTATATACATGAGTCTATTTTTAAGGTACTGTAGATGTTATCCTGAAATTTATAGTATAAGTAATATAAGTAATATCTTAAAGAAATTATTTTGAATATTTTAACTTGGTAAGAATTATGTAGATTTATGATAGATTCTGAACTAGTCAGATACAAACAAATATAACTATATGTGTAGATATTTATATTCCTGTCCTGTTTTGATTATAGCATTATATTTGCCACTGTATCTTTTTGTTATTGAGAATGTCATTACTAGTGAAAACTCAACATATTTTATTTCAGAGGTAATGTAGTTTTTTTTTATATATATATAAATTCTTTTGTTAGAATGTTAGCATTAGGCAGCTGTTAAAGGAACTTAAAATCTTTTGGGGCCATTAATAACAAAAAACTAAAAAAAGTTTGGAAAGTTTGTATGGTTTAGATGCTTTTAGATTATTAAACTAGAAAGATTTGAAGAAAGGATCTGTCATGTGGTATGATTGGTAAAAGACTGACATACATAAAGTTCATGGAAACAGAATAAGGAAGTGAAAGTCGCATCATAATGAAAATGATGAAACTGTTATTGCAGCACTCTTCTGAGAAGTCCTAATTTCTGCCTCACCAGAGGGTGTCATTGGTCGTAAAGGAGGCCCATCCTTAATACTAGAATTTTTTTAAAAATTTCTTCAAAACACAAAGTATAGTTACTGATTTTATACCCTAATTTTTTTGTATTCGAGAGATATAACATTTATAAATCTACTACTTTAGGAAGAAAGCTAATAATAATTTAAAAATTAGTAACAGTAATAATAATTACCATCTCTATAGCTAGTATTTGTTGTGTACTTACTCTCTACCTTTGTTCTAAGTCCTTTATATTCTCATTTAATTTGTACTAACAATCTTATGAAAGTAGGTACTGTTAGAATTCTTCGTTGATAGGTCTTATAGCCTGTTGAATGGCAGACCTGGGATTTGAACCCAGGCAATATCTCTTCACAGCTCATGCTCTTTAACCCTCTGCTTCACTGCCACCAGATGTGATTCTAATGTTAATAATAATGATTTAGATTGCACTTTTATGACTTTATAATATGAAATTGCCTTATCTTTCACAATTTTAACTTCAAATGTACTGCCTCCCCAACTTTCTGTTTAGTACCTTCTAGTATTACATATATATATTCCTTTCTCAAGGAAGAAGCCTTTCATTTTATAGTTGTACACTGTTTTACCATAGAATCTAACACCTGTGACAACGGAGCCAGGAGTGTAGTAGGAGTAAAAGGTTTCTTCTTGAAGCATCTTAGAAAAGGACCAGGAGAGATTATTCTGAATAGTGTATCTCTTATACTTCGCTTTCTCTATCTTTTATCCACATTACCAGATGTAGAGATATTATAATCATAATCCAATATAGCTTATATGTTAGCTTTGGAATATATTTTAAATTCCTATATACATTTAGATATTTCTGACATTTTAGAATTCATCATATAATACATTTCCTGGTTATCAGGAGATTGCTTATTCTGTATCCTCAACTATTAAACGACAAGTAGACAAAAAGGGGTTCCTAAGTATTGGGGGAAAAAAATTACAAAGTTGATGCATTAAATTCATGCGCCTTAAGGTGAACTCTTTACCATTATCAGATCTTATATGAAATTCTAGTGAAATTTATCTGGCTTTCCAGTCTATAGCAGATAATGCTTCTATAATTGTATGTCCATGTTTTAGAAATCCAAAATGCTCCGAAAGCCAAAAGTTTTCTCTTAACCCATGTAGTGTTAAAACATGATCTGAACTCATATAAGACTATTGATGGTCTTTATTTACTCCCTTCTTACTGTGAATATCCATTTTTCTGCAGAAACATTAACATTTTTATTATGGGGTCCTGCCTCAGACCTCACTGACACATTGTATAACATATCACATGTGCATTGTAGTCCCTTTCTAACATCCAAAATATTCTGAATTCTGAAATATATCTGCCCTCAAGGATTTTAAGTAAGGGATCATATACCTGTATAATCAGGTACAGTGACTACAGTACAACTGAGGACTAGGATATAGAACTAGGAAGATTAATCCAGTAACTCAAGCATAGCAAATGTGAGACCTTTGAGTGTGAAGCAGTATTTGTAACTGGAATAATATATGGATCCCTTTTAAAGAAAATAATTATATATCCCATTTTTAGAATCACTGACTTTAGTTTCTGAAGTAAGTTTATTTTTAAGTCTTTCGTTTTTTTCTTTATATTGTTATTGAAATGAAAACACAAAATGAAAATTTGCAAAACTTGTGGCCCCCAGAGTTTATCCATGGCACACACTTATTGAGAAACACTGAGAAAGTGGCAAATAGTCCTATATACTTGAGCAATCCCTGTAAGTATTATTCTTTACCAAATCTTTGTTTATAATAGCCTGAATCATAGTTAAGGGGTTAAAATACCTTTCCTATATTTAAAGTATGATTTTTTAAAGGGATAAGAAGTACCCCCTTGGAAAAAAAAATGTACATTCACTTTTTGATTACCACCTTTCACCTCCAAGGAAATGTCTTCTACCTACTGCCAGTTGGGAATCACTGTCATAACAAGCAACTCTTAGTGATAGCAGTAAGTGAAAATTCCTCAAGTGTGTGGAGGCAGAAGAAACTTAAGAACCAGTGCTCTAAAATACGGGATAATGTACGTTAGAGAAGAACCAGTGCTCTAAAATATGGGATAATGTACGTTAGAGATATTGCCATCAGAAACTAATGTAAACATCCGTTTCCAGCGGCATGGGGAAGTAAGTACCTGGACTAGCCTTTCTGCTGAAAACAACCTAAAATGCTGGACAAAATGCATCAGTGCTCTGGCACAAAAGTAAAGAATATTTAGACTGAACACTAATTGGAAACCCAGTGGGGTAAGCCGAGTACTGAAGCTGGCTATTGCCTTGAGGGTATTTACCAAATCAAGTGAGCTTCTGTTTTCCTGGCCTTTTGGGGGCTCAGGGATCAGGAAGCAAAGCCCAGACCCACCAAAGTAAAACATTTAGCAGTCTTCTCCAGTAATAGCCCTTTTCCATAGGGCTATATACCTTCCAGGTGTAAGAGTGATCTAGAAATTCTTTCCCAACAAAGAAAATTATCTTACTATAATATTGCTGCTAACAGGAAAAATAAAAAATCTCTACTGAAAATTTGTTACCACAAACCAGCCCTCACACTGGTTTGCAGCCTGAATTCACACTAGACCTCAAGCTAAGAATTTTATTTTATTTTTTGTTTGTTTTGTTTTAATATTTATTTATTTTTGGCTGCTTGGGTCTTAGTTGCAGCATGGGGGATCCTTCGTTGCGGCAAGTAGGCTTCTCTCTAATTGTGGCACGTGGGTTCCAGAGCATGTGGACTCTGTAGTTGCAGCACACAGGCTCTCCAGTTGTGGCACACAGGCTTAGTTGGCCCACGGTATATGGGATCTTAGTTCCCTGACCAGGGATTGAACCCGCATCCCCTGCATTGGAAGGCGGATTCTTAACCACTAGACCACCAGCGAAGTCCCCTCTGCCCTATTCTTTTCTCTCTTTGCTTTTCTTACCTTTTCCTCACCTTCTATACTTTGCATTTGAATTCTGTTCTAAGAATTTTAAATGATCCTGGATTGTTACTACTCCCAGGGGCCTGACAGAAGCAGCACAAATCATCATTGTCAAAGAATTCCTGTTGGTAAAGTTATAATGAAAATGAGTTGCTTAAAATAAAAATTTACAAGCCATCTAAGGAAACAGGGCACAATGTAAGAGAATCAGTAGAATCAGACCTACAAATGGTTCACATCTTGGAATTATCAGATGTAAAATATAAAATAATTATATTTAATATGTTCAATGAAAGCTTAAAAATGAGGAAAAGAGCAAACAAACATTTTGTAGAAGAATCAGAAGTTCTAGAAATGAAAATATACAGTAACTGAAATTAGAATTCAAGGAATAGGTAAAAGCAAATAGACCCCATTGAAGAAAAAAATCATACAATAAAAGATAAACCCGGGACTTCCCTGGTGACACAGTGGTTAAGAATACACCTGCCAATGCAGGGGACATGGGTTTGAGCCCTGGTCTGGGAAGAGCCCACATGCTGCAGAGCAACTAAGCTCATGCACCACAACTGCTGAGCCTGCACTCTAGAGCCCACGAGCCACAACTACTGAAGCTCGCGTGCCTAGAGCCTGTGTTTCACAAGAGAAGCCACTGCAGTGAGAAGCCTGTGAACCGCAACGAAGAGTAGCCCCTGCTGGCCGCAACAAGAGAAATCCTGTGCAGCAACGAGGACCCAACACAGCCAAAAATAAATAAAACAAATAAACAAATAAATTTAAATAAATAAATTTAAATAAACAAACAAATAAATTTAAATAAATAAATATTCCGATTACATCATTTAAAAAAAAAAGATAAACCTGAAGAAATCCAGAATGCAGTACAGAGAGACAATAAAGTGGAAAATATAAAAGAGGTTAATAAAGGGGAAATTTTTAAGAGAAAACACAAAACACTTTCAAAGGATTATCAGGTTTCAATAACAGTAATGGAAATAGAGACCATGAAATGATATACTCAGTGAAAATAAATCTAGAAGCTGTGACCTACTCTAGTTCAACCCAGAATTCTATAGCTAGCAAAAAATAACTTTCAAGAACAAGGGCAAAATAAAGACATGCTCAGAGAAATGTGAAAGTTCACTAGCAGACCGCTTTTTTTTTTTCTAACTGAAGTATAGTTGATTTACAGTGTTGTGTTAATTTCTACTTTTTAGCAAAGTGATTCAGTTACATGTATTCTTTTTCATATTCTTTTCCAATATGGTTTATCACAGGATATTGAATATAGTTCCCTGTGCTATATAGTAGGACCTTGTTGTTTATCCATTCTATATATAATACTTTGCATCTGCTAACCCCAAACTCCCACTCCATCACTCCCCCATCCCCCTAGCAGACCATTTTAAGTAGAAGGAAAATGGGCATTGAAAGTCTGAGATTCAAAAAGGAATGATGATCAAAGACAGTGATAAGTGTATGTTAATAAAGTGTACGTTAATTTTTTTAAAACTGTATAAACAATAATAATAGTGTCTTATGGGGTTAAAAGAAAAGAAAAAGCTGGAACTGAAATAGCAGTTGTTTTAGTTATTTACTAATTGTCAGTTTATTTTATAAACTGGGGGGAGGTGATTGGAGCTAGTATCCAAAAGATCTTTTTGTTACTCAGGAGAAGATTAAAAGTAACTTTGGATTTTGATGAGTATGTGTGATAAAAATGTTATGGTAACACTTTAGTAATAGAAATAAATATATAACTTCCAAACTAGTAGATGGTAAAAAATGGAACCAGAAAAATATAATCCCAAAGGAGGCAAGAAAAGAGAGAAAGACACAGTGTGGAACAACAAATAAGATGATAGAAATAAATCCAAATATACCTATGCCTTATATTTTAAAATGTTCAGCTATATGGGGTTTAGTCCAGAGTACAAAGAAACAAAAGGAAAACATGTTGTAAGTAAAATGATGGAAAAAGATATACCAGGCAAATGTTAATGGAATGAAAGCTGAGATATCATTTGAAATAGATTTTAAGACAAGTAGAATTACTAGAGATAAAAAAGAATTGATACGTAATGGTAAATATTTCATTTTGCCACGAATGTTTAGAAGTTTTAATTGTATGCAACTAATAACCAAAACCACAAATAAAGCAAAAATTAATAGAACTACCAGGAAAAATTGATAAATTTCACCAGTATAGTGGGAGATTGTAATATACCTTCCTCATTAATTGGTAAAGAGAGCAGACCAAAAAAAAAAAAAAAATCAGGAATATAGAAAACTTAATGTAATTAACAAGCGTGATCCAACGGACATAATATTGCATCCAGTCACTGTGGAAACATGAGCTGAATCATCATGAAAATCAACCACATACTGGACCATCTAGTAAGTTTCAACAGATTTCAAAGGATTAGTATCCTATAGATCAATTCATTTAAGTTAGAAATCAGTAAGAAGAAAAATCACATGGAAATTAAGATATATTCTTCTAAATAACTCATGTATGAAAGAAGAAATGTTAATGGAGCTTGGACTGCCCTTTGTCTGGGAGATGTTAGGTCATCCCTCAATTTTGTTTGTGGCAAACACAACCCTGAGAAATGGCCCACATAAAGGCCTTTCAGTCTTGGCATACCTGGTGAGAATGTTATAGATGCTAAGGACCAATGATGAATTGGTTCTCCCAGCAGGAAAGAGAAAATTTTTAACAAATAATGCTGGAACAGTTGTGTATCCATATGTAAAAAAATGAAATTGAGTAAAAAATACATGCATAACTTTTTTTTCTGAATTGAAGACCTAATGTGAAAGGTAAAAACTATAATACATTTAGAAGACAGTATGGGATAAAAGCTCTATGAATTTGGTGTACAGGAGGAATTCTTTTTTTAATAAATTTTATTTATTTATTTTTGGCTGTGTTGGGTCTTCGTTGCTGCGCGTGGGCTTTCTCTAGTTGCGGTGAGCAGGGGCTACTATTCGTTGCAGTGTGCGGGCTTCTCATTGCGGTGGCTTCTCTTGTTGTGGAGCATGGACTCTAGGCATGCAGGCTTCAGTAGTTGTGGCACACGGGCTCAGTAGTTATGGCTCGTGGGCTCTAGAGCGCAGGCTCAGTAGTTGTGGCGCACGGGCTTAGTTGCTCCGCGGCATGTGGGATCTTCCCGGACCAGAGCTCGAACTCGTGTCCCCTGCACTGGCAGGCGGATTCTTAACCACTGCACCACCAGGGAAGTCCCCAGAAGGAATTCTTAAATGAGAAACAAACTATGGTAACCATAAAGAAAAGGGTTAATCCACCCTATTAAAGAACTTTTTCATTAATAGGCAACTAATAAAAATACAAGCCACCTAAATAGGGAAAGATATTTGCATCACATATAAGGATTGGTATCCAAACAATACAAATGACTTCAATAGACACTTAATAGAAGAGGGAATCTAAATGGCAAATATATATATATATATATATATATATATATATATATATATACTTTTAGGTTTCTTTTGTATATGAAGAGATATTCAACCCCATTACTTATATGGGAGATGCAAATTAAACCACAAGGAGTTACAATTTCATAGTCATCAGGTTGGCAAGAAAAATTTTTTTGATGAGTACATGGAGCAAACAAAATACACATACATTCCTGGTAGCAATTTGTCATTATCAGTTAAAATTGAAGAAAAGAATACTCTGTGACCCAATAAGTCCACTCCTTCATATATATTCTGCTTCTAGAATTTCAGAAAACTTATTTACAGTTGTGTTCCAAGGGATATGAACAAGGATGTCCATAACAATACTACTTGTAATAGCCCCAAACATAAACATAAATAAATGTTCTTAAGAGTATAATAAATTGTGGTATGTTCATAAAGTAGAATATAAGTCATCTATAAAAATGAATGAATTACTGCTGCAATAATGTTAATGAATTTGGTGGGGGGAAAAACAAGTTTCAGTTCAACTCAATTTTACATGATGTGTGAAAAACTTAGAGGGCTAAATAATATAATATTTAAGGATTCTAACTATAAAGGAAAAATTTGTTTGCTTAATCTTTGATACAATCAATTAAAAATGTGGATAAATTAAGTCATAAAATCTATGTGGTTTTAACCAACATTTTGTGTTTAGGAGGTTCCTTAGTTATTTCGGGTAAAAAAAGCTATCACTGTGACACCTCTAATACCTTGTAATTTGGCACCTTGTACCTTAGATGACACTGAAAATTCTCTGCCTTAGTTTCCCTTCTCTTACTTACTCTCTGTCAAGCATTTCCTCCCAGACCAGTGTTAATACAAACCTAAGCAAAAGTGCTCTCCTCTAGCCTTTTGAGAAGTGATCTGAGAATTCCAATATGGAATCTTATTATATTTTTCTTGCCCTGGAGTTGAGTGTCATTGTAGCATTGAACATAATATGCAGACATGCAGTTCTCTGTTAGACAGCTTTGGAGATGCATGAGCTGCATAGCTGTGGGAAAAAATGGTGCATTTTAATCCTGAACTGTCTTCTCAAGATGCTGCCATGGCCGTCATACAGTGAAGCTCTAGACAGGGGCTCCAGAGTGATTGTACTGGGTTTACTTGAACTCTCCACTTTGAAAATTCTCCTTGTGAGAGGAAATTCTGTCCTTTCCTGAAATGTAGATTTGGAGTCTTAACACAAATGTGTACTTTGCTAAATCATCTTGTACATTTACATGCCTTTTTTTTGTAGCAATGTCTTGGTTTTGGAAATCTATTTGTAGTGGATATGTTCATTATTTGGGTTATGTTATTTATACACCTAAGAAATTAGGATACATTTTCATATCCCACATTTTATTTTCTAGGCCTTAAGTGCCTATTTTGAGTGACATTTATTATGTGTAACGGTTATATTTGGTTTGTTGAAGTATTGTTCTTAAAAGATTACTAAAAGGAAATGTCATCAATACATCAGTAGCCCAGATTTCCTTTTATTTCTTTACTTATTTTGCTTTATGAAGCAAACTTCCATGCACATTATTAATTATCTGCTATTGAATGCTTTCAGTTCATTTTAAGAAGTAGTTTCATAAAAATTTAAAACTAAAAGTTTTCTTGATTTTGGTGTAAAATATACAGACCTTTCTGTTGTAATGTTACATATTATGTATTTCTGAAAACACTGAAATTGTGCACAGCTGATGGGTCGCACCCAAAACATGCAGAGCTTTGTAATCAGAACACTAATAAAAATAAATCTTAATAAGAATACTAGAATATTTTAAAAGATATATTAACTCAGTTACATATAAAGAAATACTACAGTCGACTTAAGGTTAAAAAAAAAAAGAGATGAAGGTGGCCTGGTGGAAGGGTGTGCAAGGAAGGGTTGAAGCTACAGGGTTATGGAGGCCAGAGTAAAATGCATAAAGATTTGCAGAGAAGAGTTCATTAAGTATTTTCAAGACAATGCGTGTGACCAGGCTGTGCCAAGAGGAAGAACATGGGTTGAATGAGAATTGTGTACAGTACTGTATTTTCAGCAGCTTGCTGCTTTCCACTGTGTTAGCTTGTTTGGGGTTCAGCTCTTATTATTTAGTAGTGCAAAGACATAGGCTGGGAAAAATCATGTACAAACCAGTGTGACTTTCACATTGTACTAAAATCTTTCCCCTACTTACCAGTGAACTAATTTGTGTTACAGAAAAGCTTAATAACAAAATAAACTGTACTAAGAATGAGAGGTGGCTTCTGTTTTTGATTAGAGGTCTTTGATCAGTCTGTGACCTTTCTGTGATTTTGTTTCTTGTGAAATGGAAATACTACAACTAAAAAATAGTCTAACACAGTCTTTTCCCCCTTGAGTATATTGTTTTAACTTTAAACTATAAAAATAATAAACACCTTAAAGAAAAACCAGAAAATATAACAAAGAAAAAAATTACCAAGTTACTAATATAAGGCACTGTTAGCTTTTTGTATAGTTTCTACTTTTTCACCAGTTTTTAATAAGCTTTTTTGTTTACGTCACAAGCTTCAAGACAGTCATTTTTAACGACTACTAAATATTAAATAGATGTGCTTTTACTTAGCTATTTCTCTATAATAAAATTTGTAAGCTATTTATAGTTTTACTATTATCGTTCATAATTCTTGGATGAACAGGTGTGTGTGTGTATGTGTGTGTGTGTGTGTGTGTGTAAAAGAGAGAAAAAGGAGAGAGGGAGAGAATCTTTTCCCCTACATAGGATTATTTCACTGAATTATTGGGTCAAAGAATATGACATTTTTAATGATTCTTGGTGCATATTGCCAGCTTGCTTTCCAAAATGGCCCTAGGTCCTTGCCCAAAATTGTGTATTATATATTTTTTAAACTGTTGATAATGGGCAACAATAGATACTATTATTTGTATTACTAGTATCTGTGCTTATCAGACACTATGCTAAGTACATTATAGTATTTAATGTCACATTTTTGTTTTGGTTTGCATTTCTTTAATCATCAATGAAGTTGAATATTTTCTAATATATTTGTTTGCTATTTATATACTTATTTGTAAGAAAAGATCATTTGCCTATTTATTATGGTGGACTTAGTGTTCTAAGTGGATGGTGTTCTAAAGTATTCTACAAGGATAGTTTAGAAACAGCTTTTTTTCTTTCGCTGAAAATACAGTAACCATTAAAACCTTACTAAGAGAATGTCAGCCTTTCATCGTCAGTATTTGATTTTTTTAACTTTGCTTGGCTATACACTTATGTAATCTTTGGCACATTTGCTGCCATAGTATTGTCTTAACATCTGAAAGTAATGGGATTTTATTCTAAACTTGTAATTCAGAGGAATAGTATATTTGCAACCATTTGAATTAGTTTCTGATGAGGCTGTCAACAGTATCTGTTTTAAGTAGTATTGCTAAAAATATATGTTCCTTAAGAAATAGAATGTATTCTAATGGACAAAAAAGCTTGAATCTTGAATTCAGCCTGGCTTGTAATTTTGGCTCCACTTTTTATTAGCTTTAGAATGGTAGGCAAATTACTTACTGCACTTCCATTTCCTCATTCCTAACAGTGATTTCAGTTTTCCAGTTGTTACTAGTGAGGATGTTTCCTAGCATTAATGATTCGTTTCTAAAATAAAATAGCTCTTAAAAGTAGGTAGCACAGCACTTGGTATTTGTTAATTATAAGTTCATTTCAGTTTGAAATAATTATAATTTGAGTCCCTGCTCATGCCCAACATTTTGTTATGATGTATTAGGAATACAAAAGTAAAAGACTCTTACCTCTTAAGGGATTCACAGTCAAGAAAGGACCATACATAGAACTAAGTAGTAGTGTAAGTGGAGATGATGCTTTTTAAAGCCCATAACATAGTGCCTGTAATATAATAAAATCTCAGTAAATGTTAGCCACTGCTATTTGGTTACTCTCTAATTTCTATATGTAATTGAAGATAAATGAATATAGGTGAAAAGGCAGAAGTGGACCATTAGAAATTAGTTATTCCTCTTTGAACACTGAGTGCTGAGAGTGTTTTCTGTTTGTTTGTTTTTTGTTGTTTAAAGGAAGCAAGACTTTCTTTAACCAATGAATTCTCATCCACTACATTTAAAAAATTCTCTATGGGCAGAGAGACTATGATGGAATAAATGAATAAGTTGGTCAGTTACATAGGACAGAATATCATCTCTGAAATATGTTGTGTACACATATGTGCACATGTGCATATGTTTATGTGTGGTTTTCTTAATTGATTAAAATAGAAACCAAATTTATTGTAATTTGAACTTTTCCTTTTTACAGTGTCTTAGCATGTCAAGTTATAGGTATAGGTGAGAGAGATGGGAACTGGATAGGGAGAGAACAGTGAAAAGATTTTAAATGGATAGGATTGGGTCATTGGTATTCATAGGTGATATGTATACATATACTGTTACCAGGATAATATAGTGGCTAGAGTTTTGTCTCTGAGGTTAGTCTGACTGGGCTTAAGTTCTGGTGCTTCCAGTTACCAACCAGGCAGTCTCAAACAGGATGCTTAACCTCTCTGCATCATTTTCCCAAGCAAGAGACTATTGGGTTAATAGTAGTGCCTACTTTATAGGGTTTAATTGATAGTTAATTGAGATACAGTATGTAGTATTTAGTACAATGGCTTACTCCCAAAATATTAACTGATGGATGCTGTTGATAATTGTGTGTTCTGAGACTACATCTAATAGCTAACAGAATCCAGATAGACTGTTCTGCATCCAAAATTGACCAGTTTTCATAATTCTTAGAGTAACCTGCCAGCTATGTTTTAAATAAAATAAAACCCTGGGGGCACTTCTGTTATTTCACTTATGTAAGCATAAGAAGTTTGAGTAGAATAATAGAAGATATAGAGGGCTTTTCACAGAATTCGGAAATGGAGGAAATGAGGTACCTTGAGGAACCATTGAAAATGAATTAAATGGCACATTAGTTCTGTCACTTTCCTTTTTGGTCAGTTATTCTCCCATAATAAGATATTGAATTGAAGTACGTTTCAAAAGCAAAACAAAAGTCATTGAGAAAATGGAAATAAAAAAGGATAGTTTAGAAACAGCTTTTTTTCTCCCCTTGAAAGTACAATGACAGTTCAGACTTTACTAAGAGAATGTCAACCTCTCACTGTCAGTACTTGATGAGATAATATAGAAGGAAGAGTTAAAAATACTGGAATTTACAAATAAATAATAAATTTATAGTAAATATAATTTTGCTAGTAATGAATTTAGTGATTAAGGAATGTTATATTTTTAGTATGATATACTATAAAAATATTAGAAATTATTTTGGTAAGTATTTCAGATTTGTGGAAAGGGTTTATTTGAGCTTTATTTTAAATTTGGTTATTGTTTGTATTGAGCCATATGTATGACTGTTAATTACAGTGAAGTCATAGATCCATAAGATGAATAGATTATAGAGTTTTATAATTCAAAGAAATAATCTGTTCATTTTTAGTAACAGCAAACATTACTTATTAGGCAGTTACTATGGCCTAGGGACTTCAATAAGTATTCAAAATACATTATTTAATTTTGTTAACATCACCTGTACATATTGTGCTATAGTGCTGCATTTTATTTGCAGTCATTTCAAATAACATGAAATAAGTTCTGTTCCTTGTATAGTAACCTTTAGCATCTTTGTTATACAAATATTGTGCTTAAATATTATGTGGGATATTGATTGCAAAATTTCTCTGATTTGGGGATGTTTAAATATGTATTTCCTTCTTCCATGAGTTTACGAATCTTAAGTATTACATTGTTTGATAATTGTTTCTTTTGTTGCAGAACTGTAAGAGTAAATGGGTCCAATAATTGGAATGACTCCAGAAAAGAGAGCTGAAACTCCAGGAGCTGAAAAGGTTGCAGGATTAAGCCAGATTTACAAAATGGGAAGCTTGCCTGAAGCTGTTGATGCTGCCAGGCCAAAGGCCACTCTAGTGAACAGTGAGTCAGCAGATGATGAACTCACAAACTTGAACTGGCTTCACGAAAGTACTAATCTCCTAACAAACTTCAGCTTTGGAAGTGAGGGTCTTCCAATTGTTAGTCCATTGTATGACATAGAGGGAGATGATGTGCCATCCTTGGGACCGTCGTGCTATCAGAACCCAGAAAAAAAATCAGCAACTTCAAAACCCCCATACTCCTTTAGTCTTCTCATTTATATGGCTATTGAACACTCTCCAAATAAATGTTTGCCTGTGAAAGAAATTTATAGCTGGATACTGAACCGCTTCCCATATTTTGCAACCGCACCAACAGGCTGGAAGAATTCTGTTCGACATAATCTGTCCCTGAATAAATGTTTTCAGAAAGTGGAAAGAAGCCATGGCAAGGTCAGTGTTTATGAACATTGCTATATTTAGGGAGGTGGGGGAGAATTAACATGGAGATCTTAACATATGAGGAAATCAAAGGAAGATAAAAAATAGTCAATCAGATTACTTCAGCTTGAGGTTAATTATATTCACCGTTTGCTTTCATTTGAGAAGTTTTAAAATTTCTTCAGTATTGATATAAACCTAGCAGAATTATTTTCAGTCTACTATAGGTACATAAATTAGGGTTTATTTATTATTCTCTTTTTTTTTAAACTTTTAAAAATTGAAGTATAGTTAATTTGCAATGTGTTAGTTTCAGGTGTACAGCAAAGTGATTCAGTTATAATTAGTTTTTTTAATGTTCTAACTTTCTATTCTTAGTTTCTGTAATGTTCTTGTCACTATATTTATGTATTATTATTATTTATTCAACGTGACCATCTCTGCCTTATAATTGGAGTGTGGATCATTTACATTAATGTAATTGATATGGTTGGATTTAAATCTGTCATTACGTTATTTTTTTTCTATTTGCTGTATCTGTTCTTTTTTCCTTTTCTCCACTTTTCCTGCCTTTTTGTCAATTGAGTATTTTTTTATGATTCAATTTTATCTCTTCTATTGGCTCACTAGCTACTCTTTTTTTTTTTAAACTCGTTGCTATACAGTTTTCAGTATATATTTTTAATTTATCACAGTCTACCTTCAAATAATTTAAATTCACTTATTATCTGGCCTTTTACAGAAAAAGTTGACTAATCCTGATGCCCTATCTGGATCAATTCCTTTTTCCCAAGAAGTTGATTTAACATTTCATATAGTTTGGGTCTACTAGCAATGAAATATTTTTTTAACCTTTTTGTGGAGGATGGGTATGGAATTCTAGGTTGACAGGTTTTTTTTTAAGTACTTTAAAGACGTTACTCTCTTTTGGCTTGCATAGTTTCTGAAGATAGGTCTGTTACGATTCTTATCTTTGTTGTTCTGTTTGTAATTTCTTTTTCTTACTATCTGTCTTCAAGATTTTTCTCTTTATCACTACTTTTTAGCAGTTTGACTATGATGTGCCTAGGTGTGTTTTTCTTTATTTTTATCCTGCATTGATTTTTCAGAGGTTCTTGGATCTGTGGTTTGTTGTCATTCATTAAACTTAGAAATTTTTTTCCTCATTATCTCTTCAAATATTTCTTGTGGTTCACCACCTACTTCTGGGCTCCAAGTAAAAATATATTAGACCATTTTCTATTGTCTCACCTCTTAGTTGCTCGTCCCTCTTCCTACTCTTTTCTTTCTTTGTTTCAGTTTGGATAATTTCTATTGATCTTTCTATAGTTTGTGTGGGTTTTTTTGAATATTTGAATTTTATTTTATTTATTTTTTATACAGCAGGTTCTTATTAGTTATCTATTTTATACATATTAGTGTATATATGTCAATCCCAATCTCCCGATCTTTCTATAGTTTTATTCTTTCCTCTATTGTGTTCATTCTGCTGATTAGCCTGATAAAGTTGTCTTCATATTTTTTAAGTATTTTCATTTGCCTTTTAAAAAATAGTCGCCATCTTTTTGTTAAAATTTCCCACTAGATCTTTAAGCATATTAATCATAGTTATAGTGTCTGTCTGATAACTTCAATATCTGGTCCATCTCTGGGTCTGATTTTGTTGATTGTTTTATCTCCTGCTTTTGTGTGTTGCATAATTTTGGATTAAGTGGCAGCCATTGCTTGTTAAAGAATGGTAGAGACTGAGGTAAATAATATTTCTATCCAGAAATAGATATTCCTCTACTTCTGTCACGTTGTTAGTATGAACAGGTATTGGTCAATCTAGTAAATAATTGAGCTGGGTTTGGGTTTTGTGGTTGTCATAGTTACCTTCAGTGTACCATAGTCTTCACATTCCTACAGAGATGGACTGTTGATACTTTGTACTTAGTGTGCGGCCTGGAATGTCAGGTGATTTTTCTCAGCATTTCTGCTCCAACTCCATCTTTCAGTTTGTGACACATTTAGAGGTGAGAGGGGTTGAATATTTCTCTCTGTACTCTTGCCCCTTCCTTAGCAATGGATTGCTCTTGCTTGTTACTTGGTGCAAAGTTCTTAGTGTGAACAGGGTGGGTTTCTCGGTTCTTCTGCTCCAGTTTTAGTCTTAAGCAGACTGTGTATGCCTGTGCCTCAAGAGTGGGACTTTCCTTGTCTCCTCCATGAGCGGACAGTCTCTCCCATTTACTCAGAGTGGAGTCTAGAGCTGCACTCATCAGTAGCCAATCACCTACATATGGCTAGTGGTTGGCATATTGGATAGCACAAAATAGGATATTTCTGTCATTGTGTAAATTCCTACTGGACAGCACTGTTCCAGCACTCAGGCCAATTTCTTGCTCATTCCCATCATGGTGAGTAGATGTTGCGTAATATCAGTGGGAAGTTCTAGGTACAAGTGAGAGACCATTTCCCAGCAGCAGCAGATCTCTGCTTTGTGTCTTTGAAGGATTTGGGCATCAACAGATTTCCTGCCCTTCTAATGGCATGTAGTATTGAATACATTGCCTAGTGTCAGTGAAATGTGAGGATAGCTGGGTTTTGTACTTTTCTCCCAACAGCAGCCATCCTTTCCCGGGGACTGGGGTGAGGAGTGTATTTTGCCTCTTTCTCAGTGGCAGACTGCTTTTGCTTCTTATGGAGCTTTGTCCAGGGTTTAGGCAGGTTTTGTGCCTCTGCCACAGTGACATCTGATCTCACCTTATGCTCATTCAGGACCTGGAGCATGAATGGGCTTTGCCTGATCTTTGCTCCAGCCTCAGACCGTGGTAGGTTCTGCACATCTATCTCCGTCTCCAAGGGTTTCTTCCTTAGGTCTCCTGCCTGCCTACAGTTTTGAGTATTTTTTTTTTCTTGCCTTTTATTGTGACTGCCACTTCTTCCATGCTCTACCAAATGTGAAATTGTTCATATGTTTCGTCTCTCCTCACAGGACCTGTCATACTTCAAAATTCAATTATTTCTGTTGTCTTGCAGCCTTAGATCTCAGATAGGCTCATAAAAAATTATGGTTATGTAGGCTATTTTGTTTTTTAATTTTTTTAAAAAAAATTAATTGTTTTAAAATTTATTTTTGGCTGTGTTGGGTCTTCGTTGCTACACACAGTCTTTCTCCAGTTGCGGCAGGCGGGGGCTACTCTTTGTTGCAGTGCGCAGGCTTCTCATTGCGGTGGCTTCTCTTGTTGCGGAGGACGGGCTCTAGGTGTGCGGACTTCAGTAGTTGTGGCACACCGGCTCAGTAGCTGTGGCTCGCGGACTCTAGAGCACAGGCTCAGTAATTGTGGCGCACGGGCTTAGTTGCTCCGCGGCATGGGGATCTTCCTGGTCCAGGCTCGAACCCGTGTCCCCTGCATTGGCAGGCGGATTCTTAACCACTGCGCCACCAGGGAAGTCCTGTTTTTTTCTTGTTAGGCTGGGAATGATGTTCTTTTATGGCTTTCTATACCCCAAGTGGTAGCAGAAATCTCCTATTCTTATTTGGAATAAAAGTTAAAAGGACAAGTACTTATATTTTTTGGTAACTGAAGGATTTTATAGGACAGTGCTGTTCAAACTTGAATGTACCTATTGATCATCTGGGAATCTTGTTAAAATACTGATTCTGCTTCAGCAAATCTAGGATGGGGACTGAGGCTCTTTCATTTCTAACAGGCTCCTAGGTGATCCTGATGCCTCTAATCCATGGACACACCCTGGGTAGCAAGACATTTGGACACATCATCATCTTATAACTAACTTAGGAGCTTATTAGTTATCTATTGCTATGTAATAAATTGCTGTGTAACACATTCTCTACTACACATGGAATATTTATGAAGGCCAACTATGTGGTTAGGCCATTAAACAAAGCCTTAGCAATTTCAAAGGATCAGTCTCTGTTATAGCCAACCTCCAAGATGGCCCCCAAATGAGCCCCACCTTCCGGTATTCGTGCCCTTGTGGAGTCCCCTCCAATACTGCATAGGGCTGACTCGTGTAACCAAGAGGATATTGTGGAAACGATGGAGTGTGCCTTTTGAGTCCAGGTTATAAAAGACATTATGGTTTCCATCTTGGATTCTTGGCTGATTAGCTCTGTGGGAAGTCAGCTGCTATATCATACAGACACTTAAATAGCCCTGTGGAGAGGCCCCTGTGGCATGGAAATGAGGCCTCCTTCCAATAGCCATATGAGTGAGCCATTTTGGAAGCAGATCCCCCTGCCCCAGTCAAACTTTCCTTTCAGATGACTGAAAGCATTGGAAATTTTGGATGTATCCTTTCCACCGTGCATTACTAGATTTTATTTTTTGAACTGTATCCTTAATTCTTTTCTAGTTTTAGACCTATTGTGTTTATGCTTATGATGGGATGTAAAAGGGGAACTGTCTACTAGATGTTTAGAAATATGATACAGGAATGGTAGTGATGTTATGGCATTAAAGCTCTAAGTTTTTAAAGCCCTCAGCATTGATTTTCAGTAGAAGAGTCTAGGAAAAGTATGGTATAGTGGAAACCAGGGAGAGTCAGTTTAAGTGTGAATGAGCAACAGTGTCAAATGCTGCAAAAAAAAAAACAAACTTGAAAATGATTAGCTAAGAAGTGATTGAGACAAGTAGCAGCCAAAAGATTAGAATTAAAAATATATGAACAGTGGTTATTTCTATTGTGGCCACTTTCGAGCTACCAACATTATGTCATTAAATGCGAAGTGGATAGGCGATGTTTACAGACAGCAGCACACCGCTGTATGTAAGGAACACATACAATCCAATAAGAAAAAGAAAACCTGATAGGAAAATTGACAAGAATATGAACAGGGGGTTCACAGAGGAGGAAATACACATGGCCATAAACATATGCAGAGATGTTCATCCTCTCTAGCAATCAGGGACATACAAATGAAAAGAACAGAAAACCAGTTTTTACCCATTAGATTGCAAAATTTTTTAATGTTTTATTAGTTGAGGATATGGGGAAATAAATCAATATCAATAGTTTCTCACCATTAATAGGAGTGTAAATTAGTATGACCATTCATGAGGGCAACTTGGCAGTAGTTATTAGAATTAGAAACGTGCATATCCTTTGATCTAGTGGATCAGATTCTGATTTCTCCCCTTAAGTAAAACTCATACTTGCACACAAAGAGATGCATTCAATATATAAGAATATTCATTGTGGTAAAGTTCTAGAACAATATGTCTAGTGTGGTATAATTTGTGTTAGTGATCAAAAGGGATTTGTTCTTGTCCCTAATTTTTAATTGTATGCATTATTTATATAATTAACCTGAGCATTTTTGAATCTTTAGAGAAAGAAAGCAATTAAGGAAGTGAAAGCTAGTGAATGGGAAAACATACAGTCCAGATTTCAGGGAGAGTGTGATAAAGAGAAAGAAATTATCTTATGAGCTAATAAAGAATATGAGAATAAATACAGAAATTGTAATACATTGGCACAAAAATTAGCCAGCTATTGCCACAAGTCGGGGTGGGAGGGAAGGAACTGGTAGGTGATGGTCTTCACGAAAATCAATGGATCACTTTACTTAAATGTCTGAAATTTGGACAGAAAGTGATACATTCAAGTGGGATTGGGAATGCTTGTGAATTCTTTTTTTTTTTAATTTATAAAATACTTCTTGAATCAATGCCTCAAAATGACAGTATTTCTCTTCCAATCGGCAAAAGGCAAGCAAGCTATACTTACTTCCATTAGATGCTGGAACTGAATTTGGCAACCTTGAAAGCACTTTTCTGATGAAAGCTGTTATCTAGAGATGGTAATCTCAAAAAAGAAGACAAGATTGACAAAGGTCCAGGTCAAACTGCAAATTGATATTGATACCCAGCCAGCTGGTATAGCTGTTGATTAGTTTCCTACCCTCATCCATACCATAGTTACCACTCTCAAAAGATGGGTCTAAAAATCTTGGCTTGGCATTTATCTGTCTCAGAATTTTAAAATTACAAAAGCTAGACATGGTGTTTTTTTGTTTTGATTTGTTTTTATGTTTCAAATGTTAACACTGAAGTCTTAAATCTGCTTTTCTAACTTTTTGTAAAAGCCAAACTAAAACAGTTAGTGGAGATTTTAACTGGGAAACATGAAATTAGAAGTTTTGCCTGGTTTAGTACAATTTTAGTCTGTACGTTTTTGTAGTCGTGATTTGCTTCAATAGCTAAATCCCAAGAAAGGAAGTCATGCAAGCCACCATAAAAGTTCATACTATAAGCAAGAGTTATGAATGCCCTTTTAAATTTAGTGGTTCTAAAAACCACTGAAAAAGGTAGTCAAGGAGGGAAACTATTAAAATGTACAGGGCAGGTACATAAAAACATTTCAGGAATAGGGAACATTGTTTCTTCTCCCAGTTTTCTTTACAACTTCCATTAAGATAAATCTTTTTAAAGTTCAATTCTTAATATATTCCTCATTTCTTCAAAAGCTTCTGTGGTTCTTTACCAAATAAGTCCAGAAGCCTTAGAGTTCCAAAATGCAAAATAGTACATGAGAGAATGCACATTTCCTGTTTCCATTGCACAAAAAATGTGTCTTGTAATAGGCAAATTTATTTTAAAACAATACTTAACTTCTAAAACTCTTTATTACTTGTGTTCCATCATCTAAGCACAACTTAATAAAGAAGCAAAGTTTTTAAGTGAGACTTAGATTACAAATAAGTTTTTTGCTCTAGACTCTAAAACGTAGATTAGCAAATATATACTTTTATCTTGTTACTGATAGTTTGTGAACAGACCCAGTGAACGGAAGTGCTGCCATGGTAACATAAACCAGACTGTTATTTGGAGAACTTACTCAAGACACTTAACTGCCCTGAACTACAAGTTTTCAGTACCAGTTCTTCCAATTTGCTGTTTCAAAGAAATAGCAATTCTTCTAAGATCAAAATAATTTGCAGTTCTCTCACAAGAGAATTTTAAAAGTAGATTTGAACTAAACAGCTTCTAGGAGTATAATCTCAGGAATACCAAGATAGAACATGGTTAGAATTATTAAAATAATTGTCTTAGTATATGAAAAATAATTCATGCATATCTTTTCTATATGAAACTGAAGTGGTTTTGGGGCAAAGGATGTTGTGGGTGCTAACATTTTAAAGTTTTATTTCCCAATCTTCAAAACACATTTACCACTTAGGCCAAGCGACTGAAAATATATCTAATTTAAGATGTTCCATCACTTAATGCAAAACTACATTTGTAAAATTTGACTTCCTTTGGAAAAAAATTAAAATTTCAAATACTTGTTTAGTGTACTTCATGTGATATCTTGCTGCTGTAGGCCAGAAAAAGTTTCACCTGATAGTATGGTATGTTTCTTACTATATTACAGTGTGATTTGACACCCATGGTTTTTCTTTTCCAATATATTTAAGTCGCTAGGATGTTAAAAACTGCCTTATACTCAATTACCATACTTTTCCTCAGACAAAAACATTTTTCCTTTATCAATTTAATTCATCTCTTTTTTTTCTAACTTTTGTCTCTTCAGAATTAATTGATTTTTGTTCTTATTGTTGATGTTTTTAAAAACTCCCTCATCTCTTAGAAGAGGAGTAGGAATATATTGTTATTAAGCCATATAAACTTACTATTGATATATGCCAATTTCAGTATAATCTCTTAGTATTCACTTAGTTTGCAGCTCTATGTCGCTTACATATAAATTACCTTATTTGACTCTCATCACAACTCAGTGAAGTGGCCTGTTTTTTTAATTTTACGGATAAAATATGAGAGGACAGACTCTTAGAGATTAAGTGATTTGTCCACTATCAAGTAGCCAATCAATAAGCAGTGATTAGCACCTCAGTTTGAAAACGTGTGAAACAGTATTCTTTCATTATGCCATTCTGCTATAATAGTTACGACATGATATTTAGAGATAAAAAAGCCTCAGTAATAGACTAATGTTACCTTGAAAAAGAGTTCAAGAAATGGAAGCACCCTGGAATTTATCACATTAAATCTTCAGCAATGATAATAGCTTACATCATGTAGGATTTTATACAAGCAAAAAGGAGCAGGGGAATAGGACACAGGTCAGTTTTATTGTTGTCTATATAATTGTTAATGTTGTGAAGTGTAATTCAAATTTTAAGAAAAGGTTTTTGAAATAGAAAAGGTGTAATATAAAAACAAAAATTAGTAACAGTTTGAATCTCACTAATCTTGTGAGTTAGTTCTGAGGAAGTTTTGTACATCATGGTGGGAGGGGGTCAGGTTATACCTTATATTTATTTTTTGACATTTGTATCTTCAAAAGATTAAATATCTTCAAAAATATTTATTAAAATTTAGTATCAATAACTAGCGGAATAGAAACAGAAAAACAAATTTGCATGCTATTAGACTGGAAGAAACGAACAATTTTTAAAACTACAAAGAAAATAAACATAAAATATAACAGTAGTAGCCAATGTTTGAGTGCTTTTGTGTCTGGTAGGTACTGTTTTATATATATTTTGAGCATACTAATACACAGAGAACATAGACATTTTTCTAAAGGTTACACAGCTGTTAAGTGACAGAGCCAGGATTCCAAAATAGGTATTCTTCCTCCAAGGCTTGTACTCTTAACTTCTGTACAAGTAGTGTTTAGCTCTGGGGCAGTGTGGGATGAATTTGCAGTTGGACCTCCTCTTTGCATGGCTATAGGGTTTTGTATGTAAGCTGTAGGTAGATGTGGTACATTTGTAGGGATGTGCATCTAGTCAGACTGTTCAGGATGTGTAGGTAGGGATGGATGTTCAGCTAAAGAAGTAGGAAAGATACATCCTGAAGGAAGAGTTTGCAGGTGATCTTACAGCTCCTGAAGCCCTTCAGTTATTTAGTTTGACTAGCTCTACTAGTGTGTGTGGCATTTGACCACACCCACTTAGTTTTTATATAACTGTGTTTCTTATACCTTTTATTTACTAGATAATCTGTAATTGTAGTTTGGCTATCTTTTTAATACAAGAGTGTTTATAAATTTCCAAGTGGTCAGAGAATTTTGTTGTTGGGATATTTTTTTTTCTTTTTGTGCTACAGTGATCTTTAAAGGGGAATTTATTTTTCTTCGTGGTCTAATCAATGTTTAGTTTTTTCTGTTAATATTTGGAAAGTATACTCTCCAAGAATTCATTAATTACATCAGTGTTTTTCATAGGTGTTCCACAGAACACTAGCTTCCTCAGATGTTTCCTGGGAGAAAGAGGTTCTGTGTCAAATAACTTTGGGAAACTTCTTAAAACAGGTTTAATTAAAGCAGGACTGTTTAGGACCCTTAATCTGTTAATATGTAATGTAACCTTCTAAGAAGGAAAGAGGTAAAATACTCAGCATTTTTCAAACCTATTTGAAGGAATTATCTCATAGCCTGGCCTTTCCCCTTGCACATTAGATCATTTTCGTGAGATTCTTCAGGTATGTTGTCCACTTACCTTCCTGGTAAGCTGTTCCTTCATATTAGGGGAATTGTGGAGCAGGCAAGCCAGTCTTTCAGGCACCTCCCATTTGCAATTTAGTGGGCACTTCTGTTATATTTTCTCTAGTTTCCAGAAATCATACAAATTGTATTATTTTTAGATTCTAATGACTATTTCCATGAAATCTGGGCTTGTGTGCCCATTACCATATTATCCAGAAGTTCCTCGAATGTTGTAACTTAACCATCTTGAGGGAAGAGTTGATACTTCTTCCTCTTTTTTATCTTTTACAGGAGTCTTTCCCATGCCTCAGTTTTTGACTTAACTACTCTTTGAGACTTTTGCCATTTTTTCATTAAATTGTTTGCCTTGAATTTAAACAGTTTAAATGGGAAACTAAACACTAGTGTTAATGCCATAAAAAATAAAGTTATTTTTATATGCATCACCTAATATATTGTTTAGCACTTTTGGGAGAATGACACTACCTAATTTTTTCTTTTTGTTTTTTCTTTAACAGTAATGATAAGGGGTAACATTTGTTGACATCTTAGCATGTGGAGGGCCACCTTGTACAGCCCTTCATGCTGTTCTCTGCACAGCTTGGTGTTGTAACATTCTCACAGAATGTGATGTGAATGCCATGTCCGAGAGTTGTGCAGTCCTGTGGCCCTATGTGCCATGCAATGTGCAGAGTACTTTATGCATAATGTAATCCATAGAACAAACCTATGAGGTAGGTACTGTTATTATCCATACCTTACAAATAAGGGAATAATGGCCCAGAGAAATAGAGGTTAGTTAACCTTCCTAAAATTACACAGCGGGTCAATGGCAGGGCAGGGGATAGGAACCCCGGCAGTCTGCCCCTGGGGCTTTTAGTCACATAGTCCATTCCTAGCAAATTTACTTCAACTTTTGCATTGTATTCAAAAGGTACTATTGGGGTTTTTTCCCCACACACATTTACTAAAAACATTCAGACACTGATTTTGTGTGTCTTAAGTTCCAGGTTACTAATTCTTATATGTTTTATTCTAGGTTAATGGAAAAGGTTCCTTATGGTGTGTTGATCCAGAATATAAACCCAACCTTATGCAAGCACTGAAGAAGCAACCTTTTCCCTCAAGATCAACATTTTACACCCCTCCTGCATCACCACAAAGGTACAGGATCTAACATGTAAATGTCAGTGGTGATATATAAGATTTCATTATATGAGATGGAGAAACTTAGAGTTGTAGTTTTTTTTGTTTTTTAATTATATAGAGATTTATAGATAAGACATTAGCGTAAGGCATTTTTACTTATAGTCTAACTTATTAGGAAACAGGATGTTGGATAAGTGAGAACGTAAATTCTGGAAAATGTAGTTAATAATATTCTAACTAAACTCTAAAGACAGTGATAATATGATTTCAGGTATAACCTGAAACCTTTTTGTAAAGGTTAAATCATTTAAATTGTCTGCAGTGCTAATGCTGACCTGAAGACATGGGAAAGTAAAAGTATATTTAAAAATTTTTAAATAAGGTGATTAAATTTGTCACTGCAGCATTTTTATATACATATTTATATTTCTTTTTCTATTTTAAGTTTTTTTCCTTCACAACATGTTTAATATTTGAAAATTATGTTCAAGTCTCAAATTTTTAAATGTTGTCAAGTAAAATAATGCTTTGGAGTTTTTTATTTGTTTTGTTTCTGCTGGTAAATATAATTATGATTTTCCTTGGCTTTTGTTTTCTAACTCAGTGATCAATAAATTGATCTTATAGCTTTCCAATTTTAAGTTAAATCTGAAAATTATATGATGTCCTTAAATCTGATTGTTTCCTTTTCTTAAAGAAACCTTCAGAATCTTTTTTTTTTAATTCTATTACATATATTCATTTGAGTTAAAAATGACAGATTTTGTCAAGATACTTTTAAGGGTAGTCTATAAAAAGTTTTTTAAGCTTTTTAATAAAATAATACATGGAAATTTTGAAACACACACAAAAGTAGGGAGAAAGAGTGAACTCCCATTTGCAACAGTTATCAACATTTCATGTGTTTAATTTCTTTAAGTATTATTAGATGACTTTTAGAGGAGTGGTTATAGCTGAGATACAGTTAAAAAATTAGTAAGACTAAGTTGAAATGTCAGCAATATATATACATATATACTCATTGAGATTTAAGCTTATTTACCATATTAGTAGATTAAAAGGATCATTGTAACAAGAACTGGTTTATCCTTATGAAATGAAACCTAGAAAAGACGTTATCAGAGTTTATATTCTCATTGTTTGGGAGTTGATACCTTCTTTAATGTTGGTGCTTATGAGATGTCCTAGTTAAAAAAAATAATAGTTTAGAAACTAATGGTAAGTTCTGCTGATGGTCCTTTCATGTTTTATTTAGCAATGTTATTTTTTATTAAAAATTAAATGGGAGAATTGGCACTCTTTTTTGTATACCATCAAAAATACACTTTCCTGTGCCTTTGATATGATGCATTTTCATGTTTATATTTTTAGCTTTATCATATGTTTATGTGTTAAATAAAGTTGATTTTGTGGTTTAAAAACAGGTAGATAAAACAACAGCATAAAGATTATAATCTTGGACCTTAAAACATTACCTTAATATTTTTAGAAACATTTTCTCTTTATCATTGTTTGGCAAAATGACAGTTCCATCTGACACGACTTTGTGTAGCCCTTTCATGTCATAATTGGTAAGTCTGAGGAGGAGAATGATCTATAGAGTATGTAAAACTGTGACTAAGAAATAGACTTTTAATTTGGTTAACAAAACAGATTTTTTTTAAATACTATCACAAATTCCAAAGAAGAGAAATAGTTTGTCCCAAAAATGTCTTAATTTTTGGAACTAAAAAAAGAACTATGGGTCTCTTTTCATGAATATAGAAAGTTTAATTTGATACCGATATTTATTGATTAAATCAGGAACTTATCTGTTTTTTGTCATCACCATACAGTCTTCCTTAAACATTGTTTTGATAAACACTTTATTTCTATAGTAACATCTGTATTAATATCATATCAAACTTAGGCATCCAGTACAAAATCAAAGAGTAACTATTATGTATTGTCTATTGTTCCAGGCATTTTAAATTCATTATTCTTATTTAATTATCACAGCAACCCTATGTGGGAGGTTTAATTATTCCCGTTTTACAGATGAAGAAACTAAAAGATTAATTATTTTGCCTCAGAACACCCAAATAGTTGTGATTTAAACTTGGATCTTATGCTCTTTCTGCTTTGGCAGACTCTTCCTAAACTGAATAGTATTAGCAAAGAAAACAAGGTAAAAATAGTTTGTGTTTTTTATTGTACAAATTAGTTGTTGTAACTAAGTTCTATAAAATGTGAAATAAAGATCTTTTATAAGTATGCTTGTCTTATCTATTTTTCAGTGGTTCTTTATCACCTCACTACTTAAGCTCTGTACTCAAGCAGAACCAGGTGCGAACTCTCAAAGGTATGTGAAAGATCAGTATTTTAAATCATAAAAATTCAGATCAAAAATCAGAATTTTTGTTTAATTATTTTTTAATTATAAAAGTATTAAATGTTCATTGTAGAAGTTTTGGAAAATAAAAACACTTATAAAAAAGAAACTAAAACTTACCCTTTATTCTGCTGTTAACTTTTTAATTGGGGTATACTTCATGGTATACTTGATATTATATGTTTCAGGTGTACAACATAGTGATTCACAATTTTTTAAGGTTATACTCCATTGATAGTTATTATAAAATAT
Source organism: Eubalaena glacialis (assembly GCF_028564815.1). Lineage (NCBI taxonomy): Eukaryota > Metazoa > Chordata > Mammalia > Artiodactyla > Balaenidae > Eubalaena > Eubalaena glacialis. Next base: position 40,711,245 of record NC_083729.1, read on the forward strand.
TGACTCTATTCCCTGTGTTGTACAATGTATCCTTAAAGCTTATTTCTTTTATGCATAGTAGTTTGTACCTCTTAATCCCCTATCCCTATCTATCTTGCACCTCTGCTGTTCACATTTTAATATAATTGCTTTGGTCCTTTTTATGCCTTTCACATGAGTAGATATGTTTGCGTGCATGCACATACATGCACATACACCCCCCACCTCCCACTCACACTTTTTCTCCACTGGGATTATACTGTGTATACTGTTTTATATCCCTGTTTTCATTTCCTTTTATGTATACTTTTCCTTGAAAATAGGGAAATATTTCTTAGTAATGCCCGCAATAGAGAATTATCTTTTGAAGTCTGTCAGACTAGAATAGAGGTTGACAAACTATGTCCCATGGGCCAAATCTGGCCTGCCACCTGTTTTTGTATGGCCTTTGAGTTAGGGATGGTTTTACATATTTCTTTTATAGGTTAAGTGTAAAGAACTATAATTTAGGAAGAAAGCAATAAGTTAACTTTTAGAATTTTGTAGACTTTTAAAAAGTAGGTCAAAATTCTGAAATTGCAGTTTCCCCCCCCCTACTCATAGTATTACAGGTTAGTGATATATTAACATAAGTTTTCCTAGCATTGTTGCTTTGGAGCCTACAGATGTTTCTTTGACCTTTAAAAATAGAAATTCTCAGACTAAAAGCCTTTCTGTGTATCAGATATTTAGGCTCTTTAGAACTACACTAAGCCAAGCCTAGGAAACAATATGATGGTGGTCTGTAAAAATAAGGGAGGGAAAGAGTGTGAAAAAGCTTAAGAGGACTCTGCAAAGAAGTTAAGCGGATTGAGAGTCTGCTTCAGATATGTTGTAACTTAACATAAGGCAAGTATCCATTTTCCTGTTACCTGCATGAGTAAATGTGCTCTCTTTACATTTAGGTATTGCCGAAACTTCCTTTATCTTTTTATTACCTCAGTGAGTTCTGACCCTTAGTCTTTTAAGCTTAGTTCATATACACATTTTGAGAACATTTTCTCTTTTGAATTCTGGGGTTTATTTAGAATTTCTTCTTGCTCTTGTTCTATTCCATCCAAATTCTTCTTCTTCCTTTGGGGAGCAGCTTCCACAACTAGAGCATAGGTACTTCTCCTTCATCTAATGAGTTTACATCTCTCCATGACTGCTAACACCTTACTTCCCTCCATCTCTATCATTGAGTCTTAGGCCTATTCCCCTTCTAGTAATTAACTTGGTGGGGAGGGTGGTTGGCATTCTGTCAACCAATGCAAGTCTGTCCTGGAATAGAATACACAATTCTCATGAGTTTTAACAGGAAAACGTAATACCACACAAAAACTTAAGAGAATTTATAATTAAATCAGGTTGCTCTAGCACATATTCATAGACTTCTGAGGAAATTTGCTTTTTCATAACTCTTGATATTATTTCTAGGGTAAAGTTTGAAAAATACAACAATAAATCGATTAAACATTCAACTGTTTATTCTACAAGTACTTGTTGAATTCCTCCATTGTGCCAAGCATTGAACTGGGTGCTTTGGGATATGCAGAGATGAAAGAGACCCAGGCCCTGCTCTCAGAAAACATACAGTTTAATTGAAGAAGGTTGACTAGAATTATGCAGAGTACATTGGGAGAAAAGGAAGTGGGTGGCAAATTAAGCTTAGAGGTGGGTCAGGAAAGGCCTCTTAGAGAAGAAACTGTGATGCTTGAGCTCTGGGCCTCAGAAGTTGGGAGGATATTTTTGGGTAGAGGTTTGGTGGAGGACAGTTGCTGGGTCGGTAAGTATGGCTGAAACCTAAGAGCATAGAAGAGGACCAGGTAGCCTCGGTCCAGTAGCTGTAGATGTGATCGTTTAGTGTGAGCAAGGCAAATGAAGAAGTTTAAGCAGGCATTAGCCAAATCAAGGAGAGCTTATTTAGCATAATGAGTTTGAACTTCTTCCTATAACTATAACATTAGTTCGCATTGAGTTCCTGACTGTGGTGTTTCGCACGCATTACAGCAACTCTTTGAGGTATTGTTACCTCTCTTACAAATAAGGAAATTGAACTTTGGAGAGATTAAGTAACTTTCTCAAAGTCACACAACTTGTAAATGGTATAGAAGGAACTCTGATTTCAGAGCCTGCACTCCTACCAGATATGAGGCGTTGGAGGAACTGCTGAAGGTCTTTAAAGAATGAGATGACATTGTCAGTTTTGTGTTTTGTAAAGATCGCTGAAGTTTCATTGTTGGCTCCAGTATTAGAATCCAACATAAGATTCATCTGTCACTTCACAGAATCATCTTTTTTAAAGTCTAATCTTTTTTGCTCATCTTGCCAATAGCTATTTTACAGTATTGTATAGCGGGCAGCAGGAGGCACAGGAATCTCATACTGAGATAGCAAAACAAAACCTGTTTTTGTCAATATTTGGTGTGGGTTTGGAGTAAATTCATCTGTTTAAAAATATTTATCGAGCGCAGTTGTGTGCTAGGCACTGTTCTAGGCACCAAGGATATATCAGTGAACAAAGAAGACAAAAACGGAGCTATATTCTAGTTAGTAAATTTTAGTATTTATACTTAAGCACTAGCATACTACGAGGAAATATGAAACTTAGACAGTTAATGATGAAGTTAGGGGCTAAGTGCATATCTAAGTTCAAATTTAAGGTTACAAATTAGCATAATTTTTTTTTTCCTTTTTTTTTTTTTTTTTTTTTGCGAGGGCTTTCTCCAGTTGTGGCAAGTGGGGGCCACTCTTCATCACGGTGCGCGGGCCTCTCACTATCGCGGCCTCTCTTGTTGCGGAGCACAGGCTCCAGACGCGCAGGCTCAGCAATTGTGGCTCACGGGCCCAGCTGCTCCGCGGCATGTGGGATCCTCCCAGACCAGGGCTCGAACCCGTGTACCCTGCATTGGCAGGCAGATTCTCAACCACTGCGCCACCAGGGAAGCCCGAATTAGCATAATTTTTATCTTAATTGAAATGAAAGTAAACTGGTGGTCCAAGCAGCTAAAGTCTTAGTAATTTTTTGAAATCGCTCTCCTACTTCTTTAAAGAATCACGAGAAACAGCTTCTCTGTTTGGATGCTCTGTAAATGTGTATATTGGTTTTGATAAAGGCAGTAAATCCTATTATAGTTATTACTTAGCTTATAACCATTTAAATTCTGCCTCTGGTTCTCATATCATTCCTTAAGCAAATGGACTGAGAATCAGATGATAGAAACTTATTTGTCTTATTATAACCCTCACTTTCACATAGTTAAGACTCATGTCTTTTAAATTTTTTTCTCAATTATTGTTAATAATTTCTTAGCATCAAGGCTAAGAAAATATAAACCAGGAGGCATAAATTAACACTTTTTACAGAGATTTATTTGAACCAGTTATTAAATCAGTAGCATATTTTGAACTCCAGTCGGAACTATGAAGGATAAAAAGGGAAATAATATGGCTTTTAACTAAGTTGTTGTTGTTATTGTTTAACTCACTGTTTTGATGGCTCTCATGGCTCTAATGACAAATGACTGTAAACTGGAAGTGAATTATAGGATTAAACTAAATAGTGTCAGAGAAAATATATACAAAAGACTTTATAAAAGAACCAAATTTTCATTCTTCATGAACTGAATATGTTAAATAATATAGCTAATAGTATGTTTATTAAAACCACAGCACCATCTTTAAAACAGCATGAAGTACTTACTAATGAAAAAAGCATTATGAAGTGTGTTCAGTTGTGACAATAAACAAGTCTTAAGTTTAATTTTAATACCAAAACTGATTTGGTACTATAAATAAAAATTGTTTGTAAAATCTACACAGACAGTTTTTGTTCCAAGAAGTTCAAGATTATATTGATAATCAGGTGTTCTTGATGACCGAGACAAATCATTGATAATCAGGTGTTCTTGATTACCGAGTGTCTGCGATCATTTCTCTGGTGCTTATTTTAACACTGAAGTTAAACTTTTTTTAGTTAATTGGCAAGGCATTGTGGAAAGCATACTTAGCAAATGTTCTAAACCAAACAAATCAGATGTAGATAAAATCCTTTTGCAAAGAAGTTTTTGCAAAGAAGTAATTTCATGTGGGAAAATTCAAATTAATTTGCCTGTAACAAATTCCTACAAGAAATAAGGGTATTTAAGGAACACTTTTCCTATCATTCTACTGTTATAGAAACAGAACCTACTTTTGTTATTATTTTAAGAAAGGAAATGGTATTCATGCAGCTTTCTTAGTTTGTCAGGATAAGTCTCTTAGTCAATTTTCTTTAGTTTTAGGTATTGTATTTCAGAAATTAAGAATGTTTTATAGGTGCTTCATTTATAAGATTAATAAATTTCCTGAAATTGTTTCCTCATTATAATGCATTTCAGTATTAGATTCTCTCCCTCACTACCACTCCCTTTTTTTCTTTAATAAAGTTGGAAACAAGGTAGATATTTAATTATTTCATGGAGCAGGAGTCTCTCTGTTAGTATAATGCCATGCAAGTTGTGCCCTGCACAAGGACACCTGGCTGAGGCGGTGAATGGGCTTTGAAATCAGCCCACACTCCAGTCCCCAAGCTGTGTGCCTTGGTATAGGGAAACATTCACCTGGAGGCGAGTTGTTTTTTTTTTTTTCCAGTTCACACAGAGATACAATATGGGCTATAGCTGTACCTTTTTTTCTTCAAAGACATGTTAGAATACTGAACTCTATCATATTGTAGTCAGGTCTCATTCTGAAAGATAGGAATTGGAGAGGTCTTTGTTTTGCTAGGCTCTGTGGCTGTGGCATGTGGGAATCACTGATTCAAATTCTTTTTAACTTGCTGTTTTTTTCTGCCTGAAATGCTTTTCCTTTGGATGTCTTCATGGTTTCATTCTCTCACCTCCCTGAGGTTTTTGCTCAACTGTTACCTCTCCTTGAGGCCTTCCCTAACCTCTACTTAAAATTGCAACCACCTTTCCCCACGTTCTCTGTCTCCCTTCCGCCTTAATTCTTCTCCCTAGTGTTTTTCACTCTGATATACTGTATTTCTTTGTGTTCTGAGAGGTTAGGGATTTTCCTGTTTTGTTTTCTGCTATATTCTCACAGCCTGGAATGATGTCAGCCTCATAACAGGACACTCTATTGAATGAATAACAGAATAGAGAATTTCCAGTATACTCCGTAATTTTCTACAAAATTTCCTACTCTAATTATAGATGCTTAGTAAGTATTAAGGGATGATGATAGAGTACAAATTGAAGGCCTGGGTTCTGGAGGTAGACTGCATAGGTTTAAATCCCACCTCTATTGTTCTTAGAGACCCATCTTTGCCCATTTTCTAAGTTAATACTTAGAACATGCCAAGAACTCTGTAATTTGGTGATAATCAGCTTAATCTAAGGAAAGGAGGGAGGGCAAAGATGTAATACATTCTTTACACATTTATCAAGGAACCACTATTTGTTCCAGGCATTATGGAACATAAAGAGGATAAGACATGATTCCTATCTTAAGGAAGCTGACAGTCTAATTGGAAAGACATTCATCTAGAGACTCTGATTCATGAGATCACATTTTATTCAAGGGAAAAGAGTATAGTATTATGTGCTCCTTCATAGCAACAATCTTCTGATTTACTTAAGCCTCTTTATTAAGGTCAAAAACATTTCCTGCCTTCACAGAGTTTATGGTCAAGATGAGGAGAAAGCAAGTCACTATCCTCATGGATTTATTATCAAAAATAACTTTATAATTAGATATTACAAGTAAAATGCAAAACTTTGGGGTAATAAAAATTTTCCAGCTTTGCGATAGAAATGGGGGGTTTCATATCAGTCTTGTTTTAATCTTATTCTTTATAATCTAAAATTAATAAACATTTTCTAACTTTTCCTTCACATTTTAGATTATACCATTTTACTTTTATTCAATCACGATTATTCAGACTAACAGAGATGGCCAAGATGGAGAGGGGTGAACTTTTAGTACAGAAGTAGGTATGAGAGCATAATGACCTCTGGAATAGAACCTGCTGATTTTACCAGCCTTTTAAAACCCATTTTTCTTATGGAATATCCATAATTATGTTTGAGCTCTTGAGTATTATATAAATCTGTAGTATTTGTAGGCTTGTATATAATTATGACTAAAGACAGTATTAATATTTTTGTGTTTTCTTGGCTAATTTAATCTGTTTAAGGGCAATCCTTATTGAAATGCAGGTCAGGTTCTTATTTTCATTGTGAATAATTAAAGAAGAGAACTTTCATTATCTCTAGTACCTCTTAATTCTCCTTTATAATAGACTCTCTTTTATAAAGAACATGAATATTATCACTCTTTTCCTTTTTCAGAATCTGATATTGACGCTGCCACTGCAATGATGCTTTTAAATACTTCTATAGAACAAGGAATTTTGGAATGTAAGCAATCATGCTTTTCTTTTTAAAATACATTTTTTGTGAGTGCCTTTCAAATGTCATTTTTTTTTTTTTTTTAATATTTATTTATTTGGCTGCTCCAGGTCTTAGTTGCGGCACACGGGATCTTCACTGTGGCATGCAGGCTCTTTTAGTTGCAGCATGTGGGCTCTTTAGTTGTGGCATGCGGCGTCTTTTAGTTGCGGCATGTGGGATCTAGTTCCCTGACCAGAGATAGAACCCGGGCCCCCTGCATTGGGAGCATGGAGTCTTAACCACTGGACCACCAGGGAAGTCCCTCAAATGTCATTTAGAATGCAAAATATTTCAGTGTTACAGGCAAAATTACTTCTTTCTAACTAGATTGTGTTTTCATCTGAATAACTTAGTTTCTGTTTTATTGTATTTCTTTTAATTTATGTGAGAAATTGAGAGATCGAGGTTAATGCTGTGGTAGATCTTGTTACATTGACCAAGAAATGAAGAAATAAATAGCATACTTAGAAATTAAGCTTGAAGATTTAAAAGTAAAAATGAAAGCTATGAATAAGAAAACATAGAAAAGTATGTTTATAACCTTGAAATGGAAAAAGCCTTTTTTGAGATGAGACGCAAAATGCAAAATCCATAAAAGCTGTGTAAATTTAATTAAACATCAAAATTTTAGAGTTCTGACAACAGCAGATATCTTTAAGCATAACACTGGGACAACATACTTCTTCACTTTATATAACAGACAAAGGAATAATATTGAGTATACATGTGTATATAAAAAAGATTTTATAAGTAAGAAATAAGGAAACAGTTCAACAGAAGAGTCAGCAAAATATATGAATAGGTGGGCCTCAGAGGAGGAAATATATAGATGGACAACACACGTTTGAAAAGATGCAGCTTCTCTAGAAATCAGGGAGATGCAAAATGAAACAATATTGAGATACTATCTTTTTGTCCATGAGATTATGAAAAATTAAAATGATTGATAATATTAGGGGTTAAGTATAGGAAGTGGGTATTGTCATACACTGTAGAATATAAATTGGTACAACCATTTTGGAAGGCAGTTTGAAAATACCAATTAAAACTTAAAATGTGTGTATTCTTTTACTTATTAATTGTATTTCTTGTTATCTCTCCTAGAAAAATATTGCATATGTGTAAGAAAAGGCATGTGGATGGATTTTCGTTGCAGTATTATTTGTAATAGTGGAAAACTGGCAACAACCTAAATATCAATAAGTAAATGGTTAGCTAACCAGTGGCACATTGATATTGAGGCATTCTGTGCAAGCAGCTCAAAGTAATTATATTATCCATGGAAAGGTCAAGACATACCATTAAGTGGTTTAAAAATGTTTCACATTAATACCTACAGGATGATATGGTCTGCATAAAATTTAAAAATCCACAAAACATTACCGATCTAAAGCACTTATTCAGGAGTGATATAGTAGTTTTAAATGGCCTGTTTCTGCAATCAAATGCATTTGATTTATTGATGGAAGCTTTATTTTCCACAGGTGAGAAGCCTCTTCCTCTTAAAACAGCAGTGCAAAAAAAAAGGAGTTATAGCAATGCATTTAATCATTCCAGTGCTATGCGATTACACGAGAGTGATTCTTTAGCCACCAGCATTGATCCAAAAGAAGACCACAATTACAGTGCAAGTAGCATGACAGCACAGCGTTGTGCATCCAGGTCTAGTGTGTCTTCCCTGTCTTCTGTGGATGAGGTATATGAATTTATCCCAAAGAGTAGCCATGTAGGAAGTGATGGCAGTGAAGGATTTCACAGTGAAGAAGATACAGACGTTGATTATGAAGATGATCCTCTTGGAGACAGTGGCTATGCATCACAGGCTTGTGCAGATACCTCTGAAAGAGGGCAGCCAGACAAAAAGATGCGAAAACAGTCATGTCAAGAAATTGATGAGGAGCTCAAAGAGGCAGCTGGATCTCTGCTCCACCTTGCTGGAATTCGTACATGTCTAGGTTCCCTAATAAGTACTGCAAAGACACAAAATCAAAAGCAGCGGAAAAAATAGAAATACTTATTAGTGTGAAATTATTTTTAAATGTGGCAATACTCTTCTACTTAATTCTTTACAAGGGATATCAAAGCCATAATGGACTTCTTTTGTTTTAGGGTGAGGGAGGGGTGCTAATTACCTGTTTATTTCTAAACATTTTTGTTTTTTAAATTTTTATTAAATAATTGCTGTTAGGATCATGCCCAATCATAAATATGATGTGAAGTCCTAAAAGCATAATTTCTGTGATAAGTGTGATAAGATTTGGAAATATTATGTAAAAAAAATCCCCAGCCTCTGTCTTAAAGTTGTAGGGAAAATCTTTTATTCTATTGTGTCCAAATGTAAGAATTGGCAACTCTGTAACATATTTTTTTCATTTTCTCTTCCAATCTGTAATTAATTATAGTTGCTGATCCAGCTAAAAATTTTGCTGCTTTCTTTCTCACATACTCCTCTCTTGACACATGCAATCCAGTAGGATGAGATTTCAATTTTTTATTTTGTCTTAATTTTTGTTTTTAATTATTTTTTGTTGACACATGAACAAAGTTGAATATAAATTGAAAAAGATCCTAGATGTCTAGAAAGTTCCTTTTGGATACATAGGCAGTATAGCAAAAATTCTAGGATTTAGAAAAGGCAATTTTGTGATGTAATTTCATTTAAGAACACTCTAATTCCTATTACAATATTATCTTTCAAATTTTTTAACTTCCCAGATATTGCATAGCATTTATTGGAGCCATTTGTTCTTTCCCAAAGTGCTTTGCAACCATTGTTTAAATTTTAGCCACTAACTGTCTTTGTTGAGGAGAAACTATCCAATGAGAGGATATAGCCATAGAGTGTATTAGGAAGTTAACACCCATTTTGGCACACTTCTGCAATAAGAGGATCTTTCATTTGCTTGTTAAATGTGCTGCATTCTGAGAATCTTGTAGTACGAATGGAGTGTAATCTAATATAAACATTTTGAATACGTATTACTTATGTTATCGTAAATAAAGGTAGATCATTTAGGAAAAAACTTCTGCCCAAACTTTGTATGAATTAAATTTGTATGTGCACCCAGTTAAGTTAAAGGATTTAACAAAACTATAGAGACAAAATGCCTTCGTGGATTTCAAAATTCGTATAAAATTAAATCTTATATGATACATCCTTTTGAGGAGGCAGTGTAATACCTATTATGTGCCATTAAATCCATGCTAAAAGATTTTGTTACTGTTCGAAATGTGTATTGACCAAGGCCTTTTTCAGTATTTGAACAAATCTGCTTGTATGATACATTTTTTCATATCATTTATATAATGTGACTATATCATTCAAAAGGAACAAGGGATACTAATAAAACTAAACTTATTCACTATATATTTTTTTACAACGGCAGAAGCAACTTTCCAAAAGTTCAGTCTTATCTCATGCTACATCCTGTTTCATAGACAATGACCTTGTTTTCATTTTCTGATAATTTCATACAGACATATACATACATACACACATAAGCTCATGATTTTGGTTTGTTACTGTCAGCTACTTCTATGACAATAAAGCATTTTCTTGGATTTTTTTTAAACAAACAAATATTTTTAACTTGTAGAGTTTATTTGGGCAAAACTGAAATGAGAAGCATAATGAAAACGTCTTTTTCAGTTGGCAAGACTTTAAGCCAGGGATAACAACATTAATATTATCTGTCCTGTTCCCATGTTAATTGTAATTGAACCTGGATAGCCACATTAATAGAATTGGTGCTGTTGAAAAATAGTAATCTTTCAATTTGTTGATAATGAATAAGTGTGCAGGATGAGGTATTGGATTTTTTTGTTCTTCATATATGTCACATCTGCTACAGAAAATGGCTAACCCAAGTTAACATCTTTTACTGTAGACAGTGACCATAACACCAAAAATTGTTTTTACCACGGTATAAGTAGTACACAGATTATAAAAATCATTTTAATAACAAAACGTTTTTAAGCTATTTACTGTGGCCCTCTGGATAGACCTTATTAACAGTGTTTTAATGATCTGGTTCCAATTTATCTTGTTCAACTGAAATTCTGTACCACAAATGTTCTGTCTGTCCATTAGATAATTAGCATTTGTGAAGTAAAGGAAAATAAGATAAGGAGGGGGAAAGTCCTTCCCAGTTCAAATAGAGATCTTCAAAGTTATTTTTGTCTTAATATAAATAACAATAACTCTTTAAACTTGATTTTCTCTCCCTCTTCATTGTACTCTTCCCACAAATTTAAAAGTTAAAAGTTCTGTTCATCACTAGCAAGGTCAATAAACTTTCACACTAAAACCTAACAGGAAGAAGTTATAGGATATTTTATATTGAATTCTTATATAGAATTCAGTGCATCACTTTCCATGTGCTGATTTACCAAGGCAGTTATTTTTAAGGTGAAGAACCTTTTTAATTATGGTCCCCCATTAGTACTTCCATAGACATCCCATTCCTCAGGTTTGTTGAGATAAAAACATGGCTAATAACCACCCAGTTAAGGAAGGTCATTTCAAGTCCTATGGACTGGAAATTGTATTTCTAAGAATATATTACTAGCAAATTTTACTATAATAAAAACAACTTGGCAATCCTGGAGAGATTTTATATTTTAAAACTGTAACTTAAACTAACATATGATTTACCTTGCATCAATATAAATTGTTACAACCAATTCCAGTTTATAATAGATCCCTAGTAGAAGTTTTAACAGTTAATCTTCATCTTTCACATCCCAAATAGAATCAGTGTTTCATGAATATGTATTTTTGAAATTTATTTGTGCAATATATTACTAAGTTAGTTCATGTTTTATTTTACCTTTCAAATTCAGAGAAAGAAAGTATTACATGGAGAAGCTAATTATTGGTGGATCACCTCCTTTTTTCCACCTTTGAGCCTTTCATGTCCTCCTTGTAACCAATGTGACTTCTCTTAACTCAGATTCCTTTGTATATAGTAAAGTTTAGAATATATATATTTTTTCTTTTGCTACTTTCTGAGGCATTATGTAAAGGGTCATACTAGGTCATCAGTTAAATATATGTTAGCACGAATTCAAAACTAGAGAAAGTTTTAAGGGGGGAATGTGTGTGTCTTGGTAGACCAGGAGGCCTTTCCCAGCAATTTAAGCAACAGATGTGAATACTTCACAAAGCTGTGAAGACTATTGTCTTAAATACTACAGTAACTTAACAACCTTTTGTGAAGACCATAGCATTTAATTAAGAAACTTTGAGGCTTTCTAGTTTACATATATTTTATAGTTTTTTGTTAGTTTGAAATGTTATATAAGCTTTGATTTAAACAAAGTTTGCTTTAGTATGTTAATGATGTAGTCAAAATATTTATTGAAAGACAAAGTAGAGTATTTTAATGTTATACCTGCCATTTTTTTTAAAGCACATGTTTTGCATCTAACTGCCAGTGCCATTGTCAAAACTTGTTTTTAAAATTGTTGTACATTTCTTATTAAACTAAGTGCTTAATTTTAAAGTATTATGTTGCCATTATATAGTGTATAAAAATGTATAATTGCCAATTCATTGTAACTATTATTTATTTTTAAGTGAAGGTGTAAGAATGCTTTCTGATTCAAGAAATTTGAGTTATTAAACTGTCCTTATCCTCTTTTCTAATGTAGCATAAAAATTACCCTGAGTTTGAGTTATAATTGCCAGTAAGTAGATGACCAGTCCAAGTGAACCACTTCTCAGTTGCCAGTCTTTGCTCATATTAAAAACAACTTAACAAATGTTTAGTTTTTGTATCTAATCTCTGATTATTAAATTGTTTATAAAGTTTATTTTTACCAAAGAGATACAATTCATTATGATAAAGTATTACAGAATAAACCTTGTTTTATAACATACTTGTACTTTCTCTGTCCTTTGGGGGTTGGTAGTATAGATGTAGGTGGTTCATACTCCTACACACACACACACTCACACACTCCTTCTATTCCAGTGTTACAAAGTTGGAGTCATGCAGATGAAGAATAAAAGTTTTAATTTCAGAATTTTTTAAAGGCTATTTTTTGAAAGTATTCTTTTTCCTGGTTTTTATATGTCATCTTAATCATTGAAAGCTAAAATAGTGTGAATTACATTATTCTTTTCCTGAAGTTGAACTTTTCCTGTTCGTATATATAATGAGATATTTTGAAATATAACTAAGAAAAATTGATTAGAATATGTAATTATCAAAGCTATTTCTGAGAATTCCCTGGCGGTCCAGTGGTTAGGACTGTGCACTCTCACTGCTGAGGGCCTGGGTTCAATGCCTGGTCAGGGAACTAAGATCCCACAAGCCACACGGCACGGCCAAAAAAAAAGACTATTTCTAAATACAGTTGACCCTTGAACAACGTGGAGGTTAATTCACATATAACTTATAGTCAGCCCTCTGTATCTTCAGTTCCTCCGCAAAGGCAGATTCAACCAACCGTGGACTGTGTAGTATTGTAGTACTTACTATTGAAAAATATCCAAGTATGAGTAGACCCTCGAAGTTCAAACCCACTTTACTCAAGGGTCAACTGTACAGTAGTTTTACTTTAAAAATACCCATAATAACCACCTGTTAAAAATTGGGCATCCATTGTAAAATGGAATAATCTACAACCAATAATTTGATTTTAATTCCCCCTGTCACTTCTTTGAAGTTCTGTGCTGGTCATTTAAATGGTAGTATCTACCTAGAGTTGTGTATTCAAAATGAGTTGGTGAGACAGCCATATTGATTTTAAACTCCCTTTGAAATCCAGATTCATTTAAAAATAGCCATTTGGGATTCATGTATTTGTCCCTTTAAAGAGAGAATCTTTTTCTCACTATTAGATTCACCACTTTCTCACTCATACAAGTTCTGAGCTAGTATAATTTTTATACACCATTTTTAGAAAAATATTAAAATATCAGTTAAAACATATTTAGTCTTTTCCTCAAGAATTTCAGGACATGGATCTTTTTTTGGGGGGGGGAATGAAACTAGCAAAAAGTACAAAAATTTAGATATAAAAGTGTTGAGAATCTTTAAGAATGAAATTAATTACTAATCTTAGAAATAGCCATATTGGGGCTTCCCTGGTGGCGCAGTGGTTGAGAACCTACCTGCCAATGCAGGGGACACGGGTTCGAGCCCTGGTCTGGGAAGATCCCACATGCCGCGGAGCAGCTGGGCCCGTGAGCCACAATTACTGAGCCTGCGCGTCTGGAGCCTGTGCTCCGCAACAAGAGAGGCCGCGATAGTGAGAGGCCCGCGCACCGCGATGAAGAGTGGCCCCCGCTTGCCGCAACTAGAGAAAGCCCTTGCACAGAAACGAAGACCCAACACAGCCAAAAATAAATAAATTAATTAATTAATTAAAAAGAAAAATATTCCTTTAAAAAAAAAAAAGAAATAGCCATATTAATATGCTCCATGAAATTTTAAGTAGAGGAATGTTTAGACGCTGTTATCCTCTAAATTAAAATAGCCATGTGCTACACAGAGAATATAACATATTTAAGGATAGTTTGTGTTCAAAAAGATTGTTGGAAAAACTAGAAACACTCTTCAGTGAACTTCAGGGCAAGTTATGTACCTCATAATATAGTGGATAAACAACAATCCCTCCTTAACTGAAAGTGATTCTTACACAGAAATTTTGTTTAGGTGGATTTTCTTCCATTATAGATTTTCCTTAACCGTGAGGTTTTGGTTCAAGTAAATACTTAACAAATCCACCTTGTTGGGAAATTTTAATAATAGAGGAAACTAGGAGTTGTGCAGAAAAGAAAGATTGTAAAAATTATTAATTTAGGGGAGATTTAAGAACCTGAAACAAAATTGCTATCTGCTGGTTGAGAATTTGAAATAGAGACTGCAGCCAGATTAAAGTACTCTGCAGTCGGGAATTCCCTGGCGGTCCAGTGGTTAGGACTTGGTGTTTTAAGCGAGGCTAAATAAATAAAGTGCTCTGCCATGGAACTAAATTCATATGATAATCCTGTATACTGAGACGAATTGACAAAAAGTTGCACACCCTTTGTGAACTAACATCTTTTCACTGAAGTATTTCAGTGCTTAATCCCAAGCACTGGGTTTTAAGTGTTGGACACACAACACACACTAAGAAGAAAAATAGACAATCCCTCTCTTAAAAATGTAAACACAATTGTGAATTGTGGTGATTGCCATGAAAGAAGAAAATAAAGAGCTCTCAAAGTATATAACATTTAATCTGGGGTTTCAGGGGAGGTTACCCTGAGGAATGTAATTTAAGCTGAAATCTGAAAGAAGCAGGTAATTTGGGAATGAAAGCATGGCAAATTCTTCTGGGCAAGGATAACAGCATTCACTAAGAGCCCTGTGATTGGAGAAAACGTGAGATTTTCAGTGAACTAACAGGCTAGTCTTACAAAGCAAAAGAACTGGGGCCAAACTTTGCAAAGCCATGTGAGTCAAATTAAAGATTTGGGCTTTTATTTTAAGTACCTAGGGAAGCCGATGAAGGTGTATGCGGTTTAAGAAATCACCCTAACACTTTGTTTTTGGGTTTTTCCCCCCAATTTTATTCCATGACTTGGTTTTCTCCCCCCTTTTTTTTTGTATTGGAATATAGTTGATTTACAGTGTTTCAGGTGTATAGCAAAGAGATTCAATTATATGTATATAACTGAATATATATATATACACTTTTCAGATTCTTTTCCATTATCGGTTATTACAATATTTTGAATACAGTTCCCTGTGCTATACAGTAGGTCCTCGTTGTTTCACCCTGACAGTTTGACTTGCAGCCATAATGAAGTAACAGGGTCAGATTTAAGCTCCTCTGTAAACAACCAGAAAACTGGGCAAAATATATGAAATATTTTTGATGTGATCAATAAGAGTGATATAATTCTAGCCAGATTAATTAATGGGGAAAAAAAAAGAGGACACAAATTAGCAAAATCAGAAATGAAATGAGACATAAGGACAGATCCTACAGGTATTAAAAGGATAATAAAAGAGTACTATTAAGACCGTTAAGCCAATACATTCAACTTAGATGAAATGAACAAATTTTTCTGAAGTGTAATTGACTTACAATATTATATTAGTTTCAAGTGTACAGCATAGCATGGTGATTCAATATTTTTATACATTACAAAATGATTAGTACCTCTTAATCTCCCTCACCTATTTCACTCATTTCTCCCATCCCACCTCCCCTCTGGCAACAACCAGTTTGTTCTATATACGTGTCTATGAATCTGTTTCTGTTTTGTTACATTTGTTTTGATTTTTAGATTCCACATATAAGTGAAATCATACTGTATTTGTCTTATTTCATTTAGCATAATGCACTTTAGGTCCACCCATATTGTTATAGGCTGCAAGATTTCATTTTTTATGGCATATATATATAGATAGATAGGTAGATATATATGTGTGTGTGTGTGTGTGTGTATGTATGTATATATTCCACATCTTTATTCATCTATCAGTAGACACTTAGGTTGCTTCCATATCTTGGCTATTTTAAATAATGCTGCAATGAAAATAGAGATTAATATATGTTTTTGAATTCGTGTTTTTGTTTTCTTCAGATAAATACCCAGAAGTGGAAATGCTGGATCATGGTAGTTCTAGTTTTAATATTTTGAGGAATCTCCATACTGTTTTTCATATTGGCTGTACCAATTTACATGCCCACAAATAGCACAAGGGTTCCCTTTCATCTACATCCTTCCCAACACCTGTCATTTATTGTCTTTTTGATAGTAGCTTTTCTGACAGGTGTAAGGTGATATCTCTCTGTGGTTTTGATTTGCATTTCCATTATGATATTGATGTTGAGCACCTTTTCATGTGTCTGTTGCCATCTGTATGTCTTCTTTGGGAAAATGTCTATTCAGGTCCTCTACCCATTTTTCAATCAGGTTGTTTGTTTTTTTGATGTTGACTTGTATGAGTCCTCTACATTTTGGATAGTAACCCCTTATCAGTTATATCACTTGCAAATATTTTCTTCTATTCAGAAGGCTGTTTTCTCATTTGTTAATAGTTTCTTCACTGTGCAAAAGCTTTTTAGTTTGATGTAGTCCCTTTTGTTTATTTTTGTGCTTATTTCCCTTGCCTGAGGGGAAAAATATTGCTAAGACAAATGTCAAAGAGCATACTACTAAGCTTTCTTCTAAGAATTTTATGGCTTCAGGTCTTACATTTAAGTCTTTAATCCATTTTGAGTTTATCTTTGTATATCGTGTGAGAAAGTAGTCCAGTTTGATTCTTTTGCATGTAGCTGCCCAGTTTTCCCAACACCATTTATTGAAGAGGCTGTCTTTTCCCCATTGTGTGTTCTTGATTCTTTGTCATAGATTAATTGATATTATAAGCATGGGTTTATTTCTGGGCTCTCTGTTCTCTTCCACTGATGTATATGTCTGTTTTTGTGCCAGTACTATACTGTTTTGTTTACTGTAACTTTGTCGTATACCTCGAAATCAAATAGCATAATACTTCCAGCTTTGTTTTTCTTTCTCAAGATTATTTTGGTAATACAGGGTCTTTTGTGTTTCAGTTCAAAGTACTTGTTTTAGTTCTGAGAAAAATGCATTGGTATTTTGATAGGATTGCATAGAATCTGAAAGATTGCCTGGGGAATTCAGTCATTTTAGCAATATTAATTCTTCTAGTCCATGAGCATGGAATATTTGTTTGTGTTATGTTCAATTTCTTTCATCAATGTCTCATAGTTCTCCCAGTACAGGTCTTTTACCTCCTTAGTTAGATTTATTCCTAGGTACTTTATTCTTTTTGATGTAGTTGTAAGTGTTTGCTGTAGGTTTGTCATATATGACTTAATAAAAGTCATATGTTCAGTTATGTTCCTTCTATACCCACTTCACTGAGTTTTTATCATAAATGATATTGAATTTTGTCAAAAGTTTTTCTGCATCTATTGAGATGATCATATAATTTTTATTCTTCAGTTTGTTAATATGGTGTATCACATTGATTGATTTGAGATATTGAACCATCCTTTCATTCCTGGGATAAATCCCACTTGATCATGGTGTAGGATCCTTTTAATGTATTGTTGAGTTCAGTTTGTTAATACTTTGTTGAGGATTTTTGAATTTATGTTCTTGTGTTGGCCTGTAATATTCTTTTTTTATAGTACCTTTGTCTGGTTTTGGTATCAGAGTGTGTTGGCCTCAAAGAATGAGTTTGGAAGCATTCCTTTCTCTGCAATTTTCTGGAATAGTTTGACAAGGATAGGTGTTAACTCCTTTAAATATTTGGTAGAATTCACCTGTGAAGCCATCTGAAATGTCCTGGACGTTTGCTTGTTGGGAGTGTTTAAATTACTGGCTCACTTTCATTCGTGATAATCAGTCTGTTCATATTTTCTATTTCTTCCAGATTCAGTCTTGGGAGGTTATACATTTCTAGAAATCTGTTCATTTCTTCTAGGTTGTCCATTTTATTGGTGTATAATTGTTCATAGTAATCTCTTATGATCCTTTATATTTCTGTGGTGTCAGTTGTAAGTTTCATTTCTGATTTTATTTATTTGAGACTGTTCTCTTTTTTTCTTGATAAGTCTGGCTAAAATTTTATCTATTTTGTTTATCTTTTCAAAGAACCAGATCTTAGTTTTCTTCATCTTTTTTATAGTTTTTTAGTCTCTATTTCACTTATTTGTGCTATGATCTTTATTACTTCTTTTCTTCTAACTTTGGGTTTTGTTTGTTCTTTTTTTAGTTCCTTTAGGTGTAAGTTTAGGTTATATGAGATTTTTTGTTTGTTTATTGAGGTAGGCTTGTATCACTATAAACTTACCATAAATAATATATAATATAATATACATACAATGTATATACATACCATAATGCATACCATATTTTGTTTACCTGTTCATCTGTTGATGAACATTTGAGTTGTTTCTACCTGTTGGGTCTTATGCATAATGCTGCTGTGAACATTGGTGCACAAGTATCTGTTTAAATACCTACTCTCAATTTTGGGGGGTATATACCTAGAAGTAGAATTACCAGATGATATGATAATTCTGTGTTCAGTTTTTTTGTGGAACCATGATACTGTTTTCTACAGCAGCTGTACCCTTTTACATTCCCACAGCAATGCTCAAATGGTCCTATTTTTCCATATCCCCTCCAACACTTGTTCTTTTCTTCCTTTCTCCCTCTCTCTGTCTCTCTCTCTCATAATAGTAATCCTAAATCATCCTAATGGAGGTGAAGTAGGGTGTCTCACACTTTGCCATGTCTTGCAAACAGAGGCACTGACAATCTTTTCTTCCAGACTATATTTTCAAGGATATTTTTGTAGTGAATGACTGTGGAAGATGGATATAGTGTCTCCCTTCAGAGTAGAGGACAGGTTTGTTACCGGTCCAGCATAATAAAGAGAATGGCTCCCTTTGGGGCAAAGGTCAGACACATTTGCTTGCAGCCTTTATAAAATATTAGGGTTTCCTAAGCAGCATCCACCTGGGCTGCTCTGCACAGCCCCATGGGAAAACTGAGACCCAAAGTGACTGTGAATCTCATGTTGCTTGCTGTACTGTAAGTAATAAATTTCTTTGTCTCTGACCCAGGAGTCTCATGTTTTCTGCCAGCATGCATGAAACTGTAGCAGGTAAGCTTGTTAGCTTGCAAGTACTGTAAAAGCTCACATCCTTCACAGTTCTTGACATTCTTCTGCTTGATAAAAGGCATCTCTGAAAAATCTACAGCAAACATCGTATCGAATGGTGAGAGGCTGACCACTTCCCCTTTAATTATGAATAAGCCAAGGGTGTCCCCTCTCATTACTTCTATATTTTACTGGGCCTCCTCGCCACTTTGGTAAGGCCAAAAATAAAATAGAGGGAGGAGGGGCGGGGTGGGATAACTAGAGTGCATAGAGCTTGGAAAGGTAGAAATAAAGTCACCTTTATTTACAGACAACATGATTGTGTATATAAAAAAATCCTAAGAAATCTACAAAAGGCTACTAGAACTAATAAATTTAATAAGGCCACAGGATACTACGTCAAATGATTTATAAAAATCTATTGTACTCCAATACAGTAGCAGCAAACTTCTGGAAGATGAAATTTTTTAAAATACTATTTACATTAGTATGTAAGAAATGAAATACAAAGGAGAAAATTTAACAAAACATGTGCAAGACCTGTGCAATGAAAACTATAAACCCTAGCTGAGAGAACTTAAGAACATCTAAATAAATGGACAGATACACTGTGTTCATGGATCCAAAGACTTAAATATTGTTAAGATGTCAATTCTCTCCAAATTTATCTACACATTCAATTCAGTCCCAATCAAAATCTAGCAGGCTCTTTTGAGGAAATTGGCATGCTGATTCTAAAATTTATATGGAAATGCAAATGACTTAGAATAACCAAAAGCATTTTTTAAAAAGAGTTGAATGGCTTATACTACCTGATTTCAAATTTCACTATAAAGTTATAATAAACACAGTATGGTTTAATATATATATTTCAATGAAACAGAATAGTCCAGAAAGAAAATCCACACATATATGAGCAGTTGATTTTTGACAAAGGTGCCAAGTTAATTCAAAGGACTAAGGATAATTTTTTTTTTTAAATGGTGCTGGACAATTGTATATACATGTGGAAAATAATGAATCTTGACTTATCTCTCACCATACATGAAAATTTATTTAAAATCAATATCATTGACCTAAATGTTAAAGCTAACAGTGTAAAACTTTTAGAAGAAAACACAGAGGAAAACCTTTTTGACTTCAGAGCAAGCAAAGATTTCTTAGATAAAACACACGAAACATAAACCATAAGAGAAAAAAATTTATAAACTGATCGTCATCAAAATTAAAAACTCTTGCTCTCCAAAAGACACCATTAAGAAAATGAAAGAGCAAACAACATACTGGGAGAAAATATTCACAACATGTATATCTGACAAAGGATTGTATTCAGAATATTAAAAAAACTCCAAGTCAATATTAAAGAGACATAAACCGAGTAAAAAACAGGTAAAGATTTGAACAGACTGTTAACCAAAAATATATATGAATAGCAGATAAGACCACAGAAAGATGCTCAACATCATTAGTCATCAGAGAAATGCATACTAAAACCCCAATGAGATACTACTACACATCCAATAGACTGTCTAAAATTAGAAGGATTGACAATACAAGTGAATTTAAAAATGTGAAGCAATTATAAATCTCATGGTTGCTGGTGGGAATATAAAGTAGCACAGACACTTTGAAAAACAGTTTGGCAGTTTCTTATAAAGTTAAACATACACTTATTATATAGCCCGGTGTACTAGTCTATTAGGGCTGTTTGCTACAATAAACTGCCACTGACTGGATGGCTTAAGAAACAAACATTTATTTTCTCACAGTTCTGGAGGCAAGAAGTCCAAGATAGAGGTGTGGGCAGGGTGGGTGGAGTGAGAGCTAAAACACATACACAGACATTGGGGAGAAAAGCTCCTTGACCTTCAAACTCGTTTTAGCAAACCAAAAATAAGTTGTCCTATTTGAACTGCAGAGTAAAGGAGTTAATAAAAATTTGTTAATAAGGAACAGATGAGAAGCTGAAATACATTCAACGGCTTCTATTACTTTCAGAGCTGAGAGTTGAATAAAGACACTTCAAGTCAGACGGATGGCTCCCATACAAAGTATGAGATGGATCGGACAGAAAGAAATATTCTCTGAGAAGGGTTGGGTGGGTGTGGAAAATCAGTTGCTGGGAGTTCAATGGTTTTTTAATTTTAATTAAATTAAGAACTACCTGAATCTGATTTAGTCATCTATGAAGCGTATTATCTGGAATGCTGTAACTACTACTTAATGAGTGTTTTCTACTTGACAGGCATGGCAAGTACTAAGCCAAGTATTTAGATATTGTTTGTTATTTCATTTAATCCTCACATCAACTCTTTGAGGTTAATGAGGTAAATGTTATTTACAGACAAAGAAATCCACACTCAAGGAGCTTAAATTGCCAATAGTTACACCATCTAGTAAATGGTTAAAAAAAAACCAAGCCTGGTTCCTAAATTTGTGCTTTAACTACCCGGCTTTTCTGCCTCTAGTTTACAGGACCAACTGAGCACAAGAAGAATGATTGGCGTTTTATTCATTTATTCAACAAATCTTTGCCGAGGCCCTCGTGGTTCTGCAGTGAGCAAAACAGATGAAAGTCTCTGCCCTCATGGAGCTTACATTCTAGTGGGAGGAGACTGGCAAAATAAAAATTTGAAATAAAATACTGGAAGTGATAGTGCTATGAAGAAAAACAGGGGAGGAAGAGGAGAGGTGACAGCTGCTGTGTGGTCAGGCCACCCAAGATGGCTGTTCTCTTGCTCTCTGCACATCCCCTGCTCAAGGATATAGGTGTTCTTCACCTATATCCTAGTCACATGACTGGCCTTCCTACATACTTGCCCCCGGCCCATCTAGTGATTGTTCTAACTTTAGATCAGACCGTCTCCACTGGGATAACTAATCAAAGGGGTGATGAGGGGCATCCCCCTCTGCTAGTTTCCCTAGTAACCAATGAGCCAACATGATGTCATTTCCCCTATAACTGGTAACCTCCCCCTCCCACCAAGAGCGGAGACTGCCGCCATGTCCTGCCAGCTGTCTGCTGCACACGGTGGGGTGTTGCTCCAGGACCTTGTTTCAGACGGTAAGCTCCCCCATCCATTAAACCATAGATGTCTCTGTTGCTGACTCCAGGCTCTTTCTCCCATCTTGAAACTAGGCAAGTACAGGGCTTGCAGGCCTGCGGGGTGCAGCCCAACAGTTGCTATTTTAGATGGGGAGGACCTCTTACCTAGGTGGCTCTGAGCGGGGATTAGAATGATGTGCAGGAGCAACATACACAAATACCCAGAGGAAGGGAACAGTGAAGGCTAAAGTAGAGGCTGCAGCTATTTGATGTTTTACAGCATTAGCAAGAGGAATGCTATTTGCCTGGAGCATCCAGTGCAAAGGAAAGACTGGAAGGAGCTGAGGCCTGTGAAGTATTCAGGTACCAGGGGCCATGCCTTGCAGAGTTCTGTGGCCACCACAGTAAGAACTTAGAATCCAACATCTGCAAGTAATGTAATCAAATTATTGATATTTTTCTAAGGATCGCTACCACACCTTGAGATTTAGAGATTGTCCATAGCAAAGCTTAAATCCAAAATGTTAATTAAATACCTTCTGACAAAACAGGACATCCTCTACATTATCACCGTTACAGTTACCCTTCAAGCCAAAATAACTCCAAAACCAAGAAATGTATGTAAATCCAGGAAGTTAAGATAGTAGTGGTGTTTCTCTAAACTGGCACATATATTACTGTATCTTATTAACAAGTTGTTTCATAGGGTAAAAATCTTACCTCTTCTCATTATTATAAGGCTACATTACTGCAAAGTCTATTAAAATACATCTTTATTACTTTTAAATATAATTGGATCTAAGCCACCCAAGTTTTTTATGGCATTAAGGGAATAGAGAGGAATAATTTTATAATTAGCCTATCTGAGAGGTTTCATTAAGTAATTCAAGCATTCCCTTAAGATCTTGTTTACAGTATTAAATCTCTTAATAGGTAGAGTAAAAGTAAATATAAAACTGAATCTTGATCAAATTATAGCACTGTCAGTTCTACAACAGCCTAATTCACTGTTACCAAGCAAACACTTTAAGAACCGAGATGTTTGGTATCTTTCTAGTCAAATGAGCAAGAACCGTGTTGCAGCAGAATTTGCCCCTCACATCTATTAAGATTTCATTTAAAAGAACTCCCACCCACTTTCTGCTTTCACTTACACACCAGTCTGAATTCTTAAAGGAAATTGTATTACAAATAAAATTGGTTTTTCCTGAAAATAAGTGTTTGATGATAATTCTGAGACTAAGTATTTCCTTGTAACTTGATTCTGTGTAAATACTCTCTCTCCCTTCTTTTAGATGAATTCTCCCCAGGAAATGTATGGTCAGCTTGAATTCACTTTAAGAAAAATGTTGATTATTCAAATGAGAAATTGCAATATTCAAACACTTGCAGCCAGCTCTTTGGAGAGGCAGTGGTGTATTTACACATTTCAGCTGACACACTACAGGTTCTTTACCAGTGCAGGTAAAAGCAGGACCATATATAATTTATTAGTACTCTCTCTCTCTAATTGCTTTCCAGTAGAATTGCAGAAAGGAATTCTCACTCTCTTCTGTTTCCCCTTGGGGGTTTCCTTTGTTACAGCTTAACTCTAAGCTTTATATGGAGTTGCAGCTTTCGAAATAGAGCATTAATTGGAAGCAATTATCCAATTATACCAGCTGTGACTATTCTGTATACCGAATATTTACCAAGAGCACATTCAACAGATGATTTAATATAGCAGCCTGGCATAATGAACCTGCAACGGACCCTCCAATCACATAGCTAATGTCTTCAATGGCTGAAATAGTCAAGAGTACACGTGTAGCTGAAGTCAGGGCAAAAAATAAACAAGCAAAACAAAAAATAAAGACTATCAGGCTTGATTTTCAAAGCAGGGCAAACATGTGTGATGTAAATTTTAAAAGTAATCAAAGAGCTTATGTTTGTTTATTATCTAAAATGCGTGAGATTTTTCCAACTGCTTGATTTTAAAAGTAGGTGTGCTTTCAACTTTAATCAAATTTTTAAAAACTTTTTTGATGCCTTATGTATGTGTGCTGAAGGCTTATTACAGTGCTGTCCTTGAAACTGATGCTTTGGAACCACTTTAGGTACTTCTCGGATAAGCACCCAGAAGAACCTGCCTTGTATGAAATTCCACTCTGCAACCAGTAGTGTGATAATGAGCTCTGGGGTAGTCATTTTCTGCCTGTAATCTATTCAACTTCTCAAGTGCTGACCAAGTGCTTGGGGGGGGGAAAAGGCTTTGGCAAGGATAGTGTTGATTAAATGGGTGGGAAGATAATCCATATGCTGTCAAGGAATATTTTTATGGGCAAAAATTCACTACTAACACCTGCAAAATTGGCTCGGCAAGAAAAGAAGAAAATGTTTCAGCAAATTTGTTAGCTCTATATTAAAGAAACAAAACAAAGGAACCAAAACACTTGGCCACCAACTCTTGAATCATCTTATTGGTGCTGTCTTGACAAAGAGATGCCATTCCTCTCTGTGCTATGATGTCACCTTTGTCCAATCATAACCTTCCTTATGAGAGTGTGGGATAACTCTCCGGAGAAAAGGTGAGTGACAGCAGGAAGCAACGCAGCAGTCACTAGGCAACAAGATCAGCCTTCAGTGGAAGAGAATTTTCAAACATTTAACCCTCACACTGTCAGGGTTTCTTGTTGCTGATATGGCAATAATCCCTAGACAAAAGGCTTAATATGAATAATGCAGCTTTTTTTTTTTTTTTTTTTTTAAGCTATCTTTCTAAAGGCCATGAGAGGAAACTTTCTATTTAGACTAAGGACCTTACTTGGTTTGAAAAGACTGGTAAATTTGGAAATTTTTAAAACCTCTTTTTCACAAGGGTCATGATTTAACTCACATGATTATCTCCTTGGTGTCTTTAGACCCATTATTCTCTTGCTCCCCATAAGCTGGGCTGTCACACAGGTGTATGGCCTGTGCCCAACACAGAGTTAGGGGAGGGGGTGAGTGGAGCTGAAATCAGCCTATGCTCCATGTGTCCGCACACACCCTCGTTCAGTTATTCTCAAGAAATGTCTTTATCTGATTTGTCGCCCTGATGCCATTTTGTAATTCGTCTGCCTGGAGTAGTGCTTTTTCCTAATTTGCACAAAGTTGTTGTATGAGTTCTCAGGTAGGGGGCCTTGCAAGTATATCTTATTTTTCCAACCAGTCAGAAAGTTCTGCAAGATTGTCCCTCCTCTTTTGCACTTGACTCTGCTAGAGAATTTAGCACAGGGCTGGACAGACCCAGGTGTGGACTGGCGGTATTGTTTCCAAACTGGATTTCCAGAATCATCTTGTTCAGACTGTTTGGTTTGTTTCCCAAAAAGCACATTCTTTTAGAATTTCTCTCATGAAACTGATTTTTTGTTAATTTGAGAGCCCTAATTGTTTACCATTTTTTTCTGCCCCCAGTTATACAGTATAATGATTTCCTTAAGAAATCTTTTTTTTTAATTGAAGTATAGTTGATTTACAATGTTGTGTGATTTACAATGTTATAGTTTCTGCTATATAGCAAAGTGATTCGCTTATACATATATATCAATATATTCTTTTCCATTATGGTTTATCACAGGATATTGAATATAGTTCCCTGTGCTGTGCAATAGGACCTTGTTGTTTATCCATCCTGTATGTAATAGTTTGCAACTGCTAACCCCAAACTCCCACTCCAACTCTTCCCCACAACACACCCTTGGCAACCACAAGTCTGTTCTCTATGTCTGTGAGTCAGTTTTTGTTTCATAGATAAGTTCATTTGTGTTGTATTTTAGATTCCACATATAAGTGATATCATATGGTATTTGTCTTTCTCTTTTTGACTTACTTCACTTAGTATGATAATCTCTAGGTCCATCCATGTAGCTGCAAATGGCATTATTCCATTCTTTTTTATGGCTGAGTAATATTCCATTGTATATATATATACCTAATCTTCTTGATCTGTCGATGGACCTTTAGGTTGTTTCCATGTCTTGGTTATTGTAAATAGTGCTGCTATGAACATAGGGGTGCATACATCTTTTCGAATTATAGTTTTGTCCAGATACATGCCCAGGAGTGGGATTGCTGGATCATATGGCAACTCTCTTTTTATTTTTTTGAGAAACCTCCATACTGTTGTCCATAGTGACTGCACCAATTTTCATTCCCACCGACAGTGTAGTAGGGTTCCCTTTTCTCCATACCCTCTCCAGCATTTGTTTTTTGTAGACTTTTTAATGGTGGCCATTCTGACTGGTATGAGCTGGTACCTCATTGTAGTTTTGACTTGCATTTCTCTAATAATTAGTGATGTTGAGCATCTTTTCATGTGCCTATTGGCCATCTGTATGTCTTCTTTGGAGAAATGTCTATGTAGGTCTTCAGCCCATTTTTGGATTGGGTTGTTTGTGTTTTTTGTTATTGAGTTGTATGAGCTGTTTGTATATTTTGGAAATTAAGCCCTTGTCAGTCACATCATTTGCAAGTATTTTCTCCCAGGCTGCATGTTGTCTTTTCGTTTTGTTTATGATTTCCTTTGCTGTGCAAGAGCTTGTAAGTTTGATTAGGTCCCACTTGTTTATTTTTGCTTTTATGTCTATTGCCTTGGGAGACTGATCTAAGAAAACATTGGTATAATTTATGTCAGAGAATGTTTTGCCTATAGTCTCTTCTAGGAATTTTATGGTGTCATGTCTTATATTTAAGTTTTTAAGCCATTTGGAATTTATTTCTGTGTATGCTGTGAGTGTGTGTTCTAACTTCTTTGATTCACGTGCAGCTGTCTAACTTTCCCAACACCACTTGCTGAAGAGACTGTCTTTTCCCATTGTATATTCTTGCCTCCTTTGTTGAAGATTAATTGACCGCAGGTGAGTGGGCTTAAAGAACAGAAATCTTTATTATTATTATTATTTTAGTCAGATAATAAATCAATTAGCAGACTCATTAAGTGAGTTTCATGAGGACAGTCGGTACCATGTTTTCTCTCTCAGTGCCTGGCACATAGTAAATGCACATATATCTTTGCATAATTAATTAATGGTATTCA
This sequence comes from Eubalaena glacialis, assembly GCF_028564815.1. Taxonomy (NCBI): domain Eukaryota; kingdom Metazoa; phylum Chordata; class Mammalia; order Artiodactyla; family Balaenidae; genus Eubalaena; species Eubalaena glacialis. The sequence continues at coordinate 40,738,422 of NC_083729.1, forward strand.
CTTGGGGGACTCCAATAGGAGAATTATATATAATCCATTAGAATTGTAAGACGCTTACAAGTTAACTAGTACAAGACTCATTTTGCAGTTGAGGAAACTGAGACTCAAATAACTAACCAATTCATAATCTAGTTAAAAGTGTGACCAGATTTCCCTATAATTAAGTCAATGTGAAGTTAATTTAGATCGCAAACACATAGGGGGCAAAGATCATTTCCACTGACTTGTTATATGCCTTATCTAGTATTGTTAAATCTGTCCTCAAAAAAAAAAAATCTGTCTTCAACATGTTGGTGCTCATATATTTGAGGACTATACTGAGGTTTAAACAATAAAGTCAGATCCGGTTCGGAAGTAAACAGGTTCATCAGGACCACAAACCCAAAACCGTCTTTTTTTTTAATATATAAATTTATTTATTTATTTATGTATTTATTTTTGGCTGTGTTGGGTCTTCGTTGCTGTGCGCAGGCTTTCTCTAGTTGCGGTGAGTGGGGACTACTCTTTGTTGAGGTGCGCAGGCTTCTCATTGTCCTGGCTTCTCTTGTTGTGGAGCAAAGGCTCTACGCACGCAGGCTTCAGTAGTTATGGCACGTGGGCTCATAGTTGTGGCTTGCGGGCTCTAGAGCTCAGGCTCAGTAGTTGTGGCACACGGGCTTAGTTGCTCCGCGGCATGTGGGATCTTCCGAGGCCTGGGCTCGAACCCATGTCCCTTGCATTGGCAGGCAGATTCTTAACCATTGCGCCACCAAGGAAGCCCCCAAAACTGTCTTAAGACTTTTGTGTCTCTAGGGATTGGTGCAATATTTGGCTTATGACAGGTGCTCTATAAATTTTTGTTGAAAGAATAAAAGGGTAAAATAAAAGAATAAGTTTTTAAAGCTCTTGTATAGGGGAGATTTGCCTGTATTTTAAGTTCTGAAGAAGTAGCTGGCTATAGCCATGTGAACCAGTGAACAGAAGGGCCTTTGAAGCCCTGAGAGCAATTTAAAGCAGCAAATGGATATGTAAAATAGCACTCACTGTTCAAACCAATCCCAAGGGGAGCCTGAACAGCCAAAATATCATGGCGGGGTAGAACACTGTCTAAAGGGCATTACAGGGTGGATTGAATATAGAATATCCTCCAGTTTCATTAATTTGAGTCTGATCAACTAAACACTCTTAAAAGTGAAATTTATAAGAAAAGTAGGTAAATAAATGCATAAAACAAAAATTCAATGTACCAAAACTTATGGGATGCAGCTACAGCAGTACTAAGAGAAAAATTTATAGCTAAATGCCTATTTTAGAAATGAAGATAGATCTCAAATCAATAACCTAATCTTCTCCCTTAAGAAACTAGAAAAAGAAGAGAAAACTAAATCCAAATGAAGCAGAAGAAAAGAAATAATAAAGATAAAAATGGAAATAAATAAAATAGAAAACCAATAAAGAAAAGTAATGAAATAAAAAGTTGGTTCTTTGAAAAGATCAAGAAAACAGACAAATTATAGCTTGACTGACCAAGAAAAAAAAAAATAGAGAGAGAGAGAAGACACAAATTACTGATATCAGGAATAAAATAATAAAACACTGCTACCAATCTTACAGAAATTAAAAGAATTATAAAGAAACACTTGAGCAACAGCATGCCCGTAAATTAGATAACTTAGATGAAATGGATGCATTCCTAGGAAGACCCAAAACCAAAACTGATTCAAGAAGAAAATAGAAAATAAATGTGTGTACATATTTTTTCAGGAAGAATATTTTCCCTTTTTTAAAAACTATGTTTTTAGAGCAGTTTTAGGTTCACTGCAAAATTGAGAGGAAGTGACAGTGATTTCCCATATACCTCCTGCCCTGGCATATGCATAGCCTCCCCCATTATCAACATCCCCCAGAGTGGTACATTTGTTACAGTTGATGAACTTACATTGACACATAGTAATCACCCAAAGTCCATGGTTTACCTTGGGGTTTACTCCTGGTGTTGTACGTTCTATGGGTTTGGACAAATTTATAATGACATATCTCCATAATTATAGAATCATAGAGAGTTTTTTCACTGCCCTTAAAATCCTCTGCACTCTGCCTATCAATGCCTTTCTCCAACACCAAACCCTGCCAACCACCAATCTTTTTACTGTCTCCATAGTTTTGCCTTTTCCAGAACGTATTATAGTTGGAATCATAGGATACGTAGCCTTTTCAGATTGACTTCTTTCACTTAGCAGTATGCAGTTAAACTTCCTCCATGTCTTTTCATAGGTTGAGAGCTCATTTCTTTTTAGCGCTGAATAATATTCCACTGTCCAGATGTACCACAGTTTACTTACCCATTTACCTATTGAAGGACATCTTGGTTGCTTCTATATTTTGACAATTATGAATAAAGCTGCTATAAACATCTGTGTGCAGTTTTTTGTGGACATAAGTTTTCAGCTCCTTTGGGTAAATATCAAGGAGCTCAACTGCTGGATTGTATGGCAAGAGTACATTTAGTTTTGTAAGAAACTGCCAACTGTCTTCTGAAGTTGCTGTACCACTTTACATTTCCAATAGCAATGACTGAGTGTTTCTGTAGCTCAATATCCTCACTAGCATTTGGTATTGTCAGTGTTCTGGATTTTGTCCATGCTAATAGGAGTGTAGTGGTACGTCTTTGTTTTAATTTACATTTTCCTGATGATATATGATGTGGAGCATCTTTTCATATGCTTATTTACCATCTGTATATCTTCTTTGGTGCAGTGTCTGTTAAAGTCTTTGGCGCATTTTTAAGTTGGGTTGTTTGTTTTCTTATTGTTGAGTTTTAAGAGTTCTTTGCATATTTTGGATAACTGTCTTTTATCAGATGTATCTTTTGCAAATATTTTCTCCCAGTCTATGGCTTGTCTTCTCATTCTCTCACCGTTGTCTTTTGCAGGGCAGAAAGTTTTAATTTTAACGAAGTCCAGTTTATCAATTATTTCATGGATCATGCCTTTGGTATTGTATCTAAAAAATCATCACCACACCCAAGGTCATCTAGATTTTCTCCTGTTATTTTCTAAGAGTTAACAGTTTTGTGCTTTACATTTAGGTCTGTGACCCTTTTTGGGAAGGGTGTAAGGTCTGTGTCCAGATTCTGTTTTTTTTACATGTGGGAGAATATTTTCCTTTTAAGAATCATTTTTCTTCTAGATGTGGTATATATATACAATGGAATATTACTCAGCATCAAAAAGAATGCAATAATGCCATTTGCAGCAACATGGGTGGACTTAGAGATTATCATAGTAAGTGAAGTCAGAGAAAGACAAATACCATATGATATCACTTATATGTGGAATCTAAAATACAATACAAATCAATATACCTATGAAATATAAACAGACTCACAGACATAGAGACCAGACTTGTGGTTGCCAAGGGAGAGAGGGGGTAGAGGAGGGAAGGAGTGGGAGTTTGGGGTTAGCAGAGGCTAACTGTTACATATGGGGTGGATAAACAACAAGGTCCTACGGTACAACACAGGGAACTATATTAAATATCCTGTGACAAGCCACAATGGAAAAAAATATGAAGGGCTTCCCTGGTGGCGCAGTGGTTAAGAATCTGCCTGCCAATGCAGGGGACATGGGTTCGAGCCCTGGTCCAGGAAGATCCCACATGCTGCAGAGCAACTAAGCCCGTGCGCCACAACTACTGAGCCTGCACTCTAGAGCCTACGAGCCACAACTACTGAGCCTGTGCACCACAACTACTGAAGCCCGTGCTCTGCAACAAAGAGAAGCCACCACAATGAGAAGCCTGCACACCGCAACGAAGAGTAGCCCCTGCTCACCACAACTAGAGAAAGCCTGAGCACAGCAACGAAGACCCAGCGCAGCCAAAAATAAATTAAATAAATAAATAAAAAATTTTTTAATGAAAAAGAATATATATATGTATAACTGAGTCACTTTGCCATACAGAAGAAATTAATACAACATTGTAAATCAACTATACTCCAATAAAATTTTTGAAAAGATCATTTTTTTCTAATGTTCAAAGTAGGTATAGATAAAGTACAGATAAACAAAAAAGAGGAAAATAACTCCATGATCTGAAGAGAACTGATAGCAGTTTGAAGTAAACATTCAAATATGTGCACTTTTATATGTACATAACAGGATGTTAAAAAGGGACTCTTTCTGCTTACTTTTGGCTGAAGCCCTACAGGTTGATAACAATACAATAGGTACCCAAGAATCCCACATCCTAAATATTCAAATTAAGGTGCTGTGATGCCTAGGCAAGGGTAGACTGAGAGATTATGAAACAGGTTCTGCCAGAATTGAGCAATCACCCCACCAGCCTAAAAAGTAGGGGTTGAAGAGTAGTGAGAGAAAATGTCATAGAGAGCCTTGTTGGTGGGCTGGGCCCCACCCCATGTCCCAGGGGGGGAGAGAAGTACATCCCCTCATCTGAAGCCAAGCGAGAGGGGCTTCCAAGACCCACTCAGAGAGCTAGACACGTCCTTCAGGAGCTTGGGAACTGGTGTCTGCCTTTTGTCAAGAAAAGCCCGCAGATGAGAGACTGTGGCTGGACCTAAGCCTACCCGACAGCAAGGAGAGAGAAGGGCTGCACTGCCACGGTGGCAGGTCAAGATGTGTGAGCTTCGCCAGGGCCATGTGGATCCGAGGAGGGATCTAGCCTGAGTTATTTAAAAAGGGGACCACAGGGACTTCCCTGGCGGTCCAGTGGTTAAGACTCCAAGCTTCCACTGCAGGGGACGCGGGTTCGATCCCTGGTGGGGGAAATAAGATCCCGCATGCTTGTGGGTCGCTGCCAAAGTTTAAAAAAAAAATAAAAAGGGGACCACTTAAGAGGATACCTGAGTGGGAGGGCAAAGGGCCCAAAGGATAGGGTTAGTGTAAGGGAGATGGCTGGAAACCCCATGGGTGGAGGGGAGAACTGGAAGCTTCCACCTGGAAGAGAGACAGCGTCCTTAACAGTGAATTTTGGGAGCAACCTGCAAAGGCATGTGCCAGAGAAAGAGGCTGCAAGGTGCATCTACCAGGGAAGACTTCCCTTCCCCCAGTGCCATCCCAAGGGCCCTGCCTTGGATGGGGTTGGAGCTGAAGGGAAGATGAGGCGCTATGAGAGGGAAGACAGCACTACTAAGCTTTCCAGGAGTCCAAGTTCGCAGCAGATTGGCCTGGAGGAGAAGATTCCCTTTAAGTGGAAAAGTTCAGATTGGACTGAATTATCGAATTAAGACCGCCCAACTGACTGAAAGGGACCATAAAAGCTTTGAGACCTGCCTGAGACTTCATCCAGGCGCAGGAAAAGGACAAATCCAGAAAGTAGGTTTGAAGTAAATGTGGGAGAAGGAAAACAGTTGCTTTGTTATCACACTTGTGCCCATCTTAATCAACAAAATAGTAACAAATATAAAATATTTTTAAACAAGTATTGGATCATACTGGGTTCTTATGTAAATTAAATGTTTGATGTTTGGCATATAATAGCATAATGCTTGGCACATAATAAATACCATATAAGTGTTAGCTATTATTTTTCTTAATAAGAATACTAACATTCTAACCTGCCTTTTTAATTTAACAATATATCCTAAATATATTTTCATGTTAATAAGTACAATTATGGCACATAACCAGAATGAGATCCACAATGTCTGTTTTATTCACTAATGTATCCTATTTACAACGGTGCCTAGCACATAGCAGGTAATCACTTGCTAAATGAATCATTTCAAGTGGCTATAATGTGTTGTTGTATGGAATGTACTATATTTATTCATTGATCTCCTGTTATTGGTTAGAAAACATTGGAAACAACTGCATCTAGGTGGTTTCCAATCTTTCATGATGATAAACCAAACTCTAACAAATATCCATATTTTTGGATCTTCGTGTACCTCCTTCATTATTTTCTTGGTATAAGTTCTTAGAAGAGGAATTGCTGTTAAAGGGTATGAATGTTTTATTAAAACTTTGAAAATTGCCAAATTGCCCTCTGGAGGGATTTTGAGGCTATGGAAGAATTAGGAATTTCCAAGTACAGAGATTATTTTTATTATCTTTGTATAGCTCTGAGATTTCCCAGTTCCAAGAGTTTTGGCATGGCTTCAACCAAGAAGGCTTTCTGCAAGGTTGAAAATGAAAACACATTTCGGTAACTTTTTCTAGGACATAGTTGACTGAATGAAATGGAAGGGAAAACAAAGTAATTCAGCCATGGTGAGTAACTCCTCAGCACGGGAAGCCTCAGCTTGGAAGAGAACAGGTTCCTCTCCAAGCATCACAGAGAAGAATTATAAGTCAAGATACAGCTAACTGTTTACTGAGCACCCACGAGGAATGGCACTGTGCTGGCTGTTGCGGACACACAACGCCCAGTACGTGCTATTCCACAGCATTGACCACTTCAGCATGCGGTGGCCTCTCTCTGCTACCCCCTCCCTTCCTTTCTTTCCCTGCCTTCCAGCCCCCATGCCCAGAATGTAAGCTTTCCAGGGAACGGCCTTTGTTTATTTCATCTTGCATCCCTGGCACACAGCAGGAAAAATGCAGTAGATGCAATGCATGTTTGTAAAACTGAACAGAACTCCCCCTAGGAAAATTCTAGAGGGGCTGGCACAAAGTCTGGAAAACATACACACATACACACATTTGAATGGCTAATGCCAAATGTGAGAAGCTCAACCGCTGTCATCTTGAGTTCTCACACTAGAAGCTCAGGCAGATATTGAGTTTTGAGCCCCTTCTCAGATTGGTCTTCTGACCCAGATTTGTTCAGTAACGGGATCTAGTTAGACTAGATCACTGTGATGAAGCTTCACTCTGCTCCCTTATGTGGAATAGCAGACAAATATTGAAGCCCACGTAAGCTTGAGACCCTGAGCCAAGCAACCCAAAAGATTGCATACCTCCCTTAGCATTTGTGTGTTGAATCTGCATTCGGGGCTTTGGCACGTTCTCTGGACATTGTCAGTGGGTGAAGCTATATGGTGGAGATGACTGGCTGCCTACCCAGTGTCCATTCACTCCTGCTGCTTCACTATGGAACCCATTATTATTAGAGATAGCAAAGTACCTAATTAAAAAATTACATTTCTAGGCCTGCTTTGAGGACAGGGGTAGCCAATGAGATATAAAGGGAGTTGTTGTGTGAGACTTCCAGGAACACTCCTAAAGGAGCCTTATTCATCTACTATGTGGTTTTGTTCTTCCTGACTTCCTCCCTTCTCTCTTCTTGTTACCTAGGTCACAGATACAGTAGCTGGAGTTCCAGCAGCCATCTTGTGACCATGAACTTAAGGATGGAAATCAGTACTAGGCATGTTAGAGCAGAAAGGATAGGAGATTTGGAAAAACCAGCCCAAGCCTGCCTGCTTCCAGATTTATTTTACCTGAGAGAGAAACAAACCCCTATCTTGTTTAACTACTGTCACTTGACTCTTAGTAGAGGCTAACTGTAATTGCTATGGGGATGACTTTCTATGGGATGAAGGGCACAGTAAGCATTTTGAAATTTTTTGGGGGGGTGGTTGTACATTTTTGCTGTCACAATAAATGACACTACTTGTATTTAGTAGATAAGAGCCTGGGATGTGCTGTCATAGATGTTCATGCAGAATTAAAATGACAACAACAATGTTTATAATTACCTGTGCCTCAAGCATAACTATATATTACGTATAAATAAAATGTATAATTTGCATGGTTTCAGGCACACTTAATTTTCCAGGAATGCAACTGCCATGTGAAACAAAGAAATCTTGTACTTTGTTTTTTGGACCTTTACTAGGATTTGTTCACAGCACTAATTATATGCAACATGACACAACTGTATTGATCTATGTTTATAGCTGTCCCGTTCATGGTGAATGTATGAATAATTACATTTGTTTCCTTCATCTTATCTTCTAAGGTAGTTGGGCCCAAGCTTTTCCATATTGAAATACATATTACTTTATTACAAATGATCTCCCTTTTATTTCTCCTCTGAATCTTTCCAGTCAAGGCAGTATGCTGATCTTATTTTTGAGAAGGTATGTATGGGTAGGTTATATTATCTATACATTGCATCTCAGGGTCATAACACTTGTTTCATTAAAGAAGGAGAAATGCGTTGGTCTTGACATTGTGCCCATTGTCCTCATTGATCAGACTATTACACATAGTGTAATAGTCTGCCTTCTTCGCTTTCATGCTAAGAGGCAGAAATGACTGGCAGTAGAGAGCTGAGTGGGGTTTGTATGTCAAAGCCAAACAGGCATGATTTTTACATTCATCAGTGGCAAGCCTGGCTTCGGGCATAAATACAGAAGATGCCTCATGTGCAATGTCACTTGAGAGTTAATTATTTCTGAGAGAGTTAATTATCAATATTAATCTGTGATCTACCATGACAACTCTATACACATTAGTTTATCAGAGGACACAGAATTAGGACAGAACTATCTATTGATAGAGGGGGAGCCAGGGCAAGGCACAGTTCTGGAACTCCAGGGACTTGGAAAGGAAGGGATGGGGAGTTGAAGAAACCACAGAGGTCATCTGGGGGTAGGGAGAGTGCCAGGGGAAGCAGCACGGCCAGGGGCATCGAGGGGACTTGCAGCCTGCACGGCCAGCCCATGGTTCGCCCTGGTCACCCCGCTGGAGTGACTGAATTAACCACATCTCACACGCCTTAATTGGAGCAGATAATTGGCGAGCTGGCTTTGTGCACAGGAAATGTGTTCGGATAAACTTGGCAGAGTGGAACAGGAAGAATGGGGACCACCTGATCTCATCTTGTGCCAAGGAGGGAGATACAAAGCGGCAGTGTCTCCTGTGGAGCCTGGCCCAGGCAAAGCAAGGGGACAGAGAACCTGTGCAAACTGCAGGCCAGTGGGATCTCCCTGGACCAGATGATGGTCAGAAACTCTGGGACTGGGCTCAGTAATTAAGCTGCTTTGTGACTTTGGGCAAGTAATTTAACCTTTCTGTGTCTGTTTCCTCATCTGTAAGACAATTGAGGGGGAAAAAAATGTTATGACCTCCTTAAAATCATGTCACTTCATTCCATCCAATCACAGATGTGGCTTGATTGCCTCCTCTGTGGGTAGAACTATGCCAGGGGCTGTGCCTGCTTCCTTGAACGCCCATAGGAGTGAGAGGGGTGTAAAACAAACACATATAAACAATATTTGCAGGGCAGTGAGAATCTTTACCCTTACCACAGATGAATCTCAACCAACTTGCACTTCAGGTTGGGCTTTATCTTGATCAAAACTCCTGCTACAGCCCTTTGGCCGTCTTCTTTCAGAGGTGCCTGGGAGAAGGACTGTTCAGAGATGTCGTGTTGCCAGGACAACAGAAACCAAACACTGGCGAAGGTGTCATCATTTTTGAGGAAGTGGTGAGTGATGTGTTTGCCTGATGACCACCCCACGACTGTCCAGGGCTCTTTTCCCGCTACGTTTTAGAATCTTCATTCTTAGAAAACCCTTTGTTTTGAAATGTGTTCAGGTCCAGAAAGGAAGTGAGGATCAGTCAGTAATGTCCCCAGTGTGAGCTATGGAATAGCACCTTTTGAAAGATTCACCCTCTTTTGCTCTTGGCTTAGGGTTGGTTTACGATTACTGTTTCCTGGGGATTTCCAACCTGACCTGCAAGGATCCCAGGCCCCAGCTCGTGCCCACATGGAGAGCAGGGACGCCTGTATTTCTTGCATGACTTTCTCTGTCCAGCAAGAGGTAGATGAAGGGCGTTCAGAGACTGAGCTTGTGTGACCCTGAACAAGTCTCTTTACTCCTCTGAGTATCAGTATAGCAACTGAGGCACTTAGTAACTTGTGTTCTTAAGGAAACAATTAGAACAAGTTACCAAAACACACCGAATACCCGTTTGTAACAGACATTATTATTATTTTGCTTTTTGCTCAAGATTTATTTTTCATGATCTAACAGTTACTTAAGTGAGTATTTTCTCTTAGTAAAATCATTTGACTTAGAACTCTTCACGAGTAATACTACCATTTGTTAAAAATGTTTAAATGCAGAAATGCATTTTTATTTTTCTAATTAAACTTGGTTATCATGCATAACAGTCTGAATTATAGACAGTGTAATCCCATAGAAGTGGTAAAGTAAAAATCATCAAACATCTCCAAAGACAAAATAAATCAGAAACTCTCATGTCATTCCCACGACTAGCTTGTAATGGATTTATTAATCACAGATTCCATAATAGCATTTTCCTCACTGGGCTGTTGTGAGGATTCAGTGGGAATATTAAGTTCTTGGTGCCCAGTGGGCATCTAATAAATGATAGTTATTAATATGTTTATATTCTCAAAAATGGACACACACCTACAATCAGGCACGCACACACACACACACACACACACACACACTCTTCTGGTCCTTTTAGAGAGAATCCAAATCTGGTGGAGATGAATGGATACACCCCTCACAGTCTGAACACGAAAGGTGGCCGTCTATCGTTTCCTTTTTGGGGTGTGGGTCATTATCTGAGAACAGTAAATATCCTTGAGAGCCTGTGGGAGTCCAGCCCCGGCTAGGTCAGCCCCTGAACTCACACTTGCAGGCTAACTGAGAAAACAAACCCTATAAGAGTGAAAAACAATCCACGACTGCACTTGAGGAAGTAATAACTGGTTCTGTGGAGTAGGTGGGGTTTGGGCTTCATGATCCGTCTGGAACAGTCTACGGGTCTGTGGCTGCACGTGCTGTGCAGAAAGGCCTTGTGGAAGAGATACATGTGCGTCCTGGGCATGGAGGAGAAGAGAAGCTATTTGTGGGGTGGGAAGAGATTTGAAGGACGGAAAAAGTCAGCTTCCTCCCAGATAGATGGACTAGGGGCCTGATGATGGAGCTTTTACAGTGCTATAAAAAATGATGTTTTGGGATGGTCCCACACAGCCTTGCTAAGGGGCAAATTTGGGCCCTGTGTGTCTTGTGTTGTTGTGTCAGCCACCAAGTACTGACCTGTCCTTTCTCCTCCCATCACACCACCTTAACTAAAGTGTGACATCAGGTGAAAGATGTGGATTTACAGATAAACGTGGCCACGTGAATTTTCAACAGCAAACAAACGGGCAAAGGTTATAGTCTCTTATCCTCTGTCCCCCCTCTCTACCTTCTGTCCTCACCCAATACTCCTGGCTTCTTTTCCTTCCTGGAAACGAGGGCTCGGTCTAAGGAAGGGCTCTGTGTTCTGTCATTTACATGGTAGAGTGAATCATGGCCAGCCAGTATGCATGTACACACGTCCAGTGAGTGTGCAAGCCTGCTTCGTACAGCCTGAGGGACACCTATGCAGCCACCCCCTGGACTGACAGTGAGAACCTTCCAGCTCCCTCACAGGGGCATGTGCATTTAAACTATATTTCTAATATAATAAATTTATTCGTCCACTGGAAAAGACATTTTCATTTGGGAGATAAGTGCAGGGATGGGAGGAAGTTTATAAAGACAAGACTCACATCAATCAGCTGATTAGTTAATTTATTGAACAAACAGGTACGGAGTGCCCACTGTGCTCCGTGGTCCATATGCAATGTTGGCCTTGGAACCGGTGCCAGGCCATCAGACTCTTCCTTCTCTTCCTCTTCTCTCCAGCCTCACCACCACTGTCTGGGTGAGACTCCCGCTCCCTCTCCTGGAACGATCGATGCTGCAGTTTCCTAACTGGTCTCACTGCCTCCAGCTTCTCCAGTTATTTCTTCTTCTTATGAACTTAAGCACATATTTCTCTGCTGAAACCCCGTTAGTGGCTGTCCCCTGGCTACAGCCGGAGTCCTGGCTCTCTCTGGGGTGCACTCTCTTCTCTAGCCCCGTCTGCAGCCTCTGCCCATGTAACGGGCTCACTGGCCACACCGCCTCCTTGTTTCTTTTTCCCAAATACAATGTGTGCTTACAACATGGCTCTCACATGCTGTTCCCTGTGCCTGGAATGCCTTTCTGCTCATTCCCCTCCAAGCCTTCCATTAAACCGCAGGGCCATCCTGTATCGCTGTCTTTCTCTCACACCCCACATCCAGTCTGCCAAGAAACCAGGTGGATTTCAATATACCTCCTTCAGAATACACCCAGAAGAATCTGTCTAGGACTCACTGTCTCCGCTGCTGCTGACCTCCGAGACAATCCTCTCTCACCTTGATCTCGGCACTAGCTTCCAAAGTGGCCCCCTGCTTTGGCCCTTGCCCTCCCCCCCACGCATGGGTGCTCTCAACACAGCAGCCAGTGTGGCCTTCTTAAGACACCAGTCAGATCACGTCGCACCTCTGCTCAAAACCCTCCAAAGCAATGGTGGGCTGGAGGAGCTGGTCCCAGCTGGTGAGACGCCACGCTCACACGTCTTCCCTACTGTGTCAGGGGTGTCACGTTGGTAGCTTAGAATAAGCTGTGTGGGAGTATTTACACCACAGAAATAGGCAGATGCTAAAAAACCAGGGCTTCTTTTTTTTGAGATTCAATTTACCAGTACACCACTGCTCCGAAGGTGACCCACTTCTCTCAGAGTAAAAGCCAGAGTTGTTACAACTGCCTGCAAGACCCCGTGTAAATGACTCCTTCTCCAATTCCCTCCCCTTTGCTCCAGCCACATGGGCCTCCTGCCTTTTCTCGAATGCGCCAGCACATTCTCACTTCGGGGACCAGCCCTGCCTGCTCCCTGTGCCTGGAACACTCCCTCCAGATACCTGCACCCAGGGGGTCTGCTTATTCCTGCTCTTCCTGGAAGTCCTTGCTCAAGTCTCACCTTCTCAATGAGGCTCACCTGACCACCTCACCATAAACTCTACCCCCTCCCCAGCTGTCCTGAGAGCATTCTAGCCTGTAGGTATTGGCTGTATTTATTATTCATGCTCTGTGTCCCTCACCACAGCACCACCTCCACAGAGGGTAGGGGTTTGGGACTGTTTCTTTCCTAATGCGTCCCGGTGCCTGGAACTGTGCCCAACACACAGGGCACTCAGTAAGCGTTTATTGGCTGACAGGCTGACTGAATCTCCAAATACCCACCTCCTCTGTAAACCCTCCCTAACCTCGGTACTTTCCTCCTTTCCATTCACAAAAGCTCCAGATTCTTTTCCTCTGTGTTAGTGCAGAGCCTCTTTGTACCTGTAGCTGCTGAAGCGCTTTTGCTGTATCAGTATGATTTTATGACCTGCCTCCCCCACCAGATGGCTGTTTGTGGGCTCTTGAAGGTGCTTCCACCACCTATCCCAGGGCCTGGCACCCCCCCCCCCCCCCGCCCCACACACACACACTGGTACCTGTTCAATGAACGCATGAAGGTGTAAATGAATGGTGGCCAGAATGTAATTCTCTGGTGGAGTCCTATTCTCACCCGGGGCCCCCCTCTGGTGATGGCTCTGCTGGGAAGGCCTGCAGCTGAGTGAGAGTGAGCCCTCCTTTTCTCATCCTCTGCCTCAAGCCCCGTGTCTTCTAAGGCCTTGCTCACAGAGCAGGAATTTGGCCCGGAAGAGGGCCCAGGATGTGCTGGGGAATCCCCTCCCAGGGTTGGCAGAGCAGATGGCACGACCTCTTCGGGGTCTTCTCCAGCCCAGAGGCTTCCGAAGGCGCCTCTCATGGCTCAGGAGGCTGCGAGCCAGAGGGACCCCTCATCTGTCCCAGGGAACCCCAGTCCACCAAGGCCCGCTTCCTTCCTGCTCTGCCCGCCCAGCCTACCCAGGACAAAGGAAGGGCTGCGCCCTGCGGAGAGGCGTGACTTGTCTCCTTTCCCAGCCACCAGGTGAAGAAGGGTCCACACCCTAACTCTAAGCCGCAAGGGAATACAGGATGTCCCATCGCATCCTGTAGAATGACTAATTTTCCAGTTACTAATTTGCCTTGCCTGTTCTGTTCAAACAGGCTAATTGTTTCCCCAAAAAGACTCAGGTGTAGTGGGATGAGGTCACTAGAGACGTGCCTAAACAATTACAAACACTGGTCTTAGGCGCACCGGAAGATTCATAATCAGCCAGTCGGACTGTCGTCTGATTTTTATCTTTCCTAAACAAATTTGGTGAGTGCGCGCCCCCTGCTGGCAACAAGAGATTATACCAGGCAGAAAGAACCACTCTGCGGAGCCAGTGACGCCTTCTCTGGGGAGAGTAATTGGGCGTTAGGGGATGCTTTTGGAACATTCTCAGCGGGGCATATTAATGGTTATTTCTCAATAACTGTTGATGGAAATATGAAATAAAGGTGATTATTATAATCCATTCGTAACTATGATCTTGGAATGTGTGAATTTTAATCAACAGTGAAAAATCCCGCCAAGGCAGAAAAAAGGAGAAAATTGATCCTTGGTCTGATAATGAAAGAAAACATAACTTTGAGAGTTTCCATATATTTTCTGCTTTTACACTGTGCGTATTATATTCCGTCTTTGTTCACCTAGGACAGTTCAATTTTTTTATTACAAAAGTTTTCAAATATACACAAAAATAGGGAGAAGAGAACAATCGTTCCATATACTCACCACCCAGGTTCTGGAATTATCAAGATTTTGTCACTCTTGCTTTATGGATCCCATTCATTTTTTAGTTGCCTTTTTTTCCCCTTAAATACTATAATCCAGACATCATGTCACTTTATCCTGAATACTGAAGTATGCGTTTCTAAAAACTGGGCATTTTCTTACCTAACCATACACAATTATTACACCTAAAAATCCCTTGGAGTCATCTAAATGCCCATACAAGCAGTCTACATTCAAGTTTCTTTGAATATAAAACTTGTTTTGCAGTTGTTTGCTTTCTCTCTCTCTCTCTCCTCCTGCATCCTTCCCTCTTTTTTTTTTTTAATTTTATGTATGTATGTATGTATGTATGTATGTATGTATGTATGGCTGTGTTGGGTCTTCGGTTCTGTGCGAGGGCTTTCTCTCGTTGTGGCGAGCGGGGGCCACTCGTCATCGCGGTGCGCGGGCCTCTCACCATCGCGGCCTCTCGTTGTGGAGCACAGGCTCCAGACGCGCAGGCTCAGCAATTGTGGCTCACGGGCCCAGTTGCTCCGCGGCATGTGGGATCTTCCCAGACCAGGGCTCGAACCCGTGTGCCCTGCATTGGCAGGCAGATTCTCAACCACTGCGCCACCAGGGAAGCCCCTCCTTCCCTCTTAATTGACTTATCCTTATATATAGTGAAATGCACAGGTATTAAGCATACAGTTTGGTGAGTTTTGATAAATGTATACACCTGGTAACCCATATCCTTATCAAGATAGTTTTTTAAATTGAAGTATAGTTGATTTACAATGTTGTTTCAAGTGTATAGCAAAGTGATTCAGTTATACATATGTACACATATCTATTCTTTTTTGGATTCTTTTCCATTATAGGTTATTACAAGACATTGAACATAGTTCCCTGTGCTATACAGTAGGACCTTGTAAGAAAGAGAACAGTTCTTTCACCTCAGAAAGTTTCCTCCTGTGCCTTCACAGTAAACTCTCCCCTCACCCCCAACCACTGCTCTGATTTCTTTCATTGTGAATAAGCTCTGCCTGTTCCAGAATTTCATATAAGATGGAAATGTACAGTATGTACTTTTTTTGTGTACAGCTTCTTGCACTCAGCATAATGTTTTTGAAGTTCATACATGTTGTTGCATGTTCCCTTTATCGTTAAGTTGCAGTCCATAACATGCGCGTACCACAATTTGCTTAGGTACACTCCTGTTGCTAGACATCTAAATTGTTTCCAGTTTGGGCTACTAAGAAAAAAACTGCTGTGAATACTTTTGTATAACTCTTTTTGTGGACGTATGTTTTCATTTCTGTTGGGTAAATACCCTGGAGTGAAATAACTAGTCACAGCGAATGTGTATGTTTAACTTTGTAAGAAAACCCCAAGTCTCTTCTCAGAAGCACCCCTGCTCTTCCTTTTCTTATGGTCCAATAGTTCTACACTCTGCATATGTCCATTAGCTCCTCTGTAGTGTTGCTTAACTTTTCCCTCTAACTCCTGGGTTTCTTATAAACTAGAAGTTTGGTCTAAAATCCGGATGAGATTCAGTTTAAATACTTTGGCAAGTATGCTTCAGAAGTGGTGCTGTATAGTTCATCCTATACTGCATCGGAAAGTCCATAAGTGGCATGGTTGCCCCACTCTTAATTAAGACACTATGCAGTAGCTCCAGGTGGTTGTGACCTGATCCCCTCAGTGTAAACTTCCCCATCAACTCTTCATCCAATGGTTTCAAATGATCTTTGCCTTGAGTCTTGTTAGGAATTGCAAAATGATGATTTTTAAAAATTCTAGGGACTTCCCTGGTAGCACATTGGTTGGGAATCCACCTGCCAACGCAGAGGACACGGGTTCGATCCCTGGTCCGGGAAGATCCCACATGCCTTGGAGCAACTAAGCCAGTGCACCGCAACTACTGAGCCTGTGCTCTAGAGCCCGCGAGCCACAACTGCTGGAGCCCGCGTGCCACAACTACTGAAGCCCACGTGCCTAGAGCCCGTGCTCCGCAACAAGAGAAGCCACCACAATGAGAAGCCTGCGCACCGCAATGAAGAGTAGCCCTGCTCCGCGCAACTAGAGAAAGCCCACGAGCAGCAACAAAGACCCAACGCAGCCAAAAATAAATAAAAATAAAGAAATAAATTTATTTTTAAAAATTCTATTATCCCTCCATATTTATTATACGAAATTGTTCTGTAAAGAAGAAACTTCTTTTACCAACTTTCTCTCATTGTCATATAGGAAAGGCAAGAAAAATAATTATTTGTCTTTAATTTGCTAGTGAAAATTTTTAATTGGGCTTATTGATTGTTAGAAACTTTTTTCATCGACATATAGTTGATTTACAATATTATGTTAGTTTCAGGTGTACAGCATAGTAATTCAGTTTTTTGCCGATTATATTTTATTATAGGTTATTATAAGATATTGGGTATAATTCCCTGTGCTATACAGTAAATCCGTGTTGCTTATCTATTTTATGTATAGTAGTTTGTTAATTCTATACCCCTAATTTGTCCCTCCTCCCTCTTTCCCTCTCCCTTTTGGTAACCATAAATTTGTTTTCTATGTCTGTGACTCTGTTTCTACTTTGTATATGCATTCATTTGTATTATTTTTTAGATTTCACATATGAGTGATATCATATAGTATTTGTCTTTCTCTGTCTGCCTTAGCCCTAGGCATAATATTCTCTAGGTCCATCCACATTGCTGCAAATGGCAGTATTTCATTCTGTTTTTATGGCTGAGTAACAGTCTATCATGTATATATACACATATATATACTGACCTAAGAAAATATTGCTATGATTTATGTCAGAGTGTTTCACTTATGTTTACTTCTGGGAGTTTTATGGCCTTTAAACCATTTTGAGTTTACTTTTGTATTTAGTAAATGAGGGAATGTTCTAATTTTATTTTACACGTAGCTGTTCAGTTTTCCCAGCTCTGATTGTTAGAAACTTTTTAAAAGGCTAAGACAAGAAAAGCTCTCATAATCAAGTATTATTCAAAAGGTAAATATAAGACTTTGCTCACCTGGCTTTAAGAAAAAAGATACCTAATATAGA
Source organism: Eubalaena glacialis (assembly GCF_028564815.1). Taxonomy (NCBI): domain Eukaryota; kingdom Metazoa; phylum Chordata; class Mammalia; order Artiodactyla; family Balaenidae; genus Eubalaena; species Eubalaena glacialis. The sequence goes on from NC_083729.1 coordinate 40,755,951, forward strand.
AGAACATTGATATGTTAATGGACTTGGATAGATTGTGGGTTAAAAGTAATAATTGTAATGATAGCAGCTACTAACATTTATGAAACATTTCCTATTGATTTAAATTAATTACCTAATAATGATAACTCATTAATTATAGAGAAAATAAGAGTGCTAGTCATTCTGTGATCGAAAGGGCCTTGTTCAAGTTAGGTGTCACTTTTCACCTTGAAGAAACTATGGATTCTTCTCTCTATTCAGTTGTCATTTCTTGAGCACTCACTGCATTAGGAAAATAAAGATGAATTAGACCCAGACTCTGTGAGACCTCAGGGGCCTAGCAGATGAATTTTGCCTCAGTAGTTCCTCGGTTTTGCCTTGCCCAGATGTTCATGGCCTTCGTTGTGGAAAATACAAAGAGCACCCTGAAGTTGTAGGTAACACTCCAAAGTCAGGTATCAAATGTCCTATACACAGGTGGCAAATGTGTAACTGGCTCTGGGGTGGAGGGAGCCCAGATTTGTAGCATTTGCCTTTTTCCATGGTGTAAATCCTCCCATGATGGCCAGTTTCAAGCTACCAACATGATGTCACTGAATGCAGAGTTGCAAAGATATGCATAGCACACCGCTGTATAGTGTTGTATAGATACAATAAAAGTAATTTCAAGAGCTTAGATCAGAGTTAAATATAGTAAATATAGTAAAATAAGGAAGTGATGAGTTTTGAATATTTATCTTTGTAATATAACTTATTTAACATTCATATAATTTAATCTTTAATGATGGCTGCGTTTAATAACTAACTTGCACAACTCCTGAAAATTTAACAATTGGCTCTCTCAAGCCAGTATGAGCCTGCTCCCATGCACCACTGTTTTACCTGTCACAATATTGCAGTGTAGCCATGGTAATATACAGTGTGTGGCTGGGGACTGGGAATAATGTGGCTGGGATGACTCTGAGCCATGGATGATCAATGACCTCAGGTCACAGTAGAAGAAAGGAGCTGGGTGTAGCACTATGAGTTACCTCAACTATAGGGGTTATTTACTTTCCTGTTACTGGTGTAGCAAATTACTCCAAACTTAGTGGTTTAAAATAATGCAGATTTGTCATCTCACAGTTTTGGAGGTTAGAAGTCAGAAAGGGGTCGCACTGAGGTAAAATCAGTCTCTTGGCAGGGCTGTGTTCCTTTTGGAAGTTCTAGGGGAGAATTCTTTTTCTTTTTTTCACCAGCTTCTAGAGGCCACCTGCATTCCTTGGCTTGTGGCCTCCTTTCTCTATCCTCAAAGCCAGCAACGTTGGGCTGATTCCTTTTCATGCTGCCGTCTCTTTGGTTCTCTCTTTGGAAAGCTGATTAGCAACCTTAATTCCATATGCAACTTTAATTGTATGTACCTGAACATAGGTGCCAGAGACTAGAACGTGGATATCTTTGAGAGGCCATTTTTCTGTCTAACCTAGAATGTTAGGTCTGCAGGTAGCTCTGCACAGACAGGGCCCCCAGAGCCCTTCTGGAGAAGTTGCTTAGAGTCCTAGAAGATGAGCTACATGGAGGGTTTCACAAAAGCTGCTGATTTGCCTCAGGTGATTTCAAGTGGCAATAAGTTTTATGGTGAAAATAAAACAATAGAGCACAGAGAGATGGGAAAGGGAAGTATTTAAGCAGATGCTCAGGAATGTCTCTCTCAAGTGGCGATGGGTGGGCTAAAACCTGAATGATAGGGATGCAATCATACCCAGATCCAGGAAAGGCCAGGCCAAGTATAAGGAGCAGCAGCACCGAGGAAAGGCTGGTGGTGTCTGGGGTTTAGCTCCTTCGAACCATCTTAAATAAGTTCAGTGAGTTCACTATCCAAACTCAGCTCTAAATGTCTCCTACCCAGTTCCCTCTTCCAACTAGATCTATCCTCCTAAATTCCTCCTACAGAGAAATTCTGCAGCGCCACTGGAGAAAAACAGGTACAAAGTTTCTGAAGACTGAGGAACAGAAAGAAGGGTAGTGTAGGAGGTGAAGGGTGGTAGATTGTTCTAATAATGTACCCCAGTGAATCAGGGTTCTCTGTGTTCATACCCTTTACAATTGATCTTTGTGCCCCTTCTATCAAGAGGCAGTGTGTATTTCTCCACTCCCATCAATCTGGTCTGGCTGTGTGATTTGCTTTGATCAGTAGAATATGGCAGCAGTGATGTACAAATTCTAGAGCCTAGACCTTAAGAAGACTTGAGGCTTTGCTATTGCCCTTTCGGAACATGAAGCGGGGAGGTCACAGGGACCAGACTATGTAAAGGCTTATTAACATGGTAAGGAATATGGACTTTGTTCTAAGTGCTCTGTGGGTTCTAGAAGGTTTTAATTAATAAGTGTTATGCTTCAGAAGATCACACTGGGTGCTCTGTGGAGGAAAGATTGCAGTTGGGCAAGGATGGAAGCTGCGAGGCCAGTGGGAGGCTTTTTGAGGCATCCAGACAAGAGATGGTAGCAACAGAGGTGGAAAATAGTGGACAGATTTGGGTCTTGCTAATGGATTGGCTTGGGAAGAAAATAGTGAATAACAGTCTTCTTTCTAAAAATGCAAGGCTATATAAATACATGTAGAATACAGTTATAAACTTAAAAAAATCTAATAGATTAATGTATATAAATCTGGATGTTGGATATGACCATTTCCTCCTGTAAGACCGGGCAGCAGAGAAAACCAGAAGGGAAAAAACAACTATGAAGTGAAAACACAGAGGAGAGCAGGGGTCAGAAATGACGTGTGAGCAGTAAAATGTTTCTGCTTCTCACCTGCACCCCACCCACCTCCTGGACCTTTCCCTTGGGTTATGAGAGAGACCCCTGGATACTTAGACCAGCCCCAGCCCCTTCCCTTTAAACAGCTCTAAAGGTATCTACTTCATGAAGGTCCAAATAAATGGCAAGGAACATAACATACCCTTTGGCATCCTTACCTCTAATCTAGGACTCATTCACCACATGTGGGCACTAAATCTAACAGAGAAAATACAGCCTGCAGTGGAGGCGAAGGACCTGGGTTCTAGTTTTGCTTCTGCCAGTGTCTTTCATGTGATTTTGGACAAGGTATGTCAGGGCTCTGGGCTTATTCTGTCATTCTTCTGTCTTGCTGTGACTGAGATAGGCAAAGCATTAGGGCATGGCCAAAGGAAAAAGTTACAAAATTTCAAGCCCAGAATTCCCATTTTTTGTAGAGCTCCTTAAAGTTGCAAGTCTTCAGATTTTGTCTCACTGACTACTCGTTACAAAAATGTAAACTTTGGAGCTAACTGCTCAGGAAAAACTCATGCGGAGGGAAGTTCTTTTCTTTCTTTTATTCCTTCCCTACCTTCTTTTAATTTCATTGTAGAGTGACATATATTTTCCCACTGGATTAAAAAAATAAATAACAAAGACAATATGTCATAATAAAAGGCCTATAAGTTGCCTTCTTGAATCCTTTCCTTATATCCACCCATATAAGCACTCTTCGTTGTCCATTACCTCAATAATCAAGTGTGGTGACCGGCCATGGGGATGTGAAACCAGACCAGAGAAAATCTTTACTTAGTTATCTTAATAACTGTATGGGGAGGTATTGGTGGGGCTAGCTGGTCTCCCAATGTCACTGTAATAGCTGCTGCACATAGCAGGTTATTATGAAGTAGAATGTATGATTTCAAAGGACAGAGCCTCGAAGCTTGAAAGAAGTTCTTGACTTTCAGTTGTATGCAAAGATAGAGAACATATGACTCTACCGCACCAGGAAATGATGTTCACTCAGAGACTGACAATGTCATCTAAGTAACCCAATGTCATAACTGGTCATTATCTGTACAACCATAGGAAGTTCTACACTGTTCTCAGTCTATAGATTCCTAACTTTAATGTATTCAGATTTATTAGTTGAGATCTGGAAACAATGCATCTGACAGAACAACCAGGTTAAGCAGTGGAAACATAAATTTCTCAGTTCAGTAAAATAAACTTACACAGGCTCTATAGCCAAAGTTGCACATTCTTTCTTTGGAATGTTAGTTCTGAAATGGCATTTTATTTTTAAATAACTGAAAATTCCATTACCTTACAAACCACAGAAATACACTTACAATATTTAATTCTGCCGCTTGGTGGTGCCATGGATAACTAATAATAATAATTTTAAAAAATTTCTGCAAGTTTGCTGGACAGCAGGACTTGGCTATTAGCAAATTGAAAAATATAATTAACATTTTAAAAAGTCTGTAATCCTTTTACACATTATAATGGCTGAAAAGTGCATATGGGCTCAGGCCTTCACTATAAAATCCCAGGCTTACTCATAGTCAAACAAGAAACCAGGATAGCAGTTTTTTTAATCATGGAAAAATTCAAGCATTCTAAAATGCCAAAATAACTAACATCCCTGTACCTATTACCTGGATAATAAATGTTAACATCTTGTCACATTTACTTGAAAAAAATTAAATGAAAATGAAGTTTATGCTCCTTTGTTCTTTTTCATTCCCCTTTCTTTTTTCTCACTAGAGGCAATCACAACCCCGAATTTGATGTGTATCCTTCCAGTTCTTGTTTCTCTATTTTTAGTACCTGTTCATGTGTCCATGAGCAGTACAAATGTTGCTTCATATTTTTTAAATGTATCTCTTCATGCTGTAGTATACTGCAATTTGCTTTTTACGTTGAACAGTTTTGTCATGTTGATATATACAGATATATGCAGATATATACAGATCTAGGTTATGAGTTTTAAACTGCTGTGGTGTAATTTATGGCAAACATATATTCTGAATTTATTTATTCATTCCTCTATGAACATTTCAATGTTGCAATAAATGCAGTGCTTAGAATATCTAACATATAATACGTCCTCAAAACATATTTAATGAATGAAGCGGCATAAAATGTTTCAGGCAGACTATTTTTTGCTTCAATCGTCCAGTTATTTGTCCTTAACGTCCACTCTCTCTGCATGCGCGGCAGGGGTCATTCCCTGAAATTTCCTAAAGGTTTGTTTCCCAGTCCACTGAGAAAAGGCTCTGATGTAGTCCCCGTATGGTGGCAGGGGTGGGCGAATAGAGTGGGTAGAGAATGGACACAAAGACATCTCAGTGTCAAAATATAAGACAATGGAGGTTTGTCTGGTCTGGAGCAGGCGAGGGTGGCAGCAGCGAGCGTTATAAATTTGGGGGAGGTCTGAGAGTTTACAATGCAGGGTATGTCCGGGGCTACCATATCCGGAAAACGAGGTAGCGGAATATAGAGGTCTTTCTCTCAGTGCACCTTCTGAAAGACGTAACCATCGAACGCCAGACGGTTGCCATGGGAACCAGCGGGGGCGGGCGGTGTGTCCGGCCAGAATTCTTGATGCGCTTAGAATGTTTCTTCTTCCGGTCCTCGGTTCTTCACAACCACCGCCCCTCTCCACCGTCTCCCGCCCATTCTGTGGGCTCTCATCATTCTCTTCCCCTTTTCATTCTCTCCTTCCCTGTTCTAGGCCGCCATCTTGGACCATGCGTCAAGATGGCGCCCCCCGATCCCAGAGGCAGAGCCCAGGAGCGCCGGGGAGCCTGCGCGCGCACGTGCTCGGGCGCGGAAGGGTGGGAGCCGTGATGTCAGACGTTGCCCCGCCCTCGGTGGTCGCTCCGCCCCCGGCCCCACTCCGCCTTCCTCTCACCGGGCGAACCCGGAAGTGGAGGAGGAGGTGCGGCGGTGGTGGCAGAGCGGGCAGGCTCTGGCGGAACCGTACCCGGCAGCGTGTCTGGGGTTGGGGGCGAGGGGGCGGGGCTGAGCGGCCTTGGGCATCCTGGCCTGGACGGGGCGGGGGAGGCCATGGCCTCGGCAGAGTTGCAGGGGAAGTACCAGAAGCTGGCTCAGGAGTATTCGAAGGTACCCGTCGTATGCGGGGAGTAGGGGGTCCCCGGCCCTGTGGCCTCGGGTTGCCTTGGCAGCGAGTTGTCGGGACACAGGGGGACGGCGGAGGGGGGAACGCGAGCGCGCCCCTTCTCTCTCCTCCGCCTCTTCTGTCCACCATTACCGTGCCTCCACCTGCAGTTCTCAGGAGATGGGGCCGGGCGGTGTCTGGGTCCGTGTGCGTTTCTGCGGGAAGGAGCAGGAGTTTGATTCTTCCTTCTCACTGAACTAGCGGGCTTGGACTGGGATGTCAGAAATCCTGGCTTCCGCCTCTGGTGCTGGTCGGGAGGGGACGAGGAAAGGTGAGGACCATCCCTCCACGGCTGCTTCCTCAATTTTCCCAGCCCAGCGATGGGAAGGATCAAGCTTTCTCCTTTCCCACAGGGATGATATGAGGATAAAGAGATTTATCTGCCCCCAGTCAAATCAGGAGTGTAAATAGAGTCATGCGTGTAAACTGCTTCACCAGAGATGGATGGTTGTGAATGGATTCAGTGCTTTGGCAAGATGTTGTCTGAAAATGATTTTGAAAGCTTGAGTGCTAAGGCTGTGTCCTTTTATCTCTCTTTTTCTTGGATCACCTGGACTGGGGAGGAGCACCTAGCAGGTGCTCAATACATGTTGAATTAAGCAAAGTAGGGACCTGTCCCTTTGTTGTATTTATGGCATCAGTCTTTTAAATGATGGAACCCTTTCCTCGGAGAAGGGTGGTGCTGCTTTAATGGGTAGGGTGCTTCTGCCTCAAGAATATTCTAATGAAGTCCTGAAAGCAGAATCTTACATTTTTGGAAATTGATTCATTAGTCATTAAACTTAGTTTTCAATGATCTTGGCATTCATGGGAGCAACTGGAAGACTTAGCCCCCTTTTTACAATTTGGAGAAACTGAGACACATTTTTTAATTTCATGTAACAAATATGCAGCAGGGCAAAATGAAATATTCTTTGAAAAATAAAACCTGTGCCTAAACATACACACTTAAGTCTTTTGACCATCAAATGGGAGCCTTTTGGGATGCTACACTTATTCCATGGGTGCTACCATTGGCAAAACTTCTTGCGTTTCCATTTGAATTTGCCTTAAGGGCCTGTGGCATGATGTTAGTGACGGCAAGTTTTTATCCTTTGAAGGAATATCTTTTTGTTTGAAAGGGCCGGAACTTATTTGGAACAAATCCATGTGATGAAGTGTGGTGGGTGGAGGATGACAGTACTCAAACTTGGCTCTACTATTTTTGGGTGAAAATGTTTCATGAGTATAAAGTAAGGGGATTGATTTTCTTTTCTGGAGAGTAAACAAGCTCACAAGGCAATTCCAAATGGCAGAAGAGAGTTCCAGAAATATTTTGCACAGTGACTGCATTGCTGAAATAATTGTATAGCCTCCCAAAAGTAATAAAAACTTTGAAAGATTTTATTTTGGATTTGTAAGCGCTTTTGTTCAGCAGACAATTAGTGCCACCTGCGAACAATCTGCCAGGCCCTGTTGAGTGAGGCAGAGTTCCACCTTAAGGGGAACCCTTTAATAGAATGTTCAACGGTTGTACATAATTATGATACAGGATGACAAGTGTTAGCTCAGTGGGAGCACAGAAGAAATGGCGGGTAAGGGTAGAAGTTACTTAGATTGGGGAGTAGGGAATAGGGAGGAAGGGATGGATGGTAGTACTCCAGGCAAAGGAGACAGTCTCTGTTTGCTGACATGAAGGCACGTTCAGATGCATGACAGAGAGTGGTGAAATATGGTTGGAGGGATAATTTGGACCCGATCATGAAGGGTTGTGGATGTCAAATAAAAAGTTTGAACTTTGAGTAATGGAGAGACGTTAAAGGTTTTCGAACAGGAGAGTGACATTGCTTTTAGAAAGAAAACTGGTAGCTGTGTGGAGGATGGACTTAAATGGGGAAAAATTGGTGAAAAGAAGACCAGACTATAGGCTCTTTGAATAATTTGGGGGAGTGTAATGTAGGATTAAATAAAGTTTGTGACTGTTGAGATGGAGAGGGGGGCTTAGATTTAGGAATTATGGTTAAAAAATATGGTTTAGTTTACCTCTTTTTTGTGTGCCTGCTTTGCACATAGCAGCAAACTTATGAAGGATATAAAGGTGTCAAGGCAGTCATCCTTGTGTCTCATTCATTCTGTGGGACGTGATGAGTGAGGGAAGACTGAGAGTTGACCCTAAAGGTGACCCATGGACTGCTCTGAGGGAACACCACTGCCACTGGCAGAGGAAGGTGGGCAGGAAGGTGAGCCAGTTTCGAGCGAAGTTTAGGTGCAATCATAGTATTTATGGTTGGAAGGTACATTGAAGCTATCTTATTCACATAGTAGCTTGAGATGATGTTGGGGTAATTGCTGAAAATTTCTAGTGGAGAGGGACTGGCTGAAAGTCAGGACAAAGGCCAAAGCTTTTGGAATAATTCCCATAAAGACAATAGTTGAACTTTGAGAGTTAATCACTTTAGGTAGATTCTTTGGGGAACACCTGTGGGAAGGATGTGACTGTAGCAGGAAATGCTAAGGAGACTATAGGAGGTCTGCCAGACTTCAGGTTATCTCCTATATTGGGCCAGACCATTTTTCATCCTTTTAATTGCAATGTGATGGAAATTTCAGAATGTGAGAACAGGGATTGGTCAAAAGATTTCACGTGCTTTTCATTCCCTGTCAGTTCTAGTGCCAAGCAATTTCTAGATAAGATCTATGCTATCGATACCTTCAGCCCTGTGCCTGTGGAAGGGGGTATTCTACCTTTTTGATAGATTCCCTGGTGCAGAAATTGTGGGCTGATGTTGAAATCCAGTTACATCTTTCTTTTTCCTTATTTAGGATACAAAGAAAAAAGATTTCCTTTTAATATGTAGAAGGAGGCCTACAAATCAAGAGAGCAGCAAGCATGATCCCTAAACCAAGGACATTTGCAGAATCTTCTCATTCTTATTTAATGCAGATCTTGGCCTGTGTTCCGGGAAGGGGCCCATTTCTTCCTTTGTAACTTCTGTCATAGTCTTTTTTCCCCTTGAGAAGGAAAAAAGCAGTGTGAGGAGCTCCCATTAAAGAGGCTGAGAGTTTCGTTAGATAAAAGATGAACCATGGAGGCCGCAGCAGGTGAGAATTTCTGAGGTGGACAGGTTGTTACGGAAAGGTCAGTAAAAGTGGAGATGAAGACCCTCTGGTTTGGGCAATTAGGCGATCACTGGAGGCGTTAAACATTTCTGGTGTAACAGAGTTTGGGGGGAGGGGAATGGTATGTAGAAGCTGGTTTTCAGAGATTTATGAAGTTAATAGGTAATAGACGGAGGCTGCCCCTTGGAGATGTGAGGGAAAGTTAATCAAGGCCTCATTTTTCAAAGACCATTTCTTACTTGGTGTTTCTTCCACGGCCTGCTCTGCTTCTGATGCTCTGGTATATCTCATGCTGGAGATGAGGCTGAGAGCATGCAGTCCTGGCTCATTTGATTTCAGCCTGCTTTCTCTGAACGGGCTTCTGCACTCTTGCCTGGCACCATGTTCATGTGTAGGCAAGTTTGAAGTTCTAATCTTTTCAGTGTTTGTGTTACTCTGGGTTCTCAAAGTGTAGACCCTGGATCAGCATCATCGGTGGCTGGGAATGGGTTAGAAAGACAGATTCTTGGGTCTACCCAGGACTTAACTGAATCTGCAACTGGTGGTCAGACCCAGCAGTCTGTGTTGTAACAAACCTCTCCAGTCATTTGGATGCCTACCAGAACTATTGCTCAGGAAATGGTATCAGTATAGTAGCTTTTGCTCAGATAATCTTTTTTTTTTTTTTTTAATTTATTTATTTATTTTTGGCTGTGTTGGGTCTTCGTTTCTGTGTGAGGGCTTTCTCTAGTTGCGGCAAGTGGGGGCCACTCTTCATCGCGGTCAGATAATCTTTTTAAAGCTCTTTTCAAGGCAATAAAAGCCAATGGGGGGACTGCCCTGGTGGTCCAGTGAGTAAGACTCCACGCTCCCAATGCAGGCGACCCGGGTTCGATCCCTGGTCAGGGAACTAGATCCCACATGCTGCAACTAAAGATCCCAAGTGCTGCAAGGAAGATCCATCACGCGGCAACGAAGATCCCATGTGCCACAACTAAGACCTGGCACAGCCAAGTAAATAAATAAATATTTTTTAAAAAACCCTACAGTAATCAAAACAGTGTGATACTGGCCAAAAAAAAAAAAAAAAAGCCAATGGGAAAGGTAAACACCCATTATTTCTCTAACAGTTGACTTTGCATTTGATGCTTCTTTTAGTTACAAAGGAGATTGCCTTTTGAAACTTTTTAGTCTTATACTCTTAAAGATGCTCATTTTGGGAAAGGATCAGTCTTGATTTGGTATGTTTGCTTTCCAGATAGCAGGGCTTGGCTGAACCTGATTGATCGCCCTCTCTTGTAAGAGAAATAGACTCTGGGGCTGGATTGGATTAAAATGGAGTATCAGCTTTTTTCTACCCTAATGTGTAGGGTTCACTACTAAAGGTGGATTGGAAAACAGTCTGCATTCAGTGCTATCCAGTGGAACTTTCAGGAGAATGAGAACGTTCTGCATATTTGCTGTCCAGTAGGGTGACCACTAGCATGTGGGGCTATTGAGTACTTGAGATGTGGCTAGCTCAGCTGAGGAAATGAATTTTGGATTTTATTTACGTAATTTAAGTTTAAATAGGCACATGTGGATATGGCTACCCTGTTGAGCTGTGCTAGCTTAGCCCCTAGATCATCACAAACGTTAAGTGTCTATGCGACTCACCTGAAGACCTTGTTAAACTGCAGATCCTTTCTCAGTAGGTCTGGGGTGGGGCCTGAGATTCTGCTCCTACGTGATGCTGCTGCAGCTGTCCGCAGACCGTACTTTGAATAGCAAGGCTTTAGAAAGACAAGGGGTGTCCTACTCTCCGTCTTTAATTCGGCTGAATTTCCAACCAGTCCCTGATGAGGCAGCTAGATTACAGGATTGGGAGTGGGAGTTTTGTCCTCATGAATTTCCTCGCATGGGAGCAGGAGCTAGAGAAAGGGTCTCGTTTGAGGGCAGCTCTGAAAAAAGGTTTTCTTCCCAACTCAGTGACAAAATGACCCCAGCCATTAGTACATAGTATGTAGCCTTCAGTTAATTTATCCTTTTCCACGGCGAGGAGCAAGCTAGTAGGCAGAGAGAAAGACTAAGTGGTATTCCCAGCACTGTAGAATACCTAAAATGTTAGAACTGGGAGTTTTCTTAAGGATCATCCAGGCCAGAGATACTGAAGCTGTGGTTTGCAGATGACTCAAGTGTGCTGAAATCAGGGTTTTGGTGAGGCTTAGGGTTGGGCTTCAGGTTGTCTGTTGCATACATTACTTTGTAATGGAGAAAAGCTATACATCTAAAGATTTGTTTTATAGGGTCATAAAACATGTGTAAATGTCAGAATGTCCATTGTATGGAAACAGTTATCTAAGAGTGATTCTAACACAGAAGATCCTAGCTATCTCTTATAGTTGTTTAATGTGTTACATTTAAACACCTTTTATTTACAGCACTTAATTTGATTAATTAACTAAAAATTTATTGAGTGCCTTCTCTATCCATAGCATTGATCTTTCATTGTAAGCAGGAGATACAAGGAAGTATACTGTAGTCTCTACCGTGAAGGACAGTTTAATTGGCAGATGGGACTTGAGTATAGAAATCATACATAAATTAGTAAACATAAAATGTACTGCTTTAAAAAGTAAAATTAAAACCGAACAGTTTAAATAAGAGATGTCTTGTTACTAGCAAGTGCCCAGGGAACTGAGGGCAAGGTCACTGTGGACCATAGGGGCACTATAGAGAATGGTTAGGGAAAATTTATGGAAGAAGTAGGACCAGAGTAGGAAGTAGGCTCAAGAAGAACAGTTGGGGTTTGGTTGGTCAAAATGAGAAAAGGCTGTGTTTTCAGAGTAAAGGTAAAGCTAATCAAAAGATTACAACACCATGAAAAATGAGGTTTGAAAGGACTAAGAGGGTTTCTGAGTTGGGATTCAGAGGACCATTTCTCTACTGAATGGAACAAAAGTGCATGGCACAGCTGCTGGAAATAGGCTATGTCACCTTCTGGAGAATTCTTCTGTCCTAGTGGAGACTTCAGGGCAATTGTTTCTCAGTTACATCCACATCCACTGGAGTCTCCACACTAGTCTCCTAGAGGCATTAGTGACCATCGGTAACTGTTTCTGAAACAAACACTGCATTTGCCTCCCACTGCCGTGAATGCTGGTGAGGAGAAAGATAAGATTGTAAAAGGCCAGACTGGTCACAGCGGTATCCGCATTTTACAAGATGTTGGTCAGTAATGCAGAGATGTGGCAGTAGTGATGCTGAAATGCAGAAAGATGCCAAATGCCAAGTGCAGGTAGCAAGGCAGTGGAGTAGGCCAAGCTTATCCTTTTCTACCTACCAAATAATAGAAAGGGATTTTCGATAAATATTTCTAAAAGCTGCATTTTCTGTTGAATGTTTCCATTGAAACTGTGTTTGAATTGTTATCAATTTAGCAAACAATATTTTCCAAAGGAAAATCGAAATCATTTTTCATTATAATCAGATTAAGTTCCAAACAGCAGTAATTTGAAAAATTTAATTTTGCTTTTATGACACAGTAGGCTGTTCAGTTTGCTTTATGTAGCTTATAAGTGTTCCTTAAAAATTAAAGGTGAGGTTTTTTTTGTTTGTTTGAAAACTGATGTAGTTCTGGTCCTACAGAAAATTGTCAGTTCAGCAGATTTCAAGCTTCATCCCTAGTCCTTGAGGCAGTCATTAGGAGCTTCTAAATACCACACAAAGAAGATCAGAGAGCAAAGTTAGAACAGGGGTCTGAAATGAAACCTAAAGACCGAAGTAGTATCACTGTCCTTTGGCTATATGGATTTGAAAGTATTTTTTGAATTCTCTTACCTAGGTAGCACATTATCCAAGAATATGTTGATATTGGTTAAAAGGTAAAATACTACGCAATGGAAGTCAACATTAAAGTGGTATTTATTTCTCTCCTCTGAACTTCTAGAGCAGAGTGTAAAGAGCCTAATAGCAAATATTTTAGTCTCGGGGCCATATGGTTTCTGTTGCATCTACTCATCTCTGTCATTGCCACACAAAAACAATCATAGATAATTCATAAATATTCAAATATTCCTACTCTTTGGCATAGAAAAAGGTCATTTCTGTTCTCAGGAGACAGATGTGAGCTATGCAGAACTAGAAGTAGATTTTTTTTTTTTAAGCTCATAGATAAAATTGTCCCATTCATTTAGTTTCTCAGAGAAGAACCTGGTCTTTCATGGTCTCTGTACTGAGTCCTCAGAAAATTAGTCTGTAACCCTTTTTGCTTCAGCTACACTGGGCTGGTATATTTATATTTATACATGCTCTGTGTTGTGCTTGCTGATAACTACAGAAGGTTTATCTTTCAAAACCCTGCTGGTGGTGGTGATATAGATGTATACCTAAGTAGAAATTCATCAAGCTGTATACTCTCTGTTTTGTATATTTTATTTAAAATAAAGTTAGACCTCAATTAAAAAAAAAAAACTGTGAAAGAAGCCCAAGTCCTACCTCTTCAAAGGCTTCTGCCACCTCTCCAGCCCACTACTTTTCTCATTTATATGTAGCTTTATAAAATAGTAGCCAGTATTGTCTAATGACATTATGCCTGGAGTCAAAACTGCTGGTGTCTGAATCTCAGCATTGCCGCTGAACTTCTCTGTACCTTGGTTTCATCTGTAAAATGGCGATAATTATAGCACCTATTTCATAGGGTTGTGAGGATTAATGAGGTAGTGTATGTAAAGTATTTAGGACAGTGCCTGGTATGTAACGAGCATTCAAATGCTAGCTGCTATTATTATCAGTTTCTATATTGAGCTTGCTTCTTAGTTGCTTTTGTACACTGCTTCCGCTGATGCCTGATTAAAAGTTCTCCATTCCTGAGGCTATTGTGGGTGATGATATTTGCATGACTAATATTAGGCACAGTGTACTGCTGGGTATGTTGATGCCCTATACTTTGATTTTCTGTTGAATTCTTATTCCATAATCAGTCCAGTTGTATGTATTTTACAGATGAATGGTGTGTCAGAGTTTCAAGGAAAATGACATACTCAGTACCCTATTATCTATTGCATTAGTTTTTATTTAGGGAGGTGATTGGTTTCATAGAAAGAACCATGTACAGGAAGTCGAGAGACCTGGATTTTAGTCTCAATTTTGCATTGATTAGTCTTCTGCCATTGGGCAGCTCAGCCTCTGTGTCCTTATTTGTAAAATGGCAGACTGATGATCTCTGCTATTCTCTTCTGGGCTACTATTCTTGTTCTCATATATATGTGAGCAGATAGTTACTCAGCGTACTGATTCCTGTAAAGTTATGGTAAGTGATTTCCTTGCTATAAGTGATTGCTTTATATTAAAAATTAATTATTACTTCCTCTGTTTTCAGCTTCGGGCTCAGAATCAGGTCTTGAAAAAAGGTGTCGTGGATGAACAAGCGAATTCTGCTGCTTTAAAGGTAGGCTACAGGATATTTTGTGTTGTGAGGGTTAGGTTAGTGTTTGGTGAAGCTCACAGCAGGGAATTCAGCTCGTTTTCTGGGTTAAATTCCCAACTCTGACAGTGACTCACTAGGAATAGGGGAGGGTAATAAGAGTTTTTTTGTGTTTAACTTTCCTACTTGCTTAGGTATGAATGTGATGTGCTTTGACTTCCTTAGCTAGAAATTACAAAAATGTATTATTGGACTGTATGTAATGCATTTCTCTCATACCTTGCTTCTCTCATAGCTAAATTCATCAGGATTAATGGGGCTTCTTATCTGGCTTCATCTGATAGCACTCTGTGGGGCTGTGTCATATTCATGTTTATATCCCCAGCATTCAGCTGATGGTTGTCCCCTGCTAAATGGATTTGAAAGTGTGAATCATTTAGTCCATTAATCTTGCTTTGAGGTCAAGCTGTTTAATAGTAATAACCTGTGTTAATGAGGACTGTTTGAGTGATACATCTTACCATCAGCACCTTTAACTGAGAGGAGCTATATGGTGGGAGTTGCAGGACTACGTTTCTACCTCATTTTAGTAGGCATATAATAAGTACTGCTTAGTGATATTTTTAATTGGAAAAATTAATTCTAGGACATGGATTCCTTCTTGGCCAAGTTTCAGTTAAATATACTGCCTACCTCATTCTGTCACTCTCTCCCTTGCTCCCTCTTTAGAGAAAAGGGCTTAAGATTCCCTTTACTCTTCTCTTTTTCTGGAGTAGGCCCCAACCAGTGACATACCCTGAGAATTTCCACTCAGGTTTCCAAGACCCAGAGATATGTCCTTTCACTTGGCTGGTGTTGGACCCTCCACTAGAGAAATCTGTCTCTTGAGGGCGCTCCCTCCTCAGGTGCTGTGCCACAGACTCAGGGCTGAGATAGTTCAGAGCATCTTACCCATACTCCCAAAGCTCTCTGCGCCCAAGCTGAGATGATTAAAAATAAGCTTTAAAGTCAGGATATGTTAGCCAAGTTATTATTTTGCCTAAATCACTGAAGAAATGATTATTATCTCTCCTCATGATGTTTAAAACCTATTACTGGGGAAGGTATTTCCTAGCTCGTCTTAGTAGCCCACTCTGGTGTTTGACACCCTCCTGTTGCTGGTTGTGTTCAGTTAACTCTGTGATAGTGGCCGTGGTGGCAACAGCAGGCTCTATTTATTGAGCACCCACGGTGTGTCAGGCATTACACTAGCACATTACATCCATTATCTCAGTTTTCACAACAGCTCTGTGAGGGCAGATGCCACTACTATCGTCCTCATTGCAGAAACTAGGATTTACAGAGAGGTTGGGGTGGATGTCTTCTGAAATTAATGATTGGTTAATGGAGTTGGAACATTAGTCAACTAGTGATTAACTAATTATAAGGATGTAAAGAAATTACTTTATGTTTTACTATTCGTCACAGTGGTCATTAAAATTACAGTGAGAATGACAGTTTGCCAGTTTGCTCAGTGGGAATGTTAGGATGTCTCTGTTAGAGTAGGCATTTGATTATATTGGGTTTGTCTCTTCAATGAGTTGTTAGATACAGTAAGCATTCATTGATTTGAATTTCTATAATTTGAAATATATAGTAATTTGGACATGGGCTGGGCCTAAGTTTACCATTGAACTTCAAGTAAAAATTAAGGACTTACTAAACAAACAACAGAAAAGGAAAATGTTTTTCTCTTTAATGAAAACATATTCTGTCCCTCTAGCCGTGCCCTCAACATGCAGATAATGTCAATAGATTGCAGACACCAGCCTCTGGTTTTTAGGTTGCTGTTTCAATATCTTTAAATCCCCTATTCATTAAAACTTGACCTCTTAGCTTTATAGTGGTTTTTCAATGAAAGTAATAAAAGTACAGATCTTTCAATATACGGTAGTATATGGCCATCTGTGTTTGAGTACCAGTGAACACAAAGTTGTCAGAACGTCGTAAGGAAAATATAGTTAGAATGATTTTTTTTTTTTTTTTTTTTTTTTGCCATGCCGCGTGGCATGTGGGATCTTAGTTCCCCGACCAGGGATCGAACCCATGCCCCCTGCATTGGAAGCACGGAGTCTTAACCACTGGACTGCCAGGGAAACCCCAGAATAATATTTTTTTAAAAAAATAGAGTGAAACTAAATATTTCTCTTGTTTCCCGTTTTCTTACCCTGTCATGGTATAAACGGTACAGAATGGTCAGTAGAAGATGTGTTGTTTAGATTTTAGATTTTGTTTCTATTTTCACTTTAAAGCATCTGAAACTATTCTTGTGTTAGGATAATATTGATTTTTATCTTTGACAAATCAGAATAATTTAAAGTGTACTAAAAAGACTTCATTTCGACTGACTTAAATTCAAGGAGGATTTATAGGAAATAGTGAATACAAGTTTATTTCTTCTATTCTTGCTTACTGAAGGGCATCATCAGTGAGTCTGAGGTTCTCTTTGAACTTTCAAGTTTATAAAATTGTAGCCTGAGACTTTGTGTCTCCTCACTGCCAGACACAAGTATAACAACAGTATATAACAACACGTAGTTGTGGATATTTTACTCTAAGATGATGACTGTTACTTCAGTATATATACTCTTTTAGTTTTATTTTTAAATATGCTTGGCTTGGCCAGAAAATGATTTTGTCACAAAACAGAGCTAAAAACATAGGAACTGTAATGATAAACATACAACTTGAATTCCTTAAAGCAAGAGGTTTTGATTATATTTTGGTGAAAAAAAATTTTTTTTTTTCATTATTTTTAAATGTTGAGGCTAAATTACAAGGAATGATCTGTTTTCACTTTGATGTAGGAACAACTGAAAATGAAGGATCAATCACTAAGAAAACTGCAGCAGGAAATGGACAGTTTGACATTCCGAAATCTGCAGCTTGCCAAGAGGGTAGAGCTACTTCAAGATGAACTGGCTCTAAGCGAACCCCGAGGCAAGAAAAACAAGGTAGGTCAAGTAAAAGCAAGTTAGTGTGACCTTGTCATTAGGTACAGACATCTCCAGGCCATCCTGGTTTTAACAGAAGACCTCACCTCCAAATACTCTAAAGTTCCATTATTACACCTGGATATTAGATCAAGAAAGCAGACATTTATTATTAATATATACCAAGTATTAGAGGCATTTTCATATGGAAGTAAGTTTTCAAGAATTTATTAGGAGCCAACATGCACATAGTTGATTTAGTGACTGAGAAAAGTGAAGGGAGTATCTCATGTTGGTCAAAATTATTGATATTTTTTAGTTATACTGAGTTGCCATTAACCCAAGGTAGGGCAGATAGAATGAGAAATATTGTCAAAGTGTAACTGCTGTCTGTGAAAGTAGCAGTTGAAGTACTCATACATTAGGCTTGTAAGTTTGTTGCAGATGTATTTTCTTCGGGTGTTCATTCTTAGGAGTTCAATTTGGTATTCTTGTCCTGAGATGTAAATATAATTTTTTCCCTTCTGGTTTTCTGTAGTGAGGTGAGATTCTGATTACTCTAAGATGGATGATCCAGTACTTTTGATCATTCTGTGATTTAGAAGTTGCTTCTTTTTTAAGGGCATGAGCTAGTGATTGAGTCTTTAAAAGTCTTGTATGTTTGTGGAACAGCACCCCACAAATGTGTGGATTGAGGCAATAATAATAGAATGGTTGGAGGAAAGAAGGCCCACAGTAACTCTGAAGCAGCATGGTGTGGAGGGAAGAGTGCTGGCTTTGGAGTTGAGCCCAGACTTGAATTCTTTGTCTGCCATTTATAGTTCTATGACTTTAGGCAAATTTTTTAGCCTTGCAACCTCAGTTGTGGGGAAGATACTGTCAGGTTTGTTGTCAGGATTAAATGGGATCATGTAAAAGTACCCAGGACTGTATTTGCCATATGATGGGCAGTTGACATAATTATGTGTTAGTACATTTCCATATGCATTTCCCCTACATGGAAGAATTCTCTAGAGTGGTAATTTTCAAATAAATGGGGAAGAGAGAGGGCAAAACAGATATGTATTAGAATCACTTGGGAAACTGTCAAAATACACATGCTCTGGAAATTCTGAAAGACCCTTGGGGAGGGACTAGCCATCTGTATTTCAAACATGCTCCCCAGGTTAGTGAGATCCTCTCCCAGGGCTGTTTTAGCAGAGATTTGGGTATAATTACTTCTGAATTAATTTTAAAGAGCTTTCCACATTTGGAAGCACTAAGGACCCAGAATATGTCATTCAACAGTGTTCCTTGGGTGCACATACCTCTTGTGTTTGCATTTAATGTTTATTTGTTTGTCTGTTTGTTACATAGCTGCTCCATTTTCAAAGGGCTTTCTAATCACTGGTTCACATTGGATCAGTAAATGACTTCATTTTAAGTGAGGAGTGAAGCACAAGCAAGGCAGAGGAGGGTGGTGACTGATGTCTGAACAGTTTCATTGTTAGGCTGTCCCTTGAATAGTCTCACTTCTGTGTGTATTTCATGAAAACAGATGTTCATTATTGGCTCTTAAATAGTGCTGTTCTATGTAGAAAAAGTTAATATTGGTAAAAAGGCAAAAGGCAGGTATTTTTCATAATCTTTGAGCTTTTTCCTTCTGTTTATTTATAATAGCTTTATCTTATGTTTTTTTAAATTAGAAATTTATGTGAACTTCTGTATAAATGTGTTTTTGTGAATGCTGTTAATTTCTTAAAGGAGTTTTAACAACTCAGACTCATGGAATTGGTAAAACTGTCATTTCCCAAACCAAAAGATCAATTGAAATGATATTTACTAGCATATTTGTATTGCTAGCTTTCTGGGTCTGCTCTGTCTTCCAACAGAACTACTCCTGAATTCATCTGCAAAGAATAGTGAGCCTTATCTGTTATTTTCTCTCTCCTTTTTAAGCTTTCCTGCTCATTGCAATATTTGCAGTTCCAACTTGTGTCACATAGGAAAAGTTAAATGATGGACTGTATACCTTTTGCAGGATTGTTTGAGAATGGTGAACACGTAGAAGAGACAAGCTACTAAGGTGATAGAGAATCTGTGTACCTTAGGATGTTTCTCTAAAGGATGAAAGTTATGTGGACATAACTTATTCTTTCCATCAGAAAAGTGGAGAATCTTCTTCTCAGTTGAGTCAAGAGCAGAAGAGTGTCTTTGATGAAGACCTGCAAAAGAAGATAGAAGAGAATGAACGGTTGCACATACAAGTGAGAAAATCTTTGTTTTTCCATATGAATTTAAAAATGGGTTGTATGATCTGCAATGTGGAAAAACCAGTGCAAGATAGAGTGTTTTGTGTATGGGTGGGTGTTTTAATGTTTCCTGTGGTCCTTAGGTACATACGTCACTGTCATTCATTCATTTCTTAGATCTCATTCATGTTTTAATACGGATGTGTGCTTTGAATATGCACTTGTTCAGAGGACAGCAGAATAACTTCATAAGTTAACAATAAAGAAGTATACTGGGCACTCTTCATTTTATATAGGAGATGGTTGGATGGATCATTTAGATGGGGGCTTAACAATAAGTAGTGTTTGCTTTTTAATTTATGACAGCTTAGTTGGTTTTTATCTGTTTCCCTGTTAGTCTGTAAGGTCTCATTAGGGTATAGACCATGTCGGTTTTGTCTGCCCAGCCTCAGGACAGGGCCTCACTCATGGCAGGCCCTCAAATATTTATGGAATGTTGAGTAATCAGTGTCTGCTCCAAACCATTCAGCATATTTTAAGAGTCATAGGGTAGTGTATTCAACTATGCCTCCTGATTTTTTGTGTGAAATGGTGAGCATAGTCAAACAGTGGAAAATAAATATGCATTCTCAGTCTTTGAAAATGTTTACAAAATGAACTTTTGACTTCATGAATTTTGTGTTAAGTATTCATAATTCTTAATTACTACTGGCTTCTCATTAAGGAAAGGAGCCTTACCTGCTTCTGTAACATGTAAGGAGTAACATCTGTTTGATTTTTGATTATTTAATTGCAGAAGTCAGCCTAACAGAAAAGTTATACCCTGGTCAGTTGAGTTCTCTGTGTGCCAGAAATGGTTTGAAATAGAAATCCATGAGCCTGGGAGGAAGGAGGTACAGGCTTTGGAGTCAATCTGTGACTGTGAGACATTTGACAAGTTAGGTCATCCCTTGAAGCTTCTGTTTCCCCGTCTGTAAAGGAGGGATTACAAGTACACCACCCCTGACCTGCCGCGAGGCTCCCCCGAGCTCATGCCTGTGTGGTTTTGCACAGTCAGCATATGGAACCTTATGGAAGTTGCTCAGTGATTAGTCGCTGCAGTTGTTTTCTCTTCATTTGTATATATTGGGATGTTGTGAGAAGACACCGTGCTCTTTTCTTTTCAGTTTTTTGAAGCCGATGAGCAGCACAAGCACGTGGAAGCAGAGCTCAGGAGTCGGCTGGCCACTCTGGAGACGGAAGCGGCCCAGCACCAAGCTGTGGTCGATGGCCTGACCCGGAAGTACATGGAAACCATCGAGAAGCTGCAGAATGACAAGGCTAAACTAGAGGTAAGACCTGCCGTTGGTGAGAGCACGTGAAAAAATAGCGCAGGCTTTTGGAAATCATCCGCCTGCTCTGTAGAGCAGAAGTCAGCCGTTCAAGGCAGGACTGCTGCCTGCAGCGTCTCCTCAGCGAGCTCACATCTGTGGCCTGAGCCGTCTGCTCTTCTTTTTTTTTCTTGACAGACCAATATGCATATAATTTTGGTTAGTTATATTTGTCACACCACATTTCTAGCAAATGGAACACAATTTCAAGTAAATAGCTATATAAAATTTATAGGGGAAAACCAGAAAAATAAAAAAAAGAGTAGAAAAATTTTTTCTCTACCTGCAGGATTTCAAAATGGAAAGCCAAACAATGTAGTTTAGCATAGTTTATTTTTTAAATTTTTTAATTTTTTTAAATTTTATTGGAGTGTAGTTGATTTACAATGTTGTGTTAGTTTCAGGTATACAGCAAAATGATTCAGTTACACATACACATATATTCATTCTTTTTCAGATTTTTTTTCCCATCTAGGTTTCTTACAGAATATTGAGTAGAGTTCCCTGTGCTTTTTTTTCCTTCTAAAATTCAGGTAAAATCTCAGACTCTAGAAAAGGAGGCCAAGGAATGTCGAATTCGGACAGAAGAATGGTATGTGGAAACGTGAATTCCAAGGGGACCTGAAGTGAGAATCAGAAGACCCGAGTTTTGGTGTAGTAGCTCCTCTGTCTTAATTTTCTCACATTTGCAATGAGGCAGGAGTAGATCATCTCCAGGGTCCTTTTCAGTTCTGTTATCTCTGGGACCTTATGAATTCTTTGTAGAGTGGCCTGTGCGTTAGTCCTCAGCCTGCAGATGTTTTGGACTGTGGCAGCTGGCATTCTGGGGCTCCAGTACTGAGGACTGGATCCTTTCTGTTTTAGACTACTCTAAAGAGAAGGCCTTCTGAGAGTCCCAGGCAGGAAAACTGACTAATGATCATGGTGTCAACCTTTTAATGGTACATTTTAAATAAAATGAGGTTATGTAATCTATTGATAATTTGGAGATATTTACATCTTAAAATATTACTTATCTCTAGGTAGTAAGAGCATGCACCAACATTTATTTGATAAATGACATATTTTAGGTTTTAATAGGATCAATCAAGTGAATTTCTTCAGTTTAGTTGCATTGAACATGCATGGTGTATCTATGCTCTTAATTGAATCAAAACCAAAAATTATCAGATTTTGAGCTCAAGGAAAAAATAAATGCTTTAATACTTTAAAAACGTTTACCATAATACTTGGACAAATATTTATGTGTTGTAAAGAGAAAATTTATGAGTTTGAAATGGCTCTAAGATTATTTTGAGCTTGGGGAGATAAACTTAAAATTGTATAAGATATTGGGACTGTGATAAATTCTTCAAAACTTCTAGTCATTCAACAGGAGTCTCAGGAGCTTTAGAATCAAGGCTTAGTATTTTTCTTATCTTCATTTTTTTTTAACAACTCTCTACTACCAAGGGTATCCCAGATGTCAGGTACCATCCTCTGAAAGCCTGATACCAGCTGTTGAGGTAACAAGCAAATGATGATCTACTGTCTATTGATAATGTGGTTTTGTATTTTTTATTTCAGTCAGTTACAGTTAAAGAATCTTCATGAAGATTTGTCAAGTAGATTAGAGGAATCCTTATCAATCATCAGTGAAAAAGTACCTTTTAATGATACAAGTAGGTATTATGTACAGTTTTCCATTATTTGCAACTCTGAACCTCTTTATGATAGCCAACTAATTAAAATAATTTGTAATCTATTTGGCAGAAAATCTCATTGGCCTAACAGAGGGTTGCTTTCTTTTTGTCCTTTTGATCAGCTTTGGCCTTCATGTTTCATAGGGAGATTTTAATTTGTCACATAACTATTCTGAAGCTAGGCTTCTTGGAAAAAGCCCAAAGCCACATTTTTTAATTGCATGTATTTAACATATCCCAAGGTGAAAACCAACCTGCACATAAACTACCTGAATATTTGTACAAGAAAATTTGATCATGGTGGGCGGCAAGGTGGGAGAGGAGTAAGGGGATGGGTGGGAGATGAATCTTCTTAGCCTGGTATCTCCTGCCCTTTGGACAATCCCCAGAGATAGTTAGGGAGTTGACTTGGGTAAGCCCTGCTTCCTGCTCATCCTGGGAATGGTCTGGTAATTTACACAGCCAAGAGCAACAAAAAGAAGTTAAAAAAAGAAAAATCAACTTACATGTATAACAGATGCCAAATTTGTAACCTTTAGACAGGTATTAAATCTAAACCTTGAAGACAAAGAAAACAATTTTTTGATGCAGAAACTTAAATTTAAATTAGTACACATTCCCTTTTTTACAATTATATGATTGAAATTAATTTTTGACTTCTCAATTTTTCTTAGGGAAGACCTAAAAAAAGAGGGAAGAAAAGACACCAAAGAAAAATAGCAGTTTGCTCTAACACTGAAATCAGCATATGTCATTATTATATCAAAAACCTAAATTCATCTGAAAACAACACCTGTTACTGCTTTCTACATTAATGTAAATAGCACCAGCGTACTTTGATCCACTAGACTTAAAACCTTGGCATTTCATTTTCCCCTTAATCCTTAGTCATCAGGTTCTAATCATTTCCTTCTGAATCTCTTTGGGTTTATCCTTTCTTTTCCAATACTAGTTGTCACCCTATTTTAGGTTCTTACCATGTCACAAGTAGGTTACTACTTTTAGTTCCGAAATATTTAGAGATTATTTACTGAAAGTCTAAATGGCTGGGGAGCACAGGATATACAAAAATGTATAAGACAAAAATCTCTACCTACCCTCAAGGAATTTATAGTCCAGTAGGGGAGAAATAAGATAGAGAAATATCTAAAATATAAGCTAAGCTATTCCATGAAGAACCTCTTGGGGTTTCAGAGTAAGGATGATTACTACTGGTGGGGTTGTTTGGGGAAGCCTTTTGGAAAAAGTGTGCTTTGAGCTGGGCCAGGATGCAAAAGTAGGTTTTATTGGTCAGAGAGGTGAGGGAGAATGAGCCAGGGAATTGCATGGAGTGTGGTATGTAGGATAAAGGTGCTGTCAGGGCCTGATAGTAGTAATTAGTTAAGTATGACTGGAGGCTAGAGTGGGTGGGATGTGGAGGCCAATGATGGGTAAGTTCTGAAAGGGAGGGTGGGGCTGGACCCTCAAGTTCTGGGCAAAGGACTTGGGACTTAATTTGCAAGGCAGTAGGTTGTTGCAGAAGCTTTTG
Source organism: Eubalaena glacialis (assembly GCF_028564815.1). Classification (NCBI taxonomy): domain Eukaryota; kingdom Metazoa; phylum Chordata; class Mammalia; order Artiodactyla; family Balaenidae; genus Eubalaena; species Eubalaena glacialis. Next base: position 40,780,139 of record NC_083729.1, read on the forward strand.
GGGATGTCTTGGTGAAATTTGTGCACTCACAGAGTTAATCTGGCAACAGAGTGTAGAGTACCCTGGAATGGGAGAAGGGGGCTGATGCTGTTGTGATGATAGTCCTGGTGTGCTGTGATGGGGGCGGGAGCCTGAGTTGTCAGGGAGATGCAAGGAGGCAAGGGAGCAAGAGGAGGCAGTGTGGTGCAGTTGACGGAAATCAAAGAGGCAGACGGGGAGCAGGTTTATGGGAAAGATGTTGAGGGTAACTTTGTTGTGGCTTAATATTCTAACAGATTGGTGTGCATCTCTTTACCTACTGGTGTGTATGTACATTTGTGAATAAAAGCCTAGATCTGGGGAGAGAAACTGATGTTGACCCAACTGGGATGGATGAACCCCCCTGTTGGGAGTGGTGGGAATGAGGGGTACAGAGTACAAAGAGGCCTGTGCGGAGTGCACCGCAGTGATCAGGAAGGGAAGGGGCTGAGGGGGAGAGAAGCTGGGAAATGGGGTGAGCATTTATTATTTCTCAGTTAAGCTCTTTTGTCGTCAGTGTAAAATGACTTAATGAACAGCCATTTTTGTTTTGTAGAATATAGTCGGTATAACGCTCTGAACGTTCCAGTCCACAATAGGAGGCATCAGGTAAAGATGAAGTTTTTATTTTCAGTGATGTGTGTGTCAAACTTTTCAGAAACACCAGTTAGTTGTTTGGGCCCCTGTTTAGTGCACCAAACCATTGCGTTTAACTTTCTTTTCTCATACATTCTTAAAAATTGTGTAACTCGCTGTTTTTTGAATTGGTAAATAATATAGATTTTTGCTGTCTCTTGTCCGATAACATTAGAACTGAATTGTGGGATGCACTGATTTTTGAGTCATACCTTTCTTTTAGGTTTTGCACTTAAACAGTCTAGGTTAAGTGGAGAGGTATATTTACCAAAACTGGCGGCTTTCTATTGTAATTTACTTAGACGGTAGTATTAAAATCTAAGTGGGAGCAAATGAATTTAAATTAAGGAATAATTATACTAGAGTTCAAATGTTTCTCCAAAAGCAGACTTAACAAAGTTATTTGGGAATAATAACTTGATAGCTGACTTTAACTGTATCCTTTTCATTTTAAAGCTGAAGATGCGGGATATCGCTGGGCAGGCCCTGGCTTTTGTTCAAGATCTTGTCAAGGGTCTTCTGAACTTTCACACCTATACAGAACAGAGGATTCAGATTTTTCCTGTTGATTCTGCCATTGACACTATATCTCCATTGAATCAGAAGGTACATTTAACTCAGGATACCTTTTGTTTGCCCTGAACAAACGTGGAGACTTGTTACTAATTATCAGACCGCTTCTGTGCCTCCGCCAAGTACTGTGGAGGACATGGGAAGAGCTACAAGTCGTAGTCTTTACCCTCAAGATAAAATACGGCAAACGTGGGGATTCTTAAGAAATGAAATAGTAAGGGAGTTGTTAAAGACCTTAGTGTGAGTGAGTGGTATGGGCAGTAAGTGATATGAGGTCATCAAGGAGGGGAGATTGCTGTCCGTGGTAGTGTCTGGAAAGGTTCTTTGGTGATTTAACTGGACTTCGAAAAATGAGCATGATTTGCATAGGAGGAGCGAAGCGGGGTGGGTATTTTTTCCCAGAAGAGGGAAAGACATGAGCAAAACCATGGAATAGGAAACCATAGGGAGTAGGCACGTAGTCACATACCACCACTTTTGCCATATTGTACTGGTAACACAGACTGGCCCTGACACAGTGTGTGAGGGTGTTACTCAGAGCCAAGAATAGCAGGAGGTGGGGATTATTGGGGCCATCTTGAAGGGAGGAAATTAGGGGGCTTGCAATAGATGAACTCTAAGTGCCCCATACTGTGGTGTCTGAAGTGAGTCATGCCACTCTCTACTTACCTGATTCTTCTCATCAGCTTTTTTTGGTGTCTGTGTGTGCATCATGCAGTATTTCCAGGGTTTGAATAGTCTTTATGTCCACAGATCCTATTAGTATAGCAAAGGCTTAGATTCTGGAGTCATACTTCTGGGGTGGCAGCCCAGTTCTGCCACTTTCTATGTCCCCTTGGTCAGTTTATTTAACCTCTCTGTGCATCTTGAAAATGGAGGATAAAGTACTTACCCCACAGGTAGGTATGTTTGAGGATTTAATGAGATAATACATGTACAGTCCTAAGAACAGTGCTTGGCACATAGTAAGTACTCAGTAAAGGCTGGCTCTTACCATCGTCATCATGCTGCCGTACTCATAGGAAGCCCTCAGCAGATGCTTGCTTTTCATCAGTTTTCATCTGACTCCACAAATCTTTTGAAGTTCATAAAAATTAAACTTTGGGCCTTTGAAATGCTCTTTAATATCACTGTGGGAAAAAGCTTTCAGATGACCTCGGTAAGGAAAATGGAACTGCAGCATTTTAATGTAGTTATATTTTCTTTTATACTTCCTATAATATAAAAACATTTTTTTCCACTGATTCTTTGTCCATTATTTTATTTTATTTACTTTTACTTTTAATTATTTATTTATTTGTTTGGTTGGTTTTTGGGGTTTTTTGGCCACACCGCCTGGCTTGCAGGATCTTAGTTCCTCAACCAGGGATTGAACCCGGACCCCAGCAGTGAAAGCGCTGAGTCTTAACTGCTGGACCACCAGGGAATTCCAGCCATTACTTTATTTTAGCTTGTTGCCATATTATGCCCACACAGCGAGAATCAAATATGTTAATCTTAACAGAAACATTTCATTACTTTGAAGAATTCATATTTTTCTCAATATTTTACCCTTGGTGCTTTGGCCTCTGAAAGGCCCTATGTGATTTTCTATTAAGTCTGTGTTACTGAAGATTCAGAAACCATTTGTTAAAAGATGACCAAAGCGTTTAGACTTGTTCATAGAATCATAGAGTAGACATTTATACCTGAGCTTAGAGTTCAACTTATTTACAGCTCTAAAGATCGAAGCCCAGAGAGACTGAATTTCCCAGGGCCATATATCTGTGTAGTTTGCACTAGGGCCAATTGAATCACCTATCTGCAAAATGAGACCTTACATTTCTATACTGAGAAAACGAAATTTGAGCCATTATACAGTATTTAGAAAACTGAGATATTTCACAAGTGAAAAATTAACTTCTTGCTTCTCAATTGTCTAAATGCCTGGGGGATCTTTTTCTGAATCTATTCTTCATACTGAATTAGTCCTTTGTAAATATTACAGTATCCATGACAGTTATAAAAGTTTTTATATTCTCATTTTGATGATAATTATATTACTGGAATTTGTTAACCTTGAACATTGTATACAGTGAAAATAAGAAACTACTTAAAAGTCTTTTGCTTCTAAAAAATGAGTTAAATTAAATGAGTTATATAACACAAAAATCTGTCATACAGTTTTGATTATCAAATCTTTTTTTTTTTTTTTTAACTGGGACCCCTATGAAGAAGCAGTTGTTTAGAGAAGAAGGCCTGTTGGTGCTGTGTTGTAAATTGTATCCCCTCCCCATTTGCTTCATGCCTGGTCATTAATTATGTCATCCCTCTTCTAGTTCCTCATTTTGCAGTGGAATGGGGACTTGGGGATAATATCTAGGATTTTAGAGGGGAGCTCTGTGTAAAAGCCTGATTTCCCAAAATAAGTTTGCAGAAGAATTTAGGTTTAAAACTCAGCGAGTCCATTTACGAATGTTTTGCTATTCTTTATTTTCCAGTGATTTAACTCACAGTTCTCTCCCTTCTATTTAGTTCTCACAGTATCTTCATGAAAATGCATCCTATGTCCGCCCTCTTGAGGAAGGAATGCTTCATTTATTTGAAAGTATTACTGAGGATACTGTGACTGTCCTGGTAATTTTCTTCTATGTTTTACTTCTGGAAATGGGAGCTCTTCTTTTTCAAATGACACTATTAACCTTGAAATTTTTTCTTTTCCAGGAGACAACTGTGAAATTGAAAACTTTTTCAGAGCATTTAACCTCTTACATATGTTTTCTTAGGAAGATTCTTCCTTATCAGTTAAAAAGGTACTTACCCTCTGGGCCAGGGAGCTTGGGGAATTGTGAGGTGTCATCTGAGCTGTGCTGGAGTTAATAAAGTAATAACATGTGCTTCTTGTGATCTGCCTGACCTTTCTGCACCACAACCAATTTGGACTTCTGTGAAAAAGGAAAGTCATGGTTTGAGCAGCACAAACATATATGTAAGAAAATTGAATTGTAGTTTGTCAGCTAGGGTTTTTTCAGTATTCTGTACTGAGATTACTACTATAACCATATAATGCAATATGAACGAGTATTTTTAATGATTGGGAATGACACATTTATTGAAGGAAATATTTCATTTTGGGGTATTTTTTATCCTTTTACTATAAACATCTAGATGGGGGTTATAATAGTTAACCTCTACATTGCAATTTATAATCCTTAGGTTTCTTTGAAATAGTATATTGTTTTTATTATTGGTGATTTATTTAAGTTATAAAGTAAAAACTTTGTTTACATACTTCAGCCCTCATAGGATATGTCATTAAGTAACCTTAAACGTTCCATCTTAAACATTTCTGGAAAGGCAAGAGAAAATAATTTATGTAATTGGAAATTTGAGAATACTGCTTGTACTTTTTGATACTTTTGGTCTAAAACTACCAAGAGTCCTAATTCATCTAAATCTTTTCATCCTAAGATTTAGTCTTTAAAAAAAGTAATCAAAGAATAATACAACTGGAACATAGGAGAAATAAGAGCATATATGTAGTATAGTATATTGCAAAATAAGGTTTAGGAAATATGTAGATGAATAACTTACAGATGTTGAAAATATACAAGTAATTATAGTTTTTAAGTCCTTGTAAAACTAAAGTAGTAGGTTTTAGCTTTTCAATAATACGAAATTTTATTATTAAAAAATTAATGTGTTAAGAGCCATCTTATTTCCTAATTCTAACCTAACAAGGTATTTAAGTAACTGAATTCTATGATTTGTGCACATGACGGAATTTTAGGAATCAGGGAATTATGACAAACTAATAATTGTGAATTACAGTTTCATTCAGATCCTTAAATGTTTTATTTAGTTCAGTATAATTAAAGTTTTTTTAAAAATTGACTCTGGAAGTTTAACACTAAATTGAATCCACTTTATTAATTTGGCTTATGTTGAAAAGACTCTAAGAACCATTGCAAAACTTCTAATTGCCAAACATCTGCTCTTCTTATCATCCTGTGACTTCCCCTTCTCCAGGCTCCTATCCCATTCCTTACCTTGGGATGGCATATATAAGCCTCAGTTGCCCCACTTGCCCTTGAGTCTCATTGTCTTTGTGGACTCCCCTACATATGTAATTAAATTTGTTTTTCTTGTATTAAAAAAAAAAAAAGAACCATTGCAAAAGTGGTATTTACTACTTGAAACAGTTAAGCATTGTTATTTTATCTTAATTTATTTTTTCACTATTACATTTTTAGAAACACTGGATAAGTCCTTTCTTGATTTAAGATTCCTATTCTTGGAATGTTCTGTTCCATATGCCTTCAGCCCTATCTTATCAGGTATTCATGTTTTTAGGCAATTTTTTGGTCATTGGTTTAAATACCACTTTAGTTGACAAGATGACATGTTCATTAGGAGTAAATGGGCTTAGTACTGAATGAAGCTGTTTGCTATAAATAAGTAGAAGAGGAGAAGAGGCAAGGTCGAGGGAATGGATATGATTATCATTCTGTGCAAATAACTTTCGTAGCTTTGTGTAAAAAGCATTTTACTTGATTACTGCACATTTTAAATAAACACTCTTAAGAGTCAATGTAGTTTTTTTTAACCTTATAAGTAAGTTTTCCAAAGCATCATTTAAAATTGAAAATGGTAAAATGTATTTTATGAATGTTAAGCATTTATTTTTGTATTGAGCCTATAGATTGTTTTTTCCAATCTGTTTGACTTTTGAACCTACATACACTGAAAAAGGTTTCTCAATGATTTTCTCTCCTAGTTCCTGTGTAATTAATTCTCTTTAGGAATTCAGTCTATGAAATATTTTTCTCCTGAAAATATTTTTAAGGGAAACATGTTTTTGCTGCTCTCAGGATGGAAAGATAATGGGCACCTCCCTTTATTTTTTCTTCCATTTAGTCGTCTTTTGCTGCATTGGCGTTTGCAGCAAGCAGGTGTATGTATTATGGTATAAAAAATGGAACCTTGTAAATGAGATCAAATTCCTTTTTTTGGTAAATTCTCTCTTCAGATATAGATGTTTGAGAATTTAGATGGTTTCTTATAGCTAGTTGAAAATCGTTCAGGATGCTTGCTTTTATAAAATCTGCCCTTTCTTAGCTTAGAAGAAGAATGTGAAGCTTCCCTTTGCACGTCTGCATTACGAGCCAGGAATCTAGAGCTGTCCCAGGACATGAAAAAGATGACAGCTGTGTTTGAGAAGCTGCAGACTTACATTGGTCTTCTCGCCTTGCCAAGTAAGCGTGTTTGTTACTCATGGTTCAACTTGAAGAACTTAGAGTACAAGAAGCTTGAGGAGGGAGGTGGTTTGGCGTGTCGGAGTGAGAAGAGCCTAGGACCTGGGGTCAGAAAAACTTGAATTCAAATCCTCCAGCTCCTTATACATTTATGGTCTTGGGCAAATCACTTCTCTGCTTCTGTTTTCCCACTTATAAAATGGAGGTAAATGTGATTATTAAGTTAAATTAAGAATGTACAATATCAGGCATCGAAGACATACATTAAATATTAAATCTCTTTCTCTCCTTCCTCTTTTTTAAATGGAGAGGGGCAAAGCGTAAGAATTCGTAGCAACTTTCCAACAAGTAGCATAACGGAAGGTTAATAGTAAAAATGCTATTTTTAGCAGAACTGTATCATAACAAAGCCCCAAAATGTAAAGGTTGATGGTCTTGGGAAAAAAAATGCTGTGTGTTGCCCTTTGGTTTAATTTGAAAAAAGTATTTTCAGGTCATTGAATGGACCTCAGTTTAAATGATGTTTGTAAGAAAACCATGATTTTTGTAGTAGTGATTTGATTATTTGTTTTTTGTAACAGCTTAAATGTGATATAATTTACATACCATACAATTTACCCATTTAAAGTGTACAGTTCGGTAGTTTTTACTATAGTCACAGACATGTGCATCAGCACTACAGTCAGTTTTAGAATATTTTTATCACCTTAAGAAGAAACCTTGTATACTTTAGCTATCACCCTCTTATTCCACTGTTCTGTCCCCGCCCAGTACCAAGCAACCACTAATCTACTTTCTGTTTATAGATTTGCCTGTTCTGAACATGTCATATAAATGGAATCATATAATCTGTGGTCTTTTGTTTGGTCTTTTGTGACTGCTTTCTTTCACTTAGCGTAATATTTTCAAGATTCATCCAAGTTGTAGCATGTATAGGTATTTCATTCCTTTTTATTGCAGAATAATATTCCATTGGATGGTTATATCACATTTTATTTATCTACCTATCAGTTGATGGACATTTGGGTTGTTTCCACCTTTTGGCTATTGTGAATAATGATGCTATAGATATTTGTGAACATGTTTTTGAGTAGACATATCTTTTCATTTCTCTTGGGTATATACCTCAGAGTGGAATTGCTGGGTCATATGGTAACTTTATGTTTAATTGTTGGGGGAACTGCTACCTTGTATTCCAAGGCATGTGTACCATTTTATATTCCCACCAGCAGCAGGGTTCCAATTTTTCCACATCCACACCAACACTTATTATGTGAATTTTTAAAAAATTTCTTCTTTTTTTTTAATTGAAGTATAGTTGTTTTACATTGTGTTAGTTTCAAGTGTACAGCATATGTGTGTGTGTGTGTGTGTGTGTGTGTGTGTGTATCCATCCTTTTTTTCGACTCTTTTCCATTATTGGTTATTATAAGATATTGAATATAGTCCCTGTGCTATACAGTAAATCCTAGTTGTTTATTTTTTATGTAGTGGTGTGTATCAGTTAATTCCATACTCCTAATTTATCCCTCCCCCGCTTCCCTTTTGATAACCATAAGTTTGTTTTCTACGTCTGTGAGTCTATTTCTGTTTTATAAATGAGTTCATTTGTATTATTTTTTAGATTCCACATATAAGTGATGTCATATAATATTTATCCTTCTCTGTCTGACTTACTTCATTTACTATAATAATCTCTATGTTCATCTGTGTTGCTGCAAATGGCATTATTTCATTCTTTTTTATGGCTGAGTAATATTCCATTGTATAAATATACCACATCTTCTTTATCCATTCATCTGTCAATGGACACTTAGGTTGCTTCCATGTGTTTGCTATTGTAAATAGTGCCGCTGTTAACATTGGGGTGCATATCTTTTTGAGTTAGAGTTTTTGTCTTTTCCGTATATATGCCCAGGAGTGGGATCACTGGAGCATTCCATAGTGGCTGTACCAATCTATATTCCCACCAACAGTGTAGGAGGGTTCCCTTTTCTCCACACCCTCTTCAGCATTTATTATTTGTAGACTTTTTGATGATGACCGTTATGACCAGTGTGAGGTGATAGCTCATTGTAGTTTTGATTTGCATTTCTCTAATAATTAGCAGTGTGGAGCATCTTTTCATGTGCATGTTGGCCATCTGTGTGTCTTCTTTGGAGAAATGTCTGTTTTGGTCTTCTACCCATTTTTTTTTTGGCCGTGCCACGCGGCTTGCGGGATCTTAGTTCCCCCATCAGTGGGTTGAACCCGTGCCCTCAGCAGTGAAAGCACAGAGTCCTAACCACTGGTCTGCCAGGGAATTCCCTTTACCCATTTTTTTGATTGGGTTGTTTGTGTTTTTGATATTGAGCTGTAGGAGCAGTTTGTATATTTTGGAAATTAAGCCCTTGTTGGTTGCATCGTTTGCAAATATTTTCTCCCAGTCTGTAGGTTGTCTTCATTTTGTTTATGGTTTCCTTTCCTGTTCAAAAGCTTATAAATTTGATTAGGTCCCATTTGTTTATTTTTGCTTTTATTTCTTTTGCCTTGGGAGACTGATCTAAGAAAATATTGCTACGATGTATGTCAAAGAATGTTTTGCCTGTGTTCTCTTTTAGGAGTTTTATGGTGTCATGTCTTATATTTAAGTCTTTAAGCCATTTTGAGTTTATTTTTGTGTATGGTGTAAGGGAGTGTTCTAACTTCGTTGATTTATACGTAGCTGTCCAGCTTTCCCATACCACTTGCCGAAAAGACTGTCTTTTCCCCATTGTATATTATTGCCTCCTTTGTTGAAGATTAATGCGCTGTAGGTGTGTGGGTTTATTTCTGGGCTCTCTATTCTGTTCCATTGATTCATATGTCTGTTTTTGTGCGGTACCATGCTGTTTTGATTATGGTAGCTTTGTAGTATTATCTGAAGTCTGGAAGGGTTATGCCTCTAGCTTTGTTCTTTTTCCTTGGGATTGCTTTGGCAATTCTGGATATTTTGTGGTTCCATATAAACTTTAGGATTATTCTAGTTTTGTGAAAAGTGTCATGGGTAATTTGATAGGGATTGCATTAAATCTGTAGATTCCTTTGGCTAGTATGGGCATTTTAACAATATTATTTCTTCCAGTCCAAGAGCATGAGGTAACTTTCTGTTTTCTTGAATCATCTTTGATTTCCTTTATCAATGTTTAATAGTTCCCAGCGTATAAGTCTTTCACCACCTTGGTTAGGCTTATTCCTAGATTTTTTTTTTTTTTTTTTTGATATGGTTTTAAACAAAATTGTTTTTTACTTTCTCTTTCTGGTATTTCATTGTTAGTGTAAAGAAATGTAACAGATTTCTCTATATTAATCTTATATCCTGCTACCTTACTGAATTCATTTATGAGTTCTAATAGTTTTGTGTGGAGTCTTTAGGGTTTTCTATATAGAGTATTATGTCATCTGCACAAAATGACAATTTTACCTCTTCCCTTCCAATTTGGATATTTTTGTTTCTTTTTTTTGTCTGATTGCTGTGGCTAGGACTTCCAATACTGTGTTGAATAGAAGTGATGAAAGTGGGCATCCTTGCCTTGTTCCAGAATTCAGCTTTTCATCACTTAATATTATGTTGGCTGTGGGTTTGTCATAAATGACTTTTATTATGTTGAAATTTGTTCCCTCTATACACACTTTGGTGAGAGTTTTTATCATGAATGGATGTTGAATTTTGTCAAATGCGTTTTCTGCATCTGTTGATATGATAATGTGTTTCTTGTCTTTCCTTTTGTTCATGTGGTGTATCGCATTGATTGATGTGCATATGTTGAACCATCCTTGTGACCCTGGAATGAATTCAGCTTGATTATGGTGTATGATCCTATTTATGTGTCCTTGGATTTGGTTTGCTGAACTTTTTTTGACAATCTTTGCTTCTATATTCATCAAAGATATTGGCCTGTAATTTTCTTTTTTGGTAGTGTCTCTTTCTGGTTTTGGTATCAGTGTGATAGTGGCTTCATAGAGTTACTTTGAGAGTGTTCTTTCCTCTTCAGTCTTTTGGAAGAGTTTGAGAAGGATAGGTGTAAGTTTTTCTTTGTATGTTTGGTAGAATTCCCCAATGAAGCTATTGGGTCCAGGACTTTTGTTTGCAGGGAGGTTTTTTTTTTTTTTAATTACAGATTCTATTTTACTTCTAGTGATCAGTCTGTTCAGATTATCTGTTTCTTCTTGATTCCGTTTTGGCAGTCTGTATGTTTCTAGAAACTTGTCCATTTCTTCTAGGTTGTTCATTTTTTTTTGGCATATAACTGTTCATAATATTTTCTTAAGATTTTTTAATATTTCTGCAGTATTGGTTGTTATTTCTCCTCTTTCATTTCTTATTTTGTTTATTTGGGCCCTCTCTATTTTATTCTTGGTGAGCCTGGCCAGTGGTTTGTTGATTTTGTTTATCCTTTCCAAAAACCGGCTCTTGGTTTTATTGATTTTTTTCTGTTGTTTTTAAAATATCTATTTTATTTATTTACTCTCTGATCTTTATTATTTCCTTCCTTCTGCTGACTTTAGATTTTGTTTGTTCTTTTTCTGATTGTTTCAGGTGGTAGTTTAGGTTTATTTGAGATAGGCCTGTATCACTGTGAACTTCCCTCTTAGGATTGCTTTTGCTGCATCCCATAGGTTTTGTATGGTTGTGTTTTCATTGTTGTTTGTCTCAAGGTATTTTTTAATTTCCTCTTTGACTTTATTGTTGACCTATCGGTTTTTTAGTAGCACGTTGTTTAGTCGCCATATAATCATTTTTTTCTCGTTTATCTTTCTGTGGTTGATTTCTTGTTTCATGCCCTTGTGGTCAGAAAAGGTGCTTGAAATAATTTTTGTCCTTTTAAGTTTGTTGAGGCTTGTTTTGGGTCTTAGTTTGTGGTCTATTCTAGAGAATGTCCCATGTGCCCTTGGAAAAAGAATGTGTATTCTATTTTTTTTTTTTTTGATGTAGTGTCCTGTAGATATCAATTAAGTCTAACTGTTCTTTTGTGTCATTTAGGAACTCTGTTGCCTTATTGATTTTCTCTCTGGAAGATCTGTCCATTGATGTCACTGTGGTGTTAAAGTCTCCTACTATTATTGTATTCTTGTCAGTTTCTCCCTTTATGTCTGTTAGTATTTGTTTTATGTATTTAGGAGCTCCTATATTGGGTGCATGTATGTTAACGATTGTGGTATCCTCTTCTTTGTTGATCCTTTTATCATTATACAGTGTCCTTTTTTGTCTTTCTTTATGGCCTTTGTTTTAAAGCCTGTTTTGTCTGATAGGAGTATTACTACTCCTGCTTTCTTGTCATTTCTACTTGCATGAAATATCTTTTTTCATCTCCTCACTTTCAATCTTTGTGTGTCTTTTGCCTTTAAGTGGGTCTCTTATAGGCAGCATATTGTAGGTTCTTGTTTTATTATTCAAGCTACCACTCTTTGTCTTTTGAGAGGAGCATTTAGTCCACTGACATTTAAAGTAATTATTGATAAGTACATATTATTGCCATTTTAAACCTTGCTTTCCAGTTGATTTTGTATTTCTTCTTTTATTTTTACTTTTGTGGTTTGATGGTTTTCTTTTGTATTATGCTTGATTTCCTTTCTTTTTGGTTTTTGTGAATCTGTTTTATGTTTTTGATTTGTGGTTACCCTGGTTTTCAAGTATGTTAACCCATAACTATATCTACTTGCTTTGGACTGGTAGTCATATAAGCTCAAACACATTCTAAAAGATCTACATTTTCTTACTTGCCTCCTCCACATTTCGTGATTTTGATGTCCTATTTTACATCTGCATGTTTATCCTTTTACTTTCATCATAGTTATAATAGCTTTCATAGAATTTTTTTTAATTAAAAAAATTTTTTTTAAAATCTATGTACTGGCTTATGTAAATGATCTTCTATCTTTTTATATATTTGCCTTTCCTGTTGTGATTTTTCCCTTTCCTATACATTCTTGCTTCTTTTCTACTTAGAGAAGACCTTTCAATATTTCTTTTAGGATAGGTTCAGTATTGCTGTATTCTTTTAGTTTTTGCTTGCCTGAGAAATTCTTTATCTCTCCTTCTATTCTAAATGATAATCTTGCTGAGTAGAATATCCTAGGTTGTAGGTTTTTCCCTATCAGGACTTTAAATGTATCTAGCTACTCCCTTCTGGCCTGCAAAGTTCCTGTAGAGAAATCAGTTGCTAGCCTTATGGGGGTTCCCTTGTAACTGACTCTGTTTTTCTCTTGCTTCCTTTGGAATCCTCTCTTTATCTTTTGCTTTTGCCATTTTAATTATGATATGTCTTGGTGTTGATCTGTTTGGGTTCATCTTGTTTGGGACCCTCTGTGCTTCCTGTACCTGGATATCTGTTTCCTTCTTTAGGTTTGAGAAGTTTTCAGCCATAATTTCTTCAAATAATTTTTGATCCCCTTTTCTCTTCTTCTTCTGGGATTCCTATTATGCGTAGATCGGCATGCTTTATATTATCCCATAGATTTCATATGTTGCTTTCATTTTTTTCATTTGTCCTTCTGTCTTCTGTTCTGATAGGATGATTTCCATTATTCTGTCTTCCAGATCACTTATTCATTTTGTTGCATTATTTAGTTGGCTGTTTATTTTCTTTATCTCGACTTTTATCTTGGCAATTGAGGTGTCTGATTTGATTGACTCCTTTTTGTAGTTTCTAGTTCCTTATTACAGTAATCTGCATTTCTATCAATAGTCTTTCTTAATTCCTTCAGCATTTTTTATTGCCTCCTTTTTGAACCTGGGGTCTCGTAGACTGGAGAGGTCTGTTTCATTGTTTGTTCTTTCAGGGGATTTCTCTTGTCCTTTTAATTGGGAGTAGTACCTCTGCTTTTTCACTTGATTTATATTTCTCTGATTCTATGAATTTAGGAGAAACAGTTATCTACTGTTGTCTTGAAGGTCTGTTTTTATGAGGGAGCAATCCTGTATAGACTGTGTGAGTCTAGTATTTTTGGTGCAAAGGCTGTTTTTGGTATGGATGCTTGCCACATCTTTCTTCAGAGTGTACTGGCCCTTGTTCCCTTGCTAAGTGGTGTGTTTTGTGTTGTGGTGACCAGAGCCTGCACTGGATGTTGGGTGGTGTCCTCTTTGCTCTCTGCTTGTCACAGCCCTGCCAGGGGGCAGGGTCTGCTCCCTAGCTGTTGGAGTAGAAGACCCCAGATCTAGTTCTAAGCTGTGGTATGCAGTAGGTGGAACTGGAGTGCTCCCTCTGGAAAAGGAGCCACTGCGTGTTCTTCCCCAGGAGCTGTCTGCCAGTATGTGCTACTCTGTGACACTGCCTGCCACCTGATGTGCACTCCCACAAAGTTCACTGTTGCTGGCATTGCCCTCAGAGGCTGCCTCCACTGCGGGAGCACCTGTAGTTGGCTCAGATTTCAGCCCCACCTCCTTGTGTGCATGCCCACAAAATTCGCAAGACCCACAGTGGCTGGAGCCTTGCCCCACTGTGAGCACACTGATGATGAGGCTGCTACAGTGGGATCTATGCCCCTCCCTTCCTGTGTTGACAGTGGGCTTCCTATGGCAGGCTCATGTTCTGTCTGCATGCACCCCCATTTGTGGCCCCAGGCCACACTCTGGGACCTTTGGGCTATGTCCATGCAGCCAAACCGAGTCCTCTCCCTGGGTCTGTCTGCTGAGCCCGAGTTTCAGCACCCAGCTGCTGCACACGCCAGCAGCTGTGTCTGTGGCTAGGAAGTATGGCAACATGTCAAGGACCATCTGTTTTGGTCTCTCTCTACCCTGCAGGGCTGCAGGCCAGCTCCTGCATTCTCCTCTAGAACCTTTGAAGCTCCCTATCTGTCTTGGTGGACCTCCCAGCTGTTGAAGGAGGTTCCCAGGGTGAGGGAACCTTTCCTCTTTCACAGCTCCCTCCCAGGTGTGTGGGTCCCATCCCGATTCCTCTTCTTCTCCCTTTTCCCTTTGTCCTACCCAGTTACACAGGGATCTGTTTTGCAGCTTTGGTTGTATGAGAGCTTCTGCCAGCTTTCAGTAGGTATTCTATGAGAATTGTTCCACATGTGGATGTATTTTTGATGTATGTGTGGGAGGAGCTGAGCTCCATGTCCCTCTACTCTGCCATCTGGATCTCCCCCCATATTATATGACTCTTTTTTTTTTTTTATTTTTGGCTGCACTGGGTCTTTGTTGCTGCGCGCGGGCTTTCCCTAGTTGTGGCGAGCGGGGGCCACTCTTTGCTGCGGTGCGCGGCCTTCTTATTGCGGTGGCTTCTCTTGTTGTGGAGCTCGGGCTCTAGGCACACGGGCTTCAGTAGTTGTGGCTCGCGGGCTCAGTAGTTGTGGCTCATGGACTCTAGAGCACAGGCTCAGTAGTTGTGGCGCATGGGCCCAGCTGCTCCGCGGCATGTGGGATCCTCCCGGACCAGGGCTCGAACCCGTGTCCCCTGCATTGGCAGGCGGATTCTTAACCACTGCGCCACCAAGAAAGCCCTATATGACTTTTTGATTTTTGCCATCCTCGTGTTATTATCTGACTTTTTGAAGTAGTATCTCATTGTGGGTTTGATTTGCATAACCCTGGTGTCTAATAATGTTGAATATCCTTTTGTGTCCTTATTGACCATTTGTATATCTTCTTTGGAGATATGTCTGCTCAGATCCTTTCTCCATTTTCCAACTGGGTTGTCTTTTTATTATTGAGTTATAAGAGTTCTTTATATATTCTAGGAACAAATCCCTTATTGGATATGTAATTTGCAAGATTTTCTTCCATTTTTGTGGGTTATCTTTTCATTTTCTTAATGGTATCCTTTGAAGTACAAAAGTTTTTAATTTTGATAAGTCAAATTTATTTTTCTTTTGTTGCTCAGGCTTTTGGTGTCATATCTAAGAAACTATTGTCAAATATGAGGTTGTGAAGACTTACCCTTATGTTTTCTTCTAAGAGTTTTATAGTTTTAGCTCTTACATTCAGGTCTTTGATCCATTTTGAGTTAATTTTTGTATATGGTGTGAGGTAAGGCTCTAACTTCATCTTTTGCATGTGGATATCTAGTTGTCTCAGCACCATTTATTGAAAAGACTATTCCTTCCCTATTGAATGGTCTTGGCACCCTTGTTAAGAATCGGTTGACCATAGGTGTCAGTTTACCTTATATCTCCAATGAATCCACCAGTTTCCTCCAAATTACCTTCAGCACAAGTGCCATTATTTTTGAGAGCATCCCTAGGCTTGAACTTTTCCACAGTCTGTTGTGAATTAAATCAATTCCTTTGGGAAGAGATTCAGAGCTTTCTGTTTTAAGAACTGTTTCTCCCTTGGGTTAAATCTCTGAGCCATGGTTCTGTGCAGGGGGTGATGAAAGTGATGCACTTCTCTCAGAGTGACACCCCTGCATTAGTAGCTGAGCACTCCATGGAGAGGGTAGGGCAGCAGCTGCTGGTCTCCTCAGCTTGCCTCTTTCAGCATGGAACTCCTGTTAATGAGCTGGGGCCAGGGTGATCAGGGCCACAGATTCTCAGCAGCACCATGCCCACGTAGAGCCTCCATCCCACAAGTCAGGGCTGGGTAAAAGAAGAGAACCCCCCACCTCTGAGTCATACTTACCTAGAACTTAGCCTCAGCAACAGGTAGCTGAGAGCGAGATAAGGAATGCAGCCCTCCAGCTGAGTTAGGGGAGAGGGAGTCTTGTGTTCTTGGCTGCACCCTCTGGACTGGGATTTCTAGCTCACTGACTGGTGAGGGGACGGAGTGGGTTCTGGTTCACATACCACAGATTCTTGCTATTCTTACTGAGTTAATATAGATGTTCTTGATTAAATGTTTCTTCACTTGCTGTATGCCCTTAGGATGATTTCCAGAGTTTAAAGTGGTTATTTTTAAATCATTTTCACCAGTTGTGCTGGTGAGTGGATATGTGGAGCTTGCTTATGCTGTCATGCCAGAATTGGAACTGTGATGTTTGAATAATAGTGTTTTTAGTGATGTTCAGCAAACAATAATATGTAGGGAAAGCACAAAATGAGAAATGTGTTCTGTAGTAACAAGGTGAAATTCACAAAGGCTTTCATTTCAAAAAGAATCATGAAAGACATAATCCTGCTTAGCAATTTAATTTTGATTTTTATAACCATTAATATCTGTGGACATGGGGGATGCAAGTCAATTTAGATCCCTGTAATTATCACCATTCTATCTGAATGTGTCTACAATGATTTTAAGAGCCATTATTTTCAACATATCACAATCAGTATTCATTCTCTCTCTTCCCAAAAGTAGAGGGGAGATGGTGGGCTGTCAGTTTTTCAGATGAATTCTTCTGGGAAAATGCTTAGGTTTGTGATCTTGGTTTCCTAGGTGCGGAGCCAGATGGACTCCTTCGGACAAACTACAGTTCTGTCTTAACAAATGTTGGTGCTGCTCTGCATGGATTTCATGATGTCATGAAAGGTGAGGCTTGGAAAAGAACATAAATAAGCTTTGTCCCATTTTCTCAGATCTGCCTGAATGAGATTTAAACAAATACTGCCAAGGCTAATAGACCCCAGATAAAGGTTTAGTAGCATTTGGCTTACGTTGAAGTGCACAGCTTACTGCCTTCTGCTTTTCCCATCTGCTTCTTTCCTGAAGGTAAACAAAGTGCTGAAGAGAAACCCTTGTGCACGGAACTTTAGCCAAAAATACATTACACTGACTTAAGGCAGGTGTATGAATTTTATCAAGCCAGACATGCTATTCAGAGGCATTTAGCAAAATACTGCACTTGTTAGAGCCCAAACATGAAGGAACTGAGGAAATGAAGGTTTAAAGATCCCAGAAAGAATGCACTGGTTTTCTACCCTCCTGTGTGTTTTTGTGTTTAGAGTACCCATTATAAGTCCTGTTTTGTTCAGGAGAGCCTTAAGGAATGAAGGTCTGTTTTCAAGCTTTGGTCAGTTTTTAGTTGCTATGTGCTCCTAAGAATGTGCTTGTCGAAGGGCATTTCATTTGCTTCTTAGCATGTGATTCTGAGTCCTGACTTTTTAATCTGTATTTCTGCGTGGCTTCTAGGTTTTTTTCCTCCGTTCTTTTCCTTCTGAAGACTGTTGGAGTAGGGGGAGGAGAGGAGGGCAGGAGCAATTATTAAGGACTATTGGAAATAGCCCAGGTGCCTGGATTTTTCACTGTGGTGTTTAGTGTACAATTAGTGACCAATTACTGGTTTCACAGAAAATACTTTTTAAAAACTTAAAACTTTGTTGGATGGCATGTATAAGATGGGTATATTTGGGGCCTTTCTATAGATTGGCACATAACCACATAACCTATGTTACTGGGAATCATTCTTAGTTTCAGTGGAATTACCCAGTACTACCTTACCATTCAGTCTGGAAAATGGTCCTTCCTGTGGCTTGTCTTCAATTATAAGGAACTTTAAAAGTCACTGTACTTCTGGAGCTAACACTGGTTGCAGGAATCACAGCTTGCATCGACAGTCTTGGTGGCAGGTGACAAGAGGCAACCCCAACCCTGCAGAACCTAGTCTGGTCCATAGAAAACCCAAGGGACTGGTACCTTTTTCCTGTGCAGCTTTTGGTTTGGGGAGCTCAGACTTAACCATAGTCCTCTATTCCAGAACTTTACGTAACGTAGAACTAGGCCATTGAAACCACAAGTAGCTCTGTGGCTACAGGTTTTTTGGTTTTGTTTCCTAAGTTTTCCTATGCTAATGTTATGGTTTGTTCCTGCTAGTGTTTTTTCTAGAATTTTGATAAAAGAGAGGCTGGAGGGTAGCTGTCCCTTGAGGATCTTAAAGCTTCATTTACATTTTAAAAAATCTTGATTTTATTTATATTTCTATAAATAATAATGTACTTCTGAGTTTTCTAAAAATGCTTTTGTTCATATATGACATAAGATGCCAAGTGGTCCAAATCAAAGAATGTTACTATTATTATTTGCTATGAGCTGGTGGAGATTATCAGAGGAGGATCAGAGGCTCCCTTAGCCCTCTTTGTGCCTCTGCTTGTTTCTGTCCTTGAAAGTGAACATAATATAAAGAGAGAATATTGGGAAACATGAAGGATGGTTGGCAAGCAGATTATGGCCTCTTGTTGCTAGTTTTACAGTTCAAATCTGTCTTCTTACCCAGTTGGAAGACTATTGTGTATCTCTCATGAAAACTCAGAGTGAGCATTAACTGGCATTACCAGAATATACTTTGTTTTTAAGAGAACTTTTATTTCAAATCTTTTCCCTTGATGCTTCCTTAATTGCTTGGTCCAAGTTGGAAAGAAGGAAGGAAGGAAGGCAATCAAGAAGGCAGGCTGGGGTTTCCCTGGTGGCGCAGTGGTTAAGAATCCGCCTGCCAATGCAGGAGACACAGGTTCAAGCCCTGGTCTGGGAAGATCCCACATGCCGTGGAGCAGCTAAGCCTGTGCGCCACAACTACTGAGCTTGTGCTCTAGAGCCTGCGCGTCACAACTACTGAGCCCATGTGCCACAACTACTGAAGCCTGCGTGCCCTAGCGCCTGTGCTCTGCAACAAGAGAAGCCACCGCAAGGAGAAGCCCGTGCACTGCAACGAAGAGTAGCCCCCGCTCGCCGCAACTAGAAAAAGCCCGCGCGCAGCAACGAAGACCCAACGCAGCCAAAAATAAATTAAATAAACAAATAAATAAAGTTATAAAAAAAAAAAGAAGGCAGGCTGGTCTTAGTGTAAAAAGACAGAGATTTATAAAAATGTGTATCCTACAAGGAATTAAAATGGAAGTGAATTAATCTTTTAACAAGTGGCATTCTAAGTGAGAATTGTTTGATCTTTAGTCTCAAGTCTAAAGCAGGTAGACTCATAGGAAACATAAAAGAAAATAAATCTCTTGTCTAGGTCACATGATTTCCTTGTACTTTTTGGAGTTAAACTTTAATGTCGAGGAACACCCTAAATAATGAAAATATTTGGACTCAATAAAGAGTAAACAATTGGATTGGGAGAATTATTATAGTCAAACTACAGTAGCTCTGATCCACTAGAAGCCGTGGGAGGATTCTTAGTATTGTACATCTTTTATAAGTATTTCAATCACCTACACCAATCAACCAAGATTGCCTACCAACCCAGTTGTATTATAGCATTGTATACAGACAGTAAAATATTGAATAAAACTTTCTGTGGTGTATAGAAAGAAAATGTCTACTCTAGGGGCTAGCAAGTTCAGTATACAAAAAAATGTTCAGTATTGCAATTGAATTTTCATTCACTTGGATATCTCATGAATATATAGAGGATAATCATTTATTTTTAAAAAATATTAAACATAATAGTAATTACCAATTAGTTGGTTCCTTCACTGTGACAACTGTACCATAGTAGTGTAGGATGTTAACAATAGTGAAAACTGGCTAAGGGTATCCAGAAACTCTCTGTAATTTTTCTATAAATCTAAGACTATCTTAAATTAAAAGTTTATATATGTAAAAGTTTATATATATGTGTATATAACACAATATATATAAGTAATGCAATTTCCTAGTTTTAAATTTCAGTAAAAGTAATCTTATTCATAAAACAGTAATTTTGTTAAATATCATTATCATACTAGGTTAAATCTCAAATACCCTTTCTTTTTGAATAGTCTTATTCCCTTTTAATTATCTATAGTCTAAAATCAACTACATTTCTTGATTCTGAATAAATGAAATTCTTTGTATACACACCTGCTATAAAAGTTAGTTTCCATGTTTTGTGATTTATTTTTTGCTTTGTTGGTAATGATAATTAATGCTGTTGTAACTGAAGTACAGTAAAAAATTCAAAGGAGGCTGTATCATAAACACCTTTTTATTTAAAAATATAATTGCCCTTCCTTGTAAATCAATGTTGTCTTGGTAATTCTCCCATTTTCCCTTATTTCCAGGGTGAAATTACTTTATTTCTCAGAGACCCAGAAAACCCCAAGCTTAGCTGTTTGGCCAATTTCACCTACTGCTGTTTCTCTCAACACATTTATATCTAAGCCTCTCTTCTATGCTTCCATAACCACAGGCCTTTGTTATAACTTTCTTGGACTAGAGGCAATAGAATGTGAAGCCAGATGCTAGAGTATCCAATCCTTATTTGGCCATGCAAACCTTTCTTATTGTTAAAGTATGTACTGGCAAACCGGCTAAGATCCAGTGAGGATTGTGGGACATTGTGCCTGTGTTAGCTGTTCTTCTCCAGCCTCATGGTTTGTTTGTATAAGCACAATGTAAACTCTCATTTATGCCTGCTGGACTATCAAAACAAGGTTTTTAACTGGTAAATATTGCTCAGGGTCCTTTACCGGGCACTAGAATAAGGGCTAACACTCAAATGAAGGAGAATGAGACCCACCTGCTGGGGGCTGTAATAGAGACACCAGGATGGTGTTAAGAGACCCTCACTACTCTCTATTCTTTCCATGTGAACTTGAGACCTAATTGATATTCAGCACAATCCTCATATTTGGGACCATTTTTTGTCAGATTTGTCTTGTAAATTTGTAAGAGTAGATATAAGAAGTTAACGGGCTGGTTATCTGTATACAACTTGTATATAGATAGTAATGAGTTTTCGTTTGATTGGGTTTATAGATATTTCCAAACATTATAGTCAAAAGGCTACAATAGAGCATGAACTTCCAACAGCAACACAGAAGCTCATAACAACTAATGATTGCATCCTGTCATCAGTAGTGGCATTGACAAATGGAGCAGGAAAGGTAATTTTTCTCTGGTTTATATTGACATTATATTCAACTCTTAAATGTGCTCCTTTTTTTTTTTTTTTGAATGACCCAATAGGAAAATTGATCTGTGAAAGGATTTTCGATTACCAGGCTTCTTTGTAAAATAAAGTTGTCTCCCTTTTCCTCCTTCCTACCTAATATTTGAAACAATATGGTAGTTACTGTTAAGCATTTGTGATGAGGAAGTGGGTCACTCACTTCTGATGTTTTAGTGAGATATTTGATGATTGAAAGATTCCAGGTGGTCTCACTATAGATCCTTGTGTGTATTAAAGGTCTGCTATACAGAAATTGGGATATAGAAAAAGAAAAAGAATTATAAGACTTTTGTTAATATTTTGTTTTTTCCCCTCCAGGTTTTTTGTTTGTGTTTTGGCAAAACTTGTGATAATGCTACTTCTGTGGTTTTGTACCCTAATAAGTACTTTTAAGGTGACTTCAACATGTGTCTTCTCATTGAATTCTTAGTATTAGATAATAATCATTTGGATTAGTAAGTACTTAATTGTTATTATAAACTGACCAGAGTGCAGTTTCTTTAAAAATTGTTCTGTCTTGGATAACTGGTTTCAGCAGGTCACATTTTAAGAGCACAAGTTCATGTGGCTGTCATCAAAGCCTTTAGTGACCAAGATTTCTCTGAGAACTACCCATACATATAAAACCAAAAGTACTGTATTCAGGACTGTCTTAGCCCATTTATTTCAGCAGACTCAACATAATTTCTCGAGAAAGTGCTAATCTCTATCTGTGTTATATACCTTTATTTTTCTGACAGGTTGACCTTAGTAGGAGCACACTTTTTTCAAGTGTTTTAAGTTAATCAGAAATGATCATAGGTTATGTTAGGTATTCAGTGTCATCTTTCCCAAAGTCAGACCAGTCTTCCTGACAGTCTGCTAAGTTTGGGGCTGTAATTAAAAGGTGTTACCTTTCGGATCTGTCAGCTCGCAGGTCAGTGCCTACAGGATTCCTTAGCCAGAAGACCATCCCCACTGCCTCCTCTTTAGTGCTTTCACCCACAGGCATTCTGGAAACTTTCTGAGGATGATTCTAACTTTGATTCAATTGTGAACAATTCTGGAAAAAGAGAATGTTGACATTTTACAAGAGTCTCTGCATTTGTCACTTTTTTAGGAGAACTCTGGAATATTAAATACCTATATACTTCATAGCTTATTTTACATTTGCTTTGCCTGAAACCTTAAGAGTTGTCTCAAGGAAAGGTACTTGATCTTCACTCTGAAATTTTTATAAATGGTTTTTAGCTAAAGTAAGTATCTGAACTAAGTATTAGTTGGTGGCAGCTTAATACTTATCTAATGTGATTTGATTAAACTAAATTTTATCATTTGTAATTTTTAAAAAACCCACTAGGAAAGTATAACATATGCATGTTAAAGAGCATTTGGGAAATGTAGAAATATTAGAGAGAGGAAAGAAAGTAAACCTCACCGTATACTACCATGACTGAAATGCAAACACTGTACTATCTATGTCATAAACAAGGAATATACAGCTCAAGATTTTTAGAGTTTTCATTTTCTTGAATACTACCTAACATAGAATTTCATTTGATACAGTAAAATATTAATGAAAAAGGTAATCTTTTAGACCATTAGTGAGTGATTGCTTACTTTTTGAACAGTTTTTGCCAAGGTAAAGTACTCTTGTTTCACAAGTTACTTTTACTTATTTATTGAAATAGAATACTCTTTAATGTATCGAAGACTTTAATTTTTCTGGCTAATAACTTTCTTAGACATTTTTATTTATATCACCATTTCATATAGCACTGTAGATTCAGAATCATGGCTCAGCAAAATTACAGTCATGGATCTTTGTTGTTGCTTACATAGATTAAGCAAATGTTAAATCTGTAAATGACAAGGGTCTGCTGAATTTTCAGTCTTTTTCTTTCCTGTTATATTTGTAATGCACAGATTGAGATTTACAGAATGAAATTTAAGTAGAGATCATATATTCAATATGCTTGTGTCATGTCTTGTGTTGGAATATGAAACATTCAAAGTTAAAATGCAAATGGAATGTATAAACCCAAACGTATATATTTTGAGAGCAGGGGCAGACTTAGTAAGGTAAACAGCTCATAAACATTGTCTACAGAATAAATCAGAATCAGCCTTGGTTTTTAGGAACAGTAGAATTCGTCTAGATTAAGACATGCCACAAGTCTGGTCTCAAAATTTATACTGTATTGTGTTCATTATAAATCATTCCCTATGTACTCTTTTCAAATAAATAAATGTGGGCTTTTGAGCATGTGTTGAAATCTCATTTCCATTCTCAGTATCCTTAACTTTGCTCTGAAAACTATTAGATATGCATTTTAGATATATTATTGGAAAACAAAATCTATCTTCTTGTCACACTTGGTTTAGATTGCATCTTTCTTCAGCAACAACGTGGACTACTTCATTGCTTCCCTGAGCTATGGGCCTAAGACAGCGAGTGGATTCATCAGTCCTCTCTCAGCTGAATGCATGCTGCAGTATAAGAAAAAAGCTGCTGCCTATATGAAGGCTTTGAGAAAGGTTTGTGAGCTGCTGTTAACATTTAAATCAGAGGGAAAATCTGGAATAATTCCAGAGAATGGCAGAAGTTTTCCCACAGTTCATATTGTTTAGGTTTTATACAATTTTGAGGGACAGGTGGTTGGTGGGTGTTGCGGGGGGGGAGTGGTCTTTGGAGAGGAGGATGGGACAGAGACCCGAATCTCATTTCCTAGGCCGTATTAGACTTAGTTTCCAGTGGCTGGTAGAGTGTTTAGGGTGAGACGGCCAGGCAGCCAGTAAGTGTCAAACTTCAGAAAATCTTAAACTTGTAGAAATAAAAAAAATTGAAATACATTTATAATTTTTTTCTCAATGTAATAAGAATACATGATCATTGCAAAAAGAAGTCAGAAGCAACAGCAGTACACGAAGAAGAAAATCCCACAACCCAAAGGTAGCTCCTCTTAACCATAAAATTTTAATGTGTATACATGCATGCACGCACACACACATTATAAAAAGCGGTGTATCTGGATACATAGACTGTTGTAGAATCTGTTTTTTTTCCTTTTTAATGCATTGTGGATATCTTTATATAACAAAAATATATATCTATAGGTATAAATTGCTATCATTTTAATGCATCTAGTATTTCATCTATAGTATTTCATTCTATAAATGTGTGATAATTTAATTAAGCCATCCATTGCTAGTGGATTTTTAGGTTGCTTCCTATTTTTCACTGTTACATGCAATACTACAGGGGATATTCTTGCACATACAACTTTGTGTATTTACCTTTCTCTCTTTTATTTCTTTTTAACTTTTAGTTACACATAATGCATAAATACATTCTTATATTACATGAGAACATTATAGGTAAATTACAATCCCTAATTCCAGTTCCTCTCCAGAGGTAACTATAGTTATCAGTTTGGTGTGTAACCTTCCAGACTCTTTTGGAGCATTTTTACTCATCTCTGTAAACTTTGAACTGTATGTAAAATATGAAGAATATAAAGACTTCTCTAAATTTTTTTTTTAACTTAAATGCATGTTTCATTGTGTAGCTTCCTTTTTTCATTTAAAATATGTTTTAGAGACCTGTCTGTATCAATACATATGATGGCTGCTATATTCATTTTAAACACAGCATTGAAATCTATGATATAGGTATTCCGTGGTTCATTTAGGTAGTCTCTTTTTGGTGGGCGTTTAGGTTGATTCCAGTTTTTCACTGTTAGAATTATACTGCAATGGATAGCTTTGTAAATGCCTCCTTGGGCATATGTGTGGATTACTGAGAGGTGGAATGTTCTGGATAATGTGGTTTTAAGTTTTAATATTTACTGCCAGATTACCCGTAAGAGTGGTTGTACACTCCTAGCAACGTATAAGGCTACCTAATTGTTTTAATTATATCTTTATGATTAATTCCTAAAAATGGAATTGCTCATTCAAAGTCTGTGAATGTTTCAAAGGTTACCTGTTTATAGTTTACCAGCAATAGAAGTATAAATTTAACCCATAAGTTTAATTTGTCAATCTTAGGAACAAGAGGTTCCGTGTTATTGTTCTAATTTTCATTTCTTTGCTTTTTATTGAAATAGAACATCCTTTCATAAAATTACTGTTTATATTTATTTCAATTTCCTGTTCAAGTTGTTTACCTGTTTTTAAATAAATGTTCCTAATTAGGGTTGAAGGAGTTCTATGTTAAGGATTTTAGTCCTTTGTTTTTGTCAGAAATATTTTTCTTCAGTTTGCTGTAGTAATTTTTCAAAATTTAGAAGTTTTAATTTTTATATCATCAAACCAGGCTTTTCCTTTACGGTGGTGATTCTCAGGTGACTCTTGGAAAATCAGTTCAGCTATATTTTCTTCTAGTATTTTTGTGGTCTAAACTTTTTAGATTGAAATCTTCAGCCCATCTTGAATTTATTTATTCTGATACAGGTATGAAATTGGGGTCTAAATAGTTATTTTTCTAAATTATTAATTGATTGTCCTTACATGACTTATCCTTTCTCCATTGACTTAAAAATGCAACATTTGTCACATAATACATTTTTGTATGTGCTTTTGTCTGTTTCTAGATTTTCTATGCCATTCCTTCATCTGTCTGTTTTGGTGTAAGTCTTATGGTTTTAGATAGTGTCTCTTATAACTGGTATGACATGTTCCCCTTCATTCTTTTTCTTTTCTTTTTTTTTTAAAGTTCCTTTTTTATGTGTATTAAAGGAACTAGTCTATGTTGACATACATCTGAATTTTATTATCAAACCTCATTTAGCATTCTTGTTTGTAAGATCAGGGAAATGATGCGACCTTTTTCTTTATTTCTTATGATGCTTTTTCCATAGCCCCTCTTGGAATCTGTGCCTTATGAAGAAGCACTGGCAAACCGCCGGGTCCTTCTCAGCTCTACTGAAAGTCGAGAAGGCCTTGCACAACAGGTATGGCATTGGGAAAATCATGGTATTTGTTAAAGAGCATGAATATAAAATCCCCTATAAAAGGTTTTCATACACATAGAGCAATTTAAAAGGCTATGTAAGTAAACATGTAAAGTTAATTAACACATGCTAAAAAGCACCATAAGCATAATTCATTGAAAACCATTTGTTGATACTCTAAGTCATCCTGATTCAGTTGGTGTTATGATTGCCAATAAAGTAATGTCAGCACACTCTGGCCATGCTGATTAATTATTTAGGTACTAGATTTAAATGTCTGAAATAATAAGGCAAAAAAGGGGGGTTGTGGCTAGAGACTCAGTGAGTTATTTTTATTTCCTAAGTGGACAGGAATGAAAAATTTCCAACGCTCAATTGATCAGTTGAATTTGGGGGGTAGGTGGAGGTAGGTGGTACTATTTTTTTCAGAAGTTGGTACAAACTGACCCCAGTTTAGCGTTCGCCAGAGATTTATTTACTTTAACACCTGGCTTGCTTTAGTTTTGGAAATATTTATTTTAAAGAGAGCACAAATTCATCTGAGACAGTATTTTGCCTATGCCGACCTTATTTTCATTGGACACATATCACTTATCTTTTCAACATTAATTCAAGAGGATGTTGAAACTAAAAATTTAATCCACATAATAATTCCTAAAAAAATTCCTGAGACAAACAGTGAAATGTGGAGTATCTTAAAAATTTATTTTAGATTTCCTTCTTATTTTATGTGAGGAAAGTAAGGCTCAAAGAAATTAAACAGCTTTTATCCATAGTAGCTAGTAAGTAGTAGAATGATCTGACTTCAGAGCTATTGCTTTACCCACTCTGCCATTGACCAGCTGCAGGCTAGTCTGATAAGCACTCCGGGTCTCACATCCTGCCTCTCTAAAGCGAGGATAATATCTACCTTTCAGGGTCCCGTAAGGATTAATTGAGCCAATGGGAGGCAGTGTGATACGGTGAAAAGAATCAGACTTATGAGCCAGACACACGAGGTCCCACATCCTGGCTCTGTTTGTTAGCTTTGCAGGTGGTCGAGCTGCTGGGACTTCAAGTTCTTCTCTTTGAGACGTGAGAATTGTAGGACTGTTAGGAGGCTTCAGTAGGATACTGGCAGGAAAATATCACGAACAGTGGTACGTGGTAATTGTTCAACGATGATAGTTGGTAAAGCATTTGGAATTCACTCTAAGATTGTTTTTATTTTTATTTAATTCTCCAGCTTTCATTTGCCTTGAAAATTAGCTCTTTTTAAACTTCTTATTGAAGTATAACATACTTAAAGAAACGTATATAAATTAATATATTTCAGTGAATTTTCACAAGTAAACACATTAATGTAACTGGTAGCTAGATAAAATTTTTAAAAAAGAACATTTCTTCATGTAAGGTATATACCTGTAAAAAAAGATTGCCAGGACCTCAGAAACCTTCCTCATGCCCCTTTCCAGTTACTACTCTCCTCTTTCCCCAGAGGTAACCATTATCCTGCGTTCTTTGTTCTGTTGCCTGATACTGAACTTTATATTAAATGAGAATTATGTAGCATCTCTTTCAGATCTGGCTTCTTTTGTTCAACATTATATTTATAATATTCATCCATGTTATGTGTAGTTGTAATTGGTCCATTTTCATTCCTGTTGAGTATTCTATCGTGTGAAAATACATAATTTATTTATCCATTCTTACAGCTTATGACTATTTGGGTAGTTTTCAAGTGTTTGACTATCATAGGGCTGCTATGGGCGTTCTTATACTTGTCTTTTGATAAACATGCATGTTTTTCTCTTGGGCATATACTTAGAAGTAGAATTGCTAAGTCATAGGATACAAGTTCAATTTTCAAAGATCCTGCCAAACAGTTTTCAAAGTGTTTGTCCCAAATTCCACTCCCCCAAGCACTATATGATAGTTCCAATTGCTCCATAAACATGTCCGTCTTTGTATTTTCTGTCTTTCATTTTAGTCATTTGGGTGTTTTTTGTTGTTTTGTTATTTTCTTATTCATTTGGGTGGTTTTAAATTGCTTTTCCTTGGTAAATAGTGACATTGAATACCTTCTTTTTTATGTTTATAGTAACGTTCAGGTGCCTATTCAAGTCTTTTCTCCTGTTTCTCTATTGGGTTGTCTATGTTTTTATCATTGATTTATAGAAGTTCTTTATATGTTATGGGTATTAGTCCACTGTTGGATACATGCATCTTCCACTTTGTGGCTTTCCTGTTTACTCTCTTTATTATACCTTGTGATAAATAGAGATTTTTAAAATTTCATTCTAGTTCAATTTCTCAATTTATGGTTGTGCTTTTTGTATCCTGTTTAATAAAATGTTCCCTATTCCAGGATCAAGCTTTTTTGTTTTCACACCTGTGAAGTAGTTTTGGTCTACATTCTATAAAGTATTTTTTTTGGCTGGTAAGTTTTGTCTGCATCATCCTCTAAGGTGCAGAACTCTCTGTTGCTTTCAAGGTTCAGCAGAGTTTGGAGAAGATTTCTAAACTGGAGCAGGAAAAAGAACATTGGATGTTGGAAGCACAGTTAGCTAAAATCAAGCTGGAGAAAGAAAACCAGCGAACTGCAGATAAACTGAAGAGCACAAGTAGTGGGCAGGCGGTTGGGGTAGCCCAGGAAGGGGCCGCAGTGGTGACCGCTGCGGGCCAGGAAGACACGTCCGCCAAGGCTGTGCCAGAGCCCGTTCACAGCACTAGTCTGGTAAGTGTCTTCTTTTTTTAAATGGTAATTGGTGGGGATCCATCTTAGTGTTCAGTGTTAACCATCTAAAGTACATGTCACTTGATAACAGCAATAATCCACGTGCTCTAGAAAAAGCAGATTGGTAAGCAGGATGCCCCCTTCAAAAAGCAACTTTATTAAATTCTCTTTGATTTTACATGCGAGACTTCCTCATGGTAAGGGCTGTGTTCCTGGAGAAGATATAGTAAGTCAAATTTAAGGTGATTCTGCTTTTCCACTGAAACATTGGTGATATGGGGGTTATGTTTCTGACAAAGGACTAACTGCCTAACTTTTTATAGAAATGACGACAAATACCATTTTTAACCAATTACATGGTATATTCCTAGGTAGTATAAAGCTTTAGGACATACATATAATATAGAAACCCATCAGGTTAGCTAAACTTCATAAAACAATATACTGACAAGTTATTTTGCAACTTTATATTTCTTGCCTTATATTTAATTGCAGTGATTTAGAAGGTGAAGAAACATCTCTGTTGGAATTATAAAATTCAGTTACATTGAGAAAAGTTTTCTGATTATATTTTTCTGCCCACTGTAAAAAAAAAAAAAAAATTTAGAAAATCTAGAAAATGAGAAATCAGGAAGGGAAGGGAAAAAAAACCCTCAAAATTAGAAAGATCTCATTAAATATATTTTCGTTAGCCTTTTTTGAGAAATTTGAGGAGAGCCATGGCACTTCTTGACAGCCCTGTCCTAAGGCTACCCCTGTAGCTCACTGATGCTGTTGAAGAGCAAGTCATGGTCCTTCTCACATCTCCCTTGCATCTGATTCAGAGCATACCTGATAGTAATATATACAAATTAACTTCTATTTTCAAGATGTATACAGACCTCACTGCACCTCAAGAGTGTCAGAAACATGGATTATTATTAGTTTTCTTAGATGTGATAATGACATTTTGATTATTTAGGAGAATACCTTTATTTTTTGGAGATAAATGCCAAAGTACTCAGGGTAAGGTATCATCATATCTGCAACTTACTCTCAGATTGTTCAGGAAATATATACACACACAGATAAATTAAGCAAATGAGCAAATTGTTAATTACTGAATGTAGATGGTGGCTACATATGATTATTATACTTTTTTCCCCAACTTTTCTATATGTTTGAAAATTTTCATAATAAAATGTAGGGGAGGAAAAAAGAATGAAAATTTTTTAGAAAAGTAAAAAACATAAAGCAGACTTCTCAGAGCAGTGATTTGAATGGCTGCTATGCTCACTGGATGATCCTATGTGACCCCTGATGGCAAGTCTGAGTCTCAGCCACAAGTGTTGCACATTGCCTCTGATAGGGGAAGATGACTGCCTAGAAGAACATTTAACAAACAGAGCAGAATTCTGACATCAGTCCGGGTACCATTTGGGAAAGTGCAACACTGCCAGCACTCATCTTTGGACTTCCCTTCAGAGTCTGTCTTATTGATCAGGTCAGACTGTTCTCCACTGGGTCTGATTTCTTCTTTCTCCTGTCTTCTCTCCCTGCTTCCCTGCATCTGCTCCTTCCGTTTTCTCCCATTTGCACTAACAGTAATTGGTGCTGTCAGGGAGTAACTATGGGACCAGACCAGGCAGGGCACTGATGACAGTGATAGTAATTGCAGTAATCATGTGCCAGCCACGGTTCTAAGGACTTTTCAGTGTGTTAACTCAGTCAGTCCTCACACAGATCCTATGAGATTGTAGGTACTATCATATCTCCATTTTATAGATGAGGAAACTGGGGGACAGAGAGGTAGAGTAACTCATCTGAAGTCACACACTTGGTAAGTGATAGATCTAGGGTTCAAACCCAGAACGTCTAGGTCCACACCCTGTCCTTTTAATCAACATGGCCTTGTGCTCTGATGGGTGTCAGAAAATAGATCAGTGGACAAACGTATTTGTTTATGGCTTGCCTTTCTGAAGTACTGGAAGTTGGCAACACTGGTGTATTTGAGTCATTAATGTCAGTTGCTGAAAGTTGAGGACTGTCTTTTTATTTGAACATTTTCAAAGGAGAGCACACTATTCTTACATATGTAAGTGAGAAAGATTTCCAGGGACATGGGAAACCTTTAGTACCAAACACTATTGGGCTGTGAGTGATGATGACTTTATTTGGGTTTGGTGAGTTTGGAAGTTGCTATAACTTTAAGTTGTCTGTCTGGTTAGCATGTGTGTGCTATTTCTGTCTGCATCTGTTAAGGATCTCTTTGCTCCCACCCACTTCATAAGGTGCTAGCAGAGTAATTTTCCTAGAGTATGTTACTGATTATGCACTCTATTGCTTCTAGACTTTTAGTGGCTCCCTATTATCTATAGGATATAGTCCACTTATTAGTTTGGCATTCAAGGTCTGTGAACACCTATTCCAAACTACCTTTCTTCAGCATTTCCCTGTACAAACTCAAACCGAGCTCTCTTTCCTGATAATGTTTTTTGTGTTTTTGCCTCCCTGTCATTGTTCAAGCTGTTTCTTTTGCCTGGATGCCTGTTTATTCATAACTCCTGTCACCTACATACTCAAATACTTTGCCTTCCAACTTCTCGACTTTCTTGAGTTCAAAACTCTTCCCATCATTTAAGGTACAGTTGAGTTGCCACATTTTCCATGAACCCCAGTTTTGGGCATTGTCTTTGACAGTCAGGATCAGAGAACCAAGACCTGGTTGGCCTCCTTGCATTTTTCACAGTCTAGTCTATATGGTGAATCTATTCCCGTCCCTTGGTTGCTTTCAGTCTCATGGAGTGAGAGCCTGGATAGACATCTGTCCAGAGTGCTGTGGGATCACAGAGAAGTCGCCTGGAGGGCTTGGGGAGGACATCCCAAAGGAGGTAACATGGGTGGGTTTCATAAATGAGCAGGAGGCCAAGGCAGGAGAAGAGTATTTCAGGCTGAGAGAAGGGTCTCCCCACATAACTCTCTTTCTCTTCTGCACGTGGCAGATTCCTGCCAAAAATAACCTGGAGACAATAGAGAGAAAAAGCAACGGCATTTTTTTTTTTTTTTTTTTTTTTTTTGCCTTCCCTGATGTTTCCTTTTCAGCCTTTCTTTTTATCACCCCACCCCCCCAACCTCCCATCCTGCCTTAAGTAAAGTTAAGTAAACTAAGTGTGTGTCTCCTTCTGTTGTCTTCCTCTTGGGTGTTGGAGCAAAGTCTGTGCCCATTGTAAAGTTAATTGATTAACAAAGGAAACTCACAAGTCCCCAGAAGATTCCTTTGGTTCAAGCACTTTGGGTCTGAAAAAGTTACATCAGATAGAAACTTCTTATTTCTAACCCTATAGCATTGCAAAAGTTAAATGCTTATTATGTTTCATTAACATATCTAGGACTGTAATTTGAACATTCAGCCCCCTGTTAATTATTGTAATAAAAGATAGGAACTTCCCTGGTGGCGCGCAGTGGTTAAGAATCTGCCTGCCAATGCAGGGGTCACGGGTTCGATCCCTGGTCCGGGAAGATCCCACATGCCATGGAGCAACTAAGCCAGTGTGCCACAACTACTGAGCCTGCGCTCTAGAGCCCGCGAGCCACAACTACTGAGCCCGTGAGCCACAACTACTGAGCCTGCGTGCCACAACTACTGAGGCCTGCGTGCCTAGAGCCCGTGCTCCGCAACAAGAGAAGCCACCACAATGAAGAGTAGCCCCCGCTTGCCACAACTAGAGAAAGCCCATGTGCAGCAAAGAAGACACAACGCAGCCAAAAAAAAAAAAAAAAGATAACAGTAACCTCAAGAAAGAAAAAGCACAGAAAAATACAAGTTTCCGTTTTTTTTTGCTGAAATTAAAAAGCATTGCTTAAATTCACAGAATTTTAAAATATATATATTTCAAGTATAAAAACAATACATGTACATTGTAGATAATTTTAAAATACAGAAGAGTAAAAGAAGAAAAAAAATGTTGACATTTTCCTGAATACCCAACAACCACTGTTAACATTTGTTTCTACAAAATTTCATACTTGGTTGACATTATACTATATAAAATTTAAAATCTTTTAGCATAACGTTAATACACATTTATCCTGTTATTAGAAACTCTATGTAAACTTAGTTATTGATTCCACAGTATTCTGTATAGAATATGCCTTAGTTTACCTATGATTGGACATTGGTTATAATTTTTATTATTTTAAATAACATCTCATTTTTATGCATAAGATTCTTTCTGCATCCAGATGATTTCTTTGGGGTATATTCTCAGGGTTAGAGTTATTGGGTCAAAAGGCATGAATGTTTTTACGTTCCTTGATCTTTATTGCCAAATTATTTTCTCAAAGGACTGTATTAGTTTAAACTCTCATCAACAGCATATGAGAAAATGTTGAAATTATAAATGTTGTAGCTTTTTCTTGAAGTTATATGATTCCATTCCTTTTCAGGACTGTGTGCTGTACCACATTGTCAAACCATAACCCAGGAGTAAAGGGGATAAGGGGTAAATCCCATGCTTGTGATTTATTTTGCCAAATGTACTCATATTTGAATGTATAAAATTAAAATGATGAGTGTTACTGTAAACGGTTTTTCACTGAAAGACTAATTGCTGTTCCTGCTTTAGTGTGTAGAAAATTATGGCTCCTCTATCAAAAAAGGTCTCATAAAAGATCCTTTCACAGCTGGGTGGGCATGACATTCATATACTGCTCAGAGTTCAGAGTAGTGCTCTTGAGGATATTATTTAGAATCCATGAAAACTGTTTGTTGGGTGTCATCTCTGATTAACAGAATCCATCAAAACTGAGTTTCCAATAGTTTCCTTAACTTATTGAGCCCAAGCACATGCCCTTCCACTTTGAACAATAAAATGAATTCAAGAACCATGACTACTATCTGTTTCTGAACTCTGAATCCGCAAAAGCAAGCTTTAAAAAACCTGGCAGCACTTCACTATGTCTATAATACATATTCTTTTTCATTAGTTTAAATCTGAATTGAATACTTATTAATGTCATAATGATATTTCTTCTTTATCCTTTTGAGCTTTCAGCCAGAGAGTTTGCTGTTTGTGTTTTGCGTTTGGAATGTTTAGTTATTATGGTCACCATGAAACTGTCTTTAGGTCTCCTTGGCCGCTGCTTTGGAAGTAAGCGTAGCAATGACAAGAGGAGTTAAAAATTGTTCTTCCTCTCTCTCTTCCCAGACAATTTGTTGGGTTTCAGTGAAAATGGCTAACAGCATTCTGATAGAGGAAATAGTGATGGTCACTATCCATTACTGCCTCATGACAGAAATCATGACTGTGGTTACTTATCTGTAGGTCCAGCTTCTTTGTATTGAAAGATGGTTGATTTGAGGTTAATCGTCTAGAGCTCCACTGCTAGTGTGCTTGGTTTTTTGTTGTTGTTTTGTTTGTTCATTTTGTTTTTTTTTAATGTTGCTTATTTTATTTTTATTTGTTTTATTTTATTTTTTTGGCCGCGCAATGCAGCCTGTGGGATCTTAGTT
This sequence comes from Eubalaena glacialis, assembly GCF_028564815.1. Classification (NCBI taxonomy): domain Eukaryota; kingdom Metazoa; phylum Chordata; class Mammalia; order Artiodactyla; family Balaenidae; genus Eubalaena; species Eubalaena glacialis. The sequence continues at coordinate 40,814,500 of NC_083729.1, forward strand.
CCCCAACCAGGAATCGAACCCGAGGCCCACAGCAGTGAAAGCTCTGAGTCCTAACCACTGGACTTCCAGGGAATTCCCGCAAGTGTGCTTTGAAACAGTGTGAACCGAGAAGAGAAAAACATCACAAGTGTTTAAGCTATTGCGTTTGAAGTGTAAGCAGTCTGTTCTAAAGTTTTTTTCCCTTATGTTCTAGATTGGGATTTTAACCAGGACGTCTGACAGTGAGGTAATGTGTGCTTAACATCATGTTGTTTGTTAGTAAACATCTTGCCACATGTTTGTTGACAAAATCTGGCAAAAGTCAGCTTCATCTAATTGCGTTTCTGACAATTCTAGCAAATGTGGATCCATGTTGCTTTTCTCTCTGGGTCAGTTTTAACTGTCACCAATAAATTACAGCCTGTCTGTAATTGCCTCCTTGAATGACTTGACGTGGCAGTTTGACAAGCTCGCTGGCATGTGGCTGCAAGCCATTACCCTCCCAGTGGGCCGGCTGGCAAAGCAGGGCTTTTCAGGGCCTTGACCATCAGTGGGCTTGGTAGTTCTTTTCAGCCCTCAAGTGACTGAACCCAGGTCAGATTTGGCTTGTCAGATAGGTTTGCACATTTTAGTTTTGAAATATTACAAGATGTAAGCTTACAAATAACCATTAAAAAAACACTGAAGTCACTCAGCTTTCCAGTCAGTATGGTAAACTGGTAAATATAGTTCAAGTAAATTCTTTGATTTCCTTATTAGCCTTATACTTTAGGTAACCTTGAACTTCTGCATGTATTTTTAAACTAAACTGAGTGGTGTGTCATTGCTAGAGTAACTAGTAGAAAACTAGTCTGGGACAAGGACCATAAATTGTTCATTATAGAAATAGTTTAATTTGATAGTATGTTTAAGAGTATTAGAGCTATTTTAAGATAATTTGGGGGAAAAAAGAATGTTCAGATTTTTAGGAGTTCCAATAAATGCTCCCCTTTCACCTGTTCTCTTCCAGTTAGAGGAGGACATAGGAGTCAGACAGATTGAGATTTTGAAAGTTAGGTGTGTGGCAAATAAAAACTGAGTGGAGAGACATGGCCCCATTGGTGGTGGGCCTCCCAAGACTTCACTTCTGCTTTGTTCTCTTGAAGCCTCAGCTTCATTGTGAGATAGGCAGGGTGCTGAATAAAAGAAATTTGCAATATATATTTACCTGCCCTGTCTGAAGTTTCTCCGAGGGGTGGGAAAACTATGATTTCCCATCAAATTTCAAAGGAAAATGTAGGAAATGTCTTTTTTTTTTTTTTTTGCTAAAGTGATGTTAATTTTTTTTTTTTTTTCCTCTTTCTCTCTCAGAACTGCTTCATTCCACTGGCATTTATTTATTGAGTTATGTGTGCTCTGTTTAGGCTCCAGATGTGGAATCTCGGGAAGACTTAATTAGAAATCACTACATGGCAAGGATAGTGGAACTGACGTCTCAGCTACAGCTGGCTGACAGCAAGTCAGTGCATTTTTATGCTGAGGTGAGTGGAGAGTTAATTGGATCAGGTGGATTTTTCTAACCCCTTCAGGAATTAGGTCAGTGTCCTGGCCTCCTGCTGTTCACTGGAAGAGAGAGGTCAGAGTCTGTGTGTCCGCAATACGGATTTGGTTAGAGTTTGTATAGATTGGTCCACATACCAACCAAAAATCTTTATTGCAGTGAATATAACAGGTAGCCTTTCTTATGGTTATGTAGCATGTTTTGGAGCATTATAATTATAGATTATAATTATAATCTTGTTTTAGAGAGTTATAGGCAGGTAACATTCATAGGTCAAGGAATTTTCGTTTAGGGAAATTCAAAGCAAAGTATGCCTGGTTCTTTCTTTCTTTTTTTTTTTTTTTAAAATACTCTCTAGTTTCTAGATGACAGCTTGTGGAAATCAGTTTTTGTAAATGATAAAATGCAAAATGTAACCTCTTTCAACCTTTAAAAAAATATAAAATCTTTCTTTTTGTTACATTTTCTTCTTCCCTCACCAAATAATTCATTTTCTTAAGAGGATTAGAAAAACACTATACAAGATAATAAAATTTTACAAATTCATTGATGAGAAGGGGAGAAAATGAAGGAAGAAATTACAGATATCAAAGAGTGAGAAACAAATGATAAGATAGAATGGATGTCGCTCAACATATAAGAATACCTGTAAGGTCTCTGATGGGAAACTTTTTATTAAAAGGTTAGTTATAGATGTTAGACGGAGAATTATAATGCTTTAAACTGTTAAGGAAATTGACAAAGGAAAGACAACACCCTTCATTGGGATGCGACTTTGTGATTTTCTCCTATTTTACAGAGACGGAGAAGTTGACAGGAAGCCAGTTGCTAGGAGTGGAGGCGGGCTTTGCTTCTTTTCTCCTGCTGAAATAAATGATGTGCCTAGCTTAGTGATACATACCTGTTTGATAAGATGATCAGTAGTGATAGCTGTTGAGCTGTAGAAAACGGGGAGGACGGCAAGCTGGACGACTCACCATAGAACTGCTGCAGTGCTTACCATCCCAGCCACTCAGTGCACGCAGCCCATCGTGGTGGCCTGGTTTGGATCCCTAACTGCCTTCTGAGTTACTCTCTTAGACTTGATTGTCATCCTCATGAGGACCCGTGCTTTGCAAAACTCTCTCCCTCTTTTTCAGGTTCAGTGCTGAGCACATAGATAGATGTGTGGTTAAAGGAGGGTGGTTGATTTGGTTGGCTGAACTTTCCTGAAATTCTCTAGTGAGGAATGAAATGAGTAACCGGGGAATTTCTGAGGCTGTTTTATTTCCAAGAGATTTGCTTATCTTAGTAAATTCTTTCAGCACAATTGTGATACAAGAATTTTTAAATTGTTCTAGTTTTTCCTTGTCTGTAAACAGGAAGCGGTAACCCTCTGTACTACTTTACTGGAATGGTCAGTCTGAGCGTCTGATGTTGACATAACATTTGAACATGTCTTAACAGATCCTCCTTGTCAATCTCATGGTTTATCAGAAAATTTAGTGATCCTTTTAATGGCACGCCCTCTTTGAACAATAGTATGAAATAGAATTTTTCTTTTTTCTTCTTGATCTATTCTGTCTCTGGATAGCCTTGGTTAGAATCCCCAAAGAAAGCAAGTGGGATCTTTAAAGTCCTGCACTCACTTTTTTTTTTCATCTGTAGAGTGGGGCTGTAAAGCTTTTATTGTTCCTGTGATATGGTCTCCAATAAAGGACTTAAAACACAAGAAAAGTATCTTAGGATTCATATTGCATGATGCCGTTGATCACTTTTGAAATAACCACTTCCCTTCTCATCCAGTGTGGGTGTAAATGAATCCTGGGTAAATGTAGAAACTTCTGGTGGTTTTGTAGCCACTGGTCATCAGGCTAGAGCTAGGAAAAAACATCTATGAGCTTGGGTTAGTAGACTTTTTTTCCCTTATTAAGATGATGAGAGTGAGGACCACATCTTTCTTTCGTGTGGTCCAGTTTGTGGTACAAGGCCTGTAGACATTCAGTAGATATTTGTGGAAGGAAGGGAGGAAGTACTTTCGGTTTGGGGGATTGTTTTCTAGTAACCTTCCCTGAAGTAAATTTGGTGTGGGGAAATGGTCCCTGGGATAATGGAATGTTATCTGACTTAACAGTGCCGAGCACTCTCTAGAAGACTGGCCTTGGCTGAAAAGTCTAAAGAGGCACTGGCAGAAGAGATGAAAGTAGCCAGTCAGAACATCAGCAGACTTCAGGTGAGTTCATGTTACCTAAGCAGTGTTAGTATGTTTTTTCATTGAAAGTCCTTGGGCCAAAAAAATCAGCATTTCCTTTCTCAAATGGTGGCATTTGACCTCTAGACATAACATTTTTCTAACCATTTTATTTCTAACTCATTTTAAAGTAACATCTCATTTATGTCAGGCAAGAAGTAGTTGTATCATTTATTGCTCTGACTTGATTTTAATTGTAAGTAGTTGCAGTCAGCATTTCTTTGAATAGTACTTATTTACCCAGAGTCCTTCCTTTTTCTCCTCCTCCCAGTTAATGCTTGTCATGGTGGGTGGGAGGCTTGTTCTGTTCATGTGACTCTGTTCCTTCTCTTTACTGTTTCATCAGACTGAGGTAAACTGAAAGGTAGGGCTGCAAAATATTCCTCCTTACTCACTGCTTTGTTTTAAAGCCTAGCTTCCGGAAAGCCCCTATTAAATATAAACGTGATACAGGCAAAGAAATAATTCATGCACTTCCTCCTGGTTTCAAGTTCGTTTATCAGATTAGCTAGGAGCACAGGATTAGATTTTAAAAGGTCAAAGAGAGCCCGAGAGATGGAAAGAGAGAGGAAGGTGCTTCTTCCAGGGAGGGTCCTGCCCAGAGGGCGGTGGGCCGTCAAGGTGTGGGGTAGTGGGAATGTGCCAGAGATCCGCCTTCCCCACCTCACCGAAGGTTCAGGAAAACTTAAGAGAATTGAGAAAGATCATATAGCCCTCTTGTTTTTTTTTGTGACATTTTTATACCTGGCATAGAAGGAAACTTTTTCATTTTTGCAAAGAAATTCCGTACATATTTTGAAGGCTGAGAAAAACCTCTGCCCTGTTTCTTTTAACTTTGCTCTCCTGTTAGGCCTGTGGCTTAACCTTCATATTAATTGATCAGATAGGTCATCTTGATAGGTTACTTTTCAAACATTTTTTTCCTAAATTAAAAAAGCTTTAGAGTGGTATGACCAGTGGGGTCTTGCTTTCTCTTTTCTTTTTTCCCTGGCCATTTAGGATGAGCTGACAACTACCAAGAGAAGTTATGAGGATCAGTTAAGTATGATGAGCGACCACCTGTGCAGCATGAACGAGACACTATCTAAACAGAGAGAAGAGATTGACACACTAAAGATGTCTAGTAAGGTAGGGGAGGAAGAGGTCCCTCTGCAGTGTAATATTTAATATTTAATGTATTTAATACAAGGTATTTCATTGCTGTGTGTTTCAGGAACAAAAGGTTAAGAGATCTGAAGTGTTTATAAATCATTTCACTTGTCTTCTTATCTGAAAGTAGAATGAAGATTCTTTGATTGAGTTATAAGTTGAGAGAAGGTCTGACCTCTGAGGCCCTAACACTGTGACCGTTGCTTTTTGGCATTTTGGGCATTTTTGGCATTTCTGCTACTGTTCTGTTAGTTAGGAGGATTCTTGGGGGGTTTATGATGGCGATTACTCTATCTATGTGAATCTAAAGTGGTGCTGTTGAAGAGTAACCTTCTTTAGCAAATTTATTCTTATACATATTCATATAACCTAGGACTGTCTTGTCCTTTTAATTCCAAAAACTTCTTAGATTTCATTTCCCATAAAGCCTCTGCTTGTCCAGGCTGGGGTCAGTAGATATTGGTAATGTTTTTGTGTTGAAAGGCATATCCACGTATCATGTCTCTTTGTTGTATCATAATGTATATACTCTTACCATGCAAGGTAAGCTTTAAGAGGCCAGAGAGTTGGTTTCATGCATCATCTCAGATGCTTGGCATATTTTGGTAATTCAGACAATACTCTGCCACCAGCAGCTTGGATTTACTGTCTCCAGCCTGTGCTCTTTGAAATCCACTGCTGCCCCTTACTGATCTAGCAGGCATGTATTGAGTTCCTGCTGTGTGCTGGCACTGGGGAAGACATAGAGATGAACAAACCATAGCTTCATTTTAGCATCTGCCAGTGGTGGTACAGAGCAGCATCCCGCTCAGTTGGTATCTCCTTGGAAAATGTATCATGTTCATGCACTAGAATCTGCGTTATGTAATTTTGCTTCTTAGTGTAGTTTCGTGTTATTGATTGGCCTCTGGCTGCTTCAGAGAATGTCTGTGATGCTTTTCTGGGACATCTTGTGATGATTGTAACCAGCCAGTGTGGTTCTGATTCGGGTTCTCCAGTTACTTGTGCTTCAGGGACTTGAGCTTGGAGGTAGAGCGTGGAGTGTTGGTCCTCTCTCCTTTAACCCTTTTGGCCTCTTGATATTCCATCAGGGCAATAGCCGACTCATTTAGAAAACACATGTGTTAGTGGAAGTAGTAGGAGAAAGCCTGCTTTAGCACCTAACCTTTGAAAAAAAGTAACAGTGATTATAGGGAAAGTTTTCAGACCTCAGAGCTGCAGAAGGCATTCGATTCTGAATTGAGAAGGGTTAATGTGGGGTATAGCAAAGCTCATTGTCCCAAAGGTAATTGTATTGCAGCCACTTAGAAGTGAGGGAAGTTTTAAGCCCTCTTAGAACTTTTCAATCTAGTCCTTAGAATATCTGTCATTAATAAAACACTGAGTTAGAGATCCTTCTTCACTTTGTAGTTTCTATTGTTAACCTTTCTTTGATCATTCTGTGGTTCCTATATTTTGCACCCCCCCCATTTATTAGTCATTTAAATTGCTATAGCATCATCTTATGGCTGAGTTGACATGGTCTCCATTGGATACCAAGTAAACGTCCTGAAACCATTTGTTTGCTATGATCTTGCTCTTAATGTTTGTATTCTGCAATCATTTCCTACTTAATGAAACAAAGTACTTATATGTAATAGTTAAATGTAGGAATTTGAACCTCTCCAGAAAGAATAAAAGTTACATAAAACTGGAAAGTCCAAATCTCGATATGTGAGGGAATTGGGAATAAGTTAAGACATCTTCTCTCTAACTTGTTCTCAACTGGTATCTGATCTTCCCCTTGACAGTAATCATTACCATTGGGGTGTTAGTTGGCACATATTCAAAATTAGTACCTATTAAGACCTTTTAAAAGGTGTTTATTTCAATAGCAAAGGAACATGTTCAGGCTAAAATTTTTTATCAGCTTTATGAAATCATAAACTACATTGTCTTTGGAACAAAATGAATATTTGAGGTTTGATAAATCCAAGATAGCTTTCTTTTCTTTCTTTATTGCCTGTCCTCAGACCCCAGGGGAATAAGGTTCATGGACGGAGAAAGTGGGGAGAGTTAAAAGTAACAAACCGCTCTGTGATTCCCATATAAAAGTCAGCGATGCAAGGTTATCAGCTGTTCCCCCTTTTGGAAACTAAAGTTTTCCACAGTGAAATATGGCTTCCAGACAGCTTGGTGTCTAAACCGCGTGAATGATTTTTCTAGAGGTTGCCATTCTTATTGTTGATATTTTTCTTTGCACAGGGGAATTCTAAAAAGAACAAGAGTCGATAGTTTACAGAGAGCTGGTTGGTGACTTCTTTGCAGAGCTGCTACTGCTGCGCGGAGCTGCGGGGCCGAGACTCCACGTCCAGGGCTGGCCGCCTTCAGGAAGCTGGAGCGTTGTTGGACCTAGTAAAGTAGTCAGTGTTGTAAATGGCCTTGAAGTATTTAAAATATATTTGTAACCAGTAAGGTAAATCCAGAATTTGATGTTGACAGTAAAACGGAAAACAGGACACATGCCATGGATATTGTAGGTTTCCTTATGCTGTTTTTACTGTGCACTTTTTAAAATTAGGCTTTAATTTCAGTATGTAAGAACAACAAATATTTTGTATATTTTCAAACTCAGTGATATGGTAATCAATTTGGTATCTATGGAATAAGTATGTGTTTCTGGATAAAATGCTTAAATTGTCAAACTGTCATTAATTCTTGCTGTAATTGAAAGCAGTCTCCGATTCTTTTTGAAGACTTGTTCATTCTCTCTCTCTCTGCCTCCCTCTCTCCTGCTCTCTCTCTCTGTCTCTCTCTCTGTTCTGGAGGGAGTGGGCCTTGAAAACTTCAGATCTTGTGGGTTTATTATCATTGTCTTCAGCTCTTCAGTACCCTCTCTGTGTTGGAATAATAGCTTAAGGAAATTGATGTCAATAAATTCGTACTTATATCAAACTTTCAGTCTCTCTATGAAAATCTGATGAAGGAAACTAAAACTTATTAAAGTAAGCTTCTCAAAATTACCAAATCCCAATTGATTTTGATATAATCTTTCTAATCCCCCAAATTGGAATAATTGTACAGTTAATCCTTTATTTAGGCTTTGAGTACCTCCCAAGGTACTTGTAACCATGCTTCAAGCAAGGACCCTGAGCCCTTTCAGGTTCCTCTTGGTTTCTTTCATAAACATTGTGTCATTTCAGTGTATATTTCAAGGGTGAAATTTCTCCCAGCACCTCCATCCCCAAGTCTCTAAATATATTGCTCCTTTCTGCTGAGTTTCCTGCACATGCCCATTTCACTCCGGGTCCAAGTCCCCAGACTAGGTCCGCAGACCTGAAACCCCTTCTTCCTCACCTCCCTGCCTGCAGCTCCATCTCCTTTGAGCCTCTTCTCTAGGCAGTTGCTAGTCACCCTCCAAAACGCTTTATTCTGTTTCACCTGAGAGCTCATCACCAGCTTCCCTCTGTGCTCAACATAAAGGCCAACTCCTTGGCCTCTGCACCACTGTAGAGGCAGACTCTGGTGGTTGTGCCCAGTCCTCACAGTATGAAAGTGTTTGAATCCCGTCTCAGGGATCTCTGGGTCAGTCAACTCAGTCCCATCCTCCCGGCCCTTTGAGTCCCTAGCCCCTTTGCCCTTTCCGTTTTCTGTGACCTGCTCATTTTAATTCTCCATCAACTGAACCAGCTGTTTTCACTGCAGCTGCACCTAAGCCCCCAAGCACCGTGCTGATTAGCTCCACCGTAAACCTAGAGTTTCCCGCCCCTGCTAGACCTTCAGTGTTCTGTGACGCTGCATTTGGAATTTCTGGTCCATTTCTATTCCTCCTTTGGAGAGTTTGGGACGAAGGAGTGACCTCATCTGGCTTATGTTTTAGTGGAATTGTGGGCTGCTATGCTGAGAATAGATTGTAGGGGAGCAACGGCGGAAGCAGACAGACGAGTTGGGAAGCTATTGCAGTAGCAGGAGGCTGTTGAGAGATGGTGGTAGCCTGGACCATGCTGGTGGCAGTGGAAGTTGTGTGAAGTCTATTTCTGGATTTATTTTTTTAAATAAATTTATTTATTTATTTATTTTTGGCTGCGTTGGGTCTTCGTTGCTGCGCGCGGGCCTTCTCTAGTTGTGGCGAGCAGGGGCCACTCTCCGTCGCGGTGCGCGGGCCTTTCACTGCGGTGGCCTCTCTTGCTGCGGAGCACGAGCTCTAGGCACACGGGCTTCAGTAGTTGTGGCACACGGGCTCAGCAGCTGTGGCACACGGGCCCAGTTGCTCCGCTGCATGTGGGATCTTCCCGGACCAGGGCTCGAACCCGTGTCCCCTGCATTGGCAGGCGGACTCTCAACCACTGCGCCACCAGGGAAGCCCTCTGGATTTATTTTGAAGAGAGTGGATAGGAATTGCTGAAATTGCAACTCTTTCCCCCGTACACTTCTATTACTCTTCTCTTCTTTGTTTTACTCCTAATATTGGTTTGGCCAAAAAGTTCATTTGGGTCTTTCCGTAACATCTTATGGAAAGACCCGAACGAACTTTTTGGCCAACCCAATACTTATCAGAATCTAACATACCATATGCTTTGCTTATTTATCTTATTTATTGCCTGTTTCCACCTCTAGAAGATACAGCTCCACGAAGGCAGGTTTTTGGTCTAGTTTGTTCACTGCTGTCTTCCCCTGTACCTGGAACACTGCCTGGCATTCAGTGAGCATTTATTTGTTGAATGAATGTTGACTGGGCGGAATGTGGAGTATGAGAGAAAGAGGAGTCAAAGGTGAAGCCAAGGATTTTGACCTGAACAAACCTGACTGAGAGGGAGGGTCGAGCTAGCTTCCACCTGGTTGTGACTTAGCTGAACACCTGAGAATCACCTTGGATTGCTCCTCGCCTGGCACATCTCATTTGCTTATCTTGTCCTACTGAATCTTCCTGCCTTTGCATATCTCTCCATTCTAACCTCTCCTTATTCGATACCTTAGATCAAGTCCTGGCTCCCTACCGTCTGGATGACTCGTCTTCCTGTTCTCCAGACCTCCCGCCCCTTTTACCAGACTCTTTCTGAAACATATCTCTGCAGAGCTGTTTCCCTGTTGGAAAGAAGGCCTTCACCGTGGCCCCTCATTGCCCACTGGGCGCGATCTGGCTGTAGTGTGTACGAATGAGACATGTATGCTGACCGTCGCTCACTTTCTCCTCGTTCTCCTCCAAGCACCCAGTGTACTCTCCCTCTGCCTTTCTGAAACTCCTCAGACCTCCGGGTCAGGAAGAGTTTCACTTCTCTTGAGACATGGGCCTGTTTTTCTAAGTTCACTTCTCCTGAGACGTGGACCTGTCCTGTTTTCACACTTACAGAGAAAATGTGAATCTTGGGTTGCGTCCCTCTTGGCTTTAGTGGCTGAGACTTGTATCTCCCACCAGCTGTGAGCTGCCAGAGCTCCCAGACCAGCCACCCTTGTCGCCCTGCTTGGTGGCTGGTCCCACAGACCTGCAGGCCGTACTTGTGGACTGCTCGGCCACTCTGTAAGGGTCAGTGCCTCTGGGAGGTTTCCTAGGCCTGAGGGACAGGGCAGGACTGTAGAGGGTGCAGTTGGTTTCCTGGCAAAATTGTCCCCTTTTAACTTAACTGCTAAGATCTTCATTCTCTTGGCAGAATCCCTTGCCCAAGTATATAGTGACCACCATTTGTTAGCCATTTACTTAAGTCAGGCATGGGTAAGACTTGACAGGACTTACTTCATTGGAACCGCCAATAATTGTATCTCATTGGTGCTATTACTGTCCCCATTGTATAGACAGAAAACTACGGCTTAGAGAGGCTCAGCAGTTTGCCCACAGTCATGCAGCTAGTACGTGTGGGGCTGGGACTCAGATCCAGGCTAGTCTGATTCCAGAGCATGGGTTATTCACTGCTGTGGTGTGAGCCTTTTACATCGGGGGCATTCAGTTCTATTCCTACAGGCACTGTTGGTATATATTTGGAGGATAAAACATTAAAGTTCTCAGTAACTCCTATACTTCATTCACCTTTCCCTTCCCATGTCTTCATTAAGTATCCCTACCCCTTCTTTCAGCATTTATTTAGCTTCGTGGGCTAATGGCCCAGGTACAAGGTTTGCTTTTGACATGATTTTTTTCTTCTCTGACACTTATTTTTTTATTTTCTTGAATTTTATTTTAGTTATTTTTTTATACAGCAGGTTCTTACTAGTCATCAATTTCATACACATCAGTGTATACATGTCAATACCAATCTCCCAATTCATCCCATCACCACCCCCCACCCCCCTGCCGCTTTCCCCCCTTGGTGTCCATATGTTGGTTCTCTACATCTGTGTCTCAATTTCTGCCCTGCAAACTGGTTCATCTGTACCATTTTCCTAGGTTCCACATATATGCATTAATATACGATATTTGTTTTTCTGTCTTACTTCACTCTGTATGACAGTCTCTAGGTCCATCCACATCTCAACAAATGACCCAATTTTGTTCCTTTTTATGGCTGAGTAATATTCCATTGTATATACGTACCACATCTTCTTTATCCATTCGTCTGTCGATGGGCATTTAGGTTGCTTCCATGACCTGGCTATTGTAAATAGTGCTGCAGTGAATATTGGGGTGCATGCGTCTTTTTGAATTATGGTTTTCTCTGTCTGATCCTTATTTTTATTTATGTATTCCCCATTACACAAACCTTCCCAACTACCAAATTCTGAATTTAATAAATTTATGCCATGATGCTGCCCCTTCTTTATAATCCTCTTTCTGTACAACCTTCATTGTTATTTCTCTTTTCTTAAGGGAATTTTCTATAACCTACACAAAACTAGAGACTAGTATGAACCCGTATGTCCCCATCACTTCTTATGAACATTTTGTTAATCTTGTTTCATTTTTTTTCCCACAATTCTTCCTGGAGTATTTTAAGGCAGGTCCCAGACATTGGATCGCTTCCCCTGTAAACACTTCGGTTATGTATACTTTTGTAAAGATGGTGAGCACTAACTTCTAAATCTGCCTTACCCATTTCATCATTCACTCAACCAGTATGTGTTGAGTGCCTGCTGAGTGCTCAGTGCTGATGAGACTGTGATAAGCAAAACAGACATGCTGGCTGCCCTTGAGAGCGTATAGTCTGCTAGTGAGACAACAAAGTGATCGTGAAAATGCATAATTACAAACTGCCATATGTCATCCATCCTGCCCTGGGCTTGTCTCAGACAAGGCAGCAAGTGAGAGATAATACATAGAGGCTGTAACATCTTTTATTAAATGTCTGTATTTTTACCAAAGTTACAAACTCAGTTTGAGTCAAGCTGTTCTAAAATACTTATTACTAAAAATACTTATTACAAAGAAAAAACAAGGCAAAACAAAGTCTACTGCTCCTCCCCCTCATTTCATGCTCCCCAGAGAAAAGCACTTTCACTCACTGTTTTGTTATCTGTCTCCACATTTCCAAATGGCGTGCTACTTTTGCTTTTCCAGTTAGGCATTATGAATTGACTTCGCAGTTGGAAGATGGGGATTTGTCTCTGTTTCATCTTCCTCCCTCTCCCTGCTACTCACATACATGTACATGCTTTCTGTTTTCCTGTCTTCTCTTCAAACTAGTTACATCAACATTTTGATTAGGCCGATATTGCGTATATACTTTAGTATGATTATTTAAATGCTGTTGGTAGCTGGGTCATGTAATGTACTATGATGACTTTTCCTTTCTTGTACAACTCTTTGTTTTCCCTAGAGTTAATAATTGTCTGCCTATCTGTCTGTCTGTCTGTCTGTCTGTCTCTCTCTCTATCATCTATCTATCTGTGTCTTCCATGGTGCTGATCACTAATTTATTCCTAAATTCTCTCCCAGGTGTATAACTCTTGTCTCAGTGTGGTCAGATTCAACTGGGTGTTTAGCTAAATTTATCTTCTTCAAGAAGTCTCTCCTAGGGAGTTCCCTGGTGGTCCAGTGGTTAGGACTCAGTGCTCTCAATGCCGGGGCCCTGGGTTCGATCCCTGGTCGGGGAACTAAGATCCCACAAGCCGTGTGGGGTGGCCAAAGAAAAAAAAAAAGAAGTCTCTCCTAGAGTCCTTGAATCTGCTCCAGGCTATCCTGTTTGGTCTCTAGGCCAGCAGCACTGCTGCTGTCTTGGGATCTCCCTGCCTCATCATCCCAGGCATCAAGTGTCTCCTGCTCTTAAAATAACTCTCTCTCACTCCACGAGCCCTTCCAGTGGGTGTCCTTTGCCTCTACGTGCCATTGCAGTGCCCTCTCAAAGAATTGTCTATTCTGTCTAGGCCTCTTAAAGCATGGAAAGTGAAAAATGAGAGATAATTCTCAGTCTAGGCACAGAGTAGGAACTCAGTTGGCTGAAGTCCACGTAGAAGCAAAAGAAAAAGAAAAAATAAAAGAAAAGGGCTTTTAATTAATCATTCATTGCTTCGTGGAGAAGACGGAATTCTCAGAACTTACTGAAACGACATTTCCGACTTTTTCTTCATTACATACTGCATGCTTCTTGTTGAAAGTTTGGAAAATGAGGAAAAGTGTCAAGAACACACATCTCTTTTTGTAGAGATTCAGCTATTAATATTTTTTATTCCTGTTCTTTTTCATGCATATGTTTTTAATCAAAATTGGGATTATGTTATAAGAAATTCCAAATGAAAAAAAAAGGCTCTTTAATGAGATGTGATGGGGTGGGGAGGTGGGTTTGCTGGCTGCACAACTCCAGGGGGCACTGTTCACATTCTGTTCTGCAGCAGGCCTGGGTCAAGGGATAAGATGCTCCAGGCACAGCTTGAGAAACTATGATAAATAGCATGTGTCTTGTTATGTCATTTTTAAACACCACCCCCCCATTATGCTGTTATAAGTAGTACTGCTCACTTCCAAATTGATAAAACTGGATTCTCCACTGCTTTTGGTAAGAAACTATATCAGTTATACTAACAGATACTTTTTAACAACGTGACAACTTTCCAAGTTCATTGTCCACTAAAAACAAAACAAAAACCTGGCTGCACTATTTCCAAACAAAAATGTGAGAAAAAAATAAGTAAGGAACCAATTAGCTAAGAAAGCCACCAAAAATTTGGAGCAAAAAGCTCTCTCCAAATGACCATGAATTAAAGCTTTCTTCATAATAAAAATCCTCAGACAGAAAAATGTGCAGTTTTGTTCTATGCAGCGTTGACCTTGGCAGTTGTTCCCAGCTCTTAAAAGCCTTCTAACTCCTCTATAACTTTCACATATGAAGATAGCACCTTGGTTGATGATGGCTAAGAAACCATCTGGCAGAGCCACACTGACAAGGAATGGTCTGTTCTGGGAAAGAAGAGGAAGCTCTGTTCTCGGCTAAGGGCCAGTCCTCAGACACCATGATGATAAATGGAAAGCTTGTCAGTAAGCTTTGCCTGGGCCTTACATTTTTAAGCTGTTTGGTAATTAGCTCCAAATTAGGAAATTAACTGGCAATCAGAGAATTAGAGCAGGAAAACCCATTACAGTTCTTCTAACTCTTTGAAAGAAAAGGTTATAGAGCGGGATTAGAATAACTGGTTTGGGAAAGGGAGGATCAGAAGAATTGACTCCTGGGTGGAAACATGCTAGAGGCTATTGTCTGGCTTGTGGGTGTAGGAGCCTCAAAAGGCACCTCCCCTACTTAGAACCTTTGTATTGTTTTTAATGATCTCTGCTCCCTAAATAGCCCCACTGCTCCCTAAACACCAGTGGGATAGCTCAGTGGTGACACCCCATAGGTCCAAGAATAGAAACAACACAGTTCAGTTAACTAAGAAAAAAAATGTCACTATCTCGCTTAGATGCTGAAGAATATTCTCCCTTTCTCCAGCTTTCCTGTATTTCCTTAGGGCATCTCTTCTGTTATGTTAAATTGTCAACACACCTCACGTCATTTTCATATATGCCGGCTCCCTGAACAACTTCCAGGTGCTGTGTGGCAGGAACCATGCTCTTGTATTTACTCCCCCACAGTGCCTAGCAGAATGTCTTGTACATAGTAGGTGTTCACTTAATGCTAATTGGATACATTCTAGGAAGCAGGTCAAGGGACTGTACAACTGTAGCTTAAGCCACACCTAAGAGTGTCCCATCTCTAGGACAAAGGATAGCCAATCTCCGGCCATTCCTTTTTTTTTTTTTAATTGGAGTATAGTTGATTTACAATGTTGTGTTAGTTTCAGGTGTACAGCAAAGTAAATCAGTTATACATATACATATATCCACTCTTTTTTGTTTTTAAGATTCTTTTCCCATATAGGCCATCATAGAGTATTGAGTAGAGTTCCCTGTGCTATACAGCAGGTTCTTATTATCTATTTTATATTTATATAGTAGTGTGTATATGTCAGTCCCAATCTCCCAATTTATCCCTCCCCCTGCTTATCGCCTGGTAACCATAAGTTGTTTTCTACATCCATGACTCTACTTCTGTTTTGTAAATAAGTTCATTTGTACCCCCACTTTTTTTTTAAGATTCCACATATAAGTGATATCATATTTGTCTTTCTGTGTCTTTCTTCACTCAGTATGACAATCTCTAGGTCCAACCATGTTGCTGCAAATGGCATTATTTTGTTCTTTTTATGGCTGAGTAATATTCCATTGTGCATATGTACAACATCTTCTTTATCCATTCCTCTGTTGATGGACACTTAGGTTGCTTCCATGTCCTGGCTGTTGTAAATAGTGCTGTGATGAACACTGCGGTGCGTTTATCTTTTTGAATTATGGTTTTCTTCAGGTATATGCCTAGGAGTGGGATTGCTGGGTCGTATGGTAATTCTATTTTTAGTTTTTTAAGGAACCTCCATACTGTTCTCCATAGTGGCTGTAGCAGTTTACATTCCCACCAACAGTGTAGGAGGGTTCCTTTTCTCCACACCCTTTCCAGCATTTATTGTTTGTAGATTTTTTGATGATGGCCATTCTGACCGGTGTGAGGTGATACCTCATTGTAGTTTTGATTTTCATTTCTCTAATAATTAGTGATGTTGAGCATCTTTTCATGTGCTTTTTGGAATCTCGGGCCATTCTGAAATAAGTGATCATCCTCCTAAGTATCATTGATTTTAGCTGGCATTCTCAGTGAAGATGTAGGTGTTTTATTTATCTCTGGAAATTTCCTTTGAAAGAATATTCAAGTTTCCTCATGGATAAAGTTGTTTAAAAACATCAGGCCAGGGACTTCCCTGGTGGTCCAGTGGTTAAGATTCCGCCCTTCCAATGCAGGGAATGCGGGTTTGATCCCTGGAAATAAGATTCCACATGCCGTGCGGTGCGGCAAAAAAAAAGAAAAAATCAGG
Organism: Eubalaena glacialis; assembly: GCF_028564815.1. Classification (NCBI taxonomy): domain Eukaryota; kingdom Metazoa; phylum Chordata; class Mammalia; order Artiodactyla; family Balaenidae; genus Eubalaena; species Eubalaena glacialis. The sequence continues at coordinate 40,830,699 of NC_083729.1, forward strand.
CCAGAATGCATCATGTACCTAAAATGGTGATTTTTTTTTCCTGTTTCATTTTCACTGTAGTTGAAGCCATCACTGATTAATGTTTTTCTGAATACGGTTTTCCACAAGTCTTTATTTTGAATGAATGTTGCAATATAAATAGAGACTTACTGTTGTAAAGTTTTTAGAGAGGAATGTTCTTATCAAGCATTTAGGGCTAAGCTTGTCCTAGATCTGAAATCCTCACTTTCCAACCAAGTCCCCTTTCAAATCGGGCATTTCTGAAAGCTGGTTTGAATTTATATTAATTGATCCTGACAGCTTCAGCTGATTTGAGTTTTGAGGTTCCAAGTTAATCTACTAGATCATATTTACAGACAACTTGGGGACCCCTTGTTAACCAGTGTGGAAATTCTAAATGGTTTCTGTGAAAAGGTTGTCCGAAAAGGGAAACTTGTTAATGAAAAGGAGAATGATATAGTCTGAGGGTCTCCTTACTGTAGAGCAAGGAAAGGGACAGGAACTGGAGTAAAATGAGGTCACAGCTGGCCATGAACAGCCGCGGTGGCGTAGCTAGTGAGGCCAGGCTGAGCTGTTTACCACCAGATTTTGATACAAAGGGACACTGCCAGAAAGGGTCCTTTGAAAGTACTTGGAAGAGTTACAAGAAATAAATCTGCATTCATGGAAGTGGCAACCTTTGGAGTCACGTTGAGTCACACAGAAGAGGAGGGACTGTCCCTTGCAAAAGATAAATGGTTTTCAACGAACTGTATTTGGTCTTTAGAAAATTATGGGCCTATTTGCTTTGCAGAAGTGTCAAAGTTTCCAAAAAAGCTTTCTTTCACTGGGTGGGCTACCTACTAATCAAGGCCATACTGCTTGGAATTAAAAAGATGATGGAATTTAAAAGATGCACTCAGGACTCTATTTAAATGCAATGATAATTACTGGTTTGTCCAATGTGGTGGTGTTTCCTGTATGAGTCTTTTCTCCAGTTGTTACCTGTGGCATTTTCTGAGGTGGGCTGGCCTCTTAGATGGCCCAATGGCTGGACACAGGACACAGGAGTTTCAGTTTGGGGCTTCAGCCAGACTGCCTGGGGTCAGGGCATCTCTTTTCTTCCCTTTTTCTGCCTCCCTCTTCCTTTGTCCTTCTTATGCACCTCGCTCACCTCCTTACCAGAAGGCTGGCTCCGGCCCAGTACCTGACTGATTCCATAGAAGAGTCTCTGAAAAGTTACCAGTCAGTTGACTTTCTATTCTCTAGACTCCCTCTTGCTCTCCCTCAACCCTTGATCATCACAGGGATGGTAGCTGGAGGAAAGGGAGAAGTGAGGAGGACCTGATGCCATTTTCTATTTGCTTAGGGTGTCTTAAGCTTAAACACAATTAGAAATTTTATCTGAAACTAAAAGTATCCTAAATAGATCCCAGCTGTGTGACTTGAGGCACTCTTGTGCCCTTTCTGAATGTTTTCTTCCTTCCTCAAAGCCCTCAGCACAGGTTCCAACCACTGGGTAGCGGTTGGATAGGATACTGATTATCTTTTCCATTTCACCAAGGAACTCCAAGATCAAAAACAAGACTACACCTGAAAGAGCATTAAAAAGAAAATCACATTGCTGTGCAAACACAAAGAAGTGTTTAATCAGAATTCCCTCATTTCCTTTCTATCATCCAGGCATTGCACTTCAAATTGAGATGCTCGCTAGGGCCTCCTAACTCCTCTCCTTGGGCCCAAGCCTTCTCTTCCCAGGTAGTCCATCTTTCAGACCATTAAATCAATATTCCTCAGTCACCATTTTGAGTCCACAGAGATTTACTGAGTGCCAAATGTATGCCAGGCTCTGGGAATACAAAAGTGAATAGGATACCACTTGCATCAAAATATTCTTTTGCTTAAAAACTTTCATGAATTTCCCATTTCCTGCTTTATGTCTAGTTCCACCTTCTCATCCAAACACTTCCCACCTCTCCTAAGCCTTCCAGTCTTGCCAGCCTCCAAAGCTCTGTGTGCCAGGACCTGGAATATCCTCTTTTCTCTCCTCTGAGTTTGTTCAAACTCTACTCAAGCCTCCCATCCTGGGGTTGGGTATCCCTCCAGTGAATCTTCTCCTTTCATTCTGACTCCCAGTGAGGCAGCCCTGCTTGTGGAAGAGGCTCAGATGTCAAGTGACTTGCCCAGAGTTACCTGCTAGCAAGTGATGGATTAGGGACTAGATGTCACCCTCTAACCTCTCCTCAGAGGACAGCTCCCCTTCTCTTCTACATTCTGCGGGCGGCCTCCTGCCCCATCCACACAGCCTGGCCCTTCACTAGGCTATCCCTGTCCTCCTCCTCTTGAGTACTGATGGGCCCTGGAAGGTGGGGTTCCATCTTTACCTTTCATCTTACCCTGTGACCAGGGCTGGTCTCACCTTAGGGGAAAAGAGGAGGCACTCAACAGAGGCTTCAAAAATAATTCTTAGCCAAGATATAGAAGCAAACCAAGTGTCTATCAACAGACGAATGGATAAAGGAGATATGGGGTGTGTGTGTGTGTGTGTGTCTGTGTGTGTGTGTGTGTATACACACAATGGAATATTACTCATCCATAAAATAGAATGAAATTCTGCCATTTGCAGCAATGTGGATGGACCTACAGAATATTGTTTAGTGAAATAAGGCAGAGAGAAAGACAAATACTGTATGATATCACTTATATGTGGAATCTAAAAAATAATGCAAATGAATGTATATAGCAAAACAGAAACAGACGCATGAAAACAAACTAGTGGTTACCAGAGGGGCGGGGGAGGGGGCGGGGGAGGGGGAGGGGGGAGGGGAAAATTAAAGGTGTGGGATTAAGAGATACAAACTACTATGTAAAAAATAGATAAGCAACAAGGTTATACTGTATAGCACAGGGACTTACAGCCATTATCTTGTAATAACTTTTAATGGGGTATAATCTGTAAAAATACTGAATCACTATGCTGTACACCTGAAACTAATATAAGATTGTAAATCAGCTATACTGTACTTCAAGTTTTTAAAAAGGCAAAAAAAAATTCTTTCGTTCTAATCACAAGAGAAAGCCAAGCCCAAAAGCTCAATGAAACAACGTGGAAACATGACCGCAAGTCGCCTCAGCCTCCCGCCGCACCCCCAGCGTCCCGCCCCAATCATCCCACCACCCAGAAAAGACAAGGTCCTAGAAGGGGAGGGTGGTTTCAGACCTGCCAAAGGCCCCAGCCGTCTGCTTCCAGGGGCATCTAAACGTAACTCCCATACCTGCCCCCACCCCGCCCCACTTCTGCTGGAGGGAGCACCCTCTCCCCCCACTTGGGGGCCGGAGACTCCGAAGGAAGATACGAGGAGAGAAGAGAATGGAGAATCAGACACCAGAAAAACTTTGGGGGATCCAGGGCGGGAAAAAGTGAGGAGAGAAGCGGGGACGAAGCAGGGGGTGGGGTGGGGCAGGGGCGGGAGAGCCTCTCGGAGTGGCCACGCCCTCCCCGCCCCTCCGCTCGCGTAGCTCGGGGCCCTCCCTCTCCTCCCCCTCCGTCTCTCCTCCACCTCCTCCCCGGGTGGATGGCGGCGGCCAGAGTCGGAGCCCCAGCCGCGCTGCCCGTGAGTGACCGCCCCCAGGGGACAGACGGGGAGGCATGGGGAGCCCCCTCTCCGGGGTGGGTTACCCGCGGTTTGCTGGGAAAGTTTCAGAAGGGGGGTGGGGCGCAGCCGACGTCGCGGGACGCGGGCATCTCCCGGGCAGGCTGGGTGCCCTGCGCGGTGCCCCTTCTCCCCCTCGCCGCCCTCGCAGCCCCCAGAGGGCAGGGCCCGCACGGGGTGAGCCCCACCCGGCTTCTACTCTACACCACAGCTCTGGGGCTGCTGCTGTGACCTGGGTCCCGCTCTCAAGAGAAAGAAAACTCAAGCAGGAAAGAAAAGAATCTAGACTCAGCTCCAAGGGGGGGTGGGGGGCGGGGACTCGTTCCAACCCGTGCGGCCCTGGCCTCCCGGACCAGGGTCACCAGCCCCGGTCCTCCATCCCTCCCCCGGGGGGCTCAGCATCCCCCCACCCCCAGGACTCTCACTCTCTCACTTTCCTTGTTTTTTCCTGGCTCCTGTTACTCATGCTGCTACCTTCTCTCCCCCGTCCCCCCCATCTTTCTCCGGGAGGCTCCTGTCCCACTGGCTGATATCTCCAGCCTGGTGCCCCCTCCAGCCCTAGAAGGCGATGACCCAGGCCAGGGAGCCGTAGCCACCGGGGTCTGCACACTTGCCCAAAGATTTCCTGCAGGAAGGACTTTAACTAGGAGTTGATGTTCGATCCCCTGGCCGCACAAATCATGCCTTGTGTGTCCAAGGGGAAATTAAAATATATTCCTCCTTGGGATTTTACTATTTCTGTTGGACATCTTTTTTTTTTTTCAACCTCTCTGACTGCTTTCTTCCAATAATAATGATACGTCATTTAATTAGCCTTTCTAATTCTGAAAGAAACAGGAAAAAATAATAAAGAAAAAGAAAATAGAGAAAAAGAGTGCTTGCTAAAAATACTGTGCAGAACCTGATCTTTGGAAAGTAAAGACTTCATTCCATACTTAACTATTTTAGTGGGAGATGAGAGTTCACTGCAGCTTATTTTCGGACTACCCCAAACAGATTATTACAGCCTCCCCCAGGCTAGAAGTTTTCATTTGCCTGACATAAACCGCAGTGTTTGTTGGCATTCCCCAGCCTGGCTACTCACCCTGCATTTCTCTTCCCTCCTACTAGCCCTCCTCTCCATCCCTCTCCCAACGCCCCGACTCCCACTTTCTCATAAACAGGAGTTGTGAAAACAAGGCAATGGAAGAGGCAAAACTGAGCAGGATCGCGAAGAAAGAAACAGCTTCACTTATTTTAATCCTGAGGCTGTTGCTTCAACTTGACTCCATTTGGGTAGAGGAATGTTTAGTTCACTTGTGTGGTTTTTATGTCTGTTCTCATTAGGGTTGAATCAGTGTTTCCATGACAGGCTTAGTTCTCTGGGTGCTTAGAAGGAGCTTGTTAATTCTCAGATGGGTCTGGTCAAGCCTGGAATCTGGAAGTTTTTGGATTTTTTTTTTTAAGGGGTTGATCTGGGTTGATATTACAAACTTCTGCCCACTCACTCAGAACTGGAGCAGCGGGGGGCAGCCTGAACTGGGGTTTGCTTCCGCATGACGAAGGAAGAAAAAGCTTTCCTAAGGAGTGAGCCGTATGAACAGGACTGTGGGGAGTGTTGAACTTTTATTGTTTTTAGGGAGAATGCCCTTCTCAAGAACTTAAGCCATTCCTGCTTCTGTATAAACAATAAATGTGGTTGTAACATATGTCTTAGATCAGCTTCAGAACAACCCATCAAAACAGGTCAAGGTATTGAACTATTCCGAAATAAAGATTTTAAAAAAAATGAATTTCATTGGAAAGAAACTTCTTTATTTTAAAAAGGATGGAATTCATTTTTCTCTGCTGATTGAGTGTGGTAGTTCCCCATTAGTGTGAATTAGTAAGGTTTTACTGTGGATTCAAAATGTCATTGGTAAGAAAGTGTTGTGACTTCCATTCAAAAAGAAAGCCCTTAAAAGTTTTGAACTTGTTTGGCCCTGGTGCTTAGAAAAACAATGCACTCAGATAAAAATCTTCAGTCTCTTCCTCTTCCTGAGAATTTTTAATAGTGTATTTAATGTCCCAGAAGTCAGCCTCATACTATTTGCAAAGAAATTGCCTTTCTGCCATGTTCAGCTTTTGTGCCACCTCATGGAATCTTGTTAAACTGGGTGGTTTGCCATCATGCACAAGGGTTTGCTGTGCAGCCCCAAATGGCTGCTCTGGATTCTGGGGATGTAATGAAGGCTGGCTGATGGAGCAGGTCGTCTGGATGGTGAGATGAAGGCTGCATCCCCAGTTAGCCAATAGAAAGTAGCCAACTATCATCTGACGGGTCAGATGAGTCGGAAACAGACGAACAGTGGAACCTGCAGAGGAGAAAGGAGGGAAGGGGTTATTTTTACTTCTTATTTACTTTAAGAAGTAAAATAACCTAAGGGAATATGATGTGGCCCTTTAAAATCATGTTGTACAAGGATACCAAATTATATAGACATGCTTAGGGTATTTTGTTAAATTTTAAAAGCAGGTTATGAAATAGAAAGCATTGTATCTCACTCTTTGAAAATACACCCCCAAAATGCTGGAATTGTATGCATGGAAATGGATGGTGGGATTACAGGTACTTTTGATTTTCTTTGTGCTTGCCTGTATTTCTCAATGTTTTTACAATAGTAATAGCTAACATTTATTGAGTATAAAGCACATACATACAGTATTTCATTTTAAAACTCTTTGAGGTAAGTACCAGTATTATTCTCATGATATAAGATTCAGAAAGTAGAATCAGAGGGTTGCATAGCCACTATGTGCTAGAATCAAATCTTGAAATCAGCTCAGTGGCCAAAGTCTATTCATATCAATCACTGCTGTCTACCATCTCCCTGCACATGTATTATTATTATTTTTTTTTTATAAATTTTATTTATTTATTTATTTATTTATTTATTTATTTATTTATGGCTGTGTTGGGTCTTGGTTGCTGTGCACGGGCTTTCTCTAGTTGCGGTGAGCGGGGGCTATTCTTTGTTGCGGTGCGTGGGTTTCTCATTGCGGTGGCTTCTCTTGTTGAGGAGCATGGACTGTAGGCGCACAGGCTTCAGTAGTTGTGGCATGTGGGCTCAGTAGTTGTGGCTCATGGGCTCTAGAGCACAGGCTCAATAGTTGTGGCATGTGGGCTTAGTTGCTCCGCGGCATGTGGGATCTTCCCGGACCAGGGCTTGAACCCGTGGCCCCTGCATTCACAGGCAGATTCTTAACCACTGTGCCACCAGGGAAGTCCAAAATGTATTATTGTTATTTTAATTATAAGAAAAAATAGAAAAGGAAGGGAAAGTAATTTGTGGTTCAAAAAGAACTGATATTTTGATTAATTGTAAAATACCTCTATCTCCCATCTCTTCCATCTCCCACTGTCACTTCTCATTGGAAGTCCTTGGGAATTGCTCCAGACTTAGCCAGAGGTAGCTCACCTTCCCTTGGGAGCCAGCTATACCCATGAGAAATAATCCAGAATTCCTCAGACGCTTCCTGGACAGCCTGGAATTCCAGGAACCCCATGGGATTCTGGAACAGTCCTGGTAAAAGGCAGGATTTTTAAAGATCAGCAAATTATGTCTTCAGAGCCCTACCAGTATGGGTGTTCATTTTTCTTGGCATTGTCAGGGGAGTGAGATGGGTAGGAAGGCCCAGGGAAAGCTGCCAGTCTCCCATTTATCTTATCTACGTGTTACATGGAATTTCAGGATAGGTAGGTCAAGGATTTACCATGAAACAGGAAAGGAAGACAAAAGTGTATTGCTTCTCGATGTTTATTACTGTGAAAACACAATAATAAACTATTTTTTGGAAGCCTGGCTATGTGGGTGATCCCACGCATTGGCAAGATGAACCAGAGATGGAGATAGTCTGGGGATAGCTCTGGGGAAGAAGCCCACATCCTGTACCACCATGTGTCCTCACAGGCAGCCAGGCCCCTAGAGGTCACCTTATCCATCCTCTTCCTGGAATATACCTAAAGATGGGCTTTTCTAAAACACTTGGTCATTCAAATAACACACCTTAAGTAGGAGGCTTTATCTCTTTTATTCTTCAAGGAAAAGTTTTCTGAAAGGCTGATGCTTCTAAATCACCTTCTTGTTGAAAAAAAATTGTAAGAGTCAAGGATCTCTTTCCCAAATTATCACACTTGGAACAAAATCCCAGATCTTGTATCCGTTTGACCATATGAGAAATGTCTTTGTGGTCTCAGTGCCAGGAATAGTTCTTGTGAACAACTTGTCTGTCTTGTCTTGTGGGTGCTGTGAATCCTTTAATTGATGTTTCCCATTTCTTATTTGGCCAAAAGGAAGCACAGAGCCAACTTAGTGGCCTACTTCTAGCATATGCATAGGACTTTATGGCCTGTACTTTGAATAACTAATAACATTATTATATACCTTCTATTTCCTATGTATACTTGGTTCCACCTTTCTCACCTACTTTACCTTGTTTTGTTTTATTTGTCCAATGCATTTTGGAGGCTGCTACTTCTGATACCCCACTCCTTCCTTCTGAGTTCATGTCAATGGAAATTTAGAAGTTCTTTCACAGAAGGCCTTTGGTAAACTTTAAAATATTTATATTGCTGAAAATGTCTTTATTTTGCTCTTACAAATGAGAGTTTGACTGAGTGTGGAATTCTGGACTCATAATTATTTTCCTTCAGTATTTGGAACATATTACATAATTGTCTTCTTTCGTCTATTGCTACTCGTAAGAATACCAAGTAACCTTGGGCACGTTTCCTAATTTCTCTCAGTCTCCTTGTCTATAAAATAGATAATAGTATCCACTTTAAGGATAATGTATGCAGAATGTTAGAATAGTGCCTGCCATATAAGGAAGCACACAATAATTGTTAGCTATTACAATTACTTTTATATTTTTTCAGAATTTCTTGGCTTTCTTGGATTTTACTACTTCATATAAATGTTAGTTTGTCTAGTTGCACCCAGGCAAAAAATCATGTTGGTATTTTTATTGATTTCATTCAATTTATATTCCAGAGAACTGACACCTTTACAATATCAGGTCTTCCCATCTTTTCCTTTTATTCAGGTGAAAGATGACTGGTGATTTCCCCCATAACTGTTTACACAGCTCTTGCTATATTTATTTTGTATAGGTTTTGTTGATATTATAAATATCTGTTTTTCTTATTATAATTTCAAATTGGTTATTTGCTGGCCCATAGAAACGTTCCTGATTTTTGAATTTTGATTTTGTATCAAGCATCCCAGTTGACTTCTCTTATTAGTGCTAAGAGTCTGTATGTAGATATTCTTGAATTCTCTAAGTAGACAATCACAAAATAATATTTGTCTTTTCTTTTTAATTCCTTATGACCATATCTTTTTCTTATCTTATTGCATTGGGTAGACCCTCAGTACAGTATTTAATAGTAACAGTGATGGCGAACATCCTTGTCTTCGTACTGTCTTTAACAAGTGCTCTTAAAATTTCTCCATTAATCGTGAAGTTTGCTTAAGGTTTCAGTAGATATTCTTTATTAAATTAAGGATGTTCCCTCTATTAATATTTTTTAATAACAAACATTTTATCATGACTGAATATTGATTTTATGTAATGCCTTAATGTTTTTATGTAAATTATATGAGGTGACATAATTTTCTTTCTTAATATTATAAAGTGATAATATGAGTATATGTAATTACTTTGAGACATACTCACATATACAGATATGTTCTTTTATTCTATGGAATATCATTTGCTAGTATTTTGTTTAGGATTTTTGCAAATGTTCATAAGTGAAACAATTGGTCTATAATTTTCTATTTTTAAAAAATATTCTTATATTGTTTGGTATCAAGTTTATATTAGTTCCATGAAATAAGTTGGGAAACTTTTTCTCTTTCATATTTATTTTTCTTAAGCAGTTTGTGAGAGATAAAGACTATTTCTTAGAAGTTTGGTAAAATTCATTGTAAAATCATCTGAACTGCTTAGTCAGAGTATGTGTGTCAAGTTTTTGACAATTCAGTTTCATAAATGATTATTGATAAATTTGATCTATTTCTTTTTGATCCAGTTTTGATAATTTGTTTGTTTAGATTATCCATTTCATGTGTTCTCAAATTTATTAGCATAAATTTATTCATAATTTTCTTTTATGGTTTTTATAAATATTGACTATGTTTTAAGATATGTTCCCTTTTTAGTTCTTAATATTGTTTTTTTTTTTTGTTTTAATTTATTTATTTTATTTATTGTATTTTTGGTTGTGTTGGTTCTTCGTTGCTGCGCGCGGGCTTTCTCTAGTTGTGGCAAGTGGGGGCTACTCTTTGTTGCGGTGCGCGGGCTTCTCATTGCAGTGGCTTCTCTTGTTGCTGAGCATGGGCTCTAGGCGCACAAGCTTCAGTAGTTGCAGCACGCGGGCTCAGTAGTGGTGGTGCACAGGCTTAGTTGCTCGGCGGCATGTGGGATCTTCCTGGACCAGGGCTCGAACCCGTGTCCCCTGCATTGGCAGGAGGATTCTTAACCATTGCGCCACCAGGGAAGCCCCTTAATATTGTTTATTTGTGCCATCTCTTTTTAAAAATTAATATAGAAGTCTACTTAATTAGTCTTTTGATAGAACCAGCTTCTTATCTATACTTTTTGCTTTTCATTTCTTTTTTTTCCTCTTATTTTTATTATTTTTTCTTTCCATTTCTAGCTACTTGAGTTGACTCCTAGCTCATTTATTTTTTGTTTTTCAATAAATGCAGTTTAGAGAATTCACTGGCAGGCCAATGGTTAGGACTTGGCACTTTCACTGCCGTGGCCCGGGTTCAATCCCTGGTCAGGGAACTAAGATCCCGCAAGATGTGTGGCACGGCCAAAAAAATAAATGCATTTTAAAGCTATAAAGTTAGCTCTACATATTGCTTTAGCCACATCATACAAGTTTTGATATGTGTACTTTCATTACCACTTGGCTCTAGATTTTTTTTTCTATTATAACTTTTTTTTAAATTGGGGTATAGTTGTTTTGCAATGTTGTGTTAGTTTCTACTGTACAGTGAAGTGGAGTTCCCTGTGCTATACAGCAGGTTCTCATTAGTTATCTATTTTATACATATTAGCGTATATATGTCAATCCCATTTTCATATTTCTTTTATTTTCTTTTTAACCCATGGATTTAATTTTCCATTTTCAACTTTTAAAAAAACTTTTTCTTAACTTTGTTTAAATTATTGTTGATTTCTAATTTAGTTGCATTATGGAAAGACAGCATGGTTTGTATAATAGCAATCCTCTGTGTCCGATTACATAAACAGTTTTTCCAAATATTTCATGTGTGGTTTAAAAGAAAAATATATTCTCTGCTTGGTGGCTGCAGCATTCTGTATCAGTCTAACAGGTCAAACTTATTAACTGTGTTTTTCAAATTTCTCATGTTCTTCCTGATTTTCTTTTGCCTGCTTTCTGAGTTCTCTTCAGTTTCTTGAGAAAGGAATGTTAAAATCTTCCACTCTGTGGATTTGTCAATTTCTCCTTGTAATCCATCAGTGTTTATGCAAGTTCATGATTGTTATTTCTCTGGGGTGAATTTATTATGTTATGTACTGTCCTCTGTTATTTCTGTTGATGCTTTTGGTATAAATTCTATTTTGTCTGATATTAATGTTGCTATACCTACTTCCTCTTGGTTATTATTTTTTGTATGTCTTTGTATATCCTTTTATATTAACTTCTCTCTATAATTTTGCCTTAATTGTTAATCTTAGAAACAGTTTTTATGTGTAGCTTCATTTTCATTTTTATTATAACTTGAAAATCTGTCTTTTTAATAGTTGAGTTTAAACTTTTACATTCTTTGTAATTTATATGCATTTGACCTCTTTCTGCCATCTTAAGTTTTTGTTTTTCCTATTTAGCATTTTTTGTTTGCTTCTTTTATACTTCTTTGCATAGTTTTCTTTGGATTGATCAAGTTTTATATATTCCTACTTCTGTCCACTGTTTTGAAAGACAAAATTCTATTTGTATTACCTTTTAGTATTCTTAAATTTTTAACATGTGCATCCATTTAATCTAAAGTTAATCAATTTCTCTATTTCCTCTCAACAATGCAGTGGCCTTAGATGGCTTTAAATCTAATCTGCCCCTCTTCCCATCTTCCTGGTTATTGTGGTCTAGTGGTTTAATCCCACAGTGTGTATAGTCCTCTCCCCACCCCTGCAATTAGTCATCATTGTTATTTCCACTTTTTTTTTCTTTTTTACAGTCAAAATTTGTTTAACTTTACCAATTTCTTATCTCAACGTTGCCTCTTGCATACCATTCTATACTTCTGTGTTCATTTTCTTTGTACTGATAATTTTTTCACGGAAGGTCTAGAGTTGTAATACTCCAATCTTGTGGGTAGTTTTGGTTTTGTTTTGAAAGTGTCTTTATTCATGTCCCACTTGAGAGATAATTTATCAAGGTATAGAATTCTAAGTCGATATTTTCCCCTCAGCGTTTTGTAAATTATTACTCCACTGTCTTTTCATCTCAATTGTTCCTTATGGGAAGTCTCTTTTCAGTCTGCCATTCTTTTGCAGGTAATTTATTTTCTCTCTTGGAGACTTTCAGTCTGATCTTTTTGTCTTTCATGTTGTGCCTTTTCATTATAATGTGTCCAGGGATAGTCTGTTTTTATATATCCTACTTGGAATTCAGTGTGCTCATTAATCTGAATACTCATCTCTGTTTTCATACCTAAAGGTTTCAGTTGTTTTCTCCACAAATCTATTTTAAAGTAATTATTGAGCACTTATTGTGTATCAGGAATGCTTCCAGGTGCTAGAGATATAGAAATGAGCATAAGAGACAAAATCCCCTACCCTGATTATTGAGTCCCTCATACTCTGTGTTCTCTCCTTTTGAAATACCCATTAGGCAAATGTTGAACCTTCTCATTTTATCTTCTATGTCTTCTTCGTCTGAGATTTCTCTTTCATACTACAATTGACGCTTGAACAATGCACGAGGTAGGAGTGATGACCCTCTGTGCAACTGAAAATCTGTGTATAACTTATAGTTGGCCCTTCATATATGCAGTTCTTTTGTATCTGCAGTTCCTCCAAGTCTGTGGTTCCACATCTCCCAGATTCAACCACCTGAGGACCGTGTAGTACTGTAGTATTTACTGTTGAAAAAAATCTGCGTATAAGTGGACCCTCATGGTTCAAACCCATATTGTTCAAGGGTCAACTATATATATCTCTTTATCTCTCAGCTATATTCTGAGTGGTTTTTTTATTCTATTTTCCAGTTTATTAATTTTTTTCTACTGCATTTGGTCTACTATTCAACCCATCCATTTTTTTTTTTAATTTAATGTCTATATATTTTTATTTCTAGAATTTCTATTTGGTACTTGATATCTACCTGTTCTTTTTTTTTTTTAATATTATCTCTTTGCCTTTTAATTTCTAGCCCTTTTTATATCTTTCAGTATTTTAAACATATTGTAGTTTTAGATTATTTGTTATTTCTGCTTTTGAATTTTTTAATTACGATTCATTTTCTCTTGTGTCTTGCATCTTCATTAGGAGTTGTTTTCCGTAGAAATCCTATCTACCTCAGGATTGCTAGCATATCACTATAAAGTGATTTCACATTTGCTCCTGCTGATCCTCTCTGGGTTTTACCCATTCCAAATTAGCCTTTTTGTTAATGTCTTGGCATATAGGCCCTGTATAACCTGAAAGTATGCATTTAAACCTTGTTCCTGCATTGTGGTGTAAGCCTGGATTTCAGATTTTTTTAGGTCACTCATTTCCTACTCTTTGCTCAAGCAGATGACAAGCTTTCTTATGGTTTCCTCAGATTGGCAAGTGATGTTCCTCTAGAACTCTTTCACTTATGAAGTAGGCCTTTATGACCTCCAGCTTTATGTAATTGCTTTACTGACAGCTCCTGGCATCAGGTGGCCATTACTGGACTCCCCTCACTGCATGCATGTCATTAAAGTCTCAGCCGCCAGCCATTAGGCCTCTAACTGGCCTGGATGGTTCCATGAGGCCCTTAGCTTCAGCTTCCACTGATTGATCTGCTTTGACTTCCCTCTTTATTTCTGGTATCTGGAGATTTCTGTTTTATCTATGTTTTATGTGGTAATATTTGTTGTTATAGTTTTGTTCAGTGTTTTGAAGTGTTTGGATTGGAAGGGGTAATTTCTTATGTCAACTCAACCTGTCATATTGACTGAAGTTTTTAACTACTGATTTTAAAGTTTACATGTAAAGTAGAATACAAGTAAGTAAATGCATCTACATTAGCCCCTGGATGTGAAATCCGCTGCTACTGAATGAATGCAGCGGAGAAGAGGCCCTAACAGTACAGTAGGCTAACACCAGCATCACAGGGGGACTCTGCACTGTGGTATGGTGTCTCACTCAACATCTGGCCACATGTTCTTAGTCCAGAAGAGATCTGAATTTCCTAAACACTGTTCCAGTCCCCAAATGCTGTCCTTTAGATTCTTTATAGTAGATTAAAACCTTCTCACAATCAACCAGCATCCTAACTCATACCAATGTTGAGAAGAAAAGCCTTTATGGAGAGGTTCCTGTTCCCTTTGGTCATGGAGATGATGTTCTCTCTCCCCTGGCATGTGTGTTTACTTGTGTCTCTAACAGTGCAGAGAGGTTTACATTGAACAATTGATTCTTTACTTGTGGCTGATAGCATCTCTGGGAATGTTGATCGAGATCAGCAGAGCCTGTTTATAATGTTTAAAGAAATCTATATAGACATATCTTTCCCATACCCTCCCAACAAATTCTATTAATTTAAGGAAACCAAACCAGCAGTCATCTTTGGCCGTCTTCTCTGGCCCTCACATTTATGTGATAATGGAAAAGAAATGGACTTAGGAGTCAAGCAGATCTGGGGTTGAATCCAAGCTTTGCCACTAACTTAGATGTGTGGCTCACTGTGTTCAGGCTGCTATAACAAAATACCGCAGACCAGGTGGCTTATTAACAATAGAGATTTATTTCTCACAGTTCTAGAGACTGAAGTCCAAGATCAGGGTGCTGGCATGGTTCTGGTGAGAACCCTCTTCCAGGTTGCAGATGGCCAACTTCTGTCTGTGTGATTGCATGGTAGAAGGGGTGAGCTAGCTCTCTGAGGCTTCTTTTATAAGAATCCCTATCATGAGGGCTCCACTTTCATGACCTAATCACCTCCCAAAGGCCCCACCTCCTAATACCATCACCTTGGAGGTTAGGATTTTGACATATGAATTTTGGGGAGACACAAACATTCAGACCATAGCAGTGGCTTTGGGCAAGTTACTTAACATCTCTGGGGCCAAGTTTCCTTTTCCATAAAACAGTGATAATAAAACCTACCTCAAAAGTTGTTCTGAAGATTAAGTGAGATAACAGGGAATAACATGGGCCACGTGCTTGGCATATGTTAATGCTCACAAATGTTAGTTTCCTCCCATCATCTCCCTTCCCTTGCATTGGTTCTTCTGAACCAGGATTGTGCTTCAGAAGTTCTAATCAGAGAGACCTCTGGGGAGAGGCCATGGGTACGTCTCCCAATATATTATGTTTTCTTGGTAATCAGTTTAGGTTTCTCTTGGATGAATTTCCACCATTTTTATTTTGCATCTGTACCACTTCTTCATAGCCCTCCCAGCCTACAGATCAACCTTTCTATAGAATAACTATGTTATTACTTAAGAACCATGCCTCTCTTAACCAGAAATATCTCTTTGCTTTATTTGTTGGTGCTTCTGTTCTTTAAGGAGATAAAAACCTTTCATTTCATTTTTGAATATAACCTTTTAAATGCAAAGACCTCAGAGAGTGTACATAAATAACAGAACTACTTCTGGGACTAGGTTTTCCCAAGAGGGATCATGAAGGTCCTGAGTGATTGAGGGGTAGGTGGGGTTAGGGAATTGACAAAGAAGAGGCAGCCATAGTGGATAGAAAAACTGAAGGTATTTCTTAAGAATTTCACAAGACGTAAAATCTGCCTATTTTACAACAATCATTTATCCAGGCCTGTGGAATCTGTACTAGGCCCAGAGCTTTTTTATGTGTCTTATCAGAAATAATAATAATGATAGTTATGACTGTTCTTAAGTAAAGGAAAAGGACATCATGAAAACAGAACATAATTGGAATTATGGATATGCTTCCATATAAATGTCTGTGGCTCAGAGCACAAAAATAACTTTTCCTGCAGAGCTAAGCCAAGAGTTTCATGGAAGTGGCATTGAGAATCTAATTTAAAACAGCCGTGGCCCAGAAATTCAGAGTTGGGGCTGACACATTGGCCTCTGTTCATCCCTTTGAATGTTTTTTGTTTTTTTTTTCCCCTAGCTCATGATAACTCATATTCAGGCCAATTTGGAGGCCTTAGAAAATGGTAATTGATGCCATCAACCTTGCTTTTGTTGGCCTCAGTTTACTGTTAATACAAACATAGAGAAATGTTTTAATCTCAGATCTTTACAACTGAGAACCCCGCCCCCCTCCTCCCGCTGTGCAGCTCCAGGCCTGTTGCTAGTTTGTGGCTTGAAGCAGAACCTTGTAAACTTTGTGAAAGTCCCTGGTGTCGCTGCTAGTCGTGGCTGCAGTGGAAGGTGCCTAGTTGGGGTCATTCTAGGTAGCACACGGGTGGTCAGGTGTTCCTGATTCTCAGAAAAATTATCGCGGGGGAGGGTGGGGAATAGCAGTCAGGCTTTCCTAGGAACTGGGTGATAATCTGAGAATCTTCCAATTCCAAGAAGGCTCAGACCTGCCTAGATGAACATTTTTCCCTCATAAGGAAGGAAATTATTTTAGGGTTTCCACCTCATCCTCCCTTCATTCGTCTTTGACTCTAAACTCCCAGTGAGAATGGCCCTATACCGCACCTGATGGGGCACCCGGCTTGAGACAGCCCCCTGCTTGTCGAGATGCGCCTCATCCCCACCCACACGTTCCCCTCTCCAGCCAGATGCTCCTACTTATCCACTCACACGTGCCCATCCGCATGCACACGTAGGCTCTCACCAGCTCTGGGTGGAACCCGGCTGCAAAGTCCCCCGCTTGTGGCCTGCTTGCTGTTGGTCTGGCCGGAGGGGACGCCTTTCCCAGATCCTCACAAGGGCACTGTGTGGGCCCCCGAACTGCATCGTGCCTACAGAGACCCGTAGAATCTCACCACCTGAGACAGGTGCTGGCTCTTTCATTGGTTTCCTAGTCTGTCTGTGCTCTTCATCCTCTGTTCCTGTGGAGAGCTGGTTCCTTTAATCCCATCCCTCCTGGAACTTTTCTCTTTGTCCTATTTCTGACTTGTTGCCTTGCTCCGACCTGACTTATTCATGCTTCTGGGACCCGACCTTACTTTGTGTAGGGCTTGTCCATCCCCATCCCCTTTTGGTAGATGTGGCTCATGCAAGCAGCCATCACTTATGGAGCAGCTGCTCTGTTTGAGGCTCCTGCACACCACGACTGGTGGTGATGCGACGGCCAACATCACTTTTCTGGTGCCACCACGTCACTGTGGAGAATGACGAAGGTGTTGTGGTTCTGCACAGTTTTGCGGAAATTGCCCCAGGCCACGAGAGATGTACGGGAAAACAATCTCTTCTCTCTTCTAATATTTCAGCCTTTAAAACTACGTGTGTATAGGCAGGAACCATCAGGTTCAACCCTGGTTTCTTTCTTGGATTCCTGCCAGAGCTTCCTGTCTGGTTTCCCTGCCTCTGGCCTCACCCCTTCCACTCCATCCTCCCCTGTCAGAACTTTCTAAAATTCGTATCTGATCCTGTTTATTCTTTCTCTAAAATTCTTTCACTGCATCCTGTTGCCTTTAGGATAAAATCAAACTCCTCAGCATGCTACAGCAGGGCTTCTGCACCTTACTCACATATCTGCCTCTTTTGCTGTGTCACCTGCACGAACTCCTGGCCGCAGCCACGCCCACCTACCTGCAGCATCAGCTTCTCTGCCGCCTCCCTGGGTTTACACACACACTCGCCTCTCTCCACTCTGTTCTGCCTGATCAACTTACATCATCCTTCAAGAGTCATCTCAGAAGCCCACTCTTCCTGAGGCCTTTTCAAACCACCAGAGCCAGCAGCTTTATTCCTATCAAAATTATGGACATTACCACCATCTCTGGCACCAATCTTAATGAAGCATCTGGCTTAATTAAGTATTGCAATACCCTGCATTGGGCTTTATCACATTAACATAACATTTGAGAATTGTCCCTGCTAGACAGAGACTGCCCTGGGGTAACAGACTGTGACTTTTTCACTTGCACCAGTGCACAGCATGGTGTTAAGGGTGCTCAGTTATCATATTGTTGAGTGAATGTGAGCATGCATGAAAGAATTAACTAATTCACACACACACACACACACACACACTGCGTGTGCACACACAACAGCAGGATGTAGATCCATATGGAAACTTACTTCAACTCTTACTGGGATATTTACAAAGCACATAGTAGGTGCTCAGTGAATATCTGTTGAGTCAAAGAAAGAATGAATGCACATACACACAGACTATGGAAAATTTACTCCAAAATGTACCCTGAGCTGCAGTGTAGCCTCGCTTCCTCTCAACTGCAGTAGAGAGAACGTGGGACAGGAAAACCAGAGATTAGAGTTCATGTTCATCTTCTTGACTACGTTAGCTGTGTGCATCACTTTACCTAGTTGGACCTCTGTTTCCTCATCTGTCAAATGAGTTGTTAGAAAAGATATTTAATGCTTATTGAACATTCTAGATTCAATATTTATCAGAAGGCTTAAAGTCAAATGACCAGCTGCTTTCCATTAAGTGGCATGAATTTGGGACATATTTTTTTGGCCTCATCATGGAGCATGTTCATGATAAGCCCTGGGAACCGAGCAGAGCAGCAAAACTGAGACCATGAGATGGACCAGAGTTTGCCCAAACTATGGCAGAAGGCCAAGACCTAGTTATAAAGCAAACACAGAGCTAGGGGTTGTGGCCGGGATGGGATGCCCTGAGCAAGGCAGGGGCAGCCGTCAGCGTCTGATGGCAGTCTGAGGTCCGAGCTGGCTGGAGATAACCAGGAAAGAAGCACTGACAGGGAATGGATAGCGTGCTTTCAGGGGTGTGCTGAAAATGTGCCCCTCGCTGGAGAGTCAGGAAAACCCAGTGTAAGTCATCAAGACCAGCTGTCTTAAGTTGTCTGAAGAATGAGTAGGTGAAAAAGTGTTTAGACTTAGCCTGTGTCCCTGCCAGAGCATGGATGGAAGCCAGGAGGAGGTTAATTTGGGGTTAATAGGAGGGAGAAAAGTTTAATTCTGTCCAAGTGGTAGTGAGATGAACTCACTTATAAAGTAATGAGGTCTCCATTACTGCAAGAGTTTCCACAGCAGCTACATAATTCCTCAGCCGAGATGTGGTATTAAAGATTCCCCATTTGTGAAGATCGGACTGGAGGATGTTTAAAGTTTTTCTTTTTCTGATTCTAAGAGAGGCTTTGCTTCTCATGTCTTCCCCAAATCTTGTTTAGGGAAACACTTCCGGATTTCATAGCCCTTCCTTTTGTGATGTGATCTCAGCACACCCCACTGTGATCAGCTTGTGACCAGCCTTTTTTGGGAACTCTTTGGTGTTTGAATGTCCCACTTAAAGTGGGGCACCCTGAATGGGACCTCCTGTGCCAGGACGTGGCTTGGCCAGGGCCTCTCCAGGGACATTCCACAATTATGACAAGTAGTGGACCTCTTAATTTCTCATCTACCTTCTCGCTCTGTGCTGAGCTGTAAGAGTGAACAGCAGCGAGCCTTGGCTTCTGGTGTGTCCTGCGCCACCTCAGGTGATGCACAGACTTCATTTCCTTCTGCCTCAGAGGTGGATTTCAGATGTCTCTGTGGTAAATCTGCTCATCTTGACACTGACTCTTAGGCTTGGGGGAAACTTTCTGTACTGGGATCTTCCATGGCATTCCATTCCTACATTCTCAAAAGCCTCACATTTCACCCCAAATGCTTTCTCTCTCTGGTGTTTGTTTCTTTTCCCCTTTCTTTTTTCTTCTTCATTTCTTCTTTCCCGCTGAGGACTATGACATTTCTACTTGCGCAATGTTTTTCTTTTCAAATTCTTTGCCCTCCTTGTATCCTGGTGAATAAGAATGTGGGTGGCTTGTCAGCTCCATTGTGCATAGGAAGAAAAATGCCCAGACAAGTTAAGTGATGTGCTTAATTTACTGGCAGAGGCAAAGAGGCTGGAACCGGGTTTCCTGACTTCGGTCCCAGCCGCTGTCCTGTCCCAGAGATCACACTGCACGTGCTAATAGCACTGTAGTCACAAAGAGCATCAAGTATTTCTCTGTGTGTGTGCTCACTGTACCAAAAGAATTCACCCAGGGACCAATCCCAGGCTTTAGAGACTCAGTCTGTGAGCACACTGAAATAAACTAACAAGAATGACAAGAGCTAAAGAACTTATGGAGTGCTTCATATTTTTCAAAGAAACTTTCAGGTCTGTCACCTTATGTGATGCTCCCCAAAGCCCCTTGAGGTGGAAGACCCCAGGTGAGCCTCATTTTGCAGGCCAAGGTCACAGGTAGAGTCCAGGCGTGAGGTGTGGGGAGGAGCCCCTGAGCAGACACCCTGGCTCCTGGTCCACAAATCTTCCATGTGTTTGCGCTTCTGGAAAATCAGGGCAAGGGGATGAGTTGTTTCCATCTGGTACCAAAGGCAGTGGAGACGCTGGGGGCAACCTAGGGTTCTGGGCTTGGCAGTTGGCCCAAGAAGTGGCCTCATGCTATGTTTGGAGGTGGGATCTGGGCCAGGGGGCTAGGGCAGGGGCAGGGGGTCAGGCCGTGGCCCTGGAGGTCAGGCCAACTCCATCCGAGTGGATTGGGAGAATATAAGGCCAGGTGGGAGGAAGTGTGCAGGTTGGGGTGTCGGTTGTTAAGATGTGGGGAAAGGGGTGGCTTTTTAGGATCTGGTAGATATGCTAGCTGGGGGTTCCAAAGTGTGAAGAGCGACCCGCTTGCACCAAATGTGAGTCTTGTTGCAATCTTGTGTTATTCGGCCATTTATTCAGCAGTATCAGCAAGCACCTACTGAACGTAAGTAAATCTCTTACATAGTTAGGGCTTTTCTTATGAAGACCTCATATATGTGTGCGTTTGTATCTGTATCTATAGCTATCTACATATCTCTCTAGATCTCATATATATTTATTCTTATTAATGCACATAAACAAACCATGGGGATACATACTATTTTCCTCCATTCATGGATTAGGAAACTAGGGCCCAAACAGGGTAATTGGTTTGTCCAAATTCCTATAGTGACTTAGAAACTGAGCCAAGTCCCAAATCCATGTTTTCTGAGTTCTTTTACTGGTACTTATAACTGCTTTCCACATGGTAAGCAGTTCCTAACCTTCAAGGTGTAAGTATGCTTTGAAGAGAAATAGAGAAAAACACCTTCGTGGTTATTACCCAGGGTTTCATTTTATCTTTAGAGGCTGGAAAACCTAAATGCAGAGTTGAAATGCAATCTGAGCCCTTCTTATTAAACCCTCAAATGGGCATTTGTAGAGGTGGCATTCACTCTTTAAGTCAGCCAGGTACAAGTCCTCTTCTTCGATTTGGAGTTAATGTCTGTGCTCTGGCGCATCATGACCTGTGTCGGGCTCCCTAGTTGAATGGCCAAATGGAGCAGTGCAGCAGGAAGAATGGACTGGTTTCCTTGGTGAAGTGGTTACGGGTGAGAGGGCTGGGGTCATCGTGCCACTAATCTGGGTCCTCCTGCAGTGAAGGAAGTTCCCTATCCCAAAGCTCCCAGGGCTGGAATATGCAACTCAGCTCACAGCTCAGGTCTCCTTCCCTACCCCCATGGCCTGCTCCATGACCATGGGCTGAGCCCCTCTAAGCCCTGCGCCTGCCCCTGTAAAGGGCACATGAAGTTCTACTGCCCTGAGCCCTGGGATTTGGGCCCAACAAGCTGAGCAAGGCTGACTCCAGATGGTGAAGCCCCTGCTAAGGCTGCCTAGGTCAGGTGGGTGCTTCGCTGGAGACTGAGCTTCCTGGGAAGCCTGGGCCTGGCCATGAATTTTCTTTCCCCTGTCAGAATGTTCTTCTGCCCCACCTCCCCACCCCTTTTCCTTTCCAGCCAGAAGCAGCTGTTCTCCTGTGCTTTCATTGGCACAGTTCTTGCCCTACGGGTAGCCTATAAGAAACTCTGGGATGAGTCAGAACCTGGCTTCAGCGTCAGGTACATTCTTCACTCATTCACCGAACATTTATTGGACCTATCAGTCTGTGCCAGGGCAAGGCACCCAGCCCTGAATAAGATCCTGCCGGTCCCTGCCCTGGGGTTGCCCCAGCCTAGAATGGAGACCCCGGGAGATACCCAGCCCGCTGTGACAAGTGCTGTTGCGAGCTCCTGGCCAGTCACCTACTCTGTGGGGTTAGTGTCCTGGTGCTCTGTGTTTCTGTCACACTCTCCGGACCCTGACATCTACCTTGGGAGCCTTGCTCTGCTGCCCTAGAGCCGCATCGTCCTTGCTCCAATTGTCTACAGCTGCAGAAAATCACTCCAAAGCGTAGAGGTTTTCATCGATGGCTGAATGGATAAACAGAATTTGGTATACACATACAATGGAATATTTTTCAGCCCGAAAAAGGAAGGAAGTTCTGGCACATGCTTCAACATGGATAAACCTTGAAGGCATAATGCTAAGTGAAATAAGCCTTTTGTGACAAGAGGACAAATGTATGATTCCACTTATATGAGGTACTTAGAATCATCAGATCCATAGAAGCAGAAAGTAGAATGGTGGTTGCCAGGGGCTGGGGTGGGGGGCATGGGAAGTTAGTGTTTAATGGGTACAGAGTTTCAGTTTGGGAAGATGAAAACATTCTGGAGATGGATGGTGGTTGCACAACAATGTCAGTGTACTTAGTGTCACAGAACTGTACACTTAGAAATGGTTAAAAGGGTAAATTTTATGTTTATGTATATTTTACCACAAAAAAATGTAGAGGCTTAAAACCACAATTTAGTATTCTCTCTCCTGGTTTGTGGGTTGCCTGGGCTCAGCTGGGTGGTTTTTGTTGTTGTCTGTCATGGGTCTGTCATGTTGTTGTGGTAGATGGTGATGGGGGCTGGAATCACTGAAAGCCCAGGGGGCGGGATGTCCAAGATGGCACCTCAGTGTGGCTCCTCCATGGCCTGGGCTTCTTATGTGGTGGCTCAGGGCTCCAACAAACAGGAAATGGCAGCTTCTGGGTCAGCTCAGGCCCAGAGTTGTCACAATGTCACTTCTGCCACATTGTATTGGTTAGAGGAGCAAAAGGCCCACCCAGATTCATGGGGAGGGGAAAGAGAGCCCCCTCTCAGTGGGGGAGGGACAAGGTGACCTTTCAGAAGGGCATTAGATGGGTGATCTTGCTGTGACCATCTTTGGAAAACTTCCAGCCTGGGCATGGTTGCAGGAGTCCTAAGGTATTTAGGTAGGAAGGGGTCTTCAGGGAGGCACATACTTCTCTGCAGACTCCTTTTTAGGAGAATTCATCTTCATAAATTGCTAGAGTCTGAAGGGCCCTTGAAACCACTTGCTAGCAGGGACTTGTTTTAAATTACAGAGCAGAGGGAAGCAGAGCTGGAACCAAACCTCCCAAACACTGGCCCCCTGGCTCCCAGGCTGGGCAAGCAGCTGTGGGGACTGTAAGCAGTAGTACAGAGATCTGGTGGAGCGATGGGTGTGGCGGGAGAGCGGAGCCCTGGGTGGCGTCCATTGGAGACCCAACGTCTTAGAGGCCGGGTGAGCCCCTTGCTGTGCTGGCTGGTTCTCGCAGGAGCACATGGGCCTCGCCGGGCAAGGCTATGCAGAGGCACCTGGGGCGCTTTGTGAGGATGCTGGAAGTTACTCATTTACATGAAGACTCTGAGTCAGGATGAAGGATGTCACTCTGCTATAGGCTCAAGTGCCCAGGTTGAGACTTAGAGATCCCTAAGTTTAAATATAAGCCAACACCCATGGCTGAGAGTGTCATATGGCAATTCCATTCATTCATATCCACTTACACATTTCTGATCAGACTTTGCTCTAAGTGCAAAATTCTTTGTAAAGCCTTTAATGGCCTTCGAACTGTGATAAAATTAACAAATATTTTGCACACACTCCCTTTGGACTTAGAGACACAAGTATTAGTTTTGTGTGTGATATCTGCATTTGAGACTAAGAGCCCAAGTAAATGTTGATCTATACTTGGTTTGTAAATAGGACCTTACTAAATGATTTTTAAAAATCTTTCCCTATTCTTGGAATTGCTCAAGTTTTGCGTATTTATACACATGTACATTCATGGAATTCCCGACAGTGGTGAGAATCGAAACAAACATGCTGTGCCCTCTACGTCAGTGCTTCCTGCCTCTGTATTCCCACTGATGTGGACATTGCCAGGTGAGCTTGGTGGTCAGCAGTAGCCTCGGACTAGCCATGGATAAAGCAAAATGCATTTGATTTGGAGAACGCAAACATCCCTGATCACCTCTGAGGTCATCTCCGTGGCTTGTGGCCCAGTTTGGGCAGCCAGAGAGACCTGCCACAGCGATGTTCAGGGTGTGTGTGACTGGATTTTGTGTCTGCATAGTGGAGTGAATGCAATCAGGCGGGAGAAATTCCCTTATGCTGGTGTCAACCGGCCTGTGATGCAAATGCACAGACACATGGGCAGAGGGTATGAACACTGTTGCCTGATCTGCTGCCCCTTGTCTCTGCCCAAGCAGATGCCCCCTCCCCAGGAAGCCTCTTGCCCTTGAGCTGGGAC
Source organism: Eubalaena glacialis (assembly GCF_028564815.1). Classification (NCBI taxonomy): domain Eukaryota; kingdom Metazoa; phylum Chordata; class Mammalia; order Artiodactyla; family Balaenidae; genus Eubalaena; species Eubalaena glacialis. The sequence continues at coordinate 40,855,116 of NC_083729.1, forward strand.
TTTCCTCTCCAAACCTCCCGGTGCACATTAGTGCAGGAGAGTGGGCACATTCTGCCTGTCATTTGTGGCTTTCTCTGGTCTTTCCTTCCAGGTTATAAGTACCTTAGTGTTGTTGAACACAAGTTCATGTGCCCAACACACAGTGAAGCCAAACAAACCAAAACATTGGAGTTTGGAGGGGAGAAAGGTTTATTGCAAGGGCCATACAAGGAGAACGGGGCGGCTCATGCTCAAAAGACCTGAACTCCCCGATGGGTTTCAGGGAAACATTTTTAAAGGCGAGGTGAGGGAAGGGAGTCACAGGGTGTGTGATCAGCTCCTGCACAGTTCTCTCTTTGGTTGTTGATGAAGTAACAGGACAGTGTCATAGGGGTTAACATTATTAATCCTCAAGCTCTAGTAGGTCTGGGGACTATGTGCTCATGGTTATTAAGTAGTTAACTTCTTCCATTTGGTGGGGGTTTTAGTAACTGTAAAACAACTCAGGAAATGTGCATTAGATACAGTTATCTAGGTACTTCAGGGAGGAACTAGAGATTCTGTGACTGCCATATGACTGATTTACTGTTTAAATTGTTACCAGTTCTTCTGGCCCAACTGCAACTTTTGTCACTACCTGTTCACATCCTTTCAATCATTAATTATTGAACCAGACTTCTGTGACTCTAGGGAGGCCTGGGAGACTACAGCTTTTATACAAACAAGAGGCGGGCAGAGGACATGGCAGGAGGGGTCGGTTGCAGGAAGGCCCCATAGGTTACATTAGGAGCAGGAATCCATAGTAATAACAGCCTCTACTTATGATCTCCCCCACGCACCTACCATGTTATAGATGCACATACTTAGTTTGTTCTGGCTGCCATAACAGGACACTACACTACACACTGGGTGGCTTCAACAACAGAAGTGTATTTCTTACAGTTCTGGAGGCTGAAGTCCAAGAGCAAGGTGTCGGCAGGTTGGGTTTCCTCTGAGGCCTTTCTCCTTGGCTTGTGGACAGCTGCCTTCTCTCTGTGTCCTCTTATGGCTTTTTCTTTGTGTGTTCGAATCCCTGATGTCTGTCTGTCCTGATCACTTCCTGTAAGGACACCATTCAGACTGCCTCAGGGCTTACCCCAATGGCCTCACTTTAACTTAATTACCTCTGTAAAAACCGTGTCTCCAAATACAGTCACATTGGGAGGTACTGGGGGTTAGGGATGACTATGGGGGGGATATAGTTCAGCCCCAAACAAATCCTAAAAGTTAACTATTATCATCCCTGTTTCAAGCCTGGGGAAACTGAGGCTCAGGGAGTTAAAGTAACTTGCCCCAGGTCACACAGGTAGTCAGTGGCAGGACTGGGATTCACAGTCTAAACCCTTCTTGCCCCACCAGACGACCAGTGACTCAGGTCTTAATCTGTGGTCTGCAGTGTGCTCCACCCAGGACCCAGCTCTCAGAAGGCATAGTAACTTATTCACTGAATGAATGAGCAGGGTGTGTGGGACAAGAATTTGTACCAGAATGTTTGGCAGACGTTCCCCAAAGTCCAGCATCCAGGGGTCGAGATCCTGCATCTCTTTTGGTAGATGATGGTCCTTAACTTCTCATACATGCTATTCCAATCTGAACGCAGTGCGATTAGTGTGTGGGAAGGAATCACATTTTAAAGCGTTAAATAGCCTTTCTGGGCCATTTAGCTACTGCCTCCTTTCAAAACACTAAAAGCAATTACATGGTAATTAAGAAAAATTACTTGACCAATTCTCATAGCAAAGTGGTTGACTTTGGTTTTCCCCCCACTAAATATTGAAGTCCAGAGAGAGACTCTCTTTATAGTTCTTTAAACTACCAGGACTTTCTGCTTATCTTCAGGAGGTCCCGTGGGCCTGGGGCGGGGGGCGGGGAGAGAAAAAGGAGGAGATTTGTATACTTAAGATGTGTGATCTGAGCCAACCCCCCTGCAACTACAGCTAACTATATCCCACATCTTTTTCATGGTTTCCTTTGAGAACTCAGAATCCAAATCCAGGAGCTGCTATCTAATAACCACAGGGCCCCCCACCCAGCCCTGCCCTGGGGGCCCCTATGGAGATCATGCCCTCGCTCCTGAGCCTTGCTCTTCCCACTGAGGAACCCACGGGATATAAATACCAGAAGGCAACCCTGAAAGCGGGCTTTATTTGCGCAGGCCCTTGCCTGCGCGCTGTCCCTGGCCCCGGGTGGGCTGGATTTTTCAGAGAGTGGGAGGCCCTGGGGCCCTTTTGTGCTCCAGAGACCAGGAGGTAGGTAAGGTATGAAGAGGCGGGCAGTTATAAGGCTGCCAGAAATCAGTCCACCCAGGAAACAACACAGCCCCAGAGCTGCAGAAACCCAGGAACTGGAGGGGCGGGGCGGGGCGGGGGAGGTGGCCAAGATATAGCCCAGACTCTGCCCATGGACCCCCAGGATCCGTGCTCCCTTTGCTTCCAGACTGGCCTCACTCCCACCCCTGTCACCGTTGACCTAATCACCAAACCTGAAGGTCGTCTGTCCGTCTCTATTTTCCTGCCCCTTGCAGCTCTTCAAGGTCCCATGAGGACACGCTTTCTGCCTTTGGGGTCCCTGCACCTCCTGCTTTTACCTTGGCCTCTTGGGCGTGTCTTCCTTTCTCCTTTTCTTTTCCTCCTCCTGTAAAGCGACCCAGTCCTCAGCTTTGGGCACCCTGTGGCCTCTCCCTTTCTCTCCTGCGTTCAACTCTCACCCAAAAAAGACCCCCAATTCTACATGTACTGCCCCCTGTTTTCTCTCCAGGTACCATCCCGTGTTTCAAGCTCCTTGCTAGGTGTTTCCACTTGGATGTACTTCAGACTTGACTGACGTGTGTAAACACGGCTCCTCTTCCTGCCTTTCCTATGTCTCTACTTTTCTAAGTGCCAGACTTCCCCTTTCCCGTGTTTTCTAGATCACATTTGGTGTCCGAGTCCTGTCAGGTCTTCTTTTAAAATATTCCTTTATTGCCCTCTCTCCTATTCTTTTTTTGTTTTTTTTTTTTGAGTTAGATCTATATTTATCAAACTGGAGGGATATCCATAATATATTATTAAGCAGATATTTTAAAAAGCAAGCATCATGTATAGTATCATCCTAAAGCAAAACTTCCATATGTGTACATATATTTGTTTGTATTTATACGAACATGGAAACAGTGTGGAAAAACATACTGTGCTTTTAACAGAATTACCATAGTGGGATGAAAATAAACGGAAAAGGATTAACTTTATGCATTTTTGGATTGTTTCATTTGTTGAAATGAAACATATGTATAACTTCTGTTTATATTTTTTCTTTTCCATTATAGTTTATTACAAGGTATTGAATGTAGTTCCCTGTGCTATACAGTACAACCTTGTTGTTTATCTATTTTATAATAGTAGTTTGTATCTGCTAATCCCAAACTCCGAATTTATCCCTTTCCCTCCCCCCTTTCCCCTTTGGTAAACATAAGTTTGTTTTCTATGTACGTCTATTTCTGTTTTGTAAATAAGTTCATTTGTATCATTTTTTTAGATTCCACATACAAGTGATAACATTGGATATTTGTCTGACTTACTTCACTTAGTATGATAATCTCTAGGTCCATCCATGTTGCTGCAAATGGCATTATTTCATTCTTTTTTATGGCTGAGTAGTATTCCATTGTGTATGTATACCACATCTTCTTTATCCATTCATCTGTTGATGGACACTTAGGTTGCTTCCATGTCTTGGCTATTGTGAATCCCTCTCTCCTATTCTGATTCCTGCTCTGGTAGACAATGTGATGTAGTGGAAAGAGCAGGAGATTTGCGGACCGACACAGGGTTCGATTCTGACCATGTTCTGGTTGTGCAACTTCAGGCAAATCGCCAAGTTGAAGCTTCCTATTCACCGTCCACAAAGTAGACACATGCAGGGGGGTGGACACCCGCTCACCACACTCAGCTCACTGACCTCAATATAGGGCAGGATTTCTCAGCCTGGGCACTACTGATACGTTGGGCTGGATAATTCTTTGCTGTGGGGCCATCCTGTGCAATATAGGATCCATTCAGCAGCATCTACTCACTAGATGACAGTAGCACCTGCCCACCGCTAGTTGTAATGACCAAAAATGTCTCCAGACTCTGCCACATGTGCGCTGCGAAATTAAATCGCTCGAGAACCACTCGTTTGGAGTGATGCTGAGTCTTGGGTTGTGGGTCCCAGGTTTTCAGGTTTTAAGTTTACAGCCACCAGCCACATGTAGGAAGGGAACCAGCAAGGATAATATTGGAAGGCACGGATAGGTTTTGCTGTGGTTTAATATTTTACAAATGGTATTTCCTGTCACAGAGCTGAACTAAATGCCACATGTGTTTGTGATGAAATATTATGGGCTGCAGAACGTATGTGTTAATAATACATGCAGTACATGCAGTGGGCACCTCTCCTACGACTTAGGTTGAGAGTGTGCTCTGCAAGGGTTTTCCCTCCACTTAGGGTTTTGTGTTGTCTGTTTCAAACTTTCAGTTTCCCCTTTAAAGGGAAAAATTCTAGAGGAATATTTTAAATACTTTCATAGCAAACCTTTAAGAAAATTCTTCAAGGATGCATTTTGCACACTGGGCTATCCCTGACTTTGGCTTTGTTTCTGGGGTATCTCAATATATCCCGGAATGCAAAGAGGGTATTACAGACTCCCAACCACACAAAATGAGAGGGAGGTTGTTTTTTTCAAACGCAGCTCCAGCCTGGTTCCACTATTGCAGTTGAGGAGTCAGGCATTGGGGAGAGTCAGAGAATTCCTTCTTTGGGGGGCAGTCAATGAAACCACACAGAAACTGACATGAAGACATTCTTTCTCTAGATTATGCAGCGTTGCTGTAGAGCAATAAAGTCACAGGCATAAAGGACTAAATTCAGCCCTCTGGAGAGGCGAGGGCGTTGCTCAGGGTCCAGATGTGTTCATGGAGCTTGAGTAGGAGTCAGCCCGACAGTGACAGTTTGGGCGGGGCTGAGAGCAAGAAGCTGCTGTTAGGTGTCGGTGGCACTTCCCTGAGCTCTGCTGGATACCTCTTCAGCATCAGTCCTCCCCCAGCACCTGGCAGAGACAGAGAAGCAAGAGCGTAGAGATCATCCTAGAGGGTGGGGGTCTCCACAGATGACTCACTGAAGTGGGGACAGAGTCTGCAGCTGCAGACCACCTGGAATGCTGATTTAACAACCAAATGCCTCTAATCTGATTTTGTTTGACGATCTACGGGGAAAGGTAGAACTTCATATCTACACTTTGTTTGCATGGTTTCTCCAGAAAAGCAAAGGAAAACTGCCAAGAACAGCAGAAGTAGACACTGGAGAATAGAGGCGGGAGGGGGATGGCATGGGAGGAAGGACGGATGCAGGGGGTTACTCAGAGTTTGGGGACTTAGACAGTATACCAAGATGGTCACCAGAAGAGAGGGTGGACCTAAATGTATGTGTTGGGCAGCAAGTCTGAATAATTGTTCATCACTAAGGGTGGGATGGCCAGTTGATGCAGTCGAAAAGGGATGGGAAGTAGGGCAGGCTGAGATGTGAAAGCTACTCTCGGAATTGACCCAAATTGCTCCTGAGTTGTTGTTCTTGAGAACAACTGTCTCAGAGTTTGTCTTACCCACAGCCTGATGTCCCAAGGCAGACACTTGGGCTGGGCTTTGTGGAGAAACAGGCTCTTCTCAGGTGAGAACAGCATCCTTCAGTTTAGAGAGTTCCTGGCTCCAGGAAGTGGTGGCTCCTGCGCTGGAGCTTTCCCCTTAGTGAAAGGTGGCATGGTGACACCGGCAAGTCCTTGGATCTGTCGGTACCTCTGGGGTGGTGGATGCTGTCAGTCATAGACTTTGGGATCAGACAGACCAGGTCATAGCCCAGGTCTGCCTCTTACTGGCTGGGTGACTTTAGGCAAGTGCATAAACCTCTCTGAGCCTTATTTTCCTTTTCTAAAAAAATGATAATAATATATAAATTTATATTATGTCATATTATTATATCAACCCCTCATAGGGTTGTAAGGATTAAATGAGATTATGCACATACAGTCCTTAGCAGACCAGGAACACCTAGTACTTGATAAATGTTTGTTGTTGTGTTAGGTTAACACAACAACAAACTCTAAATTCAGTGATTCTTTGAACTGGGGAGGGCAGTACAGAGATTTACTTTATGGAAAACTGAAAAGACCGTTTAAAATTATTCAATCAAAAATTTATTGAGGTGCATATTTATGTCAGACATTTGCAGGCAATGTGGAAAATGCCCTAATGGATGAGACATGACCCCTCCTTCTGACTCTCAAAGAATATATGAATTTTTCCTACAATATCTTGAAAACTTGTATCCCAAAATTCTTTTTGGTGAGGTCATTTTTCCATACCAGTGCTCCTTATTCATAAGGCTTATTGTAAATAATTTGCAATATTATTAATAATATTTAAGGTATTTCTATTGGTGAAAGGTTTACTTTTTAAAATAATTTGAATAAATTTATGACAATCTCCATAATACTTTTATAAGAATTCCAGTATGATTTATTTTTATTTTTTTAATTGAAGTGTAGTTGATTTACAATATTGTGGTAGTTTCAGGTGTATAGCAAAGTAATTAGTTTATACATATGTATGTATATATCTATATATATTTTGTCGATTCTTTTCCATTATGGTTTATTACAAAATATTGAATATAGTTCCCTGTGCTATACAGTAAATCCTTGTTGTTTATCTATTTTATATGTGTTAGTGTCCATCTGTTAATCCCATACTCCCAATTTATCCTTCCCCCACCCCTCCCCTTTGGTAACCATAAGTTTGTTTTCTATGTCTGTGAGTCTGTTTCTGTTTTGCAAATAAGTTCATTTGTACTACTTTTTTAGATATGTGGTATCATATAATATTTGTCTTTCTCCTGGTATGATTTCTTCAGTGGAAGAAGGGGGTCAGGTGCAGGAATTGTGTGTAAGTACAGCCTTTCTCACGTTTGTCGTGACCTGGGGCACTCCTTTGCTGACCCAACACTTAGAATGGTGGTGGTAATTAATTATTTTAGGGCTTCCCTAAATATTTTGAGAGGTTGTTAAATGCTTCTGAATGCCACTGTCACAGGTGTTGAGGTGAAAGGTTGAAAAACCACTGTCTACCTACAACCTTGTTATTCCCAGTGTAAGCATGTGCATTGACTTTTAATTTGTTCTTAAGTTTACTGGACCCTGATGCTGCTTTGAAAATAGGCAGCTGAAAAGAATGTCTGATAGTCTTAAGGGGAAGCAAACACGCTCCCCTAGAAACCTTCAAACCTCAGAGATTGACTTCTAGAAATTTCCACCATAATACATTTTGCTTTTCTCTCTGTGCCTCATTTGGAGTCTTGGTGTCTTGCCCTGTCTGTGAAGTTTGTCTGGAATTGTCTTCTAGGAGTTTCAGGATAATCCAGATTGACTGAAAACAGACCTCTGAAAGGATTAGGGTATGTAAGGTAGGATGGAATCCACAGCTGAGGAGAAAGCCAGGGAGTTGAACCAGGGGAATCTTTGCTTCAGAGGAAGGCAGCTGGGGACTTGGTCCCAGGAGTCCTGGGTTCCCAGCTCTCCACTAACCGGATCCAGACTTTGGAGATGGCATTCCAAGGCTCTCGTCACATCTGGATTGTTGTAAAGTTTAAATGAGATGTTGCCTTGAAAGGGCTCTGGAATGGTAGAATTCAGGGCCCTCTGGGAGGCATAGATTTAAATCCTATTCCATTTGCAATGCAGAAAAAAAATACTGAGGTTAAATAGATGTTATTGCTTGAATACTTTTGGATTCCAGTGTCCTGAAGTAGATGGCGTGAAGTTGCAGATGATTAAAAGAAGACACATTCTAGATCCCTTGACTCTGAGCTTTCTCATCCCTCCCTGAGACCCAGTGGGCCTTGGACAGACCAATGTTCTGGACAGGATGTGGCCCCCCCCCCTTCCCTGCTTGGGGTGGGGATGGGTCAGGAGGGAAGGAAAGTGCTGGTTGGAATTGATTCTAGTTGTTGACTTTGGGAGAACGGCTTGGGGTTGGGGGTGCTTCGAGACTAAAATAGAAAGATGAGGTCATATAGAGAGGGAAGGGGCAAAAGAGGTAAGAGAGAACTGGAAATACGTGTATAAAGATTGATAAGGAAGGGCACAAGAGGGGTACAGAAGAGGAGAAAGAGGAGCACAGTGGGAAGCAAACCTGTCCCTGACCACAGAGAGCTGGAGTCTTAGCCGCTCACCTCAGAGCAACATCTAAGTGCCGCCTTTTCAACAAGGACAAAGGTTTGGGTTCCTATTGGGCACAATTCTGTTTGGTTGAATTAAACTTCGGTTATATTTGCTGAGTGCCTCCCTGTGGAAGAGTTTTACACAGGGCAAAGAGTGCGCTTTGCATAGATTTTGCCTTCAAGGTAGGAGATTTTTTTGCAAGGTGTGCTTTTAAAAAGTTCAAGGGTCACTTAAAAAGTAGTGAGATTGATTTCTTTATTTGGCTTATGGAAGTCACTTTTTTTCTCATAATAAGCAAAAACTCTGAAGAAACCAGTATCACTTCCAAATTTTGAAGCTCCCAATGGAAAATGGATGAAGTGAAATGTTTGGTGTAGAGCAGAATAGAATTCAGTCTGAAGCTGAATTATTTCTTCTCTTGGTCTTCTCTTTCTCTTTCTTTTTTATAAACCCACCTAAAGCAAATATTAACACAACCTCTCACCCTATACGAAGAATTATTTTGGCTGGATTCCTTCTGAAGATGGTGGGATGGGATGGATCAAGAATATTGTTCCTGATTTCCTGCCTCTGAACCTCCTGGCTGTGTCCCATGGAAACACTGCCCTTCCTGCTTCGAAGGGAAAGTGCTTTATGGCAACTCTAGCCCAAGGGCAGTGACAGTGAAATGCCCTCCAGAGAGAGCCAGCTGGCCTGGGCTACTGCTGCACTGTGTGTTTTTGTGCCCTCAGGAATGTATGGATTTAGCAAATGACAACGGTCCCCAGTGGAGCCCCAGGCCCTCTCTCTCTTTGTGTTGGCTCTTTTCCAAGCTTGAATGACTGCATTGGTTGAGCCTTCATTATCCACAAGGGGAGGTGAGCAAGCGGGTCAGAGGGAGAAAAATATGCCTTTCTCATGGGCTTTATTCCAACAGATTTTGAATTTTCACGTCAGTAGATCTCATGGAGTTTTACTTTCTGTCAGTTTGGAAGTTTGGTTAAAAATCCCAGTGGTAACACAATTTCTGCTTTGGAAAAAAAATTCAGTTGGATGTCAACCACAATAGAATTATTTTAGAGTTGGAAATGACCTCAGAGATTATTCTACTCTAATCAGTGAATGTCCGGAGGGGCTTAGCACACAGCTTGTAAGTGGCAGAGCAGTGACCAGCATTCGGGTACCCAGCCCCTAGGTCAGTGCTGGGATCTGTACAGCTCATTGCCTCTGATATCATTAGAATACTTCCAATAATATATGTTGTACTAGATCAGGATGAAGTGACCTGTGTTCAAAATCTGGTTCTTTCCTAGCCTAGGTATATACCCAAGAGAAATGATCACACTGAGACTTCTACACAAATGCTCATAGCAGGAGTATTCATAATGGCCAAAAAATAGAAGCAAACCAAATGTCCCTCAACCGATGAGTGGGTAAACAAAATGTGAGATACTCTCACGATGAAATATTACTCAGCCACAAAGAGGAATGAAGTTCTGATACATGCCACAACATGGATGAACTTTGAAAACATTATGCTAAGTGAAAGAAGCCAGGCACAAAAGGCCATATGTTGTAGATTCTATTTAAATGAAATGTCCAGACTAGGCAAATTCATAGGAAAAGAAAGGAGATTGTCAGGGCCTGGGGGAGGAGGAAAATGGGAAGTGACTGCTAATAGGTACAAAGTTTATTTTTAAATTGATAAGAATGTTCTGGAATTAGATAGTAGTGATGGTTGCACAACTCTGAATATCACTGAATGAAACATCAGTGAATTGTCATTTTATGTATGTGTATTTTTCAAATTATTTATTTATTTATTTATTTTGGCTGCACTGGGTCTTAGTTGCAGCACTCGGGATCTTCATTGTGGCATGCAGGATCTTTAGTTGTGGCATGCGAACTCTTAGTTGCGGCATGCATGCAGGATCTAGTTCCCCGACCAGGAATTGAACTCGAGCCCGCTACATTGGGAGTGTGGAGTCTTACCCACTGGACCACCAGAGAAGTCCCTATATATGTGAATTATATATCAATAAACCTATTATAAAAAAAAAAATCCTAGTTCTGCCTCTTACCAGTTGGGTGACTTTAGGTAATGACTCTAAACCCAAGTAATCTCAGCTATGAAATGGGAATAATGATATATACCTCCCAGGGTTGTTTTGATAAGTGAGATCATGAATTTGGAAATGCTTCTAAACTGTTAACCTTTGGGGCTGTCAATGGGTTATAAGTTCATTATAAATTGGGTTTTTATCTTCTCCTCCTGTATTTTTCTATAGCACTAACGAGGTCTAACTACATAATAGTCATTCAAATAAAGACTTTTTGAATTGATTCAAAAACACTGCAATTTAAAAAAAAAATTTATAAATTGGAATATAGTTGTTTTACAATGTTGTGTTAGTTTCTACTGTACAGCGAAGTGGAGTTCCCTGTGCTGTACAGAGAAGTGGAGTTCCCTGTGCTATACAGCAGGCTCTCATTAGTTATCTATTTTATACATATTAGTGTATATATATCAATCCCAATCTCCCAATTCATCCCACTCCTCCTTCCCTCCTTGGTGTCCCTACATTTGTTCTCTACATCTGTCTGTCTATTTCTGCCTTGCAAACTGGTTCATCTGTACCATTTTTCTAGATTCCACATATATGTCTTAATATACGATATTTATTTTTCTCCTTCTGACTTATTTCACTCTGTATGACAGTCTCTAGGTCCATCCACGTCTCAACAAATGACCCAGTTTCGTTCCTTTTTATGGCTGAGTAATATTCCATTGTATATATGTACCACATCTTCTTTATCCATTCGTCTGTCGATGGGCATTTAGGTTGCTTCCATGACCTGGCTATTGTAAATAGTGCTGCAATGAACATTGGGGTGCATGTGTCTTTTTTGAATTATGGTTTTCTCTGGGTATATGCCCAGTAGTGGGATTGATGGGTCATATGGTAATTCTATTTTTAGTTTTTTAAGGAACCTCCATATTCTCCATAGTGGCTGTATCACTTTACATTCCCAACAACAGTGCAAGAGGGTTCCCTTTTCTCCACACCCTCTCCAGCATTTGTTTTTTGTAGATTTTCTGATGATGCCCATTCTAACCGGTGTGAGGTGATACCTCATTGTAGTTTTGATTAGCATTTCTCTAATAATTAGTGATGTTGAGCAGCTTTTCATGTGCTTCTTGGCTGTCTGTATGTCTTCATTGGAGAAATGTCTATTTAGGTCTTCTGCCCATTTTTTGATTGCGTTGTTTCTGTAATATTGAGTTGCATGAGCTGTTTATATATTTTGTAGAGTAATCATTTGTCCATTGATTCGTTTGCAAATATTTTCTCCCATTCTGAGGGTTGTCTTTTCGTCTTGTTTATAGTTTCCTTTGCTGTGCAAAAGCTTTGAAGTTTCATTAGGTCCCATTTGTTTATTTTTGTTTTTATTTCCATTACTCTAGGAGGAGGGTCAAAAAAGATCTTGCTGTGATTTATGTCAAAGAGTGTTCTTCCTATGTTTTCCTCTAAGAGTTTTATAGTGTCTGGTCTTACATTTAGGTCTCTAATCCATTTTGAGTTTATTTTTGTGTATGGTGTTCAGGAGTGTTCTAATTTCATTTTTTCTCATGTAGCTGTCCAGTTTTCCCAGCACCACTTATTGAAGAGACTGTCTTTTCTTCATTGTATATCCTTGCCTCCTTTGTCATAGATTAGTTGACCATAGGTGTGTGGATTGATCTCTGGGCTTTCTATCCTGTTCCATTGATCTATATTTCTGTTTTTGTGCCAGTACCATATTGTCTTGATTACTGTAGCTTTGTAGTACAGTGTGAAGTAAGGCAGTCTGATTCTTCCAGCTCGTTTTTTTCCCTCAGGATTGCTTTGGCTATTCGGGGTGTTTTGTGTTTCCATACAAATTGTGCAATTTTTTGTTCTAGTTCTGTGAAAAATGCTGTTGGTAATTTGATAGGGATTGCATTGAATCTGTAGATTGCTTTGGGTAGTATAGTCATTTTCACAATATTGATTCTTCCAATCCAAGAACATGGTATATCTCTCCATCTCTTGGTATCATCTTTAATTTCTTTCAACAGTGTCTTATAGTTTTCTGCATACAGGTCTTTTGTCTCCCTAGGTAGGTTTATTCCTAGGTATTTTATTCTTTTTGTTGCAATGGTAAATGGGAGTGTTTCCTTAATTTCTCTTTCAGATTTTTCATCACTAGTGTATAGGAATGCAGGAGATTTCTGTGCATTAATTTTGTATCCTGCAACTTTACCAAATTCATTGATTAGCACTAGTAGTTTTCTGGTAGCATCTTTAGGATTCTCGATGGATAGTATCATGTCATCTGCAAACAGTGACAGCTTTACTTCTTCTTTTCCGATTTGGATTCTTTTTATTTCTTTTTCTTCTCTGATTGCTGTGGCTAAAACTTCCAAAACTATGTTGAATAATAGTGGTGAGAGTGGGCAACCTTGTCTTGTTCTTGATCTTATTGGAAATGGTTTCAGTTTTTCACCATTGAGAACGATGTTGGTTGTGGGTTTGTCATATATGGCCTTTATTATGTTGCGGTAAGTTCCCTCTACGCCTACTTTCTGGAGGGTTTTTATCATAAATAGGTGTTGAACTTTGTCGAAAGCTTTTTCTGCATCTATTGAGACGATCATATGGTTTTTCTCCTTCAGTTTGTTAATATGGTGTATCACATTGATTGATTTGCATATATTGAAGAATCCTTGCATTCCTGGGATAAACCCCACTTGATCATGGTGTATGATCCTTTTAATATGCTGTTGGATTCTGTTTGATAGTATTTTGTTGAGGATTTTTGCATCTATGTTCATCAGTGATATTGGCCTGTAGTTTTCTTTCTTTGTGACATCTTTGTCTGGTTTTGATATCAGGGTGATGGTGGCCTCGTAGAATGACTTTGGGAGTATTCCTCCCTCTGCTATATTTTGGAAGAGTTTGAGAAGGATAGGTGTTAGCTCTTCTCTAAATGTTTGATAGAATTCGCCTGTGAAGCCATTTGGTTCTGGGCTTTTGTTTGTTGGAAGATTTTTAATCACAGTCTCAATTGCAGTTCTTGTGATTGATCTGTTTACATTTTCTATTTCTTTCTGGTTCAGTCTCGGAAGATTGTGCTTTTCTAAGAATTTTTCCATTTCTTCCAGGTTGTCCATTTTATTGACATATAGTTGCTTGTAGTAATCTCTCATGATCCTTTATATTTCTGCAGTGTCAGTTGTTACTTCTCCTTTTTCACTTCTAATTCTATTGATTTGAGTCTTCTCCCTTTTTTTCTTGATGAGTCTGGCTAATGGTTTATCAATTTTGTTTATCTTCTCAAAGAACCAGCTTTTAGTTTTATTGATCTTTGCTATTCTTTCCTTCAATTTTTTTCCTTTATTTCTGATCTTATCTTTATGATTTCTTTCCTTCTGCTAACTTTGGGGTTGTTTTGTTCTTCTTTCTCTAATTGCTTTAGGTGTAATGTTAGGTTGTTTATTTGAGATGTTTCTTGTTTCTTCAGGTAGGATTGTATTGCTCTAAACTGCCCTCTTAGAACTGCTTTTTCCTCATCCCATAGGTTTTGGGTTGTCGTGTTTTCATTGCCATTTGTTTGTAGGTATTTTTTGATTTCCTCTTTGATTTCTTCAGTGATCTCTTGGTTATTTAGTAGTGTATTGTTTAGCCTCCATGTGTTTGTATTTTTAACAGATTTTTCTTGTAATTGATATCTAGTCTCATAGCGTTGTGGTCGGAAAGGATGCTTTATACGATTTCAATTTTCTTAAATTTACCAAGGCTTGATTTGTGACCCAGGATATGATCTATCCTGGAGAATGTTCCATGAGCACTTGAGAAGAAAGTGTATTCTGTTGTTTTTGGATGGAATGTCCTATAAATATCAATTAAGTCCATCTTGTATAATGTATCATTTAAAGCTTGTGTTTCCTTATTTATTTTCATTTTGGATGATCTGTCCATTGGTGAAAGTGGGGTGTTAAAGTCCGCTACTATGATTGTGTTACTGTCGATTTCCCCTTTTATGGCTGTTAGCATTTGCCTTATATATTGAAGTGCTCCTATGTTGAGTGCAGAAATATTTACAATTGTTTTATCTTCTCCTTGGATTGATCCCTTGATCATTATGTAGTGTCCTTCTTTGTCCCTTGTAATAGTCTTTATTTTAAAGTCCATTTTTTCTGATATGAGAATTGCTACTCCAGCTTTCTTTTGATTTCCATTTGCATGGAATATCTTTTTCCATCCCCTCACTCCCAGTCTGTATGTGTCCCTAGGCCTGAAGTGGGTCTCTTGTAGACAGCATATATACGGGTCTTGTTTTGTATCCATTCAGCCAGTCTATATCTTTTGGTGGGAGCATTTAATCCATTTACATTTAAGGTAATTATTGGTATGTATGTTCCTATTATCATTTTCTTAACTGTTTTGGGTTTGTTATTGTAGGTCTTTTCCTTCTCTCGTGTTTTCTGCCTAGAGAAGTTCGTTTAGCATTTGTTGTAAAGCTGGCTTGGTGGTGCTGAATTCTGTTAGCTTTTGCTTGTCTCTAAAGGTTTTAATTTCTCCGTCGAATCTGAATGAGATCCTTGCTGGGTAGCATGATCTTGGTTGTAGCTTTTACCCTTTCATCACTTTAAATATGTCCTGCCACTCCCTTCTGGCTTGCAGAGTTTCTGCTGAAAGATCTGCTGTTAACCTTATGGAGATTCCCTTGAATGTTATTTGTTGCTTTTCCCTTGCTGCTTTTAATATTTTTTCTTTGTATTTAATTTTTCATAGTTTGAGTAATATGTGTCTTGGTGTGTTTCTCCATGGATTTATCCTGTATGGAACTCTCTGTGCTTCCTGGACTTGATTGACTATTTCCTTTCCCATATTAGGGAAGTTTTCAACTATAATCTCTTCAAATATTTTCTCAGTCCCTTTCTTTTTCTCCTCTTCTTATGGGACCTCTATAATTCACATGTTGGTGTGTTTAATGTTGTCCCAGAGGTCTCTGAGACTGTCCTCAATCCTTTTCTTTCTTTTTTCTTTATTCTGCTCTGTGGTAGTTATCTCCACTATTTTATCTTCCCGGTCACTTATCTGTTCTTCTGCCTCAGTCATTCTGCTATTGATTCCTTCTAGAGAATTTTTAATTTCATTTATTGTCTTGTTCATCGTTGTTTGTTTGCTCTTTAGTTCTTCTAGGTCCTTGTTAAACGTTTCTTGTATTTTCTCCATTCTATTTCCAAGATTTTGGATCATCTTTACTATCATTATTCTGAATTCTTTTTCAGGTAGACTGCCTGTTTCCTCTTCATTTGTTTGGTCTGGTGGGTTTTTACCTTGCTCCTTCATCTGCTATGTGTTTCTCTGTCTTCTCATTTTGCTTAACTTACTGTGTTTCGCAGGCTGCCAGTTTGTAGTTCCCGTTGTTTTTGGTGTCTGCCCCCAGTGCCTAAGGTTGGTTCAATGGGTTGTGGAGGCTTCCTGGTGGGGGGGACTGGTACCTGTGTTCTGGTGGATGGGGCTGGATCTTGTCTTCCTGGTGGGCAGGATCGCATCCGGTGGTGTGTTTTGGGGTGTCTGTGACCTTATTATGATTTTAGGCAGTCTCTCTTCTAATGAGTGGGATTGTGTTCCTGTCTTGCTAGTTGTTTGGCATAGGGTGTGCAGCACTGTAGCTTGCTGGTCGTTGAGTGGAGCTGGGTCTTAACGTTAAGATGGAGATCTCTGGGAGAACTTTGGCCATTTCATATTACGTGGAGCCAGGAGATCTCTGATGGACCAATATCCTGAACTCGGCTCTCCCACCTCAGAGGCACAGGCCTGACACCTGGCCAGAGCCTCAAGACCCTGTCAGCCACACGGCTCAGAAGAAAAGAGAGAAAAAAAAGAAAGGAAGAGAGGAAAAAATAATAAATAGAATAAAATAAAGTTATTAAAATAAAAAATAAAAGAATTATTAAAAATAAAAAAATTTTAAAGTAATAAAAAGAAAGAAAGAAAGAAGAGAGCAACCAAACCAAAAAACAAGTCCACCAATGATAACAAGCGCTAAAAACTATACAAAAAAACAAAAACAAACAAAAAAAACGGACAGACAGAACCCTTGGACAAATGGTAAAAGCAAAGCTATACAGACAAAATCACACAAAGAAGCAGACACATACACAGTCACAAAAAGAGAAAAAGGAAAAAAATATATATCTATTTATAAAAAAAAAAAGGAAGAGAGCAACCAAATCCATAAACAAATCTACTAATGATAAACTCTAAATACTAAACTACAATAAACATAAAACCAAAAACAAATTAGATGCAGATAGCAAACTCCAAGTCTACAGTTGCTCCCGAAGTCCACCGCCTCAATTTTGGGATGATTCGTTGTCTATTCAGGTATTCCAGAGATGCAGGGTACATCAAGTTGATTGTGGAGATGTAATCTGCTGCTCCTGCTGCTGCTGGGGAAAATTTCCCTTTCTCTTCTTTGTTCGCACAGCTCCTGGGGTTCAGCTTTGGATTTGGCCCCGCCTTTGCATTTGGGTTGCCTGATGGCATCTGTTCTTCTCTCAGACAGGACGGGGTTAAAATAGCAGCTGATTAGGGGGCTCTGGCTCACTCAGGCTGGGGGAAGGAGGGGTACAGAATGCGGGGCGAGCCTGCGCTGGCAGAAGCCTGCGTAACATTGCAACAGCCTGAGACGCGCTGTGTGTTCTCTTGGGGAAGTTGTCCCTGGATCACGGGACCCTGGCAGTGGCGGGCTGCACAGGCTCCCGGGAGGGGCGGTGTGGATAGCGACCTGTGCTTGCACACAGGCTTCTTGGTGGCTGCAGCAGCAGCCTTAGCGTTTCATTCCCGTCTCTGGTGTCCGCACTGATAGCCACGGCTCGCATCCATCTCTAGAGCTCGATTAGGCAGCGCTCTGAATCCCCTCTCCTCACACCCCCCAAAACAATGGTCTCTTGCCTCTTATGCAGTTCCAGACTTTTTCCCGGACTCCCTCTTGGCTAGGTGTGGCACACCAGCCGCCTTCAGGCTGTGTTCATGCAGCCAACCCCAGTCCTCTCCCTGGGATCTGACCTCCGAAGCCAGAGCCTCAGCTCCCAGCCCCCACCCGCCCTGGCGAGTGAGCAGACAAGCCTCTCAGGCTGGTGAGTGCTGGTCGGCATTGATCCTCTGTGCGGGAATCTCTCTGCTTTGCCCTCTGCACCCCTGTTGCTGCGCTCTCCTCTGTGGCTCCAAAGCTTCCCCCCTGCCACCCGCCGTCTCCACTAGTGAAAGGGCTTCCTAGTGTGTGGAAACTTTTCCTCCTTCACAGCTCCCTCCCAGAGGTGCAGGTCCTGTCCCTATTCTTTTGTCTCTGTTTTCCCTTTTTTCTTTTGCCCTACCCAGGTACATGGGGAGTTTCTTGCCTTTTGTGAAGTCTGAGGTCTTCTGCCAGTGTTCAGTAGGTGTTCTGTAGGAGTTGTTCCACATGTAGATGTATTTCTGATGTATTTGTGGGGAGGAAGGTGATCTCCACGTCTTACTCCTCCACCATCTTGAAGGCCTCCCGTCAAAAGCTTTTTCTGCATCTATTGAGATGATCATATGGTTTTTATTCTTCAGTTTGTTAATATGGTGTATCACATTGATTGATTTGCGTATATTGAAGAATCCTTGCATCCCTGGGATAAATCCCACTTGATCATGGAGTATGATAGTTTTAATGTGTTGTTGGGTTCTGTTTGCTAGTATTTTGTTGAGGATTTTTGCATCTATATTCATCAGTGACATTGGTCTGTAATTTTCTTTTTTTGTAGAATTGGTCTGTAATTTTCCTTTTTTCTGTAGTATCTTTGTCTGGTTTTGGTATCAGGGTGATGGTGACCTCGTAGAATGAGTTTTGGAGTGTTCCTTCCTTTGCAATTTTTTGGAAGAGTTTGAGAAGGATGGGTGTTAGCTCTTCTCTAAATGTTTGATAAAATTCACCTGTGAAGCCATCTGGTCGTGGACTTCCGTTTGTTGGAAAATTTTTAATCACACTTTCAATTTCATTACTTGTGATTGGTCTGTTCATATTTTCTATTTCTTCCTGGTTCAGTCTTGGAAGGTTATACCTTTCTAAGAATTTGTCCATTTCTTCCACGTTGTCCATTTGATTGGCATAGAGTTGCTTGTGGTAGTCTCTCAGGATGCTTTATATTTCTGCGGTGTCTGTTGTAACTTCTCCTTTTTCATTTCTAATTTTATTGATTTGAGTCCTCTCCCTCTTTTTCTTGATGAGTCTCGCTAAAGGTTTAACAACTTTGTTTATCTACTCAAAGAACCAGCTTTTAGTTTTATTGATCTTTGCTACTGTTTTCTTTGTTTCTATTTCATTTATTTCTGCTCTGATCTTTATGATTTCTTTCCTTCTGCTAACTTTGGGTTTTGTTTGTTCTTCTTTCTCTAGTTCCTTTAGGTGTAAGGTTAGATTGTTTATTTGAGATTTTTCTTGTGTCTTGAGGTAGGATTTATTGCTATAAACTTCCCTCTTAGAACTGCTTTTGCTGCATCCCATAAGTTTTGGATCATTGTGTTTTCGTTGCCATTTGTCTCTAGGTATTTTTTGATTTCCTCTTTGATTTCTTCAGTGATCTTTTGGTTATTTAGTAACGTATTGTTTAGCCTCCATGTGTTTGTGTTTTTTTACGTTTTTTTCCCTGTAATTGATTTCTAATCTCATAGCGTTGTGGTCGGAAAAGATGTTTGATACGATTTCAATTTTCTTAAATTTACTGTGGCTTGATTTGTGACCCAAGATGTGATCTATCCTGGAGAATGTTCCTTGTGCACTTGAGAAGAAAGTGTAATCTACTGTTTTCAGATGGAATGTCCTATAAATATCAATTAAATCTATCTGGTCTATTGTGTCTTTTAAAGCTTGTGTTTCCTTATTAATTTTCTGTCTGGATGATCTGTCCATTGGTGTAAGTGAGGTGTTAAAGTCCCCCACTATTATTATAAAAGATTTCCTCTTTTATAGCTATTAGCATTTGTCTCATGTATTGAGGTGCTCCTATGTTTGGTACATATATATTTATAATTGTTATATCTTCTTCTTGGATTGATCCCTTGATCATTGTGTAGTGTCCTTCCTTGTCTCTTGTAACATTCTTTATTTTAAAGTCTATTTCATCTGACATGAGTATTGCTATTCCATCTTTCTTTTGATTTTCATTTGCATGGAAAATCTTTTTACATCCCCTCACTTTCAGTCTGTATGTGTTCCTAGGTTTGAAGTGAGCCTCTTGTAGACAGCATATATATGGGTCTTGTTTTTGTATCCCTTCAGTGAGACTGTGTCTTTTGGTTGGAGAATTTACTCCATTCACATTTACAGTAATTATTGATATGTATGTTCCTATTACCATTGTCTTAATTGTTTTGGATTTGTTTTTGTAGGTCCTTTTCTTCTCCTGTGTTTCCCACTTAGAGAAGTTCCTTTAGCATTTGTTGTAGAACTGGTTTGGTGGTGCTGAATTCTCTTAGCTTTTGCTTGTCTGTAAAGCTTTTGATTTCTCCATCAAGTCTGAATGAGATCCTTGCTGGGTAGAGTAATCTTGGTTGTAAGTTCTTCCCTTTCATCACTTTAAATATATCGTGCCACTCCATTCTGGCTTGTAGAGTTTCTGCTGAGAAATCAGCTGTTAACCTTTTGGGAGTTCCCTTTTATGTTATTTGTCAGTTTTTCCTTGTTGCTTTTAATAATTTTTCTTTGTCTTTAATTTTTGTCACTTTGATTACTGTCTGTCTCAGCATGTTTCTCCTTGGGTTTATCCTGCCTGGAATTGTCTGCGCTTCCTGGACTTGGGTGACTATTTCCTTTCTCATGTTAGGGAAGTTTTTGACTATAATCTCTTCAAATATTTTCTTGGGGCCTTTCTGTCTCTCTTCTCCTTCTTGGACCCCTATAATGTGAATGTTGGTGCGTTTACTGTTGTCCCAGAGGCCTCTTAGGCTGTCTTCATTTCTTTTCATTGTTTTTTCTTTATTCTGTTCCACAGCAGTGAATTCCACCATTCTGTCTTCCAGGTCACTTATCCGTTCTTCTGCCTCTGTTATTCTGCTAGTGATTGCTTCTAGTGTAGTTTTCATTTCAGTTATTGTATTGTTCATCTCTGTGTGTTTGTTCTTTAATTCTTCTAGGTCTTTGTTAAACATTTCTTGCATCTTCTTGATCTTTGCCTCCATTCTTTTTCTGAGGTCCTGGATCATCTTCACTATCATTATTCTGAATTCTTTTTCTGGTAGGTTGCCTATCTCCACTTCATTTAATTGCTTTTCTGGGGTTTTATCTTGTTCCTTCATTTGGTACATAGCCCTCTGCCTTTTCATTTTGTCTGTCTTTCTGTGAATGTCGTTTTTGTTCCACAGGCTGAAGGATTGTGGTTCTTCTTGCTTCTGCTGTCTGCCCTCTCTGTATTAAGATATTTTCTAATTTCCTTTTTGGTTTCTTCTTTGACCCATTGGTTGTTGAAGAGTGTATTGCTTAATTTCCACATGCTTGTGAATTTTCCAGTTTTTTTCTGCTCCTGATTTCCAGTTTCATTCTATTGTGGTTGGAAAAGATACTTGATATGATTTCAGTCTTCTTAAATTTTTGATACTTTTTTTGTAAACTAACATATGATCTATCCTGAAGAATGTTATGCATGTGCTTGAGAAGAATGTATTCTGATGCTGTTGTGTGGAATATTTTGTATATGTCTGGTAGGTTCATTTGATCTATAATGTTGTAAAAGTCCTCTGTTTCCTTATTGATCTTCCATCTGGATGTCCTATCCATTATTGAAATTGGGGTATTGAAATCTCCTACTAGTATTGTGTTGCTATCTTTTTCTCTGTTCAGTTTTTTAATGTTTGCTTCATATATTTGGGTGCTCTGATACTCATAATTGTTATATCTTGCTGATGAGTTGACCCTTTTTTTATTATATAATGCCCTTTTTTGTCTCTTGTGACAGTTTTTGACTTAAAGTCTATTTTGTCCTGTATTAGCATGGCTACCCCTGCTCTCTTTTGGTTTCTATTTGTATAGAATATCTTTTTCCATCTTTTCACATTCAGTCTATGTGTGTCCTTAAATCTAAAATGGGTCTCTTATAACCAGCATATGGTTAGATCTTGTTTTTGTAATCCATTCAGCCATCAAAAGTGTTACAGTTTTTAAGCATTTCTTTAAACTCAGTTAATTTATAAATCTGGATACTTTTAAATCCAAGTGTTTCTCAGAACAAATGACCTCTAGTAACTTGAATTTTTCCCCCTCATTTTATATTCTTATTTTCTCTTTCTCCTTTAACAGAGACAACATATCTGATTCATTGGCAAGACCACAATCTGATCCCAAAGATGTGCTCCACAAACCCAGGCAATTGGGTCACATTTGATGATGACCCTGCTTTTCAGTCTTCTCAAAAGTCAAAGAATTTCCCTCTGGAGAATCAAGGCATTTGTAGGCCAAATGGACTTAAACTGAACCTTTCTGGTACTAAGGAATTTCCCAGTGGATATTCCTCCACCAGCAGTACCCCTCTCTCCTCTCCAATCATAGACTTTTATTTCAGTCCAGGACCTCCAAGTAACTCTCCTCTTTCTACACCTACCAAAGACTTCCCAGGTTTTCCTGGCATCCCCAAGGCAGGGACTCATGTGCTTTATCCTATTCCAGAATCATCTTCAAACAGTCCACTTATACCTGGAGCAGGATCTTCCTTATTGCCTACTAAACCAACCTGTTTATCCCATGCTTCCTTACTCAGTGACCACTCATGTATACATCCAGCTCCCAAAATGGGTCTTCCAGATGAAATGAGCCCTCACCAGGCTGAAGGCCTAGGGTTCCAAAGTGATACTCCCCAGTTTCAGTATTTTCAGGAGGACTGTGCCTTTTCAAGTCCATTTTGGAAAGATGAAGGCAGTGCTTCCCAGCTCACCTTTGACCCTCCAGGAAGCAGAAAGATGGTCCCATCAAGAGACAAAGAGATGCCTATTGATCAAAAAGGCTTAAATCAATGTTCACTCAACTACATCTGTGAGAAACTTGAACATCTCCAATCAGCTGAGAACCAAGACTCATTTGGAAATTTGTCTACGCAGTATCTGTATGCTGAAGATGCTGCCTCTTCCTTTGTCCCCCACATGCTCTTCAGGAGTCAGCCAAAAGCCGGATGGTCTTTCATGTTGAGAATTCCTGAGAAGAAGAACATGATGTCTTCCCGTCAGTGGGGGCCAATTTTTCTAAAAGTCTTACCTGGAGGAATTTTGCAAATGTATTATGAGAAGGGGTTAGAAAAACCATTTAAAGAGTTACAGCTCAATCCATACTGCAGGCTTTCTGAACCCAAAGTTGAGAACTTTAGTGTGACAGGAAAAATCCATACTGTGAAGATTGAACATGTGTCTTACACAGAAAAAAGGAAATACCATTCTAAGACAGAAGTAGTTCACGAACCAGACATAGAACAAATGCTGAAGTTGGGATCCACAGAGTACCATGACTTCCTTGACTTTCTGACCAGTGTGGAGGAGGAGCTGATGAAGCTGCCAGCTGTTTCAAAACCAAAGAAGAACTATGAGGAACAAGAAATTTTCCTTGAAATTGTGGACAACTTTTGGGGTAAAATCACTAAAGAAGAAGGAAAATTGGTTGAAAGTGCTGTGATAACTCAAATCTGTTGCCTCTGCTTTGTGAATGGGAACACAGAATGCTTTTTAACCTTGAATGACCTTGAGCTGCAGAAACGAAATGAATGCTATTTTGAAAAAGACCCAGAAAAGAAGGGGATTGATATTCTTGACTATCATTTTCATAAGTGTGTGAAAGCACAAGAATTTGAGCAATCAAGAATCATTAAGTTTGTACCTCTGGATGCCTGCCGGTTTGAGCTGATGCGTTTCAAGACTTTGTATAGCGGGGAAGATCTTCCCTTTTCCCTGAAGTCTGTAGTGGTTGTCCAGGGGGCGTATGTGGAGCTTCAGGCCTTTGTCAACATGGCCCCGTTGGTCCAGAGACCATCCTTGAGGTCCTGTGACAACATAATGATACACTTTCCTGTTCCATCGCAGTGGATCAAGGCCCTCTGGACCATGAACCTCCAGAGGCAGAAGTCCCTGAAAGCCAAAATGAACCGCCGGGCGTGTCTGGGGAGTTTACATGAACCTGAATCTGAACCTGTCATACAGGTCACTGTGGGGTCAGCAAAATATGAGAGTGCCTACCGGGCCGTCGTATGGAAGATAGACCGGCTTCCTGATAAAAATTCAAGTAAATATTCAACACGCCAAGCTGATTTTCATGTGAAGTCACTTAAATGTTTTCACTCTCCTCCTTGGGTTGAAACCAGGCTGAGGCAGATGGGGTAAAGTCAGTCAGCTGAGGCCATGCTTACATCGCTGGGTGGGAGATGGAACATTTAGTCAAACAGCTGGTTTATTTTGTCCCCTTATGCCTATTTCTACCAGATAAGTTTAGCCTAAAATTTTTTTAAGATATCATAAGAAATACCATCTGAGGCTAGGATTTTATTATGGATGGCGGTACCAAGGGAAAATTTCTAGTTGGACCTCTTGACATCAACCGTCAGCCTCAAATATTAAAATTATTGTTCATATAGCTTAGATTCCCTAACTGACCTTTTAAGATCTGTCATCCTTGAATATACCTGAACTTTTTTGTATTCTCAGCCAGTACCACTTCCTCCTTAGGTTTTGTTCCCTGCTTCTTGAAATAAGACTACCTTTCATTTTTACCCAAGTTAATTTCTTTTGCTGAATTGACCAATTTGACCATCTTGACAAGTTGTTTTAATTTTAATTAAGCATTAAAATTCAGTTACTTTTTTTTATTTTGCAAAGCAAACAATGAATCTAGAAGTTTAGAACTTTGAAGAGACAGCCCTAGCACTGCATTTATTTTTATTTTTATTTTTTTTGCATTTATTTTAAAGTAGTAAGTTAGTAGTGGGTGTAACATAATAAAGCAAAAAAACAAAATTTGAAATTAGGGCTGCTGCCTGTTTTAGTTCAGTTATTTCTGGCAGAACACTGGGCTATGGAGCTAAGTTGGGGGCAGATTTGGGGCATCTGAGTTGATGCATTCATCATTTAGGCAAACCTTTATTGAGCACTTACTGTATTCCAAGTGCCACATCAGATGCTGGGGCTAAAGAGAAGTAAGATTGATCCCTGTTTCCAAATAGCTCACAGCTGGTCTAATCCTTCAGGAGAATTTAATTACATCCTAGGGCCCTCCACGCTGTGGACTGCAGAGGAAGCATTTTTATTCAGGGTGGACCTACAGCAGTGTTTCTCAAAACTGGCCGTCAGAATAGCCTGAGAGCTTTTAAATAAGCTTGATGTTCAAGCTCTACTCTATGCCAATTAAATCAGAATCTCTGGGGGAGGGCCCCAGGCACCCATATGTTTTGAGAGCTCCCCAGGTGAACCTAATGTATGACCCAGGTTGAGGGAAACTGCTCTGCAGGTCTCGTGATGTTTTGGGGCAGGAAGAGCTAGCCCCAGACTACAGTGGACCTAAGGGGCAG
The DNA here is from genome assembly GCF_028564815.1 of Eubalaena glacialis. NCBI lineage: Eukaryota > Metazoa > Chordata > Mammalia > Artiodactyla > Balaenidae > Eubalaena > Eubalaena glacialis. The sequence goes on from NC_083729.1 coordinate 40,879,934, forward strand.
CATGCCACCTTGTCTGTGCCCTGCAATTTTCTGGCTTAACATCTGTCGACTGATTGTATCTTGAGCTACAGACAGGGCCCAGCAGGTGAGAGACACAGCTGGCAGCTAAGGAGTCCTAGGCCCCTGTGCTGAAGGGAAGCCCCCATTCAGTAGCCTTTCCTGACACTCCCTGCTTTTCTCCATTCATGCCAAATTCCCCTCCACAGTGTTCTCCTGACTCACGGTAGTTGGTGGTTACCTTCTAGTTCCAAGGAACAGCCAGGAGAGCCCAGGCCCAGGGCGGGGAGAGGCAGTGATAGGATAGCGTGGTCACAGGCGTGACTTCTAACGGCACCTCCTGGTCAACTCTAGCATGATGGGAATATCTTCCAGGATATCATCCACAGCGGTAATGCTTCCTGCCTTCTTGATAACGTTGCTGGAGGAGCAAGTTCAAACCAGTCTCAGATTATCTCCCCCCAGGAAAACAGATTTTGAGGTTTTGAGTGTGTGGTTCCAAGGGATCTATTCTCAAAGTTATTTGTGCTACTTTTAGGTGAGAGACGTTATAAAAATCAGAATATTGTTGCCTTTCATTTTGCTGAACACAAAGGGAAAGGGGGAGGCAGGCTGGAACGCGAACTGTAACCTCCTTGGTCCCCAGATGTCCTCTGAGGTCTGGGTGATAACCTGACTCCTGTTCTGGGCCCAGAACAAAAGGTCAGATGCACCTTTTGCATGGATTTGCAGCAATGCTTATGCCTCTGAGAGAGGAGCACAGAGGGCTCAGCCTGCTGGCTTGTCCAGCTGGGGTCAGAGGGCCAGGGGGACAGGTTCGCAAGGAGCCCACTCCAGCTCTACCTCGGAGCAGGCACTCCAGCTAGACCCTCCGGGGCAACCACACTTTTTTTTTTTATTTTCAAACTGAGAACCCATACCAATCCTTCTTTTCTAATTTTGGAAGGAGAACAACATACAAAGCTTCTTGTGAAAATAATCCTGTTCATAACAGTGCATTTTCTCAGAATTAATGGTAGAGTTAATTGATTCAGTCAACAAGAATTTAGTAAGAGGGCTCACTCATTCACACGTCCATTCCACAAACACCCACTGAATTTCCTCTAGGTACAGGCTCCGTGCTGGGTGCTTGGGGGATACAGATGCAAACATGATCCCTGCTGTCTGGAAACATAAGTCTAGTAGGCGAGGCAGACGCAGAAGCAACTATCCAAATGAGCTGTGGAAATCTGCTCTCTCCTATTCTGGAACGTGTACAGATGTTATCTAATAGGGGTCCCAGAGAAAGGAGTCCTCAACTGCAGGGGGCAGTAGGGAAGGCTCTGCTGGAGAGGTGATGCTTCAGCTTGGCCTGTGAGAATCAGTGGGACTCCATCAAGGATAGAAACAGCAGAAACACAGGCGTGTCAATGGGGGATCTTACCTGAGTTATGGGACCGAGGGGATAGTTGGAAAAGAAACCAGCCTGCCAAGAGGGTCGTGAGCCATGCTGTGGGGTGTGGAGTTTGTCAGCAGGGCCTCCGGAATGTTTTCAGGCATGACTGTGACAGAATCCTACCTTGTTTTAGAAAGTCAGGCGTACGTTGCAGAGGAAAGATTCAGGAGTAGATTATAGTACAGGGAGGCTGGTAGGAGGGGAGAGAGGCTGAGCAAGGTGGAGGGCAGTGGGAGCACTGAGACAGAGGTGAGCGGTGGGTGAGTGAATTCAGAAGAGGTGACCCCGAGACAGTGACAGATGGTCTGTGGGCCTGGGGGAAAGGGAGGGGCTGGGAGCAGGTCTGGGTGGGCGATGGTGCCATTAGCTGAGATAACCTCTCCTCACTCCTTTTAAAATCTGTTTCCCAGCCCTGGCTGCATGTTAGAGTCCTTAAAATCGTTAGAGCTTTAATATTTAAAATACCCATATTTAGGCATCATCCCTACCAATCAGACTCCGGGGGTGAGGCCCAGCTATTGGTGCTTGTAAGAGGCTCTCCCATGAAGCTGGCCTCGTACCTCTGCTGGGAGACCTGTCACGGCCTCCTAGGCATCATTCCTCCCTGCTCTGTGTATCCCTGTGTCTTCTAGAGCCCTGTTATTGCCCTCCCATCCATATTTACCAACAGTTGAGCTCACTGAGAACAATTCGAAGAGTGTGCATTCCCAGAGAGGCTGGCTGGACTTGGTCTTGGCCTTTGGGAATTCTTGTGGAAGACTGTCATAGCACCAGGCTCACACAGAATGGCATTTTACAAGCATTCCAGACAATTACATGGTGAGAATTCACTGACCAAATTCTTTGGGATCAAAGCTGCTTTGTTCAAATCAGGTCTGTGCACCAAGAGGAGGCCCGGGAAAAGGCAGTGAGGCTGTGTCTGGAGTCTGGGGAGGCAGGGGGAAGCTCTGAGCCAGGCTGGGGCCCAGACACTTCTGGGATCACGTGGCCCCGTCACCGAGGCTTCTCCACGATAGGGGTGGGGGGAGGATAATGCAAAGAGTAAGAGGCTGCCTGGCATTTTGCTTCTTGAGAAGAAGCACAGAAAGAGTAAGGTTGGGGCAGAGCGGAAATCTTTATCCTAAGGCAGTGCTTCTCAAACTTTTGTGTGCATATGAATCACCTTGTTAAAATATGGACTCTGAATCAGCAGGTGGGGCTCCCCCGTACTGTGTCACCCACACGTGCTCCGGTGATGCCAGCGCGGCTGGCCACGGACCTCACGTAGAGGAGCAAGGACTTAGAGTATCTCGATGTTTCTATATGATTTTAAAATCACGGGTATTTAGAGAACAGAGGATTTTAAAAGAGGGTCTTTAACACGTTACCCTTTCAAGCTAGTTTCTGAAAAACCTGTTAGAAAAAAAATTTTTTTTAAAAAGGAAACTAAAAAAATATATGAAGTATATGTACTAATTAAAAAAAATTTTTTTATGCCCCTTTCCTAGGGATTTGTGAGATCGGAATTGAATTTTCCTATTGGTGAAATAACTTATATGTGATTTCAGGGGAGGTGGGAAGGGATGCTGGCTCCTTAAATGTCTCTTCTACCAGCACGTCAATGCTTAATATTCCTTTAACAGTGGGTGAGCCTTTCGTTTTACAACAAAGGTTGGCCCCAGATAGTTCATTCAGGCTGAGGTGTGAATGACAACAGAGGACAGTTTCTTGTGCACAGATTTTGCTGGGGGTGGGAAAGAGGAGGAGGAGGAGGAGGGGAGGGAGGAGGAGGAAAATGAGGGGGGGAGGAGGAGGAAGGGAAGGTGGTGGAAAAGGAAGGGGAGGGGGAGAGAGGAAAAGGGAGGAAGGAGAGGGACGAGAGAATGAGGACATTTGAAAACACCGATTAGCCATAGAGGGTACATATGGTAGCGTAGAATTAGAGAAGTGAGCATGGTGGAGGGTCAATTAACAAATGTATCTATCTCCACTTTCCCAATTTTACCAATTTTTAAATATGACTCGCCTTTACTTTTTTCTTTGCACTCTCTTCACATTGGTTGTTCTCTCCTCCTCCGCTACTTGTGTCATCCTTCTACCATTCATTCCCTCCAGCTCTCACCAATTCAGTTTCAGATGTGAAATATTTTGGTGCAAGAGGGAGCCGGTGTCTACTAGACCTAAATAGATTTCGTGATTGCATTCCTGGTCCTTAGAAAGTGATGAGGGACTAATTACCGAAGCCCGAGAGTGCCCCCTGGTGGTCAGTACTGAGATAAAGAACATGATTTTCCTCTATCTTTTATTCATTCACTTGTAAATTCCACAAATAGCCTTTGAGCCCCAAATGTGCCAGGCTTGTGCTAAGGACGGACATGATACTTCTCTTCATGGATATCAAAGTCCAAAGGGAGTGTGAGTTATTGAACGTTGTAGAGTATTTAGAGTTTTAAAAGCCAGGAAAAATATGCCAGAAAACTTGAAAGGAAAAACGTTCTTCTTTTACCAGTTTTTTAGAAAAGTGGGTAGAAAGGTTTTGTTTCTAAACCTATTTTTGGAGTACTAGGTCTTCAGCTTGGGTGATTTTCATTGCAAAAGTTCCAAAAGAGTTTTTCTTTAAAATGTGCATATCAATATTCACATCTAATATCAATTAGATCATCTGCAATATCATTTTCAGCTCTAAAAGTGTAGAATTCATGGTGCTTTCATTAGCAAAATTATGGTAATTAAATAACAATACTGAATTTATAATTGAATAGCACTGTGCACTTCTATCTATACCACTACAGTATACCACGTCCCTAGAGCGCTTATGTGTGCCAACTAGCTTAATCCTCACAGCAATCCCATAAGGTTTGTGTTGTTATCATCATCATCACCCCCGTTTTCAGATGGGGAAACTGAGGCTCAGAGAGATCAAATAACTTGCCAAGGGTCACCCACCTTTTAAGTAGCAGAGCTGGGATCTGACCCTGGGCCATCTGAGTCCAGTGTTTATGTGCTTAACCACTATGCCGTAAAGGACTGAAGAGTGCCTGAATTAAGTTTAAATAAACTTAGGTATCCTACAGACAGAAGGCCAGAAAGGCTAATGGATTGTGGAATCTCCCCTGGCTTTGTGTGTGTGTGAATAAAGTTATCACTTGCCTGCAGTGATCTGGGTAGCTTAGAGCACCTCTGAGGCCGCTGTTGTCCTCCCCTACAAGTGAGAGGAAACGCTAATGAGCATCTGTTGGTTAATTGATGGATGAGTTCTCAAGTCCTTTTACAGCCTTAGAATTCTATTAGTCTCTCTACAAGAAACAGGTTGTAAGGAATGAAAGGCAATTTATCTTTTAAGAATTAAGTGAAATCCTTTAAACTCTTGTTTTTGTGCCTAAAGCTATATTCTGATGGAAATGTTCTTTCTTGAGTCGTGTCAGTGGTGTAGTAATTTAATCTGGCTTTTGACATTATTGTCATCTCATACATTTAATTTAAGTAAAGATAGCTGCATGGGATATGTAGATGCTGTGGACTAAGGCAACAGAATCATGGAACATTTATAGAGTTACTACAGTGTTTACATTGAAAATATTTTTTACTCCATTGTAACCCACACACATAAACACACACACACAGTACCTGACCCCTCTTAAAGCTTTTGTGTATATCTGATATCCCTAGGTCTGGCACAGAGCCTGGCTTGGCATAGAGTAGATGCTCAATATATGGCAAAGTGAAGTGAAAACAGATATTTCATTGAAACATTGAAAGTATGCCCATATTTACACGGTACATTTGTGCCAGTCAAAGCTTTAAGGAGGGTGAGTGGGAATTAGTGTACTAAAAAATAATCCATTCTACTAAAAAAAGAATTCTTAGCCTAGAATATTTTCTGAAATGTAAAAAAATTCATTAAGTTTAACTTTTTAAAAAAATCATAATTCTTTATAATGTGACCTAATTTAGGCTGAAATTTACCTTTGCATTATCTATCAATAAATAGAGTGGTAAGAAAATGAATAAATTAAGAATTATTGTAAGATCTTATTCAGTCTACTTAAGAGAAAGTTTTCTTTCTCTACAGATCTTATGCACATTATAGCCAAATAATGATGCTTAATATAAATATTACTCACCTTTTAATTTAAAAAACTTAGCATACTTTTATTATTCTGAATTAGAATCACCCAATAGAAGGCACTCACATATGAACTTGATATAATTCTAAATTTTTCTGATCGCTGTATTGTTGGTCATTGTTTTATTTGAATAATTAAATGAAATATTAAACTTTCTTTTTAAAGAAAGCAACAGCATACTTCTCATTGAAAACATTTTGGGAGTTAACATATATAACTATATAATGATGAAGTTGTACTTCATTTTAAAGCCAGTACTTAAAAAATGCAGGTAGACTTCCCTCCAGTTAGTGCAAAATTGTGAATTTTGATGGTATGTCATTTAATGGAATTCACACAACCATAGTGCTAATGGAAATGCTTATTAAAGAGAGGGATGCATGCCTCTTATGCTCAAGAGAAATGTTCAATGGCCGTTGAAATACTTTGACTGACCATTTGATTTTTTTCTTCAAGGTCCTGATCATCCCCATTGTTTGTCATACAAACTAGAACTTGGATCAGACCAAGAAATTCCCTCTGATTGGTATCCATTTGCTACTGTTCAGTTTGGGATTCTTGACACCTGTGCCTCAAGGACAGAGGTCAGGTCTCTGGGGGTGGAGAGTGATGTCCAGCCACAGAAACATGTTCATCAGCGAGCCTGCTACAACATCCAGGTACATCCCAAAGCCCTGGAGTTCAAGTTGGGGCTTCCGAAGCTTTGACCTGATTTGGCTTTAGATATTTGCTTTGCCCTCTTAAGTGACTGTGTGTGTGTATGTGTGTATTTGACCTAGAAAAGAGTGATGGTCACCAGTGAGCCTAATTCTTCCCCTCAGTTCTAGAGAACATTGGGAGCCTGAGGACACAGTGCTGGGTACTTAGCTCTCAATGAAAAACGGAGCATTAAAAATAAGTTCACATTTCAGAAGCATATTTATAATAAGGATTTTGTTAGAACAGCATTTCCCAAGATGTGTTCTATGGAACATATGTCCCATATAATGATCCAAGAAAAAAATAAGTTGGGGAACATCGTACACTAAATTAATGTTGAACAAAGGCTCTGAGAACTTCTGCAATAAAGAAACTTGTTAAACTTAACTCAGTTTCTCACAACTCATCAATTATGGAATCTTGTCTCCTGTAAAACACCTATCAATATCTTCTGGAATAGTATTCTGTGGAGCACTCTTTGGGAAATACTGAGTTACTCTATCACCACAATTTTAAACGTTCACCATCAGCTCATCTGCATTCTTGTGCCAGATGAATTAAAGAGTGACATACACTTGCACAAGTTTGTTCCTAAACTTGCTTTTCCTTCTCGTCTTCAGACTTAGATATAGAGATAACCTCTGCCACACATTTCCAATAGTATCTTTTTTTTAAAAATTAATTTATTTATTTTTGGCTGCATTGGGTCTTTGTTGCTGCGCGTGGGCTTTCTCTAGTTGCGGCGAGCGGGGGCTCCTCTTCGTTGCGGTGCGCAGGCTTCTCACTGCGGTGGCTTCTCTTGTTGCGGAGCACGGCCTCTAGGCCCGCAGGCTCAGTAGTTGTGGCTCGCGGGCTCTAGAGTGCAGGCTCAGTAGTTGTGGCGCACGGGCTTAGTTGCTCCGTGGCATGTGGGATCTTTCCCGGACCAGGGCTCGAACCCATGTCCCCTGCATGAGCAGGCAGATTCTTAACTACTGCGCCACAAGGGAAGTCCCCCATAGTATCTTGAAATGGTGTGATTATATAAGACATCATTAGCACCAACTGGTGGTTCTATAATATAGTAACCAAGTCTGGATTTTTCTTTATTTTGGACTATCTGTTCAGAAACCTGTATGTTTGGGTCCAGTGATTTTTATTCTATTGGTAAGATGAATGACGAATGGGTGCTGTTCTGTGCAGCCCCTTCAGAACTGAAGGACTTATTCCCTCGGCAGCTGGGAATTGCCCTGGATGAAGAAGGATGCCATGCTCCAGGTCACACCCCCTTCCTGGGGCAGCCTGTGTCCAGTAACTGGTGGATCAGGGGTCTAAAGACCCTTTTACCTCAAGTTGGAATAAGCCTGCAGGGCCTTGCTAGCTTCAGCCCTCCCTGGGGATGGGCTGAAGCCTTTACTGTGACTGTTTTGCGGCCCGACCTCTCCCTCTTCCTGTTCTGCCCCCTCCCCTCCTCGTCAGGTGTCCACCCCAGCAGCCCTCCCCAGTAAACTTTCTGCACACCAGTCTCCATCTCAGCATCTGCTTCTTGGGGAACCTGACCTGTAACACTAGGCATCTAAGTATTATGTGTGACTGAAATGTGTGTCAGGTGCACATGGAGATGTCATTTATACTGTTTGCTGTTCATGGGGTGTGCCAGTTTCACATAGTTGTAGAGGACCGCTCAAAATTATATACCAAAGTCTCTTTAGCTTTAATAGCATTGGTGGCAGTCAGTTTCAAAATGTTATCTTCCATTTAATAAGTATTTATTGAGCAATTTCAAAGTGCCAGCTGCTGCTGTAGATGCTGGGAACACGAAGGTGAACAAAAGACAACTCCCTGTCCTCATTAAAAAAAAAAAAAAAAAAAAAAAGACAACTCCCTGTCCTCATAAAGCCTACCTTCTAGTGGTGGAACAAAAAATAATTAGTAAACAAGCAAATAACATAATTTTAAGTAGTGACAAATTCTAAGAAGAGAGTAAAAGAGGGTCACAGGATAGAGAGGGATGGAGGGCTTCCTTATCTAGAGTGGTCCTGGAGGGCCTCTGTGAGGAGGTACCGTTTGAGGTGAGATGAAAAAGATGAGGGGCAGGCAGATGGTTTGGCCCAGCTGGTTTACTGTTGTAAACTAGTTTTAGTTAGAGAGATGATTTGGGGTGTGCTCTAAATCTCAGGTGGGCCAGAGGCTGGATATATGATACTCGGGGGCATCTTTGATCACATGTCTAGCCAGATTTGTAAATGTCTTATCAGTATATGTAGTCTGTATACATTTTATAAAACCTGTGTCTGACTTAGAAGAAAGTTTGTCCTCTTCAAGATGTGACCCTAGAAGGGAAGGATTTGGGAGACTCTGTTGTCCCAAAGGAGAGCAGTGTGCTTCACTTGGGAACGGGCATGACAGGGTAGACGGGCTGTGTTTGTGTCCAGAGGATGTGGTGGCTGCAGTCCTTGCCTCATTTACAAACGAGGACTGAAGCGATGTTATGCTGTGTTGCATTTGTTAATGCTGCCCCTGTTTTGCTTTTGCGTGACAGGTTGAAATAGAAAAGAAGTGGATTAAAATTGATGGAGAAGACCCAGATAAAGCTGGTGACTGCGTAACTCAGTAGGAGTAGCAAGAGTCAGTGATGACGACCCACTTTCCAAATATGGAATTCACAGAAACCACACCAAGTTCTGCTACTGTAGAGTGGAAATGACAGGTCCAGTGGTTACGTTTAGAGAAGTTTAGACCTGCAACCGAACCGTCTGTACTTTATGCTTTTGATATGTTTGTGCCCTGGGGGTGTGATCTAAACTGTGTCTATAATTTTCATGATGTTTTTGTTTCCTAGTGAAACTCAAAGGCGCTGTCATTGTGACCTGACAGCCACTTGGCCAAAGCATTTTTGATTTTTGATTACTTGGTGGCTGATTGTTTTGCCCTCTGGGTTACCTGGGGCCATATTTATTATCCTCCAGCCCCTACCTCTTCTTATTGAGCTAGCACTAGTACTAGAGGACGAGGCAATCAAAGGAGACATAAACCAAATTACTTAATTTTCCCTCTTGCTCTTCTCTGAAACGTGGCTAGTTGTAGGATGATGTTGAAACCACAGGCTAACATGGAGATGTGGGACTGTCTCTGACTCTGAATTATTTATCTTCCTGTCCTATTACCACACTGGTGAGTAACCATCAGCTGTATTTGGTACCTGTCTTTCACCCACGGTATCATTAGTTTCAAAATACATTTGTATTCTGGTGTGTGCTGCAAAGAAGCTAGTTCTGTTGATATACATATTTTAGTACAAGTCACTAAGACATATTGCCCTTTGCTTGGAGAGATTCCTTTCAAAATGGAATCCCAGTATTATTGGACACTAGTTAAAATATTTATGTATGTTAAAAATGAATTTTTAAAGTTCATGAATATTGTTTCCCAGAAGTGCAGACTCTAAGAATGTATTTTGATAAAGTATTTTTTTTTTTTGTAATTAACACAAGCTTCTCTTGAGTAGAAGTCTAAATCATATTACGATTATTTTATGTTAGTTCTGCTATCATGCTATTTATGCTAATTCTGCTTAATTTAGAGTAATTTTCTTTAAAAGATGAGCGAAGTGAAAGACACTAGATTATTTTATCTATGTTTCTAAGATGTGATATTTCCATTCTTCAAAGTCAGGTAAATGTTTGTTTTTTAATGAAAAGCCAATGGCATTAGCAGTTATAATTCTGTTTATAATTTCCTTTCAGTGTTCACAGTGAAAGGTCAGACTTTTAAATTTAGGAAATCTATATTCTAGGTATTTTTTTAGTCAGAAAAACATGTGGAAAAAACATGTGGTATTAATGTACCTTCAATTTATGTTGATCCTTAAATATGATTAGGAGGTATTTTTCTTTATTTACTAGATTTGTTTTGAGTCAAAACTGATATAATACTGTTCTTCCAAACAACATTATTTGTTGGCCCACAGAGTTTGTCTCATACATTTTATTTAATGTTACATCACATTCATTTTAATCTGTTAAAAATGCAGATTAAAACAAACATTTATGATCTGCATCAATCAGCAGATTTAATGCTTTTCATTATTTTACTGTAAAGGCAAAGAATGCAAAAGTTGACTGTTAAAATGAATTGGTATTGCTCTTTTTAACTTCAGCTGATGTATTGCTCATAATATCATATGCTTGAGACTCACTGTTGATGTACAGAAGGGCAAATCTATGTGCGCGTCATTTAAAAAAAATTCCACCATCCTGCCTCATCGTCTGGTGTGGCACATTCTGGAGTGACTTCAATCTGCTCAGAACAAATATGGAGGCGGGCCGAACCTGATGCTGCTCCATGATACCAGGGACGGTAGCTGGGTTAATTACCGCTGGTCCTTTCAGATCTGTTTTATGGCATCCTGTCCATAAAGAACTCAGAGTCTGATTCAGATGAACTTGATGAATATTTACACCTCAAAGTAATTTCAGCCCAGGGTTCAATTAGTCACCCCTTAGGCTTCACAGGTTGCCAGTATGTGTGGGTACCTCACTGCTGGGGTCATTTATTCACCAGCCCTCCAGCCTTCAGGAACATCTCAAGATTCAGTGCTGGAAATGTAACAAAAGGCTGACTGAAGCCCAGGTGAGTTTCTGCAGCAATGCAAAGGTTGATGGCAGGAACAGCGGGGTGCTGCAGCATAATTGTTCATTTGCACATCTATTAGGATCCTTAAATATTCATTACTTAACGTTAAATTAACATTCTGTGTCAGGTGGAGAGGCTTTTTAATACAATTCTTCTGACCTCAGAAATGGCAGAAGGTCAAATGTGATCCTGATGCTCTAAGTGAAAAATCAGGTAGGGTCCACTTAGACTTACAAATTAAGAAGTAGAATATCCTTTGCCAGAAAGTAAATGATGATCTTCGAAACACAACAATAAAAACTCCTGCTTTTAAGGTAGGGAATGGAGGAAGGAAGTGAATGAAGGAGGAACTACTCCTTTCTAGCATTTTAATTTAGGTAATTTAGATCAATGCTTAATGAGTTTGTCTCCCTTGGGGGTCGTTTGTTTAATTGACACAATGGCAGACTTCCAAGGAGTTGGCCAGTTTGGGATGAATTGTTCTGCTCTAATTGGTTTGGTCTGGTTGCCTTACCAGTCAAAGGATCCTATTAACTGCATAAATGAATTCATGGCTTGATGGTTACCTGATCAATTTACAGATCTGAATTTAAGGACATTTTCTTTTTTTATGGGGATAGAAATAGTGTATCCATTAAAAAAAGTATGGAAAAAAACCCTTCCTAGCATGAATAAAGGCTGGCATTTTTTGACCTGATTTATATATTAAACAGTTCTAGGGTTTTAGTTCCCTTCATTCTGGGTCTGTGCTTTTGATATAGCCCTTTTTCTCTTATAAATTAGGTCAGAAGGCCTTCCTTAATAATGACTAAGTATTATTATATCTTATTCAAAATATGATTTTATGTCATCAATACAAATATAAAACAGATTGAGCCTTAATAATCATGTAACGAAGTATTTTATAGATTGCATATTGATTTTTTAAAATTAAAGATGTATTTCAAATGATTCTTGCTGTGCAATGGACTTATATCTTCTTTTGCAAGGTCTGGGGCAATTTTTTTTAAGGTATGAAATCAATTTCAATAACTTTAACCAATTGACTCTGTCAGGCAAATGTATACCTGCTTCACTATTAAGGACTCAGTGTACATGGCGTCTTGGCACATCCTGGAAAAATAACACAATCAAACTACAATTTGTGATGTTAAAGGATGATTTTTAAAAGAGGATATAATCATTACTCTCATAAAGAAATGATATGAGTATGTGCCCAAGATCTTACTTAACTCATTAACTAACGAGGAAACTGGTAAGATGTTACAAGTGGTTCTAAGGAGAATTCAAAGAGCAGAGACACATACAGGAAATAAGGAATTCTGAAAAGAATTTACAAATAGATGCAAAATGGATCTATACATAGGCCAATATCAATAATCAGTTTCCCCTAATTAATTTGCATTTGTATGGACAAAGATCATGTATGTTATTATCAGTTTTCTAAAATTTAAAGAGTTGTAAAATAACTTAAAGACAATGAAGGTGTTGATAACCTGGATAAATGAACTAGTTAGTCTTTCACAATTCTTCCCAACGGGACGAACTTTATCACCAGGAGAATTCTAAGGAACTTTCAAACTTTGGCAACTAGAAATGATATGCATGTAAAGAAATTTTATTAAGTTTAGAAAATTATTTTTATGCAATTTTACAGAATCTATTTCAGATAAAGTGTGTGTGTTTTGGGGGGGTATTAAAGATATGAAGATAAATCAGCTCTAATAAAAACCAACCTAACAACCTCTCCACCTGCCCTTTGCATGAGGAAGCTGCCATGTGTTGAAATTCAATTCTTATCTAGCTATATTAAAGTTAAATTTCAAAACTGCATCAGGAAATGAAACTTCATAGAGGCCAGATCATTTGGAACTGTTTCAGCCACTACTGAAATTAACAGGGCTTGAGTCTCATTGGGCAGGAACAACAAAAAGATTAAGTAACAAACCAATCCTATTTATAACAAAATTTCTCAAATTCCATCAATCATTTCTTTCCTGTTTTGTCTCAACTTCACGTAGACTTGCCCGCCCTCTTTGTGTAGACACAAGGTGATTTCACTACATTTTGCTGGGTCTCTTCCAGCCCCTCCCCATTCTCAGCAGCTACTCTACTCCCAGGACCTTTTGTGCTCTTACCCAGGGTCCTAACGGACAAGGCTGGGTGTATTTAATTGAACCACGTGAAATTGACAATATTTAACCATTCTTGATGGCAATTTCATGGCGCTCAACCTGATTGCCTGCATATTTCCCCAGTTTATACTGAAACAAAAGATTTTTGCTATAATTGTTAATAAGATCCTGCTTAGACCTGGCATCTAAATACGAATTTGTCAATTTTTAAAGCAAGACAGAATTGCTAGCCAGAAAGCAAATAGTTGAGTTACAGAAACTACCTTAGATAAAAGCTCCAGGTGATTTTATGCCTTAAAATCATGTCCTTTCTGTAAGGAGAACAGATTAGACGAGTTGCCCCATGTTTTAAAAGATTAAAGTTCATTTCTATGAGACTGCCTAGGGAAGAAATGCAAATCACCACTCTACTTCGGGGACTGCAACATTTCCCTCATCTTTGCCTCATCTATCTGCTCCAGAAGAGCCGTACAAACCTCAGGTGGGAGGATAGCATATTTAAATAATATGATTGTGTGTGTTGACATTTTCCTGAAAAGCCCATTTTTGTACTATCCAGAATTGCTGTGAATTCCCTGTAATACAATTTGCGGTATTATCTTGAAACAGAAGAGGGCGCTCGCAGGCAAGCTGCTGCTACCCAGAATGATAAACAGCATTTGAATTTGATGGTGCTTGTATTATGATTAATAAAAGATCTTGGGGGCATTTTGTAAAGCATTTTCAAAGCATTGTGAATCCAGTGGAGTATAATTAAAATTAATGCAATAGACAAACACTTTAAAGTATTCCTAATGCCTTGTCTAAAAAGGCTGTTGAATACAATTTTACACATCCCGAAGATTTAAATACCATACTTATCTCTAAACATTTGTAAGTACTAAAGAGATAGAAAAATAGTGCCTTCCTTCTCAACACATGTCAAACAAACTTTTTCTAATGAGAATTAATGAACTCTAAATCTGCTTACTTTGAAAGATGTATAACATATTACAATGAATCTATCACGTTCAGCTTCTGAGCTTTCAGGTACATATATCAAGATCGATGTGGTCTCTAAAGAGCTCCAGCCCAGGATTGTACTTTCAGGTTCTGAGGTAAGAACAAGCAAATATGTGCTTTCAGGAGAATATTCCATGCCACCTTGTCTCAGGGATAAGACTTTACCCTGTTTAGTTCTCTGAAATCAGTAATAAGCATTGTCTTTTCAAGATGGGCTCTATCTTTCTCTCAGAAATCTTTCTGGGTATATGATGTCATTCCCTTATAAAGCCTGTTAGAACAATGTGTTTCCAAAAATGTGGCTAAACATTTGAGGCATTCTTGAAGCTGTCTTCCACACTCTGAAGTACAGAAGGCTTGTTTAAGACATTGGGTGCCTTAAGTGGTGACTTTGAATCACCTCAAAATGTTATGTGACCATTGCTCCAATTAATTGTCTTGCTAATTCTAATGTTTACTGCGTGTCTACTAGGTACCTGCATTTTTCTAGGCACTGGGGATAAATAATCACAAAAACAGTAAGTTCTTGTTCTTGTAAAGGATATGTAATAGTGGGGGAAGTCAGACAATAAACAGGTATCAGGCTGTGATCATTGCTATGTAGGAAAAAAAAAAAAGCAACAGAGTGGCAGAGAATGCCCTTTTAGATAGGTTGGTCAGGAAGGTCCTGTCTGATGAGATGACATTCTTTTCAGGTCTGAAAGAAGTGAGAAGAGTGTGTCCAGCAGAGGGAACTCCTAGTGCAAAGGCACTGCAGTCAAGGTGTGCTTAGCCTGTCAGAGGAACACCAAGGAGGCAGGTGGCTATAAGGTGGCCAGGGCAGAGTGAGCTAGGAGGATGGCTGGGGGAGGAATCAGAGAGGTTGTGGGTAGGTGAGGGAAGCAGATCAGTAGGCCTCCATGGGCTATGGGAAGGACTTTGTGTGAAACGCAAACCACTAGAAGGGTTTGTGCGGAGGAGTGACATAAACTGAATTACATGTTAAGATGGTTCCATGGACATAGAAGCGGGGCAATGAGAGAAGCAGAGAGAGCACTTAGGAGGCTACTGCAGTAACCCAGGTGAGAGGTGATGGTGACTAGTATGGGAGATGAAAAATGGTTGGACTTAGAACACGTTTGAAATACAGAGCTAATAGTGTGTGCTGATGGATTGGATTGGATTCCCAGAGTGGGGGAAAGAAGGGAACCAAAAATGACTCCCAGAGTTTTGGCTGAGCAGCTACAAAATGGAGCTGTCTTTTACGGAGAAGGGGAAGACTGTTAGGAGAAAGTTTGAGGAGAAAGGTCAGAAATTCAGGTTTGGATGTGTTAACTCTGGGATGCCTATTAGATACCCAGTTGGAGACAGTAAGTAACAACTGGCTATATAAGGAAGAACAGAGGTCTGGGCTAGGGATGTGACTTTTAGAGATATCAGTACTTAAAGATGTGAGACTGGATGAGATCACCTAGGAGTGAATATAAAGAGTAGAAGTGGTCTGAGAACTGACCCTTTGGATTCTCTAAAGTTCAGAGGTCAGGAAAGTGAGGATGATCCCATAAAGGAGACTTGGGAAGAGTAGCTCACTAGAGTAAGTGTAATCAGCTGCCTCAAATGCTGCTTATAGGATAAGATGAGGACTAAGAGTTGACCATTGAATTTAGCAACATGGAGAACATCGGTGAACTTGACAGACAACTCAAGTGCATGTGGAGACCGTGAGTAGATGGCTTCTGGGGGGAGCTTTGCTGCAAATATGAACTTTGGGACAGTAGCTGGTGAGGATGAGATCTTTTTTAACATCCCTTCCACCCTTGAGACCTAAGTCTTGGCTTTGGTCTTTACTAGTGTCTCTCCTTCATTATTATTATTTTTTAACCTTACTGATGTTGACTCTTGCTAAAAATTTCCTCCTCTTTCTCACTGTCAGCACTTACAGAAAATGATTCCTTGTCATCTTTCAATCCCATGTCATCTGAATCTTGTGTCATCTATATCTTCAGGTGTGCCTATTTCTTCAGTTTTCATTAACTGTATGTGTGGTGTTGAAGGTATTATATACTTCAATATAAATTCAGCCATTGCTTCAATTGTCTCTTGTTTTGCTTTTAAATATTTTCTTGATTGAACTCTACTGGTCAATGTCATTTCATGTTGATGTGGTGAACACCTGCAAATTCCTCCAAGTTCCTAGAGAACAAAATATACATAACTATTTTTTGTTTGTTTGTTTTTGGCTGCGTCGGGCCTTTGTTGCGGCATGTGGGTTCTTAGGTTGCGACGTGCTGGTGTCTCTCTAGTTGTGCTGTGTGGGCTCTGTAGTTTGCGGCATGCAGGCTCTCTAGTTGAGGAGCACGGGCTCAGTAGTTGTGGCGCACAGGCTTAGTTGCCCCGTGGCATGTGGGATCTTAGTTCCCCAACGAGAGATCGAATCTGCGTCCCCTGCATTGGAAGGTGGTTTCTTTACCACTGGACCACCAGGGAAGTCCCATACACAACTATTTATTTAGTAGTTTTTATATTTACCTAAGAGTTTGTACTTTGATTCTTTGTTATAGTCTGGTATAATAATACTCTATGTCAATAGTTTTCTAGTAACTAATAAGTGAACTTTAATAAAATTAAAACATTTGGAAAAAGTACAATATAAGTAGCTGTTGATGTAATGTTTTATTTTCTTGATTCCTTCTTTAGTGTTAAAACAATTAATGATTAAAATAGAAGAATAAATGTCAATTTAAAAAATATTATTATTCAAATACAGTATTTCATGTGTAAAGTAACCAAACAAAACTTACCAAACAAAACTATTACATCTTGCCATTCATACTCTGCTACACTCTTTTAAAGACACAAATAGCAACTCCAAGTGGTCACATAGAATGACAAAACTGAAGTAACTCAAGTTCTATTTCTTCATATTTACGATCATTGTTTACTTTGAATCTATGGTTCAAACCCAGGAATACGCAGTACCAAACGGGATGGAGACAAGAATTGTGCCTGAAACAAGTTTGAACAATTCTGGACCATTATGTATTCCCAAAACAAATATGTGTATCTAAGTCCACATGTGTCCTGGTCCAACTGTGTAACTGGGAGTTTTCCAAATTAACTTCTATGTAGAACACAGTGTTTATTAAATGTTAAGTTTATTAAATGTGTTTATTAAATGTTAAGAAATTAAAATGTGCCAATGGAAAAAAACTGTGCCAATTTGAAGCTTACATATGCATTATTAAAACAACAGTAATTGTAGCAACTGTTTAGAACACTATGCCAATAAAAAAATTGAGGAGGGGGGCATTTTAGCTCAGACGTTGCTTAGAACTGTCAACACATGGTGATAATAGAAAGCAGATTTTTATGGGAATTCCCTGGCAGTCCAGTGGTTAGGGCTCTGCGCTTCTACTGCAGGGAGCATGGGTTCAATCCCTGGTTGGGGAACTGAGATCCTGCAAGTGGCATGGTCAAAAAAAAGAGAGAGAGAGAGAGAGAGAGAGAGAGAGACTTTTAGTCAATTTCCTTATGTATTTAAATTCTCTACAGACAGTGTGTACCATTATTGCCTGTGCCCAGGACTGACTGCCCTCTCCCCCGTCCTTGGTATACCTCAGGTGGTGGATATCTCTGCAGGCTAGCAGTGATCCAGTTGTGAAAGGAAAACTGATGATGCAGAAGACAGAGAGGGAGAAAATTGCTAGGGCCGTATCTCTGAGTAGATCAGAGTGGATGAGATTAGCCAGCAGAGGGCTGATTTAGATAAGGGCGTAAACAGTTCACACACTGCAGTTGGAGGCAAGGCAGAGTTTACGGGTACAGATGCAGGCAGGCCTATATATCCAAGGTATTATTTCTTAGTTTCTTTTACAGAAGTGGAATTGGATTCAGAGACCTTCCACCCTCCCATAGAGGGTGGGTGTCTATGAATTCCCTTTAAGGACCCTTTATGACCAACTTTGATTTTATTTTCTTGAGTACTTTGGTCATGTCCTTCAATTTATTTGCTCTTTACTGGTATTAATGCTTGAATATCAACTATGCTGACCCAACGGGCACATTTTTGTGATTTTTGGAACTGAGACTATGCATTCCCTCTAACAGAGAATAAATGTTCTGATTGGGGAAACCCAATTGTGATCACTGTAGAATTTAGTCTCTTTCTGCTTCTCATCTCTGAGAAAGATGGTGCAGATCTGAGAGTGGCTGCGTGGGGGTGGGAGATGGCACCCAGTTGAAGCGCTTGTCCTTTTCTGTAGGGCTTTGTTTTGATATTTTCACACTGCTCAGAGAGAATTCCACCCAAAGGTCCTCAAGTGCCATGAAAAGGACAAGGAAAGAGCATCTTTGAACGGTGGCATTGTTAAATGCCAAGAGCCTGCCTCTCCAGTGGATTATTTTGAGACATTGAAATACTTTTCAAAGGCTTTGCTAAGTACTCATTGTGGAAAAGGACAAATTCTATATTAAACTTACACTGGAACCAGAAGTGGCCTTGGATAAAATTGTGAACTAGATGATGTTTGTCACCTTTTTATTACCTTTCCCCCCATAAGTGGATGCTCCATCCCCTTCCCTTAAAGTCTCTTGGAGTCTTCCCCCTCTCTTCCTCTTTGCCTTATATGATTGACTGCCAGGAAAGGCTACACATTGGTAACTTAGATCTTGTTGTTCTCCAGGGAAATTGCTTCTGCTGCAGGCTTTTCAAACAGAGCTGCTCATTTTTCCTTACCCCACAGACTTCTAACTGCTTCTCTGCTTCCTGTGTGGTCATCCTCCAATCTACCTCCATGCTGTAGTCAGTGGAGAACATGTGATCTGGCCCTTACTTACCAGCCAGCCTTAGCTTTGCCAAGATTTCCCTGTTCTCTATCCTCTGGCCAAACCAAACTGCTGTCATTTCCTCAAACCCACTGCGTTCCCTAGGGGTGTAGACACCCCAAGCTTTGGCTTGTACAGTGCCCTCTCCCTGGAACACCCTTCCTTGCCCCCTTCCTTTGTCCCTTACTCATTCCACAGATCAAAGTTTAGGCATCCTACTCCAGGAAGCCTTCCCTGACTACCCCCATTCAGGTTAGTTGCTCCTCATAAATAATTTTTAGTACTAATCCCATTATATTGTAGATGCTTGTGTATATCTCTTCCCCCTCCTCCCCAACTAGGATTTCGATTGGGGTGGCTCTGTCCACAGTGATTTCCCATTTTTGGGGAAGAGGCCCAAATACAGGGGTGGTGGTAGGTGATGGTGGCATCAATGTCAATTAATCATAAGCTTAGCCAGAGCTTATGATCGATATGTTGGATAAAAAATTTTGAATGAATGAATGATAGGATGAATTTAGATCTATGCACCACTTCTCCTAAAGATAGTTGCAATTTAGTCCCTAATTTTTCCCAACAAACAGGCTAGAAATTCCATTTTACAGTAGTTTAACAGTATATTCAAATCAATAACATTTTTTTAACATCTTTATTGGAATAGAATTGCTTTACAATGGTGTTAGCTTCTGCTTTATAACAAAGTGAATCAGCTATACATATACATATATCCCCATATCTCCTCCCTCTTGCGTCTCCCTCCCACCCTCCCTATCCCATCCCTCTAGGTGGTCACAAAGCACCGAGCTGATCTCCCTGTGCTATGTGGCTGCTTCCCACTAGCTATCTATTTTACATTTGGTAGTATATATAAGTCCATGCCACTCTCTTCATCCCAGCTTACCCTTCCAAATCAGTAACATTTAATGAATGCTTTCCATATTGGAGGTACTATGCTAGGAACTCAGGGGGCATATAATGATGAGTAATAGCCTCAGTCCTCAAGAAATATAAAATCTATCACACTTATAATTACAAATACACTTTTTCTTGATAAACACACATATTTTCAAGGGGTTGAAAAGATTAAAATGTCTATTTTAAAATTTGGTTTAAATTTGTTTGTGAAAGCTGCTGAAAGTGAAGAAGAACCTTTAGCCTTTTAGCTCCTACGGTGTGCTACGGATCGAGTTTTTTCATTTAATACTCAAAATCCAGTAAAGTGTTATTTCTGGTTGTGAAATGAGAGTATCTGTCTTTTGTTAAAAGTATTCTGGAACCATTCTGTAGCTGCAGAAGGTTTTTTCCTGCACTTGAAACGAGACCACATACTTAATTTCCTTGACCTGTCCACATAAGGATAAAATGTAACCTTAAATTAAAATGGGGAGTTATTGTTTTATGGGTACAGAGTTTCACTTTGGCAAGATGAAAACAGTTATGGAGATGGATGGTGGTGATGGCTGCACAGCAATGTGAATGTACTTAATGCCACTGAACTGTATACTTAAAAATGTTAAGATGGCAAATTTTATGTGTATTTTACCACAATTAAAAAGAAATTAGTTCCAACCTAAAGAAGAGAGCCTCCCCTGATACCTTTCAACAGCTTTGTTGAGGATTAATTTATATATCATAAAATTCACCTGTTTTAAGTGTACGATTTAATGGTTTTCGGTATAGTCACAGAATTGTACCGCCATCACCACAATCAATTTTAGAACATTTCCGTCTCCCCCAAAAGCTCCTGCAAGCCCATTTTCAGTCACTCCTTGTTCTCATCCCAGCCCCAGGAAACCACTAATCTAATTTCTATGTATATTTGCCTTTTCTGGATATTTCATAAAAATAGAATTTTATAATATAGGCATTTTGTCTCTGGCTTCTTTCACTTAGTATGTTTTTGAGGTTCATCCATGTTGTTCATCCAGGTTCATGCATGTATCAATACTTCATTCCTTTTTATTGTCAAATAGTATTCCATTGTATGGCTATATCACATTTTTTTAAAATAAATTTATTTATTTATTTATTTTTGGCTGCGTTGGGTCTTCGTTGCTGCATGTGGGCTTTCTCTAGTTGCGGTGAGCAGGGGCTACTCTGCGTTGCGGTGCGTGGGCTTCTCATTGCGGTGGCTTCTCTTGTTGCGGAGCACAGGTTCTAGGCGCGTGGGCTTCAGTAGCTGTGGCGCACGGGCTTAGTTGTTCTGCGGCATGTGGGATCTTCCCAGACCAGGGCTCGAACCCGTGTCCGCTGCATTGGCAGGCAGATTCTTAACCACTGTGCCACCAGGGAAGTCCCTATACCTCATTTTATTTACCCATTCATCCCTTGGTGGACATTTGGGTTTTCCCCACTTTTTCACTATCATCAATAGCTCTGCTACAAACATTCATGTTCAGGTATTTGTGTCAACATATATTTTCATTTCTCTTGGGTATGAGTGGAATAGCTGGGTCATACGGTAAATTTATACTTAACTTTTCAAGAAACTGCCAAACTGTTTTCCAAGTAGCTGCACCATTTTACACTTTCTTCACATTCTTGCCAACACTGGTTTGTGCCTTTTTGGTTTCTGTTTGTCCCCTCTGTTCTTTATTTCTCTTTTCTTTTTCTTTTTTTCTGCCTTCCTGTTGGTTACTTATACCTTTTTTTAGAATGCCATTTTGATTTATCTATAGTATTTTTGAATGTATTTCTTTGTGTAGCGTTTTTTTAGTGGTTGCTCTAGGTATTACATTATACACGCAGAACTTATCATAGTCAACATTTTTACCAGTTCCAGTGAATTGAAGAAACCGTGTTTTCCTTTATCCTCCCCCACTGACAATAGAATTTGAGAACCACATGAGGCAATATTACAATTTTTGCTTCAACTGTCAAACACACTAGCAAACTCAAAAGAAGAAAAGTCTACTATATTTACATATATTTTTACTTTTCATTCTTCTTTCTTCCTGATATTCCTCCTTTTTATCATTTCCTTTCTATTTCAAAACTTCCTTTAGCCATCCTTTTAGGGTAGTTTTGCTGGTGATATGTTATCTTAGTTTTTTTTCATCTGAGAATGTTTTGATTTTCCCTTTATTTCCTGAAGAATATTATCACTGGGTATGGGATTCTGAGTTGATGGTTCTTTTCTTTTAGCACTTTTCTTTCAGGCCTCTTCCTTCTGGCCTCCATGGTTTCTGACAAGAAATCCACTTACATTTGAATTGACTGTTTTCTCTCTGTTGTTCAAATTGGGTTATTTCTATTGTTCTATCTTCAAGTTCACTGATTCTTTCCTTTCTCATTTCCGTTCTACTGTTGAGCCCTGCACTAGTGTCCTAGGGCTGCCATAACAAACTACCATGAACTGGGTAGTTTAAAATAACAGAAATTTATTGTCCTAAGTTTGAAGTTGGGCTAGAAGTTTGAAATCAAGGTGTTGATAGAGCCATACTACCTCTGAAACTTGTAGGGGAGAATTTCTTCCTTGTCTCTTCTAGCTTCTGGTGTTTGCCAATAATCCTTGGTGTTCCTTGGCTTGTAGATGCATCACTCCAGTCTCTGCCTCTGTTCTCATATGGCTGTCTTTCTGTCTATCTTTGTCCTTTTCTTATAAGTACATCAGTCATATTGGATTAGGGGCCCATCCTACTACAGTATGATCTCATCTTAACTAATTATATCTGCAATGACTCTATTTCCAAATAAGGTCACATGCTGAAGTGCTGGGAGTTAGGACTTCAAAATTTTAGGGGGGACATAATTCAGTCCATAACAAGCCTATCCATTGAACTTTTTATTTTGGTTATTGTATTTTCAGTTATAAAATATCCATTTGGTTCTTCTTTATATCTTCTATTTCTTTGCTGAGACTTTCTATTTTTTCATTTGTTTAAAGCACCTGTTAAATTGCTTGCTTAATTGCTCATTAAAGCAGTTTTATGAAGGCTAGATTCTTGTCAGATAATTCCAACCTCTTAGTCATCTCTGTGTTGGTGTCAATTGTCTTTTCTCATTCAAGTAGAGATTTTCCTGGTTCTTGGTATAACAAATGATTTTCAATTGCATCCTGGACATTTTGGTTATTATGAGACTCTGGATCTTGTCTAAATCTTCTATTTTAGTAGGTCTCCTCTGACACAGGGCCAGTAGGGGAAAGTGAAAGTACCCACTTGCTATTGCCAAGGTTTCCAGGCCTTATTTCTGGCTCAGCCTCTGTTGACAGCCCAGGGAAGGAGGGTCTTCTCGTGACAGTTGGGTAGGGTAGGGGTTCAGGCCCCCCACCCGGCTTCCACTGACATCGCGCTGGTTGACGCAGGGAAGGGGACCTTGTAACTCCTTCTCACATGGCCCCCACGGACACTGCAGGGGGAGGTCTCAATATCACCCAGCAGGAATGAAGGTCTTGGTCTTCTCTGACACAACCCTAGTGGCTGGTGGGGATGCCTCATCATAGCTGGGCTGGGGGGACGAGTCCAGGCATCCCAGGTGGCCTCCAGTGACATTGTGGGGATGGCTGCACCTCGTTACAGCTGGGCAAGAGTGGAAGTTTAAACTCCCTACTCTGCCTTTGCTGACGGCTCTGGGTGGGGCTGCTTTTTTTCTGTGGCGTTTGAAGTAGAGCAGTTATTGTCTAAAAGTTTTCTGTCTTGCTGCCCCTTTTCTGGTCCTTAGCTAGAGAAAAAAGGCTTTTGTTCTTTTTGGTCTGTGACCTTTGATGTTTCCGGGTTGCAAGCTTCACCAGTACCCAGGCTGGTATAGGTGAGGCAAAAAGAAAACAAGGGGATTTACTGCTGTGTCATTCTTTGGGTTGTGAGGTCCCTAACTGTCTATGCTCTTCTCTCCACCTTTCAGAGTCTTCTTATCTTTGTTTTATGTATAATATCCAGAGTTTTTTTTAGCTGTACTTAGCAGAATGAATAGGAAGGAGCGTGTCTACTCCATGTCATCCCTGCCTCTCCTGATATTTGAAGCACCTAGGATAATATAGAATATTCAAGATGCTACCTTTACATCTTACAAAATGAGACCAATTAGGAAAGAAGATAAGTACAGTTACTGTGGGAACAAAGCTGGTTGGTTCTTTCCAGGTCATAGCCTTAAGTTCAATTTATTGGTCTTTACCTCCATCTTCTCTAAGTAGAAATTTAGGTTGGAAAATTCACTGGAGACAACAGACATTATTCTTGCTAATATTTCATGTTCACATTTGATTATACACATTGTGATTAAAGAAATGAAAATGGAATAATTTGTTAGCTTGGAAATTACTGAATTCTTATCAAGACCCTGATGCGAATGTTGAAAAGTAGCCATAGGGAAAACTGTGTTTGAAGTCATCCTTCACACTTTCCTTGAGTTAATTATAATCACTAATTTTCATATGCACACAATGTATACATCTCTTTAATATTAAAACATTTAAAAATAGGTAGTAATGTGAACATTAACAGTGTTCCACTGTGTGATAGGGTCACCAGTTGGCCATCGCACTGTGTCACATGATCATTTTAACTGAAATCCTGTTGGGGTAGGAGGGAGGGATTCATCGTGGTGGAATTGTATCTGATGTTCAAATAATATAAGTTGATTTTAGAGTTGTATTAGAAAATGGAAAATGTTATAAAAGTGCAGAGTATAAACAAATCAGAACTACTAACAGGCATTTCAACTACTGCAACTACTATTGCAGGCATTTCAAAGTTACAAGGTGAGGCAGAGATTATGTGATTTTCATTTCCTGAATGATGTGAAGGATGATACAGAGGCAGAGAAACACAATACTGCTGGGTTTAGTGCATTGGGTGAAAAATGTTCAGAAACTAATTGTGAATATTTGCTGCCTTAAGGCATATGCTCATAGCCTAACTTGTATTTTTCATTACTGATAAATATATTATTTAGAGTCTAGAGTTACTGAAATGCCCTGCATTTGACTGTAAAATTTAATATGTAAAAGATAATGGGCTGTCTCTAAAATACATTTTTAAAAACATTCTTATTCAGAGAAAGGACTTCATAGATATGGTCTTTTCTCACAATAAACAAAGAAGTTTTTTCTTTACTTTTATAATAATATCACTGAAACCTCTAGGCAAAAGTAATATGAACTTACAGAATGCAGAGAAATTAATCTGATTATTAAGATTTGCTTAAATGTTACAAAACTAGTGTTGATTACAAATGATATGTTAAATAGATATTATAGCCTCTAAACAAAGCAGGAGAAAATGAAAATCTGATGCTCTGAACTGTGATGGGCAATTGGGGAAGAGCTTTATTCTTTGCCACAGGTGTAATTTCAAAAATTGTATACTCAGAGACCAAAGCTCAGCATTCCTTTTTTATTCTCTAATTACTAACGTTAAAAAAAAAAAAAAAGTTACTGTAAAATTGCCTCACTGAGGCTTTGGGATCTTGAAATTTCAATTTTAGCATCAAAAGTCTTTTGTGTATGCAACACACTTCCCCTCTGAGTTTGAAAAATTGACAAAAGAAATGTGATCATTACATGACTACAACAGTCTGCTTGTTTGATGATAACCTGGGGTCAACACTATCAAATATCAGCCTATAAAGATTCCTTTACATACTTTTCAAGTGCTGTTGTGACTGATGAGGGTACTCAAGAAACTTTAAATGCTGCGATTACAATGAGGAAAAACCAAGCCTTCACTAGGCACAGTCCAATCAGAGAATGGGTCCTGTATTAGTTATCCCATTTTGTGTAACAAATTATCCCCAAACTTAACTGCTTAAAATGACAAATATTTATTATCTCACACAGTTTCTGAGGTTTGGGAATCTGGGAGATGCCTAGAGGGTGGTTCTGGTTCAAAGTCTCTCAAAGGGATGCAGACAAGTCAGGGCTGCAATCATCTGACAGCCCAAATGGGGAGGGATCAATTTCCAACAGGGATTCCTGTTGGCTATGGGTTGGAGTCTTGGTTCCTTGCCACATGGGCCTCTCCATAGGCAGAGTGCTTGACTGTCCTCACAACATGACAGCTGTCTTCTCCCAAGTGAGTGATCTGAAGGAATCCCAAGGAAGGAAGCCACAGTCGTTTGTAACCTAATCTTAGAAGTGATACATCATTACTTCTGCTTTATTCTGTTGGTCACCCAGACAAACCATGGTACAATGTGGGAGGGGAGAACACAAGGTCGCAAATACCAGGAGGTAAGGATCTTTGGGGGCCATCTTGGAAGCTGGCTATCTCAGGTCCAGAGCAGGTTTGCAACTTGGATTCACCTGGAATGTAGGTTAAAGTATACCTCCTCTAAAAGCCATTGTCTATTATTGGGAAGAAACTACATCTTAGTCTACTAGTGACCATGCAGACAGACCACCAGGGGCAAATGGAAAGTTACTGACATTTCTCTGACAGTTACATAACCTCTTGGCAACCTGAGTCTACTAAGTATACTAAGAAACAACAGTTCAACTTAGTCACACTTTTTATGGGTACCAAGGTCCAAGTTTAATTCCAAAAGTATGTATGATCTATAGTATAGCCCTGAGAAGGGTAAAATATGTAATGAAGTAATATAAAACAGTATGCTATCACAAAAAGTTAGGTGATTACCAATCCTATGCATTTAGGAATAAAGTTTTAAAACTTGGCTATGAAAAAGATGAAAAATGAGATTTTTCGGCAATAAGCTGAATAATTGAATAATTTAATTGAATTTTTATGATATCAGTAGGAATCAATGACTGCTTTTAGCTTTCTGTTTTGGGTATAAGTTAAGTCACTTTGAATACTTCTGGTAGTAAATTGCCAGGTAGAGATACAATCATTAAAAATCACTATGTTACATTCTTGGCTTTTTGTAAAAGAAATTTCAGATAGTTTTCAATTTAGGAAAGTCTTCTAAAGGGCTTCCTATAAATTAGCTTCTTGAAACTCACAAACTATAAGGTACCTGACCCAGGCAAAGCAAATACAGAATGGTTGGACATAAATAGCTCTACTGAACTTACATGCACAAATAAATAAATAAACAGCCAATTTTAAACCTGATAGGATTTTTAATCATTCAGTAACTTAGCCATCTGGTTAGGTCAGGATCTATCTGCAGGCTAGAAAGGCTGTTTTAAAAGGCAGAGTAGTGGCAATAAATGACTTGTTCCCTTATCTAACCCTCCAGGTTATCTGTGCTTACATCTACCCTCAGCCCTAGGCAAGGTATGCCCCTATATGCTCTACCCTTCACGGGAAGGAGGGAATTATTACAGGTCAAGAGTGTGATTTCTGCCTGAGGAGGAAAAGGAGCCTGGGTGGTATTGGGGTGCTGACTTTATTTTAGCAGTGGTTCTCCAACTTGGCTGCATAATAGAATCAGATTCTGTGGGGTGAGACTCTGGTGCCAAACCTTTATTAAGCTCCCCAGGTGATTTCAGTGTGCAGCCAAAGCTGAAAATCTTTGCTTTGGGACAAAGAGTCTCATTTAAGTGCCCATCAGAATCACCTGGAGAGCATGTTAAAGTTACAGAAGGCTAGGTCCCAGCCTCAGAGTTTCTGATTCAGTAGGTCTGGGGAGGGACCCAATAATTTGCATTTTTAACAGGTTTCCAGATGAAGCTGATGTTGCTGTCTTACACTTTGAGAACCAATCTTAGAAGAGTTTGACTCTTATTATATACTGGAGTTCAGCTGTGACTGGGGCGTAAGAGGAGGAATGAAAATTGGCAGAAGGAGAAGACAGATACCACTAGCTCCCCTCTTCTCAAAGGTAAAGTGAACTGGGATCTACCGCTGCATTGCTCATCCCCTATTTTCTTAGTCTTTATTTTATAGATTGAGAAAATAAAGGCTCTTCAAGGGTCATGTGAACGGCCCAAAGTTGGTTACACCGGACTTAACCACCCCGTTTTATCTGGTCTCTTCGCACGTGCAGGTCAACCTCTTCCCTGCCTCTGCAGCGCGACTCCACTTAATCCTCATCATTAGCCTTTCTCTCCTCCCCTGCTCCGCCCCCAGCGTCCTGACGTAGTTGCGCGGACAACGTGCACTTACGTTCAAAGCGCGCAAGGAGCGGTCCTCGGAGGCGCACCACGTGCTGCGCAGGCGCAAGGGGCGAGGCGCCGGAGCAGCGGTCATGGACTGCGTCAACCCGGTGGTAAGGACCGCCAAGCCTGGCATCTCGGCCTGCGCTCCGTGCAGAGGGAGCGCGGTCCTGGGCTCATGGCAGCGGAGTTCCGCACACCCTTTTTTTCCCCTTCTGGCTCTTTACAGACTTTCAGGAGCCCTCTCCCTTAGGGGCTCCTCTGTTCTTCTCCTCCGTGTTGGAGGAAGCGGATGAGGGCCAGTAGCTCAGCCGGAAGTTGGACCTGGCCCCCCGCCAGAAGAACAAGTGCCCCTCTTCTTCTCCTTCTCACTCCTCATCGAACTGAGGTCCTCTAGAGTGAGGATTTGAGAAGATGGTTAGAGATGGAACGCACCTTAAGCCTCCCAGTTTAGTGTGTTTAGCATTACTGAGTTCAGTTGTACTCTAATTGTAGTTCTTAATTTTAGTATGACTACTGTTGATTCTAAGCTATATTATTTACCCGAAATAATAGGTAATGTGATACTTTACGTTACCCCACCACATATTTTTAGCGTTCTCCCCCACCCCTCCATTTACCCATCCTTAAGCATCTTAATGTTTAAGTGTACAGTTGGAATTGATAAACCCAGACGTTGCTTTGTTACCGTTAAGGAGTACGTAAACCTCACATGAGAACTGACAGGCTAAATGGTCTTGTGAGACCCTCTGTCAATCTTAAAAATTGATTTAAAGAAAAAAAGTCAAGAAATCACGTTTATTTTCAGTTCATTTCAACAGACTTCACATTTGGTGAAAGGCAATGTGCTTGTCCAGATCTGTGTTGTTTTATGGGTTCCATCTATACATACGCAGGATAAAATGGTTCATTTCTGAAGACACGTTATTATTTTAATGTGTATCCTTTTTCTGATAATGTGTTTTAATATATGTGAAATAATTATGCTTGAATGTAAGCTTACCGTGTATACCATTTTATTTGATGGTGAAACTCCAAGGAGTGTGTATGTGTGTTTTCTTTTAAATAGGGAAGAGGTTAAGATGGATTTCCTGGGCTATGCATAGTGGACTATACATATACTAATGAAGATAACAGGGAGAGAATATAAAATCTAACTGTAGTCCTAGAAGAGAAAGTATGTTCAATTCCTACTTTGCTTTTGAAAAATTGTGTTCTAATGGGTTATTTTTTGATGGCTGCTGTTACATTCTGAGGGTAGATCTTAAAAGATGTTTTTATCCCTAGGAGTTTTTACCTCTAGCTTTAAGTGTGATCCCACTAGCTGGGACTAACACTGAAACATCAATTAAGCACGGCTTTTTCAGGGTAAACTGTTTTAGAAGAAGGAACTAATCTAGGGCACTTAATCTTATTGACTATGCTTGTGAATAACATATTATTTAAATATTACTGATTGGCTTTTTCATAGGCTCACTCTGGGTCTTTAGAAGGAATAAGTTTAATACCTAACTACTCTTCGCATGAACAGGAGTACTTAGAATATTTACTGAGTAGTATGAAAAAGCAGTCCTAGAAGGACAGAATTTTCTATTTGGCCTGATTAAGCAATTTGAAATAACAGCAATTCAACTAAATTCCTATTTTATTATTTCTTACCAGTAGAACTTCCACTAGGTCAGTATTGTCAGTACACTTAGCATTGCCATTCTTTTTTTGCATTTTTTAATTTTTAATTTTATTTATTTTTATTTGATCTTTTTTGGCGGTGCTGCGTGGCTTGCGGGATCTTAGTTCCCACACCAGGGATTGAACCCAGGCAGTGAAAGTGCCGAGTGCTAACCACTGGACTGCCTGGGAATTTCCCAGCATTGCCATTTTGGACTAGGGTGGGAGTGGAGCACAGATTACATAGATTTGAAGGACTGAGTTTATTTCACAGGGCTATTTTTCTATTGATATTGACCAGTTTTTAATCTGGTAAAGATCTGCTTTTAGGATGTTACTTAGTCTCTGCAGTATGCAGATTGTGGAAGA
Organism: Eubalaena glacialis; assembly: GCF_028564815.1. NCBI lineage: Eukaryota > Metazoa > Chordata > Mammalia > Artiodactyla > Balaenidae > Eubalaena > Eubalaena glacialis. The sequence goes on from NC_083729.1 coordinate 40,909,760, forward strand.
GTAAGGTTTGTTTATGTCCTACTTAGTTTCTCTTAGGAAATCCTTTTTGGTGCAGTTGTACTTTTACTTGACCATGGTTCAGAATATCTTTTTGGACTCTGTGTATTTTGGAAGCGGGACAGACTTTGGTGACCCTATTGTAGATGCTCGCCCCAGATTTATGGCTTGGAATTTATTTACATTTATGGAGTAATATAGTAAACTCTAAAAAAGCTCTCTGGGTCCCTCTGAGAAAAAGGTAAATTGAAAACAAAAGGTTCATTTCCGCCTGTCTTAAATTAATTTCCTTTTTAAAAAGGAGTGTGGAGGTTAAATACTGACACAAAAGCCAAGGATCCTAAAAGTAACCATACATCTTGATGAGATTATTATCTCATATTTTTTTGTAGTATTGTGATTGAGCCTTATAGATAGGCTGAGACTATGGGTCTGAAGTTAACCAATTTATGGAAAGCTAAGACTGTATTGGGAATAGGATGCACAGAGGGAAACTCCTTATGGTGGCTTTTCTTCAAATATAAGATTAGAAAGTGTACACTGCATGTTTTTTAAGGCTGGATACACTCAAACTTGAGAATGTAAAACTTTTAACAATTGCTTTTATGTAGCCTAAACTCTACAGATCTGTAATTGAAGATGTAATTGAAGGAGTGCGGGATCTATTTGCTGAAGAAGGTATAGAGGAACAAGTCTTAAAAGACTTGAAGCAGGTTTGTAGACAGTAGAAGTTTCTCTCTTTTGTTTTTTCAGCTTAAAAAAATGGATAAATTAAATTCAAACCCCTTAATTATAGTTTAATACTTACCCATTTATTGTGCCTTCAGCTGACAATTTAATTTAAAAGTAAAAAATATAGGAGTAAATATCCTAATTTTTTTTTTTTTTAGAGCAAACATTTTGTTTTTCTCTGCAGCTCTGGGAAACAAAGGTTTTGCAGTCTAAAGCAACAGAAGACTTCTTCAGAAATAGTGTCCATTCCCCTCTGTTCACCCTTCAGTTGCCGCACAGCTTGCACCAAACATTGCAATCATCAGCAGGTTGGATATAGTTAGTAAATTAGTACTATATGCAGAACAGATTCTCATTTGGTGGTGGTTTGGAATTAGGGTAATGTTCTTAAGGGGAGAGGGCTTGGACTTCAAAATCATTGCTAATAAAAGAACACAGGATAAGTCATCACTGCCATGTAATTATTGACAAAAAAATTAGGTTATTTAAACTATTTTTAAAACTGTTATAGTCCACAAAGGTGACAAAGCCTTACTTCATAGGAACAAATTATATAGTTTGTGGGCTATTGGAAATACCCTTTGTTTATCTCAGAGGATTTGATTGACTCTGGTAAAGGTGTAATCCAGCCACTTGGTGAAGAAGCAGAGGGAAAGATTGGTGCTTGCAAGCTTGTGCATTCTTTCTCTTTCTCTTGCTATCTGTATGTATTGTAAATCTGTCATTGAATTGGAAGCAAAATGGAGTATAAACAGGAATATGGAGGTTATTCAGGCTACTTCACAGTTTTGGATATAAAATGATGGCTAGAAATGGGCCATATGCATATTGTCTTTAATCTTGGACTTAAATCTAGACCTATGCTTTTAAGGGAAATATTTGTTCATACTATGTCTATCAATTTAAACTGGAAAAGACTAACTGCTAAAAGATAAAACAATACTATTATATCTTTCTAGCCTTTATTTCTTTTTTTCTCCTCTGATTCTTATAATCCTTATGCTATCCTGATGTGTGTGTGTATATACATCAGCATGTTGATGCACAGAGATGCAGGCACATAGGGATGCACTGACAGACACAGAGGCACACACCAACAGACATATCCAGACTCAGGGAGACACACCCAGATACAGATGTGCGCAGACACAGACAGACACACACAAGTAGGTTTTATTGGATTTAGCCGAAATTCAATAGATGAATGTCTGCAAGAGGTAAGGGTAGATTTTGGATTAGATTGTCAGTAGAAACTAGATTGTTCATGGCATACTTGGGAAAATTCACATGAAAATCTTGTGGGTCAAGGTGAGGGGAAAATATCGATAGTAAGGAGGCTAGTACCTCCTCTATTACAAAATGAGAGAATTTAAGTGTGACAGCAATTATAACGTATAAAAATGAAATTAACAATGAGTGTTGAGTTACCAAACACAACTTTTATCTAAAGCTGTGCTTAAAATGTGTAACATTGCTCTTTAAGAATTAGCCATGGCTGTTTTAATTATTAAGTTGACACATTGAATTACATCAATTGTTCGGTTTTTGGCTATGCTTTCATTTTTAACTTGACTGTTTTTTTAGGGCATCCCTTTTATTTCTCTATTTAAATAACATTCTTTTAATTTTTCTCTTCATTAAAGAACTTTAAAGATTTTTTTCTTAGGAGTGGCTTGGAGGGTGGTGAATGTGGAGTAGTAAAAAACTTGATTGTCTTTTATGAAAAGCATGGTTCCTAAGAAAAGACTAGCTGGAACACTTCTCAGGTTCTTTGTCATTCAAAATTGTAATACTTGATTTTGCCTCAAGATGGTAATATTACCAGTGATTTAAATCACAAAATAGTCTTGCAACTAATATATCTAGCTGACTTTCACTCAGCACTTCTTTCTTTCTAATTCTGTCTTAGAGGTTAGAATAATAGAAATAATTACATTTAAACAAGACAGTTTTTCTTCTTATTCTTTTCTACATCATTCATAATGAAGTGAAGAGGAAGCACATGTATCCTGTAAAGCTGCATTATAGGCCTTTTTCCTATCCCTCTTCATTTCTAGGTACTCTGCAGTAAGATTCTTGAAGTAAACAGCCTCATAATATTGAAGTACTTTTTAATTATATCATCTCATTGTATGCTTCTAAAAGCCTGATTAAGATAGCCTAAACACACTCTACAACCTTTTTATCTCTTGATAACAAGTTCAAATTAAATCTACAATGGAATAAGTCCTTTGCCTTTGTCTTTTCCACTGTTAAAATTTGTTTGCCCTGTTGTATTTTCTTTGACTCTATTATCCATTTTTTTAATAATTTGCTGTATCTTCAGTTGTCAACTTTTTTTTTTTTTTTGGTCTCAGGACCCCTTTACACTTAAAAATTGAGAACCTCAAAGTGCTTCCTTTTATGTGGGTTGTAAGTATCTATTTACCATATTAGAAATTAAAGCTGAGAAATTTTTAAAATGTTGATTTATTAATTTAAAAAATGATTGTACGTTAATATATATTTGTTAAAAATAACTCTTTTCCAGAACAAAAAAATATTTAGTGAGAGGACTGGTATTGTACTTTTCTGCAATTCCTGTTAATGTCTGGCTTAATATAAGACAGCTGGATTCTCATATCTATTTCTAAATTTAATCTGTTGTGATATGTAGTTTTGGCAGGAGAAAATCTAATCTTCCACAGATAGGTAATTGGAAAAGGAGGAGGGTTTTAATAGCTTTTTCAGGTAATTTGGTACTACGCTAAAACTCAACACGTGGTAGTTTCTGAGAGGTTAGCTGCAAAGTGGAATCTGAAACCATATCAATGGACTTTTTGTGATGTTAAAGTTCACTGGTATATCTTGCACTTTGAATGACTGTCTAACCCCTATGTAATTTTGTAACATATGTTGGTGACATGGAAAATATTGGTTCACTGAGTTATACATTTGACACATTGTTCATTATACAGGATAAAAAATCATATTAATATCTCCACGTATCTCACAGAAAAGTGTTTAAGTATTGGAAAGCGATGAAGCTCACTGTAGTGGATATAGTTTTCAAAATTCTAATTTTTGCTTGAAAGCTTGAATTTTATCATTGCCAAACAAATACTGTCAGTTTGTTTTCCTTGAAGTGATGGGCACACTTAGTTCATTTTCAAAAAACTGCCAGATACTCAAGTCTGATGAACCATAGTTTCTGTCAGTTTTTCTTTCAGGTAAAATAGTGTTTCTTGAAAAAAGAAATTAGCTAGGTCAGCTCCCAACTTAAACAATAGCACCATTGCATTTCCTCATACTTCCTTGTACTTCTGTATGCTACAGAAATGCTTTATATGTTCTTCCTATTTCCTCACACAGAATATTAAAAGCAGGTATACTTGAGGGTTGAAATTTAGTAAAAATAATTCTTTATGGTTACATTAAGGAATTTCTTAAGTGAAACAGTTTTGTTGTTGCTGGTTTTATTTGTTTATTTTTAAACTGTGAGTAAATAGCAATGGAGAATAAATACAGTGAGCACTAGTAAGGTTTGGTGCTTACAGGCTTAATTCATGTGAAGGTGCCTTCAGTTTTATTTATCACGGCTTTGTGCTATCAGTGCAAATGTCAGCACCACCCCCCGCGTTAAAATATTTAGTGAGAAATGAAAAAGGCATACATTGTTTTGATATTATAAAAATAGTTTTGACCTTGTGAACACCCTGAAAGTATCTTAGGGACCCCCCAGGGGTTTGTACACTAAACTTTGAGAACTGCTGTTCTATTCTTATATTCTATTATATATAATTTATAATCCACTTTTAAAAAATACTTAATTTTTTAGAACATCTTTAGGTTCACAGCAAATTTGAGAGAGGGTACAGAGATTTCCCATATACTCCTTGCTCCCACTCATGCATAGCCTTTCCAGTTATCAATATACCCCACCAGAGTGGTACATTTGTTAACAGTTGATGAACCTGCATTGACACATCATAAACACCCAAAGTCCATAGTTTACATTGTCACTTTTGGTATTGTACATTCTGTGGGGTTGGGCAAGTTTATAATGACTTGAATCCATTGTAATAGTTTCATACAGAGTATTTCCATTGCCCAAAATACCTTGTGTGCTCCTCTGCATCCGTTCCCCTCACACCAATCCCTGGCAACAACTGATCTTTTTACTGTCTCCATAGTTTTGCCTTTTCTAGAATGTCATGTAGTTGGAACACTATAGTATACAGCCTTTTCAGATTGGCTTCTTTCAATTAGTAATATGATTTAAAAAAAAAAAAATGTATTTATTTATTTATATTTGGCTGTGTTGGGTCTTCGTTGCTGCACCCGGGTTTTCTCTAGTTGCGGTGAGCGGGGGCTACTCTTCGTTGCGGTGCACGGGCTTCTTGTTGCGGTGGCTTCTCCCACTGCAGAGCACAGGCTCTGGGCACACGGGCTTCAGCAGTTGTGGCATGCGGGCTCAGCACTTGTGGCTTGTGGGCTCCAGAGTGCAGACTGAGTCGTTGTGGCGCATGGTCCCAGTTGCTACGCGGCATGTGGGATCCTCCCAGACCAAGGCTTGAACTTGTGTTCCCTGCATTGGCAGGCGGATTCTTAACCACTGCGCCACCAGGGAAGTCCAGTAATATGATTTTAAGGTTCTTCCATGTCTTTTCATGGCTTGATAGCTCCTTTCTTTTCAGCACTGAATAATATTCCATTGTCCGGAGGTACCACAGTTTATATATCCATTCACCTACTGAAGGATGACGTCTTGGTTGCTGCCAGGTTTTGGCAATCATGAATAAAAGTGCTGTAAACATTTGTGTGCAGGTTTTTGTGAAGAAATAAGTTTTCAACTCCTTTGGGCAAATACCAAGAAGTGTGATTGCTGGATCATATGGTAAGAGTATGATTAGTTTGGTAAGAAACTGTCAAACTGTCTTCCAAAGTGGCTGAACCATTTTACATTCCCCAGCAATGGATGAGAGTTTGTTGCTCCGCATACTTGCCAGCATATTGCTATTATCAATGTTCTGGATTTTGTCCATTCCAATAGGGGTGTAGTGGTATCTCGTTGTTTTAATTTATATTTCCCCAATGACATATGATATGGAGCATCTTTTATATTCTTCACATGCTTATTTGCCATTTATATATCTTTGGTGAGGTGTCTATTTAGGTCTTTGGCCCATTTTTTAATTGCTTTGTTTTCTTATTGTTAAGTTTTGAGAGTTTTTTGTGTATTTTTTTTTTTTTTTTTAGTAAATTTGCCTTTTATTTTTTTATTTATCCTTTTTATTTTTTTTACTATTTTTTTTAACATCTTTATTGGAGTATAATTGCTTTACAATGGTGTGTTAATTTCTGCTGTAGAACAAAGTGAATCAGCTATACGTATACATATATCCCCATATACCCTCCCTCTTGCATCTCCCTCCCACCCTTCCTATCCCACCCCTCTAGGTGGACACAAAGCACTGAGCTGATCCCCCTGTGCTATGCGGCTTCTTCCCAGTAGCTATCTGTTTTACATTTGGTACTATATATATGTCCATGCCACTCTCTCACTTTGTCCCAGTTTACCCTTCCCCCTCCCCGTGTCCTCAAGTCCATTCTCTACATCTGCGTCTTTATTCCTATCCTGCCCCTAGGTTCTTCAGAACCATTTTTTTTTAGATTCCATATGTATGTGTTAGTATACGGTATTTGTTTTTCCTCTTTCTGACTTACTTCACTCAGTATGACAGACTCTGGGTCCATCCACCTCACTACAAATAACTGTTTCATTTCTTTTCATGGCTGAGTAATATTCCATTGTATATATGTGCCGCATATTCTTTGTCCATTCATCTATCGATGGACATGTAGGTTGCTTCCATGTGCTGGCTCTTGTAAATAGTGCTGCAGTGAACATTGTGGTACATGACTCTTTTTGAATTATGGTTTTCTCAGGGTATATGCCCAGTAGTGGGATTGCTGGGTCATATGGTAGTTCTGTTTTTAGGTTTTAAGGAACCTCCATACTGTTCTCCATAGTGGCTGTATCAATTTACATTCCTACCAACAGTGCAAGAGGGTTCCCTTTTCTCCACACCCTCTCCAACATTTATTGTTTCTAGATTTTTTGATGATGGCCATTCTGACCAGTGTGAGATGATATCTCATTGTAGTTTTGATTTGCATTTCTCTAGTGATTAATGATGTTGAGCATTCTTTCATGTGTCTGTTGGCAATCTGTATATCTTCTTTGGAGAAATGTCTATTTAGGTCCTCTGCCCATTTTTGGATTGGGTTGTTTGTTTTTTTGATATTGAGCTGCATGAGCTGCTTGTAAATTTTGGAGATTAATCCTTTGTCAGTTGCTTCATTTGCAAATATTTTCTCCCATTCTGAGGGTTGTCTTTTGGTCTTGTTTATGGTTTCCTTTGCTGTGCAAAAGCTTTGAAGTTTCATTAGGTCCCATTTGTTTATTTTTGTTTTTATTTCCCTTTCTCTAGGAGGTGGGTCAAAAAGGATCTTGCTGTGATTTATGTCATAGAGTGTTCTGCCTATGTTTTCCTCTAAGAGTTTGATAGTGTCTGGCCTTACACTTAGGTCTTTAATCCATTTTGAGTTTATTTTTGTGTATGGTGTTAGAGAGTGTTCTAATTTCATACTTTTACATGTAGCTGTCCAGTTTTCCCAGCACCACTTATTGAAGAGGCTGTCTTTTCTCCACTGTATATTCTTGCCTTCTTTATCAAAGATAAGGTGACCATATGTACGTGGGTTTATCTCTGGGCTTTCTATCCTGTTCCATTGATCTATATTTTTGTTTTTGTGCCAGTACCATACTGTCTTGATTACTGTAGCTTTGTAGTATAGTCTGAAGTCAGGGAGCCTGATTTCTCCAACTCCATTTTTCGTTCTCAAGATTGCTTTGGCTATTCGGGGTCTTTTGTGTTTCCATACAAATTGTGAAATTTTTTGTTCTAGTTCTGTGAAAAATGCCAGTGGTAGTTTGATAGGGATTGCATTGAATCTGTAGATTGCTTTGGGTAGTATAGTCATTTTCACAGTGTTGATTCTTCCAATCCAAGAACATGGTATATCTCTCCATCTATTTGTATCATCTTTAATTTCTTTCATCAGTGTCTTATAATTTTCTGCATACAGGTCTTTTGTCTCCTTAGTAGGTAGGTTTATTCCTAGATATTTTATTCTTTTTGTTGCAGTGGTAAATGGGAGTGTTTTCTTAATTTCACTTTCAGATTTTTCATCATTAATGTATAGGAATGCCAGAGATTTCTGTGCATTATTTTGTATCCTGCTACTTTAACAAATTCATTGATTAGCTTTAATAGTTTTCTGGTAGCATCTTCAGGATTCTCTATGTATAGTATCATGTCATCTGCAAACAGTGACAGTTTAACTTCTTCTTTTCTATTTGGATTCCTTTTATTTCTTTTTCTTCTCTGATTGCTGTGGCTAAAACTTCCAAAACTATGTTGAATGATAGTGGTGAGAGTGGGCAATCTTGTCTTGTTCCTGATCTTAGTGGAAATGGTTTCAGTTTATCACCATTGAGAACCATGTTGGTTGTGGGTTTGTCATATATGGCCTTTATTATGTTGAGGTAAGTTCCCTCTAAGCCTACTTTCTAGAGAGGTTTTATCATAAATCAGTGTTGAATTTTGTAGAAAGCTTTTTCTGCATCTATTGAGATGATCGTATGGTTTTTCTCTTTCAATTTGTTAATATGGTGTATCACATTGATTGATTTGCGTATATTGAAGAACCCTTGAATTCCTGGGATAAACCCCACTTAATCATGGTATATGATCCATTTAAAGTGCTGTTGGATACTGTTTGCTAGTATTTTGTTGAGGATTTTTGCATCTATGTTCATCAGTGATATTGGCCTGTAGTTTTCTTTGTTTGTGACAGCTTTGTCTGGTTTTGGTGTCAGGGTGATGGTAGCCTCGGAGAATGAGTTTGGGAGTGTTCCTCCCTCTGTTATATTTTGGAAGAGTTTGAGAAGGATAGGTGTTAGCTCTTCTGTAAATGTGTGATAGAATTTGCCTGTGAAGCCATCTGGTCCTGGGCTTTTGTTTGTTGGAAGATTTTTAATCACAGTTTCAATTTCAGTGCTTGTGATTGGTCTGTTTATATTTTCTATTTCTTCCTGGTTCGGTGTCGGAAGGTTGTGCTTTTCTAAGAATTTTTCCATTTCTTCCAGGTTGTCCATTTTATTGGCATATAGTTGCTTGTAGTAATCTCTCATGATCCTTTATATTTCTGCAGTGTCTGTTGTAACTTCTCCTTGTTCATTTCTAATTTTATTGATTTGAGTCCTCTCCCTCTTTTTCTTGATGAGTGTGGCTAATGGTTTATCAATTTTGTTTATCTTCTCAAAGAACTAGCTTTTAGTTTTATTGATCTTTGCTATTGTTTCCTTCATTTCTTTTTCATTTATTATCTGATCTGATCTTTATGATTTCTTTCCTTCTGCTAACTTTGGGGTTTTTTTGGGTTCCTCTTTCTCTAATTGCTTTAGGTGTAAGGTTAGGTTGTTTATTTGAGATTTTTCTTGTTTCTTGAGGTAAGAATATATTGCTATAAACTTCCCTCTTAGAACTGGTTTTGCTGCATCCCATAGGCTTTGGGTCGTCGTGTTTTCATTGTCATTTGTTTCTATGTATTTTTTGATTTCCTCTTTGCTTTCTTCAGTGATCTCTCGGTTATTTAGTAGTGTATTGTTTAGCCTCCATGTGTTTGTATTTTTTACAGATTTTTTCCTGTAATTGATATCTAGTCTCATAGTGTTGTGGTTGGAAAAGATCCTTGATATGATTTCGGTTTTTTAAAATTTACCGAGGCTTGATTTGTGACCCAAGATATGATCTATCCTGGAGACTGTTCCGTGAGCACTTGAGAAGAAAGTGTATTCTGTTGTTTTTGGATGGAATGTCCTATAATTATCAATTAAGTCCATCTTGTTTAGTGTATCATTTAAAGCTTGTGTTTCCTTATTTATTTTCATTTTGGATGATCTGTCCATTGGTGAAAGTGGGGTGTTAAAGTCCCCTACTACGGTTGTGTTACTGTCGATTTCCCGTTTTATGGCTGTTAGCATTTGTCTTATGTGTTGAGGTGCTCCTATGTTGGGTGCATAAATATTTACAATTGTTATATCTTCTTCTTGGATTGATCCCTTGATCATGATGTAGTGTCCTTCTTTGTCTCTTGTAATAGTCTTTGTTTTAAAGTCTACTTTGTCTGATATGAGAATTGCTACTCCAGCTTTCTTTTGATTTCCATTAGCATGGACTATCTTTTTCCATCCCCTCACTTTCAGTCTGTATGTGTCCCTAGGTCTGAAGTGGGTATCTCGTAGACAGCATAAATACGGATCTTGTTTTTGTATCCATTCAGCCAGTCTATGTCGTTTGGTTGGAACATTTAATCCATTTACATTTAAGGTAGTTATCAATATGTATGTTCCTATGACCATTTTCTTAATTGTTTTGGGTTTGTTATTGTAGGTCTTTTCCTTCTCTTGTGTTTCCTGCCTAGAGAAGTTCCTTTAGCATTTGCTGTAAAGCTGGCTTGGTGGTGCTGAATTCTCTTAACTTTTGCTTTTCTCTAAAGGTTTTAATTTCTCTGTCGAATCTGAATGTGATCCTTGCTGGGTAGAGTAATCTTCGTTGTAGGTTTTTTCCCTTTCATCACTTTAAATATGTCCTGCCACTCCCTTCTGGCTTGCAGAGTTTCTGCTGAGAGATCAGCTGTTAACCTTATGGGGATTCCCTTGTATGTTATTTGTTGTTTTTCCCTTGCTGCTTTTAGTATTTTTTCTTTGTATTTAATTTTTGATAGTTTGATTAATATGTGTCTTGGCGTGTTTCTCCTTGGATTTATCCTGCTTGGGACTCTCTGTGCTTCCTGGAGTTGACTAACTATTTCCTTTCCCATATTAGGGAAGTTTTCAACTATATTCTCTTCAGATATTTTCTCAGTCTCTTTCTTTTTCTCTTCTTCCTCTGGGACCCCTATAATTTAAATGTTGGTGTGTTTAATGTTGTCTCAGAGGTCTCTGAGACTGTCCTCAATTCTTTTCATTCTTTTTTCTTTATTCTGCTCTTAGGTAGTTATTTCCACTATTTTATCTTCCAGGTCACTTATCCATTCTTCTGCCTCAGTCATTCTGGTATTGATTCCTTCTAGAGAATTTTTAATTTCATTTATTGTGTTGTTCATTCATTGTTTGTTTGCTCTTTAGTTCTTCTAGGTCCTTGTTAAACGTTTCTTATATTTTCTCCATTCTATTTCCAAGATTTTGGATCATCTTTGCTATCATTACTCTGAATTCTTTTTCAGGTAGGCTGCCTGTTTCCTCTTCATTTGTTTGGTCTGGTAGGTTTTTACCTTGCTTCTTCATCTGCTGTATATTTCTCTGTCTTCCCATTTTGCTTAACTTACTGTGTTCGGGGTCTCCTTTTCGCAGGCTGCAGGTTCGTAATTCCCATTGTTTTTGGTGTCTGCCCTCAGTGGGTAAGGTTGGTTTAGTGGGTTGTGTCGGCTTCCTGGTGGAGGGGACTGGTGCCTGTGTTCTGGTGGATGAGGCTGGATCTTGTCTTTCTGGTGGGCAGGACCATGTCTGGTGTGTGTTTTCGGGATGTCTGTGAACTCAGTATGATTTTAGGCAGCCTCTCTGCTAGTGGGTGGGGTTGTGTTCCTGTCTTGCTAGTTGTTTGGCATGGGATGTCTAGTACTGGAGCTTGCTGGTCGTTAAGTGGAGCTGGGTGTAAGCATTGAGACGGAGGTCTGTGGGAGAGCTCTCGCTGACTGATATTATGTGGGGCTGGGATGTCTCTGGTGGTCCAGTGTCCTGAACTCGGCTCTCTCACCTCAGAGACTCAGGCCTGTCACCTGGCCAGAGCACCAAGACCCTGTGAGCCACATGGCTCTTTTGGGAAGTCTGAGGTCTTCTTCCAGCTTTCAGTAGGTGTTCTGTAGGAGTTGTTCCACATGTAGATGTATTTTTGATGTATTTGTGGGGAGGAAAGTGATCTCCATGTCTTACTCCTCCACCACCTTGAAGGTTCTCTGTCTCTTTGTTTATTTTGGATAATAGTCCCTTATCAGATATGTCTTTTGCCAATATTTTCTCCCAAACTGTGGCTTGTCTTCTCATTCTCCTGACATTGTCTTTTGCAAAGCAGTTTTTAATTTTAATGAAGTCCAGCTTATCAGTTATTTCTTTCATGGATTGTTCCTTCAGTGTTGTATCAAAAAAGTCTTTGCTATACTCAAGTCATCTAGATTTTCTCATATGTTATTTTCCAGGAGTTTTATAGTTTTGCATTTTACATTTAGGTCTGTGATCCATTTTGAGTTAACTTATGTGAAGCATGTAAGGTCTGTATCTAGGTTCATTTTTTTTTTTTTTTTTGCATTGGATGTTCAGTTGTTCCAGCACTATTTGTTGAAGAGACTGTCTTTGCTCCATCGTATTGCTTATGCTCCTTTGTCAAAGATGAGTTGATTATATTTATGGGGGTCTATTTCTGGGCTGTCTATTCTGTTCCACTGATCTATGTGTCTATTTTTTTGCCATGTATTTGTCTACACCGTCTTGATTACTGTAGCTTTACAGTAAGTCTTGAAGTTAGGTAGTGTTAGTAGTTCAGCATTTTCTCCTTGAATATCATATTGGCTATTCTGGATCTTTTGCTTATAATCCACTTTTGAGAGAGAAATGGGATTCTGTTAATAATAACCTCAGGATTTCCCTGGTGGTGCAGTGGTTAAGAATCCGTCTGCCAATGCATGGGACACGGGTTCGATCCCTGGTCTGGGGAGATCCCACGTGCTGTGGAGCAACTAAGCCCGTGTGCCACAACTACTGAGCCTGCATTCTAGAGCCCACATGCCACAACTACCAAAACCCATGTGCCTAGAGCCCAAGCTCCGCAACAAGAGAAGCCACCACAGTGATTAGCCCGCACGCTGCAACAAAGAGTAGCCCCGGCTTGCCGCAACTAGAGGAAGCCCACACGCAACAACGAAGACCCAATGCAGTCATTAAAAATAATAATAATAATAATAATCTCAGAATAACAGGTGTAAACTAGGACTGTCGCGAGCACACTGGGACATGTAGTCACTTTGTCTATAATTGCCTTATTTCTAGGGCAATTCAAATCATCTTCTGTTATTTGGTCTTCATGTCACATAGTCTTTTTGATGAAACCATCAGTCATTGTGGGAGGAAGACAGGGAAGAACCAGGAACATTGAGAGGTTTGTTAGCTTTCATCTTTGAGTATTAAAACTCCTAAACTTCAGGTACAAACTGTATGTCCTGTTGTTCTTGAACTTGGATCTGTTAAAAATTTCAGCATTGTTGTTGTTTCTTGGGGTGATTTGAGTTAGAATATTCAGTTTGGTCATCAGGAGACGGCCATATACTAAAGAGTAGTCACAAAAAAGAAATTTAACAGTTTTTGCACCTCTTGAATAATGTGACTTGGATATTAAGATTTGGTATGGTTCAAAGTGGGACCAAAAATTGTTAAATGATTAACTGCCTTAACGTATCAAAGACTTTTTCTTGTGTAGGGAAAAATACACTTATAAATGTGAATGTTGTTGTGCTATATTATCTTTTTGCAAAACTCCTTAAATTATATTTGTCGGATTAAATTCTTCCTTTATTCTAAAGCTTATTGTTTGTGAAATTTACTATTTCTGGAATATATACATGAAGACCAAAATTCTGACACTTTAAGTAAAAACATGTATTCAGTTAAAACTTAATTGCTTATTGACACTATCTTGAGTATTATAAAAAGTATGTTTCAGGCACATATAATGGTGTACATAATTTGTGAATGTATATGAATGATGAATATAACTTGTGAATTTAGTATCAAAATTAAGTAGAAGCTACATGAAACTTTAACATTTTGTTAGTTCAATTTTTTGATGGCTCTAAAGAAACTCTTAAAACTCTGTTAGCTCTGTTTGATTGATATGAGTAGAGAGAATTATCCTTTGGGATTTATTGCAGAGTATTTAAAAGGGGAGAATTGTTGCTATTTTTCCTCAAGAAATTCATTTAATTGCTTCAGACAGTATGTTAACAGATTTTTGTTTCCTCTCAGGCTATGGCTTACGCTGTACCAGCCTAAGCTTTTCTCACTTCAGCTAATTAAGACTAATACCATTGTGTTCCTGCCACTCCAATTCTAATTTAGCCTTTCCAAAAAGAATGCCTGTTAAGAAGCAAAGGATAAAAATAATTTTGTACTTCATTAACCATCAATCTTTGTAGCTTCACTTCTTTGTCTTAATGTGAGAAGAATGGTTAGTTAAAAAAAATTTGCTCTTCTGAGCTGTTTGTTGTATATGATGGAGCCATTCTAGTGTCAGAAATGGATCTTCAGGACAGTTTTCCTTAATACAGTATGTGGAAAAATACCATAAAAAAACATTACATTCAGTATATACGTGCTGCATAAACATGCTAAAATGTTTTTGTTTTTATTAAAGAAAAGGCAAAATGGTCTTCTAACAGTCAGGTTCAAGTAGGTAAAATGAACCTTGAGGTAAGGTTTAAGGTTACATTGGTCAACTGAGATCCTTTAGTAACTATTTGTTCTTTAGACTTATTTTTAAAAAAAAATTTTATTGGAGTATAGTTGATTTAAAATATTGTGTTAGTTTTAGCTGTACAGCAAAGTGAATCAGTTATACATATACATCTATCCACTCTTTTTTAGATTCTTTTCCCATATAGGTCATTACAGAGTATTGAGAAGAGTTCCCTGTGCTATGCAGTAGGTCCCTATTAGTTACCTATTTTATGTATAGTAGTGTGTATATATCAATCCCAGTCTCCCAATTTATCCCTCCCCCTTTCCCCACCTGGTAACCATAAGTTTGTTTTGTACATCTGTGACTCTGTTTTCTAAATAAGTTCATTTGTACCATTTTTTTGGATTCCACAAATAAGTGATATTATATGATGTTTGTCTTTCTCTGTCTGACTTAATTCACTCAGTATGACAATCTCTAGGTTCATCCAAGTTGCTGCAAATGACATTTGTTCTTTTTATGGCTGAGTAGTATTAAGACTTATTTTTTTTTTTTAAGACTTATTTTTAAATGATTACATTTACAACCATTTGGCCAACCTTATATTTTTTTTTATTTTTGAATTTTATTTTATTTTTTTATACAGCAGGTTCTTATTAGTCATCAGTTTTATACACATCAGTGTATACATGTCAATCCCAATCGCCCAATTCAGCACACCATGATCAGCACACCCCTGCGGCTTTCCCCCCTTGGTGTCCATACGTTTGTTCTCTACATCTGTGTCTCAACTTCTGCCCTGTAAACTGGATCATCTGTACCATTTTTCTAGGTTGCACATACATGCGTTAATATACGATATTTGTTTTTCTCTTTTGTGACGTACTTCACTCTGTATGACAGTCTCTAGGTCCATCCACGTCTCAACAAATGACCCAATTTCGTTCCTTTTTATGGCTGAGTAATATTCCATTGTATATATGTACCACATCTTCTTCATCCATTCGTCTGTCGATGGGCATTTAGGTTGCTTCCATGACCTGGCTATTGTAAATAGTGCTGCAATGAACATTGAGGTGCATGTGTCTTTTTGAATTATGGTTTTCTCTGGGTATATGCCCAGTAGTGGGATTGCTGGATCATATGGTAATTCTATGTTTAGTTTTTTAAGGAACCTCCATACTGTTCTCCATAGTGGCTGTATCACTTTACATTCCCACCAACAGTGCAAGAGGGTTCCCTTTTCTCCACACCCTCTCCAGCATTTGTTGTTTGTAGGTTTTCTGATGATGCCCATTCTAACTGGTGTGAGAAGATACCTCATTGTAGTTTTGATTTGCATTTCTCTAATAATTAGTGATGTTGAGCAGCTTTTCATGTGCTTCTTGGCCATCCGTATGTCTTCTTTGGAGAAATGTCTATTTAGGTCTTCTGCCCATTTTTTGATTGGGTTGTTTGTTTCTTTAATATTGAGCTGCATGAGCTGTTTATATATTTTGGAGATTAATCCTTTGTCCATTGATTCGTTTGCAAATATTTTCTCCCATTCTGAGGGTTGTCTTTTCATCTTGTTTATGGTTTCCTTTGCTGTGCAAAAGCTTTGAAGTTTCATTAGGTCCCATTTGTTTATTTTTGTTTTTATTTCCATTACTCTAGGAGGTGGATCAAAAAAGATCTTGCTGTGATGTTTGTCAAAGAGTGTTCTTCCTATGTTTTCCTCTAAGAGTTTTATAGTGTCTGGTCTTACATTTAGGTCTCGAATCCAGTTTGAGTTTATTTTTGTGTATGGTGTTAGGGAGTGTTCTAATTTCATTCTTTTACATGTAGCTGTCCAGTTTTCCCAGCACCACTTATTGAAGGAGACTGTCTTTTCTCCATTGTATATCTTTGCCTCCTTTGTCATAGATTAGTTGACCATAGGTGCGTGGGTTTATCGCTGGGCTTTCTATCCTGTTCCATTGATCTATGTTTCTGTTTTTATGCCAGTACCATATTGTCTTGATTACTGTAGCTTTGTAGTATAGTCTGAAGTCAGGGAGTCTGATTCCTCCAGCTCCGTTTTTTTCCCTCAAGACTGCTTCTGCTATTCGGGGTCTTTTGTGTCTCCATACAAATTTTAAGATTATTTGTTCTAATTCTGTATAAAATGCCATTGGTAATTTGATAGGGATTGCATTGAATCTGTAGATTGCTTTGGGTAGTATAGTCATTTTCACAATATTGACTCTTCCAATCCAAGAACATGGTATATCTCTCCATTTGTTGGTATCATCTTTACTTTCTTTCATTAGTGTCTTATAGTTTTCTGCATACAGGTCTTTTGTCTCCCTAGGTAGGTTTATTCCTAGGTATTTTATTCTTTTTGTTGCAGTGGTAAACGGGAGTGTTTCCTTAATTTCTCTTTCAGATTTTTCATCATTAGTGTATAGGAATGCAAGAGATTTCTGTGCATTAATTTTGTATCCTGCTACTTTACCAAATTCATTGATTAGCTCTAGTTGTTTCCTGGTGGCATTTTTAGGATTCTCTATGTATAGTATCATGTCATCTGCAAAGAGTGACATTTTTACTTCTTCTTTTCCAATTTGTATTCCTTTTATTTCTTTTTCTTCTCTGATTGCTGTGGCTAGGACTTCCAAAACTATGTTGAATAATAGTGGTGAGAGTGGACATCCTTGTCTTGTTCCTGATCTTAGAGGAAATGCTTTCAGTTTTTCACCATTGAGAATGATGTTTGCTGTGGGTTTGTCATATATGGCCTTTATTATGTTGAGGTAGGTTCCCTCTATGCCCACTTTCTGGAGAGTTTTTTTCATAAATGGGTGTTGAATTCTTTCAAAAGCTTTTTCTGCATCTATTGAGATGATCATATGGTTTTTCTCCTTCAATTTGTTAGTATGGTGTATCACATTGATTGATTTGCATATATTGAAGAATTCTTTCATCCCTGGGATAAATCCCACTTGATCATGGTGTATGATCCTTTTAATGTGTTGTTGGATTCTGTTGGCTAGTATTTTGTTGAGGATTTTTGCATCTATATTCATCACTGATATTGGTCTGTAATTTTCTTTTTTTGTAGTATCTTTGTCTGGTTTTGGTATCAGGGTGATGGTGGCCTCATAGAATGAGTTTGGGAGTGTTCCTTCCTCTGCAATTTTTTGGAAGAGTTTGAGAAGGATGGGTGTTAGCTCTTCTTTAAATGTTTGATAGACTTCACCTGTGAAGCCATCTGGTCCTGGACTTTTGTTTGTTGGAAGATTTTTAATCTCAGTTTCAATTTCATTACTTGTGATTAGTCTGTTCATATTTTTTATTTCTTCCTGATTCAGTCTTGGAAGGTTATACCTTTGTAAGAATTTGTCCATTTCTTCCAGGTTGTCCATTTTATTGGCATAGAGTTGCTTGTAGTAGTCTCTTAGGATGCTTTGTATTTCTGCGGTGTCTGTTGTAACTTCTCCTTGTTCATTTCTAATTTTAGTGATTTGAGTCCTCTCCCTCTTTTTCTTGATGAGTCTGGCTAATGGTTTATCAATTTTGTTTATCTTCTCAAAGAACCAGCTTTTAGTTTTATTGATCTTTGCTATTGTTTTCTTTGTTTCTATTTCATTTATTTCTGCTCTGATCTTGATGATTTCTTTCCTTCTGCTAACTTTGGGTTTTGTTTGTTCTTCTTTCTCTAGTTCCTTTAGGTGTAAGGTTAGGTTGTTTATTTGAGATTTTTCTTGTTTCCTGAGGTAGGCTTGTATAGCTAGAAGCTTCCCTCTTAGAACTGCTTTTGCTGCATCCCATAGGTTTTGGATCGTCGTGTTTTCATTGTCATTTGTCTCTAGGTATTTTTTGATTTCCTCTTTGATTTCTTCAGTGATCTCTTGGTTGTTCAGTAGCGTATTGTTTAGCCTCCATGTGTTTGTGTTTTTATGTTTTTTTTTTCCCTGTAATTGATTTCTAATCTCATAGCGTTGTGGTCAGAAAAGATGTTTGATATGATTTCAGTTTTCTTAAATTTACTGAGGCTTGATTTGTGACCCAGGATGTGATCTATCCTGGAGAATGTTCCGTGCGCACTTGAGAAGAAAGTGTAATCTGCTGTTTTTGGGTGGAATGTCCTATAAATATCAATTAAATCTGTTTGGTCTATTGTGTCATTTAAAGCTTGTGTTTCCTTATTAATTTTCTGTTTGAATGATCTGTCCATTGGTGTAAGTGAGGTGTTAAAGTCCCCCACTATTATTGTGTTACTGTCGATTTCCTCTTTTAGAGGTGTTAGCAGTTGCCGTATGTATTGAGGTGCTCCTATGTTGGGTGCATATATATTTAGAATTGTTATATCTTCTCCTTGGATTGATCCCTTGATCATTATGTAGTGTCCTTTCTTGTCTCTTGTAACATTCTCTATTTTAAAGTCTTATTTTATTTGATACGAGTATTGCTACTCCAGCTTTCTTTTGACTTCCATTTGCATGGAATATATTTTTCCATCCCCTCACTTTCAGTCTGTATGTGTCCCTAGGTCTGAAGTGGGTTTCTTGTAGACAGCATATGTATGGGTCTTGTTTTTGTATCCATTCAGCAAGCCTGTGTCTTTTGGTTGGAGCATTTAATCCATTCACGTTTAAGGTAATTATCGATATGTATGTTCCCATGACCATTTTCTTAATTGTTTTGGGTTTGTTTTTGTAGGTCCTTTTCTTCTCTTGTGTTTCCCCCTTAGAGAAGTTCCTTTAGCATTTGTTGTAGGGCTGGTTTGGTGGTGCTGAATTCTCTTAGCTTTTGCTTGTCTGTAAAGCTTTTGATTTCTCCATCGAATCTGAATGAGATCCTTGCTGGGTAGCGTAATCTTGGTTGTAGGTTCTTCCGTTTCATCACTTTAAGTATATCATGCCACTCCCTTCTGGCTTGTAGAGTTTCTACTGAGAAATCAGCTGTTAACCTTATGGGAGTTCCCTTGTATGTTATTTGTTGTTTTTCCCTTGTTGCTTTCAATAATTTTTCTTTGTCTTTAAGTTTTGCCAGTTTGATTGCTATGTGTCTCGGCATGTTTCTCCTTGGGTTTATCCTGTATGGGAGTCGCCTTGCTTCCTGGACTTGGGTGGCTATTTCCTTTCCCATGTTAGGGAAGTTTTCGACTATAATCTCTTCACATATTTTCTCAAGTCCTTTCTCTCTCTCTCTTCTCCTTCTGGGACCCCTATAATGTGAATGTTGTTGCATTTAATATTTTCCCAGAGGTCTCTTAGGCTGTCTTCATTTCTTTTCATTCTTTTCTTTTTATTCTGTTCCACAGCAGTGAATTCCACCATTCTGTCTTTCAGGTCACTCATCTGTTCTTCTGCCTCAGTTATTCTGCTGTTGATTCCTTCTAGTGTAGTTTTCATTTCAGTTATTGTATTGTTCATCTCTGTGTGTTTGTTCTTTAATTCTTCTAGGTCTTTGTTAAACATTTCTTGGATCTTCTCGATCTTTGCCTCCATTCTTTCTCCGAGGTCCTGGATCATCTTCACTATCATTATTCTGAGTTCTTTTTCTGGATGGTTGCCTATCTCCACTTCATTTAGTTGTTTTTCTGGGGTTTAATCTTGTTCCTTCATCTGGTACATAGCCCTCTGCCTTTTCATCTTATCTGTCTTTCTGTGAATGTGGTTTTTGTTCCACGGGCTGCAGGATTGTAGTTCTTCTTGCTTCTGCTGTCTGCTCTCTGATGGATGAGGCTATCTAAGAAGCTTGTGTAAGTTTCCTGATGGGAGGGACTGGTGGTGGGTAGAGCTGACTGTTGCTCTGGAGGGCAGAGCTCAGTAAAGTTTAATCTGCTTGACTGTTGATGGGTGGGGCTGGGTTCCCTCCCTGTTGGTTGTTTGGCCTGAGGCAACCCAACACTGGAGCCTACCTGGGCTCTTTGGTGGCGCTAACGGCAGACTCTGGGAGGGCTCACGCCAAGGAGTACTTCCCAGAACTTCTGCTGCCAGTGTCCTTGTCCCCATGGTGAGCCACAGCCACCCCCCGCCTCTGCAGGAGACCCTCCAACATTAGCAGTTTGGTCTGGTTCAGTCTCCCCTGGGGTCACTGCTCCTTCCTCTGGGTCCCAATGCACACACTGCTCTGTGTGTGCCCTCCAAGAGTGGGGTCTCTGTTTCCCTCAGTCCTGTCAAAGTCCTGCAATCAATTCCCACTAGGCTTCAAAGTCTGATTCTCTAGGAATTCCGCCTCCCATTGCCAGACCCCCAGGTTGGGAAGCCTGACGTTGGGCTCAGAACCTTCACTCCAGTGGGTGGACTTCTGTGGTATAAGTGTTCTCCAGTCTGTGAGTCATCCACCCAGCAGTTATGGGATTTGTTTTTACTGTGATTGCACCCCTCCTACCATCTCATTGTGGCTTCTCCTTTGTCTTTGGATGTGGGGTATCTTTTTTGGTGAGTTCCAGTCTCTTCTTGTTGATGATTGTCCAGCAGCTAGTTGTGATTCTGGTGTTCTCACAAGAGGGAGTGAGAGCACGTCCTTCTACTCCGCCATCTTGGTTCCTCTCAGGTCAACCTTTTATACATTTTTTTCTTTTAATTAATTAATTTATTTATTTATTTTTGGCTGTGTTGGGTCTTCGTTTCTGTGCGAGGGCTTTCTCTAGTTGCGATGAGCGGGGACCACTCTTCATCGCGGTGCACGGGCCTCTCAGTGTCGCGGCCTCTCTTGTTGTGGAACACAAGCTCCAGACGCACAGGCTCGGTAGTTGTGGCTCACGGGCCTAGTTGTTCCACGGCATGTGGGATCTTCCCAGACCAGGGCTTGAACCTGTGTCCCCTGCATTGGCAGGCAGATTCTCAACCACTGCACCACCAGGGAAGCCCAGGTCAACCTTTTAGATGTACGATAAATGAAGGGATAGTTAGCATAGAAAATTGGTGATAATAAAGGAAAGATAAATGAAATTGTAGGTTTAATATGCAGGTTGAATTGGTGTTCTCCTAAGAATTTATTGTCTTATATTTTTCTCTTCAGTTTACTGAAGTCCTGCAAAGACTTCAGGAGACATGTACTTATTCATTTATTTCTAAAACTGTGTAGCTGTGCTTGCTTACTTGGTCAAAGTAGTATAAATAACTTTTCATGAAATGAATGAATTGAAATTTCTTTTGTACCTATACGATTTAGAATGGTTTATGTTGGGTTACATTTTTTTGCTCAAAGTATAGTTGGTTGGAAACATGCCACTTTAACAAATACTACTTTTTCTCCCATATAAAAAGTTGTAATGGAGGTTTAGTGCTACATTGGCTTCCTAAAGACAACCTAGGTATTTTGTTATGGATTTCTATAGTACAGTATACTTGATTACAATGAGATTTCCTTTTGGAAATCTATACTATAATCTGTAACCTCTACTTAAAGACTTACAACTAATCTATACTTTATCTAAAATTGTTGGGAAAAGATGTAATTAAATACTTTTACCTCACTTGGAATCAGAAAGTTTAGAATTTGTCATGGTTGAATATGTTAGTGATGGAAAACATTTTTAAAAAATAACGTATACTTAGCAGTTTTATTCAGTTGGAAAATTCTGACGAATGTATAATGTTTATTTTGTTTTCTATACAGCATCGTTACTTATTCCTGCTGGTAAAACTCTTCCCACTTTTATCACAGCAGAACTGGTATGTATCTTATTTAAGAGATATATATATCTATATTTTTTTTAAATTTTTCTTTTCAGCTTTAAAACAGTTTGTCATTTTACAATGCAAAGACTGAATAAGGACAAAATATAATCTGAGAGTATATAGTATAAAATAGCATTTTCAGTATGGTATGGCATTAATTGTGTTAGGTCATTTCTGACCCTACCAACTTTGTGATATTATGTGCATTTTAAAATCTATTCTTTTTCTTTTTTTTTCAATTTTATTTAATTTATTTTTTTATATAGCAGGTTCTTATTAGTCATCCATTTTATGCACATCAGTGTATACATGTCAATCCCAATCGCCCAATTCATCCCCCCACCCCCCCACCCCCCACCGCTTTACCCCATTGGTGTCCATACGTTTGTTCTCTACATCTGTGTCTCAATTTCTGCCCTGCAAACCAGTTCATCTGTACCATTTTTCTAGGTTCCACATATATGCCTTAATATACGATATTAGTTTTTCTCTTTCTGACGTACTTCACTCTGTCTGACAGTCTCTAGATTCATCCACGTCTCTACAAATGACCCAATTTCGTTCCTTTTTATGGCTGAGTAATATTCCATTGTATATATGTACCACATCTTATTTATCCACTTGTCTGTCGATGGGCATTTAGGTTGCTTCCATGTCCTGGCTATTGTAAATAGTGCAGCAATGAACATTGGGGTGCATGTGTCGTTTTGAATTATGGTTTTCTCTGGGTATATGCCCAGTAGTGGGATTGCTGGGTCATATGGTGATTCTATTTTTAGTTTCTTAAGGAACCTCCATACTGTTCTCCATAGTGGCTGTATCACTTTACATTCCCACCAACAGTGCAAGAGGGTTCCCTTTTCTCCACACCCTCTTCAGCATTTGTTGTTTGTAGATTTTCTGATGATGCCCATTCTAACTGGTGTGAGAAGATACTTCATTGTGGTTTAGATTTGCATTTCTCTAATAATTAGTGATGTTAAGCAGCTTTTCATGGGCTTCGTGGCCATCTGTATGTCCTCTTTGGAGAAATGTCTATTTAGGTCTTCTGCCCATTTTTTGATTGGGTTGTTTATTTTTTTAATATTGAGCTGCATGAGCTGTTCATATATTTTGGAGATTAATCCTTTGTCCGTTGATTCATTTGCAAATATTTTTTCCCATTCTGAGGGTTGTCTTTTTGTCTTGTTTGTAGTTTTCTTTGTTTTGCAAAAGCTTTGAAGTTTCATTAGGTTCCATTTGTTTATTTTTGTTTTTATTTCCATTACTCTAGGAGGTGGATCAAAAAAGATCTTGCTGTGATGTTTGTCAAAGAGTGTTCTTCCTGTGTTTTACTCTAAGAGTTTTATAGTGTCTGGTCTTACATTTAGATCTCAAATCCAGTTTGAGTTTATTGTTGTGTATAGTGTTAGGGAGTGTTCTAATTTCATTCTTTTACATGTAGTTGTCCAGTTTTCCCAGGACCACTTATTGAAGAGACTGTCTTTTCTCCATTGTATATCCTTGCCTCCTTTGTCATAGATTAGTTGGCCATAGGTGCGTGGGTTTATCTCTGGGCTTTCTATCCTGTTCCGTTGATCTATATTTCTGTTTTTGTGCCAATACTATATTGTCTTGATTACTGTAGCTTTGTAGTATAGTCTGAAGTCAGGGAGCCTGATTCCTCTAGCTCCGTTTTTTTCCCACAAGACTGCTTTGGCTATTCGGGGTCTTTCGTGTCTCCATACAAATTTTAAGATTTTTTCTTCTAGTTCTGTAAAAAATGCAATTGGTAGTTTGATAAGGATTGCATTGCATCTGTAGATTGCTTTGGGTAGCATAGTCATTTTCACAATATTGAGTCTTCCAATCCAAGAACATGGTATATCTCTTCATCTGTTGGTATCATCTTTAATTCCTTCCAACAGTGTTTTATAGTTTTCTGCATACAGGTCTTTTGTCTCCCTAGGTAGGTTTATTCCTAGGTATTTTATTCTTTTTGTTGCAATGGTAAATGGGAGTGTTTCCTTAATTTCTCTTTCAGATTTTTCATTAGTGTATAGGAATGCAGGAGATTTCTGTGCATTAATTTTGTATCCTGCTACTTTACCAAATTCATTGATTAGCTCTAGTTGTTTCCTGGTGGCATCTTTAGGATTCTCTATGTATAGTATCATGTCATCTGCAAACAGTGACAGTGTTACTTCTTTTTTTCCAACTTGTATTCTTTTTATTTCTTTTTCCTCTCTGATTGCTGTGGCTAGGACTTCCAAAACTATGTTGAATAATAGTGGCGAGAGTGGACATCCTTGTCTTGTTCCTGATTTTAGAGGAAATGCTTTCAGTTTTTCACCATTGAGAATGATATTTCTTGTGGGTTTGTTGTATATGGCCTTTATTATGTTGAGGTAGGTTCCCTCTGTGCCCACTTTCTGGAGAGTTTTTATCATAAATGGCTGTTGAATTTTGTCAAAGGCTTTTTCTGCATCTATGGAGATGATCATATGGTTTTTATTCTTCAATTTGTTAATATGGTGTATCACATTGTTTGATTTGCGTATATTGGAGAATCCTTGCATCCCTGCGATATATCCCACTTGATCATGGTGTATGATGCTTTTAATGTGTTGTTGGATTCTGTTGGCGAGTATTTTGTTGAGGATTTTTGCATCTATATTCATCAGTGATATTGGTCTGTAATTTTCTTCTTTTGTAGTATCTTTGTCTGGTTTTGGTATCAGGGTGATGGTGGCCTCATAGAATGAGTTTGGGAGTGTTCCTTCCTCTGCAAGTTTTTGGAAGAGTTTGAGAAGGATGGATGTTAGCTCTTCTCTAAATGTTTGATAGACTTCACCTGTGAAGCCATCTGGTCCTGGACTTTTGTTTGTTGGAAGATTTTTAATCTCAGTTTCAATTTCATTACTTGTGATTAGTCTGTTCATATTTTCTATTTCTTCCTGGTTCAGTCTTGGAAGGTTATACTTTTCTAAGAATTTGTCCATTTTTTCCAGGTTGTCCATTTTATTGACATAGAGTTGCTTGTAGTAGTCTTTTAGGATGCTTTGTATTTCTGCGTTGTCTGTTGTATCTTCTCTTTTTTCATTTCTAAATTTAGTGATTTGAGTCCTCTCCCTCTTTTTCTTAATGAGTCTGGCTAATGGTTTATCAATTTTGTTTATCTTCTCAAAGAACCAGCTTTTAGTTTTGTTGATCTTTGCAATTGTTTTCTTTGTTTCTATTTCATTTATTTCTGCTCTGATCTTGATGATTTCTTTCCTTCTGCTAACTTTGAGTTTTGTTTTTTCTTCTTTCTCTAGTTCCTTTAGGTGTAAGGTTAGATTGTTTATTTGAGATTTTTGTTTTTCTTGAGGTAGGCTTGTATAGTATAAACTTCCCTCTTAGAACTGCTTTTGCTGCATCCCATAGGTTTTTTTAAAAAATTAATTAATTAAGTAATTTATTTTTGGCCGTGTTGGGTCTTCGTTTCTGTGCGAGGGCTTTCTCTAGTTGCGGCGAGCGGGGGCCACTCTTCATCGCGGTGCGCGGGCCTCTCACTGTCGCGGCCTCTCGTTGCGGAGCACAAGCTCCAGACGCGCAGGCTCAGTAGTTGTGGCTCACGAGCCTAGTTGCTCCGCAGCATGTGGGATCTTCCCAGACCAGGGCTCGAACCCGTGTCCCTTGTATCGGCAGGCAGATTCTCAACCACTGCGCCACCAGGGAAGCCCCATCCCATAGGTTTTCGATCGTCGTGTTTTCATTATCATTTGTCTCTAGTTATTTTTTAAATTTCCTCTTTGATTTCTTCAGTGTTCTCTTGGTTATTTAGTAATGTATTGTTTAGCCTCCATGTGTTTGTGTTTTTATGTTTTTTTCCCCTGTAATTGATTTCTAATCTCATAGCGTTGTGGTCAGAAAAGATGCTTGGTGTGATTTCAATTTTCTTAAATTTACTGAGGCTTGATTTGTGACCCAAGATGTGATCTGTCCTGGAGAATGTTCCATGCGCACTTTAGAAGAAAGTGTAATCTGCTGTTTTTGGATGGCATGTCCTATAAATATCAATTAAATCTATTTGGTCTATTGTGTCATTTAAAGCTCTTGTTTCCTTATTAATTTTCTGTTTGGATGATCTGTCCATTGGTGTAAGTGAGATGTTTAAGTCCCCCACTATTATTGTGTTACTGTCAATTTCCTCTTTTATAACTGTTAGCAGTTGCCTTATGTATTGAGGTGCTCCTATGTTGGGTGCATGTATATTTATAATTGTTATATCTTCTCCTTGGATTGATTCCTTGATCATTATGTAGTGTCCTTCCTTGTCTCTTGTAACATTCTTTATTTTAAAGTCTATTTTATCTGCTGTGAGTATTGCTACTCCAGCTTTCTTTTGATTTCCATTTGCATGGAATATATTTTTCCATCCCCTCACTTTCAGTCTGTATGTGTCCCTAGGTCTGAAGTGGGTCTCTTGTAGACAGCATATATATGGGTCTTGTTTTTGTATCCATTCAGCAAGCCTGTGTCTTTTGGTTGGAGCAATTTATCCATTTACGTTTAATTATCGATATGTATGTTCCTATGACCATTTTCTTAATTGTTTTGGGTTTGTTTTTGTAGGTCCTTTTCTTCTCTTGTGTTTCCCCCTTAGAGAAGTTCCTTTAGCATTTGTTGTAGAGCTGGTTTGGTGGTGCTGAATACCCTTAGCTTTTGCTTGTCTGTAAAGCTTTTGGTTTCTCCATCGAATGTGAATGAGATCCTTGCCAGGTAGAGTAATCTTGGTTGTAGGTTCTTCCCTTTCATCCCTTCTGGCTTGTAGAGTTTCTACTGAGAAATCAGCTGTTAACCTTATGGGAGTTCCCTTGTATGTTATTTGTCGTTTTTCCCTTGTTGCTTTCAATAATTTTTATTTGTCTTTAATTTTTGCCAATTTGATTACTGTGTGTCTCAGCGTGTTTCTCCTTGCGTTTATCCTGTATGGGACTCTCTGCACTTACTGGACTTGGGTGGCTATTTCCTTTCCCATGTTAGGGAAGTTTTCGACTGTAATCTCTTCAAATATTTTCTCAGGTCCTTTCTCTCTCTCTTCTCCATCTAGGACCCCTGTAATGCGAATGTTGTTGCGTATAATGTTGTCCCAGAGGTCTCTTAGGCTGTCTTCATTTCTTTTCATTCTTTTTTCTTTATTCTGTTCCGAGGCAGTGAATTCCACCATTCTGTCTTCCCGGTCCCTTACCCGTTCTTCTGCCTCAGTTTTTCTGCTATTGATTCCTCTTAGTTTGTTTTTCATTTCAGTTATTGTGTTGTTCATCTCTGTTTGTTTGTTTATTCTTTAATTTTTCTAGATCTTTGTTAAACATTTTGCATCTTTTTGATCTTTGCCTCCATTCTTTTCCTGAGGTCCTGGATCATCTTCACTATCATTATTCTGAATTCTTTTTCTGGAGGGTTGCCTGTCTCCACTTCCTTTAGTTGTTTTTTTGGGGTTTTATCTTGTTCCTTCATCTGGTACCTGTCCCTCTGCCTTTTTATCTTGTCTGTGTTTCTGTCAATATGGTTTTTGTTCCATAGGCTGTAGGATTATAGTTCTTCTTGCTTCTGCTGTCTGCCCTCTGGTGGTTGAGGCTATCTAAGAGGCTTGTGCAAGCTTCCTGATGGGAGGGACTGGTGGTGGGTAGAGCTGGGTGTTGCTCTGGTGGGCAGAGCTCAGTAAAACTTTAATCCCCTTGTCTGCTGATGGGTGGGGCTGGGTTCCCTCCCTGTTGGTTGTTTGGCCTGAGGCGACCCAACACTGGGGACTACCCGGGCTCTTTGGTGGGGCTAATGGCAGACTCTGGGAGGGCTCACGCCAAGGAGTCCTTCCCAAAACTTCTGCTGCCAGTGTCCTTGTCCCCATGGTGAGCCACAGCCACCCCCTGTCTCTGCAGGAGACCCTCCAACACTAGCAGGTAGGTTTGGTTCTGTCTCCTATGGGGTCACTGCTCCTTCCCCTGCGTCCTGACACACACACTACTTTGTGTGTGCCCTCCAAGTGTGGAGTCTCTGTTTCCCTCAGTCCTGTCGAAGTCCTGCAATCAAATACCGCTAGCCTTCGAAGTGTCATTCTCTAGGAATTCCTCCTCCTGTTGTCGGACCCCCAGATTGGGAAGCCTGACGTGGGGCCCAGAACCTTCACTCCAGTGGGTGGACTTGTGTGATCTAAGTGTTCTCCAGTGTGTGAGTCACCCACCCAGCAGTTATGGGATTTGATATTATTGTGATTGCGCCCCTCCTACCATCTCATTGTGGCTTCTTCTTTGTCTTTGGATGTGGGGTATCTTTTTTGGTGAGTTCCAGTGTCTTCCTGTCGATGATTATTCAGCAGTTAGTTGTGTTTCTGGTGTTCTTGCAAGAGGGACTGAGAGCACGTCCTTCTACTCCGTCATCTTGAAGCAATATCTAAGATATATTTTAACAGAGATGCCCCAGTTTTAGTGGATGGTGGCAGAAGGCTGGGCAGAGATGTAATTTGTAATCCTCCAGTTGAATGAGAAAAGATGTGGTAAGGGATGAGGAGATAGAAATAGCTTCTGTAACATAGGTGTTGCAAAAATTCAGGAGTTCCAGAATGAATATTTTCTTACCAACTTTTCCTATCTTCCAGAGCAGTTCTTAGCATCTGCCAAGACTGTACCTACAAGGTTAGGAAATTTCTTAACTTACGTTGTATGGAGTTTTAATACACTGTATAATGTTACATACTTGGTGGATCCTAAATAGATGATTCTGATATAAATGTTTTTCTGATTTATTTTCCCCTAGAGTTGAGGCACATCATAATTCTTCCTTTTATTTAAGTGGAATATTTTGGTTATTTTTTACCGTTGTATAATAGAGGTTAGATTCCCCCCCTCCCAGGAGTTGGGGGCAGAAGATAAAATTAAAACTTATATATAGAAAATTGAGTAGTTTTTAGGTGGGGAAAAATAGAACTTTTTCTCTTTTACTTTTCTTTGAAGGTAAAACATGATATATAAAGTTTTTTGTTTTCTTTCAGCCCATGAGCTTCCTTCCTAGGGTACAGGATTTTAGTAGGCCATTTATTTCTATTTCTTCATTAAAAACAAACAAAAAGCATAGCCCTTACCAGGATTTTTGGGAAGAATGGTGCTGGTTTTGATATGAAACCAGTGAAGAAATATCTCTGCCTTTGAAATTCTTGGAAATACCTTTTCTCCTCATTAAAGAAATAATATACTTCTAAAGAGTAAAAGCAAACAAATTTATAAAGTAAAAAGTGATAGAGCCCTATAGGATTATAACCCAAAGATAACTGTTTTAACTGTATGATGTGTATCCATTTAGACTTCTTTCATTAAAGAAAGTTACATTAATTTTCAGGGTAAAAGCAGAATCATTCTCTGTACTGTTTCCGTAATTTTTTTTTTAAACTTAGTAATATAGATGGACCGTTTTCAATGCCAGTTAAATATTGATTAGCCTTAGTGGATGTATCAGGTTTAAGTAACCAATCTTTTGTTTATGGACATTTAAATTCTTGCTAGTGTTTTTCTAATATAGCATTCCAGTGATACACTTGTAGATATGTCTTGGTGTATTTGTGTGATAATCAGGTAATCAGGATAAATTCCTAGAAGTAGAATTTCTGGGTCAAAGATTATGCATGTTTTCAATTTTGGTATATGTTACAAAATTGGCCTCTGAAAGGATTGTACCATATACACTCATAAGCAGTGGTCTGAGAGAACTGATTTTTATCACATCCTTACCAACATTGGCTATTATTAATCAATCTTTTAAATTTTTTCAGGTCTAGTAGGCAAAAACTTTTTTGTCTTTCATTTAGTATTAAAAATGTAAAACCCTAAGGTTTAATTATTCCAAAATAAAAATTATACACTGTTGTTTTATCTGCTTTAAAATAACATTAGTGATCAACTTACAGACTAGAGGACTCCTATAAACAACTGTGGTTCTTATATTTGACATGTGGGTATCAGTGGCCCAGGCAAAGCTGTGTTGTGGGCAAGTTTTATGAGTCAATGTTCATGTTATTTATGAAGCCTTACTGACTTCATTGCTAAAGCCATAGAACAGAATTCCTTTTATTTTTAATGAGATGATCTAAATCAAATATTAGAAAGCTGTTTTATTCAGAGAACTCAGCCCTAATGTTAAGTGCTACTATTGTCCTGTTGACCTTAATCAAATTTTTTTTATCCTCTGTAAGATCAGGAAAAAAAGGTTCAAGTAAAGCCTTTTTCTAACTTTCTAATATAAAATTTTCATATCTAGGGCACCTCAAACTCCAGTGCAAACTTTACTTATCCTGGTTATCCTGTTCATGTACCAGCAGGTGTGACACTACAGACGGCATCTGGTAAGAGTATAGTTTTAAAATATTTTGTTTTTAGCTTTGGTACTGACTTCTGGGTATTAACTTTCATGATTTTAAATAAACTGTATACCACAAGTTATTGAAGTTATAGGAACTTTTAATAAAACTTATTTAAAAGTAGTAATAAATGGTAGTTTTTATTGTTATGGAAGCAATCTACCACGAAATACACTAAGCCTGTCTACTAAGGCAGGTACTAAGCTTGTCCTATATTTCACTTCCAATTCTCATCCCAACATTATGTAAGATGCTTTATATAGGTTTTCTCTAATTCAAGTCAGTTACCTGAATTCTGACACACATGTGTCCCGGCTAGCTTTAATCAAGAAAAACTAAAGATTAGATTTATCAACCTTTGCCTCCTTTCTTATTGGAGATTGTATAAGAATATTTGAAAAATTTGGAGATTAACCTCTGCTTTTCAAAGAACTGTTTCTTGATTTGAAAGAGAATCATACCTATTTTTGGGGTTGTTACAGAGTTTAAGCAAGCACCTGACTCAATTCTCAAAAAATAAATTTCTTCTTTCTTCTTGTTAGTATTATTTTAAAGGAAAGGGGGGGGAAATTTGATAACTTTTGAAATTATTAAACCCTTTTTGGATAGCCTTGTCTTATAGTTGTTATATGGTATCTTATATCTTAACTATATGAAATACATTCTCCATGATGAGGTTTCTTAAAATCCCAATTTGGGTTGTTAACACTGTAATTTATTAAACAATGGGAGAGGTTCATGGAATAAATATTGGTGGCCTATATGTGTCTCAAAATGTGCCATATAAGCAATAATGGGAAAAGGCTAGAGTTAAAGCAAGATATATTTAATTTTTTAAAATAAGAGTAATACATATTTATTACAGAAAACACAAAAAATCTGAAAAATAAAAGAAAAACTCCTAGAGGTATCCACTA
Source organism: Eubalaena glacialis (assembly GCF_028564815.1). Taxonomy (NCBI): domain Eukaryota; kingdom Metazoa; phylum Chordata; class Mammalia; order Artiodactyla; family Balaenidae; genus Eubalaena; species Eubalaena glacialis. The sequence goes on from NC_083729.1 coordinate 40,940,988, forward strand.
TTAACATATTGATGTATTTCCTCCCAGCCTCCTGTGCATGAGATTTTTTTTTAGGAAATTTAAAGGAAATTAGGATTCTGTTTTACTTACAGTTTTGTTTTCTTCTTTTTAAGGTCACCTTTATAAAGTTAATGTACCAGTTATGGTGACACAGACTTCTGCAAGAGCAAGTATTCTTCAGCATCCATTTCAGCAAGTATTTCAGCAGCTTGGGCAGCCTTCAATAATACAGACCAGTATTCCACAATTAAACCCATACTGTCTTCAAGCAACTACTGAAAAATCACAGAGAATGGAAACTGTGCTCCAACAACCTGTAGTTCTTCGTTCTGGGACAGTGGATAGGAAACATTTAGAAAATGCTACTGGTGATACTCTTATACATCCTGGAAATGAGCATAAAATCATGTCTGAAGCTTTATTGAGTCATCCCGAAGACTCTCAGTATATCAGCCTTTCAGGTGTTGTATTTCCTCCACAGGTCTCTCAAATGGATTCTAATGTGGAGCCAGTGCTCGGTGTTTCAGCTAGCATGACTCAAAATCTGCATGGTGGGCCCCTGTCCACAGGCCCTCAGGGGGCTCAGCACCAGCACATGCCTGATGTTCAGCTTCGTGTTCTTAAAAATAGGATGTGTGGATGTGATTCTGTAAAGCAGCCAAGAAATACAGAGGAGCCCAGCAGCCTACCTGTCTCAGAGAAGGTAGTTCTATGTTCAATTTAATGGAATTAGGAGATAAACAGTAACAAGTGATTAGATGTCCTGAGTGTTTTTTTTTTTTAAACTGTAAGGTTACTCAAAAGTATGTTTGTTTTTTCCTTTAGAAGATTGTTTCTTTATTATTTTTAGTATAACTATCAGTTTTTAAAAGTATTCATGCTCAGCATTTCTAAACTTTTAGTTTCGATTAATGAATTAGAATATTTCTTTAAAGAAAATGCATTTGTTTTAAGGTAATTCATTTACCTCTCTCTTACATTGTGAGAATTGTTTTTTGTCTGCAGATAAAATTTAAGATTCAGAAATGCATCCTAGTAATTAAATGAGTGTTTTGAGGTAATTCATTGTCATACTTAATATACAAAAGAGGTTCAAAGTATTTTTTTTCTTGCTTTACCTAATTTTCCTAAACTCCCATATGAAAGTTTTCTCTACATGAGGAATTATCTTGCTAGTAGATACTTTGTTTCTCCGTTTGCTAAAATACTAGTTAACTTAATTTCTTTTGGAATTCAGACCACTAAAAAATAGCTCCTAATTAGCTTTCCATATTAAAAATAGGTTTACATTATTAATTTCCAAGGAATTCATAGTGATGGCAGAAAGATTCATGGAGAATTTCTCATGGTAAAATTAAAAAATCTTGCGTTATCTTTTTACAAATGTAAAATTATGTCTTACAGCTAACTCCATTTATACAATTTAGTGACATATGACAAATAAAGGTTTGTGTCTCTAGCTAATGGTTTAGTGGTCCTTTAGAACCACTGCACAAATCTGTATCAATGTAGTAGTTAAGTGTCACCTTAACATTTTTCTAGGTAGAAGGGGAAGGTATAGGGTACAGTGAAGGATAATGAACAAAGAATATGTCTATCAGAAACCATTTGACTTGTTTTAGAATATTTCAGATGTTTGATGAAGCCTGTTCAGAATCTTTTAGCAAGTCTGTTTTTGGTTTAGTTTGGTATAATGTATTAAGGTTAAAATGTTTTTTGAGTGTTTTTTCATTATATTTTTCACATAATATATAAAATTAAGAAATGGAGGATAAACTCATAATTATGAAACATTTGGTTTTGAGGGAAAATAACTGTAAAATAAGTGTTTGTTTTTATCACTTGTAATATAACTTTTAGAGGCATTTTTCTCCTGGACTCTGTATGAATTTTGAAGATTTCTGGTGTGATGATTCAAGGACTTATTCTACTGTTACTTATTAGATGTCACATTGTACTTTGTTCTGATATGGGAAAGTAGATTAGTTAAGGGAGATTAAGGATTGTTTAGGGGGTAGTGGTTAAGAGCTTAAGCTTTTGGGGCTTCCCTGGTGGCGCAGTGGTTGAGAGTCTGCCTGCCGATGCAGGGGACACGGGTTCAAGCCCTGGTCTGGGAAGATCCCACATGACACGGAGTAACTAAGCCCGTGAGCCACAATTGCTGAGCCTGCGCGTCTGGAGCCTGTGCTCTGCAACAAGAGAGGCCACGATGGTGAGAGGCCCGCGCACCACGATGAAGAGTGGCCCCCACTTGCCGCGACTGGAGAGAGCCCTCGCGCAGAAGCGAAGACCCAACACAGCCAAAAATAAATAAATAAATAAATAAAAATTAAAAAAAAAGAAAAAAAAAGAGCTTAAGCTTTAAAGCCACAGTAGGTTCAAATTCTAGATTTACCACTTACAAGCAAGCTAGGTAATGTTGCTCTCTGAAATTCAGTCCTAAGTCTGTAAACTGGGCATAAAACCAAGCTCATAATTTTAAGAATTATCAGAGGTGTATATAGAGTTTTTAATGGCTTCTGTCACCGTAATAAGCTTTAGATTAGTGCTATTATGCTTTATGGGCATGTGATATATTGGATAACTTTTCATATAACTTGTTGCTTGGTTTTAAAATCTATATTTAAAACACAAACATCCAAACATTCAAAAGAATTTAATTTATAACATTTTAAAAAACTTACTGTAGGTTATCTTACAATAGTGATCTGGTAAAGTTAATGCTGATTTAATTTTCAGAAAATTTTATAAATAGCTCTCTATAAGTAGCTTTTCAGAAATTCTTATTGCTTAAAGCAAGTTACAATTAGCCCTACTTATTTACTTTTCCTGTGTAGACTGCCAGAGATCTTAAGTTTTTATGTAGGTTTAGCATTAGTACTGTTTCATAAAATATATTCCTGACAATTTTTGATGTGTTCCTATTTTAAAGTGCATATTACTATGTTAAGTTTTTCCTCAGTGTAGGAATTTTGTTTGCTAATCTTATAATGCTATAGAAAATTAGAAACTCAGGTCTTCATTGGAACTCCAAAAAGTAGGAGTAGAAGGAGAGAAATGGGTATGGTGGTGTATCTTCTCCAGCTCCTTTGTATTTCTTGCCGGCTCTCCCCACCATCTTCATTGCCCTCTCTCCCAAATATTATCATTTCTGCTACCTTCTCTTTTAATTATATACCTTTCTGACTGCTTCCTCTTATCTCCTTTGTGAGCTCCTCTTTATCTGCCTTTCCTGTTTCCTAAGGTTCTATCCTCAGCCCATTTCTCTTCTTACTTCATGTTTTCCCTGGGCAATCTCATGCATTATCATGGTTTTTAACTATGACCTGCTTGTTGATGACTGCATTTTCAGCCCAGTTATTCCCTTGAGCTTCATTCTCATGTCTGTTTCCTTTCTAGACAGCTCTCCCTGAATGTTATAATAAGTCATTGTTTCCTCATCAGAGATACTGCATAGTACCACTGCCCACCTGGTCTCCCAAGCTAAGGACTGCAATGACTTTTTGGCCCCCTTTCCCCCTTATCCTCCTTATATCATGTGCTTTTTTAGAATTCTTTTTATTTATTTATTTTAGGCCATGCCATGTGGCATGTGGGATCCCAGTTCCCCAACAAGGGATCGAACCTGTGCCCCCTACACTGGGAGTGCAGAGTCTTAACCACTGGACTGCCAGGGAAGTCCTTTAAAAATTATTTTAAAAATTGTAAAAAAAAAAAAAAAAAAAAAATTTATAAAGTATATACAGTGGACCCTTGAACAGTGCAAGGGTTAGGGACACTGAGCTCCGTGCAGTCAAAAATCTGCGTCTAACTTTATAGTTAACCCTCTGTATCCGTGATTCCGCATCCACGGATTCAACCAATCACATACCTTGTAGTATATTTATTGAAAACAATCCACGTATAAGTGGACCTGCGCATTTCAAACCCATGTTGTTCAAGGGTTTTCTGTATAACATAAAATTTACCAATTTAACCATTTTTAGGTGTACAGTTCAGTGGCGTTAAACATGTTCACATTATTGTGCAACCATCACTACTATCCATCTCTAGAACTTTCTAATCATCCCAAACTGAAATTCTGTACCCATTAAACAATAACTCCCCATTACCCCCTCCATTCAGCTCCTGGTAACTTCTACTTTCTGTTTCTATGAATTTGACTACTACTAGGTACCTCATGAGTGGTATCATACAATATTTGTACTTTTGTGACTGGCTTATTTTGCTTAGCACATTTTCAAGGGTCATTCATGTAGCATATATGGGAATTTCATTCCTTTTAAAGATTGAGTCATGTAATTTTTGACAACTTTTAAAACCAAATATTTCTGGAATCTGTTCCCTCTTCTCCATCCCCACTGCCATTGCCCTAATTGTCTCTCAATTGGGATAATCTAGTTTCTAACTGATTTATTAGCCTGTAGTCTCTGCTGGTTCTTACTCCACTCCTTCCAATCCATCCATCCTAGAGGTTAAAGGCTTCAGGGATCAGAAATGTTTTGAATTCCTTCTCTATCCCTTAATAACTACGTGACTTGGGCAAGCTACTATTTCCTCATTTGTAAAATAAAGATAATAGTAGCTACCATAGAATTGTGATGGTGGGAGGATTATGTGAGATAATCAATGTGAAGTGCTCAGCAGCATACTGCCTAGCATATGGTAAGAGCTCAGTGAACATTAGCTATGATCTCTGCTCCTCATGGCTACCATAAATTTACTCAGCATGCAGCCTGCTTAACATGTCACTGACTGCCCAGTGGATAAAATTTAAGCTCCTTGTAAAAAAAAATTAATAAACAGAAATCTCAATTAAATAGAGTTGGGTGACCTGAGGGGGGCGCTCTCATGCCCTGTGACAATAGCAGAGCCCAACTAGAAGACCCCGCTTCTATGCTGACAACAACTTAGCCAATGAAGAGCTGTGGACTCTTTGTTTACTATAGCCCTCCCAACTTCCTTTTCTTCTCTATATAAGCTTTCTTCCTCCGAGGGGACTTGCGTGCGGCTCTCCATGGTTGCACACCCCAAATTTCTGCTGATCCTGAATAAACCTATCTTTGCCTGAGAAATATCTGGCAGTCTGTTTTTTTTTAGGTCAACATTCTTAATGTGGCATACGAGGACCTCCATGTTCTTTTTCAGCCAGAGTTTCTTATTTACTCTTCCTTTATTTTATGCCTACTACTTTATTGGTAACAACAAACTGTGAGCAATTATCTGTGTTAACCAGAAGAAAGGGTGGTGGGAGAAAAGCCAGGCACAAAGCAGAGGGGATAACAAAAGCAAAGAGAGGCAGGAAACAACAAAGTTAATTCCTACTTACCCATTTATTACTTCCTTCAGAAATCTTACTTAATACCTTTCTATCTACCCTCTCCCCTTTCATTATTAGGTTGGATGTATCTCTTCTGTGTTATCATAGCACCTTACGTATGTATCTGTCATAATGTAGTTAAAAGATGCATTAAAATGTCCTGTGTGCATTGAGAGGTACATTTTATTAATCTTTGTATACCCAACACCTAAGAATATATACACACACACACACACACACACACACACACACATATATTCATGTGTACTAGAATATAAGCTTTAAAAGAAGAGGATCTATGACTAGTTTATTTGGCTCAATAGTTCTCAACTCTGGCTAAATATTAGAATTATTGGGGCATTAAAAAAATGTTCAGGTCTGCCCCAAGGGATATGGATCTAATTGGTCTGGAGTGGGGTCCACTAATTATTGTTGGAGTTCTCTGAGGTGATTGTAATACATAGTTAAGATTAAGAACCACTGATCTAGCTCAATATCAATTTATGAATGAAAAATGGATGGAGTGAGGGGATTAGAGAATATATAACTTTAAGAGCTTTTATTTTTCTTCCAATCCATTCTGATACTCTAAAAGATAAAATATCATACCAACAGTTATTTGAATTCATGATTCAGTTAATTGAGCACATATTTTTTTGAGTCATTATATGCTACTTCTAAATGAATATCTCTAAATCAGATTTTTAAACCAGGTATGTGACATTTTTATTTCTTTAGAGGAAAAAAGCCAATTTAACAAGTTACTTTTTTTTCGTATTTGTCAAAATATGTTGAGGTATATTTCATCCCAAAAAAGAGTAGAGTGGCATGGGATGCTACTGTACATGGTTAGGTAATATATAATCATTATTGCCATTATGTTGTGGGAGATGGCTGGATTAAGTTTCTGTTAAGAATTAAAGATGTACCCTGCCATTATGATTATAGGCAACTGAATTTCACATAGTTTAGTTTGAAAATGTGAAAAGAAAGTATGTCATAGCTTAGGCTTCTCCTGTTTTATCTTTATTCCCACATATGCGTATGAGGTTGTGTCAGTCCTTACCAGCCATTAGAAAAATATGGTCCTTTCATTAGGGGAAAGCTTAAGTTGAAAAGGTTGGAAGCTGTATTTGGCAAATAAAGCTTTATCTTGAAGCGTCCTATGCATTTGCTCATTGTACTGCCCAGCCACAGAAGCTGTATGCAATTGAAAAGACCTTGGTGAAGCTGAGAATCTTGGAAATCATTGAGCTGGTTTGTTTAGAGCAGAGAAAGAACACTAAAGCAGTGCTTCTGTCGGATGATGTCATCTGCACTAGAACTGTTGACATTTCTTCACGTTCAGCCAGAACTCATAGAAGAATCAGCAGTGACTTTTCTTTAACATTCAGCAGGATAAAAATACTAGTACTTCTCAGGGCAGCCAACATCTGATTTTAATCATATTTGCACATTGGCACAATAAAAAATTCCTATGTTGTGAGACCTTTTTTTGAAACTGGAAACTGACATCTTTGTAATAATGAAGTTTTTATAGATTAACAGATTTGGTACTCTCTATACTGATGGAACCCCTGAGATGCTCGGCAACACATGGTTTTGCTGCTTCAGTGGAGAGAGCATTTCAATGTCTATTTCAGCACATGGCATACCTTAGTGCTGAGACCCAGCCAATAATTCTAAAAGAAGTTTTGTCGGCTGCTGTGACACTCAAATGCATTAGAATTTAATTGAATTATTAAATTTTCCAATTTAATGATTTAAATTGATTTAATGATTTCCAATTTAATTTCCAATCATTATCTTTTCCAAGACATTTGTCAAAAAGTGTGGAGAAAATGTTATATTCTTTTTTATGCAAATTTTTTATGGCGTTTCAAAGGACAGTACTTGAAGCCCTTGATTGATCCTTGGGGAGACATTAACTATTTTTGAGAGACAGTGGAAACCTCCTAATAACAATTTGACTTGGAGGAGTTCATTGATCTATGTAGTGGATGTTTGCCATACGAAAGGCTTAAATCTTTCTATTCATGGGCCTGCGGTATCAATTACAGATGTTGCTGCAAAACTGCCTGCTATTTTGGTTAAACTACCACCTTGGAAAAGGAGATTGGAGTCAGATAATCATATGAACTTTCTCATGCTTGGTGGAAGTGCTTCTGAAGAAAGAAGTTGAGAATGTCGAAACTCTTTTGCAGTTATTGATATTAAATTTGGATTTGTAATCTTACTCCTTTCCCAGAATAAAGAGGACCTCACTGATATAAGTAAAGTAAGATGATGCTACGTGAATTCAATTACAAGAGTCCTGGAATCTTTAATATTCCTTAATAAGCTTATACTAATCTGGTAAAGTACCATGGGAGCGCTGATTCATTTTGTAACAAAAGATCTTGCAGTTTAAGGTTTTCAGTACTTGTTGCTATTAACATGAAAAGCCAATTCCAACATGTGATTTAGGCCCAGGACTAACCTTACCATAATTTACTTTTCACACAATCAGATTTATTGGGGTAGTATCTACATACAGTAAAGTTCACCTTTATTTAGGTATACAGTTTTTAGATGTACATATGAATTTTGACAAAACACTTGGAGTTACATAACCAGTATCATAGTTGAGATACAGAACATTTCCATCACCCCAAAGAGGTCCCTCAGGCCCCTGTGTAGCCAATACCCTCCCTCCACATCTGGTCCCTGGCACTCACTGATCTGTTTTCTTTTGGTATAGGCTTGGCTTTTTCAGAATGTCAAACAAATGGAATCATGCAATATGTAACTTTAACATGATATATTCGCAATTCATTCATGTTTTTGCATATATTAGTATGTTCCATTGTGCCACAGTTTGTTTATCCATTCACCATTTGGACATTTGGATGTTTCCAGTTTGGGCATTTGTGAATGAATCCCCTAAAAACATTCATGTGTGGGTTTGTGGGTTTCCTCCCTTCCTGTCTCTCTCCCTCCCTTCCTTCCTTTTTGGTGTGGAGTTAGGTTTTCTTTACTTTTGAGTAAATACCTAGGAGTGGGATTTCTAGGTCATATGATACCTGTATGCTTATAAGAAACTGCCAAACTCATTTCCAAAGTGGCTGTATTCCCACCAGCAATGTGTGGTGGAATGCGAATTTCTGCTACCAATGGGTAAGAGTTGTAGTTGCTTCACGTCCTTGGTATTTAATGCTCTCTTTAGGAGAGGAGAAGTTTGTGATTTTGATGAAGTCTAATGTATTCTTTTTTCCTTTTGATTTCTGCTAATGTGTCTTATCTAACCAAAGGTTGTGAAGATCATCGAATGCTTCTAAAAATTTTATGGATTTTACATTTAGGACTGTGATCCGTTTTTGAGTTAATTTTTGTGTATAGTGCAAGGTTAGGGTTTAGGTTCTTTTTTTTTGCATATGGTTGTTCAGTTGTTTTAGCATTCTTTGTTAAAAAGACTACCCTGTCTCCATTGAGTTGCCTAAATCACATTGAGTGTTTAAAGCACATTCACCTTTAATGAAAATCAGTTATCATATGTGTGTTGGTTTATTTCTGGACTTCCACTCTGTTTCATTAATTCATGTGTCTATCTTTTCACTAGCACCACACTGTCTTGATTATGTCAGCTTTGTAGTAAGTCTGGACATCAGAGAGTATGAGTTAACTTTATTCTTTTTCAAAGTTATTTTGGTTATTCTAATTCTTTGCTTTTCCGTATAAATGTTAGAATGAGCTTGTCATTTTTTACAAAAAAAGCTTCTGGGATTCTGATATGGGTTTTGTTGTATCTATAGATCAACAAGGGGAGAATTGACGTCTTCACAATGAGTGTTCCAATTTATTGCTACATTTTTTATTTAGATCTTGACTTTTATTAAAGTTTTATAGTTCTCAGCATACATATATTGCACATATTCTATTTTTATCTAAGTGTTTTCATGGTTTTGGGTGCTGTCATAAATAATAATACACACCATAAAGCACAACGTTATTTATATTTTAAGCTTCATTTGCATTAATTTAAAAAATATTTTCAAAGATAGGATTATTGAGGAAAAAAACTAAAAATTTCCGTGGTTCTTCAAGTACATTGCCACAGTAGTTTCAAGAGGTTGTGCAATTTTTCCTGCCACCAGCACTCTGCATCAGTTTTACCACATACTTGGCAGTTTACTAGCACCATTGATTTTGTCTATTGTAAAAATTTACCTTTTAACCATTTTTTACTGTACAGTTCAGTGGCATTAAATGCAGTCACATTCTTGTGCAACTGTCCTCACCATCCATCTCTGGAACATTTTTTATTTTCCCAAATTGAAATTCTATACCCATTGAACACTAACTCCCCATTCGTCTCTTCCCCCAGCCCCTGGCACCTACCATTCTACTTTCTGTCTCTATGAATTTGACTATAGGTATCTCAAAGCAGGAGGTCAGATAGTATTTGTCCTTTTGTGTCCCTTTTCACTTAGCATAATGTCTTGTGTTCATCCATGTTGTAGCATGTATTAGAATTTTTTCCTTTTTATTCTTAAATAACATTCCATTGTGTATATATACCATATTTTGTTAATTCATTCATCCATCCATGAACACTTGGATTGCTTATACCTTTTGACAGTTGTGTCTAATGCTACTATAAACTTGGGTATACAAATGTCTCCTTGTTTCCCTGCTTTCAGTTATATAGCCAGATATGGTGCTGGGTCATATGACAATTCTGTTTATAATTTTTTAAGGAACTACCGTAGTGTTCCATAGCAGCTGCACCATTTTACATTCCCACCAGCAGTGCACAATTTCTCCACATTCTCACCAGCACTTATTTTCTGTTTTTTTTTTTTTTCTTTGATAATAGCCATCCTAATGGGTATGAGGTGGTATCTTATTGTGGTTTGGATTTGCATTTCCCTAATGATTAGTGATACTGAACATCTTTTCATGTGCTTATTGCCATTTGTATATTTTCTTTGGAGAAATGTCTAAGTTCTTTGCGCATTTTTAAATCAAGTTTTTCGTTTTGTTGTTGAGTGTAGGCGTTTTAAAATATATTCTGGATATTAACTCATCAGATATATGATTTGCAAATATTTTCTCCCATTTTGTGGGTTGCCTTTTCACTTTGTTGATAGTGTCCTTTGATGCACAAAGGTTTTAATTTTGATGAAGTCCATTTTATCTTTTTTTTTTTTTTTTGCCTGTGCTTTTGGTATCATATCTAAGAAATCATTCCCAAATTCAGTGTCATGAAGATTCTCCTCTATGATTTTTTTCCTAAGAGTTTTGTAGTTTTAGCTCTTATGTTTAACTTTTTAATCCATTTTGAGTTAATTTTTGTATATGGTGTAAGGTAGGGGACCAACTTCATTCTTTTGCATGTGGATATCTAGTTTTCTTAGCATTTGTTGAAAAGATTATCCTTCCCTGTTGAATGGTCTTGTCACTTTTGTAGAAGATCATTTGACCATATATGTGAGAATTTATTTCTGGTCTCTCTGTTCCATTGGTCTTTTGTCTGTCTTTATGCAAATACACTATTTTGACTACTGTAGTTTTGTAGCAAGCTTTGAAATCAGGATGAATGGGACCTCCAACTTGTATTTTCTTTTTCAAGATTGTTTTGGTTATTCAGGGTCCCTTGAGATTCCATATGAATTTCAAGATGCATTACTATTCCATTCGCACCAAAAATGTCATTTGGATTTTGATAGGGATTGCATTGAATCTTAGTTGTCTTTGGGTAGTATCAACATTTTAATAATATTAACTCTTCTAATCCATAAACATGGAATGTCTTCCCATTTATTTGTATCATTTTTAACTCCTTTTGGCAATGTTTTGTAGTTTTTAGTGAACAAGTCTTTTTCCTCCTTGATTATGTTTACTCCTAAATATTCTATTTGGTGGTTTTGTAAATGGAATTGCTTTCTTAACTTTGTTTTCAGGTTGTTAATTGTTAGTGTATAGAAATGCACCTGATTTTTGTATGTTGTTTTGTATTTTGTACCTTTTGCTGAATTCATTAGTTCTAACATTTTTTTTGTGTGTGTGGAATTTTGGGGGTTTTGTACATAGAGCATTATGTCATCTGCAAACAGAGCCAGTTTTACTTCTTCCTTTTTAATTTGGATGCCTTTTATTTCTTTATCTTGCTTAATTGCCCTAGCTAGGGCATCTAGTACTATGTTGAATAGAAGTGGCAAGAGTGGGCATCCATGCCTTGTTCCTGATTTTAGAGGAAAAGCTTTCAGTTTTCACCATTGAATATGCTGTTAGCTGAGAGTTTCTCATAGGTCAATTTTATTATGTTGAGGTAGTTTCTTTCTATTCCTAGTTTGAGTGTTTTTTTTAATTTTTATTTTTAAATCATGAAAGGGTGTTAAATTTTGTCAAATGCTTTTTTTGCATTAGTTTAGGTGATTGTGTCATTTTTTCCCCTCTTCAGTCTGTTAATGTGTTGTATTACATTGATTTTTCATATGTTGAACCACTTTTGCATTTCAGGAATAAATCTCATTTGGTCATGGTGTATGATCCTTTTAATGTGCTGTTGAATTCTGTTAGTATTTTGTTGAGGATTTTTTTTTTTTTTTCAGCCATGTTGTGTGATCTTAGTTCCCTGACCAGGGATTGAACCTGGGCCCTCACAGTGAGAGTGTGAAGTCCTAGCCACTGGACTGCCAGAGAATTCCCTTGTTGAGGATTTTTGAGGATTGGTGTTAATTCTTCTTTGAATGCTTGGTAGAATTCTTTAGTGAAGCCATCTGGTCCTGGGCATTTCTTTGTTGAGAGGTTTTTGATGACTAATTGAATCTCATTACTGGTTATAAGTCTATTAATATTTTCTCTTTCTTCATGATTCAGTCTTGGTAGGTTTTGTGTTTTTAGGAATTAGTTCATTTCATCTAGGTTATCCAATTTGTTGGCATACAGTTAGTCTTATAATTCTTTTTATTTCTGTAAAATCACTAGTAAAGTTTCTTTATTTCTGATTTTAGTTATTTGAGTCTTCTCTCTTTTTTTCTTCATCAGTCTAGCCAGAGGTTTATAAATTTTATTGATCTTTTTGAAGAACCAATTCTTGGTTTTGTTTAGTTTCTCTATTGTTTTTCTATACTTTATCTCTGCCCTAATTGCTATTATTTCCTTCCTTCTACTAGCTTTGGCTTTATTTGTTCTTCTTCTAGTTCCTTAAGGTTGTTAATTTGAGATCTTTCTCCTTTTTTAATATGAGCATTTACAGCTATAAATTTCTCTCTTAGCACTTCTTTTGCAGAATCCCACATGTTTTGGTATGCTGTGTTTTCCTTTTCATTTGTCTCGAGATTTTTTTTTATCTTTTGACAAAAGATTTTGGTTTTTTTTTATTTCTTCTTTGACCCATTGATTTTTTTTTTTTTTTTTTTGAGACTGTAGTTTAACTTCTACATCTTGTGGATTCTCCAGTTTTCCTTCTGCTGTTAATTTCTGGTTTCATTCCATTGTGATCAGAAAAGATACTTTGTATGATTTCAGTCTTTTTAAATACTAAGATTTGTTTTGTGGCCTAATTTATGGCCTATCCTGGAGAACGTTCTGTGTGTACTTGAGAAAAATGTGTATCCTCCTATTTTGCATGTTTTGTATATGTTTGTTAGGTACAGTTAGTCTGTCATGCTCAAGTTCTTTATTTCCTTATTGATATTGTGTCTGGTGGTTCTATTCATTATTGAAAGTGGAGTATTAAAGTTCCCTACTATTACTGCAGAGCTGTTTCTCCCTTTTTGTTGCATATATTTAGGAGGTCTGATGTTTGGTGCATAAATATTTGTAATTGTTATATCTTCTTGGTGAATTGATTCTTTTATCATTATGTAATTTTTTTTTGTTTCTTGTAACAGTGTTTGACTTAAAGTCTATTTTGTCTGTTTTTAGCATAGTTTCCCCAACTCTTGTGGTTACTGTTTGCATGGAATATCTTTTTCCATCATTTTACTTTCAACCTTGTGTGTCCTTACACCTAAGGTGAGTCTCTGGTAGACAGCATGTAACTGGATACTGTTCATCCATTTTCCAATCTGTCTCTTTTGGTTGGGGAGTTTAATCCATTTACATTTAAAGTAATTACTAATAGGGGAGAGGTTACTCTTGCTGTTTTGTTTTCTGTGTGTCTTTTAGCTTTTTTGTCCCTTATTTCCTCCCTTATTACATTCTTTTGTGTGTAGTTTTTTTGTAATGACACATTTTGATTGTTTTCTCATTTCCTTTTGTGTGTTCTCTATAAATATTTTCTTTGTGGTTCATGGAGATTACTTATAGCATCTTAAAGTTGTAACAATCTATTTTGAACTGTACCAACTCACCTTTAATTTCATACAAAAACTCTGCTTCTTTACAGCTTTACCCTCCACCACTTTATATTACTGATGTCCCACATTATGTCTTTATATATTGTGTACTCCTTGATATAGATTTATAATTATAATTTTTTAATGCTTTTATCTCTTAAATCTCATAGAGGAATAAAAAGTAGAGTTAACAAACCAAAATTATGATAATACTGGGTTTTATATTTGTCATTGTATTTATCTTTACCAGAGAACTTTATATTTTTGTGTGGCTTCAGATTACTGTCTAGCTTCCTTTCATGCTGATTTAAAGGACTCCCTTTAGTATTTATTGTAGGGTAGACCTAGTAGTAATAAACTCCTTCAGCTTTTATCTGGAAATGCCTTATTTGCAGGACAGTTTCCCAGATATAGAATTCCCAGTTTAGTCTTTTCTTTCAGCACTATTATTTTTTCTTTTTCTTTGGCCACACCACATGGCACGTGAGATCCTAGTTCCCTGACCAGGGATCGAACCCATGCCCCCTGCATTGGAAGCATGGAATCTTAACCACTGGACCACCAGGGAAGTCCTTCAGCACTTTAAATATATGTCATACCACTGCCTTTTTGTTTTCAAAGTTTCTGGTGAGAAATCTGCTTGTTATCTTACTGAGGATCCCTTGTATGTGATGAGTTGCTTTTCTCTTGCTGCTTTAAATAGTGCTGTTATTAAATTTCAATTTCCAATTGTTTATTGCTACTATACAGCCATACAATTTTTGTAAATTGCCTTACATCAGTCTGAATGTTTATGTAACCCCCAAATTAATATGTTGAAATCCTAACCCCCAAAAGGTGGTGGTAATTAGGAGGTGGGGCCTTTGGGAGGCGACTAGGTCATGAGGATGGAGTCTTCAATTAATGGGATTAGTTACCTTATAAGAGACCCCACAGGGCTCCCTAGCCCCTCTGCCATATGAGGACACAGTGAGAAGCCATCATCTGTGAACCAGAAAGTGGGCTCTACCAGATACCAAATCTGCTGGTGCCTTGATGTGGGACTTCTCAGCCTCCAGAATTGTGAAAAATAAATTTCCATTGTTAATAAGCTACCTAGTTTATGGTATTTTGTTATAGCAGCCCAAATGATCTAAAACAGTTTCCTTATCCTTTTAATGTCTTCGGGATCTATGGTGGCACCCTGTCCTTAATTAGTAATATTGTTTACTTGTTTCCTTTCTCTTTTTGTCAGTCTGGCTATGTTTTTTCATTTTTATTCATCTTTTCAAGGAATGAACTTTTGGTCTAATTGACTTTTTCTGTTCTCAGTTTCATGTATTTTTCTTTTTGTCTTTATTATTTCCTTATTTGCTATGAGCTTAATGTGGTCTTCTCTTTTTTAGTTTCTTAAGGTGGGATTTTAGGCCACTGATTTGAGACTTGCTTCTTTTCTTATATAGTCATATGAATTCCCTCTAGGCACTGCTTTAGCTACATCTCAGGTTTTGAAATGTAATGTTTTTGTTTGCATTCAATTAAAATTATGTTTTAATTTCCCTTGTGACTTCTTCTTTGACCCATGGGTATTTAAAAATGTGTTATTTAATTTGTAAGTATTTGAGGATTTTCCAGATTTTTCTGTTACTGATTTCTGGTTTAATTCCTTTGTGCTAAGAAAACATACTTTGTGTGTGTTAAATTTGCCAAGATTTGTTTTATGATCCAGAATATGGTCCATCTTGGTGAACATTCTGTGTGCTCTTGAAAAGAATGTGCATTTGGCTATTTGGGGGTGGAGTATTCCATAAATGCCAATTAGGTTATGTTGGTTGATTGTGTTGTTCAGTTCTTCTACATTCTTACTGAATTTCAGTCTGCTTTTTTTATTGATTAGTAAGAAGAAGAATGTTGAATTCTCCAACTATATTTGTGGATTTGTCTTTTAATCTTTTCAGTTCTGTCAGTTTTGATTTATATTTGTCCTTTTGTATTTGGCTTATTCTAGTTAGTACAATCCTTTATATTTTTTATTTATCCATTGAGCATGATGTCACTTGTCCTTTCTACTTCATTGAATTATTGTTTAAAATAAAATAGTTAAAACCTAAGAGGTATATAAATTTAAGATAGTATGTATAAAAACTGGTAAATATTATCTGAAAACAGTCAACTGATTTGCTGTCTATGTATGACTGTAAGTGGGTTTACTTTATTTACAATTTAAAAGTTATTCCCATCTTATATAGAAATGCTAGGGGTGTTCTAAAATTCAAAATTAGGGAATATCATCTGACAGGGAAGAAATATGTTTTCAGAGGCCACTTGTGAACTGTTTAAGTAATTTTATATTTTGCGTGATCCAATGTTATATACACCTTGTTTGACAGGGAAAAACTTTATTGCATTTATTTCTCTTTTTAGGATTCTAATTCTCAGATGGATTTAAGCATTCATGTAACTGATGATGATATTAATGAGATAATTCAAATAGACGGAACTGGAGATACATCTTCCAGTGATGAAATAGGAAGTACAAGAGATGTAGATGAGAACAAATTTCTAGGGATTACTGATGCAGGAGACCTGAAGGTACTTGAAGAAGCCAGCAGTATATCAAATGAAGATTCAACGGCCAACAGTAGTGATAATGAAGACCCTCAAGTAGACCTTGTGGAAGAGGTAAGGGTTATTTTTGAGCTGAAACTTTTTAAAATTTATAGCGTTTGTACTTTAATATACTTTGGAACCAAGAGGAATAACAATTAAGGTTAATCCTGTCTTTTGTCTTTAAAATGAGACTTATTTCTATCTAGTATTTAAACTTTTAATCTTAAACTGTAATTTAAATCAGTATTAAGTATTTAGGAATCAGCTACTATATTTGTTGGTCTTAACTAGAGGTAGTGAGAGGTTTAAGGGATGGGAGTGGAGGTAAAGAAGGCAGCCAGGGTAGAAGCATATCATATCTGCTCTAATCCTAATAAATGCCTTGAAATCTTTGTGGAATGTGATAATTAAGAAGCATGTAAGTGGTATTAACTATCGTTTATGGTGCCGTACATATGTGCCAGGTACCATACTAAATCTTACTGCCTTTTGTTATTTAATGTTACCACTGCCTTATGGGTCTTTTGGGTCTTATTACTGTCCTCATTTTGCAAATGAGAAAACTGAGATACAAGGAGTTTTAATAACTTGCCAAAGGTCAGTCTTGTGGTTATTGAGTGACTAAACTGGGATTCAAACTCAGGCTGTTTGACTTTTAAATACAATACTATTCTGTGTCCTTGGAGGGACAGAATATGTCCCTCTGTCTTTAAAAAATTCAGAGCATCATGAAATTCATTAATGTGAGTATATTTCATCTTTAGGACCCTTTAAATTCTGGAGATGATGTTAGTGAGCAGGATGTGCCGGACCTGTTTGACACAGATAATGTAATTGTCTGTCAGTATGAAAAGGTACTGTATTCACCTTTTAGACTTTGGGTTTATTAATTGCATTTATAGTAGAAAATAAGCAAAATGATGGGAAATATGATGATCAGTTACTGTTCAGTAAAATTAATCTCAAAATAGCTAATTAATTCTATAAATTTGGGAGGGTATTTTGGGTCTAAATACCCAAAATGTGCTGTGTGGTCTTGGTGATACCAAAAAAGTGATAGTCCTTGTCTTATGGAGGTGACAGTCTTATTGAAGCAAGATGTTTCTGTATGGAATAATAGAATGGCATACAATAAGATAGTAGGTAAATCAAAAGCTAAAATACGTGACAGGTAAATCAAATACTAAAATACATGGCATATAAATCAAATGCTAAGATGAGTGGCATGTAAATCAAATGCTACCATAAGTGGCACAGACAGTAAGTCCTAAAACGGGCTAGGAAATGCAAGAAATCGTTTGTAGTTGGAGTTCTCCACAAATCCTTCATGGGTGATGTGGGGCTTTGAAATAGGTCTTGAATGATTTGTAGGATATAGATAAGTGTGGAGAGTAGGCATTCAGAGTAGAATAGCCTGATAAAAGGCAGAGAAATGAATGCATGTAGGATTTATAAGGGACAGTGAAGAGACAGCTCTGCCTTGAATGAGGTGTTTTCCTTTTGAATGTGTTAGGAAGTGAGGCTGGATGGTGGACAGAGGTGGGAGCAGATTGGAAAATCCAGAATCCTGGTAGGGGAAGTTCAAACTTGATTTGATGGACATTAACCTTATGAGGATGATATTGAGAAAATTGTAATTGGGTTTAAAAACTGGCATTGTTTGCTAATTTGGAAGAGACAAATAGTAAGAAGAACAGGGGTAGTACATAAAGTAACAGACCCCAGACTAAGGATGGCAGTGTAGAACATGGAAGAGTTAGAGATTATGATGGAAGAATCATTGGACTTCCAATACTGTGTAGAAGAGAAGTGGTGAGAGTGGGCATTCTTGTCTTGTTCCAGATTTTAGTGGGAAGGCTTTTAGCTTTTCACCTTTGAGTATTATATTGGCTGTGGGTTTGTCATAAATTGCTTTTATTATGTTGAGATATGTTCCCTCTATACCACTTTCCTAAGGGTTTTTATCATGAATGGGTGTTGAATTTTACCAGATGCTTTTTCTGCATCTATTGAGGTGATCATGTGGTTTTTGTCCTTTTTTTTGTTGATGGGGTGTATCACATTGATTTGTGCATGTTGAACCATCCTTGTGACCCTAGCATGAATCCAGCTTGGTAATGGTATATGACCTTTTTTATGTGTTGTTGGATTCAGTTTGCTAATATTTTGCTGAGAATTTTTGCATCTATATTCATCAAAGATATTGGCCTGTAATTTTCTTTTTTGGTAGTTGTCTTTGTCTTGTTTTGGTATCAGGGTGATGGTGGCTTCATGAAATGTTTTTGGGAGAGTTCCTTCCTCTTTAATCTTTTGGAAGAGTTTGAGAAGGATTGGTATAAGTTCTTCTTTGTATGTTTGGTAGAATATACACTGAGGAAAAGACAGTCTCTTCAGCAGGTGATGTTGGGAAAGTTGGACAGCCACATGTAAGTCAATGAAGTTAGAACACACCCTCACACCATACACAAAAATAAACTCAAAATGGCTCAAAGGCCTAAATATAAGACAAGACACCATAAAACTCCTAGAGGAGAACATAGGCAAAACATTCTCTGACATAAATCGTACCAATGTTTTCTTAGGTCAGTCTCCCAAGGCAATAGAAATAAAAGCAAAAATAAACAGGTGGGACCTAATCAAACTTACAAGCTTTGCACAGCAAAGGAAACCATAAATAAAACAAAAAGATAAACAGAAAGGTCCTACTGTATAGCACAGGGAACTATATTCAATATCCTATGATAAACCATAATGGAAAAGAATTAAAAAAAAAGAATGTCTGTATGTGTATAACTGAGTCACTTTGCTGTACAGCAGAGATTGGCGCAACATTGTAAGTCAACTATACTTCAATTAAAAAAAATAAAATTAAGTAAAAAAAAATAAACGAAAAGACAACCTACAGACTGGGAGAAGATATTTGCAAATGATGTGACTGACGAGGGCTTAATTTCCAAAATATACAAACAGTTCATACAACTCAACAACAAAAAAACAAACAAGCCAATCCAAAAGTGGGCAGAAGACCTAAATAGACACTTCTCCAAAGAAGATATACAGATGGCCAACAGACATGTGAAAAGATGCTCAACATTGCTAATTATTAGAGAAATGCAAATCAGAACTACAGTGAGGTACCACCTCACACCAATCAGAATGGCCATCATTAAAAAGTCTACAAATAACATGCTGGAGAAGGTGTGGAGAAAAGGGAACCCTCCTACACTGTTGGTGGGAATGTAAATTGATGCAGCCACTATGGAAAACAGTATGGAAGTTCCTCAAAAAACTACAAATAAAGTTGCCATATGATCCAGCAATCCCACTCCTGGGCATATACCCAAACAAAACTATAATTCAAAAAGATACATGCACACCCCCCTATGTTCATAGCAGCACTATTACCATTGCCAAGACATGGAAACAACTTAAATGTCCATCGACAGATGAATGGATAAAGAAGATGTGGTATATATATACAGTGGAATATTACTCAGCCATTAAAAAAGAATGAAATAATGCCATTTGCAGCAACATGGATGGACCTAGAGATTATCATACTAAGTGAAGTGAGTCAGAAAGAGAAAGAAATACCATATGATATCACTTACATGTGGAATCTAAAATATGACACAAGTAAACATATCTATGAAACGAAAATAGACTCACAGTTACAGAGGACAGACTTGTGGTTGACAAGGGGGAGGGGGAGTAGGGGAGGGAAGGATTGGGAGTTTGTGGTTATATATATAATATATATATTATAATAATATAATATTATACAACAATGTCCTATTGTATAGCACAGGGAACCATATTCAATATCCTGTGACAAACCATAATGGAAAAGAATATGAAAAAGAATATATATATATGTGTGTGTGTGTGTGTGTGTGTATAACTGAGTCACTTTGCTGTACAGAAGAAATGAACACAACATTGTAAATCAGCTATACTTCAATAAAATTAAAAAAGTATCATTGGTACTTGGTGATTAGTTGGTCATGAGAGAATGATTGACAAGGGAGAGTTAAAGGTGTCTATCAGGTTTCAAGCCTAAAAATTAGCTTAATAGCAATTGAACTTTAGCAACTAAAATATAATACAGCTTAAATTTGTTTTTAAATACTATAATTGTGATTATGTAGTAGAATGGTCAGTTTTGTGTTCTTAACTTATTCATATTTACATTTTTTAGCAGCTTTGAGATATAATTCACATACTATACACTTCACCTATTTAAAATGTACAATTCAATGGTTTTAGTATATTTATGGATATGTGTAATCATTAACACAGTCAATTTTAGAAAATTTTTATCACCTCAGAAAGAAAGCCCATACCCTTTAGTTCTTACTCCCATATTGCCCCCTTTCTCCCATCCCCAGTAGTAAGGAACTACTAATGTACTTTCCATCATTGTAGATTTCCCTATTCTGGAGTTTCATATGAAAGGAATCATATAATATGTGGTCTTTTATGACTGGTTTCATTTATTTCACACAGTGTTTCAAGATTCATCCATATCATAGCTTTTAACAGTTCTTCATTCCTTTTTATTGATGAATACTAGTCCATTGAATGGATATACCACATTTTGTTTATCCATTCATCTGTTGAGTGATATTTGAGTTGTTTCCACCTTTTGGCTATTATGAAGAATTCTGCTATAAATATTCATGTACAAGTTTTTTGTGAATATATGTTTTCATTTCTTTTGGTAAATACCTAGGAGTGGAATTCTTGGGTCATACGGTAATAATTTGAGGCACTACCAGACTGTTTTCCAAGGTGGCTGTACCATTTTTCATTCCCATCAGCAGCGTATGATGGTTTAGATTGCTTTACATTCTCACTAACACTTGTTGTCTGACTTTTTGATTCTAGCCATCCTAGTGGGTGTGAAGTGGTATCTCGTGGTTTTGATTCACACTTCCCTGATGACTAATGCATATTTACATCTTTGACTTTTTTTCAGTAACAATTTCAATATACTCAGGGGAGATGGAGGATGGTACTTTGAATTGCTGTAAAAAATGAATCCTTTTCTCTAAAAATAAGATAATTTTCTCTCCTATAACATTTTGTATAGATAGAAAATGGCAATTTAGATGCTGGTAAACATAAACATAAGAAGGAATAGGTAATAGAAAAGGGACTGGTCTTGGTTTGAAAGTTCTTTTAGATTCTTATAAACAGTGTATTGTGTTCTATAAACAGTGTATTGCACTGTATAGACACTAGATTGTATATGCATTTCATAGAGTCACAAATAATTTTCTAGACTATTATGGATATAGTATTCTTTGTGGTACTGCATTGTGGGAAATAGCTTGTAATTAATTAACATTGAATTAATAGAATTTAGTATTTTAGTGATGTTAAGGAGGAGTAGGTTGCAGTTTTGGGTGTGATGTCCAGGGGAGGCCTTACTGAGAACGTGATTGGGTAAAGATCAAAAGGAGGTAAGAGAGGGGACTTCCTTGGTGGCGCAGTGGTTAAGACTCCGTGCTCCCAGTGCAGGGGGCCTGGGTTTGATCCCTGGTCAGGGAACTAGATCCCACATGCATGTCGCAACTAAGAGTTCGCATGCCACAACTAAGGAGCTGGCAAGCTGCAACTAATGAGCCCGCCTGCCACAACTAAGACCTGGTGTAACCAAATAAATAAATTGAAAAATATTTAAAAAAAAAAGGAGGTAAGAGAATGAACCATGAGGATATTTGGATGTAATCATTTCAGACAGAGGGAACAGTAAATAATACATAAGTCCTGAGGTAGAAGAATACCTGTGTGTTCAGGGAACAATGAGGAGAGCAGAGCAGTAAGTGAGGGGAAGAGCGGGATCTTATAGTCCATTTTAAGGACTTTATTTTTTGGATGAGAAGTCATTGGAGAGTTTTGAGCATAGAAATGATATCTGGTTTATGTTTTTAGTAGGGCCATAGTAAAAGTAGACTGGCTACCATGTTTAGAGTAGAATAAGAGGAGGACAAGGGTGAAAATAGGGAAACTAGTCATGGGACATATTAATCCAGGTGAGAGAGGATGGTGGCTTAGACAAGAGTAATAGTAGTGGAGGTGGTAGAAGTGGTTGGAATATGCTTTGTAGGTAGAACTAACATTTACTGATGGATCTGGATATGAGATGTGAGTAGGAGGTGTAAGGATTGTGTCCAAGATTTCTGGCCTGAATGAGAAGAATGAGTGGCCATTCCTCACTGAGATGGGGAAGACTGTGAGGTTCGGGGGAGAGTATATTAGTGTCCTTGTTTTAAACTTGCTTGAGATGTTTATTGGACATTTATGAAGAGGTGCTGAAGCAGTTGAATGAGAATCTGGAGTTTAAGGGAGAGGTGTGAGCTAGAGATATAATTTTGGGGAGTCATCAGCATATAGATGATGTTTAAAGCCATGAGATTAGATAAGATCACCAAGAGAGTGAATATAATCAGAAAGAAGAGTCCTGGTACACTCTCAAATTGAGAGGTAAGAGAGAGAAGGAGTGGCCAAAGAGTCATGTGGAAAACCAGGCATGTTCTAGAAGCCAAGTAAGGAAAATATTTCAAAGAGGATATATTGAATGGTGCCAGTAGATCAAGTATTTAAAAAATTTTTTCCTTATTATGTTATCTCTTTTGTTGCTGTGGTAAACGGGCTCTTCCTTTATATCTTCTAACTGTTGCTTATATATCAGTATTTGAAGGCAATGAATTTGTTTATTAATTTTGTATCAATACTGAATTCTTATTTAGTCATTTTAAATTGATTATCTTAGGTTTTTCAGACATCCAGTCATTGCATCTGCAAATTTATTTCATCTTTTCCAACTTTTATCTCTCTAGTTCTTTCTTCTTGTCTAATTGTGTTGGCTAGTACCAGTTGTACTTTCCTTTTGTCTAATTGTATTGGCTAGTACCTCTAGAGTGAAAAGTTGGATAAGAGTGGGTATTCTTGTCTATGTCCTGACTTGAGCAGGAGTACTTTTAGGGTTTCTGCACTAAGCACTAAGTCACGGCTTTTGGGTTGAGGTAGGGGCGTGTGTGTGTGTGTGTATGTTTGTAGGACATAGTCTTTCTTATTTTAGTTAAAAAAAAAAAATCTATAATGCATGAGTTTTATCAAAAGCTTTTTCAACATCATTGAAGATGATTATATTATTTGTCTCCTTAGGTCTAGTAATATAGTTTTTATACTAGTAAATTCCTAATGTTGAACCATTGTTGCATTTCTAGAATAATGTAGTCACTAGATAAAGGTACTGGGATGAGTTGTTGCCGCTGCTTCTACCGTTGTTCTTTTCCTTATTCTGGCCAGATTTTATCATCTGTGTTAAGGATTCTGTTGTCACTGTTGTGTTCCCCGAGACTTAAGATAAGTGCAAGTGAAAATTTGGAAGTCAAACTCAGAAAAGAAATTTTCTGTCACCAGGCCATTTCCCCCACACACAAATAGAGGGTTTATCCTTTGTATTTTCTTATGCTTCACAAAATGCATCCAAATACTAGTCACAGGCTTTTCTTCCTTGATTTGACTATTTGCAATCAACAACTAGGTTTAATTTTTACCCTTGATTTCAGATCATATATTTCTAAATTTTTAAAATAGTCACTTGTGGTTTACCCAGAAGTAACAATGATTGTATGATTTCTTACCTCTTAAGGTAGTAGGATTTTCTAGTTTTAATTTTGTATCAGGCTGATTTACTGAATCCAAAGAATAGCTAATAGAATCTGATAGATTATAAGCTGTATTTTCAGACCTTGCTCAGTGTGTTATTGTGACTTTCTTCTTCGAGGTGAAACACCACTATTTTTTCATTCCGGATAATATTAACTACATCCTCTCTTGTTTATTCCTTTGCAGACATAGTGAACTTTTTGCTGTTCTTGAGCAATCCAGGCATGCCCCTCCTCAGGACTTCTGTTCCCTTTGTCTGGAATGCTCTCTAGTCAATATCTTCTTTTTAAGTCTTTGCTCAAATGTTACTTCACAGGTCAGGCCCACCCTGACTCTTCTATTTAAAATTGTAACCCCACCTCTGTGTTTGTGATATTGCTTTTCCAGATCTATTTTTCATAACACTTACCACCTTTTAATATTCTATATAGTTTACGTGTTTATTAGGTTTGTTTCTCCCATCCTTACCAAAATGTAACCTCTTCAAAGACAGGAGTTTTTTTCCTGTTCTAAAAAATTATATCTATATTTTCCTTTTTAAAAAGCTAATAGATCTCCAGTGCCTAAAACAATACCTGACACATAGGAACTCGACAAATATTTGCTGAATGAATGAATAAACTATCTTGAGGAGGGTCTTATTTATAAAGAACTCCCATTTAGGGTCAGAATAATCCCATGGGATATGCAAAGAAATGTAAATGATCCTTTAACTTCTAAATTTAATTAATTTAGGCTGTTTTTCTCCCTCCAGATTCATCGAAGCAAGAACAAATGGAAATTCTATTTGAAAGATGGTGTTATGTGTTTTGGAGGGAGAGACTATGTATTTGCAAAAGCCATTGGTGATGCAGAGTGGTAAAACTGATGAGCTCAGTACATCATTAACATCAGTGGGACTATATCACATGTTGTTCACTGTATGGAATTTAATAAAATTATAATTCAGATGCAGATACAAATATACAGTTTTACATTTGTTTCATTTTACATTTCAAACTATTTTAACAGGTTTTTATTTTTTAACCCCCATTGTCTATACCATTACAAAGCATAGATGTATCAGGTGTGATGTAGCATGAAAAAATGTCATATTTCTTTAATTTTGAAGTAAAATTTAAGTCAGACTCCAGTTCCCCTTCATGGTGAAGTCAGTATCAATTATTAGATTGGGGCTGGTGTTCTTCCCACCTCTCACCAAACCATGTTACAAAAGACCCTGGAGACTAACACAATATTGTAAAGCAGCTATACTCCAATAAAAAAAAAATCATATTTGAAAAAAAAAAAAAAGGATCCTGGAGAGTCTTATAAGTAGCAGGATATTTAAGAAGGCTTCTCAACATGAAAATCGTTGCTGAGGCCAGGATCCCTAGAGCCAAGGATCAGCCTTTCTGGGTTTATCATGTGGCCAGGCCATTCTTCTTTGTACCTGCTATTTCCCTGGGGAACTGTAGGAGTGGGTTAGGTTCCCATTCTAATTCTTGTTACTTCATACTTCTGTCCTCTTCCCTCTTGCCCTATTTTTTTTTTTTTCTATTTTTCTTACCGTGGAAGACCCCTTTGCAGAGTCTTTACCCCTCAAAGATACTGTCTCTCTTCTTTTTTCCTAACAGGGAATTCCCTCATTGAGTTTAGGTTTTCTAAAACGAAAGTCAAGAAGAGATGTTCTCTTTAGGAACCTTCTGCTTTGGTGAGACAATCTCATTTGAAAAGAGAAGACCTGGATAACTCTTAAAACCAGGGAGAGAAAACAAAATGTAAAATGCAAATAGCACCGTTTTCCTACACCAATGAAAATAAAGCAAATTAATGTATCAGTAAACTATTCTGTAATATTCTCTTCCTTAGTAGACTCAAATTCCTCAAAAGAATGTTTTCCCCATCATTCTGCTTCTTTTAGTGGGTGGAGTACACATGGTATCCAAGTCTAGGATCCCTGTTTTGGCCCTAAATGGTGTTCGCCAGGATAGTAATTCTCTCACAAAAAGCAGTTCTGGGATTGAGTGGGTTATGGTCTGTGAAAGCTCCTTGAGGATTAGATACTTGGATCTGGCTGGTCACAGGGTGAATTCCACATTTCTTTTTCAGAGGCAACCCCACTTGGAGGGTTTAATTTATTCCAGCACTTGTTCTGTTCTACCCAAGGGACTCAGCTACTGTTAGGTCTTTTCAAAATCTGGATAAATCTTATCTGGGTCATGGACAACATGAGTGGGACACTGTCTTTGGCCTAAAGTTGGCAGCTGCATGAGGATTCAGTTAGTACTAGTGAGTGAGCTGGTCCCCCCTCCAGGTTCTCCAGCTATGCCTTCTTCATCCTCAGAGTGATTGCCCACCACCACCACTGCTATTCCAAATCCTTTTCTGGCTCTTGAGAACTTCCAGGAACTATGGGTTCCCTTCATGGATGTTGCCTACCATGAAATGTTCATCTTTTCTACATGGGAGGCAAAAGAGGGCACTTATTCTTTGTGTCATTCCTGAAATGTACCCCCTCCAGTGTTGAGGAGGGGGTACACTTTCTATTCTTCTTCCTGCTTTTTTTTCCCCAGGCTCACCCGGTCACCCTGTATTAACTGCTGAATTTGTCGACAAGGTGCTTTCACTTGGAAATTGGGGTTTAATGTGTTGGTTTAAGTGTTTGGGAGAGGCAATAATAGTTGTTTCTAAAATTCCTTTCCTCTCCTCCAATGTGAATTTTAAATTCTCACTTTGCTTCAGTGATTTAGAAAAAAATTATATCACAAATACTACTGTATTGCCCTCTTTATTTATGTGGTACATTTTATCAGAGAAAAAAAGTCACTGTCCCATTTGTGCGTCCCTCCTATATTTGATTCTATTCTGTTACATTACAGAAAACTTTTTGATGGTATTGGCCCACTAAGTTGATTTCACTACCTACTGATGGGTCATGACTCACAGTTAAAAATATTTTTAGCCCATGTGCCGAAGATAAAGTGAGACAACTCTTAATCCATTTTGAAAGAGTAAATTGTACTTTAAGTCCTGCAAGTTGGTGGAGTTTACCTGAGACTTGGCTTTAATATGATATTACTTTTACTTTCAGGAACCTCTTTATCATGTCCAAGCTTAACATTTCTTGTTGCATATTTTAACAAAATACCGTAAAGTAAGTTATATGTTCTTATAAATACAATAACTTGGCAAATGTCATCCTACACCTTATTATAGGTGGTGAATGTCTCTGTGAAAGAAGTTACAGTTTGTTGTGTTAAATGAAATTTATGTAAGTATCACGTATAGTAATTCCTAACGCAAACTTTTTCTCATGCATGCATCCTACAGTGCTTTTTTAACATACTTTCCACCTCTCCCTGTAGGCTAAGAAGATCTTGAGTTTGCACAGTCTCTTAGGGACTGACCAACTGACCTTGCCTGGATTACCTTCTTTACCTATTTTATTCAGTGTGCTATAATATGTGTAAAAAATCATCTGTTACAGCTCAGACTTCATAGGGCAATGAGACTCCAGTTCTGGCTGAGGCACTCAGTTGAAGTCATTTAAGTTGTGTAGCAAAACTAATAACTTTAGAATGAATAGCAAAGGTTAATTGGGTGGTGAGCAGGGGAATTTAGTGGGGGAATTTCTTTGACTCTTGTTAGTAGGTTAATGCTGTGCTACTTTTCATGTAAATATACTCTGAGCTAGGTGGAAATTTTACTATTTGTAACTAGAAAGCTAAATTATAAATAGGTAGCTCATGGTAATAACTCCTAGGAAGTGACTTGATATTAATAAAAATATTGCACATTTTGAAGAAAAGATTCTTTCCAATTGTGAACACATTTATTGGAATCTTAGTGATCTAAAGATTCTTAATTTACACGTGGGCTTAATACATTTTTGAGGAAACTAAAACCAGGCCCTTTATAGCAAATGTTATAACATTTGGACAAAATGCCTTTTAAAAATATTTTGTAAGTTTAGATGAGCTACTCCAAATTAACTCTTTTTAGTCATTTTGCAACCTACAATTGATAACGTCAAACATGGTAAAAAAAAAAAATACATGATAGAAATATAAATTTCTTGAGCATTTGATGTTTTTATGATTTATGTATGAGAGATTATACAGATTAGGAACATACGCACTTTCTATGAGACCATCTCATAAGGAAAATGCTTCTTAACAAGGATTGTTTTATATTTCAGTTATAAAAGTGAATCAGCTAAAAATATTAATCACCTCATGTGCAAGACTAGGATAGATATAGTGGGAGAAACGAAGAAGTAGGAGATGAGTATATCACTAAAGGAATTTATAAGGTAGGTGAAATAAGAGATCTACACGTAAAGATAATAATACCAGCAGTGTAGAACAAAAAATATGTGATACAGATGACAGGTACTAAGGAAGTCTAAAGAGATAAACCATCGTGGGTTACATATTTATTATTTATGCCCTGCTTTATTTGAAGTAAAGGCAGTGTCTTGACTATAGTGGATTAGGGAGGGAGTGGATTAAGAAGAATTTGATAAGATAAAACTGTAGCTGGGGTCTTAAAGAACGCAGGAGGAGGACAGGTAAGGAAGAAGGTGCGCCAGGTGGTAAGAGTGGCACAGGCACCAGCATGGAGATGCATAGTTAGGGAAAAGCAATTGGAGCAACTTGTTTCATGTAGAAAAACAGGAGATAAAGTGAGCAAACTTGAGGGTGGATTCTGGAGCTCTTTGAATGTTAGGCTAGGAGCTAAAATTTATAGGTAATGATGAGCTGCTCAGAATTTTTGGCAGGTGTGTAATAAGATGAGATCGGACTTCAGGAGGATTAATCAGTGGTGGTGGGTATGAGAGTGTGGACATGGGAAAGGTTGGATATGAATAAAAATGAGGGAGGTATAGTAATACTCCAGAGGTAAGGGGAAATGGCCTGAGATGTGGGCGTGGCGGTAGGGAAGCAAAATAAAGAACTGATGTGGAAGACAATTGAAAGGAATAATTAGTGAATGAAAGGATGTGAGAATGAGGAAGACAGTACACTATGACTCTATATGTTAAAACTTAAATTATAATGTAGAAAATAAAGATCAGTATTTGTGGAAAAGGCTGTAAAAGTTGTTTTCAGAGTATGGGTACAAGTACCTTAGGCTCAAACAATAATTAAGAGTTCATAATTTAAAGTTTCTCCACAAGGTTATATTTTATTTTTTTTTTGTTTTACATTCTGCTGTTTTCCTTGCTTAGTTGTTTTGGTTCTGTGATTGTCAATCAAAAAGTTTATTGTGTGTGTATACAGCAACATGACTAATCAACATTCTCTCCTATCATTGAGACAAATTCTAGAACGCTTGCTTACAAGAGAGAGGACTGCATCTGAGTAAAGACAAGTAACTAGTTGTGGAGTAGAAAAGTCAGAAATATAAAAAACACATTACAGAGAAGAGATACTTTATAAAGTTTATACTTTTTTATAGTCTATTTTGAATTATTTTGCAAAATGGCATAATGATTGAAAGCAGACTAAATGTGTAGAGAGTCTAGTTATAACTACACATTTATTTAATAAATGCCAAAGAAGAGCTAAAAACTGGAAATAGGCCAGATATCCATTGGTAAGAAAATGGAAAACAGTGTTATATTCATACAGTGGGATACTATTCATCAATGAAAAAGGAATGAACTACTAATTCAAGCAGCAGCAGTGATAAATAGCAAAAACATTGTACTGAGTCAAAGAGCCTTACACAAAAGAGTATAAACTGTATGATTCTATTTATATGAAGTTATAGAGCAGACAAGAATTAATCTATGGGGAAAAAAATCATAACCATTATTACCCCTATAGGGTAGGGGTGAGGGGTTAATTAAGAAGGGGCATGAGGAAGCTTTCTGGGGTGAGTGTTCTATATCTTCATGGAGGTTTTGGGTGTCTCCATTTCTCAAAATGCATTAAATGGTATGCTTAGGATTTGTGCATTTCACCATATGTAAATTTTACCTTAAAAATGTAGACAAATACTAAACTTTGGTTAATGATAAGCATGCTGAAGCATTTAAGGGCTGACAGTTACTGAGGTCTGCAACTTAAAATGCATCAGAAATGATGGATGGATAAATACTGGTAGATAATTATATAGGTATGTTATGAAACCAATATAGTAAAATGTTGAATCTAAGTGTATGGATGTGCACATACAATTATTTCAACTTTTCATATGTTTGAAAATGTTGGGGGCCTTTGGATGACTATGATTTACCAGTATGGGAGGCAGTAGAACACAGTGGTTAAGAGGCTGGGGTCCTGAATCAGAACTTTGAGTTTGAATCCCATTAGTTGAATCTTTTATTAGTTTTGAGAACTTGGGAAAATTGTAATAGGTTTTCCTCTATTATAAAATGTGAATAATATCTTTATCATAGAGTTTTATGAAGATTAAATGGGTTAAATTATATAAAATACTTATCAACATGTTTGGCATATAATAAACTTTCAGTAAGTTACTTTAAAGTGTCAAAGGAACTTACAAAAAACACTGCAATTAAAACCATAATTTCATTGTCCTATAAGAGTCAATTCTGATAAATAAAAATACCTCTAGCAAATATTGGATGTACTTTTCTATACCCTCAAAGATAGAAATGATGAAAGTTAAGCATTTTAAAATATTTAAATATTTTCTTTTACTTCCATAAAAGATAGGGCCCTAGAAAGAAAAAAAAATTTTTTTTCCTTATAGATTTCATAACTTCAGTGTAATTCAGCACATTTGTTGGATACTATTGCCGAGATCCTGAGCTAGGAGACAGGGAAACAAAATTGAGACAGGGTTCCTACCCACAAGGAGTTTACAGTATACTGTTTAATGCTTCATTGCTCTTTAGAGACTAAACACCAAACCAACAGGCTGAAATGTGCCTTTAGATGCTTACTTTACTTTAAATAGTGGAACCTAGATGGGATAGATAAACGTCTTTAGGACAGCACTACCCAGTAGAACTTTCTGTGACGATGAAACTGTTCTGTGTATGTGCCGTGTAATAGGGTAACCACTGATCATGTGTGGCTATTGAGCATTTGAAATGTGGCTAGTGCAACTGAGAAACTACATTTTTAATTTCATTTTAATTTAGCTACACGTGTCTGGTGGGTACCAGATTGAACAGTGCATCTCTAGAGTGTATTTCTCAAGCTATCTGATGAAAAGGACAAGTTATTTTAAACTTCAAATGTTATGGGCTAACATTTTTATAAAATGCAATAAAAATTATTGCAAGGACAAAATGAGAAAAAATTAAAGACATGCAAAATACCACCTCATTTTAAAAATATTAGATTCAACAGACATAAAATTACTCTGCCAAAATTGCTGTAAAAGTTTCTAAACACTCTCAACTTCTGTATTGTTATCATGTGCCAGTGACACATAGTTTTTAGACCGGCAATGGTCATAGACCACACTTTGAGCTAGGAAGAGGTCTTTTTTTGCCTAATGTGCCTAACACATAATTTCCTGAAATCAGCTCTTTGTTAAAATTACTGGTACAGATAATTTTTTTTACATATTTAAGCATAATTCAGTAATGTGGTTACTGATATAGCAGTTAACACTCCTTACAGCAAGTCTTGTCCAGGACAGCTGAATATTGACATTGTAATGTGGTCACCTTCAAGGTAGACTGGGAAGGCTTATTTGATCCAGTGAAGCCATTTTTGCAGTTGGAGGTATAAGCTGAAAAATCCTTCCTCCTGTAAAGTTCAGCTCGATATTTACAGCAGCCAAATTTGCTCAGCAACAGAAAGAAATCCCTTCGGAATGCCTTTGTGAAAATTGCATACAGAAACGGATTGGCACACGAATTGACAGGATAAAAAAGAACCAGTAAAACCTTAGAATTGGTTACTGTAATAAGGGGCACTTTGAAGGCAGCTGAGATGGCAAAGAAAGAGATTGGTGCCATGCAGGTGAAATCGGTGAAGATGAGGACTGCCATTTTCTTAGCAATCTTTGTATCTTTGTTAGTAGCCATCAGCTCTGGATTTTGAACTGCAAAATAAATTTTAATGTAGCAAGCACAAATGATGATGAAGGCCACTACATTGAGCATCAGGATGGTTAATATGTAGACCTGTGAGAGAGTGGTTTCCACATCCATGGGGAGGCAAATGCTGACCTTCATGTAATTGCTGACACCCACAAGAGGCAACATGGCGATTAGAGTAGAAAAGAGCCATCCTCCAAGCATAATCGGAATGGCATGTTTTAATCGCAGCTTTTGGTCCAGCTGAATAGCATAGGTGATGGTGTGCCATCTTTCTAGTGTGATGACTGTGAGGGTGTAGACAGAAAGTTCACTTGCAAATACAGTGAAGAAGCCAGCAGCGCTACATCCACTCCCTGTCTGCCAATCTATGGCATGGTTATAATACTGGCCTTTGGTTTGGGCATCAACTGAGGCAATGAGTAGCAGGTAGAGCCCCATGCAGAAGTCTGCAAAGGAGAGGTTGCACATGAGAAAGCGGGGCACTGTCAGTTTATAACGACTGGTCAGGAGAACAAAGAGGACAGTCACATTTCCCGTGATGGCTAAAATATTAATCAGCCAAATCAGTACTCTAAGGAAGTCATAGCCCATAATATCTTCACAGGGATTAAAAGCATCTGGTTCAGGAGCACATTGGAGTGTCTTGGGTAAGCAGAAACCATAGTCATAATCCCAGCCACTCAGTTCACTCTCAGCAAAGATGGCAGAATAACTGTAAGAAGAATAGTTTGGCTCAATGTAAACTTAGAATTTTTATGATTCTGGGTATTGAAAATATTCAGAAATCATCCGTAGTGTTTTTTTAAGGAAAACAAACAAAAGGAAACAAAGTCACAGCAGCCTTAGTCTTACATTTATTTATCTGAGAACTCTGAATTGATGTAGGATTTCCTTAAGAAGGGAATGAAAAACCATTTAGACTTTTTTTTTTAATATGTAGATTTTACACAATGATGCAAAGACTTAATGAAGCTGTGTACAGAGGATGATTTTCTTTGGAAAACAAATTTAGAGACATAATCTTGCTTGCTCAATGTAAAAGAACCCTTTCTTGACATTTTCTTAGCTATTTATCTCCTTTAGTTGTCAACCAAACTGTTATCAAGCTGTCTGTCTGTAGTAGAACGCAGATGGGATTGGAAGGCTCACATTGTTAAAGATCATCAGCTACTGAAGGACATGCTTGCACTTAAGTCCCTGGCTAATCAGATAGCCCAGTTGAGAAATAGAAACCAAGGATAGGTTACTCGATAGAAATTTAGGAGCAGAGTAAGAATAGAGTCATGAACAATAGGAAGAAATAGTTTTAAATAGATATTTCTTACAGTATGAGTCAAATTCAGAGAGTGGATTGAAGAGGGGCTCTGTCCCTAGAGAAGGAATAGTCCCACCTCCGCCTCTCCCTTACTCCCAACCACACTGCTACTGCTTGAGTTCAGATTTTCATTTTCTCTTAAGGGACAATTACATTAGTTTTCTTCCTGGCATCCTTCCTCTAGTTTCAGCCCTCTTCTAGTCCATCTGTATATTCCTTCTGTATGGCCTTTCTTACGCACAATATATTAATTCAAACATTTCCTAGTTTCTCATTGGCTAGGGGATAAACTACAGACTCCTTGTGATGACCTCTAAGTCTCTCCTTGATCTTCGTTCTGTCTCCTTCTCCAGTCGCATCTCTAAGAAGCAGTCGTGCTGCACAGTGCAGAACGTGGGCTCGAAAGCAAGACTGCCTGGGTTCCAGCTTTTACTGGCTGTGTAAACCTGGGAGAGTTATTTAACATCTCTGTACCTCAAATTCTTCATTTGCCAAATAGGGATGATAATCATACCTCCCTCATTAGGGTTGTGCTAAGGATTAAATGTATTAACACATGTAGATTGTTCAGGATAACGCCTGACACCTATTAAGTGCTCAGTGAATGTTGGAGATTCTCATAACTATCTCTTGCAAATCCCCTGTGCAACCAACCCTTTGGTCACGTGAAATGACATGTGGCTCTCAGAATAAGTTCTACTGTTTCATCCCTTTGCATTTGAATGTGCTGTTTCTTCTTCCCTTTCTTTCCTTATTTCTCTGGAGAATTCCCCCTGATCTTTAAAGATAAGCATCTCTATGAAGCCTTTCCTGATTCTACACCTCTAAGGAGTTTATCACCCCTTCTCTCAGCCATGGCTGCACTTAAGTACTGTTGTAATTCTCAAACTATATTGCCATTATGTGATGATGCATGTCTTCTTTCATAGTCTGTGAGGCTATTCTTTAATAGCCTTGAAGTCAGGGGATTAGATCTTATTTATATCTAAAATCTCAGTGCCTCACATAGTTTTAGCTCAGCGTATCCATTCAGTAAATGTTTGTGGAATGAATAAACCAGGGTGATGCTGGCTTGGAAAGGAATTGAGAGGATACAGAGACAATGAATAATACAGTATGATGCATGTAGGCTTAACAAATTTTCTCTTTGCCCACAGTTGGCTAATACAATCTTGGGAGATGGAGAAAGGGGCATAATTTTTCTGTCAGGGCCACTACAAATATGTATTTCACCTTAGAGTTCCTCACACATTAAAAGAGCATTTTCCTCTAGTCTTAAAACTTAGCTTCTCATTTTCTGTAGAAGGAAGTGTGTACCTAATACAGTGAGTGGATAAAATGATATATTTGAGCAATACAATTACCTAAGGGAAAAAACAGATTTAAAAAAAAAAATGGAAAAGAAATCTATGACTGGGGACTCCAGAAACGTGCTAGCATATCATAGAAACCACACTGGAACTGGAGAAGTACTGCTGCCACACACAGGAGACTGCATAGGAACCTCACTTGTTTTATTATTAAATATAAGTAGCATATTTGCTTGTCTTCATGCACATCAGTATAATTACCTAATTTAAAAAAAAATATTTTAATTAATTAATTTATTTATTTATTTATTTTTGGCTGTGTTGGGTCTTCGTTTCTGTGCGAGGGCTTTCTCCAGTTGCGGCAAGTGGGGGCCATTCTTCATCGCGGTGCGCGGGCCTCTCACTATCGTGGCCTCTCTTGTTGCGGAGCACAGGCTGCAGACGCGCAGGCTCAGTAGTTGTGGCTCACAGGCCTAGCTGCTCTGCGGCATGTGGGATCTTCCCAGACCAGGGCTCGAACCCGTGTCCCCTGCATTGGCAGGCAGATTCTCAACCACTGCGCCGCCAGGGAAGCCCTAATTACCTAATTTTAAAATCTTTAAAGATATATGGTGGTTATAAGAATGATGAGAGAAAATAGGTTTTTTCTTACCATTGGCAAGGTCCTTAAAGACCAGCTCATTGAACCCTTCATTTTATTGGTAAGGAGACCAAGATTAAAGGAGGTAAGTGACTTGCCTCAGGTCCCTCAGCACTAGGCACTAGTGGCAATGCTAGGTCTTCATATGCATAGTCCAGGGGCCTTTCTTCTACTTCACTATCTCTCAGTCAGTATTTTTCAAGGTGTGGTCCTTGGACCACTTGCATCAGAATCACCAGAGTCTTTGTTACAATGAAGATTCCTGGCATTACTTCAGACCCTGAATCTAACTCTCTAGGGACAGAGCCCAGGAATCTGCATTTTAAGCAAGTTCCCTGGATGATTCCTACAAAATAATAGCCTTTTTTTAATCAGATGAAAACTTTCCAACTATTGCCGCTTTAGTTTCCCTTACTACTTTCCCCTATTAAAACTACTTCAGCTGCTATTAGAAGCACTAATTCAAAACCACTAAAAATTCTGCCATGATTTCTGAATAAACTTATATCACTAAGAG
Organism: Eubalaena glacialis; assembly: GCF_028564815.1. NCBI lineage: Eukaryota > Metazoa > Chordata > Mammalia > Artiodactyla > Balaenidae > Eubalaena > Eubalaena glacialis. The sequence goes on from NC_083729.1 coordinate 40,976,694, forward strand.
GTCAAACATGTTCCCTTGGATTTCCCTGGTGGCGCAGTGGTTAAGAATCCGCCTGCCAATGCAGGGGACACGGGTTCGAGTCCCGGTCTGGGAAGATCCCACATGCTGCAGAGCAACTAAGCCTGTGGGCCACAACTACCGAGCCTGCGCTCTAGAGCCTGTGAGCCACAACTACTGAGCCCGCGTGCCACAACTACTGATGCCTGCACGCCTAGAGCCTGCGCTCCGTGACAAGAGAAGCCACCACAATGAGAAGCCTGTGCACCGCAATGAAGAGTAGCCCCCTCTCGCTACAACTAGAGAAAGCCTGTGCACAGCAACGAAGACCCAACACAGCCAAAAATAAATAAATTTAAAAAAAAAAGTTCCCTTTCCCATTCCCCTGGTCCCTTGCTCTTTCTTTTTTTGCCCTACTGGGCACATGTCTAGCAATTCTTCTCCTTGGTGATTTGTCTGCAGACCAAAAACCTACCTGCTGCTACTTACATGTGTCCTGGGATGGCTCCTGAGGGCAACAACATGACTGTTGACAAAACCCAGCATGGAGCTGTCTTTAGTACTGAAGGCTGTGCAGGGAGTGTGAATGGACTTGGATGGGCTTAGCAATATTGAGTCAGAGGAAGGAGAAGCAGTAGCACCATTGCTCCAGTTACAATCAACAGGCAGGAGAAAAGACAGGGATTTTAGGAGGACAGTGGGGCCAACCATAGCAGTAAGGGCACCGTAATGTCTTGGGGAGAGCAGATAAGACTTAGTGGCTGGCTCTAGAATTTCTAAACTCCAGGGACTCAGGAATAGCAATCTGGTGGGAAGGGAAGGAAGGGGACTTACCATACAAGATGCTTTCACAAGGAACACACTCTTTTTACTTAGATTATGTGTTAATTTCAGGTAGTTTTGGGGATGCTGAAGATTAGAGGACTTGTTTTAAAACAGTGTTAGCATAGTAAACTCAAGATTGGATGCTTATTTTGAAAGGCGTGGAGTGGTAGGGGCTGATGGTTACTGAGACTGAAGTAAGTCTCCCCTTCCCCCATAACACCCCTTGATGGTACCATTGACTGTACCCAGAAGTGGTTTCCCATTAATGAGAAAAAAAAGCCATATGGTTGCAAAAGAGTTATGGAAGGTGATGATGGAGAGAGTATTGAGAGAGAAGAGTGGGAATGGTGAGGAAAAGGAACGCTGGAGGATAGTTGGTGTCAGACCTAAATGAAGGAAAAAAGAAAAGAAGAATACAGGCTATTCTTGCTCAGTAATATAAGGTACCCTGGATGCTGTCACAATCTTTAAAAACTCCCTTCACTCTCATGGTTCTGAAAGCCAAATGATATTTCTGCTGTCCCTTACAGTTAAGGAAAAAAGTCTCAAAAAAGAAGTATTGCCCAGGGATACCTAGTGTTATAGGAACATTAATGCCAAGAATTCATATCCATGGGACTTCCCTGGTGGTCCAGTGGTTAAGACTTTGCCTTCCAATGCAGGGGGTGTGGGGTTGATCCCTGGTCGAGGAGCTAAGATCCCACATGCCTCGTGGCCAAAAGCCAAAACATAAAACAGAAGCAATATTGTAACAAATTCAATAAAGACTTTAAAAATGGTCCACATCAAAAAAAAAAAAAATCTTAAAAAAAAAAAGAATTCATATCCAACTCTGAGGAGCTCCAAAGCCCAGGATCCTTCTATCATATTACCCTGCTGACTCTATATATCTTGCAGATTGATAGGAAAAAAGAGAAAAGAAAAGAAAAAAAAAGATGTAGAAGAGGGAATGGAGATTGGCAAGGTATCTTAGAAGGGCATCAGGTTTTGTAGCCTGAAGGACATGGGGGAGGGGATGGGAGTGGAAGGGAAATAATAAAACTTCTAAATCACAGTAAATGTGGCATAGGGACACTGGGATTATCTTTTGAGGCATGCTCTTTTACATTTGAAGGTATGTGAAATGCCAAAGCAGCTGAAAAATGTTAAAAAAAAATCAGTTACTAGAATAGAAATGGAGCTCCCCTCTAGTGCGTGTCAGTGATAGCATTAAGTCTGAATAACTTTAAGCTCCAGAGCATAATGGTCAAGGTGGCCTAAGTCTCTTTGAAGGGAAGTGGCTACTTGTAGAAGCTGCGCCTGCAATCAGTTAATCTTTGTGGAATGCTGACCACATGACTAGTGAAAATCCTTACAAATGAGGCTATCATTGAACAAGCCCTTAGTGACATCAAAATACCTGCAAATAAAATTTTAATTCCTGAAGAGAATTTAATATAACTGTAGAATGAATATGTTTTTTTAGAAGTATTTATTTTTAACCAGTTGAAAGAGATAATTGATCAACTGGATGCCACTTGCAAAAAAAACCACAAAAGAATCCCCATTTTAAAACTATAAAAAATGCTTTGCAAACATGCCCCCAACCAAGATTTTTATCAAAAGAAAATCCTTGGGGGGAGACCTTCAAGATGGCGGAGGATTAAGACATGGAGATCACCTTCCTCCCCACAAATACATCAAAAATACATCTACATGAGGAACAACTCTTACAGAACACCTACTGAACACTGGCAGAAGACCTCAGGCTTCCCAAAAGGCAAGAAACTCCCCACGTACCTGGGTAGGGCAAAAGAAAAAAGAAAAAACAGAGACAAAGAATAGGGATGGGGCTTCCCTGGTGGCACAGCGGTTGGGAGTCCGCCTGCCAATGCGGGGGACACGGGTTTGTGCCCCGGTCTGGGAGGATCCCGCATGCCGCGGAGCGGCTGGGCCCGTGAGCCACAGCTGCTGAGCCTGCGTGTCTGGAGCCTGTGCTCCGCAACAAGAGAGGCCGCGATGGTGAGAGGCCCGCGCATCGTGATGAAGAGTGGCCCCCGCTTGCCGCGACTGGACAAAGCCCTTGCACAGAAACGAAGACCCAACACAGCCAATAAATAAATAAATAAATAATAACATTGATGTATGTGGGGAAAAAAAAAAAAGAATAGGGATGGGACCTGCACCTCTGGGAGGGTGCTGTGAAGGAGGAAAAGTTTCCACACACTAGGAAGCCCCTTCACTGGTGAAGACGGGGGGTGGTTGGGAGGGAAGCTTCAGAGCCACGGAGGAATGCATAGCAACAGGGGTGCACAGGGCAAAGCAGAGAGATTCCCGCACAGAGGATCGATGCTGACCAGCACTCACCAGCTTGAGAGGCTTGTCTGCTCACCCGCTGGGGTGGGTGTGGGCTGGGAGCTGAGGCTCGGGCTTCCGAGGTCAGATCCCAGGGAGAGGACTGGGGTTGGCTGTGTGAACACAGCCTGAAGGGGACTAGCGCGCCACAGCTAGCCGGGAGGGAGTCCAGGAAAAAGTCTGGAACTGCCTAAGAGGCAAGAGACCATTGTTTCGGGGGTGCACAAGGAGAGGGGATTCAGAGTACCGCCTAAAGGAGCTCCAGAGATGGGCGCGAGCCGCGGCTATCAGCGCAGACACCAGAGACAGGCATGAAATGCTTAGGCTGCTGCTGCAGCCACCAAGAAGCCTGTGTGCAAACACAGGTCATTATCCACACCTCCACTCCTGGGAGCCTGTGCAGCCCGCCACTGCCAGGGTCCCGTGATCCAGGGATAACTTCCCCGGGAGAACACACGGCGTGCCTCAGGCTGTTGCAACGTCATGTCGGCCTCTGCCACTGCAGGCTCACCCCGCATTCCATACCCCTCTATCTCCCCGGCCTGAGTGAGCCAGAGCCCCCTAATCAGCCGCTCCTTTAACCCCCTCCTGTCTGGGCGAAGAACAGACACCAGAGGGTGACCTACATGCAGAGGCAGGGCAAAATCCAAAGCTGAACCCCAGGAGCTGTGCAAACCAAGAAGAGAAAGGGAAATTTCTCTGGGCAGCCTCAGGAGCAGTGGATTAAATCTCCACAATCAACTTGATGTACCCTGCATCTCTGGAATACCTGAATAGACAACGAATCATCCCAAAATTGAGGCGGTGGACTTTGGGAGCAACTGAAGACTTGGGATTTGCTTTCTGCATCTAATTTGTTTCTGGTTTTATGTTTATCTCAGTCTGGTATTTAGAGCTTATTATCATTGGTAGATTTGTTTATGGATTTGGTTGCTCTCTTCCTTTATTTTTATATATATATATGTATATATATATATATTTTTTCTCCTTTTTCTCTTTTTGTGAGTGTGTATATGTATGCTTCTTTATGTGATTTTGTCTGTATAGGTTTGCTTTTACCATTTGTCCTAGTGTTCTGTCTGTCCTTTTTTTAAAGTATAGTTTTTACTGCTTGTTATCATTGGTGGATTTGTTTACTGGTTTGGTTGCTCTCTTTTTTCTTTTCCTTTTTTTATTACTTTTTAATTTTAATAATATTTTTTAATTTTTAATTTTAATAACTTTATTTCTTTTTTCTTTTTTTTCTTTCTTTCTTTTTTTTTCTCTCCATTTTATCTGAGCCGTGTGGCTGACAGGGTCTTGGGGCCCCAGCTGGGTGTCAGGCCTGAGCCTCTGAGGTGGGAGAGCCGAGTTCAGGACATTGGTCCACCAGAGACCTCCAAGCCCCACGTAATATCAATCGGCGAGAGCTCTCCCAGAGACCTCCGTCTCAATGCTAAGACCCAGCTCCACTCAACGACCAGCAAGCTCCAGTGCTGGACATCCTATGCCAAACAACTAGCAAGACAGGAACACAACCCCACCCATTAGCAGAGAGGCTGCCTAAAATCATACTAAGTTCACAGACACCCCAAAACACACCACCGGACACTGTCTTGCCCACCAGAAAGACAAGATCCAGCCTTATCCACCAGAACACAGGCACCAGTCCCCTCCACCAGGAAGCCTACACAACCTACAGAACCAAACTAACCCACTGGGGGCAGACACCAAAAACTACGGGAACTGCAAACCTGCAGCCTGCAAAAAGGAGACCCCAAACACAGTAAGTTAAGCAAAATGGGAAGACAGAGAAATATACAGTAGATGAAGAAGCAAGGTAAAAACCCACCAGACCAAACAAATGAAGAGGAAATAGGCAGGCTACCTGAAAAAGAATTCAGAGTAATGATAGTAAAGATGATGGAAAATCTTGGAAATAGAATGGAGAAAATACAAGAAACGTTTAACAAGGACCTAGAAGAACTAAAGAGCAAACAAACAATGATGAACAACACAATAAATGAAATTAAAAATTCTCTAGAAGGAATCAAAAGCAGAATAACTGAGACAGAAGAACGGATAAGTGACCTGGAAGATAAAATAGTGGAAATAACTACCACAGTGCAGAATAAAGAAAAAAGAAAGAAAAGAATTGAGGACAGTCTCAGAGACCTCTGGGACAACATTAAATGCACCAACATTCGTATTATAGGGGTCCCAGAAGAAGAAGAGAAAAAGAAAGGGACAGACAAAATATTTGAAGAGATTATAATTGAAAACTTCCCTAATATGGGAAAGAAAACAGTCAATCAAGTCCAGGAAGCACAGAGAGTCACAGGCAGGATAAATCCAAGGAGAAACACACCAAGACACATATTAATCAAACTATCAAAAATTAAATCAAAGAAACAATATTAAAAGCAGCAAGGGAAAAACAACAAATAATATACAAGGGAATCCCCATAAGGTTAACAGCTGATCTTTCAGCAGAAACACTGCAAGCCAGAAGGGTGTGGCAGGACATATTTAAAGTGATGAAAGGGAAAAACCTACAACCAAGATTCCTCTACCCAGCAAGGATCTCATTCAGATTCGACAGAGAAATTAAAACCTTTACAGACAAGCAAAAGCTAAGAAAATTCAGCACCACCAAGCCAGCTTTACAGCAAATGCTAAAGGAACTTCTCTAGGCAGGAAACACAAGAGAAGGAAAAGACCTACAATAACAAACCCAAAACAATTAAGAAAATGGTCATAGGAACATAAATATTGATAACTACCTTAAATATAAATGGATTAAATGTTCCAACCAAACGACATAGACTGGCTGAATGGGTACAAAAACAAGACCCGTATTTATGCTGTCTACGAGAGACCCACTTCAGACCTAGGGACACATACAGACTGAAAGTGAGGGGATGCAAAAAGATATTCCATGCAAATGGAAATCAAAAGAAAGCTGGAGTAGCAATTCTCATATCAGACAAAGTAAACTTTAAAACAAAGACTATTACAAGAGACAAAGAAGGACACGACATCATGATCAAGGGATCAATCCAAGAAGAAGATATAACAATTGTAAATATTTATGCACCCAACATAGGAGCACCTCAGTACATAAGACAAATGCTAACAGCCATAAAAGGGGAAATCGACAGTAACACCATCATAGTAGGGGACTTTAACACCCCGCTTTCACCAATGGACAGATCATCCAAAATGAAAATAAATAAGGAAACAAGCTTTAAATGATACATTAAACAATGGACTTAATTGATATTTATAGGACATTCCATACAAAACCAACAGAATAGAGTCCCTCCGCAAGTGCTCATGGAACATTCTCCAGAATAGATCATATCTTGGGTCACAAATCAAGCCTTGGTAAATTTAAGAAAATTGAAATCGTATCAAGTATCTTTTCTGACCACAACGCTAGGAGACTAGATATCAATTACAGGAAAAAAATCTGTAAAAAATACAAACACATGGAGGCTAAACAATATGCTACTAAATAACCAAGAGATCACTGAAGAAATCAAAGAGGAAATCAAAAAATACCTAGAAACAAATGACAATGAAAACGCGATGACCCAAAGCCTACGGGATGCAGCAAAAGCAGTTCTAAGAGGAAAGTTTATAGCAATACAATCCTATCTCAAGAAACAAGAAACATCTCAAATAAACAACCTAACCTTACACCTAAAGCAATTAGAGAAAGAAGAACAAAAAAACCCCCAAAGTTTGCAGAAGGAAAGAAATCAAAAAGATCAGATCAGAAATAAATGAAAAAGAAATGAAGGAAACGATAGCAAAGATCAATAGAAGTAAAATCTGGTTCCTTGAGAAGATAAACAAAATTGATAAACCATTAGCCAGACTCATCAAGAAAAAAAGGGAGAAGACTCAAATGAATAGAATTAGAAGTGAAAAAGGAGAAGTAGCAACTGACACTGCAGAAATACAAAGGATCATGAGATTACTACAAGCAACTATATGCCAATAAAATGGACAGCCTGGAAGAAATGGACAAATTCTTAGGAAAGCACAACCTTCCGAGACCGAACCAAGAAGAAATAGAAAATATAAACAGACCAATCACAAGCAGTGGAATTGATACTGTGATTAATAATTTTCAAACAAACAAAAGCCCAGGACCAGATGGCTCTGCAGGCAAATTCTATCAAAAATTTAGAGAAGAGCTAACACCTAGCCTTCTCAAACTCTTCCAAAATATAGCAGAGGCAGGAACACTGCCAAACTCATTCTACGAGGCCACCATCACCCTGATACCAAAACCAGATAAAGATGTCACAAAGAAAGAAAACTACAGGCCAATATCACTGATGAACATATATGCAAAAATCCTCAACAAAATACTAGCACACAGAATCCAACAGCACATTAAAAGCATCATACACCGTGATCAAGTGGGGTTTATCCCAGGAATGCAGGGATTCTTCAATATATGCAAATCAATCAATGTGATAAACCATATTAACAAATTGAAGGAGAAAAACCATATGATCAAATTGAAGGAGCAAAACCATATGATCATCTCAATAGATACAGAAAAAGCTTTTGACAAAATTCAACACCCATTTATGATAAAAACTCTCCAGAAAGTAGGCATAGAGGGAACTTACCTCAACATAATAAAGACCATATATGACAAACCCAGAGCCAACATCGTTCTCAATGGTGAAAAACTGAAACCATTTCCACTAAGATCAGGAACAAGATAAGGTTGCCCACTCTCACCACTAGTATTCAACATAGTTTTGGAAGTTTTAGCCACAGCAATCAGAGAAGAAAAAGAAATAAAAGGAATCCAAATAGGAAAAGAAGAAGTAAAACTGTCCAAATAGGAAAAGAAGAAGTAAAACTGTCATTGCAGATGACATGATACTATACATAGAGAATCCTGAAGATGCTACCAGAAAACTACTAGAGCTAATCAATGAATTTGGTAACGCAGCAGGATACAAAATTAATGCACAGAAATCTCTTGCATTCCTATACACCAATGATGAAAAATGTGAAAGGGAAATTAAGGAAACACTGCCAATTACCATTGCAACAAAAAGAATAAAATACCTAGGAATAGACCTACCTAAGGAGACAAAAGACCTGTTTGCAGAAAACTATAAGACACTGTTGAAAGAAATTAAAGATGATACAAATAGATGGAGAGATATACCACGTTCTTGGATTGGAAGAATCAACATTGTGAAAATGACTGTACTACCCAAAGCAATCTGCAGATTCAATGCAATCCCTATCAAACTACCACTGGCATTTTTCACAGAACTAGAACAAAAAATTTTACAGTTTGTATGGAAACACAAAAGACCCTGAATAGCCAAAGCAATCTTGAGAAAGAGAAATGGAGCTGGAGGAATCAGGCTCCCTGACTTCAGACTATACTACAAAGCTACAGTAATCAAGACCATATGGTACTGGCACAAAAACAGAAATATAGATCAATGGAACAGGATAGAAAGCCCAGAGATAAACTCACGCACATATGGTCACCTTATCTTTGATAAAGGAGGCAAGAATATACAATGGAGAAAAGACAGCCTCTTTGATAAGTGGTGCTGGGAAAACTGGACAGCTACATGTAAAAGAATGAAATTAGAACACTCTCTAACACCATACACAAAAATAAACTCAAAGTGGATTAAAGACCTAAATGTACGGCCAGACACTATCAAACTCTTAGAGGAAAACATAGGCACAACACTCTATGACATAAATCACAGCAAGATCCTTTTTGACCCACCTCCTAGAGAAATGGAAATAAAAACAAAGATAAACGGGACCTAATGAAACTTAAAAGCTTTTGCACAGCAAAGCAAACCGTAAACAAGACGAAAAGACAACGCCTCAGAATGGGAGAAAATATTTGCAAATGAAGCAACTGACAAAGGATTAATCTCCAAGATATACAAGCAGCTCATGCAGCTCAATATCAAAAAAACAAACTACCCAATCCAAAAATGAGCAGGAGACCTAAATAGACATTTCTCCCAAGAAGATATACAGATTGCCAACAAACACATGAAAGGAATGCTCAACATCACTAATCATTAGAGAAATGAAAATTAAAACTACAATGAGGTATCACCTCACACCAGTCAGAATGGCCATCATCAAAAAATCTACAAACAATAAGTGCTGAAGAGGGTGTGGAGAAAAGGGAACCCTCTTGCACTGTTGGTGAGAATGTAAATTGATACAGCCACTATGCAGAACAGTATGGAGGTTCCTTAAAAAACTAAAAATATGACTATCATATGACCCTGCAATCCCACTACTGGGCATATATCCTGAGAAGACCGTAATTCAAAAAGAGTCATGTTCCACAATGTTCATTGCAGCTCTAGTTACAGTAGCCAGGACATGGAAGCACCCTAAGTGTCCATTGACAGATGAATGGATAAAGAAGATGTGGCACTTATGTACAATGGAATATTACTCAGCCATAAAAGGAAACGAAATTGAGTTATTTGTAGTGAGGTGGATGGACCTAGAGACTGTCATACAGAGTGAAGTAAGTCGGAAAGAGAAAAACAAATACCGTATGCTAACACATATATATGGAATCTAAAAAAAAAAGGTTCTGAAGAACGTAGGGGCAGGACAGGAATAGAGACACAGAGGTAGAGAATGGACTTGAGGACACGGGGAGGGGGAAGGGTAAGCTGGGACGAAGTGAGAGAGTGGCATGGACATATATACACTACCAAATGTAAAACAGATAGCTAGTGGGAAGCAGCCACATAGCACAGGGAGATCAGCTCGGTGCTTTGTTTCCACCTAGAGGGGTGGGATAGGGAGGGTGGGTGGGAGATGCAAGAGGGAGGAGATATGGGGATATATGTATATGTATAGCTGATTCACTTTGTTATACAGCAGAAACACACCATTGTAAAGCAATTATACGCCAATAAAGATGTTAAAAAAAAAAAATCATTGGCACTGATAATAATAAGATGCACGCAGAATGAGACATGGCTTCCCGAGTTTCTTTGCATGCAAATACTTACAGTGTTTCATTATTTGGTCTCCTTGCTGTGCTTTCACATTGTTTGGAAAAGTTTTTAAAAATGGAAAATGAAAAATTCTGCCTGAAAGAGGTAAAAACAAACAAACAACCACAGTTGAGCTTTTGGTCTTTAAACCTGATCATGTCTATTTATGCTTTGTTCATCCAAATTCTCTACCTATTACACCAGCCTCGTGTTCTGCACCATTGTCCTATCTGAAACGCTTCCTGGGAGAGAGTAAAGGCTTCTGAATTATCATTAGCGTGCTTCCAGCTTAGATAAAATGCTTCTGAATGCTAAGTCTTTTGTGTGGGCTCTAGAGATGAAAAAAACTTAAATGTATCACATTGAATCGTGGATTTTTCAATGCTCATTAAAAGCTGTCTTTGTGGTGTATTAAGGTTTGCTCCTCACCGCTCTCCTCACCACACCGGCCTTGATGAACAAATAACCATTCAGAGTTCATGGCTTTGTATTATAACTGGGAATCTCTTTTGTAAAGATTTGAAGTTTCTGGACCTGACATTATGATGTGAATTTTCTGCTTTTTTGGATTATGTGCAGAAATATAATGTGGTTGCTCCCTATTCCTTCATGTTTCCCTCTAAGAAATTTAGCCTATGGAAAGGGGAAAATGTCAAGAAATTAAAAGAAGGCTGTACTTATATTATTCCTAAAATGAAACCAAAGGGAGGCACAAAGGAAAACTGGGTGAAGAAATAGCGGAAAGGAGAGCAGGCTGTGCGAACCTCAACCTTTCCTGAGGAGGAAGGAGAAATGAGGCAATCCAGAATGCATATTTCTATGTATTATTCTTCTCCAGTATTAACAAGACAGTTCCTTGTAGGAATGACTTTGAATAAAAGCAGGAAGGTAGAGAATATATAAGAACTGTCTGACCTACTGGACTCACTTTCAAAAATTAATCAGCTTGTTATTTTGCATGAGAGATAGAGAGAGGGAGTGAGAGAGAGAGATTGTGTGTGTGTTTAAGGCTGGCTCTGTATCTGATACTTAGAGATACTCTGTGTGAACCAATCTACAGTTAACAGGAAATGTGGTTGTTCTTGGCCTTCAGATAATAGCACTGGGTTCTGTCTACTGTATCTTTTTTGAAATTTTAATCATAGATACCAAGGAGAGTTTGGGGGCCATCTGCCTAGGCAGCTGTGTGCGTTATCCACACAGCAGCTGCAGGGCAGCGGGGTGACCCAGAGTTTGCACAAACAGTCCACTGACCCAGCTTCAGGCTCTCCATCCTCACTAACATCCAAGGTTTCTAGCTTTAGAGATAGAGAGGGAGTCAGTTGAAGCTTGTAATTCCAATCAAGACAACCTCTGTGTGACTGCATTCCCATCTCACTTTGATACGGGCCCACAATTGCATAATGCCGTTTTTTGTTTTTTTTTTTAGCCCGGAGGTTGTAGTCTCTTTCATCTACTGAACTAAAAAACCCCTGAACTAAAGTTTTAACGTGTTAGTAATTTCAGAAGTGATGTGACCTCTTTGCCACAAAAGTGGAGGTGTCCAGAATCAGCTTTATCATAAACCGGCATCTGTATCCTCTGTTTTAGTTGTTCTCTCACCAGCTTTGCTCACTTCCAGCCCATCCTCCACCTTGCTGCCAGAGTGATACTTTACAAAAGCAAATCTGAGTAATTCTGTTTTGAATTCTTCAGTGGTTCCCCATCCTCTAAACAACTTGGCCTGGTACTCAGAGCCCATCATAGCCCACTTCTCCCTGGTCTCCTCTCCTCACTCATCCTCCTCCATGTAACCATAAGTCTTCTTGTTTTAGTTTTTCTGAATGACTTTCATCCCACTGTCTCTTGCCTTTGTGCCTTCACACAAGCTATTCCATCTTCTTGGTATGCTTTTCCCCACACGTGTCTAGCTAACTCCTATCTGTTCTTCAAGGCTCAGCAGAAGTCACTTCCTCAGGAAGCCTTCCATAAGCCCTGCTGCCATTTAGAAATTCTCCCTCTGTTCTCCCACAGTACTCTGTTCTGTTCTCAGCTCTCTCATAACATTTGCTGTATTGGACCTAAATATTGGCTCTCACGTGTGTTGTCCCCAAACAGCTGCCTGTGACTCTGATGGCTGGGATGAGCTCTTACTCATCTTTGTATCTTCAGACTTTTGCATAGTGTTTGGAACACGGTGAGTGCTCAGTTAATATTCTTTGAAGCTCAGTTAATAGTGCATAGCTCTCTGAGTACAGTGAGTGGTCTGTCTTCTTGGTTACCTCAAAAGCTTCAGGTAGAACTGCACCTACCTACGCAAGGCACAAGTAGGTGTACGATGATAACACGTGCTGGTTGATTAATTATAAATAGGTTGATTCTAAGACAGTGGCATTCTAGTGTCACTCCCTTAGTGCCTCATCTAATTAATTGATTGAGAATATCTGCTTAGGCTGTATAATATCCTTTTAGGGTGACGTTTTTCCACCTGTGAGTTGTGACCCATTAGTGGGTCATGAAAACAATAAGTGAATCAAGACTAGCATTAAAAGCAAAAAACATGAAATAAAATAGACAAGAGAATATCAGTGTTATCACATGTAAAACAGTTAAGTAGTGCTTTGTTTTATTGCAGTTACATGTGTCGTGTTTACTGGGTTGCAATGTAAAAAAAGTATTTCTTAGTATGCATTTCAGTGAGAAAGAAAAAATGTCCGGAGAACAGTGCTTTCAGGAAAGAATGAAATCCTTCACATCCTGCCATTCCATTCTGGATTGAAGTGAATTAGTTGAATCAGTAAGATGTCCCCCACTGATCGCAAACCAGCCAGGAGCTTGTGCCTTTTCTGTTCCCACACTAAGCTAATCCTTAGGGGGCTAGGAATCTGTTCTGTAATAAAAGATAGTCTTATGTTGGGAGAGAAATAGCTTGAAAAAAAAAACAAACAAACACTGGAAACCTTCTGTAGTGTTTTCTTTTCTTTTCTTTTCTTTAACTAAGGATTAAGACATTAGGTAAAATTCACCCTACTGAGCCTACTTCCCCCACTTCTTTAGAAATGATGCTCTCTGATAAGGATTAGGGCTAGTTGATCTTTGAGATACCAGTTTTGTACTCCATTTTGCAACTGCAGTTATAGTCTGATTTAAGGCTATAGTTTTGAATTAGCTAAGAATAATCTATGAAGGTCTTCTAGCTGCAGGGTGAATCGACTATTTGGAGTCAGTTTTCAGGAGGAAATAGGACAGTTCATTTTCTTCTGGTCTATCTGAAAGTGACCCCATGACTATGGAGCTGGTCTAGAAGGCAGGGAGTGAAGGGGCAGGGAGCCATCGACCAGTTGACTATTTTCAAATCTGAGTTTCTGCCACAGCCTGGCAGGCTTTACCTTTTGTTTTTTACTCACTCTTTTGTTGGCAAGTTTCTAAAAGCACAGCAGTGGCTGGGGTAAGTCAATGTGGCATCCAGGAGACTGGTAAATTTTTCTCTTGATGGCAGTTTTTTCAGAGAATAGGATGATGTGGCAATTAGTGTCTGAATGGACTCCAGCCCATAGCTAGGCAGGGCCTGCAGTTTAGTGGAAGAAATATCCCTGAAAAGTAAAAGGGAGAAAGGTTTATTTATTTATTTACTTAACATGTATGATTCATAGAATGAAACTTCCTCTCAACAATAGTATCCTTCTAGGTTCTGAGGAATCTTTTCTCCATCTTGCTTTCTCCCTAATTCTCCATTTCAGTTAGTCTCATTAAGATCTGAATTCAAAAAAGCTACGTGGTCTTTTTTCTGATATGTACCCCATTATTCTTTTCAAGGCTGAGTATAACTCCTTGTACCTGTCATACATTCATTAGCATTCTCTCTCTCCCCTCTGCTGCTTCCTTTCTCCCTCTCTCTCCCTCCCTCTATCCCTCTCCACTTAGCAGAAGTGAAATAACTACTTGCTTTAAGAGAGAGCAGGCACATGCAGTGACATCAGCTTCTGTGCTCTACTCCAGGGGGAAATATTTAGGGCTTCAGATGCCTCGGTCTTTGATTGATCAAGCTCTGCAGGGTAGGTTTTCATGAAGCACAGGCTAGTTACGCTATTCAGAGCCACTGTGTGGCATTAGCCACCCTCTAACTTCTCTAAAGGCAAGCTGGATTCATCAGTCCAAAGCAAGCAAACACTCGGCCATGCAAGCAAAACTGTGTGGAAAGCTCAGGTTTTTCACACAAGGTCCTGAATGCCTCAGCTTTTCTAGACTTGAGGCAATGCCCAAGAAAACTCCAAACAAATTAAATGTGAGGAGGAAGAGTCAGTGGGAATTTAAAAATTCTGCCCATCTTCTAAGTGGCTGCTGCGGATACCCCATGGAAGTTTTCCAGGAGCATAGCCCCCTGCAGCAAACTGACCCAATACTTAGTGCCCATCTCATGGGAGGGGCTCAGTAGGGGATTGATGAACAGATGAACTTGACAACGTGGCATGATGACTAGTGTAGGCCCTTGGTGGAATAATCAAGGTGGCAGAATTTGCCTTGGGGGCTGCAGACTCATTGCTTTTGTGTCCTTATTGATTTAGGTAACCAGTGTTCTCATTCTGCTTTACAGAGTTATTATCTTAGATGTATTAGGGATTGACCACATGATTCTTTGCAGGCCTGGTGATTTTTTTTTTTTTTTTGGTGGGGGTAAGATTTTAAATTAAGATTCTAGAAATGGCAAGGTCTCATTACAAAGGAGTGAATCTCTGATGATTGATTTTCAGTTTCAGTGAGAGACTCATGGGGGAAATATTTTGGGGGTGTGGAAGGAAGGACCACTTCTAGATATCCCTTAAACCCTAAGGGTATAATGAGAATAGTTATTTGGAGAGTAAGAGACCTAGGTCTGGTCCCACTGTTCTGGAAAAGTCAGTGTAGATGCCTACCGGGCTCACAGTCATTTCTAAGCAGGTAGACCAAGCAGGTTTTCAAGCAAAAACTGTCATGCAGGGTGTCTTATGATCATACTCACTCATTCTTGTGCCTGACCAAAGGCAACTCTCCTTAACTATTCAGTGCCCAAGTAGGTGACCAGTTTGCTGTAAGAACTCTGCCTATAGGGTGTGCTAGACTGGAGAGTATTCAAGCAATGTGTAAGATTCTGAGTCTGGTGTACTTTGAATATGAGACATAACAGACAGGGACCCCTAGGGTAGGATGGCAGAAGCCGAGAGACAGCAGAAAAAACAGTGGGCAGGAAGCACGAGGAGGTGGTGCTTTGTTACGGTAACGCTTGCATGTGCAGAGACTGGTTCCCCACAAAGTAGGCTGGGGACCATGTGGCTGGACACCCTGAGCAGGGCTGCTGGGCTGCAGCGGGTGGGGAGGGAGGGCAGCAGTGCTGTACTCACAAGATGCTAGGCCCTGTGGCCCCCCGGAAGGCGCCATTGTGTATCTTCTCCAGGTGCGCGTTTTCCTTTAGCTCCCTGTGGGGAAGGACAGTGTCCTTAAGTCACATTGGCCTCCTCTCAATTCTTGGAGTGGAGTTTGCAGCTCATGTGTAAACAGTCATAGCTGTGCGCATGCGCGGTGAGAGCAGCCTGTGGGCATGGCGCTCAGGGGTCGAGGGGACAAGGCGGGGCTGTAGGTAAAATGAGAAAAAGACGTTCTTGTCCTCGGAGAAATTGTGAAATCGCTGGTGTGCTTGGCTCCGCCTTTCCTCTGCGATCTTCCCCTCACTCCGTGGAACCCTTTGTCCTACAACTTAAAGTACTCCCTACTTCTGTCCTGGAGTTGTGCACATTTACTACCAGGCAGCTGGGCAGGGAAGAAAATGCTGCTCCAGTGTTCAAGGCTGAAGGGTGGAAGTGCAGCCCACTCTGCATCAGGCCGTCATGACCTTGGAGGGCTCAGTGTTTGTTCATAGTAATAATACTGAAGTTTGCAAATTCTTTACTTAAAAGAAAAGTAGGGTCCATTCAAAGCTACCCCCTTTCATCACGTTAATTGGACTCTTTTTCTTTCAGCTGTGCATTTCTCAGTGGGTTAGAAAGGGGAGGAAGGACAGCCTGTATAGAAAATTCCCCCTACCCCGGGTGCCCCACGGGTCTGTGCCCTGTGCCTGATCGTTGCCAGGTGTGTGTATTGTAGAAACAAAAGGGTTGAAGGCCACTGCTCTTCAGGAAGCCAAAAGCTGCAGTGGGAGTAACTACCTGAGAGCTTCTGTTCCCTAAGCTCAAGACAGCTCAGGGTGAACTGCTCAGGACCAGCTCAGCCTAGCCCCGCTGAGCAGCTCGCGTCTGGGCCCTGACGCTGGTGTCTCCAAGGACAGGCCCTTCTCTGCGCGGACAAGGAAGCCGGGAGAGGAGTCCCTGGGCTCAGACTTGTCAGCTTACTTTTGATTGCTTTCTTCCTACAAGAGAAGGGGTGGCGTCTCAAAGAACATTCTGGAAAACCCTGGACAGTGGGCACAGTGTACATCCATTGCTGGCATGATGATTTTGAGCATAGGACATGATTCTTCTGCACCACTGTTACAGTGGCAAAACAAATACACCAACACCCACTGCCCCTCCCTCGCAGGATCCTCAGTAATTACCTGCTTCATCTCATAGCTTTACATCTTCTTCATCGTCTTTCTGCAAGTCTCCACATCACCCCTGCCATTTAAAAACTGTAAAAGCCCCTGCGTCTCACTCCCTCGGTGGCTGTCTTCCACACGCTTCTACTAAGCGTTTTCCTCGGAAAGCCTCGGCCCTTTCATCACAATGCACCCGTCAGTCTCACATCGTCCCATCCCCTGGGTGTATTTCCACTTTCAAAGAGACGAGGTTGTCAGAGTCAATTGCTGTTTAAAATCTAAATCAAAAGAAAAATTCCTTCCCAAACCTCCATGGCTCTTCTTCCTGATTTGATTTGTTTTAATTATGTCCAGTTATGGTCATAGATCATTGAAACCTGGCTCTGTGAGCAAATAATCCTCGTGTCAGCCAGGTCAAATTAATTGTTCAAATTTCAGGACAGCATTTCTCATGTTTTATTAAAACTCGGATCTTTTTGTATAATGATAACTCTGTATTATGTAACTTGGTCAAAAATAAATCCAAAATGCATCTACCGCAGTTTCCTGGGGGTCGCTTTTGGGAGCTCTCCCAAGTGGCATGGCCTTCTAGGTGTGAGGAGGATAGGAAGGATGACCTTTTGAAGAGCAGTGGGAGAACTCCCGAACTCCAGCCAAGGCTTCCCTAATGGGGGTGCTCTGGGAATGGTAGGGATGGGCTCTCAGACCCCTGGAGGTATCTGAGGGTAACCTTCTGAAGCTGCTCCTCTCCACCCTGTCTGTCTTAGTAAGTAACGTATTTGAGAACTTTGTAGGGCTGTGGTGTCATTGTTCTGAACAACTTTGGACAGGCCTTTATATGAGGAAGGTGTCAGAAATGGGACTGGACACGCCCATCGTTTGAAAATTTTGCTGGACGGTTTTGAAAACTACTCCCTCTGCCCTGCTCAACCCTTCAATGGGTCTGCTTGCTCTTAGAAGAGAATTCAGACTCCTTCTCATGGCCCCTCAGTCCTGATGACTTGCTCCATCTCCAGGTTAATCCCATCCAATGGTCCCTTTGCCGATGACCCTTAAGTCACATTGGCCTCCTCTCAATTCTTGGAGTTTATCAACTTCTTTTCTTGCCCAACTCAGGACCTTTGCACATGCTGCTCCCTCTTTCTGTAATGCGCTTCCTCTGATGATTGCCAGTGCGGACTCCTTGTCATCCTTTAGGCTCAGCCTAAATATCATACCCTTGGTGAGGCTGTCCCTGAGCACCTAACCTAGAGTCAGTCTGCCCCCGGTACTCTCTCAGATCTCAGGGATAGGTTATTCCCTTCACAGTATGTATCACTACCTGCAATAATTTCATTTATTTACTTGCCTTCTTCCTGTCTCTTCTGCTAGTACAGAAACTTCATTAGGGCAGGGACTGTTTCCACGGTACCATTGTAGACACAGCACTTAACATGGTGCCTAATATATTGGTGATGCTTAATAAGTGTGTGTTGAATGAATAAATGAATGGAATTGACTTGTGTTCTTGGCAAACTGATTTGTGTTCTTGGCTTCCTCTTTCTGGCGACAGTGAGGTATGGGGAATACGTACTAATGGGACTTCGGGACTTTTCTAAGTCCATACCCATTCTGGCGTCTCTAAAGCGTTTGAGACACTGCTGACCAAGGACCTCCCACCTTACGCTCTGCTTTCCCTGGCCTCCCAAAGATGTACTCTGCTGATTAGCCTCTCACCTCTGCTTTTGCTCTGGCTTCTTTTCCTTATCTTTTGTTCCCCCCCAATTTTATATTCAGTCCTCTTATTTTTCCTCCTTGTGCAGGTGACCTCAGCCACAAAGAACTTCACCCATCCTCTCTCCTCAGGTAATTCTGACTTCTGTGTCTCTAGCCCTGGCCTGCCCCTTCCAGCCCTCTGTCCTCCCTGCTAACCCATGAGCCAACCTTCTTTAAGCACCCCTCTCACATTTCCTATCCCAGGACTTTCAACGGCTTATTTTCTACAGAAGAGAGTCCAAATTGTTTACTCTAGCATCTAAGGCCCTTTCTGCTTTGTCTCTAACCCACATCTAGGACTTTCTAAAAGGTACTGTTTTCTGGTCTTTGAGCACATCCCATGCATCCTCCTCTGGGCTGTTCTTGTCCTCTGACCGGAGTGCATTTTCCTTCCATCTTTGCCTGTCCAAGTTAGGCTCAGCTCAAAATCTATGTCTCTCATGAGGCTTTCTCTAATTTCCTTCTCTTCTGCCTTTGAAATCCCAGAGGACTTTACCTCTCTCAGGCCAGGTACCATATTTTGCCTTCTGTTTTTGTAACTACTTAGTGTACAGTTTATGTACCATTTGGAGATGTTTCTTCCTAGGCTGTAAGCTCCTGCAGGGCAAACACCAGGGCTTCTTCATCTTCATTTCCCCTCAAAATATAACATGTTCCTTCAAACACAGCTGATGCTTGGCAAACACTTGTTGAGTGAATAACAGAATGAGGCATCTGAGAGTACTGTGCCAGGAGAGGATAAGCCTCTGATTTTAATTCGGCAGAAACAGATTCGATTGGCCAGAGTGAACCCTGCATTGAATTCAAGTCAACAAGAAAATGAGGGAAAATCCACTCCATGGTAGGAAGGACAACTGTTTAAAAAGCTACCATTCCTTGAGCACTTAGTATGTGCCAGACTTGTGCTAACTGCATAAAAATACAATCTTATTTAATTATCATTCATTCATAATTAACTATATAATGTAACAAATAATTAATAAATGAGCACGTACTCTATGCCAGGCACTGTGCTAAGTACTGAGGATGCAAAACAGACCTTTTCATTTTGGTGGTGGTATCCTCAAAACAAGCCTATTAGCAGCTCCATTTTATGGATGAAAACACTATGGTTTAGAATGGTTGAGCAACTTGCTCAAGGTCAAGGTGGTAAATAATGGGATTGGAGTTTGAGTCCCAGTTAGTGACTGTTAGATCCATTCTCTTCTCCACCAAGCTATATAACATGGTATCCATATAATACGGTCTTTGGTTAATATTTGTAGTTAAAATAAATACTATATTATATAGACTTATGCTGCTTAACTTCAGACCGGCAGCATCATGATCTCCTGGGAGTTTGTTAAAATTTCAAATTCTCGGGCCCTACCCTAGACCCACTGAATTAAAATGTCTGGGGGTGGGGCTCAGGAACCTGTGTTTCAGCAGTCTCCATGTGATTCTTATGTGTGTTAAAGTTTGAGAAGCACTGGTGTAGACCATGGTTTATACCTATGGCTTACTTATTATTAAAAGCCTTTTCATTTGTTTGCTTTCCTTAACTTTGGCTTTAGTTGAGCCTTTCATGTGCTATTAGGTTTTACTGTACACAAGTGTATGGTGATTGTCACCGTACCTGGTACCTGTCATGGTTCAAGCAGCCTCCACCCTGGCCCTGTGAGCTTTGTGAATGAGCCCCTTTTTTAGAAAAGGAGCCATGGAAAGAAAGACAGGTTGAGAACAGTGAAGGAAGCAGTAGGGATGCTTCTCTAAAGTTGAAGGCTGTTAACACTGGGGACTGGGGTAGGATGTGGTGAAAACGCAGGGCTCCCTCACCTTGTGGAACATGAGCTCCTTACTCCCCGCCGCATCCCCCCCCCCCCCCAGCCCGCAGCAGTAGGGAGATGGGCTTCTGTGTGGGCCTGTTGTGGCTGATTAGGCTGGTAAATGGCATTATCCGATTTCTCTGCAGTGGGGCCGGGAGGAAGAATTTCTTCACTGAAATCACGCTGCCTCTAACACACCATCGACCCGAGCGAGGGGACTAGAGAGGGAGGCTGTGAGGTGGAGGAGCCTAAAGTAGGGTGTTGAATATTTCAGCAAACTGTCAACTTCAATGTATCCAGGCTGCATCTATCTTCGATATCAGGGTGCTCTGCGGTTTCCAGCCAGCCAGTTGCCTAGTAACATGCGTGCCACACTGAGGACCAGCCATTTGAAAGTTTATTTTTGTCCTGAGTTAGTTGCTGAAGATTGAATGTGACCTGGTAGCCAGAGTAATATTTCATTTTTATTCATGAGCTGGGGAAATAAGCACATACTTACAGGGAAATCAGCGTTGTCCCATTGAATGCATGACTTTGTATTTCTTCAAATCCATTTCCATATAGTTTTCTAAGGAGGGAGGAGAGAGGTTTTAGGAGCGAAAGAAACACAGTTGGGAATCACACATTCTTCCTTCTGTGACATGTATTACTAAGATAATTACTGGCATTTACAATATCTAGCTCTGTTTCTCTAACATTTTAGATCCTCGGGGCCTGCTGAGATAAGACTGTTTTCTTGCTCTAGTTGGCTTCCACCTCTACCACCAGCACCACCACTAATTTGTTAAGTGTTTATTAAGTGCCAGATATTGATCAACCATTCTACATATTTATGATTTAATCCTCATCGTCACTTCCATTGCTCTCGTCAGAAACCTAAGCCTTCATGTTGTCGTGTAGCTTGCTAAATGTCATAGGAAACAGCGGCAGAACTGGAATGTGAGGCTACAGCTGTCTAACACTCAAGTCTTGTCTCTGGTTCTACAGGCCTGTCTGGGCATATGGGCTTTCTCAGTCGCCGAAAGCTGAGGGCAGAAGAAGGCTCCAGTACTGAGTGAGTGTTTCTTTTTCTTGGATGAGTCTGTGGTTTTGCTGATGCCACATTTTGTTCCACAACCAAGATTTCAATGTCTGTAAACAGTTCTTTAAGACCCATTAGTGGATAGTGAAATCAATTTAGTTGGGTACAATCAGCCTTAAAAAAAATGAAATAGAACAGAATGGAACAAAATGGAAAATGTTAGAGTATGTTGCATGTCATTGGGGTAGTACTCTTTCTGAAGTTTTGTTCCACCATTTTTGAATGTTATGTACATGTAAGTATATGTATACATATATACGTATAAGTATACATATATACGTATAAGTCTGCCCAGAACAAGACATAGGGGACTCCTTAGAACACAGATGCTGGGAAACGTTAGAGGCAGAAAAGAGCTTGGAGAGGAGCAAGCGGCAACCCTTCATTTGACAGAGAAGGAAAGAGGCTCAGAGAAGAAAGTGACTTGTCTAAAGTTCACAATAGGTGGAAATGAGACCAGAACACACTGTGACTGGGGCTACTTCCAGCATATCAGTTTTGCTGGGTGATTTGACTCTTCTTCCCTGAGATAGCCACACGGCCCCTCTTCCTCCTCCTGTAGAGCTATGTTTGATGTCATGTTCTCGGTGTGGGCTTTCCTGGCCACCCTATTTAAACTGCGCCCCCAGCATTCCAGCATTCTCTGTCTCCCTTCTCTGATTTGCTTTATTAGCATCTGACCCATGATTATATTATTGTCTGCCTCCCCAGCAGAATGTAACCTTTATGAGAGCAAGGATTCAAACTGTTCTGTTCATTGCAGAATCCCCTGCATGTAGAACAGTGCCTGGCGCCTGGGAGGATTACAGTAAATATATGTTAAATGAATTGGATGAACAAATGGTTATATATAAGATGAATTTCTCACTGTAAATCATGGCCAAGCAAGTTTGAAAGCCACAGTCTCAAATAGAAATATTTGTGTAAGTTCTTTATGAACAATGCTATGAGACTCAAGTGAGAAAGGGCTGTGGTATGATATAAAATTAAGCCGCCGCATCTGGCCAGGTGCTAGCTTCCCTTTACAGGGTAGCTGGCAGCTGCACGCCCATGTCAGGGACAGGTTGGGGGTGACGTGAGAAACAGTTTAGACACAGTCTCCACCTACTCCTCCAGGTGGCTGCTGTCCACGAGGTTTCTCTAGCCTTTGTTAAATAAAACAAGCATGGGATTTAATTTCATTGTATGTGGATGTGTGTAGTGTGGATGTGTGTAATATGTATGTATATAGTGTGTGTTTGTGTGTGTGTGGGGGGGGGGGTCTCTTTCCATCAACACACCTGAGACAAACCAGCATATAAATAAGTATAGCTGGGACTCAGTGTTGAAGCTTGACACTTGAACACTGAAATTCAGAAAATATAGAGATTATAAAAGAATTGAGTTCAAAGAGAGCAGGGGAGCATATTTAATTCGTTTTGTTAAACCCCCAGATCTCTCATAATGCTTGCTACCTAACACGAGTTCAGTCAACAGGCTGGGTGGAGCAGTGGCCTTGCCCTTCCACGGGAGGAAGAGCCTTGTCTGGCTTCCCCTACTCTCGTGGGCTTTCTTCTGGAATTCTTCTGAGTTTACAGCTTCACACATGAGCTCTTAACTATATTCTGTAATGGATTATTGGATGCCATTTTTCAATAGTTTTCCGTCCCCATTTATATTGTAGAATCCAAGGGGATTGGTATTTGGTTTATCTCTGTTGTCTTGTGGAATTACACACAACTTTCACACAATCCCACTAGAATTCTCTTTTTATTTTACACTTAGAATATTGATCTTTGGCAGTCTCTTGTCATTTTGGGGATTGAATTCCTTTACAGTAATCTCTTTTAGATGAAGAAATCATACCTGTCTTTTCTCTGGACTTCTTTGAAACTGGATTTCTTAGAGTCTAGGCCAGTGTTTGTCAAATCATTCTCCTACATCAACTGAATAGGAATCATCTGGAGCTGCTGGCCACAAATGCAGATGCAGACCTACTGACCAGGTGCACTGCAGACCTACGGAATCAGAACCTGGCCATGGTATCCAGGAAAATGCACTTTTATAACAAGCTCTCCCAGTGAGCTTTGGGCATGCCACTTTGGGACCTTGCCCTAGGGTATATCATAGGATGGTGCAGCTCTCATTATTTCCATAGTGCAAATCAGATGGTCTGCTGGACAGAATTGAGTCCAGAGCCTGGTCCCCTTACTGCTTTCTCTACCTTCTTAG
The DNA here is from genome assembly GCF_028564815.1 of Eubalaena glacialis. Classification (NCBI taxonomy): domain Eukaryota; kingdom Metazoa; phylum Chordata; class Mammalia; order Artiodactyla; family Balaenidae; genus Eubalaena; species Eubalaena glacialis. The sequence continues at coordinate 41,000,247 of NC_083729.1, forward strand.
TGGTGGAACTACATGTGTAGAAAAAGTAGCCCCTACCGTGCTTTTAGCAAAGCAAAGCTGCCAGCACTTGTCTGGATGCCCATTCCTCGTCACTGGTGTGTGATACCCTGATCCTACTTTTGATACATATTAGGGTTTTATACTTGGCTTTTTTGGTGGGGCTTACAATGCCATTGCTCTAAGTGCAGCCTCGCAGTTAAGTCTGCAAGGCCTGAACCCAACTGCCTGGGCTTGGATCCCAGCTCTACTGCCTATGAACTGAGTTACTTTGGGCAATTTACTTAACTTATCTGTGTCTCAATTTGGTAATCTGAAAACAGAGATGATAATAATAGTCTTGACCTCAAAAGGCTGTTGTAAGGATTGAAACAGTAAACATACACTGAGTACTTAGAAATAGGTTCTGGAACAAAGTAAATGCTTAATGTGTTGCTCCTATGATTCTTCTTCTTCTTATACTTAACAGTGGCCTCCAGCTCTCTGGCCAGAACAGAGAGAAAGATCTCCCTTTCCATGCTCTGGACAGCATGTCATGAAATGCAGTGACCTGTTTAATTGAACTGTCATTCTCCTCTATTGAGGTAGGGGCCTTTCTTCTCCTGGGTAGAGCAGGTCAATTCAGTGGCCTGGGCTGCCCCGAATGTACTCATTCTCCGGGGGCCCTCAACCACCTTTGGTCTATGTTGGCACCATTGACATTTTTGTATTTGGACATTTTGTATGTCTTAAAAAAATTTTTTTTTTTATAGCCTGGGTTCTGCTTCTTCCAACTTTCCAAAGAAAATGGCTCACCATTTCCTTTTCAGCTACTGCTCTTTGGCTCTGTTCTTAACATTTGCAGACAATAGAATGTGCTGCCTTGTTTTGATTAAAAGAGTGGCTTCCTTACTTTGGAGAAATTACAGATGTGAGTGGGAAACCTCATGCTGTCAGGGCTGCACAATGCTTTAAATGCCCTTTAGAACATCTGGAGAATCACTTCAGATAGCTTTTTTCTAAAACATCATGGTGTCAGAATTAAATGAGGAGGGCTTCCTTTGCTTTGAGGATGCTGTCACAGGCATAGAAATGAATTTTTCTCTCTCCTCTATTACAATAGCTGCACCTTACTTTAAAGCATTGTCTACATTCTCTATTCAAATGTCAGAAATTTTGACTCAAACAGAGAGAATGGCACCTTTTTATTCAAAATAAGATTCGGGCTTTAGAACTTAATCACGATGACACTCTAATTCTGAATACTGCCTTATAGCAAACTCCAAATATTCCTGGGGCTTTAAAAGCGTTTCTGGGGTTATATTAGCAGTCTTAGACATTCTGCCATAGTTCCCACTTGATCATGTAGCCACCTAGTTTTTGGATGATTTCAAAGAAGAAAGCCTAATTTAGGTTTACAGATCCTCGGGGTCTCAAAAAGTGACCCCATTGAATGGGGAGGTACCTCACGCCTTAGGATCTGGGGTCTTCCCATGTCTTTACAGAAGACATATAAGATCCATGTCTTTGAGAGGCTCATAATCTCAATGGGTGAAAACATGAAGTAATGAAAGAATAATACAAGCCAGTAGACATTCCTTGTGAGCATGTGTGGTACACAGAAATGAGAAGTCTTGGAGAAGTCCTCTTGGGTTGGAGAAGTCAGAGAGGCTGCATGGTGGAGCTGAGACTTGAGTCAGACCTTGCAGAATTAGGAATATTTGTTACTGAAGGGGAAAGCATACTATTTTAGAAAATATGCCCTGGTAGTATATCTATAAGCAAATTTTTATCAAATGACTATATAAGCACCATCCTAAAGAAGAGGGATCCTATCCTATCCATCACCTGAGGGATCCTATCCTATACATCACCACTTTCTACATGAAGTACTTTGCTGAAGTCCTTTTATATCTGAATGATTCCTCATGTATGAAGACACTTCTTTAGTGGATGCCCTGGAAGTCATTGTATGGATAACTGTCTCTGGTCACTACTATATGCTGCCATGACCCTACTTTTGGATGTTCATCAGAATTCCCCCATTTCTGTGGGGCTCACAGTCTCTATAGCAAGGGATTCCTCTCTCTGATATGAGCATGCCTCTTGCTTTTCAGCAGTACTGAGTTTTTATGTTTCCCTCCACCACAGCCAAGTTCATGTCAACTTACCACGTGCAACAATAAAATGGTGACAGGTATCTAAAATAATGATGACAGCAATGCAGTATAATATATTGAATAAAATTTTTGAAAAATCCATGTTTCATAGTGATGCTTAAAAAGAGAGCAAGACCCTATGGAGAACAGTATGGAGGTTCCTTAAAAAACTAAAAATAGAACTACCATATAACCCAGCAATCCCACTACTGGGCATATACCCTGAGAAAACCATAATTCAAAAAGTCACGTACCACAATGTTCATTGCAGCACTATTTACAATAGCCAAGACATGGAAGCAACCTAAGTGTCCATCAACAGATGAATGGATAAAGAAGATGTGGCACATATATACAATGGAATATTACTCAGCCATAAAAAGAAACAAAATTGAGTTATTTGTAGTGAGGTGGATGGACCTCGAGTCTGTCATACAGAGTGAAGTAAGTCGGAAAGAGAAAAACAAATACCATATGCTAACACGTCTATATGGAGTCTAAAAAAAAAAAAAAAAGGTTCTGAAGAACCTAGGGGCGGGACAGGAATAAAGACGCAGACATAGAGAATGGATTTGAGGACATGGGGAGGGGGAAGGGTAAGCTGGGACGAAGTGAGAGTGGCATGGACTTATATATACTACCAAATATAAAATAGATAGCTAGTGGGAAGCAGCCGCATAGCACAGGGAGATCAGCTCGGTGCTTTGTGACCACCTAGAGGGGTGGGATAGGGAGGGTGGGAGGGAGACGCAAGAGGGAAGAGATATGGGGATATATGTATATGTATAGCTGATTCACTTTGATATAAAGCAGAAACTAACACACCATTGTAAAGCAATTATACGCCAAAAAAGATGTTAAAAAAAAAGAGAGAGCAAGAGAGAAAGAGAGGAAAAGGAAAAAGAAGGAAACCTCTTTTATACAGAGGAGGGCTGGCTAATAAATGTAGAGGAGTGATAAGTTTAAAACTATCATTTTATAGCTCTCTATATAATAACTGAATAATGAACAGATGCTGAAACCATTGGGTGGAAGGTTGTTGGCCAACTGGATAGTCACATGAACTCAGAGTATCCCACAATGGTTTACTTATTTATGGCAAAGGGGAAAATGTGCCCTTCCAATGAAGAGGTCTGGCAATCACCACCTTAACCAGATGGCCAAGGAGTGGCACAACATGACACAATGGGCCTCCTGGTTTGATGCAGTGGGAGACGTATAACCTCCTCTTTGCAGTATTCTTGCAGAAATGTTGACCTGAGTCTAATCAGGACAATGCAGTCAGATGAGTCCAGACAACTGGCCTGGGCCCTCAAAGGAATTAGTGTCATATAGAACAGAGGAAGGCAGGGGGGGCATTTCTCAGGAGGGGGGGATGGGAGGTAAGGTTGGGAGGACTAAGGGGCATAACAGTAAAAATACAATGTATAAACTTTGAATTCTGACTTTAAAAAAATCATAAAAGACATTTTCATTTGAATATAGACTGTAGGTTGGATGATGTCATTAAATCCATGTTGATTTTCTTAGGTGTAACGGTGTTGTAATGTAGAATGTTTCTGTTTAAGGAGATACATGCTGAAGAATTTAGGTAGGAAGTGTCATGATGTCTATAAACTTCTTTTGGATGGTTTGGCAAGAGGGAAATGTGTTATATACACTTAGCTATCTAGAGATGGGGTGGGTGTGGTAAGCTGTTAATAGTAGGTGAAACTAGGTAAGGTGTACAGGGCTGCTCAAAGTGCAGTTCTTTCCACTTATCAGTGGAAAGACAAATGGATTCCATTTGTCAGTTAAAATTTTCAAAATAAAAAATGTTTAAAAAGAGATGATGACACACGATGTTTTCATGATGGTCTGAAATAACTGGCTTGCTGAATATGAGCTTTTAAGTGGTGGTATGGTGTAGTTGACACAATGTAATTGAATTTGCACAAGGAGGTATTAATAATCCCACTGGAGAGACAGAGACAGAGGCATGTTGCCGTGGTGTGACTTGACTAAGGCTGGTTAGACTCAGAGCCAGGACTGGAAGCCAGGCTTTCTACTTCACTGGCCAATAGCGGCTTGTCCACTATTCTCCACTTGTCCTTAATTCCCCACTGCGGCTTGTCACAGGGGTAGCTTGGAGTCTTGTCATCCTTTGCCAGGTCACCCTTCTCCGAAGGGTCTTAGAGAATTAATTGCTGTGATCTTTCCTTCTGTGTGTGGAGTTCAGACGTGAATCAGGGTTGACTCCTTTTTGAGACTGGTGTGATAAGTCATGTAGAATATTTGAAAGGTGGTGCAGCCAAACCCTGCTCATTCAGGGGGGAACATTTCAAGGCAGCCTCTTGAGGGGATTTAATGGAAAGCCACATTGGCTATAAAGGGACATAAAAGCTTAATGCATAGCTTTAGCATTAGCCCCACTGAGCTTCTCCAGCATCAAGTGAAGTGTTTTGTTTTCATTAAATGAGCTCACAGTTGCTAAAGATCTGGGTGGGGGGAGGACAGGAAAGGTTCCATGAAAACCAAAATCTCAAATACTACTAATAATGAAAAGAGAAGGCTTGCTTTCATTATTTTCTAGTTAGAGAGTTGAACTTTATAGCTGAGGAAATAAGGCTTTCCTCTTTGAATGTAATACCCTTTTCCAACGGGGTACTCCACATGATCCTTCACTTACAGAAGGGCCTGTTCAGCTGAGAACAAGTGCCAAGCAAATGACTAATCACTTCCTTCCAGATGAAGGGCCGAGAGTGAGGAGGGGGTGGAAGCACAATGCCCCCACGGGCTCTCTGGGAGAGATGGAGCTGCAATCCTCATTAACTTCAGAGGTGGGGCAGTTATGCCCTGCTGGTAGGCACTGTTCTTCTTAAAATTATAACTAAAATAAGTTAATGGCCCCTAATAAAACCACTGTGCAGCTCTTGTGTACCGATGCTGAAATGTGATGTGTGAGAAGAAATCTTTAGCTGTCCCTTGGCTTTGGTGGGGTGGCCCCATCTTGTGAGCTCATAGACCCCTATGGGTTATCTCAACATTCATTTTCTTATTGGTCTTCTTCCACATCTTCTGCTCTTTCATTCTTATTCCGCTCCACCCCCATTGCTGTGCATGTATCTGGGAGGAGTACCTATTGGTTCCTGCTTATTTTTAGATTTAGGTGAAAATCAAAGGGAGTATTGGATATTTGTGATCTTTGAATTAAAGTCTACTCTACTGAGTGGTTTCTTCTTAATACTTTTTTCAGGGTTATTTCTAAGCCTTTAGCCCCTTACCCCTGCATGTAAAACCCTCTGCAATCCAGTGCCTCCTCCACCCCTGCCATTTATCTAAATGTATTTTCCATTTCTTAAGCAGGATGTTTACTCCCAATAAGTATGCCTCATCCCATTTTCCTCCTTCCCACAGCCATGCTTTTGCTCATGTTCACTTGGAATATTCATTCCCCTTTTCTCGGTATATGGTATCACAAAATGGGTAAGACTATGACTCTGGAGCCAAGACTGTCTGAGTCTAAAGCTTGACCTTGGCCAGATTACTTAAATTCTCAGTGCCTTGGTTTCCTCATCTAAAAGCGGGGCTGATAGTTCCTACCTCATAGGGTTGCTGCGAGACTAAAATGAGTTTAAAAAAGTACTTTAAAACAGTGTCAGTGCTATATAAATATTAGCTGCTTTTATCACTTTTACTCATACAAATGTTACTGATTCTAACAGGAAGGTCTAACTCAAGTCTGCAGCCTCTCTGATTCTGCAGCCCAAGAGGACTTCTCCAATACTTCTCATTTCTGTGTACCACACACTCACAGTGAATGTCTAGTGGCTTGTATTATTCTTTCCTTCTTTCATGTTTTCCCCCATTGAGATTATGAGCTTCTCAAAGACATGGATCTTATATGTCTTTGTGTCCTCAATAAAGACGTGGAAAGACCCCAAATCCTAAGGTGTGAGGTACCTCCCCACTCAGTGTTTGCTCTGTAAATGCCCTGTTTCAGACAGGGGGCATGATGAATGAGTAGTTCCAGATCCGTATACAATGGTGAGTCAGAAACACTTTCTAAACAGCTGGAAGAGCTACAGTACATGAGGGAAGTGGAGGAGTAGAAAGACTGTAGAGAAGTTTTTCTAGGGTCTAGTCTCGTTTCTGGTGTTCAAGAGTTTCAAGTTAAGAATTTGAGTTATTTTGAACCTGTTTTTGTTTGCTGCTCTGTATTCTTTTGATTGCAACACTCTGAGTCAATGCTGTATTGGCCACAGCTTTGTAACATGACACTTGTGTGTGTTGAATTACACCTACACAAAGTAAAAGTACTATTCAAATGCAGTGTACCGTTGATACCAATTTCTAGAATCCACTGTATAGAAGGGAGTCCTCTGAGATGGTCACTTCCCTTGTTTCACAACTACCTCCTCATCTCAGGGTCACCCAATGCACACTCTCTCTTTCTTTAAGGACATTTAAGCTCATTTATGGCCTCATCACAGATCCTGCCGTGGACGGTAACCTAAGCAGAATGAGTGAGAGGAAGTGGATGTGGGGAGCAGGTCGAACACTTGTCACTGGGCTTTGGACATAAATGAGACATGGTGCCCAGGATGCTGCCTCTGAATGGTGGGGCAAAGGAAGGTGCCCCATGTAAAGATGGCAGGGATCCCAGGGGAAGGAAGTCAGGCAGGTGTCCAGTGAAGAGAATGAGTTGGGTTATCTTAGTATGATGCCCCTTGAACTTTAACGTGCATGCGAATCACTTGGAATCTTATGAAAATGCAGATTCTGAGTCAGTAGGTCTGGGATGGGTCTGAGAGTCTGTATTTCTAACCAGCTCTCAGAAGATGCTGTAGAAGCTTGTCCATGGACCATACTTTTAGTAGCAAGGCCTTAGGAAAGAGCATGAAAGGGATAGGCCTGTGAGCCTGATAACCTGATAAGTGACTGCCAGATAAAAAGACATTATTTTCAAGTATTAAAGGATTTAGGGAATGGGCATCGATGGTGTTCCTTCAGAAGCAAAGTGAGCAGGTTCTAAGGGGAAGGTGAAAAATGAGAGAGAGAGAGAGAGAGAGAGAGAGAAAGAGAGCAGGGTCCATTGATCAACTACTCTACCTACTTGGAGAATATCCTTTCAAACTCTTCTCAGTTGAAACTTGAAATTTCTGTGCTCTCTTTTAACCAGGGCAGCGACTCCCCTCCAGGCTGTCTCTTCTTAGCTTCAAAGCAGTCCACTGATGTAGTGAACAATTTCATCAGTTGGAAATTTGGTCACTGTAAATCCTCAGGGCCCATTTGATTAATTTTGAACTTAATGGGTTGGTTGGTTGTCATGTGAACATGTGACCTAGCTGCCATCCCACACAACTCCTCTCACCCTTGGCATTTTAGGTCAAAAAGAATGTCACCAGAGAGTTAGGAACACGGTAAAAGATGAGAAAGAGCCCACCTCAAGCTAGAAGTGGGAATGGCAGGAGCTGTATGGCAGAGCGTGAATCTGCGAGTTTACTCACAGTGTTATGGATTCGTTATTCATCCCTTGAAAAGCATTTCCTGGTACGGTGGTTATGTGTAAGTTATCACAAATTTCCCTTGAGGAATGAAATGAGAAATATTTACTTTCCAAATTTCAGATGCAAATAGGAAACTGTTATGCATAGCAATCAGCCTGGTACTTACAGAATGAAATTAAATTCAGAGGAGAAGATCTTCGTAACATCTGGAAGCTTTCGGATGCCTGTGTTACAGATGCTCCTGTGGTTTGGGGCAGGGTGGGAATGTGGGCAGAGTGAGTAAAAGTGATTGTTATTAAGGAATAAAGATAAAAACAGTAGAAAGGCACTTTGTAGTACTATTTTCACATTAAATTTAAAAATATGGAGTTTGGCTTTATCAGTAACACTTCTAGCTGCTGAAGATCATCAGAATTTAAAAGGCCCTAACACTGTGGGAGTAGTTACTCTAATGACTCCTATTTAGAGATCTAGGGGATGGGACTAAACTTTTAAGTCTTTTTCATTTACGTCTGTAAATATTTCCAGCCTGTCTTTTTCCTATTGCATCAATTGCATTTTCGTATTGTATTTCATTCCATTTCCTTTTGCTAACTAGTTTACTCCGTGCTCTTGATGGTTCCAGAAAGCATCTCACTACTTTAGAACAGGTTTTAACTCCAACACTTCAGGAGGATTAATCTCCATGTGAGAAATCCATTTCCTCATTATTAAAAATCTCCCTTTATTTAGCTACCTTGCGATTCAGGGAGTTCTTCCTCGTATCTCACTGAGATCATTAAACATTCTTTGGGTTATTGGAGCTACTCAGGACTCCTCTTCTTTTCCTCCCACCTTTTATTTAGCCTTCAAAGAGGAAAGAGGCTTCAGCGATAGGTTAAATTGAAGGATATTTTATTACACAAGAATGGGAAAGGAATCCAGGCATCTGGATCTCCCCCAATCGCGTTTTAAATTCACCAGCCATGGTCACTGGACAACTGAAATGAACTGCCCGGCACTCTGGTGACAATGAAAGGAAGCCATCTTTCTCTTTTGGCTCACTCTGGTTCTCTTCCTTACCCGTTACCCCAGATCACACAGAATCCTTGCCCTGTCTGTGGCTGGTGAAGGCAGTGTGGGCTTGGACTGCAATGTGTACCAGGGATGGGAGAATATTGCTTTTTAGGGGTGAAATGCTATTTAATAAAGACAATGATTCTTCGATAACAAGGGGCTGCAGTGGTCAAATTTGGTTCTGGGATTTTCTTCTGTTTTTCCAAAGTAGTTGATGTTGCGGATACTTATGTGTCCCATAGACCCCTCGGAGGTCTGGAAAAGCAGAACACTTTAGGAATTAGGAATTCCTAATTGGGTTAGGAATCATCATCCAGTGTTAGAGCTGCCGAAGGAGCTACACTCGTGCCCATCCCCCAGGGCAGGACTGCTTGGATGTTGTGGAACACTAGAGAGATGTCTGCCCCTCCTCCTCTTTTTTTGTTTTTCAGCTGGTAGGGGTTGTGGACTTTGCATCCTCTAGAGATTTTATGAAATTTAATTCATCAGGAAGAAGAGAGAATGGACATCTGTGTTAGAGGGTTAAATGTTCATTTTTTTCTGTGTGAATAAGTGATTACTTGATATATGAGAAGATCCATGGTGATTAATTTATAGATTTGTATCAAGTTTCAGGAATTCTGGTTTTGCTGGCAAGGCAATGAATCTGCTGGGCTACAGTGGTACTTAACTTATAGTTCTAACTAGTGGACTTAATAAGTTTTAATGGGAAATAGAAAATAATGATTTCGTTTATATGGCACAGTGCCTACCTCAAAGTAATGCTTTAAAAGTTTTCACTTAACGAATGAATGAACACATGAGAGAAAGGAAATCAATAATTTTCAACCAGGGATGGGGATCAAATCAGAATTGCCTCTTCCACTTTCACCTATGCTCTCGCTACCTCACCACCTCACCTTAGAGATTCTGACTTACCCTTTTTAAAGTGTCCTGACCTCCCTGTTCCATGCCCACCATCACTTTGAAAATCATTGCAAAGGGGTGATATTCTTCTTGGATGTTTGGGACGGAGAAAATGTTGGGAACCACTTACGTGTATTTGAAAGCACCCAGCATGGTAGCTGATAAGAAACGCTGATTAAATTTTAATCAGAGGGCTGAAGACAGACTTGCAGATAATGCTAAGTATGTGGTTTAAAAATTCTCTCCAACCTTTTAATTGTTTAGGTTTTCATCAGATGCCCATGTTCCCCTCCCCAATTGCTTAAAAAGGAAAATTCCTCACAGGTATTTTAACCGGGGGAGATTTGTAAATGCTCCAGGCTCAATGTACACCAGATTTTTAGTGTTCTGGATCAGTCTGTAAAGAGAAATGGAAAAACAGGCAGCAGTTTAATATATGTGTTTCGCTTGGAATGCACAAGGTCATGGTCACCAGAGGATGCTGGCTGAAAGTGGCATCAACAAAATCAAGTGACTTTCCTGTGCCTGAGGGGAGCTCCAGGGACCCTGGGGATAGAAACGGAATGGTGAGAGCTAGTTGGCTATTGCCAGGAAGTTCTGCTTTCAACCTCTTGCTGAGATAGGTGTAAGCATCATAGCTGGCAGTCTGTTCCATTCTCCCTTGCACCCCCTGAGGAAGCACCAACATCCAGGGCTCCTGGCCAGCTAGGTCGTGCCCCACCATGGAGCCAGCACACTGGGGGTGATGGGAGATTCCATTCCCAGGAGAAACGAACAAATTGGCTACTTGTCCTTGTAGGCAAACTGGTCTTCTTTGTAGTGTGCTGGCAGTCACACTGACCAGTTATCCAGATGGGCACTCAGTCTTTGTAAAAGCCCAGGGCGGAGGCCGGGGGCTTGGATTTGGGGGATTTTTTGTCCATTCTATAGATAATTGGTTGTGTGATGATGCCAAGCCTCCTAACTTCCCGGAGCTAATGCTCCCTTCTGTAGAATTAGAATGATAATAGCACTCTTCCTACCTCACAGGTTGGCAGGTAGTGAGTAACATAATAGGTAGAGATAATGTACAAGGCAGGGCTTTGCAAAATATAAAAGTACAGCCATAATACCACAGTGGCGTTATTGCTCTTCTCCCTAGTTCCCCAGTGACTTTGAGAAGCAGCCACATTTACTGGGTTCTGTCTACTTTGGATTCAATAAAAGGTAGTACATGCCTTTGGCTTTTTTAACCCATGCAGCAACCACCTAAGGAAATGATCATTACTCTTGTTCTGTAGAGAAAATCTAGTGTATTGGTTAGGTGGACGGACTCTGGAGTCAGCTTGGTTTTACATGCTGGTTTTACTAATTGTATGACCTTGGATACATCACTTAAAGCTTGGTTTCCTCATAGTGTAGTTTTTGAGCAGTAAATGTGTGTGCCTCAATCGCAGTAAGGCCTCCACCAGTGTTAACAATGACTCTTCTAGTTGATGAAATCAAGAAGTTGAATGATTTGTCTCTAGTCACAGAGCTGAGAAGTTGCAGCACTTGGAGGTGAACTCGGTTTTTCTGACTCTGAGTCTAGTGTGCATTCTACCTTCTAAAGTTACCCACTATTGGTGCCTATTTCCGTCCTTTCTGTCCCTTTGATTCTTAAGAGGTGAGTGACATTTTGTTGTAATTATTTTTACAACAACTGAGTCAAGCAATCATGGGCCACATAAGACATTATGTGGGTAGGATGGAAAGAACTTTTATTTCTTAAGACTCTTTTGGGGTCTGACCACTCATCCATACATTCATTCAGTCAACAAACATTTATTGAGCACCTACACGTGCCAGGCATTGTTCTAGGTGCTGGAGATACAGCTGTGAACAAGACAAAGAGGGCTTGTGGGGAGCTAACATTCTAGTCTTAGGGCCTTCTTTGGGAAAAGTCCATAAACTTTCCCTTAGAGCACTTTATTTTTCTTTCTGTATTGATAAATTGATACTTTATCTATTAATAAATGTTGCTGTGCATCACGAACAGCTTTATTTATTTCAAGCTGCTCTGCTTCAACATTGCTTGGGAAGTCTGTTAAAACTGCAGTTTTTCAGATTTCCAGGTCTGGGATAGGACTGTCACCTGTAATGGAAATGACCTTCCCCCCTCCCCACTCCCCTCTTGAAATTCTACTTCACAGCGAAGTCCAGACTATACCTTTTGCACTTAAACACCCATTATTTCGGATTTCCCCATAACTGTTTGGTGAGTTAGTCTTACCTCTCTGGTTACACCATCATTTCCTGGGGGAGATTTATATTTTACCTCCTCTGTATTCCAGTAGCATTTGACCTTTGGTTGGACATGTGTACCCACATACTTATTAATTAATTATTCTCTTTAGATAATTGCTATTTGGACCATTCATAGGGAGGCCTTGTGGTATAGTGGAGAATACACAAGCTTTGAAGATAGGCTGGGGTTGAATTCCAGCCCTGCCGTTGTCTAAGGTGCCACATTGGTCAAGTTACTGACCGTTCTGAGCCCCCATTCCTTCCCATGAACAAAAGAGATAATTACTCCACTTTTCAGGGCAGCTGTGAGAATTAAATGACACAACCTAGAGGAAATAAAGGCCAAGCACAAGTGCTCAAAATATGTTTGTTGCTAACATCTTTCTCGCTTCCTTAACTTTTGAAACTCTTCTGCAGATGCGGTTTGTAGAAGGTCAGGTTTGGGCCAAACGAGGAAGTAGTAAGAAGTCTGGTTTAGGAGTCACATGACCTGATTTCTAGTCCCAACTCTGGCACTAACTTGCTGTGTGACATCAGGCAAGTCAGTTAACCTCTTTGGGCCACAGGTTTATCATCTGAAAACTGAATAGAGCCAGTCTTCTCCCATCCCCTCTTTTTTGTAAATTGGAGGAAAATGATAATTTGGAAAGGATTATTTTTAAGACTCAGTTCAAAAACATCACAATAATAACAACAAATCCAACATACACACGCCAAACACTTTTACATGGTAGGTTTCCAAGAACCATTTACTAAACAAACGAATATGCCCAAACAGTCCCCAGTGAACTAATTCATGATCTCTAAGCTCCTTTCCAAATTTTCCCACCACCCCAAGAACTCCATACCCTCCCTTCCATAAGGTAAGAGCTCCTTGGCAGGACTCCACAATGTCAATTTTAATTTCCAACTTCGTGTTGTGATGTTTCAGAGTTTATAGAGCTCCCAGGGAGAAGCAGTTGTCACCATGGCAACCTTCAGGCCACTGCAGTGAGAGAAATTAGTGCCTGCACAGACCTAGTAATTGCTGTGGTCTTTTCCTCTTGGATTCCTAGCAGTGGATGCTTGAATACAAATACTGAGTGGGCTCCAGCAAGCGAGGGTAATAGTGTACAGCAATAAACTATCTGTTAGCTGATGCTTACATTTCAGACAAGTTGAGGAGATTGTCAAAGGCATTAGCTTCTATCTTTTCCAGGGAATCACTCTGAGAGATTTCACTAGGGGAGAGAGAAAAAAAAAAAGAAGAAGAAGAAACATGAAAGAAATGACTGTATCTGCATAATAATAAGCTGTGTGTACAACCCAACAACTGGGGACTCCAGTGTGTCCTTTTAAAAAAGAACAGGGAAGCCTTAAGTTGTCCTCACATCATAAAGTGCTAACACGCCCATCCCCCCCCACCCCCACCTTTAGGAACACTAATTGGTGCCTGCAACCCAGATGCAGTTGAAATGCAAGTTTCAGTATTCCCTGTTGATGTGACAGGTTCTTTTTCTTATTTATCTATGACTCAGAGTCACAGATTGTTAGAAGTGGACACGTCCTTTGGGAAAATCCAGTCAGATTCCCTTGTTTTACAGCTTTTGGAATTACAGCTCTGAGAGGAGAGGCAAATAATGCTCACGGGAAGATTCAGGGCCAGGATCAGAATGTCTGGGTTCTCAACTCCATCACTCTATTGAGGTTTTAATTTGGGTTAGGATTCATTGTTTCTTAACTCTTTACCCCTTTCCCCAAATCCTGTTCTGATGCAATTGCAAAGTGGTCAACTCCTACACGAAGTGTCCTTCTTGTGTTGTAACTGTTTATTTGACCATTTCCTTCACTTCATTAGCAAATTGAGGACAAGGAGTAAGTCCTATTCACTTCTAAATCGCTGGTGGCTTCATGTAGCCTGGCACATAGGGTATAAATGAATGAATAGATAAGTAAATGAACTGATTTTCTTTAAAAAAAGACACAAAAGTAAAGGAAACAACTTTGCCATATATTTACCACCGCCAAGCATGTAGGTCATGTCAATGTTACCCTAAAATCCCAGCATAAGCTACCATTTGCTGCCAGCTGAGAAAGAAGTCGCAAAATCTAATGTTTACATTCACTGAAGGCTTCAGACTTGATGAGAGCTTTAGCCCACAGGAAGGCTGAGCCTAAGGCAGTTAAGGCCTTTTATGAACAACACAGTGATGGATAGTTCCTGGGCTGATTCATCTTATTCCTACCTAATGGTTCACTTATTTAACTGTGGCTGCTTTTCTCACTAGGAGGTCTTAATATATTAAAAGCTATCAAAACTCAACATTTAAACTTGAGAGCAGAAGAGTAAGGGTTAGCCTCAAGCAAACTGACATTTACGTAACCTGCAGTGTATTTCCTATAATATGCACTAATTCTTAATGAATTATTTTTAATATCCTCATTGCTTGCTTATACCCTAAAGAGCAATCAGAGGTTCCCCAGGGAACTAGGACTGATGATGCAGCATCTTCTTTAGAGATGCAAATCTGCTTCCAAAGCCCAGAGGATTGTTAAGATGCTCTCTGGGAACTAAATGGCCTCTGAGGTCCTTTGACTCAGACTAACATTAAGGAGGATGCTGGAATACTGGACTCCTTTGAAAGTTCTCTTTCCATGTATGGGATCTTGTGTCCTAGAAGCTGACACAGGGATATAGGATTGAAGCTACATGTTACACAAATACGAGATCACATTGCATTATCAGGCTGCTTTACAATTTTGATAAATGCCTTTTATCAATATGGCTATAGATACTGTGTTTTTGTGATACACTTATATTTCAGATACAAAGATAATCTTCTGAGGCACAATAAACTTTCAACACATTTTCTTCTATGTAGGTGTTATCTAAAAATGTGACATGAGGGAATAGATGCTCTAGCAAAGGGAGAGTTTTTATGACTGAAATCTATCTTCTTTTCTACTTGAGTAATTTATCATCACTTATCAAAAGACATTCAGTTCACTGAAGCAAGGTTAATTATCTGGATTTTAATAACCCTTGAAAATCATACCTTTTCTTCAAAGGTCCCTGGGTATTATTTGTACTTTAAAGATAAAAATACTAGGGTTTCCTAAACACAATTTCTCTCCTAGAAAAATTATCCCCTTTCAACTATGTGTTCTCTGAGGGAAAAATTTATTCCAATTATAAATGTCTTTTGATATGCAGTATCTTACTTACATTTTTATGACCTCATTAAGTCCTCTGAAAGCTTGAGATGGGATTACTTTGATAGGGAGATAGGTGAGTGATCTAGAAAAGAAAAAAGGAGCCAAGAGCTTAAGATTTAAGATTGGGTGCCTTTTAAATTCATGAATAAAATGTGTGTGTGTGACTACAGAGTTCCAAATAGCTAGATTCAGGTTGAAAGTTCGAACTTATATCAATAAAGAGAGGTGCCATGACTCATTCTTGGTCTTTATCAAAGAGTGTGTAATTTTGTTTTTAAGATAGTGAACTTTGGGATCAGACCCAACCAGGTTCAAATCCCCACTCTCCTACTACCTGGCTATAGGACCCTGAGCATATTATTTAAGTCCTCTGTTTCAATTTCTTCATCTATAAAATTGAAATAGTAATTTCTATTTCACAGGGTTGTTATGATGATTAATCAAGATAACCTGTATAAAGGATAGGGCTTGGCACCAAGTAAATAGTTAACACACAGATTTAGAGTGGACTTATAGGCTTGTTGGGAGGATGGAAAAGAAGCTATCTTGGGTAGAGTGGAGAAATAGATGGTGAAAATACAATTGAAAACCAGGCAGGCAAGAGAAGGGAAGATTCACTAAGAACATGTTCCTATTTTGATCTTTACCACCTTCCCCAGGCAGCCTATTTTAATATTATCCCAACCAGACCACTTTGCTCCTATGGTTAAATCAAACGGGCATCTCATGCCATTTGTGGGGAGTATCTATAGAGATTCCTTCAGGCACTTACTTATATCCAGAAGAACAATCTGAGTGTTCTTGAACTGAGATAAAAGTTATGCGTTACATAAAAGTTGAGCAAAGAGTGACTACTCAGCAAAAGCAAAACCAGAATAGGATGATAAAGGAAACTGGGGTTAAGATAACTCAGGAGAAAGCATCTGCAAGGCATAGATGAATGTTCAACCGGTATTTATCAAGCATGTACAATGATTCAAGGATTTGGCTCAAGGACTGGAAGAGAAGAGGGGAGCGGACCAGGACATTTCAGGAGGGGCGTGAATATCAAGAATATGGAGAATAGAAGTGGGAGATGCTGCCTTGTTTTTCGTGTGTCTATGCAGCAGAGACTGGCTTAGCTGCTGGGGGAGAGCACCTCCACCATGATGAGCATATTCAAATCAGTGAGATGTCTTACAGTCCCAGAAGGGACTTGTAACATGCTTGTAACGTGCTGTGTGAACTATGCACACCCACCTGTAACCTTATTTTATCCACTCAGCAATGGTGTGAGGTGGGTATTTCCCTTCGATAGCAGAAGAAACTTGATCACAAGAGATTAAGTAACCTGGACAAGGTAACATGACCAAGCACACAGTCTCCAAATGTTCTTTACTGTGCAATACTGGCCTGAAGTATATGATTCCTAACCCACTCTCTCTCTTTTTAAATTTTTTTCCCAACGTTATTGAGGGATAATTGACAAATATAATTGTATATATTTAAAGTGTACAACATGATGATTTGATGTATACCTACATTGTGGAATGATTATCAATATCAAGATAATTGACACATCTGT
This sequence comes from Eubalaena glacialis, assembly GCF_028564815.1. Lineage (NCBI taxonomy): Eukaryota > Metazoa > Chordata > Mammalia > Artiodactyla > Balaenidae > Eubalaena > Eubalaena glacialis. The sequence continues at coordinate 41,016,857 of NC_083729.1, forward strand.
CACCTCAAGTAGTTAACTTTTTTTTTTGTGGTAAGGATGCTCAAGATCTGCTCAGCAACTTTCAAATATACAATGCAAAATTCTTAACTATAGCCACCATGTTCTACATTAGATCCTCAGAACCTATTCTTCTTATAAGTGAAGGTTTGTACCCTTTGACCTGTATCTCCCCATTTTCCCTTACCCCCAGCCACTGGCAACCACCATTCTATTCTCTATTTCTGTGAAATTGGCTTTTTTTCGAGGTTCCACAGAGAAATGATGCCATATAGTATTTGTCTTTCTCTGGCTTATTTCACTTAGCATAATGCCCTCCACTTTCATCCAGGTTGTTGCAAATGGCAAATTTTCTTCTTTTTATGTCTGAAAAATATTGTCGTGTATATATATATATATATATACACCAAATTTTCTCCATCCATTCATCTGTCAAGTGACTTTAGGTTGTTTCCTTATCTTGGCTATTATGAGTAATGCTACAATGAACATGGGATGCAGATGTCTCTTAGAGGTAGTGCTTTTGTTTCCTTCGGGTATATACCAGGTCACTCGCTCTCTCTCAGTGAGCAAGGTGAAGGGACATGAATTGGAGCCTTGTTTCTCTTGAGAAGAGGCATGTCACACTCTTGCTATTCCTCCTGCAAAGCAGCTTACCAGCAGTTCCTCTCTAGGGCTAATGCAAAGAAATTTCATTGCAGAAAAATGCTTTCACTCAACTATCTCTTAGAGATGCTACAACCTAGAACAAGTAATCCAAACTTGCTCCTCTGATTTTATCCCTGAAGACAGTCCCACCAAGTACATCCTTCAGTACCCAAACTTATTTAACAGGCCATCCGAGAAGAACAGGGACTGTAGGGGGAGAAATCTTATGATGGCATGTTTCCTTCCTATATTTCTTCTGGAATCATGTCTGCTTGGCTTACTGATTAAAAACACAGTTTTATTGCTGTCTGCACTGCCAAGTCAATAAATTTCCAGAAGGGAAAGCTGTATTCTACTGTACCCCATGCAACGTCAATAAAACTGACAGCCAAATTCTGATTCCAGAATCTTTATTGCTGAGGATAATGCAGTGCAGAACATATTTTGGAGAGTGTTTACATAAAAGCTTCAACGGAACCTTTCAGAGCTGTTTATTCATGTAAATGGAGCCCAGAAGCTGGAGCCTCTCAGCAGGCACCCTCCTCCTCCAAAAAAGAAACACAGTGTGGCTCCCCGGAGAACAGTGTGGCTCAGATTTGACCAGGGAGGGTGCCTGAGTTTTTGATTGATGTAGGGATGAGGGATGAGGAGCAAAGGTTGGACAGAAGTGAGAGAAGCTGTAAATCATGCACTGGCTGTCCCTGGTGACTACGGAACAGCCTTGGTGCAAGATGAAATTCTGTAGAGTTGATGTTGATGCTTCAGAGCAGGAAAGGCAGCAGTGATGAGAGTGAAAATAGAGTTCCTACCATAAAAGAGGCACTGAGCGAACAGGAGGTAGCTTTATGGGTGTGGCTGGGACAAGAAAGAGGCCTGGGGGTCAGAGAATGGGGAGAGAGGTGGGGTGAGACAGGTGCACCAAGCTTTTCACAACAGAAGTATTCTCAAGAAGTGATGTAGAGAACGTGCTTCTATGAATCCCAAACTGTTTTCCCCACTGACTTATATTTTTATTTTAGAGATATTGTGTATTCCTTTCTGATTCATCACAGTGGGCAGCAGTTACTGAGCATTCAAGTGCCTGTCTCCTGTATTTAAATGTTCACGTGGCCCATGATTTGTTAATAACCATTTGAATGTACTCCCTTTGAAGGTGATCCCTTCTCTGATGGATGCTTCTGTGATTCTTTCCATGAAGCCAGAAGCTCTTAGCAATGTGAACAATTGTCTCAATAACCCTGCAGTTCTACTCCTGTATATATCCCAGAGAAATTTGCACACTGATACTTAAGGAAACTTGCACAAGGATTTTCTTCACAGCCTTGTGGCATCAAGGGGTATTGAAGGCAACCTGAGTGTCCACTACTGAGTGAGGGAGTGCTAAAATGTACACCTACCTAATGGGTCAGCAGTTAGGAGCAAGAGTGTAAAGGTACACAGAGCAGCATGTGTGGATCTTAGAATCACGGTGTTAAGAGAAACAACTAAGAAATTAATGATATGTATACACGATACTACTTGCAGAATTAAAACACATACACGCCAAACATTAGCCATTAGAAAACATATAAACATATATCAGCATGGTTGCCTATGGTGAGTTGAGAGAAAGTGGGAGGAGGGGATAAAATGAATAACTAAAATGAGGGGACTTTGAATGACCCAATGATTATGTTATTTGAAGGAAAAAGTATGGTCAACTTAACCCTCTGTACCTGAGAGACAAATGGAGAAGATAAAATTTTCATTTTGATGTATTGAGTTCCCCCCTCCTTCTCTTCCCTTCCTCTTTCCTTCTTTCTTTCTTTTTTTTTTTGAAAGTTAGGTCTACATGTATTCTAAGAATTTTGTGAACTTCAGGAACTCTTATGGAAAGGTCTAGTTAATATCATTTGATAAAGAGCAGAAGCCAAGGAGAACTGAGGAAAAAGGGGCCAAAAGCAAGGACAGTCCAGCAGCTCTGTTGTCCAGTGTCAACAAAGGGAATGAACGCTATGCATGGAGCGAAGAAACATAAGAGAGTGACACTCCCAAACTATGCATCTCAGATGGGTGGTAGAGAAGCAAGGTTACTGGGCAAATGTGAAGTTGAACTTGCAGAGTGGGGAGTTCTCTCTGCCTCTTGAATAGTGAGTGAGATGGCTGTGGAAGTATATGGTGTGGAATCATGCAGTTACTTATATTAATTACATTTCATAGTCCTTTTTATAGTTTTAAACTTTGATTTTAAAATTAATTGCTGATGTAACACAGGTGATACCTGAATTATGGCCAAATTCTACCTTGCTCAAGAGCCTTTACCAGAGATGTTGAAGCAAATACTTAGATTGGATGACAAAGGCTGCCTTAGTTTCATCAGTTCTGGAAACTCCATTGACTCAGGAATCCCACATGCAAGTCCCCCAAACCTTCCAGTTATGTGTTAAAGTTGACGTAGAAGCAGTCTCTACTCCTTAGGATTGGAAGTAAGGACTCACCCTAGTTCTGGGATCTTGTGATTGGTCATGACCCTGGTGAAGTCCTGTGTCTTTCTGCATTGTCTACACTAAACCCAACACTATTTGGAGGGCAGGAGTGTGCCTGCAGTACCTTGAATTACACGGCCCCCGCCCCATATTGGTACTTGTTTTGGCCTTGATTGCTTATCCTGTAGCCTGCTTGGTCTCCCCAGAGTCCATCCAGGAGTGGAGCCTTTGCCTTCTCTTCTTGTCAATCACCAGATCCTGATCCCTGTATTTTTCCCTCTTAGAAGACACTGCTGACCCAGAACAGTTCCTAGTTGCTATCTGGTTAGGATCAATGTAATATCTCTCACTACTTGGTTTTGACTTTCAAACTGGGCCCCCTGGAACAGATGGGGACCCTGTGCTGGGGCTATGCAGTGCAGCTGGGTTAGTTCCTCCAGTGGATGCTGGTGGGCTGCCAAAATCACCATTTAGGACTGAGGTACTCATTCCCCCAGCTATTGGGAGAGTGGGCAACTGAAGCTCTCAGCAGAGTTGCTCTTCTGGAATTACCTTCAGCCTAAGATTGCCACCTCACCCAGTATCAGGTCTTCTCTCCTCTGCAGCCCGCATCCAGTGACTGGTCAATGCATAGAATAAAGGCCCAGCCCTTTTGCTTTGCCTCATGGTGGGACTGCTCAGGAGGGCCATCCCACTTTCAGAGCTCTTTTCCATCAACTCTTTCTCCTGGGCCCTGACTCAATCCCCTTCCTAGCCAGCCCCAATTGTCAAGGCACGGGCTCACCTTTTGTCAGAGCCCAGCACCAGATAAACAAATAGCATTCAGATAAACCTAATCTCCTTGAAGAAGATGATGCCGCATTATCAGGTCCTCCTTAATTGTTCCTAACAGTCTCTTGAGTACTCAAGGGTGGGGCTTGGGCCTCTCATTTTTTTTCTTCTAAGTTTAATAACACAGATGACCTTGGACAAAACCAGTTTGTCCAGTTCACTGGCTTGTTAATTAACCCTCAAAATAATGTTAGCTGGAGAGTTTCAGGGTCAGGAGTTTCTTTGTCCCCCTTCAAGGGAACCCAAGATTTAGAAATCCTTGCTTGTAAAAACCTATCCACTGGGAGTTATTTGCATTATCAAAGAGTTCTTTGCTCTACAGGAGGACTGATGAAAGGTTCCTTAAATAGCAAACTCCTTAGGTAAATGGAAAATACGGTTCAATTGACACTTTTAAACACAGGTGTTGCCTAAAGCCAATTACAACTGTAGGTTCCCCCACCTCACTTTGGTTTTCAAGAGCTTGGATTTCCAGGGCAGGACCACCTTCTGAAGCCCACAGGCTGAGCAGGGGCAGAGGAAGACAACAGCCAGGGAAGAAATCCGAGCACTAATCTGGAGTCCTCAAAGCCTGGGTGGGGTCTTTGCTCGCCTTGCAGGAACCTTTACCTCTTCTGCCCAGAGTGGCAGAAATGAATTATTTTTTTCACTTCCCTCTGATGGTTTAGAAAAGCCATCTATATTATTGATTTAAGAAAGCTACAAACATCCATCCATCTTTCACAGATGATTAGTTTATTGCTAGAGCTACACCCCCTGAATTTTAAAACACTACAAAATCAGGGGGAGACAAAAAGACAGAAACCAGGGATGGTCAAAGATTTTTTTGCCTAATGAACTCATAGAAATGGGGGGGAGGGAAACATTACCTTATTTAAATTCAAAAGAATGTTAATGTTTTTGTATTTATTACATAAGACCTTGTTCTACATTGAACAGAGGCTTAAGAATTCCTGTGTTCTTTTCAAAGTCACTCAGTAATTATAATAAACTTGCTTTCATCTTGGAGTGAAATAAAAATGGCTTTCCCCTTTACAAACGATTTTAAATCTTTGCGCGTTCAAATGCATTGATCTATTTGGTAACTTCATTATTGGGTATGTCTTCATTTCTTGGCCTCTTGTCTTCAGTATTTACCTAGAGGGAGCTCAGACGTCAATGTTAACTGAAATATGAAGTCAGTATAGATGGACATCCAAGATGTTAAGTTTTACATCAGAAAATTTTAGAACACTCCTTTAAGCATTTACTGTATTAGACTCAGGGAATCAGACTAAAAGGGCGCTTGCAAGTGGTTTGGTCCAACCCCTCACTTTCGATGAAGAATCTTAAGTGAGGAAAAGTAAAATGACTTCCCTGAAACCACATGGCAATTCAGCAGCAGATCTGGACTTGAACTTAGGTCACTTCATTCCTGGTGCAGTGCTGTGTCCTACATTAGTCAAATCACATCAGTACTGTTCCTTTGGGGGTTTGTTGATACACCCCACTATGCAATCCTCTGGTTCTTCTGCGAAAACCTCACCTTCTGATAGAGCCACCAGCTTCTTGAGGGCATGTGCTCATGGTCTTTAACTTCAAAGGTGCAGCTCAAATTCCTGTTCTCCCATGAAGCTTCAGAGCCTACCAGAGTGTTTTTCTTCCTCTCCTGTCCTCCTCAGCACTAATGACTACCCAGTTTTTTTTCTTTTTCCTGCACTATTTTTTGAGAATTTATCAGGTGCCTTGTATGAATGTTTCCTCTGTTCCACCATTGAACTCCCAGTCTCTGGTAGATTCTGCCTTCAGACTGTCTCTTGCTTCCAGCCCCTTTATTCCTTTTCCACTGCCACTCTCCTTGGTCATTCTGTTCTTCACCTCAACTGCTCTATAGTCCCCAAACTGGTTTCCCTGTACTCCATCCCGGTTTCCTCTGCCCAGTCTAGATTAGTCTTCCTGATAACTCCCACCATGTCACTCTTATACTCAGATTCTTCTGTGCCACCCCTTGGCCAGTCTACTTATCTACAAATATCTCAGCTTTGCATTCAAGGCCCCAGAAATAAAGGCTTGAACTTTATTTGACAGTCCTATCACCCATTCTTCCCCTCATATAACCAATACACTAAACTTGCACTGTCCAAAAAAGGCAGCCACTAGCCACATATGGCCATTGAGCACTTGAAATATGTCCAGTCCAAATTGAAATGCACTGTAAGTTTAAAATACATTCCAGATGTCAAAGACTTGGCAAGAAAAAATAATGTAAATGATCTCATTAACAATTATTATATTGATTACATGTTGAGATGGGTGTGGCTAAACCACACTGACTATTTTTTTCAGCTCTCTCTTAGGCCCACAGTCCTACTCTCTCCCCTTTCTGCATGACTGAGCTTTAGCCTACTCGCGAGGAATGCACCCAAACCAGATGAGTTCCCTATCAACTTTTACCCTTGTCTTCATCTGAAATGAAAACTGGAAGAATGCCTTTTGCTGATGCAGGTGGTTAATGGTCATGAGACCCCCAGAGGAAGGAAAAACCCCTGGTTTCCATCCAGTGTGGGTGTGCTTCTCTCTAGCAGTCAGGTTTTATTTTTAGCTCTGGCCCCTTTAAAGCCCCCTATACCCTTTTCCATACCCTGTGGTATGGAGTACAACTGCGAATGTGGAATGTCGCGTCAGCCTGATCCCACCTGTATGTAAGTTACCCTCAATAAGCTTCATAATTGCACTTCATGGAGTTGCCTGCTTTGTTTTTCGGTCTCAAGTTTGGAGGATGTTATTCAATATTTCTGCCTTCCAACAAAATGATAATATTTTGTACATTTGGATTACATAAAATATTTTATTAAACTTAATTTCACCTTTTAAAACCTTTTAAAATGTGGCTATTAAAAATTAAAATTATACTTGTGACTAACATTATATTTCTACTGGACAGTGCCTCCCTAGACAAATCAGACTACTGTATCTCCTGAATTTACCTCACATTTTCCTGCCTTCATTCACACTGTTTCTACCATCTGGCACATCCACCCTTCTCTGCCGGTCAGATTCTGTTCTACCCTTGGTTAAAGGTCTGTCTCAGGCGCTATATACGTTATGGAATGTGTCTTCATCACCAATTGCATGTGCTTTCTCTCTGGAAGCAGCATAGTGGGATAGTGAAGAGTATAGACTCTGGAGCCAGATTGCCTGGGTTCATTTCACATGTATAAAGTGATGATGATACTAACTACTGCAGAAATTTTTTAGATTAAATAAGAAAATGTTTATGTAATATTAATACAGCATCTAGTACAAGATTAGAGCTCAATAAGTACTTTAAATTCACAGCTGCTTACTATGAAGGAGTCAAGCTACCCCAGCTATGCCCAATGACAACTCTACTTCCTTGCTGGGGATGGGGTGGGGTGGATTCAGTACTTTGGAATGGACTCTTCTATTTGTCACACCCTTACGTCTACAAAATGCCTGTGGCTTGTCTCAAACTCTTTATTGTCTGCTGATTATACACAGGACAACTGAGAGAGAGGGTAGACATTCCCCCTTGGTACCTTTCTGTTGGGCTCAAGTATCTCTTATAGACCTTGTCTGATAGCCTTTTAAAGAAATGATAAGGAAGTGATAAAGAACAACCTTCCATTAAATATTTCAACTCTAGGGAGCCACTCTGCAGAATTCTCATTTGCTCATTGATTTAAAAAAGTTCAGTCAGTTGGAACTCTCCCATTGGAAAGTGCAATTTGCGTGACTCTTCTCCAAGACAGCCTTTCCAGAGCACCCAAGAAGCTTGAGGAGTTTACGAATTATTGATATAATGTAAACCAAGATTTTTCAAGAAGATTCCCTGGATGATGGATTTTCCAAGTCATTTGTGCAACAACTAAATTAAAAATATAAAGCCTCAGAGGAAAGTGGTAAACACATCTTAGCACTTACTCAAAACCCATTAAAGTTTTCTAAAGACACCAAAGCAAAGTAACCCAATCTTTACCCCCAAACTAGAATTCTTCTAGCAATAATATAACATGACAAGAATAACTCTGGTGAATAAAACTACATGTTGAATTCTCCCCAGGGAAGGTCTGCATTTTGTGTAATGATTTCTCAACAATATTTTTTAGAAGCAGAGAATATTATGTTGTCAGGGCAGTGACACTGCAGATATGCTCCAGGAAACTCTTTCATTACAAGCTTCTGTTTGCAGACACATTTTTTTTCGTGAGCCTGTAAAAGCTGGTTGCAACTGATATACTACATACTTTTAATTAATTTGATGGAATGGGTTTGAATTGCCTGAAGTTACTGGCATGTGTACCTTCACTTTTCACTAACTCCTCAGCTCTGGTAGACACTGATTTGTGTGGTTGCCTGGTTCAAAAATGCCCCTTCTCTGGAAGCATCTCACTGCTGGTTGCAATAAGGTGGAAGCATCTCATTGACTGTGCTTCTGTCTCAGGAGTAGGGTGTGGAGCCATCAGATTCTCTCTCAGGAATTTAAACTTGTAATAGATAGGAGGAAGCTTTGGAGCTGATTCATTGTAAAGGTGGAATCTACAGAAAAGTTCTCTGACCTCTTGCTGCTAAAACGCCATATTCTCTCTGGATCTTGCTCACATCCTTCTACCTCTTTATTCTTCTGTTAAGTTAATCTCTTATGATTAAATTTGTCAGAGATGATTTCTGGTGCTTGCAAATGAGAAAAGCCTTAATCAGAGACCCACCCAAGGTTTCCAGGGGGAAGTCATCCACTCTTCCATTGATGATCCGTAACACAGACAGGGCACATGCCTGGTGGTCAGTGAGACAGCAGAAGGCTTTGAATAGTGCTTCCCTGGTGGCCTCTCTAAGCTGGTGTCAAAGGCCAGGATGGAGCTTATGGGATAACTGTGTTAGCCCAGTTGCCCCTGTAGAGAGTGAGGCTTAAAGAGCTACATCTCAAATAATACCTCCACCAAGGTATCTTTGTTACTCTGGCTAGAAGGGATAGCTCCCTTCTCTAAACTCTCACCAGCCTTTGTTTATAACCATCATCTGGCTTTTATCACCTTCTGCATTTCCCTGCAGTCATCTGAGAACTAGTCCTCTCTCTCCTATGGCTGGAAGACTGTAAACTCTTGGAGGGCACGGGTGGTGTCTATGGATCCTGCACATTGTCCTATACATTTCGGTATGTAGTTCCTGAGTGGTCAACAAGTCTGACCTGAAGGTTTTCTATGTGTCCAGCTGGAGGTTTAGGGATGGGGAATGGGGAAAGAACCCACAATAGGCTTGGATGCTCTAGATGGACAGATAGGACTGACCCAATTGAATGATAGAAAACAGGGTATAATCAGGTATTAGGTGGCATGTTTGAGAGGCAGCTCAGCCTGGGCTGAAAAAACTAGCATATCAGACTCCAGGCAATAATGAGCTCTGCTATTTCGGGATTCTAACTTATTCACCTTCCAGGTTGAGAAGACCTAGTGGGTCATTTTCTCTAATTAACACCCCACAGGAACAAAACTATTCCATCAGGCTTCCCCCTTGGATGATAGATATTTACTGTTCAACCTCATATATGGGCTGCGAGTTTTTCAGGTCTTCTCTGCATCATCAGATTGTTACAATAATACTTTGTAGTTATGGGAAACCTTTATTTCCGAGTATTTTTGGCCCTGCTGTCTCGTTTATCTTCACCACAGTCAGCCCCACTCAGGGGCAAGAATCATCACGCCCCTTTTACAGACAGCACAGAGGTTTTAGCACTGTCGTGAGCCCACAGTGCAAATTAGGGAAAGAGGGACCTGGTGCTAGAACTCGTGTCTGCTGGTCTTTGTCCTGTTGATCAATTCAGATAATCTGGGGACTGTGTTGGACCCTGCCCTGTCGTACCAGGGCATCCCCACCCCTGTGGGCTCAGAAATGCTGTCCGCTGATGCTCATGAGGTAGAATTATGAACCTAGGAGTCACCTCATTTTATCAGCGTCAAGGACAAATTTAACAGCAGCAAAGGATAAAGCCTTCATTCTGAAAGTTGAGTTTTACTTGTAAATTGGACTTTTCTGAATTTGGCTCAGGTGGCATTAAAGAGCTGTGGTTCAGGGCCACACAGAGAGCAGCTGTGAGTGGTTTGCTGGCTGGGACGGGGTGGCATCTTCCTGGGAGGCAGAAGCTGAGAGTAAATGAGGACCATGTGGAGAAGCTGCTAGAAGCTGCCCACTGAGTTAGGAAGCCCACCTGACTGGTGGGTGGGATTATTTTAATTGCCTTCTTAAAAAAAGAGCTGGTGCAAAATTTGCTAAAATCTGCATTAAATGTGATTTTTCACACACCAAGGGGAGCTGCCAGAACAGAACACATATGCTCCCGTGGAGCCAGCCCTCTTGGGTCTGGAAGTGAGCAGCAGGGCCTCTCTCCACCACCATGACTCAACTGGCTTTAAAATTCCATGTGTAAGATCAAAATTACACAAGGCCAAGACACCGTCTGGTGCAGCCAACCTGGGAGATTGTATTTTGGAAAGAAAGCTTTTGTGCCTCATTTCAAGACATGAAAAGAAGCCAAACTGAGGAGCTTGGGAAGAAGATAGAGGTGGGTAAAGGAGCAGAACTGGAGCCCTGAATTAATCTGACATACTGCCTTTTTTTTTTTTTTTTGCTGTATTGTCTTCATTGCTGCACGCGGGCCTTCTCTAGTTGCGGCTAGCAGGGGCTACTCTTCATTGCGGTGCACGTGCTTCTCATTGTGGTGGCCTCTCTTGTTGTGGAGCACAGGCTGTAGACGTGCGGGCTTCAGCAGTTGTGGCGCACGGGCCCAGAAGTTGTGGCTCGTGGCCTCTAGAGCACGGGCTCAGTAGTTGTGGTGCACGGGCTTAGCTGCTCCGCGGCATGTGGGATCTTCCCAGACCAGGGCTCGAACCTGTGTCCCCTGCACTGGCAGGTGGATTCTTAACCACTGCACCACCAGGGAAGTCCCTGACATACTGCTTTTGAAATTTAAAAAAAAGAATAATGTAGAAAAAAATCCAAGGAATTATTGCTCTCCAAAGGGAGAGCTGGGTCCAATGACAAAGGGATTCGTGTGTGAAGATTTTTGGCTGTACACTTCCATTGAGATTTTGGGAACTCTGTTGCTTGCTTTTTAGTGTCCTGCTAGGGGGCATCATTCACTTTCTCCAAAAGGATGATTTTTAAACTAATAAAATCTGGTCATTGCAAAGCTTCCCCCAGGGAATCTACTTATAGGCACAGCCAGGTTTAAGAATTGTCTTGAAGGTAATAGCTGGGAGAGCTGAGTCAGAACTGAGGTTCAAGATCAACCTCTACCTTGGGTCTTTGTTTTTTTTGTTTGTTTGTTTTTTGCTGTTGTTGGCTATTTTTGGTTTGTTTTTGTGGGAGTAGGGTAGGAAGGTGGGACATGAGCTTTCAGAATTCCAAGGGATTTTTTTGTTTTTGTTTTGTCTGGTTCAGCTGCAGGGAAGCTGTAGGTAGGGCCAAGCTGTCCTACTTGTAAGAGTTTGGTAGGCTTCCCTCTATACTGTGGACTCTTACCTGGTGTCCTGGACGGGAACCCATAGATCTCAATTCAGGCTGCCTTGGTGGTTGTTTTGTTTTGTTTTAATGGACCCTGGGCTGAGGATTGATTTTTCTCTAATAAGTAAGTTAAAACAAATTAACAACAAACAGTAGAACAATCTATGGAATTGTTGGGCTGTACTAATGTAGGTAAGCTTCTGGTCTTGCTTCTCTGGATGGCCCTTTCAAAGGAGAGATTGGGAGGTCTGCAAAATCTGGGACCTGGATGTTGACTCCCTCTGCTACTCATAGCACCTCATCATCTCCCCATTTTCTAGGATGGAGATTTTTAAGTGATATTTAGGTGTGGTACATGCTAACTAACATACATGCTTCCTTTTTGCATTGGTTCATTGTTCCTATTCAGCTCTCTACTCAGTTTGATCATCATGTAGTTCAATAGACACTTTAATCATACTGCCTGTGAAATCTTGGGAATCCTGAGTTGAATAAGACCTCTTCAGGTGCTTCTCACTTTAGCACAATGATTCAAAACCATGGTGGGGTGAGGTGGGGACTCCCCCATCCCTTGCCCCAACACACACGCCTGCCAGGGGCGTTTGGCAAATGTCTAAAGACATTTTTGGTTGTCATCATTTGGGAGGGCAGTGCTACTGGCATATAGTGGGTGGAGGCCAGGGATGCTGCTGAACACCCTACAGTACATGAAACAGCCCCCAACAGCAAATGATTATCTGGCCCCAAATGACAACTGTGTTGAGGTTGAGAAACCCTGCTGTTGCAGAGGAGGTACACATGGAATAAACAGTTACGTTATGTGGGGTGTATGCAAAAGTAGATTAAGTACAAGGTATCAAAGCAAGTATGTGTGTGTGGGAGAGAGGGGACATTGGGGAAAGCTTGTTGGGAAGTGACTCCAAATCATGATTTTTACTTAATGCCTTTGTAATCAACTGTCCAAGAATGACTTTGAAAGTTTATTAGTTAAGAACTACATATTAGGAATTTTTCTTTTCTTTTTGCACAACTCTCTGGGTAATTTAATCAAATATTTCTGATGACTTTATATCTTCCCTTACCAAAAAATTTCCCCAAAGAACCAGGGAGAGGTATAAAAAGGAAAGGATCCATTCAACCTTATTCTTTGCTTCTCAGTAGGGAAATGTCTAGCCTACTCTCACCTGTGTTTTTCTTCCACCTGGACTCTCCTTCCCTTCTCTCCTTCAAGGTTTAGCCTCATAACCCTTGGTCCACGACACCTTCGCTTGGAGATTTCAGTCCATAGTGACTGATCTATTCCCTGAATTCCTTAGAGCCTCGTTGCCTCTCTCTTCCTACCTACACGTCTCTTGGGTGTGGGTGTGTTTCCACCTAGATTGTGGACTCCTCAAGCACAGGGACCATGCCCTCCATTGGTACATCCTTCTACAGCATAGAACACCATTCTGGATCCTGATTTATACTCAAGGTAGGAGAAGGAGAAAGACATTCAGGAAAGATGTTAGAAAATTAACATCTTCCTGTGACACTGGACTGACGGATACAGCACATTTTATCCTTCCAAAGTCTCTGGATTGTGTCTTATAATAAAGTCTAAAAGTTTAATCTCTGTTTAGTAGGCACAGCATGCAAAAAATAAATTGCTATTATTATTATTAGCATTTTCTTACTAACAGATTTTTCAGAAGCTGTTTCCATATCAAGCAGATCAACCTTTCTGTTGTCATAGAGACAAAGATCTTTATATAACCATGGGCAAGGTGAGATTTTTATTTTCTCTCTCCCTCCTTCGACTTGTCTGGAACTAATAACAAAAGGAAAAGGACATTTTTAAAATTAATTCTTTTCCTTTACTTTTTTTTTCTCCAATTAAAATGAGTGAATACATGGGTGGCTTTTTTTTTTTTTTTTGTATCACATTTTAGATTTTAAATACCTAAGTTTTTAATAAAACGTTATTGGGCTGGAAAGATCTGAACAATTGAACAAAGCCATTTTCAAAATTTGCAAGCAGTGGGCTTATCAATGATAAGCAATTATTATCCATTTTCCTTTTTTTTTTTTTTTTTAACCAAATAGTGGACTTTAGATGGAAGTCTTATAAGGCAGGACTACCAAGGCCTGAAATGATTAAAACATGCACTAGCATCTACTGAGGGGCCAGTGATGAATTTTAAGGTGCTCTGTGGTACTCGCCTCCTCCAACCCCCAGAATTGAGAAAGCTACCCTTCTCTCTGCAGAATCAGACCCTGTGGATAACAGTGCAAGACCACATCCCTCTTATCCCTTATCTCATAATTTCAGCTCTCTTCTTTTTATGAACTCCCAATAACTTGTTATTCATGGCATTTTCTATCTTGTAATTACTGTTTACCACTTCATTCATTCATCATCAAGAAAAGAGGATTTAAGCAGAACCCATTCACTTTTTCTTTCCTTTGCTTCAATGTTAAGTTACACCTTCATCCATCTGTCTTCTTCTGCCAGAGCTCAGAAGTATCCCTCTCTTTTAAGATTAACCCTTCCCCTCTGATCTGACACTGATGCCTTCCTCCCACTCCCATGGGCATCTTATACCATCATCCCTTGTGTCTTCAATCTGTCCTTCTCCATGGATTCCTTCCTCTACTCCTTTTTTGAAGACAAAACAAAACAAACAAAACAAAAAATTTTTTCTTAATCTTGTTTATTTTTCCATATCTCAGACTTTGAAGTTTTAATCTGATCACAGCTGCCTTTTGCAATAAATAGGTACTGTCTGTGTGTGTGTGTGTGTGTGTGTGTGTGTGTGTGTGTGTGTGTGTCAGGGGTGTCGGAGGGGATGGAAAAGAGAAGTGTATGGCACAAAGAAGTTTTAAACATGCTTCCTGCTTTCCAGAAGATTATATCCTCCATGGAGGAATACCTTGATTCTCAAACTTTAACATGCATCAGAATCACCTGGGGAGCTTGTTAAAATACAGATTGCTGGACTACACCTTCAGAGTTTCTGATGCAGAAACTGGGGCCTGAGTGTATGCATTTCTAACATTTCCCAGGTGGTACTTATGCTGCTGGTATGAGGAACATGGTCTTAAAGAAACTACCCTCCTATTCGTTCTATGCATCTCTCTTGTCATATGGATGTTGAAGTCACCTTATCATGCTGAAAAACTTACCCCCTTTTGGCTTTTATAGGCTCCACCTCCATAGGGTTGTCCCTTGAAGGATGAGGTCATCTCTCAATTATCTGATCCTTGGGAAGCCTGACTTTGTGCGGGTCAGAGTGCGTGCTGACCTAAGGGGTTTAAATGTCTAGGAGGAGATGCTGCTGGTGTGCATGCCAAGATAATGCATGTGAAGGGAGGGAGTCAAGGATCCTCTAGAATCCCACAGGCATGTTCAGAGCCTCGACAACTGGCTCCTTTTGGGGAGCGGGACTAGCCAGCCTCAGCATGCCAGCAGTACTTATATTGTACCTGTTTCCCACCTCCATCCCCAAACCTAGTCAACCCTATAAAATCTTTCTGAGGTGTTCGAGGCTTCTTTAAACTGTGCTGTGGGGCAGTGAGAGAATTTGTTTAGTTTTAGTCTTTTCACTTCAGCCTACTCCAGGGAAGAGGTACTGCTCTCCTGAGGCCAGTGTGGGTGTGGCAGCGGGAATTGTTGAGAGAGCTCAGTGAAAAGCTGAATCTGAAAGGAGCTGGGACTTGCCTCACCCATGCCTGCCTCACCCATGCCTGCCTCACCCATGCCTGTCTCCTGGTAGAAACCAGGAGGTTTTCTAACTCAGTGCCAATTTGGAGAAGCTGAAAAATTTTTTTCTTTTTTTAAGGAAGGGGTAATTTTCTTACAAAAACTAGCAAATATAAAAAGATAGCAGGTGAAGTCCTGTCTTTGCGACTCAATAGCTGTGGGACCTTGGGCAGATTTTTCCAACTCTTTGGATCTCAGGTTCTTATAACCTGTATGATAAGTACCAGGTGAGTGAGAAAGGCACAGTGTTAGTGGCACAGTCATCCATAAGAGCAAGATGGGAGGCTTGTCAGGGAAGGACAAGGGCTGGGACTTGGAAGGCAGCTTCTATGGATTTATTTATTGATTGAAACAAATTCTATTAGCATGGTCCTCACCTTCAGGGAATTGAGCTGACAAGATAATTAATGCAAACCAATTAATATAAGCCCCTCAACCTTTAAACCTTATCTCTCAACCACAAATATTCCCCAAAGGCCACTAACTCTCCCAGAGGAGAATCTCAGCCCTTCAGGAGGGTGGAGGAATTCCCTCCATGAAGCAGGCTCCTGACAGACTGCTGGGAGCCCAAGGAAATGGGGCGGGGGGGATCTCTTTCCTCCCCCAGCATGGAATTCCGTCACCTCTAACGTTTAGAACATAACCAACACCTCTACCAGCCTGGTGCCTTTTGGATACTTTTATAGTCTTCTTTTTTTTCTTTCCTTTTCTCTTTTAACAACTTTATCAAGATGTAATTTATATACCGTAAAATTCACCCATTTTAATTGTACATTGCGATGGTTTTTAGTATGTTCATGGAGTTGTGCAACCATCACCACCATCTAATTTTAGATAATTTTCATCACCACAAAAAGCAACAGCCATGAGCAGTCACTGGGCCTTCACTCCAACCTGATGGCTACTAATCTCCTTTCTGTCGATCTGGACATTTCATATAAATAGAACCATGTAATATGTGGTACCTTTTTTCGAAAAAGTGTCTGGTGACACTCCAATACACTAGTACCGAAGGCCGCCCTCTCCTCTTCAACCCATCACTACAGCAGCCCGCTTCCTCCACCTGCCTGCCAATGTCTACAGCTCCCTAAGGGGTGGTGTGCCAGAGCTGGAACTCAAGGCCTCACATCGATTCGGCAACCAGATTGAAATGCAAGTACATCTGATCAGACAACCAGGCTGAAATGCAAGTACATCTGGGGCTGGGGTGGAGCAATGGCTTGTATGCTCACTAAGGTGTAGGTGAGCACTGGTTGGGGGATGCGCCAGCCAGCAGTCCCCACTGAGTGACCAGGTCACCCCTGGACACTGGGCCCGAGCACCGCATTCCTAGAGGAACATAGGGTACCAGAGCGCACAGTAACCGTCGCCATCCTGGCTGGCCCAAGGCTCAAAGAACACGCAAGACTTCTCCGGACGGAGACAGCTGCCGACTGAGGAGCATGACACCCCGTCCGCTTCCAGCAGCTGCAGGGAGCGAGGCCACCCCGTGTGGCTTCCGGGCAGTTCCACGCCCCTGGCCGTGGCCCCAGCCAGGGTGAAAGCGCGGGCCTGGGGCCATCTGGGGCTGGAGGGTGCGCGGGACCCCGACCCCAGGTGTGGCGGGGCGTGGCAAAGACGCCAAGCTTGGGCTTATCACCCTGAGAGGTGGTGCAGTTCGGCAGGGCGAAGCGTCTTTCTCCTAGCATCCAGGTGAAGGGGACCAAAGAGCAGGGAGGCAAGGCGGCCGGAGCGAGCGAGGGTGCCAGGGCGGGGGCGCCGCGTACTCACAGTCGGCTGAGGCCGGCCCGCGGGCCGGGGCAGCGCAGGGCGCCGTCGGGCGGGCAGCTGCAGGGCTCGGGGCAGGGCTCCCCGCGCAGCGCCCGGGGCAGCAGCGGCGGCAGCAGCAGCAGCAGCAGCGGCCGGAGCGCGGGGGACCGCCGCCCCATGGCCGGGAGCCTGAGCGCGGGCTCCTGCGGCTGGGCCAGTGCCCGGGGCAGCCCGGGAGCGCGGCCCGCGCCCCTCTCCCCGCCCACTGGCCTGCCCTCCGGCTCCTCCCGCGCCGGCCCGCCTCTGCCCCCCGCCCCCCCATCCCCGACGGCGCCCCCGCTGCTGAGTCTCCGCTCTGCCTCGACCCAGGACAGTGGCCTGAGGGACCCCATCACCTCCTTTCTGCTGCGTTCCCCAGCCTGGCCTCTGCATCTCCAAATGGCCCTAGTTACAGGAGGTAGTGTGTGGAAGTGGTGAATGCTTTGGATACGGGAAGAGGTGGGGAGTTCTGAATTCTCGTCCCGGCTCTGCTGTAACTATGAGTGTGAAGTTGAGCGAGTCGTGTTCCTTTCCCGAATGTCTCTTATTTCATCTGTGAGAGGGACGGACTGATGATACTCGATACCAGCCCTGTCCGCTTCAGAAGGGGTGAAAGTGCCCAGCTCAGACGCTCCTCCTCCTCTCTTTCATTCTCAGCCCCCAAATCCTTTCCCGTTCTCTCCCAGCAACTCCTTCACGCTATGGGTAATCTCTGTGCTCCCAGCATCCCCGGTAATTTTTCTCGGTAGTAACCACTTTGCTCCTAACATAGTGATTTGAGCGCGCTCTCTACCTTCACTGTAGACTGTGAGGTCCTAGAAAGCAAAGTCCAGTTCAGATTTATTTTTATACTTCTGGCTTCTACATGGTAAGTCCTCAATAAAGATGTGTTGAATGAATGAAACTGCTATAATAATGTACAGCGGCCGCTGCAATGGGAGGCCCAGTATAGGCTAGACCCTGTGACAGGTTCTCTCCCTCACATCATGTCTAAGTTTCACCATAAACTAGAAGGGTGTTTGCAACGAGAAAAATGATGTCCTGAGAGGTTACGTGACTTCTGCGAAATCACAGAGCTCTTAAGTCACTAGTGGAAACCTGTTTGAACTCATGTCTCTCACCCACTTTGTCTTACCTATGAAAAAAATTAATGTATGATTTGCATACCAAGGACTTGAAAAGGAGACAAATTTTATGGTTAACCACGGGGATGCAAAATTTCCCCTATTTAATTTCATCATTAAAACACTTCTCCTTTCCTCCTTCCAAGGACTCTGTTTGGATTCTGGAAAGAGGTGGACTTTGAGAGCTGGGAAGGTGTCTAAGACTCTACAGACAGGAAGTAAAAGAACAGAGTTCCTTCTTTCTGTTTTGAAGCTACATCTGTTTTGGCTTTGGCCACATTGTGCTAGATGGCATAAAAAAAAAAACAAAGCTTTTGTCTATAATATTGTCTTTCTCCTCTGGAACCCTCTCTTCTACTGTTTACCTGATCTCCTCACCCTTTCATACTGCTGTATATGCTATTCGCTCACCTGGAATGATTTTCTCTTCCTTTCCGATATTCCATTAAGTAATCTCCTGGTTGTCCTTCAAAACTCAGCCCAAAGTCATTTCCACTGTAATGCCTTCTTGGACCCAACCTAGCTGAGTAATTGTGCCCATAGCACTTGATTTTATGGCCTGTAATATAACACTCTGTAATTATTGCTTTAGTTTTGCTTCCCCCTGACTATTCATCTTAGTATTGCTAGGAAATGTTTCTAGCTCCTAGTAGGTGCTCAGTATATATCTGTTGAATAACAAGATGAATAAATGAACCCAAGCACAGATCTATATATAGATGCTTGGTAAATCATCTGAGATGAGCTTAACAGACTTGCTTGATTAATTCTCAGCCACTATGGATCTATCTGGATAAGTATCAAGTAATTACTCATGACTACTTTGAGGTCACATTTTCTTTCCCCTTTTAATTTGTCAGATTTTGGTAAGGGAGTTGGGATAGCACTGGCTTTTCAAACGTTTCCACCATGTAGCATGAAGTGCAGGAGGGAAGGAATGAATAACTCAAGGTGGCCGAGTGGCATTTATTCCAAGTCTTATGTTTTATGTGGCTTTTTTCTTTTTACTTCATAGCATTTCTGTTATATAAAATGAACCATTGTTCTCACTCATCCCTGAAGAACCATTTGATTCTGTGCTTGGATATCCTTGGGGGCTACTTACACTCCAGTAGGAGAAGTTTTGGGCAGTCAGGATATCTTGACCATCATCAATAGTGTGACTTGGTCTTCAGTTTCCTCATCTGTAGGAGGAGGGGTTGGAGTCCACAATCCCTAAGGCTCTTCTAGCTCTAAAATGCAAGGACTTTGTGGCCAGCACTTATTGTATTGGAAGTAGAAGGAGTTGGATTGTGTACATTGACTTCTTATTGCTTGTCTTGGATTGGAAATCAAATCCTGTTTCTGAAGAGGTGAAGTTGTTTATTTGGAAGAAAACTCACAACTGTAATGAGTTTTCATAAAATTTTTCTATCTATGATTAATTTCAGTTGGATCTTAATCATCACATCAGTTCTTGCAATGTACCTATTATAACAAAATCACATGGAATTGTTTGCTGTAATCACAAAAGTTTGTTACAATGGAATTTACCTATCCTACTCATTAATATGTGACCTATTTAGAGTGAATATTTTTAAATCTGAAGGACTTCTGAGTCATATAACTATGCTCATAGTTACTTTTGTCACAGAACTGCAAAAGAGCATGACCCACAAGGATTGCTAATTATATTTTGCTGACAAACTAAAGTTCATGGAATTCATAAGAAGTTTATTCTACCTTAGAGATATAAAAATATCCGACACCACAGCTCAGAAATCCTAATAAAGCTCTCCAGAATTCTAGAACAGAGTTTCTCATATTGTAGGGTACAGAAGTATCATTTAGGAAGCTTTAAAAACAAAGATTCCTGGGACACTCTCTCTAAAGAGATTCTGAATTAATTGGTATGGAGTGGGGTCCAGGAGTCTGCATTTTAACAAGCGCCCCATGGAATTTTGATGCACGGGGTTGCCAGAGCACAATTGGCGAAGCACTAAAATGGAAATTCTAGAATTAATTTTGCCTTGGGAAGACAAAGTTCAGGAATCTTTACGGAGGACTCTGAGTGAAGCCTAAGAATTGTGATGCACTGTCAAAGAAACCTGGTGTATACAAGCACATGCATACAAATAGCATTGTGTGTGTGTGTGTGTGAGTATGTGTACAAAATTGCTCAATTGGTTGTAATGCTGAAGCTTTTCCTTTTAAGTAGCAATCAGTTTACTTATTTTAAGTTTTTTCTTTTTTGGCGGGAGTGAGCAATTTTACAAGATGATGGATCCTATTTTTCTTCATGTCTTACTAGATCAAAACTCAACAGCACTTGATGTCACACGAAGACATTGGAGTTGGAAGAAGTCAGCAAAGTAATAAAAAAAAACCCTCAAGTACAATAGGCAAGATTCTGTGATTCTGAACACATACCCTATTAGTACCATAACTGATACATCTTCCTCTTAAAAGCAGTGGTTTTACCTTTTCCTCAGAAGAAAGGTGAATGTAAGTGCAGAGGAAGAAAAAATGTGTAAGAAAAGAAAAAAAAAATAGAGTTATGCCTGTCAGTTGTCCACTTTTGCCACTTGGAACAAAAAACAAAACAAAGAAAATAAAAAAAGATGATCCCTGAAAGTTACATTCTGATATTTCATGCAACCTCTCTGTTGCTTGCTTGGAAATTTCATCCATGGTGTGGAAACAGAGATGTGGTCAGCTGTGTGCCACCTCCAACATGGCCCTGGGGTTCCCGTGGGCCTTGAGAGGAACTCAACGCTACAGGCTGATGGGCACCTGGGCCCTGGTCCTAGGAATGGGTCTGGAAATGGAGGGTGAAGGCTGGTCTGGGGCATGAGATTCCTTCTGCAACACTGACAGAGAGAGAGAGCCAGAGAAGGGGGCTTGCCTTTTTGGTTATGTTGCCGGAAGGCTGTGAATGAATTGGGGGCTGCTGTCCTCCTTGTCTCCTGGAAAAAACCTGTCTGTTCTGGCAGTGACTAAAGCTACTGAGAGAAAAACAGAGATGAGAGACACATGGGGAGACAGACCAGAGGCCAGCACCTCCCTTGGACTTGCCAATGTAGTGAGCCAATACATCACCTCTTTTGCTTAAAAGCAAATTGAAATTGAATCTCACTCATTTGCAACCAGAATTCCTAATCTCCACTATCAGCCTTGCCGTGACCTTTATTCTGTCTACTTCCTTCACCCCTTCTCAGCTGGGAAAGAAACAGGACTTTTCTATTCTTATATCTGTCATAGGACTCATCACAAACACAGTGAATTTTTCCCCTTTGCATTGGCAGCGTTTATCACAGTGCTTCTGGGAATAAAGGAGTGGAGTGAGTGAATGAACAAATGAATGAATGATAAATGAGTGAACAAAGAGGTAGTGACATAGTACCATATTATTCTTTCTAGAGAAGCTGCGTTTTGCTAAAGAATTCACAAAACATTCTTTGCATTTGAGGCAAGGCCTCCTAGCAAGCTGTGACCTTGGTTTAGAAATAAAATCTCAAGCTAAAATATTAGCTAGAGCCAATACAAGGAAAGAGAGAAAACTTTCTGAAATGGTGAAATAAATCCACAAGGAAACAGAATTTGATTTTTTTTTAAAACGTCTTTATTGGAGTATAATTGCTTTACAATGGTGTGTTAGTTTCTGCTTTATAACAAAGTGAATCAGCTATACATATACATATATTCCCATATCTCCTCCCTCTTGCAGGATTTGATTTTTTAAAAACAGGTATAGCATTAATCAAAGTGTGTACCACGGGATACTGGTTGCCTGCCATGCTCATTGGCAATATTTAGGGAAAATGTGTCAAAGTTCAAGAAATTTGGGAAAAATTGGGTTAAAAAAGTTAAATAAGGTTCTTTACTAGACAATTTCTCAGAACTTTTAACATGCATTCTGAATCTCCAAGAGGGCCATAGCATATGGCCCTGTGACTTTGGGACATGTTTTGAGAATACGGATTTGGGAAAACAGGTTGAGAAAACTTGAGTTATTCACAAATGTTCAGGCACTTGACTTTTATGGCAAAGAGCCCTTTCTCTGAACTAGAAGCCGGAGCTGACCTTAGCATGGATATAGCCCACTAATGTGTGGCTTCGGTGGCGAAAGGCGAGGTTGCCTGGGTCCCTCTTCTCCCTCCATCCTCTGAGTATTTTTAGATACTCAAGCTCTAGAAATCCCAATGTTATCCATATGTTATTTTAGGTTAAACATTGCTTTCCCAGGTCCCTTTTAAAAATGAAAATATAGCACAGAGTGAGAGCACATTGATTTGATTGTATGTTCACCTGAATTATTAATTTTTAGAATACTTTTTGAAGTCCATGTGTATGTCGAGTTTAGGAGGTAGATGCACTTTGCCAGCACAGAGGGAAGAGTTTGCAGAAAGCTTCCTCCCGTGAGAGCTGTGTCAGGACCCCGGTCTGTGATCTGCCTTCAGATGCATCTAAAACACAGAGATCAGGGCCTGGAGAGTGAAGAACACCTCTGTTTTCCTCCTGGCTGCTTTGTGTGGAGGCAGCGGCCCTCTCCCCTCACCTTTCTGCTCTCATCCTGTCCTGGGCGGGCATGGTGACGGGCTGTCAGGCCTGCTGAGAGAGCCACTTGCTGGGGTGCGGCTCTATTAGAGATGCACAGAGAGCTGTACCATCTGTCTGCCTGCTGCTGATCATATCTGTCACATTGAGTTATGCCTTCCGGACATGATGTGGCATGCAGACAAACAGAAAGGCCAGTCATTACCCTAGGGTCTGCAAGGCCTTTATCAAAAGGCGAATCTCCTTCAAAGATTAGTTTGGAAATAGCCATCAGTACTAAACGGTGCACGTGGGGCCCACGGACTGGAAGAATGGTGGTCCTGTTTTCATCACAAGGGAATGTAGCGGGGGCTGATTTGCAGCAGTGCTGAGGGGGCCTGTGAGAGAGGGGCCATGCTGGAAGGTGAGGAGTGCTATTAGGATGTATGGAGTTTGAGGTGACATCAGGCTGGAGAGACCCAGGAGGTGGCTGAACCTCACTGGTGCAGAGCAAGGGAAACAGTGAAATGGGAGAGACAAATTTGGGGATCCTACATCAGTGGTTGTCAAATTCTTAGAATCACTTCTGGGAAGTTGCTTAAGAGGCAGATTCAGGGAGATTCTGCTTCTGTACATTTGGCATCAGGATAGGAAATGTGCGTTTTAAAAGTATCTCAAGTGACTTTTTTTGGAGAAGGGACCCCATTCTACCCTCTGAGAAACACTGCTCCAGAGTGATTAATGAAACCCTGGGAGAGATTGTTGGAAGAGAAAAGCCGTGGGCTCAGGACGGCATGGCAGGATACCTACCAGGAAGGAGGAGGAATCAAAGGAGCTATCAGAGCCGGCTATGCAGCAGAGAATAGACTATCCATGCAGGAAACGAGACAAATGATAGACAAACACAAAGGAAATTTTTTTCTTCCTTGAATTTAAAGATACAAAAATTAAAGAAAATCCTGTGTATGACTTTACTTCTACTAACTAGCCAAGAGAAAGGTCAGTTAAAGGAAACACCAAACGGTAGAGAAATAACTGTAAAACAGATACACTCATGTGTTTAAAATGGTTTAAGCCTTTTGGAAAGCAATATGGTAATTCCCATCTAGATCTAGGCATATGTGTATGCTCCTCAATCCAGTGATCCTAGAACTGAGGACTTTGCAAAGAAAATAATTGAACAGACTAAAAATGCCATGAGAATGAAGACGTTCATTATGGTCGATTCCACATGACACATTTGAAATAAACTGAATATTCAGCAATACAGTGATTTAAAGAAATTGTGATTCATTTAATAATCAATGTAGTATGCAGTAACTTAAAATAATTTGAGAGACATAGGAAAGTTGAATGTGTTAAAAAAGTCAGAATACAAAGTAATATTTACACTGTAAATCCAATAAGGTAAACATGTTCCTTTGAGGAGAAAAACAACAGATAGTTATTTTCTGTCCTAATCCTACACCTCCAAGCCAGCTCAATACATCATGTACTGTATACCTGGTAATCCGTAAACCAAAACACAGATACCAGTTGGTGTTATATGTTTCTCACGTGGCCAAGATAGCTCTGCAAACACCCTACCCCTCCCCTCTCGCTAGCTTCATTATTGGTTTGGTTTCCAACTCTTCCTTCCAACTCTTGCCTCTTTATCAAGCTTAGGATGCCACGTCTGACCCTCCTCACTTTATATTAGCATCTGGCTTCCTCCACTCCTGACTTTCATCTTCCCCTCAGACCCCCGCTGTGACTGGCTGTCCCAGTGTCAGACCACCTCAGGTACTAACACCCATCTCAACAGTCCTTGAATGTGTTTAAGTTTTTACTTTACAAAAATTACATCAAAGTAATGTTCTTGCTAAAACTATCCAAATGGCTTTAAACAGCTAATATGGAAATATATAATACTTTCTCATATTCCTCCCCCATCCACAGCCCTGGCATTTGCTTCCTTTCTAAATAACTGCTGTGTATTTTATTGTATTTATTTTTGCTGTGCGATTTAATCGTCTATTGTGTAACAAAATACCACAAACTAAGCAGCCTAAAACGACACATATTTGTTATTGCACAGTTGCTGGGGGTCAGGAGTTTGGGCACGGCTTAGTGTGTAGAGAGTGGGCAGGGTCCGGGAGAGGAGATGCTGGCCTAATTTCTCTGGATACAGACTCTCAATGGATAGAGCTGTTTTTAGCCCCACATTTTACCCCCTTCGCCTTCTGCAATAAGCTGCATCTCCAAGTCCTGAGTCCTACTGGATCTGCTGGTGGAATTGGCTCAATGCTGATCAGCTTTCCGTTCCGCTGCGTTTTGGGTCACACTGCTTACATTAGCTCTTCCATCTGCTTGTTATCTTCCAAATATTTGTTGAAATCTTTCACCTGCAGTTATGCATTAGTCTGGGTCCTCCAAGAGGCAGATTTCAAGGTAATATTAAATGTGCAAAGATTTTATTAGAGAACTGCCTTTGTGAGAGAATATGGGGAGGGAGCCAGAAAAGGCTGAGAGAGGATGAGACTGAGACGAGAATGAAGGAGAGGAGGGAAGAAGGCTGGGTGGAGCATCCCAGACCACAGTGCAATGTAAAGCTGTTCAGCAAGGCTGGTAGGAGTCCTTGAGCCAAAGTTGGCTGTTGGAAGAGTCTTGAGTCTCCTGGGAATGGGCTTGCCTTAGTTCCCTGCCATGCTCAGTCACTGGTAGGGAGCAATCTCAGGGAAGCATGTCTTGGGCCCAAACTCAGCCATGGATTATAGGTGAGTTTCAGAGCGCAGCAGCAGGGGGCCCTTTGTCAATTACACTCCAATAGATGGAGGCCTAGGAGTCTCATGGCTGCCACAAATTATTTCTTCTCTCCTTCCCTTTATCCTTTGGATGATTCCTTTTTTGGGGCGAGTAGGGTGGCTGTGTTTAAAAAAAAAATCCTTACTATATTTTAGTGACATCTAAGGAAGGAAA
Organism: Eubalaena glacialis; assembly: GCF_028564815.1. Taxonomy (NCBI): domain Eukaryota; kingdom Metazoa; phylum Chordata; class Mammalia; order Artiodactyla; family Balaenidae; genus Eubalaena; species Eubalaena glacialis. The sequence goes on from NC_083729.1 coordinate 41,042,422, forward strand.
GGAAATAGATGGTATAGTTCTATGTTCATTTTATCAATCAGTTGAACTAATTTTCTCTAAAACTTATTTAATATATTTGTACTTTAAAAAAAAGTTTAAAAGAAGGAGGAGAAGGTGGTCAGAAGTGTCATAGGCAGAAAGCTGGAGGAGGACGGAGACAGAGAAAAGGCTGTGTGACGTGTGCTAACTAGGAGGTCGCTGGTGGGTGAACTTACGGCTGGTTCCACAGCTGGGGGGGGGCGGTGAAAGTCAGCTTGAAAGAGACTGAGGAGTGAGTAGGTGTAGACAAGTCTGTCAAGAAGTCTGGTGATGAAGGGAAGGAGAAGAAGAGAGAGTTAACCTAGGGGTGAGCTGGGTAGAGGAAAGGGAGCTCCTAACAGGTTCATTAGTAGATATAAAGAGCCAGAATGCGGGGGAGAGATAGAGGATGCAAATAAGAAAGGACATTATGAACAGGGTCTAAGAGGAGGCAGGGGAGGGGATGGGATCAAGAATGCACGTGGAGGGCTAGTTCAGAAAGCAGGAGGGATACTTCTCCCAGAGAGATAGGAGCAAAGGAGGGAGGGAGGTGCAGACATAAAGAAATGTTTCAGTGGTATATCAGTTAGGATTGCTTTTAGTTGCAAGAAGCAGAAACTTGACTACTGTGGTTATGTAAGTAGGGATTTATGTGATAGGCAGTTCAGAGCAAGTATGGCAGCAATAAGATGCTGCCAAGGACTCAAGATCCTTCCTGCTCCATCTTGCTCTGTGAATGAATGAATGAATGAATGAGCAAAATATTGGGAGATAACTATAATATTCCCATTAAGACTTTTCTCACTTAATGTTTAACCCATTAATTGAATCATGGAAAACATTTTCCAAGGAATAAATATTACTTATACAGATCCCTAAGAAAAAAACACTTTTCTCTTTCAGTGAAAACAGTGTGAATGATCAAACTGTGATTTGTTTAGATAATCTGATATGTTAACAAACTGAATATCACATTACTTTTAAAAAATATGTAAATGAGGTAGGGACATAAAAAAAATCTAGATTCTGTGATGTTAAGTACTGAAAATAAAACCTTAAAATAATATAGGTACATTGATAGCAATTATAAAAAATTGTATCCGTACAATATTAAAGCAAGGAGAGACCATTATATCTTGACACTAGTTTAGGTTTTATGGTAAAGAGGGCTGGGATTTTTCTTTTTTCTTTTTTCCCCCCCAGTTTTGTTGACATACATCATTGTATAAAGTTAAGGTGTACAGCTAAATGGTTTGACTTACATACATAATGAAATGATGACCACAGTAATTAGCATCCATCATCTCATATAGATACAATAAAAAGAAAAAGCAAAAAAAAAAGAGAAAAAAAAATTTTTATTATGATGAGAGCTCTTAGGATTTGCTCTCTTACCCACTTTCCTGTATGTCATGCAGCAGTGTTAGCTATAGTCATCAGGTTGTACATTACATCCTTAGTACTTATTTATCTCATAAGTGGAAGTTTGTACCTTTTGACCACCTTCCTCCAATCTGCCCTCCACCACCCCCGCTGCCCCTCTGGTAACCATAAATCTGATCTCTTTTTCTGAGTTTGGTTTTTTTTTTAAGATTTCACATATAAATGAGATCATACAGTATTTGTCTTTCTCTGTCTGACTTACTTCACTTAGTACAATGCCCTCAAGTTTCATCCATGTTATGGAAATGTCAGGATTTCCTTGTTTTCCTATGGCTGAATAATTTTCTATGTTATACATACATATAATAAATATAAATATATAAATGTGATTATATATGACATTTTCTTTATCCATTCATCCATCAGTGGACACTCAGGTTACTTCCATGTCTTGGCTATTGTAAATAATGCCACTGTGAACATGGGGGTGAAGATATCTTTTTAGGTTAGTGTTTTCATTTCATTTGGCTATACTCCCAGAAGTGGAATTGCTGGGTCATATGGTAGTTCTATTTTTAATTTTTTGAGACTCCTCCGTACTCTTTTCCACAGTGGCTGTACCAGTTTACAATCCCACCAAGAGTACACAAGATTTCTCTTTTCTCTACATGTTTGCCAGCATTAGTTATCTCTTGTCTTTTTGATGATGCCAATTCCAACAGGCATGAGGTGATACCGCATTATGGTTTTGATTTGCATTTCCTTAATGATGTGCTGTTAAGTATCTTTTTATATACCAGTGGCCATTTGTATATCTTCTTTGGAAAAATATCTGTTTAAGTTGTTTGCCCATTTTAAATTGTGTTATTTGTTTTTTGCTGTTGAGCTGTATGAGTTCTTCATATATTTTGAATATTAACCCCATATCAGATATATGGTTTACAAATATTTTTTTCCCCATTCTGTAAGTTGTCTTTTCCCTTTGTTGATTGTTTCTTTTGCTGTGTGGATTTTTCTTTTTTGATGATTCTGTTTATATTTCACTATTAAGTTGGTAATTTATAATTAAAAAGTTAAAGAGCCCATATGGAACATTCCTTGAGGTCCCCTAGAAGAAAGGCACTCCAAAAATACAAACATGGTCATCAAATTGTTATCACATCATAAATGCACATGCAAGGATGGTCATTAAATTCTGGTAACTAGCTAGGTTCCAACTGGAATGTTGGTGTGATTGAGTCTCTGTGGATCTTCTTGCAATGGTCAGTCTGCAGTGAGGTTTCTTGGGGCTGGGGGAGGGTGGACCAGGTGGTGTCACCTATGTGATGTCTGAAGGCCTCTTCCCCAAATATTTCTCTACCTCCCATACAGGTCTGCAATTCTTTTTTTTGGTGGCAGCGTGTGTGTGTGTGTGTGTGTGTGTGTGTGTGTGTGTGTGGAAGTGTTTTCCTTTGTTGCAGTAGAGGCATTGAGACCTTTACAGTACATGTAAATGATTATGCTTTTCTAAAGGAAGCGTTTCAATATCTGTGAAGGGAAAAGTATGTGAAAGGAGAGACTGGGTTCTCTGAAATCTAGCCCATTCCTAAATGTGCTGAGGATGAATCTAGATCCCAGTTCAAATGACTTTTGGTCTCTCACGCCTAAGTTCTCTCCCCTCCTCTAACTGCTTCAGAGAACCACAGGGCTGGAAGCAGCTGGGCATAGCCCTCTAATTTATCCTCCTGCCCTGTATCAGCAACTTGAAATCATTCCAGTGAAGTAAGTTTCTCTATTTTTAAACACCAGAATAGGATGTTCTTCAACATCCCTCAATCATACGTTCTTTGTCTGGCAAGACTCACCCCAGTAATGCTTCCTTAAGCTAAACTTCCTAAACTGAACTCCTCACCTGCAATTTTACAGACTGTTTCTTGTTGGACTGCCATCAGAGATTAAGAACCCTTAATCACAGCCCTTCAGAATTCTTACCTGGAAGCTCTAATTGGGTGAGGGGTTATCTAACCCTCCTTTACTAAGGCTGTGTTCAGAGACCTAGGAACTCAGAGGCTGATGGATATTCTTTCTAGGTCTTAAGTTTCTGCCTCTGAAAAACAAGGAGAGCAATATTCGCCGTTTTCCTCCTTGCATGGACCTTGTAAGGACCCAGTAAGATGAATAAAAGTACTCTGGGAAACATTAACAAATTCAGGGTATTATTTAAATACTTCTCACTTTCCCCTTGAGTCTTACTTTGCCACAGTTTAAGCTTTCTCTGTTCCTATAGCACTGGCTTTGGCATTTCATGGCATTTCTATCAGGAGGCTCACAGCCCTCCAGCCACCCTCCTGCTCCTGCCACTAGCTTGCATTTCTGTTCAATCCGCAGCACTGATTGTTAGGTCTGAATAGATTCCCTGGTCCACACAGACTCAGGTTAGTCTCTTCCTTTACTTCCTTTGTAACCTGCTAAATCCCTATAGACATGTGGTTCTCAATTGCGGGTGATTCTCTTCCCTTCCTCCCTTCCCATGAGGAGACATTTGGCAATGTCTGGAGTCACTTTTGGTTATCATTATTGGTGAGGTGGTTAATGATGCTGGTCACCAATTCCAATGTGTGTGTTGTTTTCTCCCACATCAATCTATTCTCTGACACCAGCTGAGTGTCCTACCATTCAACTCAATTCTGACGCTATCTACCCAGAGGTGGTATCAGATTCCAAAGGTTAAGGGCTCAGTCCCACAAGACTCCCCTCCACTTCAGATGACAATTTCAGGCCTAGGTTGTTACTCATGCTTCTGACCCACTGGCTATAAATCAGAGGTTCCCACAACCCCTTCTGTGGGTTTAATTTGCTAGAGTGGCTCACAGAACTCAGGAAACCTGTATAATCACTAGATTACCAGTTTATTACAAAGGATATTGAAGGATATGAATCAACAGTCAGATGAAGAGATACGTAGGGTGAGGTCCTGAACAAAGGAGTTTCTGTCCTCATGGAGTTTTGGGCCTGGCAAGGTGGTGGGTGGAAGTGTTTGGGTTCTCCAACCCGGAAGCTCTCCAAACCCATCCTTTGGGTTTTTATGGAGGCTTCATTACATAAGCGTGACTGGTTAAATCATTGGCCGTTGGTGATTGATTCAACCTCCAGCTTCTCTTCTCTCCCCAGAGGTGAGGGTGGGGACTGAAAGTTCCAACCCTCCAATCACATGGTTGGATCCCCTGGCAACCAGCCCCCATCCTTAGGTTACCTAGGTGCTTTCCAAAGGTCACTTGATTAACCTAACAATAGATACTTTGGCCACTCTCATCGCTTAGGAAATAAGTGTTTTAGGAGATGTGAGACAGGAAGAGTGGATGAAGACCAAATACATATTTCTTATTATAAATCACAGTATCACACGGTGCTACTGATATGTAGTGGACAGAGGCCAGGGATGCCGCCGAACATCATACAATGCACAGGACAGCCCTTCCAACAAAGAATTAGCTGGCCCCAAATGTCATTAATGCTGAGACTGAGAAATGATGCTATAGATTACGCTCCATGAATGACATATTCTTTTATTTTAAAAAGCCTTGTCAAGGTATAATTGATACACAATAACATGTACATATTTAAAGTGTACAATCTGATGAGTTTTGACATCACCACATGCAAAACCCTCACAACAGAATGAACATATTCATCAGCCCTGAAAGTTTCCCCCGTCCTTTTGTAATTCAGCCCTCCTCTTGTCACCCATCCCACCACCCCCATCCTCAGTCAACCACTAATTTACTTTCCATTACTGCAGATTAGTTTACATATTCTAGAATTTTGTATAAATGGAATCATACAGCTTATATTCTTTTTTGTCTGGTTTCTTTCATTCAGCATGATTATTTTCAGATTTATCCATGTTGTTGCTGAACTACTTATTCCTGAAAAAGAGAGATAAGCTCATGGTTGAAAACAAAGGGGTGTGACCTCTAGGCCCTTGGGTCACTATTAGATACTTCTTTGATGATTTTACTTCCTAAATGGGATACACCACTTAGCTGTTCTATACTTTATTGGTTTTGTTCTGCTTTCACAGCCACTTTCCTCATCACAGTCCTCAATATGTGACCAGTGAACTACCTCCCGTTTCTGGTCTCTGGTCTAGTCTCTGCTTCCTTTAATTCATGGAACCCTATTCTTTCTTTCTCCCCTCAAGAAAATCTTAAAGAGCTAATTTATAGGACACCAATTTGAGAAATGCTGGCCTGACATTGCTTTTGTTTTTTAAAAAAATCTACATTTCAGGCTTTATGCCCATGCAGTGCACACACAGATAAATAGATCTTGAGATGCCATCTCTGTGTGGCACTGCTTACCCAGTTTTGCCCACTTTGTGCTCAGAATCTTCCCCTGAAGTAATATCCAGTCAAGATATCAATATTTAATAATTACAGGATGAATTCTTTAAGTAGGAACTTTGTGAAGACCATTTTATTACATAGTTAAGCTTAAACATACTTTTATATAGCACTGACACATGGTTTTGGAGTAAGATTCTTGAATAAATCTCAAGTTGCTTCTTTTAAGACAGTTAATAAAATCGTTATCCCTAAGAAAGCGGTCCTCTTTTTGGTCTGTTTTGTGCTTTTCTTCTCCAGGTGTTTTCAAATATCCTGATCCTATAGGATGTGGCCAATTCTTTTCTCTTCCCACACAGTCTGCTCTGGAGTTGATCATTTTCTTATATTAATGCATATATTCTTTTTATTCAGTCAGCTCTTGGTTTTTACATCTGCAAATATTCCAAGATCCTGTAAGTCTTGTGTCATTAATATTGATGAACATGCTTTGCTCTCCTGCACACACAGTGCTTGGTCCCTGGCAGCTTGTTACGTGGAAGGGCTCTCTTCTGCCTGGGACGGGCACTAGTCATTTTGCCTACTTGGTCTCCCTTCATTTGGTCGCAGCACTGTGCTTTTCTTTTAGGGGAATTCTCTGTCCCCTCTTCATTGTGTTCGGTTAACCTGTTGATCTAAGTGCTCCTTGGCCTTCAACTCTCTTACCCAAGAAGTGGCAAGCGCATGACCTGGGTTAGGCCCATCAGACTGTCTCCTGGGAGTTTAGTCTGCAGTGGAATGACTCATCAACAGAGGCGGCCAGAGCTGAGTCATTCTTCTTTCATCTGTGAGATTCTGACAGAAGTTCTTGGAACTGCTCTTTTCCGGTCCTTCTTGAGGACTGCTTGTTCAGATCTTCCTTCAGTTCTCAGACATTACCCAATAAATTATTATTATTATTTTGTCTGTATTTTTTCAAAGTCAGTTTCAGTTGCTTACAAGCAAAGAACCCATTCGTGTACAAAGTTTCTCTTCTTTCCACAGGTGGTCTTTTCTCCTCTTTGCTCCATTGCCTCAAAGTGGAAAGGACCACTTCTTCCTCCTTTCAGCAAGCAGGCTGACTTCCTAATTGTGGTCTGAGTAAGAGTCTGCCCTGACCGGCCTTGGTGACCTCATTGAGGAGGCCCTAATGAATAGCATCAAGAGCAATGAGAGGAACAGGAGAGTGATTTCCCACAGACTTTAGTGAGCACCAGGACTGGGGTGAGCAAGCCTGGCAAGGGCTTGGGCCCAGCAATGTGAGAACTCTTGGCAAGATTTTGGGAGGGGCGAATGATGAATCTGGGGAGCCTGACCTTAGGCTTCTTTGCTCACAATGGCAAAAAATTCCTTTTCTTCTGCTGGGCATGGAAGCAGAGAGATACCAGACTTCAAGAGTTCCCTGTAGGGCGCAATGAGGATGTTAGCAGTGCCTATGAGGGACAGGATGATTGAGGCCCTTACCTTGATTTTCCGAGCACTGTGGAAGCCTACTGGATTCTGGGGAGACCCTGAGGGTGAAGGAGACTCCAGCAGTGCCTGAGACTGAAATTTTTGCAAATTTAGGAAGATGAGAACTCAAAATGGAAATTAATTCGATTTAATGAAAATGAAGATATTGATTTTTTTTTTTTTGCATGTCTCAGTCTGTAGACTGAGATTCATAATGGCTCTAATCCTTAAAAAATTCTTATCCGGGGCTTCCCTGGTGGCGCAGTGGTTGAGAATCTGCCTGCTAACGCAGGGGACACGCGTTCGAGCCCTGGTCTGGGAAGATCCCACATGCCGCGGAGCAACTAGGCCCGTGAGCCACAACTACTGAGCCTGCGCGTCTGGAGCCTGTGCTCCGCAACAAGAGAGGCCGCGATAGTGAGAGACCTGCGCACCGCGATGAAGAGTGACCCCCACTTGCCGCAACTAAAGAAAGCCCTCGCACAGAAACGAAGACCCAACACAGCCAAAAATAAATAAATAAATAAATTAATTAATTAAAGTTAATAAAAAAAAAATTCTTATCCATAGATTTATGAATGTAGTGAGTGCCGAGCCTATCCTAAACATTAGCAAGACTCTGCAGGTAAAGCAAAGACATATAGGGCTCTGCCTCAGTTGGAGAGAGAAGACTCAGATAGTTAGGAGGAAGTTATATACCCTTACAAGAGATAGTAATCAGCTCCTGACAACAATTTAGGGGCTACCACTTGTGCTTAAGTGGCAAATGAGTGGCCTGGTCAAGAAGCAGTATGCGTTCACTGGCTGTAACATTAAAGGAAAGTGGGAGGAAAGAAAAAAAAAAGAATGCTTTTGTTCCAGTAAGGGTGAATTGCAGAATTGCTTGTTCTAAGAAAAGGAATAGTTTGTTCCTGTAGCTCACCACTTCCCAGAGAACCCATGCTTTGCCAGACTGTGGTCTCAAGGGTCCCTCCTCTGGAGATGTGTGTTAGGCAGACTAGAGCAGCCTGCAGAAATCAAGCAGGCTGATAATGCGCTTAAAGATGTTTTCTGTTGTCCTTTTCCCCTGTCTTCCCAAATACATAGCACTTGTCCAGGTCAGTGTCAGAGGAGCTTATGTTCCTTTTAAGCAATAAGACCCGGCAGGCAGGGAATTGCTTGGGGATTAGGGAAACTCAGAGTGGCTTTGTGTGTCAGGGAGATGGGCCTTTTCTTCCATGCCAGTATCCAGCACAAGGTTGTTTGAAAGCCTTGCTTAAAAAACCTCAAGTTGTGGCCAACTTAGAGCTCTGGGCTCTGATGTAGGCAAGATGAAGAGATCAGATGAAGCTCCTTAGAGACCCAGGCCATGAGATTGGGTGGATGGGGAAGGGATTTGAGAGTCATGATTGTGCTGGATTTGTCCCAGGGTATTCTTGGATGAGACGTGACTCCCTTTTGGAGATTGGTTTTACTATCTATAAAATGATCACAAGATACAGGTAAAACTATAATCAAAACCAATCACAAACATCTAAATATTCTACATTAACACATTAAGGAGTAGTCATTCACTTTACAAAAAAGATTGTCCCCTTTATAAGAATTCACAGTAAAATCCATTTACAGGGCAGTTGCTTTTCATTTAAAAGTGGAATTTGATTTGCAAAATGTGATTGCATCTTTAGCTTCTAATGAAAATATCAGTTGCATAAAGGGAGTTCCAAGTGTCTTCCTACTTTATTCCTTCTTCAGCCCTCCACCTGTATTCTCCTCTTCCCATGAAAATTATGAAGATGTTTATATACTTAACAGATGTTTAAGATTTGAGCTGAAAAATCCAAATTGATGGTGGACTCATCAGCAAAGAGAAACTGGGATTCATTCTCCAGTAATTTCTGGATTGGCAGTGGACAGACCTGGGTTCTGGTCCAGGCTTTACCTCTAAATAGCTGGGTTCCTTTCGACGGGTCTTAGAATTGTAGAGCCTTTGTGTTGGAATGGAATTAGGGGTCATTTAGTCCAACCTTCTTTTGACAAAGGCATTTCATCTACAATAATCCTGCCTAATGAGTATCTAGTCTCTCTCGTTTTAGGCCTCACTGTGTTCATCGTTATGATTAGGGGAGTTGATCTTCAGTTTGAATCAGGGCCCAGGGTGAGAGTGGGAGGGTTGAGAAAGAAGAGGCCAGGACTCTGAAGTCTAAATGTACTAACATTACATCTAGCAGAGGCCAAGCTCTAGATATACGGTATGGATAAGAACCCTTGGGGAATTAAACTCCATACATTCCCTCCTTCTTTACAGGTCTGGCCAGTAGTGAGGGAAAGTTCTGAGACCTTGAGACACTTGGAGTTTGATCTGGAGCTGCGAGCAGGTACCTCAACGTTTTCAAAGGAAGATGAGGTCAGCATGTCAAGTGGGTTCTCTTCATACTTGAGCTGAGTATTATTCCATGGCTGAGCAACCTTCTTCCTTGCTTCAGGCTTTCTCTTCTTCCTCTCCCTCCCTTCCCCTCCCCACTACCTTTTTTTTTTTTTTTTTTAATAGCATGTAAATTTCAAGGGTGTGCAGTTGGGTCTGGCTGAAATCAGCTGGGTGTTTACAGGGTTTATCCAAGGAAGAGCCCTTGGGTCATTGTCATGGCAATTTTGATAATCCTGGCTGTCCAGGGCAATCTAAGAGTGCCTCCCACTCTCCAGCCTCAGTCACTGCTTGGGACAAATGGGGCTTGCTTACCCCTTTTGGGGTCATATATGTGCAAAAAAAAAAAAAAAGAGTTCTCAAAATTTCAGTTATAAAAACCCTGGACAAAAAACTTCTCTATCAAAAACTTCATCTGGAGTGAGAAAAAGACTGCAAACTCTGGGTGAGTCACTAATGCGACTAGACAAATAGGCCATTTCTGCGTAGCTACATTGCTTCTTCATTCTCTGTCAACATGTCTATACACCCTCTCCAATCCAACCTCTCGCTGCTGTACTCAGATCTGGAATATGAACTCCTTAAGGCCAGGGATCTTTTCCAATTCATCCTGATGTCTCCAGTGCCTAGCACTATGCCTAGGCACTGAATAGAAATTTAATAATGTTTGCTGGATGAATGAAGAAGTGAGCATAAGATGGCAGAGGGATGTGTAAGGCAACTCCTGCTAGACAGATATTGGATGAAGGTAGGAATGAGTGGTATGAAGAGACAGGGGCTTTCAGTCCAGTTGCCAGGACAAAATATAGAAGGGTGTGAAGCTGGTAGGGTATAATGAGGATGCCACACCTGAGTGGCAAGGCCTTAGCCAAGGCTCTTGAGCATGGAATGGAAACCATGAAGATCAATGCCAAGAAAAGCAAACCTGGTGTCAAAATGTGTGGAGAACTGGAGTTGGAAAGAACTTGGAGGCAGAGAGACCAGCTAGGAGTGAATGTGAGCCTGTCTCTTTGAAAAAGTACAGAGTGGAGAAAGCAGTGCTGGGGGAGCCTGGGAGACCTGTTATTCCAGGTCCATTCATCTGGCCAGGAGCACAGCCAGGAGAGAAATTCAAATGCCTGAAGAGTTGGGCACCAACTTAAACATGAATGTTCATAGAAGCATTATTCATAATAGCTAAAAAGTGGAAAGAACCCAAATATCCATCAACTGATGAGTAGATGAACAGCATGTGGTATATCTATATAATGGAATATCATTTGGCAGTAAAAAGGAATGAAGTACCAGAACATGCTGCAGTGTGAACCTTGAACACATTGTGCTAAGTGAGAGAACCCAGTCACAAAAGGTCACATGTTGAATAATTCTGTTTATATAAAATGTTCAGAATAGGCAAATTGATAGAGACAGAAAATAGGTTAGTAGTTGCCAGGGCCTGGGGGAGGGAGGAGTGGGGAGTGATTGCCAATGTATACGAGGTTTCTTTTCGAAGTGATGAAAATGTTCTAAAATTAAATATTGGTGATGGTTGTATTTGTGAATATACTAAAGCCCATCAAATTATATACTTTAAAAGGCTGAATTGTATGGTATGTGAATTATGTCTCAATAGAGCTGTTATTAAAAAACAAAAGAGTCAACCACCTGACCTAAGGGTTTAAGGGTCTCCTGGGCTCTGGAGGAGAGGATGCAGAGAATAAGAATTAGCAATAGACCCTTAAAGCAGGTTGTTCATGTTAGTAATTAATTGTGTGTGTGCAAACCAATTCACAAGTCTGCAAATGGCCGTCTCCTTTTTCTTCCCATTTATTCCAAATGTGGGCTGGTACAGATGCAGCTTAGGTGGGGTTCACCTGTGCGGGGTGCTCAAGTTCCCCCAGCTCCTGCTAGCTGCCCCCAAGTGAAGGAGCCCCAGGGCTCCCCTGGGCTCTTGCCCCATGTGGCTCAGAGATCTTATAAAGCATCTCCTTCAGGTTTCACCTGCTCTTATTATAGCCCCTCTTTCTCTAGGACTCAGTTTCTGCTGGAGGACAATTTTAAGTGATAGACACTGTTTTGTTTTCAAGATGGCCCCTTTGACCCATGGTTCTTAAATCAAGTTGTGAGCCATTATACCATTAGAATGAGAGGCTTCCCTGGAAGCTACTAGGACTGTGCCCATAAACCAGCTCTCCCAGGTGTTCCCTGGTGGCCTAGTGGTGAGGGTTCCGGGCTTTCCCTGCCGGGGCCCAGGTTCAATCCCTGGTCGGGGAACTGAGATCCTGCAAGCCACGTGGTGGGATAGATTGAGAGTTTGAGATTGACATATACACACTACTATATTTAAAATAGATAACCCACAAGGACTTACCATATAGCACAGGGAACTTTGCTCAATATTCTATAATAACCTAAACTGGAAAAGAATTTGAAAAAAGAATAGATACATGCATATGTATAACTGAATCACTTTGCTGTACACCTGAAACTAACACAATATTGTTAATCAACTATGCTCCAACGTAAAATAAAAGTTAAAAAAAAAAAAAAAAACCACAGCTCTCCAGAAAAGAGGTTAAGTAGCAAATGGCAGAGCCAGGACTAGAGCCTCTGTCACTTGGATTCCAAAGCAGGTGCTTTTAATCACTGCACTGCCCCACTCACTCCTAAAACCCTCACATGAACTCACAAGATCCCCAGCTGTAAGGTCTTCAGAAAGGAAATGGCCCAAGCAAAGAGGCGTCTTGGACTAAGTAAGACAAGAAAATGGGTATTATTCTAACCTCCACTATGGTTGATTTCAAACTACCAATGTGATGTCATTGAACATAGAGTAGGGAAGGGAGGAACAGGATTGGCTCTTTTTTGTTTTTGTTTTTTTGCAGCCGCACAAGGTGGCATGCAGGATCTTGGTTCCCCGACCAGGGATCAAACCCATGCCCCCTGCATTGGGAGCACGGAGTCTTAACCACTGAACCACCAGGGAAGTCCCCAGGATTGGCTCTTGAGAGGTGGAATAAGCCTGCTCCAGCACACCATTGCACTCAGGTCTTTTGGGCAAGTACACCCTGGTGGCTCTTTCACCAGCTCTTCAGACACATTTAGATGGGTTTATCCTAGGGTATTCAGAACACATGAAAGGTTTCCACATTTTCCCCCTTATCCACTTATTTGATACTTGTGCAGGCACACAGGACAGGGATGAAATATTAGTGAGGAAGTGATATACAAGTTTGATGTGAACAAATTCCATAGCAAACTACTGATAAAGGTGAGATTAAATTCCAGATTTCTGATGGAGCCACGTTGGTTTGCTATCCTGTCGGTTTTGGAAAGCCTATGATTATGTAGGCTGGATCCATTGAAAATTATATGGGGCTTAAATGTAAAATGATGGATTTCTTTTTGCGTATTTTATCTAGTTCCTAGTCTTCAATCTGGTGGAGAAACCTAAACTTTAGCATGCTATCCTCAATCACTTTTCTTAGGTTTCCATCCTCAGTTTTGCATTTTTCTTAAATTAAAACCATCATCACAATCTAATTTTAGAACATTTTCAACAAGCCCCCAGAAGAAACGCCATACGCATTAATAGTCGCTCTTTATTCTTGCTCCCTCTCCACACTGTTCTGACCCATTTCCAGGCACTGATCTACTTTCTGTTTCTGTGGATTTGCTTATTCTGGACATTGCAGGTAAATGGAATCATATAGTATGTGGTTTCAGTGTGTCTGGCTTCTTTCATTTAGCATAATGTTTTCAAGTTTCCTCTGCGTCATAGCATCTATCAGCACTTTATTCTCTTTAATTGCCAAAATATATTATGTTGTATGGGTATACCACATTTTGTTTATCTGTTTATAATTTGATGGACATTTGGCTTGTTTCCAGTTTTTGACTATTATGAATAATGCTGCTGTGAACATTTGTATGCAAGTTTTTGTGTGGACGTATTTCTCTTGTGTATGTATCTTGTAGTGGATTTGCTGGGTTATATGGTAATTATATGCTTTAACCTTTTGAAGAATTGCCAACCTTTTTTCCGTCATGGTTGCACCATTTTACAGTCCCAATTTTACCAATACTGTATAAGGGCTCCAGTTTCTCCATATCTTCACCAACACCTGTTATTATCTCTCTTTTTGATCATAGCCATCCTAGTGCATGTGAAGTGGCATCTACATTGTGGTTTTGGTTTACGTTTCACTAACGATTGATGAAGTTGAGCTCCTTTTTATGTGATTATTGATATCTTTTTTGGAGAAGTATCTGTTCACATTCTTTGCCCATTTAAAATTTGGATTGTCTTTTTATTGGTGAGTTGTAAGGGTTCTGGATATATCATATATATATTGTCAGATATATTTCTTGCAAATATTTTCTCCCATTTTCTGGGATATCTTTTCACTTTCTTGATTGTATCATTGGATGCACAAACGTTTTTAATTTTGATGAAGTCCAATTTATTTGTATATTTTTCGTTGCTTTTGTTTTTGGTGCCTTATTTAAGATATTTAAGTATAACCCAAGGTCATGAAGATTTATTCCTATATTTTCTCCTGGGAGTTTTTCATTTTTAGCTCCTACGTATAGGTTTATGATCCATTTTGAGTCAATTTTTGTTGATGGTGTGAAGTAGGGATCCAAGTTGGATATCCAGTTGTCCTAGCACTATTTCTTGAAAGACTATTCTTTCTCCATTGAATTGTCTTGGCATGCTTGTCTAAAATCATTTGACCATAAATGTGATAGTTTATTTTTGGATTCTCAGTTCTGTTCCATTGATCTATATATCTGTCCTTATGCCAGTACCACCCTGTCTTGATTACTTTGTAATAAGTTTTGTAATTATTTTATCATAAAAAGGCACTGAATTTTGTCAAATACTTTTCTGCATCTGTTGAAATGATCATGTGGTTTTTAATACTTTATTATATTAATAAGGAGGTTAAACCAACCCTGCAACTCCCTTTTGCTTTTAACTAAGACCATGAAAAAGTTGGAAAAGCCTGGCTGCTGTCTTCTGTTGCTGTGGGAGATTTTGCTTTTGAACTAGGCTCAGCCTAAAGGTGACTGTGTATAATTATCTTGCTAAGCCTAGCCCTGGGATTCATTCCCAGGAGAAACTGGGATCTGTTAACTATGTATCCTTTGGGGATGTTATGGAATGAATGTTTGTGTCCCCCCCATCCATATGTTGAAATCCTAACCCCAATGTGATGGTATTGAGGAGGTGACCATGTCTTGAAGGTGGAGCTCTCATTATTGGAATTAGTGCCCTTATAAAAGAAACTCCAGAGAGCTCTCTTGCCCTTTTTTCATCATTTGAGGACATAAACAGAAGATGGCCATGTATAAACCAGGAAGTGGGCCTTCACCAAATGCTGAATCTGCAGTGTCTTGATCTTGAACTTCCCAGCTTTCAGAACTGTGAGAAATAAATGTTTGTTGTTTAAGCCATCCAGTCTATAGTATTTTTTGTTATAGCAGCCCAAAGGGACTAAGACAGGGGGCAATGATATAGATAGTTGCCTTATCCAGGAGGTAAGAAGTGGGGCTAACAGGGCCAGATCCAGGGCATGGTCAAAGGTGTTAGAACTGGGAAATCATAAATGGCCTGAGGCTCATGGTTGGCCGTGAGTGGGATTCATAGGCAGGTGCACAGAGATGCGTCTTGGGCAGGGACCCAAGTGGAAAGGAGAACAGGAAGACTGGAGTGGGGGACAGTTGATGAGGTAAGAAAAGATAGAATCTGAGGCAATGTTGCTTTACAGCTTCCATACCATCTCACCTGGGACTGATCACCTCTCTAGGCCTTCAGCATATTGTGGTGCCAGCCTCTCATCTAGAGTGATCCTGGACTTCTCTCAATACCATGCTCACAGCCACTGGGGCTTTCTCAATCCCTGAACACTCCCTGCTGCTTTCTTCTGGCCTCTGGACTGGTTTGTGGCTCAGTCAAGGACTGGGCGGGTAGAGGCTACTTTTTCTAAGGCCTCAGGTTGTTGATGGTCAAAGCCCTCTGGGTCTCAGGAGCTGGTCCTGCTACCTGGTGCTCAGCATGACTGTGGATAGATTTAGGGTGGCATCCACTTTATTGTATTAATTTAGTCCAAGGTAGCTCTTGGTCTGGGACATTTCCTTTCTGAAGGTCTTATGCCAGGGATCTTGTGACCTAATGTGAATGTTTTATGAGAGAGTAAGGCAGTCCAGTGATTAAGAGCACTGTCTTTGGAGTCAGAGAGACAAGAGCTCTGCCATTTGCTACTTACTTAATCTCTCTAAGTCTCGGTTTCCTTATCTGCCAAATTGCAATACTGTGAGTACTTACTTCTTAAGTTTTATCTGAGATGTATACGTAGTTTGTAAACATGAGTGTTCAACAGCAAATGTTGCTATAATTAATGATAATTATGATGGCACAAATGCTCTGGCTTCTTCACTCTCCCCTAATGATTATCTGACATAGGATCTAGTGCATTTTGGAGGGTATAGTTAGTAGCTTTTGAACCTGGAGATAAAAGTAGAAAAACAAAAAAAGAATAGAAAAATTTTTTGACAAGTTTGTGTGGACATGCATGGAAAAATGAGCTCCTGCATTTGCATTTGATTTAGTTTCTCCAGTGGAAAAAATGCTAATGAGTATCATTAAATGGCTGTGCTTAATACTGTAACTTAAGAGAGAAAAGAAGTCATTAGCAAGTTGATTATTATTATTAATACTCAAGGTAATCAGGCTCATTTGTAGAGGCTGATTAAAAGTGAATGTCCAAATGAACACACTGGGTTTAAATTAATGAAAGTTGGAGCCCCAAATATTTAAGACAGTAATCTGTGGTACCACAGTAAGATTAAAGTGACTAAGTTACTGGCAATATTTGCACAGGAACACATGTGTATTTTTTCTTTGTCTCTCTAAGTAAAAATGAGGAGTAGATATTTCCAAGTCTGATCCTTTAATTAAACCTTTTCATTTTTCTCATTCAGATATTAATAGTTTCATTCAACAACTTCTGTTCCTTCTCTGACTGTCACATGGACTTTTACAAATTCTGACAAGACCTGATAGAAAGTGCCTCAGTGGAGACTTTTTTGAATCAGCTCACCATCAGTCATTCTTTATCGACTTACACATTTACATGAGATTAAACACTCAGCACCAACTTACACATTAGATGGCAGATCCTGGCAGGATACTGGGGCTCTTGACACGAGAATATTGCCTAATTTTTGGTCATGCTGCCCTTCAGTCACCTGCTAAGACATTGAACCATTTAGTGCTGGCATATGTTGCTTTAGGAAAGATGTGTTTTCCAGAAAATGAAACGTTTGCAAGTTAAATTCTATTTTAAGTGTTATAGGGTAGCTCTCTCCTTAAATTATTTGGTGCATCTTTTAGAAAGAGCTGTCAGGTGTCCTCTACTTCTTATGCCTTCAGTTGTTCCCTTTCTCCTACTTCTTTTCTGCCTGGGAAGGTGCTCAGATGACTCCAGTATCCCCAAATCCTTCCTCTCAGCCCCTGGCAACCACCAATCAACCCTCTGTTTCTATGAGTTCAGTTTTTCTTAAATTCCATATACATATAAGTGCTATCATATAGTATTTATCTTTCTCTGTCTGACTTATTTCACTTAGCAGAAAGCCCTCAAGGTCCAACCATATTGTCACAATGGCAGAATTTCCTTCTTTTTATGGCTGAAAAATATTCCATATATATATGCATATATATATGCTTCCATGTCTTGTTTCCATGTCTTGCCTGTTGTAAATGATGCTGCAGTGAACGTGGGGATGCCGATATCTCTTCTGAGATAGTGATTTCATTTCCTTTGGATATATTCAGAAGTGGAATTGCTGGATCAAATGTAGTTCTCTTTTTAATTTTTTGAGGACCCTCCATGCTGTTTTCCATAATGGCTGTTATCAATTTACATTCCCACCAATAGTGCACAAGGGTTCCCTTTTTTTCACATCCTTGCCAGCATTTGTTATCTCTTGTCTTTTTGATAATAGCCATTTTAACAGGTATGAAATGATATCTCATTGTGGTTTTGATTTGCATTTCCCTGGTGATTAGTGATGTTGAGCACCTTTTCATGTACCTGTTGGCCTTTTGTATGTCTTCTTGGGAAAAATGTCTACTCAGTTCCTCTGCCCATATTTTATTTGGATTATTTGGTTTTTTTGCTGTAAGTTATGTGAGTTCCTTGTATATTTTGGATATTAACCCCAGATCAGATATATGATTTGCAAATGTTTTCTCCCATTCAGTAGGTTGCCTTTGCATTTTGTTGATTGTTCCTTTTGCTGTGCAGAAACTTTGTACTTTGATGTTGTCCCACTTGTTTATTTTTGCTTTTGTTGCTTGTACTTTTGGTGTCATATCCAAATATTGCCAAGACCAATATCAAGGAGCCTTTTCCCTATGTTATCTTCTAGGAGTTTTATGGTTTCAGCTCTTAGATTTAAGTTTTTAATTTATTTGGAGTTAAGTTTTGTGAGTGCTGTAAGTAGGGCTCCAGGCCATTATCCTTCTCAGTGTTTCCTTGCTATACTTTACTCCAAGCATCTAATACCCTCTTTCTTTTCTCATTTCTACCAACTTTGTGACTCTAGGCAAGTCATGTAAACATTCTCAGCCTCATCTCAACTGTATAATGAACATTATATTAATGTTCTCCTGGATAATTGTGAGGATTAAATATATTAGTCCTACATAAGTATATGTATGACATGTCTAGCATAGCACCAAACATATAGTACACACTCAATAATTATTATTTCCTTCCCATTTTTCTCCCTTCAAAAACTTGCTTTCAAAACAAGGCACTAAAGACTAATAAGACTGTTTAATGAGTTACCATTCTTTGTGGTATTTGCATTTTATTCTAGATAATTAGCTCAATCATTTACTCCTTTATTCCATATCATTGGATATTTTTTTTGGGGGGTGCTGTATGTATTCCAGAAACTATGTTAACATTAGGAGTTAAAAATTAAGCAACAAAATATTAGGGGTCTGTTCTTGAAATTTTACCTAGTTGGTTTGAACCTAAACTCACAGACCTGGTAAGATACTTGAGTTATCTTAGTAGTATGTTAAAGCTCACATTATCAGGGTATCTTTCCTCTCTGAAAATTTCACTGTCAGTGGGACGCCTAGAAATGGTCACCAGAGTTGAGCACTTTATCACCTCTGAAGGCAAGGGCAGAAAGAAAGAGACACAGGAAAGGCAGCACACCAAACACCAATCTTCCCAAATGTTGCTGTTTTGTCTTAACAAGCCTCTGTTTTTGTGGCAGACCTGTCTGACAGAGGTGCATTTGGCATCATTCTCTAAGGATCCTAGACCTCATGATAAAATGATGTAGAATATCCTGTAGTGAGAGGCGCTGTGATGAGTCAGAGATTTCCTTGGGGCTACTTTAGCCATAACAGAGATAGGACCGTATGCAGAACTAGGGGAATTTGGGAGACAAGACGTTGAAGGGCTGGGGCTGTGTGAAGGGTATGGATGATTAGAGCAGGGCCACAGTCCTTCTGTATTTCTTAGTACTTTTTAATCCAGCGAGCTAAAGCAGCCTCTCAACTTGCCTGTGAAGAGAAGAACTGGCATAATTTCTACCCACTTTACAGGTGAGGAACTGAGAAGCACAGAGAGATTCAAGGCATCTCTTACCTGGCTGCAGCTTACCTATTCCTTTTTATCTTCAATACCTTAGTATCATCGTCTGCAGCCATCACACCACTTTTAAAAAAAAATCATTCCCCAATTATACCAGGTTCCCCTCCCAACTCTGGTGTAGGAGAGAGCGGTGTACTGATCCCATTTTACAGGTGAGAAAACAGAAGCTCAGAAAGCGTAAATGACTTGCCTGAGCTCACCTGGTTAGTCATGGCACAGTTGGGACAAATTTAGGCCTCCTGACTGACAGTCCATTTCCTTGACCTCCCTGCCCTTCAAAACGTAGGGAAGCAGAGGTTCTAGGCAGCCTCCTCAGGGCATGCTGAATCTCTACTCCTGGGACCACAGAGCAGGTGGAAGAAGAAAGGAAGCACTACATAACCGTCCAGCTCCATTTATTCCTTTTCCGTGGATTCTCCTTCTGGCAACTTAATCACTTTCCAGAGTCAGCCTTTAGTGATGGTTGTAAAAACACAGTTTAGCACACAACACTCTGAACTGTAAACTCTGGTAAATAGGATCAGGGGAAGATTTAAGTGGAAGGGACAACTGCTATAAAGACTTAACAGGAATTCATTAGGCTCCGCAGATAAAACAGATAAAAGATCCATAACCACACGCAGGAAGTGAAAGGAAAATTCCTAAATCATTAAGAGGCAGTGAGGTCTTGCCACAAGTCATTAATCAGATCATCCTCAGGGGCGCTGGCTCAAGTATCCAAAGGACCCCGGAGCAGGAAGGCTCCTATGCCCACCATTTTATATGGGAGCAGGGTCCTACTGTCAGGCATGGTTGTGCCAGACATTTAATGTCACCTGTGGGATACTACCATTTCTCTTTGGATCATTTCTTTCTGTCTCTATATTCCTATTATCTGCTTCTTGCTCTTCCATCCTTTGTTGCTTTGATTTCTCCTGCTTTCCCCCCAGCATCCCTGTTCGTTTTCTTCTTTCTCCACCCACCTCTGCCTTTACCAGCTCTTCTGCACCTTCTCTCCCTGTTTTTATATTTCCCACCCTCCTCAGACTCTGTCAGTGTACTTGCCTTTCTCCTCTTCCTCATCCTCCTCTCCCACTGCATACTCTTCCTGGAGGATTCAGCAGTCTTCCCTGTCTGCTGTGTGCAGGCTAGGGGCAGAGGTGGATTCACCAGACACTCTTCTCTGTCTTCCTCATTTACATTTCTTTCAGCACTTTTGTGTGACTGGGAGGTCCAGGGGTCTAGAGTATAACATAACCAGTTAATTTGGTCCTAAATTGTTTGCTTTTATCACCAGATCAGATGTCCTCGGATTTCTCTGTAAAAACTAAACAAAAGTAGGCTGAACAATATCTCACCGTTTCTTTGGAAATTTAAAGGGACACAATTGAAAAGAATAGTAACTGTTATGAAATGTGTGGTGCCTCTTTCTCACCTCATGCTAATTACACAGATTTTTCTGAAGAGAATGTTGGTATGGCTTTCCATCCTCCTATTCTCCGACCTTCCCTCAGTAGAGATATAACAGATTCTCAAGAATTGAGCAGTATTTTATTGCAATTTTTTTACAGTTTTTGAAGTAATTGCTTGTAAGTGGAAACGCAGAACTAAAGAACTTTGGAGCAACACTGTGTCACTTTCAATCAATCAAAAAGGAGGGAGAGTAGGTGGTGTTAAGTGACAGGGGGAACTGCTCAGAGAACAAACTCTGTGTGTGTGTGTGTGTGTGTGTGTGTGTGTGTGTGTTTCTGCAGCATCTTGAAGATCCATTCCAGTCTCATAAGTTTTCTAAACTTGCTGGTGAGCTTGTGGGATGACCAACATCTGGGCTCCCTTTCATACTAAGGGTCTGGATGCACCCTCACACATTCAGTCACAGTAGAAAGCAATTTTCCATACTACAGGGGGCTGTGATTTGAGTACTGTAATGATTAGTGATCTCATCCAGTTATACTTGACCCCCCTGCTCATTTTTATATATTAAATGTTAAAAAGGAAAGGGAGAAAACTTGAGAGTGCTCCTTGATTGAAATTCCAAGAACTTTCCTGTAGATAAAATATATTGAGAAAAGCCAGGGTGCTAGGAAATTCAGGGTAAAAAAAGAGAGAAATAGAGAAAGAAAAAGAAAATAATTATAATAGAAATGTTCCCCAAAGCCTTTCTGATTGTGAATAATGTTCATATACTTTTAAAGCTGTTTGGTGTGTTGGTTCTGTATTTAATGGGTTTTCACCTCCTCCCCAGCGCTACATGCCCTCTTCTTGCTTCTCCTCCCCCTTACTTTCCCCACCTGCTTCTCTTTCTCCTTCTCCCTTCTTCTCTCCTTGCCCTCTTTTCTTTTCCTCCAGAAAGTAGTTGTAAAATGCCTTCCAAAGAGGCAGACTCTGTAATGTTGGCTGTTTGTCATGGAAACACACAGACTCCAAGACCTTGAGTCCTGGCAGAGTGATCTGGGGTCAGACCCTGCTTGGGTCAGAGGCCAAGGCTATCCTTGAGATTTCTGGATAAGGAAAACCAGGAGACACAAGGTCATTTGAGGTGTAGGTCAGTGTCCACAGAGAAAGACATCTAAATAGTTATTTCTTGTGTTTCACACTATCCATAATCACATTTGCTGTTAACAATATAGGTGAATGTAGCTGTGAGTGTAAGAGGCTGAAAAAATAAAGAATAATTGCAGTATTTTTCTGATGATTCCTTATTTATAAAAGGATATGGTTCATGTCTCTGAGGACAGTTTGAAGAAATTTTTGCCTATTCTCTCATATCAAACCTGGCACAAAGAGTTGCTATTTTAGTAGAATAAAAAAGTTTGGTTTTCTAGATGCCAAAGTTGCCTTCGTTTCCCCAAATCAGTAACATCACATTTTACAAAGCATATCAAATTGTTTGAGATTGTTTCATTTTGATCCACTATTTTAACTTAGGTAACTGGGGTATCATCCCTGTCTCAGACCAGTTTTCCAGAATGCTCAGTTTTCCTCTCTCTTCAATGTAAACACAAATATGGGGGCTTCCTGTCCACTGTCCTGTACAGTGATGAGGGTCACACCTTTCTTGGAGGTTATGTACCATTCTAGTTGGGGGCAGAAGTAATGGGCTAATTAAATGGTGAAGAGTGAACAGAATTCACTAAATTGTGATCGCTATTAGTTTGGGGAAAATCATCTTTCTTTCGATCTTTCTGAGAGACACTTCTCTTTCCTCTTCTTGTTCTACCTCCAAAACCTGCAAACCAGTTCTCCTGCCATTCATTCACAATAGACTCTGATGACCCTGGAAGCCCAGAGTCCAAATCATTCAAAACTGGTTGTTTTTCTGTGATGTCAAGAGAATTTGCTCTTCAAACCATCTTAGAAGATGAAGGAAGTATTTATATTCCAGCCTTTAGAAAAACAGCAACAACAAATGCAGTCAAATTTGCAATTAAAACAGATTACCAATATTTTGACTAAATAGTCTACTTAAAAATACTCTTTCCTCCAACTCATTCACTAATTGATAAATGCATAAAGGCAAAGTGATTGGTGAACGCTCTTGTCAGTTGACATACATTACTCGGTAGGAATTTTTGAGGCAGGTATGATTTTGTAAGGAAGGGAGTCACCCATTCTAGTCTGTGTCATCTCCACAAGGGCTCACCCAACTGTCTTAAACACATCCTTAACTGCCTGCCTCAGATACCTCCCTCTTTAGCAGACTCGGCTCTCTGCCAGTTATCTTCCTCTCAGCTTTGTCAAACCCCAAATCTACACAGATTCTTTTCATTCAGCTTATAAGTATGCTCAAATCTTCCCTAGTCTTAAAAAAAGGAAAGAAAAAAAAAAGAAGTAAGGAAATCAACCAAACATCGTCTTCCTTTATCAACCATTCAATATCTTTCCTTCCCCCCCAGCCAAACTTTTTTTCAACAGTATTTATTTATTGTGGTAAAATATACTTAACATAAAATTTACCATTTTAGCCATTTTTAAGTGCACAGTTAGTGGCATTCAGTACATTTCCATTGTTGTGCAACTATCACCATGATCCTTCTCTAGAACTTTTTCGTCTTCCCAAACTGAAACTCTACTCATTAAACAGTAACTTACTATTCTCCCCCCTACCTCAGCTCCTGGTAACTGTTATTCTACTTTTTGTCTCTAGGTACCTCCTAAGTAGAATCATGTAATATTTTTCCTTTTATATCTAGCTATTTTACTTAGCATAATGTCTTCAAAGTTAACGCATGTTGTAGCATGTGTCAGAATTTCATTCGTTTTTTAAGGTTGAGTAATATTCCATTGGAGGCACGTATCATATTTTCTTTATCCACTCATCTGTTGATGGACATTTGAGTTGTTTCCACCTTCGGATATTGTGAATAATGCTGCTCTGAACATTGCCGTATCTGTTTGAGACCCTGTTCTCAATTCTTTTGGTATATATCTAGACGTGGAATTGCTGGTATAGCCAAACTTTTTACTTTTGTTTGCTTTTTAAGTAGTCACATGTACACAGTTTTAAAAGTCAAACACTATAGCTTATAACAAGAAGAGCAGTTGCCTGTCCTGCCTTTCTCTATCCCTGATCCTTTCTTCAAAACCAACCCCTTTAAACTCTTCAGCTGTTTGTTCTGTTTACCATATTTCTAAATTACATGCTGATTTGCTGATTTTTCCACAGTAGACATTATATTGTTTTCCCACTACAGAAGATAAAGACTTAATTCTTATATGCCATTGTAGACAAGTGTTTGAAAACACTGCTGCAACAAATTCTCTCATCTTATATGCATACCTCTTTGCAATGTGCCTTTGAAGCTCTTCCTATCAAGAGGTAGGATCTGTTTCCCAACCCTTTGAATCTGGGATGGCCATGTGAATTGCTTTGACCAATAGTTGTACTGGCAGTAATGCTGTGGGACTTTTAGACCTAGGCCTCAAGAGGAGGCACCTTTGCTCTCACCCTCTGAGAACACTGCCCTGAGGCTCTTAAGTACATGAGTCTGATCTGACCTACTGGAGGGTGATAGACCACAAGAAACACAGACAGATGTCCTAGCTGAGGCCCCTAGACCTACCATCAGAAGAGAGCCTGTACCAGTCCCCAAACATGATTGTGAGGCCATCCTAGACATTGTCTTAGTTGAGTCTCCAGATAACAGCAGTCATATGAGTGAGGAACTGACCTTTGGGCCTGGTCCAAATTGCTAATCTACAAACTCATAAGCAAATAAAATTGCAGTTGTTTTAACTCCCTAAGTGTTGGGGTGGTTTGCTACACAGAAATAAATGTCTGATATAATCATCCATCACTCATACATATTTCATTTCCCTGAATCTTTCTGATATAATTTTACCATAATTTGATACCATCCATATTCATTATTTTCATAATTAATAATTATGTTACATTGTTCACTTTTTGAGCCAAGAATTATCTTATGAAGACCTTTCCTTTCTTGTTCAACTTTTGGTTTTCCTACAGTCCTTTTTCTCTTAAATTTTTTTAAACTTAGGTTTCACTGAATCTTTTGCTGTCTTCCTATATCCTCCAATAGTTTTTTAAAGTGACTCTCAATCCAATTTTCCCCACCATAAACCTGTCAGGAGATCTGTCAGTTTTATTTTCTTCTTGAAACCTCCCTCTCAGCAGCTTTTACCCTTCTGCTTTAATCTGGACTAGTTGCCGTCTAAAATGGCTGCTCAGCTGCTGTCATGGGACTTTCCCATCATACTGGGGATTCTGTTTGCCTCTCTTTCCCTGAGACCCCAGTTACATGGCTCCCACATCTTCCTCTTTCTTGTTTTGTAGTAACTTTTTTGGTTTTCAGGAACTTATCCTCTAGAAGTTTTTTGAGAAAGCAAGCTTATGAGGTATATGTTTAAGACCTTGCATATAAGGGAACATCTCCTATCTTTATTTTCAATTCCTAGGTTGGCTGGGTATAGAGCTGTAAGTTCAACATTATTTTTAATGATTATTTTGAAGACATACCTCACTATCTTCTAATTTACAACGTTGCTGTTGAGAAGTCTGATGCCATTCCCAATTCTTCATGTCATTTGTTCTTTTCTTCTTAGAATCTTTTCTTTATCCTTTGGGTTCTGAAGTTTCACAGTTATGTCCTTGACGTGAATCTTTTTCAACATTATATTGGGCCTTTGTGCTTTTCAATCTGGAAACTCGTTTCCTTATATAATGCATATTATATATTCTTGTATTTTTTTCTTTGACTATTTCCTCCCTTGTATTTTCTCTGTTTACTCTATTTGGAACTCCTTGTTTGGGATGTTGGACCTCTTAGATCTCTTAGTTTTCATTTATTTGTCTTTTTGATTTACTTTCTGTGAATTATACTATGGGCTGAATATTTTCTCCTAAATTCATATGTTTAAATCCTACCCCCCAATATGATGGCATTTAGACGTGGGGATTTGGGGAGGTAATTAGGGTTAAATTAGGTCAGAAAGTGGGCCCTCTTGCTGGGATTAATGCCCTTTTAAGAGGAGGAAGAGACATGAGAGCTCTCTCTCTTTACATGGGTGCACCAAGGAAAGGCCATGTCAGGACATAACAAGAAGACAGCCATCTGTAAACCAATAAGTGGGCCCTCATCAGACACTGAATCTGCTGGAACCTTGATCTTGGAAATCCAGAACTGTGAGAAATAAATATTTGTTGTTTAAACCAGTTAGTCTATTAGAGCAGCCCAAACTGACTAAGACAAGATATTCTCAACTTTCTTTTCCAGCTCTTTTCTCGATTTGAACTCTAGACCCACATATCTAGCTGCTTGCTTGATGTCTGCATGTGGTTGTTTTTTATATCTACTCTCAAATTCAGCCAGTTCAGGACTGAATTCATCTTCAGCAAAACTGCTTGCTATCTATTCTCTGTCTTGGGGAATGCTGCTACCAAATTTCAAGGAAACCCAGCTCTCATTGACACTCTTTTTCCTCATCCACCAGTCCAAGTCCTATTTATTCTACTTCCTTGATGAATATTAAATTTATCCACTACTCTTTTTCCCCATCACTTCTTCCCTAGCTCTGGCTGTTGCCATATCTTTCCTGCACTATGGCAATGCCCTCTCCACTTGTATCTCTGATTTCTGGGTGATCACAATCTAAGATTTTCCATTCCTCAACCAAACCATGAGATTAAACTCAAATGTTGCTGCCCCTACCCTCCACTCCTCAGGCTTTCATCCTACATTTTTCTTATCTCTATCATACAACTTTTCACTCTGGGTATTATAGCTGCCTATTCCCTTGCTTGGCTTCCACTCTAGATCTTGAATGACTTAAGGGTAGGGTAATGGTTTTTATACAACAGGTTCACAATAAATTTTTAATACAAAAGTCTCTTCTTCCTGAGGTATTTAGAATATTTGGTCTTTGGATAACTCTTTCTGTTAAAATATTGGGGCTGGCCAAAAAGTTCATTCGGGTTTTTCCATAACATCTTTTCTCTTGTACTGAGCTAGAATTTATCATCCTACAATTTGGACTCATTCACTGTAATTACATTATGTAATCACAAGCCCCAGATTTTCTAGAACACAATATCTGATTCCAAATATTTACTGCCTTTATAAAATATCTCAAGGTCCTGGAAATTTTCAACTTTCAGTATTCAAACCACATGCCCTAGGTTGTTTCTCACACTTGAAAGTGACACAAAGACTCTTCGTCATGGAATGTGTCCTGGTTTCTGGTTTGGAAAGTTTGGGAACTGCACAATCTAATGCCTTTGCTTGGTTCAACCCTTCAGATCTCTGAAGTCAACAATTACGTCCCTCTTTTCCCTAGGCTGATACTTTTCAGGCTGAGTTTCATGGATTGTTCTTATACTCACCCCTGGATCTCTATACCCCTATTTAAAGTGTGTGGTGACGCTGGGAAATGCTACCTGTGTAGACTGGATCGGACACTCCCCTCCCCGCCTCTAGACACTGACTTGCTGTTAACATAGCCTGAGCTTGCTTTTGCTCTCTTTGGGGGTAGCTGCATTGTATTTGTGACTCCTAGTTTTTACCTTTAGTTATTAAGCCATATCTTCTACATCTTGTACTTAAAATTTGGGTTTATTCCTACTGAAATATATATGGTTATGTTGAGGCCATCATATAATTTTATATTTTACTATGGATTGCAGTACTGCCACCTGTATATTCTCTGGCCATCTCAGACTTGTGGCATCAAAACAATGTTAGTTTGAGTTGTTGGCCTGTACCCAGTGTGACCGGAACTTTGAAGGACATTTGTTAAATTAGAATTCTCCTTGTAAGTGGTTTTTCCTGTGATGCCATTTGTCTTGTGAATACCTGTTTAGGTGTTGGAATTTCACCCAGTATTGTATGTCACAGCAGGAACTTGGGGTCAGAAAAGTATCTTCTGAGCTAACACAAAATTAAGGAATATAGTTTCTCTAAGAAGTAATTTTCCTTCATGATAGAATGACACGATATAGTCCTATTCAAATACCTATCAAATATTTGCTCATTCTTTTTCTGCCACATAAGCACTTGCCGGTCCATTTAAGTAATAAGACAACTAGTTAGAAATCCTTTTTCTCTATCTCTAATCTGAATATTAAAAAAAAAAGACTTTGATGTCTCCAAGGGCAGGGACAATGCTTTATACTTCTCTAACACCCCAAAAAAACCTTCCCAAATAATCAAACAATTTCCTCTTTCCTATGTCTACACCCTCCCTTGTCCTAGCTGTCTTTCTAGACTGTCTCCCCACAACACACCCTCATGGGCTAAGATTCCTATCGTTTTTCAAAGCCTAACTTAAATTTCACATCCTTTCAGAAGCCTTTCTCTAGATTCAATTGAGCACCAACATTTCTGCATCTTGGATTCCTAAGATATTCATTATGTCATCTACTTTTTTGAGACAGGCTTTATATATGTTAGTATTATTTCTTTGCACAGGATTAGAAACTCCTTGAGGGTGGGGACCATATTTTCTCTTCCTGTGGGTTTCCCTATTCACCTTTGCAGAGTGCTAGGGACATCATATACCTCTAGTTGAACTGATATTTTGCAAAATCCAAGGAAGGGAATTGTGTCTAGGACAGCAGGGCTGGGGATCATTACTTTTCTTTAAAAACACACAAATAAGAGAGACTATGCTCTTTGAAATTTCTGGAGCAGTGCCCCTCAGTGCTGCCGTGGTTGCTCACAAAAACGTTCTAAGTCTAATTTGAGCATCTGTCATGACAAGAATTTTCATATCCTTCTGTGAGATCATCAGTCAGGGAAAGGACAGTGGAGGAGAGGTTGTGATGGATGGCCCCGGCCCAGGGCAAGGCTGCTAACTTGCAGTTTCCAAGACCTGGCAGAGCACATTTTGAATCTCTCCTTAGTATCAACTCAAGGGCACATGATTTGATTTTTTTACATTTTACTACTATTTTTTTTTTGCCAGAAAAAAGGAGAAAATCCTTGAATATTTTAGGAGAGATTTATCAGTTTTTAGCTGAGACCAACTATGTGGTTTCAAGGTAATAGCACATGCTTCTACCACTCTCATCCCTCCCAACTAATCTGGGAGGTCAATGCTGAAGGATTAGGTTTGGCTCTCTTTAAAAAAAGATAGGCCAGTGTACAGTCAGCTAAAGCAGATCATGTCCCCTCCCAAAGCACTACTTAAGCAATCCAACCATCCGCTTTTCAATGGATGTTTGACATTTATCAAAATCCTAAACTGTGCTATGTGTTCAACTGTGTTGAACTTCCCATCTGCTATCAGTGACTTGTACGTTTTTAACACATGCCAGATCCTTTTTTTTTTTTTTGTAATTATATAGTGAAGAATTAAACTTACCCCAAGAGCAGTCTGCTGTTTGTCCCTGCTCCTGGGAGGTAACCTCTAAACCCTTGGAATCTCCAGAATGATAGGGGAGTCTTTGCTATTCATGGGGCCCCCTCAGGGCACACCTGACCATAGTTTACGCTAATGAGGTGACTCATGGTGGGCCACCAGGTAGTTTGTGCTAACAAGATGACTCAGGGTAGTCTTTTGGCCTCACCAAAAGACCAAGCATGTGATTAGAGGGTTGGGGTTGAGGCAGGTAGTTTCAGCTTGACCTCCAGGGAGGGGAGGGGGGCTGGAAATTGAGTTCAATCAAGAGGGCAATGATTCAATCAATTGTGTCTACATAATGAAACCTCAGTTAAAAACTCTGGACACTGAAGCCTGGGTGAGCTTCCCTGGTTGGCATTACTCTGTGTGAATTGCCACATATCAATGCTGGGAGGGAGGGTAACCCATCCGAGGGTGACAGAAGCTTTGTGTTTGGAACCTTCCCAGACCTCACAATTCTCTTCCTTTAGCTGGTTCTAATTTATATCCATTTGATATAATAAAACCATAATCATAAGTATAGCACCCTCCTGAGTTCTGTGAGTCATTCTAGCAGGTTATCAAACCTGAGAGCGGTTGTGGAAATCCTTGAATTCTTAGTCAGCTGGTGTGAAGTGAGAGTGGCCTTGGGGCTCCAAACTTGTGACTGGTGTCTGAAATGAGAGCAGTCTTATAAGGAATGTATCCTCAGACCGTGCAGTTTGTCTCACTCATTGTAGTAGTCTATCGAGAAACAGAAAAATGAAAGGATAACTGGAAGAAGAAAAAGGAAGGCAAAAATATTTATGTCAAACAATGAAGTCCAAGTGACTGAAAAAAAAGTTTTTTTTATAAATCCTATTTCTCCTAAAACAAAGTTGGGGGACGACAGGAAGGTATTTTTCTTCTGTGTTTCCTCTGTTGCATCTTAAAGCTTAGAATTTTTGAAAGAGTGCTCTTATTTTTCTAGGAGAGGGAAGTAGCCCACACCCTTTAGGTATTTAAGGTCAGAGATGTGGGCGTCCTGAGTGGGTGAAGGTGGGGGTGATTGTGAAATAATTCCTCCTTGGAGCTAATTGGGCTTCTCTTTTATGCAAACGGAGATGCCATGGGCACCACAGGATCAGCCTCTTCAAGGTAACTGTGAATGACCAAGGAGAGAGGGTAAACTGCTCATTAAAACAGATACGGGGGGCGGTGAGGGATGAGTGGGGCAAACTTCTTTCCTGGGGTTCCCTGCTTTGTCTCCTGCCCTGTCAGCTTTCGGAGAAACTCCTCTGCCCCTTTTATTCTTCTCATCCTTACCTTCCCCAAAACAGGCCTCTTAGCTCTTCGCTCTCCCTTCCCTCCCCACCACCCATACACTCTGATTCTCCATTTGTTGACGTCTTGATGGCACAGTTGACAGGGATATTTGCATTTTCACAGGGACAAAAGTCTTAAACCTCAAGATCAAACATGGAAGGTGGGAGTTCATACCTCATTCGAGGTCAAGCTGTAGATTCAGAGACCTGAGAACTAGCTCTGTGGATGTCTCCTCCCCAGGCAGACTTCCACGACACTCATCCAAATGCTGCCTTTCAGCGATGACCTCAGGCTGTGGGAGAAGGAGCAGTTATTCCCCTTTGAGCTAACCTTTAAAAGGAGAACTAATTTTGCTAGTTGTGTAAGAGGATGTTACTTGAGAGCACCTTAGCAACCTTGAATTAAGGAAGTTAGTAAGTGATTCATGAATCACCCTGGCCCTCAGCAGCAGAATTTTGAGGTGGTCCTGTAGGGTGTGACCTTGAGGAAGTTCTTCAGACAAGGTAGCTGGAGGCCACAGCTAACTAAATTGAGACTGAGTGAAATCAGGCTAAGGACAGATGGAAACCAGGCTTTAGGCAGCAGTTACTCTTGTAAGTTGACTACACAGAACTTGTCTGTGTTTTGCTGCAAACAGCTGTGGAATCCTGGACAAATCACTGCTCCTTTTTAGACTTGACTTTTTTATGTATAAAAAGATGAAAGAGAGTTAGATGTTCTTTAAAGATCCTTTAAGCTCTAATGATGTTATAATTTCTAGCCTAGGGATAAGGTTAGGATTAGGAGAGATGGCCACCAAAGAATGAAAAACTTGTATGGGCTCAGGCTACTTTGGAAGCTCAAGTACACTGTTATGGGGAATCTTATTTGGGGACTGTCTATGTTGGGGACAAAAGGAGAAGAGCTTTCTGGGAGTCTCAGATCTGGTGCCTTTTGATGGTAGGGCCAGTGGAGGAAGCAGAAAGTGGAAGTGCAATGCATTTGGTGAGGGAAAGCAGACACCGTGAGCCAGTCTTTAGCTTTCCTCCTGCTTGTATTGCTGCTACAGAGATAAACTTACCTGTTAAGAGGAGAAAAGACTAGCTGGAATATTAGACTTTTATTATTTTTAAGGATTCTTTTAAAAAATTTTTTATTGAAGTATAGTTGATTTACGATGTTGTGTTAGTTTCAGGTGTACAGCAAAGTGATTCTGTTATACATATATTGTATACATATGTACAATACATAGCTAGAATATTAGACTTTTTTTTTAAAGGGCAATAACATTCTTTTTTTAAATTATTTTTTTATTTTTTATTTTTGGCTGCGTTGGGTCTTTGTTGCTGCATGGGCTTTCTCTAGTTGCGGCGAGCGGGGGCCACTCTTCGTTGCAGTGCACGGGCTTCTCATTGCGGTGGCTTCTCTTGTTGCGGAGCACGGGCTCTAGGCGCGTGGGCTTCAGTAGTTGTGGCTTGTGGGCCCTAGAGTGCAGGCTCAGTAGTTGTGGCGCGTGGGCTTAGCCACTCTGCGGCATGTGGGATCTTCCTGGACCAGGGCTCGAACCCGTGTCCCCTGCATTGGCAGGTGAACTCCCAACTACTGCGCCACCAGGGAAGCCCAGAATATTAGACTTTTATTATTTTTAAGAATTCTTGTTATGACCCCACTTTCTAACCAGTAGGTCCATGTCCAGGCAGGTCCTCTGAAAATCTGGGAACAAGATGATCTTTATTTTCAAAGGTCTCTCTCTTCTCTTGTGACTTCTCTCATCAGGGATGGCCAGTGCTCCCCACAAGGAAATAATACCTTTCAATTACTAGCAAACAGACAAACTCCAGTTCTTCGGAGATTGGCCGTAAGTAGAGGAGAATCTCTTGGGGGAGGGAGGAAGCGACGAGAGTGTTGGCCTGTACGTAGATTCATCTTCCTTTTGAGGTTTCTTAAATGAGACCAACACAACTCGCCCCAGGAGAATGCTGCCCCTTAGCCCTCTGTCCCAAGTGAGTTACAAGTATCCTTTCCCTTGTTTCTCAGTGGTCAAGCCAAGACTAGACATTCAGGTAGGTCTTGTCATGAGTAGAACTAGAGTAGACCTAACCCCACAAGAAGGATAGTAGCACTGTGCTCCTTTAATCTGATAATCCTTTTGTGTTTGGGAAGCAGAAAGACTTCCAATAGTAGAGTTTAGCCTTACACTGATGATCCCTGAATAATTTAACCACTAACTCAAATTTTCATATCCCATCTAGCAAACCAAAAGCTTAACAATTGACTGGTTTCATCATGCATGGAAGAACTGACCCTCAGGGATCTCTCCCCATCCTCCCTCCCAAGTGATTTGTTAATCAGTATGCTTTTTCCTTGAGAAGAGCTTCAGTAAATACAGTCTCTCCTCTTTGCTGCATTTCCAGTGGTGGTGTAGCCCCTTCTAGAGGGGCACTCCAGGCAGTTGCCAACTGACTTGATCTCAACCACAAGTTGAGCGTCAAGCTAAGAGTCTTTCTACCATAGAGAGAACACTGTCAATCTAGACAATATATTTCTCTTGAGTTCAGGCTGTTCCTATCCCATTCTTGGAGACCCAGCCTGATATCTTTTATTCCCAGCTCCTGGTCTCCCCTCACAGGGAGGAAACCATCTTTATACATATTACCTAGTGATGCCGATCCAGGCATCTGGACCCTGATGTCTAGACCTTTCAGCTCTTGGTTTTTCTTCTTCAAGGACTAGCCTGTACTCCTAGAATTGGACACTAACAATGACCCTTCATGAGACCCTATCTGGTTCTAGGAGTGGCCTTCATCCTTTCTGGTCTTCATAGAATAACCATAATAGTACATATTGTCATAACCCCAGTAGTCATGTCACATTTACAGTAAAGGGAGGCGTTTTTCTATTCCTTTCTCTCTCACTGGCTGCCTTGAACTTTACATTCAAGATGCCTTCACTGCTGCTGTTCAAAATCTCTTTCTTCTTATTCTTTCACTCACATATGAACCCAAACACTTTTTTCAATAAGCTGCCTATTAGAAAAGAACTGATAAGCTAAATTGTCAGAAGGTGCTCCTGGCTAAAAACAGGTCAATGGGTAATTCAACTTTGGAGTAACAACGCTTTCAACCCAATTCAGTCACTGTTGCAGAACCCTCAGAAGATATTTTGGGTCAATAAAGATCTCCTTGGTTCCACTGAAATCATACGCAGAAGTAACAAGCTTATTTCAGTTATGCCTGCATGATGCCTGTCTCATGGCTGGTTGCTTGGGCTGTTCTGTAACAGGGTGAGGAGAGAGTTAGGAAAAAGTCAGTTCCTACCAGAAAACATCATGTTGCCCCATTATTGAGCTTCTTTATAGCGGGCTGTGTGTGGGTAGCGGGGAGGGAGCAGTAGGTGGTGGTTTGCTACAGTTTACTATAAGGTATTCAGAGCCCTAGGGTAAGCATGGCAATCCGTCTTGGGGTATGAATGTTTTCTTAAATATTTGGGGGAAAATCGTAGTAGAATTATTTATTGAAGCATTAATTTATATTTTGTTTTTGAGGCAGTTGAAGCATTAGAAGGAACAAGAACTATTTGTATATTTTTCTGAATTTGGAGAAGGCCATTGTGTTTCCTTTTTGTAGTAGTTTCTCGAAGATAATCTATTTTCTGGGGTTTTTTTCAAAACCTGAAACTCTGAAATTATGCTAAGAGTATGTGTGTGTGTCTGTTTGGGTGTGGAGGGCTGTGGAGAGGAGAGTGGAAGTGGCAAGAGAAGGGAGAATCCCAGAAGCCTGGGAAGTGATGGAGGTGTGTGAGGGCCCGACTGGGAGCTTACCAGACTGCAGAAGGGAAGCTGGGCCCAGGGTGCTGGAAGTTGGGCTCCAGCCTCAGCAAAAGTCCCAGTGAGGGCCAAGCTGAGGCTTAGCAGAGAAAGTGTGGAACTTCCTGACCCCTAACTCCAAGGGCCAAGTGTAGTTGGGCAATGAGTCTATTAGTGGTGACCAGTACACACCAAGAACCAGAGGCCTTTTCCCAAATATTCTGTCCTAAATGCCCTGGGACTTTGATAAGACCCTAGAGGAGTAGATGTGGGTAGAGATTTATAGGACTGAATAAGATAATTTCCTGCCAGTCTGGCAGGAGAAGGAGGAGGAGCAGGCCCACATTAGATTTAACTTGTTTTATAGAAAAAATTTCTGGTAATTGTTGAAAAATTGTGTATTAGTTATCTATGGCTATGTAACAAATTACTCCAAATTTTAGCACCTTAGTGCAATAAACCCAATGCTTAGCTGGGTGCTTCTGGCTCAGGGTCTCTCACAAGGCTGCAATCCAGGCATCGGCTGGGATGGAAGTCATCTCAGGGCCTGAGAGGGGAGGATTTGCTTCTAAGTGCATTCACACGGCCGCAGGCAGGCCTCCAGTCTCCTGTGGATGTTGGCCGGGGTTGCCATTTTTTCTTGCCCTGTGGTCCCTTCCATAGGGCTGCTGTTTACAACAGGGCACCTGATTGCCTCAGAGCAAAGGGGGAGAAAGAGAGGGAGAGAGAGAGAGAGGGACTGAGAACAGGAAAAGACAAGATAAGGTGGAGGAGAGGGAAAGAAAGAGAGCCTAGACAGAAGCACAGTCTTTTCATAACCTAATCTCAGAAGTGACATTCCATGGCTGTGTCACATTTTATTAATTAGAAGTGAGTCCATAGGTCTAGCCCGCACACAGGCGGAGAGGATTATGCAGTGGCGTCCCTGGGAGCCATCTCAGAGGCCGCCTACCACGCCTGAACTGGGGACTGCAATTTTATTTCCTCTGCTCATAACCAAACATAGTTATGCTATGGCACAGGACATGCAGTTCTGGGATTGTTCATTCGTGGATTTTTACTGGAAAAGTTTGGGAAGCTTTGTGTTCATATGGCTCCGAAGTTTAAGGAATTGGCCCAAGTTAGGCTTCCACTTGTTGGACCCCGGGTACCATTTGAAGGGCTTTGAAAAGACTATAGGTAGATGAGAAGGAAAAGAAAACATGTTTTGCTAAACACTGTGGGAGAGATAAAGGAAGAATAAGGCATGTGGCATAGACGTGACATGGTTAAGTTGGAGTGACACTAGGAGAGAGAAAATAGACAGAATTTAAGCCATTGCGCACAACAAATGCCCTTTATACCAAATACTCTTGGTAGACACAGGGGTGGGCAGGGCACAATGTTGGAAGGACCTACCTAGTACTGGGGAAAGACATTGAAGAAGAGGGGAGACCTCGCTGTACCTGAAGCTGTCGGAGTGGAGGTGGGCAAACAACGCCGGTAGAGGCTCTGAAAGGGGAAGGTGAGTGCTGCATTTGGGATCT
Organism: Eubalaena glacialis; assembly: GCF_028564815.1. Taxonomy (NCBI): domain Eukaryota; kingdom Metazoa; phylum Chordata; class Mammalia; order Artiodactyla; family Balaenidae; genus Eubalaena; species Eubalaena glacialis. Next base: position 41,078,118 of record NC_083729.1, read on the forward strand.
TACTTGGTTGAAGGGCGGGTGTCTGTGGAGTTTGGGCCCTGGTTTTTTCATCATTGTCTTGCTCCTCGTCTTCAGTGTGTTTTTTGTGGGGTGTCTCCTGCCTGTATAGCTCTGTAATGGGTGGCAGTGGAGAAGCCGAGAGCCAGGAGTGACCTTGAAGAACACAGGCCTCCTGCAGGGGGCTCTTGTGGGGCCCAGGATGCCTGGGGCACCCATTCAGCCTTCCTTACCCAATTTTTTTTTTTTTAATAAATTTATTTATTTAATTTATTTATTTTTGGCTGCGTTGGGTCTTCGTTTCTGTGCGTGGGCTTTCTCTAGTTGAGGTGAGCGGGGGCTACTCTTCATCGCGGTGTGCGGGCTTCTCATTGTCGTGGCTTCTCTTGTTGGGGAGCACGGGCTCTAGGAGCGCGGACTTCAGTAGTTGTGGCACGCGGGCTCAGTAGTTGTGGCTCGCGGGCTCTACACGCGCAGGCTCAGTAGTTGTGGCTCACGGGCTTAGTTGCTCCGCGGCATGTGGGATCTTCCCAGACTAGGGCTCAAACCCATGTCCTCTGCACTGGCAGGCAGATTCTTAACCACTGTGCCACCAGGGAAGCCCCTTACCCACTTTTGAACAAGGAATCCCTTTTCCTGGAAGGGAGCATCTCTGGGGGCAAACAGGCTAATTGTCTAGTTACAAAACAAATAGATTCTTCTTTGGAGAAATGCTGTTTAATCAAGGATCTCAAGGAAATAACCAGCTGTTTTAAACTAATGAAATGTAATTGGCTATCTGTTGTAAAGAGTTAATGCACCTCAATGAACAATTATTTTTAGGGTACCAAGGAAGCAGGAGTTTGAAGCTTCAGATTGAAGGTAGATCTAGGGTTCTCTGAGGTGATGGGCAAAGAGACCAAATTAAAGGCTTTCTGAACTTTGAATTTGTGTGACTGGCAGGGGGAGAGGGACTGTCTTATTTCATTCATTTTATTCCCAGGCTGGCTTGTCAGACGTTAGATGTCACAGTTTGGGGATTTAATGAGGTGGCATTTTCAGGCTAACTTTTAAATTAATCTTTGCTCTTACTTGGGATGGTGTGGGCTTGTCTTGTCCTTTCTTCCTGATCCAGAGCCAGGAGAGTGAGGTCTGAGTCCTGGTTGTCTAACCTTCCTGGGACCAGCCCTGGGCTTTGAAATGGGTGCCCATAGGCTGGAGCACCAAGGTAGTGATTGGGTGAGGGGTGAGTTTAGCAGAGCTAGGTTGGCCTCATCAAACTTAAAACGTTGTAATCTTGTGTCTTTGTTTGCCCAAACAAACCTTATAGTTACTTAATTCTTTTCTCACCTCACAGTAAAAAGTTGGTTAAATTAGAGAATTATAAAAAAAAGATGAAAATATACATTAATATTTACTTATCTATCTACTTATTTACTTACTTACTCACTCACTTACTTAAAATAGTTGTTCTTATTTTAACCTCAACTTTTAGGAGAGTACCAGTCTGTGGATGTAGGGCCAAGACTCCTCTTAGAGGACCTGTCGCTGATTAGAATTCTGTGTTGCCTTTCTTGTACAAACCAGTCCCCCAGTGCCTCAGCTCTGATTTCTAATTTTAGATTTTTTTAAAAAAATGGAGTGAAAAGTTATATTCACTTACAAAGTAGAATCTTAAAATTTTACGATACCTACCCACCCCCAATCTTTTGTAGTTGTCTCACTCCCATCTAACTCAGTAACAGTTTTTATTAGCGTGTGATGATTGAGATTTTTTTTAAGCATCCCACTTTAGTTTTTATAGAAACAACTCTTCCTTTCCAGATTCATATTTTATCCATGTATACAATATTTCATTAAATTAGATACTTACAATTAACACATAAATGTTACATTTAAAAGTTACATGTTGAAAACTTACATTAACAAATGCTGAAACACATTTGGGAACAATTTACTCTTGGAAAGTATAAAACTCAACTGGTGGGAGGAAATAGTGTATTACATATTACTTACTAGCTTTGAGCTCAGAGTATTGTATATTTTAAAGGGAATAGAAGGTTTTCTGTAAAGGGCCACATGGTAAATGTTTTTGGCTTTGCAGATCACATAGTTTCTATCTCTGTGAACTCAACTCTGCCATTGTAGCATAAAAGCAGCCACAGACAATGTGTAAATGAAATGGTGTAGTAATGTTTTAATAAAGCTTTATCTACAAAACAGGCAGGGGGTGGGATTTGGCCTGAGGGCCATAGTTTGCCAACCCCTTGTCTAGAATATTGGTAAATTGGTATAAATTAAGAGAATTCCTCCTCATCATGATTCAATGCACCAGGTGTTTATTGAGTGCCAACTATGTGCCCAGCCTTTCATATATCTGTGATAGTCAAGATAAGAATGTGGCTTATTTTTCCAAGCTGTAATATGATCCATACCTTGGTACTCACTCATCTCTGGGCTAGATTACTTTCCATGCCTCTTTCTTCACCTGGCAAATTTCTGCCTATCTTTCAAACCACATCTCAAAAATCACCTCTATAGGAGAGTGTCCCTGGGCTGAGACGGCCCTGCTTTGGGTTGCTGAGGTATCACCCAGTGCATTCCTCCATCATAGGGCTTATCATTTCGTATTGTAAAAAATGGTTTCCATCTCTCTCTTTCCTTCTAAGCTGTGACCTTTTGAAGGCCAAGACTCAGTCATGTCCACAGTCCTTTTGTACACAGCAGGTATTTTCAATAAATGTTGAATGAATGACAAAAGTCAATCTGGCAAAGAATGAAATAGACTATTTGAGTAGCCTTTGCTACCATTTATGTGTATGTATTTTGACCTTGTAACTTTTTCCCTCTTTGTGTTTATTGACTAAGAAGGTGGAGGGAGGTGGCAGCTGTTCTTAATAACTTTTCCCATAATCTTCTCATAGAAACTTAAATGTATTTATATATTATTTATATACATTAAAAATAAGAGTAATATGTGTTTGTAGCTTTTTAAGGTCAAATTGTACTACAAGATTTAGGAGACTCTGTTAGTTGGTTATACCCCTTTCTCCTTTGCTCACTTCCCATCACAGAACATGAAAACCCAGACCTTCCCTTTACTAGCCTCTCTCAGCTGAGGGTGGCCATGTGACCCAATTCTGGCCAATGAGATGTAAGAGAGACTCTGCCAGGGCTCTTTCAGGAAAGACTTTCCCTTTTTAATTGTGGTAGAAACTGTGAGGCATTTGCTCTTTTGTTCTTCCCTTTTTAGAACCTCTAATTTTTTTTTTTCTGTGCATGTGGCTATGAGGAATAAATACTAAATAAATAAATAAATACTAAATAAATACTAAATTCTCCAGCCTCCCTGGTAGCTACTTGTGACTTTGGGACTAAATTCTGGCCAACAGGCTAAAGCAGAAGTGTTTTGTAGCAGCTTTCAGGAAATTTCCCTAAAAGAAAGCTCTCCTGTGCTGCCCTTTTATTCCTCCTTCCTGCTGGCTGAAATGTCGACATGATGGCTGAGAGTAACATCTGGAACCATGACGTGGCCTTGGGAATGGAGGCCGTGTCTAGTGGAGCAACAAGAGGGAAGAAGCCTTGTTCTCTGAGGAGATAATGAGCAGACCCTCCATAGCAGCCCTGGACTACCTACCTGTAAACTCTTACATGTATCAATGTTCTGTCTGTTCTAGTCACTCTTTCTTTGAATCTCTGTTCTCATTACCCAGTTAATCCTAAATGTTACATGAGGACAACTCTCCCTCGGTCATTGGCTGCTCACTTTTCCGTGTCCTATCTGTGAAAACATGATATTTGGAGCTGTGGCAGCCATTTTGTGATTCTGAGTGGACAAAGATGAGGATTGTGTAACAGAAGATTGGAAAGAAATGAGTCCTCAGTGATGTCACTGAGCTTCCAGATCAACCCTGGGGCCATCTACTTCTGCATATATATTTTAAAGTAAACAACAAATGTCCTTATGTGATAAGCCACTGTTAGTTTAGTTTCCTGCTACTGGTAGCCAAAAGTATCTTCATTAATTTAGCTTAAACAAAAGCAATAGTTCTGTGCCTCCTGCCTGCTCATCCTTATTCTGCCTCTTACTGGGAACCACTTTCACCTCTTAGCTCTTTTCCTTTGCCATTCAACTAAATACCTAAAATAAAAAGATGAGGATTTTGCTTTCTTAAATCACTCCTTTTACACACTTCCCTAATGTCTCTTCTTCCATCTCAATTTAGCTATCTCACTATTTTTGTTCATCACGACTTTGTCAGTATCACTCACAGCTGTCATATAGTGCTCTATAATTTCATTTCTTTTGCAACTTCTTTTCTTGTCATTGTTAATTGACTTGCTTTTTCATTTGCTTAGCTTTCTATGTGTCTATCAATAATTCATTCCTATACATTCCACTGGAGCTGTAAAGCTCTTTTTGTTCCATTTAAACACATGAAGTAATCCAATAATTCCTTTTTCCTCTAGAAGCCATCTCTCCTGGAGCCTTCCATACAACTCCCCCATGTGGACTGGTTGTTATCTCTGATTGCTTCGCACTTTGCTGTCTCCGATGCTATCCTGGGATTCTTTTGGCCTCCTTCCTGTGCTGGAGTCTCTGTTCCTGGATCCCTTGTTGTCTGGCTGCAACACATCTTCCTGAAGCTTTCTAAGAAAGAATACATTTTGGGGTTTTTTTATTTTAAGATCCTCTGTGTCTGGAAATATCTTTATTTGACCTCCCCACTTGATTCATAGTTTGGCTGGCCTAGAATTCTTGGCTAGAGATGATTTTTCCTCAGAATTTTGTAGTCATTGCTTTATCGTCTTCTAATTTCTTCTGTTTTTGAGAAATCGGATACGATTCTTCTTACCTGTTTTTTGTTTTGTTTGCTTTTTTAAAATAAATTTATTTATTTATTTATATTTTTGGCTGCCTTGGGTCTTTGTTGCTGCGCGCGGGCTTTTCTCTAGTTGCGGCGAGCGGGGGCTACTCTTCCTTGTGGTGCGCAGGCTTCTCATTGGGTGGCTTCTCTTGTTGCGGAGCACGGGCTCTAGGTGCGTGGGCTTCAGTAGTTGTGGCACTTGGGCTCAGTAGTTGTGGCTCGCGGGCTCTAGAGCGCAGGCTCAGTAGTTGTGACTCACGGGCTTAGTTGCTCCGCGGCATGTGGGATCTTCCTGGAGTAGGGCTCGAACCCCTGTTCCCTGCATTGGCAGGCGGATTCTTAACCACTGCACCACCAGGGAAGCCCTTGTTTTGCTTTTTGTTTTCCTTCCTGGGTGCTTTTAGGATCTTCCCTAATTCCCACTGTTCTGAAATTTCATGAGGATGGTTTGTGTATTTTTGTTTGTTTGTTTGTTTATTGCATGGAATACTTGCTAGATTCTTTTAATCTGGAAAAATTTAAAATCTAGGTATTTTTAGTTCCAGGAAATTCTATGTATTGTATCTTTGATCATTTCTCTCTACTGAACTTCCTGTGCTCAATTTCTGGAACTTCCATAAGTCTGATGTTGTATCTTCTTGACTGGTTCTATGTTTTCTCATTTCTCTCCTGTTTTCCATCTCTTTGTCTTTTTGTTTTACTGTAAGATGTTTTCCCAACTTTGTTTCCTAATCAATTGAATTTTTAAAATTCTGTCTTTACATTATATGGCATTTTGTTCTTTATTCATGGATACCTTATTTGGATCCTTATTTTAGCTTTAATTATCTTCCTTATTAGTTAACAGTTAAGTACAGGGTAAAAAAAATCATATATAAAGACAACGTAAAACACATAATCTTAACACTTGCATGCATTAGCACACACACAAACATGAAGAAAATAAAGGATAAGTCTCTCTTTTGATTCTACTTTTCCACTGCTGTCCCAGGCTTTGTCTTGGCACTACTGGAACGCTTGTCTCAGTATCTTCGAAATAATGCTTTCTGAGTGTTTGAATTTTTCTTTTGTTCCCTGTTTTGTCTCTTTTCTTTTGAGTTCTTTTTCTTTTGTTTTGATCTCTCTCCTTTATGTTCAAAGATTCTCTCAAATGGCTTTCCATTTTATTTCAGAGGGAAGTGCTAAAAAGATGATTGAAAGATGTACATGAGGGAACAGGGATTGTACTAAGTGATGGCTAATCACATAGGGACTCAGCTATTTTATTGGAGTACCCCTAAGTACCACCATCTGTAGTTGTTTGTTCTTGGGCCTGTCAGTTTCTGTAGAGCAATTCTCTGTATTTTCTACCTGGAGATATAAGCTTGGCTGCCAGAGTTCCCGGAATTGGGAGTGGGGTGGTGTCTTACCATTTAGGATGCTAGTTTCTACTTAATCTCCCCTTTTTGGTAGGGTTGTGTGTGTGTTGTGTGTTGTTGTTGTTGTTTGCTTTTTTCTTTTGTTAAATTTTTCAGTAAATTTAACAGATTTATTGAAGTATAATGGACATAAATAACCCCTTGCATTTTGTGCAGTGACTCACCCCCTCCTCTGTTGGGCAGTCCCTTCCTTTCTTCTGCCCTGTCTCCAGAGGTTCCTAGTGACTCCAAGTCAGTTTTTCTGGGGTCTGCAGCACAAACCACTTGACTTTTAGTTTAGGTTTCAGCCTTCCTGGTCTGTTAAGTCATTTACCACTGTCCATCTACTTTCTAGCATCCACAATTTAAGCATTGCCCTCCATTTTCATGGGATTTGAGGAGAAGTGGAGAAAAATGCACGTGTTCAATCTGTCAAGTTTAACCAGAAGCCCTATCAGTTGTATTTTACTAACATTATCAATTCCTACTACTCAGTTGTGGGTCCCTTGAACTGTTTGGAGGGATTAGGGGTCAAGTGTAAAGGATATATGTACATGTGTGTATGTTTGTGTCTCTTTGTGTACGTGTGAGGCTATGTATGAGATTCTGTGTGTGTATGTTATAATGAGAATAAGTGTGTTAGCCGAGGAACTATAAGTAGGCCTGGAGTAGTGAGTGTGAGGAATTAGAAGCATGGGGAGAAAAACAGGGAGGAGGAGGGACCTGCAAGTTTTGGAGTAATATTCTGCCTCGATGGAATATTTCCTTCCTTTTCTCAACCTGGCCCTTCAGCTCATGTCTTTAAACCAGAAACCATGAGACCAGGTGGAACACAGGCAAAAGTGTGACATTCAACTTCATTCCACCCCCCAGTGCCTTTTAAGCTCTCTCTGCCCTTCACTGGGTTACTCTGGACTTTCTTGGAGTTCTCTGCTTGCCCAAACTTCTACTTCATTCTTACCTTCCATGCTGTGCTCTCTACTTCTGCCCCCTCCTTGCACAGAATCTGAAAGTACAAAATGTCTTCTTTTTTACCTGCATTTGATATCTCACCTAATTTCTATATTACCTTATGAGGCAGGTCTAGTTTTTTCCATGTGATAGATGAAGAAATCAATGCTTGGAGAGATGTGGTCTCTTTCCTAGAGTCATACAGATAACAAGGAGCAGAACTATGGTTTGAATTTAGCTGCTCTGGTTTTAAAGTCCATGCTTTTACCAATACACTGCATTGTGTCAGTGTATTTAATTGTACAACTATTCATTCATAATTCTACATGAAATTTTTTACATATAATGAGGATGCATTAAAATCAATTTGATAAACACATTGGCATTTAATTGTATGAGATACAGTATAGATCCTTGCTGAGGTAGGAGTGCAGCTCTTAAGAAGAAAGGCATAGTCCCTGCCTTCAAAGAACTTACCCTCTGAAATAATGTTATTTCTCAATGTCAATGTCCTGGTTATCGGGGAAGGCAAGACTTTGGGACTCCAGGCATGGTGTAAAGCTGGGTGACCATCAGCCAAATGTTTTCTGGCTTCACAGGTGTGAGGATCAAGATACATAATGGAAAAAAAGGGTTTACTACAACCTTATGACAAGTAATGCAGGTATCGTTATTTATATGTTAAGCATAAGAAAAATGAGGACCTTGGTGTTGAGAGGCTTGCCCAAGGTCACATGACTAGAATCCAGTCTTCTGAAGGTCAGCCCAGGGCTTTCCCTTTTCTCACTAACATTCTTTTCAGTCCTATGTATTTTTCAAAGATGCCACAGCACTCTTAGCGTAGGTAATATTTCCATTTTATAGATGGGGAAACTGATGTGAAGAGCCATGTTCAAGGATGCTATTAATAAATGCTATTTTAGGGTGTACATGAATTGAGTCCCTAAATTCGGAGCAATTTGGGCCCATAGGATGGGAGGAGGGTATGCATTTCTAAGAAGGAAAAACCAACATTTATTGAGCTCCTACTGTATGCCAGACAGCCAGAGACTGTACCAGGGATTACATATGATCTTGTCTAATCCTCAAATCAGTACTGTGGGGTTGGTATTTTTGTCTTCCTTGTACAGATGAAGCTCAGATAGGCTGTGAAACCTTCCAATAGTCACGCAGACCATCCAGCTATCATTAAATGGGTCCATTTCGTATAACGCCAGACCAAGTTGATATTCGACTCCAGGACTATATAATTTTAGAGCCCACAGGCATATGTGTTATTAAGCTTTCCCTCAGTGTCTGCAACTAATCATTGAAATGTCCATGGCTTCTTAGAGCTGAAACCAAAGATAAGTGTCTCTGCAACCATTTCACAGAGATTCCTCTGATTTAAAGATCCCATTCATGTCTTTTAGGCTCTGTTCTGGGAAAAGGACAAATCATGTGTTTGAGGAGATGTTCCTTCACTGGCTGCTTGAATAAAGGCTTTTCTTTTTCCTTCATTCTGAGTCCACAGATAATATTTTTAATTACCCTGGTTGTTTCCCTGAGTTATAAAATCCAATGTATGAAAGTTATAAATGTTAAAAATTTTATTCATCTGCTAAAATCTCTGCCTCAGAGTATATTCTCTTGGTTTGAATTTACACAAAAGTATTATAAATAAATGATTTAAATAGAATATATGTTTGATATGGAAATTCAATAGTTAAGAGGCCCACAAAACTTGCCAGATGTTTGTGTGAGAAGCTAGCAGGTCAGGTGGGTGAGTATTTATTGCTTCCTATGGTAATAATGAGCTGCTGGGGAGCCATGAAGTAAAAAAAAAGACCCTCATCTGTGTCGGGGAAAGAGTGTAGTGGCACTGACTTCATAATTAGGAAAAAACCTGAATGTGAGCGTGCACCAACACACAGGTCTCCTGTTTTAGAATATCTTTTTAGTCTAAGGATAATGACTTTTCTCTTTTACTTATGATGCTATTTTTTTCCAGAGAGTTCAAACTTCGTGTTTAGAAGGTGACCTCAGGGGAAGTTCACTGGACACGAGTTTTAGAGTTTGTGAATTCCAGGCCCATTTCTGGAAGCACATATTGGCTGTTATCATAGATGAAGTGAACAAGTTGCTGCTCACATCCAAGGGCAGCCTGAGACATGCGACCCCGCCCCCCTCCCCCGGCCAGTAACTCTTGGTGAGATTCAAATGGAGATTAGTTCTGCTCCCTTCTTGTGCTTCACAAAGCCACCCAAACACATTCCCCAGCTTACTGTATTAGAAACACTTTCCAATGGGCTCATTTCCTTGTTCCTTCTTCTTAAGAAAAAAAAAATTATATATATATATATACACACATATGTATGTATGTATATATATGTACATATATATGTATATATACATACATATATATATATATTATTCTGAATTTTCTTTCTAATTGTGCTGAAATGACAGGTAGTTCTGGATTGGCCTAAGTGTTTTTGTTTCTTAATTTTTTCTTTAGCACACACCAGGCACATTTTGACATACAGGCATTAATTGATACTTTGCCTAGGAATCGGTTTGGCACTTAGAGAAATAGAGAAGTGAATATCTCCTGTATTAGAGTGACAGTGAATAGCCTCCAATAATCAGAGGGGAAAACAAGGAGTAAGTACAATGGGCACTCATACCTGCAGTTAGTAGGTGCTCAAAAGTGTTTGTCGCTTGGGTGGTTGAGAGAAGACAGTGATCCAGGGGCATGAAGTAAACAGAAAGGGGTTCAGGGAGGAGGCAGGATTTAAGTTGGATATTGAAAGATCAGCTGCATTTAGGTGGGTAAGAGGGAAGTCCTACCTACCAGGGAGGAACATTGTATACAACAAAGAGGTGAGCAGTGGCTTGATTCCTGAGGGGGCAAGTGAGAAGATCTATCTGAATCAATTAGAGTGTCATATTGGGGAGAAATGAGGAATGATTCTGTAAAATCCGTACATTCCTGCTTCTCTCCCTCTAAATCACCCTGTCTCACTGTTACCTTCTGTCCTTCGGCACTCCTAGGCTGTGGGGCTTCATCTATTCTATATGTGGCAGGGTCAGAGACATGCTTGTTTAGAAAAGTAATAATGTGTAAGTAGAAGAGGTGACTTTGGGTCCTGTAGGGTATGTGGGTGCTAATGGAGAGAGGAAGTATTGAGTCCCTAAACCCCAGCACCAAACACTGGATAGCTTGTGTCAGCATTTCCTTGGTGTGAATTTCCTCCTTGCAGTCTTGCACTGTATTTCAAACTTATGCAAAGAGGTTTTTAGCAGCATAACAGGAATGCTTAGCTATCCCTTTATTGGGGAGTAAATTAGATGGTTATAAAGTTAAATAAAACCCAGAAAGTTCTTACTGCGTTTTCTTAAAATCCTTTGTCAAAACAAATAGCCTTGAAATGAACATAAAAATTTAAATGGCATTGACTCTAATGAAACAACAACGAGCCTAATGAAGTTGAAGTACTGTGAGAGTACTGGGAAAGCAGGGCTGCTTTTATCTTATTGGGCTGCTTTTATCTTATTGGAATGTTTATGTCCTTGCATGTCTCCTAATCACACTGTGGTAACATCATTCCGAGAAAGTGCTTTAGGGAAGATTGCTAATAAGAAACAAAAATGATACAGCTTTGAGTTAACAGTCCCCCCAAATAGTCAGACAATCAGTTTTCTAGGATAGAGGGCACTAGGCTGGAAGAATATGATTGGAGACGCTCCTATCTTATTTTGGGTTTGTGGATATTTGGCGCCATCGATAAAGGGGCTCTCAACTATTACTGGGACAGCACCTCAAACTCTGCATGTTGGAAATTAAAGTCTCTGCCATACTCTTGGACACCAGCTTTCTATCCACTGTTCCTTATTTCTACAGATGGGTCTGCATTCTTCCAGACATCCGGGCTTGGGGCTTTGGGTCATCCTTGGTTCTTTCTCTCTCCTCCCATATCTCAAAGTTACTAAATTTTCTCTCTCAAATGCTCCAGGATCGCTCTCATTCATTCCATGGCTACAGCCACCAGCTCAACTCATTTTCTTGATTCTCATCACTGGTCTAGGTGTCTCTCTGATTTCAGGCTTACCAGCTTCCACTTTCATCCTGCCCTCAGTGGCCAGATTAATCATCTTAAATTCCACGTCACTGTGTCATTCGTCTGAGCGCTACCCACAGCATAATCCTGATAGTTAAGGCCCTTTACCAACCAGTTCTAATCTGCTTTCCCAGCTCCATCTCTTGACATTGCCTCAGATGAGCATGGGACCACTGCTACCACAAGATGGGCAGTGATCATTTTCTGCTTAAATGTGGTCTGTTCACTTCCTCATCATTTTTTCATTTACTTGTCCCCCTATTTAGGATGCTGCTTTTCTTCCTCACTACTTATGCAATTTCTTGCAAGGTAATGGCTTGTAACTTTTTCAGTCACCCCTTTGAGAATCTGATGAAAGCTATCTTTTATCCCAGGAAAATGCATATCCAAAGGGTTCATTGACTCCTGAAGCTCGATTCGTGTACCCATTAAGAGAACACTGACCTTAAATTAAGAATTGTTGCTCAAGGTAAAGTTAAAATCCTCAGTCCTCCATAAAGCCTTCCTAAATCACTCTGGCTGGTGATGAGAACTCCCCGACCCCTTCCTTTCTCACCTGAACTCCACTGAAATTGTCTTTTCCATTCATCTGGTACTTCCTGAAGACCACTGTGTATTATTTGTTTTCTTTCTATGCACAAGCTCTATTTCCCCAAATAAACTAAAAGCTCCTTGAAGGCAAGGCCCTGCCACATACCTCTTGGAATTGTATATAAATCAGTGTATGTTGCTTTGATTGGTCAAAGAATATAATCAGGCATATACAGGAGTCCAAATGGACAGTTTTTTCTTCTTCCATTTTGGTTGGTTGCTGTAGAACATGTTCTGGAAGGGCCTCTGTTGTACTGTGAGTCATCCAGAACCTGATGACTCTGAAGGTCTCTTGATCTGTAAATATATTGGAGTGCTTACCAGGGTAGCCACTGGCTCTGAGATCTCTGATATAGAAGGAGTGAAGGAAAGTGGCCGTGTTTGATATTTAAAGGCATTCTGGGATGCAGTAAAGGTATTGGCACTTAGTATGAGATCCTGGCAAAATTGTGATGATGATGACTACATCCTTGGTGTACTTTCAAGGCTCCCTCTTCCCTGACATCACATGTCTCAGGTATCCCCTCTCCCAACCTAAATCTGTACTCAGGAAAATATTTGCTATAAATTATTTAGACCTTAGTCTGAATGGCAGCCTTTCTATTCTTTATTCCAGGATTATTTACAAAGTCTTACTTCTAATTATGGCATGAAAAACTTAGTTTTCTAGTAAAGATAATCCAGAGATCTGATAATATGAAAGGAATTTAGCGGGCTAGTGACTCATACTTAAATCACACCATGTAATTTAACATCTATACCATCCTTTTCACCCCTCCCCCAACACACACACACACACACACACACACTAACACACACACACACACACACATGCACGGCTGGAACTGGCTTCTGTATAATGGATTATACAGTCTTAATAACACTAATCATTCATTGAGGAAACCTTCATTTTCCAAGTTCCCCAAATAATCTGAGCCATAAATGCTTTACCACACCTCATTATGTTTTCCAGTAGAGGAAGAGTATGCAATAATAGGGAAAAGGTGATAAGAAGTTGGATGAGCAACATGTCATAGGTTCAAAATTAAGAGTAGGTATAAGAGTGGAGTAACAGCAGTTACAAAGCTCAGCAGCAGCACAGGCCATGTATATATTACAGAGAGCCAAGAGCAGTGCCCCTCAAACTTGTCTAGGTGACAGAGCCCCTGGACAAGTTGGTGCTCTATACTTACATCATGTTCTTTGTGGAGCACCATAAAATGTTGATATGTTTTACCCCAGCAGGCAAACAAGGAAACCTTGCCTATATTATATGTATGCAATAAAATCTGAGTATCAAAAGCACATTCCCACCAATACAAAACAAAGCACAGTACCTCAGTGGTGGTGGAGGTTGGCATCTCAGCCTGCTGATACAGAGACCACAGGTCTTCAGATAACAGGCATGATGGCTGCAACCCTCCCAGAGCAATGAACCTGAGTAGAAGGGCTGATGGCAAAGTCAGTGGTCATGGCCAACTGAAGACAAAGGGCCCTGTCCTGATTTTTGTAAAAATACATAAGCCTCCTGGCTCTGATTCAACCAAGGGAGGGTTGAGTAACTGCAATTAGATTTCCTGCCCACCAGGTGGGACTGAAAAAGATTTAGTTTGATTTAGAACAATAAAGAAATGTTATGGGACTTCCCTGGTGGTCCGGTGGTAAAGAATCCGCCTTCCAACGCAGGGGACGCAGGTTCGATCCCTGGTCGGGGAACTAAGATCCCACACGCCACGGGGCAGTTAAGCCTGCGCGCCACAACTGCTGAGCTGGCGCGCCTCAATGAGAGAGCCCGCGTGCCACAAACTACAGAGCCCCCGTGCCACAACTAGAGAGAGAAGCTGGCACGCCACAACGAAAGATCCCACCTGCCTCAACAAAGATCCCTCATGCCGCAACTAGGAGCCGACGCAGCCATAAATGAATAAATAAATAAATAAATAAATAAATAAATAAATAAAATAAGTAAATATTTAAAAAAAAAGAAAAAAAGAAATGTGATATTTCTTGCACCCAAGTGCCATGGAGCAATTCATATCACTATAGGTTTTGGTTCTTATTTCACAGTTGGGACTACTCATTCTCAACAATGCCTTTATAAAGTCTTGAGTTTAAGAGTTCCTCCCATCATTGTCTTGGAATCTGGCTTAAGTGCACACCCTGCTGTTTAGCTTCTCATGACCGCATAAGCTGCCCTCTGTCTGGGTGTATTAACTAGCACATGGAAATAGATCCCAGAGGCTAGAAAATGATGAAGAAACAATTATGCTAATTTTTTTCCCCCTGTGAACTGAGGAAAAACCATCATAGATCGAGTTCAGGCAAGGAATACCTAGGTTCAGTTATCATTGGGTGATTCAAGGTTGAGATCTGTAAAGATAGAGCAGTGATTCTCAAATGTTGCTGTACATGTGAATTACCCAGATAACTTGTTAAAATGCAGATTCTGACTCACTAGGTCTGGGGTGGTGTCTGAGAGTCTGCATTTCTCAGGGGATGAGGTGCTGTGGGTCCATAGACCACACTTTGGGTAGTAGCTGTCTTAATTTCTGTTCCATATCTACCTCAAACTTGCTCTTTGACCTTTCAAATTTATTTTACCCTTCTGGATCTCAGCTTCCTTAACTGTAAAAGAAGAGAATTGGCTTTAACGTTCCTGAGAAGGACATTTTATATATTTTTCTACCCAGCATGCATTGCCCCTTCCTAATAGCACTTTGATTTTCTTCTGGGGAATTTACTTCCCTCCTTTGTATGCAGTTGTGGTAGGTAGGTAAGTCTCAAGACTTTCCATTTCATTATGCCAGCTGATGGAGACTCTCCTATGTCAGTTTCCATGACCTTCCTCTTATAGCCCAGGTACAGCAAGAGGCAGGGTAAGACCTAAGCTTGCTTGGTTGGCTTCTCTCTCTCCTAGGACTTTGACTCTTTTTTTTTAGTAAATTTATTTATTTAATTATTTTATTTTTGACTGCGTTGGGTCTTCATTGCTGCGTGCGGGCTTTCTCTAGTTGTGGCGAGCAGGGGCGACTCTTCGTTGCGGTGCGCGGGCTTCTCATTGTGGTGGTTTCTCTTGTTGCGGAGCACAGGCTCTAGGCATGCGGGCTTCAGTAGTTGTGGCATGCGGGCTCTAGAGCACAGGCTCAGTAGTTGTGGCGCCCGGGCTTAGTTGCTCTGTGGCATGTGGGATCTTCCTGGACCAGGGATCGAACCCGTGTCCCCTGCATTAGCAGTCAGATTCTTAACCACTGCACCACCAGGGAAGCCCAGGACTGTGAATCTTGAGTAGAGTGAACCAAGTAGAGAGAAGCTGTTGAAATTCATCGTCACAGCTGTGGGACCAGGGTTCAAGCAGCAAAACCTTCTGGAGCCTCCTCATATCTGTCTGTTCCAAGCTTGGTTCTCTAGTCCTCCCTTCAATCTTGTGAGCAGCCCCATAGCTTTTCAGAATGTTCTCTTTTTACTTAAGTTACCTAAAGTCCATTTCTGTTGCTTGCAACCAGAGATGAATATATTCTTTAAGCTCCTTCTGACTCAAGCATTGTAGGGTTCAGGTCCTGAGCAGCTTGTTGATGAGTCTGATGACTGTTTTCTATAAGGAAAGGAAAAGGCACAAGAATATTTTCCCTAAGGAAGAAAAATTCCTTTGAAGTCTTTGGCGTGGGTTTGTGCATAGGTTACTGGTGCCAGTGAGGGATATAGATTACTTTCCAGCAAACTGGTTGGTGTGGGTAATCAGGTTGTTTTCCTTTATCATCAAGTGGAGACTGAGATACCTCCTATGCTTCAGAAGCAAGCAGTGAGGCTATTTATGAGGCTTCTTGGATCTACTTATATTTAGAAATGGCAGGAAAGGTTTATATTTTGCTTGCTTTGACCCTACTCATCAGTGTATGGAGTTTTCTGAGGGGCTTCAGAGTTTCTGGTCCAACATTGAGACTAGCAGCCAAAAGCATGCAGAGAAGATTCTGGAGAGAAAGACCATTGCTAAACAGTACCAGGGTTTATAGCTCAGTCGCCTTAAATTGTAGTTTGAAGAACAGAGACACCCAACACCTCGCCCTCATTACAAGACTGTAACAAGAATAGGAAATGCCATATGCATATGTCCCTCCTTCCTAACCTCCACCAGAGCAGCCAGAAGCTCATTAGCTCATTTAAGCCACTCTCTTCCTGGTCTAGGGCTTCAGCTGCTGTGACCATTTCCTGTTGTCTGTTAGAGACTACTAGGAATGAACTTGCGGTTCATAAGTTCATTCTTCACCTTTCTTATCCCCATCCTACATTGGGGTTTTCAGAGGCTGGTAAAGAACCACTCTTCTACTCTCATCCAGTTCTGAGGAGTCAGAAAGATGAAGATTACATTCCTGCTTTGTTGATAAAACCGTATTGAAGGTATACAGCTTAGACCACTGGTCAATAATCTTTACAGAGCTGGACTTTGGAGTGAATCAGTGAGGGTGCTATAAGGAGAAGTCATATGAAAGTTGCTTGTTGTACTTCTTGAAGGAGTTTCAGCTATATTATATCATGCCCCTTTATGAGGACCAATAGGAGACTTTTTTTTTCAGATCTAAATACGAGGAATATCTACCTTTTCCCTAAACAAATTGAGAAATTTTTTGTTCATTGTGACTCTTGTAATTAATAACTTTTCCGTTTTAAGTTTGGCTGCTATGACACTTAGGAGTAAACTTGGGACATTTAACCTTTGTATATGACATCCTAACATCTATGTTTTTGTATATTCAATTTGCTTATAGTTTCTAATACTATTTTACCCTTGTTTCATCTTTGTGCTGCTCTCTTTATCTACTTTCTTTCTTTACCAAATTGTCTTATATTTTGTAAACTGCTTCAAACTCTCTTAGTGAGAATGAGTTAGAATATCAGTAAATTAGTTAATTAAAAAATAAATATGGAGTTATATTTCCTTCACAGAGGAGAATATTCTTACCACTTGTCCACATAGTAATTTTTTTGCCTTGTTATCTGTCACCTCTGGCCTGATTTGAAACTTGTTTGGTTCACTCTCCTACTTAGGCCACCCTCATCTCCACCCTAGGCCATCTCATGGTGTCCAGTTCTATGGGTGACTCACAAATTCACACCTCTAGATATGACTTCAATTCTGTACCACAAACCCATAGGTAATATCTTTCAAGAGCTCCAATTCTGAATCTGTGTTTTCCCCTCAAACCTGTACCTCCTCATGTATCCCTTATGCAGTGAATGGGGTCACCACCCCTGAAGGTACCCATCAAAGAAATGGAAGACACCCTAGACTTGTCCCTGTCTCTGTTCCTCTGCATCCAATTCATCCACTAATCTGACTGATTCTTCCTCTTGGATGTACTGTTAATTCTTCTACTCTTCTCCACCTCCGCCACTAGTTCAGGTCTTGTCATTTCTAGCCTAGGCTATAGCTCTGCACAGAACCACTCCCAGCCCATTCTCTACACAGCTTCCAAAGTAATATTTCTGAAATACAAATCTGACTATACCAGCTACTAAAAAACCTTCAACAGAACCCTGTTCTAAGGGGATAAAGTTCAAGCCTCTGTATATTGCATAAAAATGCTACCAGAGGTTGTGAGGAGAATGATTGTCTACCACGCCAATCTTATTTCCTGCCACACTTCTCTTCACTATCTTTATATCTGATTATTTTGGATTATTCCCTTGGCTTTCTTTTTAAGGGTTAGCTTCCTAGTGCTAGCTCTAAATAAAAGCCAGCTTGGTTGCTCACTCATGATGGGATTGAGGGGCAAGTAACCCCCCTTCCTATCAGGGTGCTTATGATTCCCTGGAAGAGTAATAGCTTAATTCTTCATTAGCCATGACTACTTTGTGCTAAGGTGAATCAGTTAGATCAAACAGGCACTTACCTAAAGGAGCGGGACATAAAAACTGAAAGAAACAGGCAACAGATTGGTGGTTGCCAGAGGCGGGAGGTGGGGTGGAGGAAATGGGTGAAGGTGGTCAAAAGGTACAACAAAAGAAAAAGAAGTGAGACAAAAAGTAGGTTCGTTTGGATGAGAGAAGAGGGGAAGGGAAAGTTCTGGCCACGGGGTTCTGGACAACTCTGTCCTGTCTCTGAAGTGGGGTTGCCTAGGGGGCAGGATCAGGGCACAGAATGAAAGAAGGAGGGTCCCCTACAGGGCGTGAAGATGAACATGTGTTCATCTGGCAACCACCAATCTGTTGTCTCTTTCTTCAGTTTTTATGTCCCACTCCTTTAGGTAAGCGCCTGTTTGATACAACTGATTCACCTTAGCACAAAATAGTCATGGGTATCACAACTTTTCCAAAGATTAGAGTGGATTCTAACACTTTTACTACATCCTAGAAGGTTAGTTATTTGATGGAATAATTCTGTTTGTGAGCTGCGAGGCGTAGGTTGTGTGAGGTTGGGGTGGAGAAGCATGTGATGAAGAGAGCGTAGATCAGTCATCATCAGCCTTACATCAGGGATAACAGGATGATGGGAAGCCACACCTCTGTGCAGAATACTTTCAATTTAATGTGGCTCAACAAGCATTTGTGGGGTATCTTATTAGGCCTTGGAGGGGTGTTTATTGTCAAGGTGGTAGAAAGTCATCTCTAAGAAAGGTAGGGTATGTCAACATAATGTGCTAAATTAAAAAAAATCATTTTGAATTCATGAGCTCAAAAACGAATATCTTTTCCAGTTCTATCACCTCCAAAAGTGGTCCAGCAGCAAAAGCAGCCCTTTTGGCCGCTACTGACTCTCATATACACTCCTAGCTTCCCACGTATTGACCCCCAGTAGGAGCCAAAGCTTCCTGGAGGGGAAATGATTCCATGTCTTGGCACAGGAAAATTCAAGAATATTCTGTGCTTGCTGGAAAAAAAGGTACTTTCGAGGATGTTGGGTGGCTCTAAAAGGACAAAGGAACCAGGTTATAGAACCAAGTTGTAACAATTTGAGCATCAGAAAATCAAGGGGGTTAATATGTGTGAGTGTTTTGTTTCTTCTATTAAGTATATATCTGTCCTTACGGCATCTTAGAGATATTGTTAAAAATGAATTCCCAAATAGTCCAGGGAAAAATAGTAGAAACTATTAAGAACAGGACAAACTGGTCAATATCCATTGTCTCACATAAAAATGACACAGAGGGCCCAAGATTTAATTGGCGCAATGATAACCCACAGTAACTAAGTTGAGAGAGAGGTTAACATTGTGTGGGCAAGGTTTTCAATTGTCCAGATGTCCTAAGAAGGAGAAGTAATTGCACAGACTCGATCTCTCGTCTCCTAGGAAACAGGGCACTTGGATGGCCTTACTAATCATAATTATATAGTATTTAGGAATATAAGCTTTTCTAATAATGTTAACAAGCCAGGACAATGATAGGACAAAGGTTCATGCTGACCAAGTGCAACTTTAAAGAGTGCTGTACATAATTTTAATGGGAGATATTAAAACCTGTGTGAAAAGTGTGATTTTAGAGTCTTATTGACATAAGAAAGGAAGTTTAATTCCTAAAATAGCTTAACCAGATCCCACGTCAGACAAAAACTCCAAACCAAAATGAAACCAACCAAACAAAAAAATCAAAACAGACACCCACGCTATTCCCCCCCTCAAAATCTCAAAGGCTCAATAACACAAAACTTGCAAACTCAATTGACTAGTCTGAGATTTTTTTGAGAGGGAGGGGGAGTGGATTTGATATCATTGCTTACGCAGCCCCAGGAAGGTACAGAATTTAAACTAATGTTATTAACACTTAAAGTAGTTTTAGTTTAAATTTAATAACAAGTTTATAATATCTATGGTATTTTGTGATAGTTTTGTCTACTTCTACTATGATTAAAGCATCTATGACAACGTGACATACCAGATTTGTGATTGTGATTAAATGTTTAGGAGAGTTTGTGCAAAAATGTTTGTATTCAATGTTTGAATGTTTAGGAAAATCTAATTGTTATGTCATAGGCATTGATTTATTATTTGTATAACTGAACTGTAAATTTTGAGGACTGTTGATTCCTTTATATTTAAAGGAATGTTAATTATTTTATAGATTTATAAATGTTATATACTGGGCATGAAACAATAGTTGAAGTGGAAGTTCCTCTCCATGAGCAAAAACCAGGAGAGAATCTTTTGTCATGGTGCTGTGAGGCGTGGTTACTCTTCTCAAGTTTCTCTCAAATTTATCATGGGCTGTAAAAGTAGCCCACAAGTAATTATTTAGAGTTTAGCTGTGGTGACAAAATAGTTCAAGGCTTGAGGCAGGTGTGGTAGACCTGGATATGAGGCAAAATTGTGCTGGATGCTTTTCTTAGGCAACAGGACCTATGGTTGTAGCAACTTATATTTGTACAAAGTGGATGCATATAACTCTGGGGGTTGGTTGAGAGAACTAAGTGAGGACACTGACACTAGAGAGATTACAAGCTATGTCCAGCTTGTTGGGGCAGAGATGAGGCTCTGTTCACTCTGCCAGCACTGCCTACATGGGACTGTATATGACATGTACATAGTAAGCGGCCAGTAAATGAGATTAGCAATGCTAAACGTAGAGCTAACATAGCAGCAGTAATATAGTCCCTCATGAGAAGTTTATAATTCAGTTGGGCAGGTGAAACAAACTTATCAAGAAGAAAAAAGTCACTGTGAAAACAAAGTTCTAATGTGTATGGGGAAGGTAGAAGAAAGAGCATTTCTACTCTTTCAAATTATTAAAAAAAAAAAAGACAAACAACCTAATCAAAAAGTGCACAAAGAATAGCAGCAGGCAATTCATAAAACAAGATATCCTAATGGGCAATAAACATGTGCAAAGATGTTCAGCCCTACTAGTAATCATGGGAATAAAAAGAAAACAAGTTATAGTTTCTCATCTGTGAGACTGATAAATCTTTAAAAGATTATGATAGTCATTGTGGGCAAGGATGGGAGGAGACAGGTCTCTTATACAGTGTCGGTTTTGATTCATTGTCCTTGGCTTTCCTTCATCTTCCCTGGCTCTCCGCTCCCATGGTCCGGCACACTTCCTCCTGATGGTGATTGTTCCAGGACCAACTTGCTCTGCAAGACTGCCTAGACGCAATTGGCTTGCCCTTACTCACAGCTCTCCCTGGATTATGATTTGCCTTTGGTTCTTTGGCTTTGTCTTGGCCCATAGCCACAAAACAGGCTTGGCTCACCCTTTAGGATTTTCTAGGCAGGGGAGGGGACCAGATGACTCCGTGGCCAGGCATTGTGCTGGGGACTATGCTGTGGGTGGGAGGAGTTAGGGCTCTAAAGATTCATTCATTTATTCATTCATTCAAGACAGAAGATTTAAAAAGTATGTAAAATATATAATCTGTCAGATTTTGAGAATTGCTTTAAAAAAACATGTAAAGGGGGAGAAAGGGTATTGGGGTAGGAATAGGGGTAGCAATTTAATAGGGAATTCAGAGAAGGCCTCACTCACCAGGAAGTCAGGCTTGTGAATGGCTTGGGGAGAAAGATACTCTAAACCAAGGGAAGAGCAAGAACAATGGCTCTGAGGTGAGAGCTTGCCTGGAAGGTTGGAGAAGAGCGAGAAGGGCAGGGTGAGCAGTGAGGGGGGACGAGAGTAGGGTCCTGAAGCTCAGTGCTGTAATACATGGCCAGAGTGGGCAGTGCTCTGTGGTCCTATGTCACAGCTTCAGCTCTCACTTTCCGTGAGCCGAGGAGACGGTCGCTGCTAGTGGGGCAGTCTCGTGGATAGAGGTGGACACCCACTCAGTGCCCTACATTTGCACCATCTCATTCGAGGTGATGGCAAGGCTGAGTGGGAACAGCCAACTCTGCCCGGGGGAGTTGGGAAGTCTGGAAGTGTGAGGAGTTTTCCAGGCAGAGGGACTAGCGTAGGCAAGGGCTAGGATGTGCGACATCATGACATTTTGGAGAAAGGAGAACGGTTTGCTGTGGCTTGAGATGGCCGTGCAAGAGTGGAGAGGCGGGAAGGGAGCAGAGAGGAGACTGGTGAGGTAGGGGATGCCAGCTTGGAAGGGCCTTATTTGATTCAATAGTGTGGTTAGGTTTAACTCTACAGTCATGGAAAATCACGGGAGGTTTTCAAATAGGGCAGTGTGACATAATTGTTGTGAAAATGAAAATAATTTTCACTCTTATGTCTCAAGTTGTCGTGTCGTCTAACAATAGGAAGGCTTAGGATCTAAGGAAGGAGTTCTCACTGCTCATATAATCTGAACTTTCCTGATCTGTAAAGTGGAGGTTTTAATCTGTTTTATCTACCAGCCTTCTGTGAGGAATAAATGAGATAACATATATTAAAGAGCATTGCAGTCTGCCGAGCACCCATTATTTCCATGACCCAAAATGGGACGGGTGGAGTCAGCAAAATGTGTGGACCGTGTGCTCCAGTGGAAAATGCATGGCTCTGGAGTTGTTCATCAGTTGGAGTCTTGACTCCACTACGCACTGGCTGTGTGATCTTGGACTATGTGCTGGACCATTCAGAGCCTCAGTTTCCCCATCGGCAAAATGGGTTCATTTTACTTCCCAGGATTGGTGTGTAGACTGGAAACAATGTGTATGAAATACCTAGCCCTGCGCATGGTCCAGAGAAGCAGCTCGGTAACTGACAGCTGTTCTTCTCCTGAGAGTGAGCCTGGTGAGCGCGTGATCAGATGGATACTTAACAATAGCCCTATCGTGGGCAAGTTACTATGCCTAGTGGTGTTAAGATAGTACTGCTGCTGCAGGTAGGATGTGTCATCTGAATCTGAGCTGTTTCTTTCATAGTGAGGATGGGTTTGTGCTGATCCTTTACCTCACCTGGACCTGTTTGTACCCGTGGCATGCTGTCCATCTGTGGTTGAGGGCGTGATATGAATGTGTAAAGGAAGTGTAGCTAATGGGCCCCCAGGAGCACCAGGCTCAGGGCTGGCATGATGTAAACTCTAGGCTCTGTCCAACTAAGCTAACTGGCTGCAGCCTGACTTATGGCCATTGATTTAGACAGGACAAAGGGAAATGTGGGCTGGAACATGGGTTCATAGAACGAGTTCATAATTTTCTGCTATTGAGGGGGAAAAGGCTTATTTTGTCTGAATTTAGGAGAACAATTGTCCACGTTGATTGAATGCTTCAAATAATTTCTCATTTCCTTGCCCTGTTTTGTTTCAGAGCATACAGCTTCACATTTAAAAGAGAGAAAAAGAGGAAAATTACTGTCCAGCTGCAATTTCTCATTTCACAGGTGCCCAGCCATAGGATTTGACAGAATATGATCTCTCATTTAACTTGCTTCCTAATACAGCCCCTGGGCAAGACTGAGTTGAATCAGACCCCAGTGCAATCATTATCTTGGCTGAAGATTCGCACCTACAGTTCTTCCTATAGATTGTTCAGTGCAACCGCAGTGGACTCTGAAAAAAACAATCAGAGAACAATGTCCTTGCCGAACCAAAACTGGGCTCACTGCTGTTTCCAACAGGGCTGCCTCGCTTCTGCCTTTTAATAATTCTCCCCAGTCATTAGTCATTCATTCGTTCAATAAATAATTAAGCACCTGCCGTGGTGCAAATGCAAATAGTATAATCTATGATCTCTTCACTCAGGGAACTTACAGTTTAGTAGAGAAGACAAGATGTGTGCAAATAACTAGGCTCTAATATAGGAGCACATAAGTGGATGACAAATAGCAAGAGTCGGACTTGAGAGTGGGGGAAGATCATTTATTGCCAGGTATTATTTCGTGGAGCAGGTGGAATGGCTTGGGTGGTGAGTTGAAGGAGTGGGGTATGCAGAGATTGAAATGAGGGGAAGCAGGTGAGTATTCCAAGCTTGAGTGGTGGGAGAAATAAGAATGTTGTGTTCTGTAATGGTTTTTTGAATTGAACTGAAATAGGTATCATTTGGAGCAATGCAATAGCAATCCAATAGCTTGAAACTTTTAAAGAGGCTGAATAGAGGGACACCAGTTAGGAAGCTAGTGCAATAATCAAGGTGAGAGAAAAGGTGATTTAGATGAAATTGGTAGTGATGAAGACGGTGAGAAAGGGTGGGATTCTAATTTTAGACTTTCTGGTCTCAGCTTCCACATGTGCTGCCCCTTCCTAGAAGATCTGTGTCCCTCAGTTTTGAAAAAAAGGTACTATTGAAGGCAATAGCTCTCTTTGTATGACCAGAATACATTTCCTCACCTCAGTCATGGCATGGCTGCCCTTTGAGTTACGGCTCTGCCCCATTTGCAGCTGTGATACTTAGGATCACAGATCCATAGAAGGAGAGAACTGGGTCTTAGAATCCTGTAGTCCCCTGGTTTACAGATGGGGAAACCAAGGCTTAGGGAGCGGTGAACTGGCTTGCCTAAGACCTGACAGGTGGTCAGTAGTGGGACTGAAATCGGGTGGCCTGATTCTGAGTCCAGTGGTCTTCCTAGATCACCACTCCCTTGTGGCAGAGACTGGCTAGCTGCACACCAAACTCCTTTCCTCTTGCTAGTCTACATTTCCCAATTTCTCCTGCAATTGGGTGTGACCATGTGACTGAGTTCTGGCCAGTGGAATGTGGGGGGAAGTAGGAATCCTTATTCTCAGGCCTGGCCCATGTAAACCTCCCTGCTCAAGCCTCAACCTCTTCCCTCATTTCCTAACAAGATATTGATATCCCCAGCAAACTTGAAAACAATTTTGAAGATGGCAGAGCCTCCATTACCCTGGAGCCTCAAATGACTTCATAGAGCAGACACTCCTCCCACCCATGATTATAAATTCTATTGTGTTAAGCCACTGAGATTTGTGGATTTATTTGTTAAGGGAACTAATATTAACATAAGTAATTATATCTTGCCACCCTGAATCTAGAGAGAGGGACTTCAGTAAGACCACCTGAAAAGGCTAATATATGTTCCCTGCAGTTGGTTGGCACCATGGACTTGGGTTTGACTCCTGTCCTAGAAATTTAGAGGATACAACTGTTTGGCAGCAGAACAAGGATGGATGGCTCGAGATTAACCTGCACTCGCAGAATTTGTCAGGGCAAAAGGAATATGGACTAGATATTGGTCATGAAGTAGAGAAAACCTGCCTGGAGGTTTTTTCTTTTCCTTTTTTTTTTTTAGTTTCATACTTTTTAATTGAGGTAAAATTGACTTACAATATTATATTAGTTTCAGGTGTACAACATAGTGATTCAAAATTTTTATAGATTATATTCCACTTAAGTTATTATAAATTATTGGCTATATTTCCTGTGCTGTAGAATATATCCTTGTAGCTTATTTATTTTGTACATAGTAGTTTGTACCTCTTAATTCCCTACCCCTATTTTGCCCCTCCCCCTTCTTTCTCCCACTAGTTTGTTCTCCATACTTGTGAGTCTGTTTCTTTTTTGTTACATTCATTTGTTTGTTTGTTTCATTTTTTAGATTCCACATATAAGAGATAATGTACAATATTTGTCTTTCTCCATCTTTCTCTGTCTGACTTATTTCACCAAGTGTAATGCCCTCCAGGTCCATCCATGTTGTTGCAAATGGAGGAATTTTATTCTTTTTTTTATGGCTGAGTAGTATTCCATTGCATATATACACCACATCTTCTTTATCCATTCATCTGTTGATGGACACTTAAGTTGCTTCCACATCTTGGCAATTATAAATGATGCTTCTATGAACATTGAGGTTTTTGACGATAGCCATTGTGACAGGTGTGAGGTGATATCTCAATGTAGTTTTGATTTGCATTTCTCGGATGATTAGTGATGTTGCACATCTTTTTATATACCTTTTGACCATCTGTGTATCTTCTTTAGAAAAATGTCTATTCAGGTCTTCTGCCCATTTTTTAATGTGGTTGGTTGTTTTTTTGATATTGAGTTGTATGAGCTGTTTATATATTTTGGAAATTAACCTATTATCAATCATATCATTTGCAATATTTTCTCCCATTCAGTAGGTTGTCTATTTGTTTTTTCGATGGTTTCCTTTGCTGTGCAAAAACTTTTAGTTTTAATTAGATCCCATTTGTGTATTTTTGCTTTTGTTTCTTTTGCCTTAGGAGACAGATCCAAAAAATATTGCTATGATATATGTCAAAGAGTGTTCTGCCAATGTTCTCTTCTAGTAGTTTTATTGTTTCCAGTCTTACATTTAGGTCTTTAATCCATTTTGAGTTTATTTTTGTGTATGGTGTGAGAAAATGTTCTAATTTCATTCTTTTACATGTAGCTGTTCAGTTTTCCCAGCACCACTTATTGAAGAGACTGTATTTTCTCCACTGTATATTCTTGCCTCCTTTGTCAGAGGTTAATTGATCATAAGTGCATGGGTTTATTATGGGGCTCTCTATTCTGTTCCATTGATCTATGTATCTGTTTTTGTGCCAGAACCATACTGTTTTGATTACTGTACCTTTGTAGTATAGTCTGATGTCACAGCACATGATACCTCCAGCTCTGTTCTTCTTTCTCAAGATTGCTTTGGCTATTCAGGGTCTCTTATGCTTCCATACAAATTTCAGGATTATTTGTTCTAGTTCTGTGAAAAATGCCTTTGGTATTTTGAAAGGGGTTGCATTGAATCTGTAGATTGCCTTGGGTAGTGTGGTCATTTTAACAATATTAATTCTTCCAATTCATGAACATGATACATCTTTCCATCTGTTTGTGTTTTCTTCGTTTCTTTTAGTGTCTTATAGTTTTCTGAGTACAGGTCTTTCATCTCCTTGTTAGATTTATTCCTAGGTATTTTATTCTTTTTGATGCACTGGTAAATGAGATTGTTTCCTTAATTTCTCTTTCTGATAGTTTGTTGCTAGTCTATAGAAATGCAACAGATCTCTGTATATTAATTTTGTATCCTACAACTTTACTGAATTTATTGATGAGCTCTAATAGTTTTTTGGTGGCATCTTTAGGATTTTCTGTGTATAGTATCATGTCATCTGCAAACAGTGACAGTTTTACTTCTTCTTTTCCAATTTGGATTCCTTTTATTTCTTCTTCTTCTGTGATTGCCTGACTAGGGCTTCCAACACTATGTTGAATAAAAGTGGCAAGAATGGACATCCTTGTCTTGTTCCTGATCTTAGAGGAAATGCTTTCAGCTTTTCACTGTTGAGTGTGATTTTAGCTGTGGACTTATATATGGCCTTTATTATGTTTCACTGAGGTATTTTCCACTTTGTGGAGAGTTTTTTTTTTTATCACAAATTGATTCTGAATTTTGTCAAAAGCTTTTTCTGCATCTATTGAGATGATCATATGGTTCTTATTCTTCAATTTGTTAACGTGGTGTATCACGTTGATTGAGTTGAGGATATTGAACCATCCTTGCACAGCTGGGATAAATCCCATTTGATCATGGTGTATGATCCTTTT
This sequence comes from Eubalaena glacialis, assembly GCF_028564815.1. NCBI lineage: Eukaryota > Metazoa > Chordata > Mammalia > Artiodactyla > Balaenidae > Eubalaena > Eubalaena glacialis. The sequence goes on from NC_083729.1 coordinate 41,105,356, forward strand.
AATGTATTGTTGAATTCGGTTTGCTAATACTTTACATAGGATTTTTGCATCTATGTTCATCAGTGACACTGTCCTGTAATTTTTGTGTGTATTTGTGTGTGTGTGTGTGTATGTGTGTGTGTGATATCTTTGTCTGGTTTTGCTGTCAGGGTGATACTGGCCTCATAGAGTGAGTCTGTAATATTCCTTCCTCTGCAATTTTTCGAATAGTTTGAGAAGGATAGGTGTTAAGTCTTCTCGAAATGTTTGGTAGAATTCACCTGCGTAGCCATCTGGTCTGGTACTTTTGTTTGCTGGGATTTTTTATTTTTAATTACTGATTTAATTTCATTACTGGTAATTGGTCTGTTCATATTTTCTATTTTTTCCTGGTTCAGTCTGGGGAGATTGTACATATCTAGGAATTTGTCCATTTCTTCTAGGTTGTCCATTTTATTGGTGTGTTGTTGTTTGTGGTAATCTTTTATGATCCTTTGTATTTCTGTGGTGTTGGCTGTAACTTCTCCTTTTTCATTTCTGATTTTATTGATTTGGGGCCTCTCTCATTTTTTTCTTGATGAGTCTGGCTAAAGGTTTATCAATTTTGTTTATCTTTTCAAAGAACTAGCTTGTAGTTTCAGTGACCTTTTCTATTTTTTTAATTTATTTCATTTATTTCTGCTCTGATCTTTATGATTTCTCTCTTTCTACTAACTTTGGGTTTTGTTTGTTCTTTTTCTAGTTCCTTCAGATGTAAGGTTAGGTTTATTATTTGAGATTTTTCTTGTTTCTTGACGTAGACTTGTATTGCTATAAACTTCCCTCTTAGAACTACTTTTGCTGCATCCCATAGATTTTAGATCCTTGTATTTTCATTTTCATTTGTCTCCAGGTATTTTTTTATTTCTTTTTTGATTTTTTTTGGTGATCCATACCTGGAGCTATTTTGACTCCTGTACAAGTAGACTACAGAGCAAGGAGACATTGATGACGGAGCGAGTGTCTGGGTGGTAGAGACAACCAGAAAGCCTGAGGTATAGGGAGAAGAAGCATCAGCAGAAGAACCAATGGCACTGCCCACATTATCAGAGCTGCAAGTCAGGGGATCCCAGCTGGGGAACCAAAGAGGTTGGAACCTCCAAAGAACCTGAAAGTCACTCACAAAGAAAGAACCATATTTAAACATTAGCTTGGTGAGAGTAAGACATCATCTTAAGATTATGCCAGTCAGGTAAGAACCTTCTGAGTCCTTTCCCATTCTCTCTCCTTAATGTTCCTACTTCAGAGAGGGAACAGGAGATGAAGTCAACCATATGCCCTTTCTCTAAGGCAGGAGGTCTACCTACCATAGGTTTCTAGCTGGTGAAGAAGTGGAAAGGAGTCTTAATTATGAATGAAGAGAGAAATATGGATTAATAGATTGGAGTGTAAATTCTACTTTCTCAATTGAGACTATACTTTACCACCTGAAGTGACCAAATTACATCTTGTTTCTAAAAGGGATGAAAAAAATCAGAGGGCCTACCAGAGTTTTCATCCAGTGGAAGGGAAAAATACTCTCTGATGATAAATACCTTAGGAGCAGAGGGAATCAAAGAATAAAGGTGATTCATTCATCAAGTGGTGTTTGTTCAAGGTAATATCAGTGGTTCTAAACACTATGATAAACTCTTGGATGATAGTAAGGGCTCGGATGCTAAGGAAGCACATGGGAGGGGCACTGAACCCAGACTTGCTGGAAATGACACCAAAGGTGAAAGCTAAGGGAGGGAGGAAGCAGACTGTGAAGTGTAGAAGGAGCAGATAGAACAGTGAGCAAACTGGAAAAAGAAAAAAAGACACTGAAAACTGAAAAGTGACTGGAACACAAGAAGTGGGGCGGTGCAGAAGCCAGGTTATGAAGCACATGGTGGTAAACATGTTGAGAAATTTGCCTCAACCTGAGGCACTCTGGGAACTCTTGGAAGGTTTTTTAAACAGAAGAGCGACATGATCAGATTTGTGTTTTAGAAAATCACTCTGCCCTATGTGTCCAGGGGCAGGATCTTACCCCAACCTTCTAAAATTTATTGTATGGAACTTTCCCCCTCAGTCTCTGAACTTTAGCTACATAGGTCTACTTTCAGTTCTATAAACACACCAGGCTCTATCCTACTTCAAGGCTTTTGCACATGCTCTTCCCTCTGCCTGGAATACTTTTCCTTCATCTCATGACCTTTACTTATTTTGGGGGTCTATTTTAAGTGTCATTTCCTTAGTAAAAAGCCTTTACTATCCACTCTATCTGAATTAGTTTTCTGTTGCCAACATAACAAATCAACACAAAATTAGAGTTTAAGCAGTGCAGACTTATTATCTTACTGATCTCGAGGTCAGGAATCCAAAGTCAAGGTTTTGGCAGGGCTGAGTTTCTTCTGGAGAATGTGCTTCCTTTCCTTTCCCAACTTCTATAGGTCATCTAAGTCCTTGGCTCATGACCTCTTCCTCCATCTTCAAAGCTGGAAACAGTGAATTACACCCTTCTTACACTGCCATCTTTTTGGTTATCTAATGCTCTCTTCCACCTTTAAAGACAGGTTAATCTCCCCATTTTAAGATAATCTGATTAGCAATATTAATTCCATCTGCAGTCTTAATGTCCCTTTGGCCTGTAGCCTAACACTTTCACAGGTTCTAGGTATTAAGACATAGACATTTGCAGGAGCGGGTGTGTGTGTATATTCGGTCTACTACATATTTAAAGTAGATCTCCTTGATAGTCTCTCGTTTAGCTCTTGTTTGCTTTCATGGCATTAGTCACAAATTTGAATTTACTTATTTTTGCTTGTTTTTTTTTTTTCTTTCTCTCATCAGAATGTATTCTCTATTAGGGCAGGAACTATTTGTTTCTATTGCCTTTGTGTGCCTGACAAATAGATGCTCAGTAAACATTGATTGAATGAATTGACGAATGAGTGAAGAGTTGTTGAAAGGATGGATCATGGAATTTAAATTGGAAGGGGATTAAAGTGAAACATTGAAGAGGAGATGGATACTCAGACATCAGTGGAATAGCTAAGGGAAGAAGAGGGAAAGATGGGAGGCTGTGGACAGGTGAAAATACTAAGAGCAGTTTTAATGTCTAGGAAAGTTTTTCTTAACTATCTTTGGGGGAAGTTATGGTGTATCTTGAAAATAAAAAGCATAGGCTCCCTCTCAAGGAAAATACATAACTAGCAAACACAAAATTTTGCATCTATTTCAGGAGACCCACAGCTATCCAAATCTTTAGTGATCAAGGGGGTGACTAGGAGGTCAGAAAATTACAGTATGAAGAGGATAGAGAGTTATAGAGGTTAATGGCATTGAGCCTTAAAGGATAGTTCCTTTCAATACTCCTTTACGACACCTTAACTGATGCCAAAATTAGAGGGTTGCAAGCAGAAGACACGTGGGTCACTTGGAATTGGTTATTGGGCCAAGATGGGGCAAAAGGGAATGAGACTTCCTCCTTCTCTTTATTTTAGGATGGCAACTATAACTCATGCTATTAAATAATAAAAGAGCTACTCAAGTTGTCAGCATTGTTCTCTTGGGACCACATGCTCTTTGAGGATGAATCTGGGGGGAATGGATAAGATAGTTGCTGTCGGGGACTCATGCAAGGGGGATGGTAAATGTTGAGTCTGGGGCCAGGGTGGTTTATCTGACAGCTCTTCTGACAAGTTCATATCTCACAATTCTCACCACAAAGCAGAGAATGAAATCTGCAGCTTTTATGCAATCACGATGAAAGAATCTTTTATTGTTGTTAACTCTGCAGGGTTGGGAATGTTGAAAATGAAACACAGAGATAGGCAGTTGCCGGATTACAGTATCAGTTGGATTAACATCTTTGGCACCACTCTGGCTAGTTAGAACATTGTTTGGGAAGGATTGGAACCTAGACAACTGACAGGGGGACCTCCAAGAGGATCTTGGGCATTTGGAGAATCGAGCTCCACAGTGCTCTAGGACACACCCCATTACCCCTTTCCTATGGGAGAAAAATCGCAATTCCCGCTCACTCTCAGTGGCAGAGACCACTGGTTATCCCTGAATATCCCTTTTCCCTTTCATCTAGATAAATAGAACTCCTGATTATTTTGCAGTGCCCATGGCTGTCCAGAATAAAGATTCCATTTTCCAGTTCCCTTGTAGCTCAGTGGGACTGGGTGACTAAATCCTGGCAAATGGGATGTGAGCAACTAGTGCAGCTTTCAGGAGGGAATTTTCTCTTCTCCTCCTTTCTAGTTAGTAGAATTCAGGCATATTGGCTTGGACCACATCAATCTATTGGACCATCAGGAGCCTATTGGACATGATGGAGCATCATGATATCCATGATAGCAGCCATGGAATGCCATACTAACCCTGTGCTACCTACCTGGACTTATACACAAGACAAGTATACTTCCGTCTTGCTTAAGACATTGTTATTTGAAGTTTTGTTACTCTCATCTGCCTAGTTCTCTCTCACCCTTCATTGCTGTTCACCCAGTGAGTCGGGAGGATCTAATAATTTTATATAGCAACCTGCTTTCTGAATTTTGGTCCTTGTTCCTGGGAATCTGGCTTCTGCTGGTTTAGAGGTCTTGGTAACCAAATGTAAGATTCTTTCATTGGGGCAGGAATGGGTCCACTGAATTGGAAGTTGAGACAGGCCGTGTTAGGCTCCTCATACCATTTGGGAAGGGGGAAAGGTAGTGATGGAGTTGACTGGAGTGATTCACCTTGATTATCAAGAAGTCAGGTGCCTGCTACATAAATAAAATGTGTGCAATCTAAGGAAGCCATTATTGTGCCACGCCACGTGGTCAAATTCAATGTGTATTTGTTCTATCCCTCTACGGGAAAGACCGTCAAGGGCCAAGGTCCCTTAGAAGAGTCACTTCTCCTGTCATTACAGAACCTCAGCTGGTTCTATCAGAAGTTCTGGTCAAAGATCAGAGAAACGTGAAGCAGGTATTAGAGGTGGTGGTGAGCCATAAACACCGGCTATAGTTTTATGGCCAGCTGGGGAGGTGAAGTTATAGCCTCTACTTGCATCTTCTTGCTTACTGTATTATATGTATATATGAGGATTTTCTTTTATTTTCTCTCTTCCTCAGGTTATTTGGGATTGTTTATCATTTAATCTATAAGTGTAGACAAAGAGATATGATCATTGTGGAGTTTTCCAGGAGCGCTGGACCTAGAGAAATGTGTGTGCATGTGTATGCATTTGTGTCCTGGGCAGTTACCAAGCTGTGGACCAAGGTAGCAATTTATTTTTACCTGCCTATTGTGTCTTCTGGACCCCCTTCCCATCCCTTCTTCTGCTAACAGTTGCTGTATCCCTGACACTGTTCCAGTCTGGGCCTCCAAATAGTATCCCACATCCTGGTTCCAGGAATAAGTTGGGCCAGTTGCATTCTCTCTACTGGAACTTCTAAACCTGAGCCAAGGTACAGGAGGATGGAAGGCTGTCAGTGTAGAACCACCCCATGGTAATACCCTTGAGTGAAGGTCTGCAAGTTCTATGCTTGGGATTTCCAACACTTCGGTTTGTGTCTTCCCTAGGCCTAAGAGTTCAGTTCTTTCTGCAATTTTGTAAGTGATCTCAGGCTTCTTCCAATTTTTTATTTACATTAACCAGAGTAATATTCTGTTGCTTGCAACCAAAGAACATTAACACAGGATCCATAAATTCCAAAGTAAACATGGGCTTCACACCTATCCTGTGAAGTTCAGTTGTACCCACTTCACAGAAAAGAGAAGACACATGACTGTCTAAGGCAATCCAGAAAATTGGAGAAGCCAGCACTAGAATCAGATCATTTGACTCTTTGCTGAGTATTCTTTGGACTTGTCTATATTATCCTCAATCTGCTTCCTATAATAAAAATGCAAACAGTTAATCTTTTTCTTCAAAGTACAGTGAGTGTAGACATGATGGTACAGGTTATGAAACAAGGGAAAATGTGAAGTATTTTCGTCCATATTGGGCCTAGAAGCCAACAAGCAAAAAATTTTTTAAAAAGAAAAAAGAAAACAAAATCTTTAAGTGTTGATTAAAGACAGAACAAATTGTCCCCAAAGTTTACAACGTAAAACAAGACAAATCCTGAAGATTAAGTTGACAAGCATATACAGCAGTGTAATTTTTTCTTAATTAAACTGATAAAGATCCCCAGTTCCACATAAATCAATGAAAAACAACAAACCTACAGTGCCTAAAGGAAGGAAATTAAGAGTTGCTGAAAGGAGAATGTAAGAAAAAAACGTAATGAAATAATCCATGCTTTGCTGACCTCCTTTCCTTGGGGCAGGTGATTGATTGGGGGTGGGGAAGGGAAGCCAGGAGGAAGAGAGATAGCAGGTTCTACAAGTTAATTTCTAGGGTTGTCCCTAGCGGAAGGTACATCAGGCAGGAACAGTGAATACCTTCTTCCACCTTGAGAATAAAAGGAGCACAAAATTAAAATAAAGATTAAAAGAAGCATTGATTCTTGATTCTTGGGAGACCCTCTTGATGGATTCTCTTCATGGCCCTGTTGATACATTGCACAAGATAGATGTGCTCCTGTAATTTTGCATAAAGTTAATTTTTACAAATTCAAACCATTTAAAATTTTTTATTTCATTATATATAAGAAATGGCTTAATTTCTAGTAGATGGATGCAAAATACGCATGCCTCCTGTTCTCACAGAGTCACTGGCAATCAATAATGGCACTGTTTCCCAGTGAGCTAGTTATGACATCAGAATCCTTCTCAGCACAGATTCTAGGGAGCCATACCAGCCAGTCAGAGTGGGCGCATGAGGTAAAATCTGTTTGCCATCTCTGGACTCGTTATGAGGGTAGGTTTTAGAGGCAGGTGGATGAGGATGTACAGCATCCTTGCCTGCTGTGTAGCCTTGGGCAAATAATTGAACTGCTCGGAGCCCCACTGGTAAGAACTGAGGCATATGTTGTCTTAAAGTTTAAAGAAATATATGTGCAGCTGGATCATATTTTGAGCTATTAATTTATGTCTTTTTCTGCCTAGATTTCTCCATCTACCTCCCTGTCTACTACCCACTGAAGCACAGTGCAATGTCCAAGAGGAGCTGGGTGGTGGGAAAGGAAGGAGAAGTAGGCTTCAGAGACATGCCAGCTTTTGTTTTTAAAAATGGAGGAGTATCAGAGAACATAGAGGTTCCAGAGGAAGTAGAAGGGAGAAGAGGAATTGTGGAAGAAACAAAGTTGTTAGAAAAAGTAATAGGAAGGGACACTTTCCTCAGACTAAAAGGAGATTCTCCAGATTTCTTGAGAGGTTCTGCATGTCTTCGGGCAGTGGGGACCCAGGTCCTACTTCCTGGCAGGACCCCAGAAAATAGTGGCCACAGGTTCATGAGACTTGTTGGGGTTCTGTGTCTCAGTAGAAGGGCTCGGGCCTCAGCTGGTGTGCCTCAAAGGAGCCACTGGATCTGAAAGACTGTGCCAGCTGGGACAGTGGATATTCTCGAGGGAGCCTTGTGCATAAATGACTCAGGCTAGAGGGCCCTTGTACCATGTGCCATGGTACCTTGGCACCTAGTACCATGGCCTCTTGGATTGGCAAAGCCCCAAAGATGACTGAGGTGAAGTTTCCTGTCATCCTGGTAGGATAAGAGCTCAAAATAAAAATGAGCTTATAGAAAATAAAAAGGTGCAATATTTCTTGCACCCTTGAATCTGAACTGAGATTCGTACCTACTACTTCTGCGTAGCACCTAGAACAGTGCCAGGCCCACAGTGAACACCTTAAACCACAGTTATTGTTACTAAAGAAATCCTTTTGGAGAAGTGAAGAATTCATTTACACTGTGCATATCCATCCCAGTAAAACCACATTTTTCTCTTCATGTGGATTGTTCTCTACTTCCCTATGCCCCCAGTCCAGACCCGTGCACTCCCTCCCCTGCTCTATTCCATGCCCCAGGAGGCTGACCTTTATGGGCTGCCTGATCCAGGCTCTCTTGCTGGCAGGCTTCTCGTTGGGTCTGAGCAGACAGAGGCACCAGCAGGAGCTGGGAAGGTGGGAGAGTTGGAGCTTTCTTACCAGCTCCCTCCCTGCTAGGTACCAAGGGTCTGGACGTGGCTGCATCCCTGGGTGATCACAGCTCCTGCTTGTGGCCCCTCTTTCACCAGGCTACAATCACACTCCTTTTCCCTTTGCCCCTTTAGGCCTCAGGGTGGGAATGGCTTCCTCCTGTTGTTAATTTCTGGGAGCTCCACACCCCTTGTTGTTTCTCTAGCCCTTCCCATTCCTCTGAGGGCAGTTCTTTCTTTATCTTCATTTGAAGCATGTGAGTAGAATTGTTTCCTGCTAGGACCTTGACTGATAACATAAGCAAGATTATTCTTTGGGTTGTTTTCCCAGTGGTGGGAATGGTTATAGTGATCTGGTCACTTTGTCCAACTCAGATTCTCTTAGGGCCCACAGTTCCTGTCAGTCAGCGTGAGGGCTGATTGGGACTACAGGTCAGTCAGTGGCTGGCACCGTGGGGTAGTACTAGCTCAGTTAAAGATTAGGAAGATGTGGTCAGGGCCTTAAAAGGTGTTGGCATTGGGCTTCCCTGGTGGCGCAGTGGTTGAGAATCTGCCTGCCAATGCAGGGGACATGGGTTCGAGCCCTGGTCTGGGAGGATCCCACATGCCGCGGAGCAACTGGGCCCGTGAGCCACAATTACTGAGCCTGCGCGTCTGGAGCCTGTGCTCCGCAACAAGAGAGGCCGCGATAGTGAGAGGCCCGCGCACCGCGATGAAGAGTGGCCCCCACTTGCCGCAACTGGAGAAAGCCCTCGCACAGAAGCAAAGACCCAACACAGCCATAAATAAATAAATAAATAAATGAAATTAAAAAAAAAAAAAAAAAAGCACTATGAGGATTCAAAATCCCCAATATGTGCCATTTAAAAAAAAAAAAAAAAAAAAAAAAAAGGTGTTGGCATCACTCTGACCTGAGTTCAAGTTTCATTTCTACTTAGGATTTACTTGCACTTGGGTAATTTAAATACCCTCTCTAAGTATTCATCTCTTCATCTGTAATGTATGCTCGATATGAGCATTCACCTCCTAGGGTTGAGGGGAGAGTAAATGAGAGGATGGAAGTGCTTAGCACACACGTATTAGCTCTGAGTATGTGGATGTGGTCAGAAGTGTTCTTTGGCATCAGCAATTAGTTTCTGTAAAGTCAAGCCATTGTTTTAGCTGTGCAGGGTTCTGCTCAGTTCCAATAACACAGCTTCTCTGACAAAGTCTTTACTGTGCAGGAATAGGAATCTAGGTAGTGATTGTTAACCCTGGCTGCCCATTGGAATCATCTGGGGAGCTATAAAAAAATACTTATTATGCCTGGGGCCCACCTGTAAAGAGTCTAGATTAATTCACTTGGAGTGGGATCTGGGCATCTAGATTTTTCAAAGCTTCCCAAATGATTCCAACTGCAACCAGAATGAAGAACCACTGGTCAGGACATTACACTGTCTTTCTAAGTTTGGTAGTGAAGGTCTTAGGTGTGGGCATCTAGGGACCCATCAATGGGGAGAGACCAACATTGAGTACCAGCAATGGAGCAGGTATTTTACATACTTTGTCCTTTAATCCCCTCAACAATCTCATGGCCTTTCCATTCCCACAGTGAAGATGAGGAAACAGACTCAGAGGTTAACATTCCCAAGGTCACACTCCTGGGTAAATGGCAGAGCTGGGATTAGAACCCATGTCTTTCTGACCCCATGGCCACATACTTCCAGGACCTTTGGATGTTTCTTATACATTCCTTTAGAGTTAATTCATTCTTTGTAGGCAGGTCAGGTATCTCAGGATTTGTCATTATTTTTTAATTTTTTGGTAAACCAGATGGCCAGAAAAAAAATTAGTTACATACTCAAGATTCTCCTGTGACAGGCTCATAATTTTAAAATGGTCCAACTTCATTTAAAATAAATCACTGTGTCTTTCTTCTTTTCATCTGGGATTTTATCAAAGGCCTCCCCTTTGATCATATGGCATTTATGCACTGTGTAGTGTGGATGTTTGAAAGTAAGTTTCTCACATTGAAAAACATGTTGTGAGACTTGCTCCTTCATTCTGATGTAGCCAGGGACTTCCAAACGGACTCGGGAAGGTTTTGACTTGAGAACCTGCAGCCTCATCTCATGCTTGTGTATATGTGTGTATGTGTGGCTGTGTACACATGTGCACACGTGCCTTTACATGCACTGATGTCCATTGTGGCGGGAAGTGGGGAAGGTGTGCTTGGTGCTTGAGATGATGAGTAGCCGGAAGGCAGAAATGAGGCAGTCCCCCCAAACCCATACATCCCATCATAGTACCAAGAACAACTCAGTTCACTGGAATATTCCATAAATGGAAGTCTTTTTTTTTTTTGAGGAAACTTAAAGATTATAAACTGGAACACCTGGGTTAGAATTCTTGCTCTGATACAACTGCATGACCATAAACAACATCTTTCATTGTCCATATTTCAGCTGTCTTACATGTGCAGCGGTGATTTAGAAACAAAGAACAACTGCAAAACCTGGTTTCATAGGACTGTAGGCAAATATAGCTAGCATAGTACCTGGCATGTAATAGGAGCTTGACATATGCTAAGCAATCTTAAAAATCTTGATTGTTAGAAATCTTGAAGGCTTGTTTTAGTTGACTGAGAATATGGCAAGGTGTGGGAGCCAATGGTTCTGAGTAATAACCCTCTTTGCAGTTACTGGGGAGGTGCTTTCAGGGGAGGAGGAACTGGAATGGCCTGGGAAGATGAAGAGGATTCGGGTAAAGCCTGCTTTTGAACCTTAGCTCCACCCTTCACATATGCATCACTGGCACGTTTTTCAGCCTTCCTGTGCCTCAGTTTCTTGAGGTAAAACAGGGTAGAGTGAGCTCTCTAGCCCATGCACAGGGCTTTTGTGAAGGTCCGATGAGATGCTGCTCATACTGGTAAACTGTAAAGTGCCATAGATATGTGAATAGTCATGCATGTAAGATGCGTGTAAGTGGAGATGGGAAAGTGTTCTGAGTGTTGGGGAGAGCTGAGCTGGGGAGGAACTGAGCCAGCACAAAGGGCTCTCTTCTTAGCGGAATGCCTTTAACCCACCGGCCTGCGCTGTTCACTGGCCATCCAGTGCCCTTTCCTTCATTTCTGGCTTTGTTCAGGTCCCTGTCTTATAATCCCCCCTCCCCCCAACTCACCCACACAGTGGACTCTAAACTCTTAGAGGGCAGAGACTACCTTCTATTATTAAATAATATTTACCCCGGATTAGGGTCCTAAAATATCTGTTTGCATTTCAAGTCTGCTTCTGTCCCCTTCACGGGAGGAGTAGGTGTTGTTTTAGGGGTTTATTAACTCCAGATTAGACCGAACCCTCAGCACGTGCTAAGGGAACAACTGTTGCCTTGCTGGGGGCTTGCCGGAAACCTGTCAGGCTCCTCTTTGGGCTTCAGGACAGGCAAGCCAGTTGGGGAAGATGGGGAGAAGAAAGCACTTTATGATCTGCGGAGCATTAGTTACTTCGTTATCCTTTCCTGCTTGGTGGGAATCTCCAAGCACAGAGGCAAGCTGAGCTGGTGGTCTCTGCACCGGCACTCCTGCCTCTGGGCTACTCCTTGATTTGAATTGGTTTCTGGGTGGTAGCTAGAATAACTCCCCTCCCATTTCCTCCTGCCCAGCTCCTTCCTTGGACGTAGCAGTCCTCACCACAGTCTCTGGTACTCAGCAGTGAGTGAGTGAGTGAATGAATGAATGAATGTATACCTACCTTCTTTGCTGGGGGGCTTTTGGGGGCTGGATTCCCATGAGTAACTGCCCTCGTGTTCAGGGCTCTTCATCACCGGCATATAGATTCTCAGCAGGAGCTCAGTCCCCAGAAAGAGCTTCCTCCTTTGCAACTCCTTGTCACCCGCTTCTCTCTGCTCCGGTCAACAGCCCCTGTCCCCCACTGCCACAGTTGGTCCCTGTGGCCAGCCTGTCAAGCCCTGCCACGTTGAGGCCCTCGGTCTCAAACTGGCCAGCCAGTGGGCCTTTGCTAGGACACGGAGGGTGTTTTCATTTAAAATGACAATTTGGGACCAAAGTAGGAAGTGAAACCAAGCCTGGCAGTCAAGCTGGGATTCTGAGCGATACGGGTGGGAAATCTCAGCTCTAGGCAAAACTCTGTCTCAGGCCTTAACTAGCTTGTGTCACCTTGGGTGAATTGCTGATCATCTCTGGGCCTCAGTTTCCCATTCAGCAAGTTTAGGGGAATGAAGTAAATGATTTCTAGGGTCTCTCCTGGTATTCATTCTCTACACTGCTCTCCGGCTATACCTCTGAGACAGAAGTGGCCTCGCTGGCTGCTAACCACCAGCTGTTCTGTCTGGAGCCCAGGAGCCTATGGTGGGGAAAAATGCCCACAGTGCCCTGGTAGGCAGCCATTTCCAGCCTGAGTACAACCTCTGTCCATGATTGAGGTCGTGGATACCTCGAATCGCTATGCCATTCTCACCTCTCAGCATTAGCCCCCTCTTTAAGGGTTAAAGGTTCTTGAAAAGGGATCATTTCAGGGACAGGGGCTGAGCTGAGCTGGGAGGGTGACTGGGTTTCTGGAACAGAGTTGGACTTGGAGGAGAGCTAGGGCTTCTCTCACCTGTGCAGAACCTCAGTTCCTTCATCCATCCGTATCTTTCCTACAACACAGGTGGGCCAATGGAGACCAAAATCCAGGCTTCATGTATCTTTTTTTCTCCCTAGATACCCTGGCAAAGACCAGGTTACAACCCAAGCATCCTTTTGCATTGAGATAGCATTTGGCAACAAATCTTTTATAAATGACGGCATTGACATTATATCTCTGTTTGAGCAATGTACTCCCCACAGTAATTTTGACTTTGTTCTATACAGAGGGTTATTTTAATCATCCTTTCAGTTGTTATTGATGAGGGCTCTTGGAAAAATGATTACAAGATTAGTTTAAAATTATCCCCAGCGAATTTAAAACAATAACAGGGATGTGAATACAGGCTAAAACAAATCAAGGGCTGTCATAGATATATGAAAAGTCTATTGTTTGATAAATTGCGGACCTAATGTCAGCACTAATGGCGAGGCTTGGATCCACGCTCTCTTAGTCGACTTGTCCTTGTTGACCCTCCCTTGCCCCCTCTCCTGCCTGTTAGTGGGTGCTCATCTCTGCGTCTGTGCCTCTGCTCTTCCCCTTTTGTGCCATGCTTGGCCCCTCCAGATCTCTCCACTTCAAAGAATCCTTTTCATTCCCACCTGTCCCTGGAAGCTTTCATTAGAATCAACATTGTCACCTTCAAGGGACAGGTCGGTATTATCTGTAAAAGTGCCAATTATTTTAGGAAGGATTTCTATTAGTTTCCCAAGATACTAATAGTTATTCTGAGAAAGAAAGTCGGGGTGGGGTGTGAACAATTTCTTCGGGGAATGTTGAGTTAAAGGTAAAAAGGTTTGTTTGTTGGTTTTTTGCAAGACTTATCGGAGCCTTTAGTATACTATTGAGCTTTGTGAATCCCCCAATAGAAAGCCATAGTGTGCAGCTTTCTCCAAAATCCCTTGGTTTACCTCTAGTAATGGGGGTGTGTAGTATAAGGGTACATGGGAGAATAAGGAAGATAGGAACCTCTCTAAAAATCAGGACAGTCACACTGCTGGGCCTTATGGAGATGGTGATGTGTTCGACTGGGAGACTCCAATGAGGATCCAAGTTGCTCACATCCAGAGCTCATGGACTCTGGCGTCTTCTCATACAAAGGACCCACATATTTGCTGGAGTATGCCCCTCACTACTATAATGACCAATTCTCTATGTATTTCCAATTCAAATTCGTGAGAAAGTTCCTTCTATCTGAACCAGCTAATGACTACTGTCCCTGGTTGGGCAGAGTCTTGTGCCAGGCCCTGCCGTAGGCCACTAAAAAGAATGTGAATGTGCTGCCCCCGTGGGCTCTAATGCAGTCAGTGGTCGCCTCTGTGCCGAGTCAGCTTTAGCACCACTTCCCCGGAGCAGAGGCTGTGGGCAGCTGGAGAGGCAGTCTCGTGAGTGATATATCTAAGACAGTTCACCTCTTGAGCACTGTGCATATACCTCCCGCCCCTGCCCTTTCCTCTATATTCATTTCCAAAGCCACCACACCTCACGTGATCTATCAAGTCTACAACTGCGAAGCCCTCTCACCCACACGTGGAAGGCAGCACAAGTCATGGCAAATAGCACATGGAGGGTCTGGGTTGTTCTGGAGGCCCATGTGACCATTGGGTGCACAGTCTCTTGATAATTTGCTAAAAGCAAAGGATCTCAGCCTGGGGAGAGTCTGTGCATTTTGGCCTCCGTGTTGAAACGCGTCTCTTGTCTCCCACCTAGTGAGGGTATTGATTGCTGCTAAGCATATGGATTAGTGGGTATCTGGATGGTTCTTGCAAATGTGCAGCAGAGTGGCATGGTCAAACACACCTTTTTCCGCCAAAGCAAGAAATCGCTCTCTAGGTTTGAAGGAAAGAAAAGTGAGTTATATTGTAGATTCTCTGGTAGATGAGTGCTTCACTTTGGAGCGTACTGTCAGGAGTTCAGCTAAGTCGAATGCATCTCTGCTTCTTTATTTCCATGTGGTCTCAGCTGACTCTCTAGGAAAGCATGCTGCCAGAGAAAACCCAGCTGCACGTGGTGGTTCTCTTTTTAAAAACATAGTCAACCGACCCAGCATTTAAAGATTTGTAACAGCAAATTTTCTCTTAGTCATGGTTTTAGAAAGGTTGGAGAATGTGGTCATGTATGTGGGTTTGAATTTAGGGAGGAACTTCAAGCTCTGTTATAGGTGAAACCATCTTATGTGTCATAAACTGCCTATTCCTGGTTTCTTAGCGTGATGGTATGTTCAGTGGGGCAGGTGGGTGAATTAGCATCAAGTGCCAACAAACACAGGTGGGACCAGGAAAGCTGACCAAGGCAGCGGTAGTCAGCACTGCAGGCCAGGGGATCCAAGGCATTCTAACCATTGCCTATCCAGTCTGGCTGCTGTCGGTGTCCAAATAGTCTGATTTATAGGCTCAGGGGTGGCATCAGTACTGCTGGGCAGCAGTGATTCTGGCTGATTCTCTGGGTTAAGTATGTGCCTGTTAGAGGCCATATGACAGAGTTGAAGGTGAGCACATTTGAGAAACAAACAGACCTGTGGTTGAATTTTGATTTTGCCACTTACTAGATGTTTGACCTTAGGCTTATTTTGGCTTAAATTTCTGTGAGGCTCAACATTCTTGTCTGTGAGTCAACATAATAATACCTACTTCCCAGAGTTTTTTGTGTATATTACAAGAGATGATGTATGCGAAGGTTTGGAAAAATACCTGATACCTTATTAGCTCTCAGTAAATGCTCTCTCTCTTTTTGAATCAGAGGATAAGGGAATCTTCCTCTTTTACTTAACAAAACCAGCAGACTTACCCTGGCACACACATCTCCCCACACTGCTGCCTCATTTCTCGTTCTCTTTTGTTAAGCGGGGAAAAAACCCCCAGTTTTCTAAAGGTGATGGAGAGGAATTTGAATCAAAAAGCTCAAATCCTACCTGGTGTGTTTCACCCTTCCTTTTGGGTTCTTATAATTGTTATTGCTGGTACCACCCTGCCAGCCTCAGGAGTATATCCTCCTCTCCATCCTCTGACTTTAAATTACTTATAAGCATGGATATACTCATAACTCAGCTCTGAAGTTTGACTTAGATATGACCTAAGCGGACAGTCTATGGGAAGGCATCTTTCCCAAGAGAATAAAAATCCTGACTCTTGCTTCTCTTAGTACAGCTGAAGCAGCTGACCTTTTCAAGCACTACTAAATATTAGGGAAAGAGTGGGAATAGTTTACATGCTTCACGCATGATTCTGCCCCAAGTCGTTTGTACCCAAGGCTCTCAGGCCCTGTCCTGTGATCCTTCCTGACACCCTACACTCTAGGGGTGTGTGTGTGTGGGGGGGTTGTGGGTACAGGGAGCTGGGGGATAGAAAGGGAGGGGAAGACGGGCACAACTTTGCAGGCATGAGCTCCTCATTCTCAGATCCTTGTTTCTCTTCACTAGGAGGTGACAACTGATGCCGTCATCCAGCGTAGATTACAGCCACCTCACCACTTTGTAGTTCCCCTGAGGGTTCAGGCTTCCAGTTTAAGAGCCAGTCTGTCACACCCCCAACTAGTTAAAGTCAAGAATGACTTAGCCTGTAGGTGACTCCCACCCCTTTCGCACAGGGAGGGCTCTTTCTTTGTTAAGCTCTGACCACATAATGGTCATAGCATCCACGTAATGACAATACCCACACACAGCAACTGATCTCTCCCATGAGCTCTCAAGCAACTGAGAAAGGATGATAGAGAGGAAACCCAATGTGGAGTCCAGTCAGAGGAGAGGCTGGCAGGGGTTACGGCAGAAGGTCTAGGGCTTCCGTGTGGGAAAGCTGAGGTCGAAAGCCCACCCCCAAGTCATTTGTACTCAAGACTCTCAGGGCACCCCCAAGAGTGCAGGTGGGGATGTTTGCAGCCCGATGCTCATATAGGTGTGCAGAGACTAAACATTGTCATTCCCAAGTTAGAGGCCAGCTGTGGAGGAGCCAGACCATGCCTGGGCCCCCTGTGATGTTTGGGGAGGGGCTTATATAGGATCGACAGTTCTGGCTCTTGTGGGCCCAAGCCTTGGCAGGACTGACCTTGAACCTGCAGGAGCGGAGCTTGTTAAGGGCAGCTGGGGGAGGTGTGCTGGGGTAATGACTGGGACCTCTCTCTTGGTCTTGCCTTCAGCTCTGTGTGTCTTCTTGTCTCTCACCCCGGTTTTAGCCTTTTCTTTCTTTTCCCAGCTCTTACTTAGATGCATAAGAATCCCCTGGGTGCCTGTTAAAATTGCCGTTTCCTGGGACTCATCCCCAGTGATTCCGATTCAGTAGTTCTGGGTGGACTGGGGCCCCATAACCTGAAAATATAACAGCCACACAGGCTTATTCTGAAACAGGGGTCTATGGACCCCACTTGACAAGTGTTATGTTGGATGACTACAGAAAACCTAGAACTGGAGTTTATTTACCCTTATCTGAAGTGGTATGAAGACACTCTGTTCTGAATGTCCACACACCATTGATAACTGTTGACTCAGCTTGAACTTGCTGTTGACTTTCTGACTACATCCTGGTTATTAGCCAGGAGATAAAACTAATGTAACGAAAAGCTATCATTTTAATTCACCAGAAACATACACGTATAGGCATATACTTCACAGCTCTGTGCTTATCTGCGTGCACCCACAGAGTTCATTTATCTTGACTCTAAGTGGCAGGATTGCCATTCAGGAATTTCTATGAACTGATAGTAGCTGCTGCTGCTCCTGACTCTGGACTGAATGAACAAACAGAGATGCTAATGTTCCTCTGTGTCATTATTGCTGCAATGTGATGTTTTCCCCCCCAAACCCTAAAAGCCTTTGCAATGTTTGTATCTAATGAGGATGTGAATCACAGATGTTTCCAAAGTAATAAGATAATGTCTATGCAGGGCCTGAGAGTTTGACCATTTCTTCTCTCACGTGTGGAGCAGAACAAACGTTTGAGGAGGCTCACGCTCCGAGTGTGTGGTGGGCAGCATCTAGTCCCCTTCCTGGGGACACTTGCTGAGGATGGTTCTAGAAGGTCAGCACTCTTCCGGTGGAGCGCCGTGTTGCTGCTGCAGCCAGAGACTTCTGGCTAGTCGTGCTGATCCTAGGTTAGCCTCAGGCTGTAGTTCCTGTATTACTATTACTTTTGAGGTTTCTGTCGTCAGGTTTGGAGATAATTTGTTATGTGGTTGGAGGAGGCCAGCACCACGTACTTATTCAGTGGGAGTCCTGATATCTGGGATCTTGTTTCTATCTGTCACTAGCCAGCGGAGTGACTCTGGATAAGACACTGACTCTCATAGTCGTTGGTTTTCTCATCTGTGAACCGGGGATGGTACTTGTGTTGTCTTCAAAGTCTTTGTGAGGGTCAAAGGGAACTGGGTAGGGGACTTCTGTGGGAAACATACACCTATCCAAGTCCAAACAGTACTATCATTTTAGGCCTGATCTTTATAAAAAGCCATGGTGGGAAAATGCATCACAGTCTGTTTATCGATGCCCACCTTTCAGAAACCCAGTTCAAAATCAACACTATTTTTAAAAAGTTTTAAAAAGAAAAGCCAGCAGCATATGGGATCTTCTCTCTTTTTCTTGACAATGATTTATTTTTTATTTTTCAAAATTATGTGATGACCAGGAATCTTTCATCTGGGGAACTCAGTGTATGCACGACCCCATTTACCTGTGCGACAAGTAGTCAATCACATCTAAAGCACATTGCAGAATCATAGCTCCAGGGAGACCAGTGGTTCCAGGACCACTGGTGGATGACAGAAGTTAGGAATTTGCTGTGGCACTGCCAAAGTTGTCGTTGGTCATCTGAGATGTCCAGTATCAGGCGATACTTGCAGCAGGAACCATGAAGCCATGAATCGGCTTGGTGAGAGGTGGTTCCGCACACAACCCTGAGGCAGCTTACAAATGTCTGCGATTCAGCATTTACTAAGAGTCGCCATTTTTCTGTTCTACAAACAAGTTTCACATCGGCGACTCAACCAAATTCAAGATTTGTTAGCACACTGAATGTGAAATCGTCTAGGAAAGTTTAAAATGGGAGACAGATATAAGGTATTATTTTGATATTTCTAAAAGTTCTACATCTCTGAATTCATTCTTTTTTAAAACAATTTGTTAATGGAGATACGACATGCATTCCGTAAGCAGCACACATCTTAAGTTGCATGCAAACTCGTTAATTCTTAAAATTGTAGATTCTTAAAGAAGTCTTCAGTGCCTTATGTGCTTGACCAAGAAGGTCAGAAGGTTGTTGCAGTGGGTTATGTGTTAAGACTGGATTCATCTAGGCACTAAAGCTGATCTAATAATATTACTGGAATGGGAACTGGCTCCTTGCACACATCTCACCAGTTAGGAGTGTGTATATGGGTTTCAATGCATTTACATATGCATGTGTAATGTGAGCACATGGAGAGAAGAACAGAATATGAGTTATACAGGTGTGTGTGTGTAGGGGGAGGCATGTGTGTGTCTAATAAGGCTCTTCTGGCTACAAGGAGCAGAGCCCCAGGGAAGAGGAAAAGGGATAAGGCCAGAGGAACCTGGACCTCACCTGGAATGGAAAACACCCCAGGGTCGAGGTACCGGGATCCTCACCATTTCGGGCTGCGTTGTTTCTCCTCCTCTATGTGACATCTTCACCTCCCTCTGTGTGACTGCTCTACCTCATCCTTGTCTCTAGGTCCTCTAGTTCTTACTCGTAGTTTCTTCTTCCTCATAACTATGTGGTTGGCACGTGGCTTCAGCATGCCCTGGCTCCACTCTACCTTAAGGCATTTTTAAAGTTTTGGCTCCTGCTAATGACGGAGCAGTCTTTTCCATGTTTCTTAGCTTAAATTTCAGAGATAGAAAGTGTTTTGTATAGGCTGCTGACCAGCCTGCTGTTTGGTTGTCTTTGGTTCAAGAGTTCACCTCTGGCCCCATAAGCTATGGCCAGGGGACAGGTGGGGAAGGCACTTGTGGGACAAAACATGGCTCCCTATGCCTTTCCCTTGAGCAGAGACTATATAGGTTGGGCAGTATTACTTAGAATGCCTAGGAATTGACAACTTTAATATAGTGAAACAGGAGACTGGAGAAGTGGACACCTTGGTGGTTGCAGTGGATACTGGGACTTTGACAAGAGAAGGGAAGAACAGAGAAAAGAGAGCACGCTCCCATGAAGGGGGTTAAATTTCTCCCACCCAGTCTGCAGCGGCCGGATTTGTTCTATGATGAAAAGTCATGAACCAAGATAGGCAGCTAAATAGGTCACCATGGGGGCATGACTCTTAGATTTGCCAGAAGGTGCTAGCTACAGCAGAGAGGAGCCCACGTTGTGAGGGGTGTGTCGGGTCAGGCAGACATCACGTCTGCAGAGAAGCCCTGACTCACAAAGCAGCACGCTTCTGCCTGTTTCAGAGGCGGGTGAGGGCAATGGCTTTTCCAGGCCGATGTATCCCAGGAATTCCCATGTGTCTCTGCAGCATCATCCTCAGTGTTGGAAATATGTGTAATGTTGTATTTTCCAGTGACTGTCTTAGTGCACTTTTGTGGAACGAAGGTTTGTCTGGTGTTTTATTTTTATTTATTTTTGGCTGTGTTGGGTCTTCGTTGCTGTTCGCGGGCTTTCTCTAGTTGTGGCGAGGGGGCTCTAGGCGCGTGGGCTTCAGTAGTTGTGGCACATGGGCTTATGTCCGGTATTTTAGATGTACCCAACGGAAAAAGGAAAGAGAGTAAGCTGGAGAGAGGGTATTCCCCTGGCATCATTCCAAGACACTGAATGCCTGGAATGCCTAGCATGTTCACCTGCCCCAAGGTTAACGTGGAGGGAGTGCTGCCAGGAAGGCGTCCAGATTTGACATTGAGGAAGTTAACGGCAGGCTGTAGCAAGCGACAGATACTCTGGAGGTCTGTG
Organism: Eubalaena glacialis; assembly: GCF_028564815.1. Classification (NCBI taxonomy): domain Eukaryota; kingdom Metazoa; phylum Chordata; class Mammalia; order Artiodactyla; family Balaenidae; genus Eubalaena; species Eubalaena glacialis. Next base: position 41,125,921 of record NC_083729.1, read on the forward strand.
CAGCCTCAGGCAGAGAGGTACCTCAGGAGTCTTTGGTCTCTGGCATCCGTTTTGTGTGCCGGGAAGAGGAAACCCCTCCTGTCCTGTCATAGAGTTTCGGGGACGGGGGCTGTACTAAACAGTCTGATCTTCAGCTCACAAAACTTCCGGCTCCTTGCTTCCAGCCGTGGGGCTCGGGTGCCCTCTTCTTCCATCTCAGCTTGCCTGAAACCAGTGCCCATTCTTGCTCAGAAGAAACGGCCTGATTATCGCCTTGGTCTCCAAGTCTGTGCTAGAAGCCGCTCTGGATATCTCACGGCTGTGTCCCTGCTGGCATGTTTCAGGAGGATGACCCACTTCGAAGTCCTTCGGTTGCCCAGAGCCCTGGAAGATTCTCTCTGCAGGAGCATCGAGGGTGTCAGGGGACGGGGTGAAAGAAGTGGTTAATAACATGACCTGTGGTCAGAGACATTTCCCACCTGTGTATGTGAGTGCTTTCAGATCCACGAAGCCATGTGGGGTGCCGCGGTTACATGAGATGCCTGTCCCTTTCCTGAGCTCAAAGTCCGCAGCGGGCTAGACGCTCACAAACAACTAGACCACCGTCCGAGTGATGGCTCCTGCAAGCCAGGAGACGTGGGTGGCAGAGCCGGCTCGTCATTTTGCAGATCTGGCCAAGCCTTTGTTTTTGTCTGCAAACCGCAGGGAGCTCAGTGGGGAAGGCTTCTCATGGCAGCCCTCCACCTGGACCTCCGCTCAGGGGGAGGAGGGTGGGCTACTTTGCAGGCACTTTTCCTTAGCAATCACAGGATGGTTTTTAGACTTTATTAAATACGAGCTGAGGAGGCTGGCTTAGTGAGGAGGCCCTGTGATTTTAAACTGTGGGCCGAGGAGAATTTGGAGACAGGGCAAAGACTCTGAAGGGAGCAAGGACTCTTTCAACCTGAGACCTGCAGTGAGCAAAAAGCAATGATGAGCGATAGTCCTCAATTTTGAAAAAATGCTGTGTAATCTGTACCAATATCTTGTCTACATCCCCACTTTTCCTGCTTTGTGCTGCACTTGTTCCCTTTTTCACAGACCATGTTGCCCACGCAACCCTCACCTGTGTCTTTTTTTTTTTTAATTAATTAATTTATTATTTATTTTCGGCTGCATTGGGTCTTCATTGCTGCACGTGACTTTCTCTAGTTGCGGCGAGCGGGGGCTACTCTTTGTTGCAGTGCGCGGGCTTCTCATTGCAGTGGCTTCTCTTGTTGTGGAACACGGGCTCTAGGCGCGTGGGCTTCAGTAGTTGTGGCACACAGGCTCAGTAGTTGTGGCTCACGGGCTCTAGAGCGCAGGTTCGGTAGTCGTGGTGCACGGGCTTAGTTGCTCCGCAGCATGTGGAATCTTCCTGGACCAGGGCTCGAACCCGTGTCCCCTGCATTGGCAGGCGGATTCTTAACCACTGTGCTGCCAGGAAAGCCCTCACCTGTGTCTTATAGCTGCACTGGTTCGGTACCAAATTCAGCATAAAGTATCTTGCAACTGGGTCACTTAGTCAACATGTGTAACTGGCTATTTATTCACAATCACTTTTGAATGAGTTGAGTGGTTGGCTCATCCAGGCCACTCCAGAGTCACCCAATTAGTGTTCTTATGATCCTGCTATCCACATGTCCCTCCTTGTTCCAGAACCCACCATGACCTACCCATGACTGTGCCTTGAAGTCCACTCTCCTCCAATCTCTCAGTGTCCCCTCCGATCTACCCACCCCATGCCTCTCCAGTCCCCTTTCCCCTTCTCCCCAAATGGCTCTATCCTTTTGGTCATGCCATCCCCACATCTGTTCTTGGTAGGGGCTCACCCCTCTGCCTGCATCAGGCCGCCTAGTTAAGTCTCATCCAGCCTGCAAAGTCTGCCTCAGTTCTTACCTTTTTGTGAAGCCCCCTAACCATCTTCTTTCTCCTATACCGTTTCTTCTTGCCCTGAGTTTTTAAAGAGCCAGATGCTTGAGGAGAAAGTTATACTGTTTTTAAGTTCCCAAAGCTTTGAGTATGAAGGGAAGTATGTGAATGACTTAAAGAGTCTTTATGAGTCATAGAGTAGGAGAGAATGCATGGGATGACTGAGTAGTTTTTGGACATAAGAATCCTTTCTGGGCTGCTGGTGAGGTGTTTTGGGGAGGGGATTGGGAGAGGAGAGCAAAAGAGTTTAGAGCTACTGTTGGGCCCTGTTTCATCTCTGGGTTTGGAGGGTAGATGTAGCCTGGATGGGTTTGGGGTCCGAGGCCACAGTGGCCACACACCTCGCTTCCTGAGGGAAACTTTGTGGGGAGGAAGCTCAGCATGTGCTTTGCCCAACATGGCAGCTTCTGAAGCGTAGAAATGGCCGCACAGTAATTTTAGGCAGAAAGAGGGCCTCGTTAGCTGTCCTCCTTCCCTTTACAGACAGGCCTCATTTGGCTCCCGGGAGGCATGGAGAAGCTCGGAAAAGTCTCCTAGGTAACTGGTAGTTTAAAACCTATGGGTTTGACAGGGATTCACCCTGGTTTAGGTCAGGGAGCCCAAAGCAGAGGCTGTTGGGTGGACATTTTGAGTCTGAGAATGAATGGAGAGAGGAGTGGCCAAGCCTGAGAGGGTTAGCAGAGCCAGAGAAGTCCATAGGGCAGGCGAAGCTGGGTGGGGGGATCCGAGTCTTTCCAGGAGCCATCCCGAGCTTTGCTTGTGCTGAGGGGACCAGTGGCAAGTTATTTCTGAGGAAAGGGAGCCTGGACACTCAGTGATTAATCATGATGAAGGAAATGAATCAGGTGTGGCGCTAGCGGATTCCAGGTGTGATGGGCAGCAGAGGAGGCGTTTGAGTTGGATGCAGGAGGAGAAGGAGGTGGTCACGCGGGAGGAAGGGTTCTAGGCGGGGGGACAGCGTGCGAAGGCTCTGGGAGCAGAGAGCAGGTTGGGTTTGGGGGACTGAAAGGAGGTCAGAGCACTGGCTCTGGCGCTGCAGGAAGACGGTGGTATGGGACAAAGTCTGGAAGGTCATGCAAGCCTTGTGGCTCTGGAACTGAGTTTGGACTTTTGTCTTCAGTACAATGGAACCTATCAAAGGGATTGAACAAAGGAGTGATACCATCTGATTGGCTTTTGAAAGATTATTATGGCTGTTCTATGGAGTCCAGATTGGGAGGGGTCAGGGGTCCAGAATGGCAGCCCAGGGACGAGATTCTCCCACCCACACAGGAAAGCCCAGCGTATTCAATCTCATTCTCCACCTGGTTCCTTTGCCCTGAGCATCCTTTCTGTCCTGGGGTTTGCCATGGGACTGAAGTGCCCTAAAAGCCTCTCAATTCAATGCAATATATATTATTGACTATCTGCACGTGCTCACCCTTGAGCAAGGCACTCTAGGGGATTCAAGAGACAGGACCTGATTTCTGTCCCCCAGGAGCTTTAAAATTACACAAAGAGGAAAGACATTTGTTTATTGATCAAATAGACAACCATCCTCTACCATCCAGGCATAGGACTTAGGGGAAGACTAAGATATGATCTTTGCCCTTTCTTCTGGGGAGACAGAAGTTTAAAGAAAAGTTTGCACAATTTTATGTAATAGTGGTACGTGCTGAATGTTAAGGAAGGGAGGGAGGGAGGGAGGGAGGTACTATGCCAGGAAAGCTTCTCACAGGAAGTGATATTTGTAGTGGATCTTAACCAGGAATCAGGAATAGGGATGGGCTGGCGGTGAAGGTGAGAAAGGACATTTTAGGCTTAAGACTAGTCTTATTCAAAAGTAGGCTTGCTGGACACTGCACTCAATATGAGTCAACAGTGTGAAGTGGCTGCTGAGAAAGCGAGTGCCATTTAGGTTGTATTAATGAAAGTATAGTTCCTGGAATGAAGAAGGAGATGATTGTGAGGTGCTGTTCTGATTATAGAGCTGTTGTGTATAGATGAAGGATGTACATGTAGAATTGGATGGATGTGTTAATCTGGGACCTCTGAGAACTAGATGCCAAAATGAGGTTAAACATGTAATGATTTTATTAAGGGAAATTCCTTGGGAGAATAATAGGGAGAGAGCCAGGGAAGGCTGGGAGAGCCATCAGACCACAATATAAGTCTTACCCCAGTTGCAGGAGAGAGGGGAGAAAGGTTGGGTCGAAGCATTCTAGACCGTCATGCAGGCTCAGGAAGGGTTGGCAAGGGCCTCAGGGAGTCCTCCAGCCGAAGTCAGCTGTCTGAGCATCCTGTGTTTTTCCAGGATTTAATATTCCTAACGCACTTGATCATTGGCTGGGAGCAGCCTGGTGGGAGTGTGGTCTTAGTGCAAACATGGGAGTGGATTTCTGAGGCAGCAGCTGGGGCCCTTGACTGATCAAACTCCCTATAGCTGGGGGACTGGGAGATTCACATGGCTGCCTGTAGAGGATGCCTGGGGCAGTGGGAAAATTCAACACCATACGCGGGAAAGAAGAAGACTGAAGGAGTCTCAGAGGTGACCCTTATTAGTCATTTTTTAAAAAGTTATTTATTTGACATTATTTATTCATATGGCTATATGCTGGGGATAGCTATAGTAACGGACCCATCCCTCAAGGAGCTCATAGTCTAGTGGGGCTAGACTAGAAATTGGGGGGCTGCAGCCCGATACGTACTGTGATGACGGTATGAGCACAGAACGCTGGGAGCACAGCCTGGTGATGATGCTGGTGGTGACAGCATCACTAGATTCCTGGAGGAGCTCGAGCTGGGTTGTAAGGACAAACTGCAAGTCTTTAGGTAGAGGTGGAGGAAAGGATTCCACTAATATTCAAAGAGACATGGTATATGGGATGAGACTTAATTTTCATGTGAAAAACGTAATTGGATTGTTTTGACCCCAGTGTGTGGAAACTGTGGGGAGACAAATTTGGAATCAAAATAAACAAGAACTTTCTGATGGATGGAGCTTTGCAAAGGTGGGAACAGGTGCATTTCCAGTGCTCTTCAGATCTAGCTGGGCAAGCTCTCAGTAGGGGTGGAGTCAAGTCAGGGAAGGTTGGTTGTAATTCTCAAGGTGATTGTTAGAGTCCGTCTTATCCTTGAGATTCTGTGATTCAAAGGACCCCTTTCTGGCCTACAATACCTGGAAGGCAGCCACTGGGGTAACCCTCTGCACCCTCTCAGCCTCAGGCTGGGAACTGGTCTGCAATTGCCTCTTGGCCAGGGATGGGAACAGGGGACCCTATTTCTTTTAACAACACAACATAGGCCAGGAGTCCCAGGCAGTGACTTTCTCTGGCTGATCAGGGGAGAGATTTCCATCAGCACTCTTCTGATTGGCCTCTCCAAAGAAGGAAGCCAGGCCATGAATATGCACGATGCACTGTAATTACTACAAAGGCTTCTCAAAAACTCTATCCTTCCTGGAGAAGCCCTCCCTAGAGGCTTGACAAGTATCTGAGAGAAAACAGGCTGCTAATTAGCAAAGAAGTTAGATTACATATATTCCTGACAATATCAATTTTTAATAGAATTGGATATTAGTTGTTTAAATCTGATAGCAGAACCTACAATCAAAAAGGTGTTCGTTTTCAGAAGAAAAGTCAGAGCAGTGACAGCTGCACAGACTGTTCATAAGACATTACTTACTGGTAATTCTGAAAACTGAGTGTCATGGATAAAGCATTAGTTTTAATCCCTGCCTAGCCACATGCTAGCTGTGGGGTCCTGGGAAAATGTCAGTCTTCCTGGATCTAATTTTCCTTCTAATCTGTAAAAGGGGGATTCAAAACCTATCTATACCTGTTAGAGTTCTCTGCTGAAAACAACAGACACAGACTTTGGCTGATGGATGCAGAAAAGCAGTGTATTAGAGGACGTAGGTAGCTCCTAGAATCAATGGGAAAAGTGGCAGAAACCAGGAAGGGCTAGGAAGCAGAGATCCCGGCCAAGGTCATAGCCAGGAGCACTCTGGTGAGGATGCCCATGCTGGAACTGCCTTCTCCTGAGGCTCTTCACTCATTGCTGCCCCTGAATGACTGTTAACTGTCTCTTGTGTCTGTGAGTCATTCCTCACAGATTCAAAGGCCCAGGAAGGAGCATGTGATCGCTGCATCTGGACCCTATGCTAGGCCCAAGCCGGTGAAAGCAGGAAGAAAGAATGTCTGCTCTTTCGGCTTCTATGGGGTCTCCCAAAAGTCCCAGAGAAGGGAATTCCCCTCAACAGGAAGGTTTTTGGACACTGGGTGGTCAAATACAAGACAAAACAAATGGGCAATGGCCACTATATTATCTCTCCATAATTTGTGAAGCTGATGACTGTATATTAAACTATCTCATGCACACTAAAGTGCACTGCAATTGCCCGGAGTTACTGAGGTTAGGATTATCATCCTTCCATGTATGGTTTTTCCTCCCAGGTACAGCTTGTTATTTCTTGCGCCTCCATTTCTTTGCTCTAATTCACCTTTCCCAGGAAGTCCTCCCAGATTGGCCATCTCAGCTTCTAGCTCTCCCTGCACTTCTTCAGCGCTCCGGCCTTCCCCTGTTAGATTTGTAGCACTGTTGCATTTGAACTTTTGGAGGAATCAGCGAAATGGTTTTCACACTGGGTTCCACGGAGCACTAGGGTTTAGCTTAGGCAGGAGCTGTTGTGGGGGGGTAGAGGGGGAGACTGAAGGACAGTCTGCTGACCTCTTTGTAGCCGGTTGGGTTTCCCAGGAAGCCAACCCAGAGAGCTAGAGTTTAAAGTGGAGGATGTTTATTAAGGAGCAGCCTTGGGATGGATCCCTATGTCGGGGTGTGGGAAAGCAGGCGTGGGCAGAGGGAGAAGTCAAGCTGTGATGCAGCCCAACAATGGTGCCAGTCAACTGCTCAGGAGTCTGGAGCTAGAATGGTCCTTCACAGTTGTCCTGAGTTGGGCCAGGATGTCTGGGCCATCATTGAATGTGGGCTGCCCGGGGAAGGGAGTGTGATGTTGGCTGAGGGGCCTCTCTGCAGCTGAGGCCATCCCTGAAGCTGCAGCTGAAGGCTGTCTGTTATCCTCAGCCCCAGCAGCTGTGGCATCAAGTTCTTCCTTAAAGGAATTCTGGGTGGCACATGGCAGTGTCCACCACAGGCCACCTCGCTGCTTCCTCATCCAGCTTTACCAAGAGAGAAGCAGCTTTGCTTTGACCTGTTTTATAGTTAGGGTTTGTACACAAGAGCCTCTTTGAAAGATAGATTCTATTGCTAAAAAATCTTAGACATCAATGTTCTTGTCCAGTCCTCTTATTTTTTAGGGGAAGAAATGGAGGCCCAGCTTCCCTGATTTCTAACATAGTATCCTTTTTATTATACCAGGGTTGGCATCTCTTTATCTTTGTTTCCTTTCTTTATATATAACAGCTGTAAGGACAGACTGACTGAATGTGGCACTGTTGGTTTCCTAGTGATATTTATACTCTCTTTCTTTCTTCCTATAGAACCTCGGTTTGGTTTGTGCTCAGTGGCATGTGCTCAGTTAAAGAACCTCATTTCCCAGTCTAGTTTGCAGCGAGTGGTATCCATGCAACAAAGTTCTGGCTCATGAGAAGTAAGCTGAAGCCTTCTGGGAAAACTCTACTTCCTTAATATTGCTTATATTAAGTGCTTCCACCACTTCTTGCTGCTACCCCTTTGACTTTCTCCTGCTGCCTGGAATACAGACATGATGGATGGAGATTCAGCAGCTATTCTGAGAGAATAAGGACAAGGTTCATATCCTAAGAATGGCAGAGCAGAAAGCTAGAAGTGCCTGAGTCTAGATAGGCTTTGTGGAGCTCTCATCTATTTCACCTGGACTTACATTACTTGAGGAAAATAAAAATCCCTATCTATTTAAGGTGCTGCTATTTGGAATTTGGGTTGTCAAATCTAGTCTCAGATGGATAACACGGAGTTAAACAGAGAAAGCAGGATCTTGGACACGATGTGTTCAGATTAATATCTTCACTTGCCCTGGTTTCAGAGACATCAAAATCTCAGACCGGAAGAATCCGAGGCTTCCTGCCTGAAGACTTAGTGAAGGAAAAGGACATTGAACTGAGAACTTAGAAAACTGGATTCCAAGAAAACTGGGTTCCAAGTCCATTTCTGCCATTCACTAGTTGTGTAATTTGGACAAGTTGGGTAGCTTCACAGGGGCTCAACTTCCCCTAATTATAAAGACAGAGAGTAGAAGTAGATCTCAAAGTTTCTTTCTCTTGTTCTAAGTCACTGCTTCTCTCAACCCATGACTGAGTCTACACTGGAAGTGAATCTGTGTAGAGTCACATTTTGGGGCAGTAGTTACAGGTTGGGATGTTGTGGGTGGCACAAGTGTGAGAAATAGCTTTGCTTTTAAAGGCTATTTCTTGCTATGTATAATCCAGTTTGCTAAGGATTTTCTTCATACAAAAGTCTTTGTATTTTTTTGTGGGTTGATTATTGGCTTAATTAGTGTAATTAAGCAGAGTTACAAAATTAGTGCAGATCTCTGTAATTAGGTACCAATAATGTGTAATTAAGTAACTACATCTTGTAATTATAGACTTGAAAATGCAGTGCCACTTTAGAGTCTTTGTTATATTTTGTCAAAAAGTTGTCCTAAATCTACACACAGAACATTTAAGACATTCACTTTACCCCATAGTTGAATGGGTGTTTTTTTATTCCTGTAAATTATTAACAATACCGTTTTTACCTATTAGATAATAATACCATTGTATTTTATTTTCCAATCAAACATCTTTTTTTGTGGGGGGGGTCACAGAGTTAAAATAAATTTCCTTCACACTTTAAGAAAAAGTAGTTGTGACTCAAAAATCAAGTAGAGGGTTTGAGAAATGAAAGGAGAGAAATGCTGGTTTCAATTTAGAGCATATAAAATAGAAGCTGGCAGGCTTGAGAAGAGTGATTTGAATTCTAGAAAAGGAAATCCAGAATAGTGCTACATGAATCACACTGAAGTCACATCATTAGTTGTTGGAAGTAGAGTTTGGCTAATTTTCCAGGTATTTTATATACATTTTCTTTGCATCCAAATTTTTAGATGCATAATATTTTTATCATTTGACAAGTTTATTACAGGGGTTCCAAGATGATGGAAATGCTCCAGATTTGTGACATCCCTAGTTTTTTCAAATAGATTTGCAAGAATGCTCCTCCAGAGAGCACCCAGAAAGCTTCAAAGGGAATCTTCTGCTCCTTTTCCATTCTAAAGAATAGCATGTCCTATTGCTGTGTGAATGGGTTAGGAGCTGGGTGTAGTCGCCGTATTGGTGGAGTAGAAAACCATAAATAGTGACTCACATTTGAGGCGTATCGAAGCAAAATGATATGGCCTCTAATGCTCGCCTTCCTTAGAACTTGAAGGTTGTGACTTCCTTAGAACTTCGAACCCCTAAGAGGTAGATGAAATGCCCTAGGCTGGGAGTTAGTGTATACTTAATTTTGGTACAAGCTCTGCCTTTGACTAGTCTTGTGATTTTTCTGTTTCCTCACCTGGGTTATGTACCTAAAAAGTGGTTCTTTCAGTTTATCTAGTTTTCAGGGTCAAATGGACAAAGGGTATGGAAAAGAGCAAAGACAGTTGTAAAGTATATCTTTGTGTTAGGTTTTATTTCCTATTATTATTTGGGGATATGGGAGATTTGGGGGATGCCCTTCCATTTTCTTCATGTAGGTCACTACTCACTCCTCTTATTTATACAGATGTAGCTTTTTAATGAAACACCCTCATTTTGCAGATGAAACTGAGGCCCAGAGAAGTCAAGTGGTTTGTGTAAAGTTCAAAGTTGTCCAGCAACAGAACCATTTTTAGAATGCAATGTATTTTGACTTCCCATCAAGTGCCCTTTCCAATCACTCTTATTACTTATGGCTAGTGTTGTCCTTGGGGACTGATGGGAGTTGGGGAACCATCTACCCTCATGGATATATCTCTAGGAGTAAAGCAGACCCTTCTTATGTTGACATTTTCCTGGAGGAGATCTGGATGTTGATGCTTCTCAGTAGCCCTTTTCCTGAAAGATAAGAGGAGGCAATAATTGCATTTGGTGAGCTAAGATGATGCTTTCTCGGGTGAATTATGAAAACTTGGGATGAAGAGGAAAAGCATAGGGTGAACTGGCTCTGCCTTATGCAGGTGTGTGGGGCGGTAGTCTGGGGACTTGAGATGAGAATAGAGGGGGTGAAGTTGTTAGGGCAGTGGAGGAGATACTGTGTGTCAAGTAGCTTTTTATTGTATAACGGAAGTAGTTTCGTGGCTTTGGGGAGAGCAGGTTGGTGGTAGATCCAGAACTATGGTGTATAAATACTCTAGTTATTATGTTCTTGTAATACAAGTTGAAATATGCTTTTTTATGTCTCCAGTGGTTACCATTTGCTAACTCTTAACTGAGATGTTTGAGTTTGTCGATCTGCTTCAGGACTTTCTCTTACAATTGGTGGAAAGAGTGCTTTTCCCTTAGGATTTGATAAAAGGATTCATTTTGGATGACTGAACCCACTCTGTGGAATGGATATATAATTTACAGAGGACTTAACTTAAATATAGCTTATATGCAGAGCTACAACCATGATATAGTATGATTTTTATTACCTTATCTCTCCTTACTAAGAAATGGAAAAAATTTGAGACATTTCTAGTTTCTATCCAGCTTCTCTTCTTTCAACACTTTAATTTTTAATTTCTTGTCTATGTTTCCCTGCAGTTTGCATTCCATACTAAACTGCCTTAGAAAGTTTTTTTTTAATTGAATGATGAACTGTAATATCAATTAAGGAGACTATTCAGTGTCTTTACATACAGTTATTCAAGTTCAGACTGGATTTCTAAATGGACCACTTCTCTGAAGCTCTAGTTACCTTAATTCCCATTCCTAATGTCATGCTAAAACTTCTAATTCACACTTTAAACAATGCCTGCCACTTCTCTGGTATTGGGAAAGCCTATTGGGTTTTATATCTGTGCACAGGGCTGAACTACTCAGAATTGTTCTGTGGCAACAAGAAGTTTACCAACCCTAAATTTTGTTGACCAGATGAGAACAATGGCTAGGAAGTTTAATCACTGTCCGTAGAAGTACATCAAATTATATGAAATTCTTTTATCATCTGGTTTTGATGAACAGGACATCATATATTTTATCTACCCTGGATCAATGGCATTGTGTTTTCCGTTTAATTATTTTAAGCCCACTATGTTAGGTCAGAAACAGTGAAGGGTCTGAGATTTTACTCTACATCCAAGCTAACAAGTCATCCTGCCACTGTGTGTCCTCTGTGTGTCCTCTGTGTGTATGTGTGTGTACTAACAGAAAACAGAAGACCTCTGGGTCAGACACAAAGTCAGTTCATTATGTACAGAAAAACCTGTAACTTCTTAGCTCTAGTTCTCCAAGCCCCAATCCGCACGTGGTGATACGGTGAGGGCCAGATAGTAACTGCGCATGTGGTAGGGTGCATTACAGGAGAGGAACTCCACAATAAGGAAGCTCTGATCTTACATAGGGCCTCTGGCAACTTGCCCATCCTTCACTTCCGAAAGAAAGAGACCTCTCTTTAGTCTCTTTAGATCTTTCTTTAGTAAACCAGTCTTTTCCCGGTTGGGAAGAAGTCTTTACCTTTACTACCCTGGAATGTCTCTGGAGAGGGGTCTTTAAACTTTACTATATTGGTCAGGAAACAGATCCTTCCTCTGACGTGGAGGGATACACTGTCTCTAGTTTCCAAAGTTGTTTGCTAGTCAGACATTCTGGAAGAGATAGTTTGAGATGTGCATAAACATCAGACTCATGAAGGATTATCTCTCAACATATATGTAGACAACATCTTTCCCATAAACAAATTAATAAAAAAACAAAAACACATAAACGTTTGAGGCTCCTCTTGAACTATAGGGTAAAATCTAAACTTCTTAGCCTGGCATTCAAAGCCCTTCTCTCTCTGTCTGCCTTCTACAATTCCCCATCTCTAATCCTCTGCTTGGACATAACTGTCTTCTCAGTGTTGTCTTTTCCTTTCTGCAGAGTCTTTCTCATGGACTTCATTCTCGCTTTCCCCTGCTTTTGGAGTGCCTTCCCTCATCTCCTTTCTATTTTATTAATTCCTTCCCATATTTCAAGAACTAGTTCATCAAGGGTGCATCACCCATCAGGCACCCATTCTTTCCAGTTGTAGGGTAGGTACATCTTCCTATCTGAGCTAATACTAAAACCTGACATTCATTGTATGCAAAAGGATACATACAGTGTGACCTGATTTCCTTGCAAGGAGACTATCACCCCCAGGGCTCAGCTATTTTAAGGTCAGAATGCAGTTGGGAGTAGAGTGGATCACACTGGTCTGTGGCCTGGTTAGCCTGGTACCTCAGTCCTTCAAGGGCCCCTTAGATTAAAAGCAGGTTGCTGAGGAAGCCAAGGTTGCAGACTGTATTCTGATCCCCTAAATTCAGGATTAAAATGTGCCCCCAGCCTCTTTGGCTATGTCCCACTTCCAGCTCCAATCAGCCTTCTGGAGAAGGGCTTCTCAAAGCTTAACATGCATGAGAAATACCTGAGAAACCTTATTTAGTAGGTCTGGGGAAGGACTTGAGAACTTGTATTTCTAAAAAGCTCCTGAGTTATACTGATGCTACTGGGCCATGGATCACACTTTAAGAGGAAAGGTTCTAGATAAGTTTTAGTGATCAGGGTATGTGTGTACATACATGTGAATCTCTCCAAATGCTGTTTACCTAGAAAAAGAATCCAGAAAAGGAACTGATATTTCTGAGAATATTATATCAGAGGCAGGATTTTTTTTCTTTTCCATTTTACAGCTGAGAAAACTGAGATTAGAAAGGATAAATCTTTCTCATAATAAACAAAAGAGCTAGAATTCACACTCATTCCTTCTCATTCCAAATCCTCAGTCTGTCCACCCGACTAAGGTCAAGGTATTTCAGGCCTGTTGACTGACAAGTGGAAATAATACCCTAGGCAGCCCGCAGGCCCTGAGTAACTATGCAGTGCTTTCAGTTGAGGTGTCTTGCGGAGCAGGCAGGCGGGGTATGTGGTCAGCTTGGATCCAGTTGACGAGAGCCCCTTGGAAGACAAGGTACCTTGTATACAGAAGCATGTTGGAAAGTTCACAGAGTTCTTTTCTTGCTCTGTAACTTTCTCTGAATTTTCCAGACCATGTAATCCTCTGTAATTTCCAAAACCGAATAGCTTTTATTTTATTATTTATTTATTGAAGTATAGTTGATTTACGATGTTGTGTTAATTGCTGCTGTACAGCAAAGTGATTTGGTTATACAAATATATACATTCTTTTTTAATATATATTCTTTTCCATTATGGGTTATCATAGGATATTGAATATAGCTCCCTGTGCTATACAGTAGGACCTTGTTGTTTATCCATTCTATATATAATAGCTTACATCTGCTAACCCCAAACTCCCACTCCATCTCTCCCCCAGCCCCCTCCCCCTGGCAACCACCAGTCTGTTCTCTATGTCCGTGATTCTGTTTCTGTTTCATAGATAGGTTCATTTGTATCATATTTTAGATTCCACATATAAGCGATATCATATGGTGTTTGTCCTTTTCTGACTTACTTCACTTAGTATGATAATCTCCAGTTGCATCCATGTTGCTGCAAATGGCATTATTTTGTTCTTTTTTATGACTGGGTAGTATTCCATCGTATATATGTACCACATCTTCTTTCTGCATTGATCTGTCGATGGTCATTTAGGTTGTTTCCATGTCTTGGCTATTTGTGAATAGTGCTGCTATGAACATAGGGGTGCATGTATCTTTTTGAATTATAGTTTTGTCCAAATATATGCCCAGGAGCAGATTTGCTGGAGAACCTAATAGCTTTTAGTGTCTTTTTCCAATGTTTATTCATTGCTCTCCTGATTAAGGTATTTAGCTTTTAACCACATGGCATATACAGTGGGAAGTCAATACCAGGAAATAGCCTCATGAGGCTGGGCAGAGGTGCTGCCCCTCCCCTGGCCTCCTTATCCTCCCCTCCTTGCCCCAGCCCTACCTTCTCCTGACCACACCTGTGGTCTCTGTGTGGTCTTGGGGGTAGAGACTGGCCAGTGAGCCATGGGCAGGGTTGTTTCAGCCCTTACCTTCTGGTACTCCCTTCACTAGCAGGGGCTCCCTGAAAGTGCAGGACTCCTGGACCATCAGTCCAGGAAGGCCCAGCAAAAGCAAGTGAGCTCAGTGACTCTCAGACTTAGCAAAGTGTCACAGTCACTTGCAGAACTTAAAAAACTACTGATTCCCAGCCTCACTCAGCTCTAGTGATTCTGAATCTCTGTAGATGGGGATCCCATACTCTGTCTTCTTAGAAGAGCTACCTGGGTGGTACTGATACAGCTGGTTCTTTGACCAGCCTTCAGGACCCTTGTGTGTAGAAGGGAAAAGACCCTCACACCAGGTTGGCAGTCAAGGTTGATCCCTATCACCACTTATTCCTGGGCCCTCAGGCAGGATCATTTTCCCCTGTCCTAGGTCTCTGTTTTCACATCTATAAAATGAGGGATCAGGTTAGGTAATTTATTTGGCTCCTTATGGTTTTAAGTTCCAAAGACTCCATTGCGGTTGCTGTGGCCCTAGAGAAAGCTCAGAGTGGCCTCAGGATCGCAGTCACCAAAGGTCCTCCGAAGTGTGGCTCCTTGTTTAGTCTTGCTTGTTCCCCTCTTCAGGCATGAGACAGAGTTCTTCCCCTCCAGGGCGCTGTAGGACGAGCCACTGCCGGTGTTTGTACCACTTCCAGGGCTCACCTCCTTCCCCACTAGTCATGTGGAGACACTAGATATTGTCATTTGGGGGTTAGTAATATTTTAACTGGTTTAATTCGATTTTGCCTAAACTTACTCAGCATTACGACATGTCTAGCACTCTGCAAGAGTTTACGAGCTACAATTCCTATAGATGAGTGGCTTTCCATCTGGCTGCGGCAACATGATGTCAATATGCTGAACTCAATAGGGATTCCAGGTGGGATAGTAGGTGTTCAGGGATGGGAAGATGGGAATCGGCTGGGAAGTTGGGAAGGCTTCATGGAGAAGCTGGTGCAGTTTTAACTGAGATTCTAGGCACAGGCAGAAGTCCCAGATGGGCAGAGATAGAAGAAGGCTAATATAGGAAGACAGATCATCCTGGACACACATCCTGGGCTATTTCTAGAACAGGCAGGAAACTAACTGGAAGGCACATACTGGGGAGTGTAAGATGAGGCCAGGGTGATAAACTGACACACTGAAGGGTTCAGACACTGTCCTTTGGCAACAGGGAGTCATGGTAGACTCTTGAATGAGGTAGGGATGTGATAAAAGCATTGTTCTGGGAAGACAGTTTGAGTAAGAGTATACCTAATAGTCTAGAGAAGAGAGAAAGCTATTGTAGTATTAGTCAAGGAGTTAATCCGTGGCTGTGGCTGCCGTCCTGAGAGCCCAGTTCTGGGGCTGCCTTGGCTCTTCGGCCTGATGAAAGCCCTTCACCTCGGGTTGGATTCCTCTGGTGCAATATGACCTCAGTCAATTCAGTACACATCTACCCAAACACTTCTCTGTCTGCAGCATTCAGTTAGGTTCTGTAGAGGATATGATGATCATCAGGACAGCGACCCTCCTTTCAAGATTGTAATCTAGTAAATAGCTGTGTTCCTGACTTCTAGGTCCTGGCCCGGTGCCAGTAAGGTTCAGGAACTGTCTGTCAGGCATCTGTTCCCGTATCCATTCTCTGAGCACCTTATTGGGCACTAGGAACTATCAAAGGCAATAATGAGAATGCAACTCACTAAAAACTTCCCTCCCTGCTCTCGTGAACCTCGGAGTTTACGTGGAGAAACCTGTGGACTTGGGATGACAAAATTAACAGTCGCCTGCTGAATGATGAGATCTCCACTCTTAATGAAATAGAAGCCAAAGAAGGAAGAGAAGGTGCTGATGAGGGAGGCCGGAGAAGTCTTTGTTACCGAGCAAAAGGGCTCGTGTGCCCATGGGACAGAAAGCCGAACTCTGCTGGCAGGTGTTTGCAGCAAAGCAAGGGTTTATTGCTGGGTGCCAAGCAAGGGAGTGGGAGACAAATCTTGGATCCACTCCGAATTGGTCTTTGAGTGACGGGTTTTTATAAAGGGGAAGAACTAAGAAGTTGGGATTAATCATCTTCTTGTAACATTTCTTAATCATAGTTTTGGGAGTCCGAATGCCTACGGTTTACAAGTCTCTGGTCTGGTGGCCCATGATCTAGGGGGTCTGTTAGCTCACCTTGCCCTGGAGAAACAACCTGAGTCTGTATGTTAACATACAGACATAATGTTATTGACAACAGCAATTTTAGTCCTCTGACTCTGTTTGATTATTGTTCAGTTAGCACAGGATTGAGGTCAGAGGCAACAAGAAAGGGGATAACTTTTTGGATAGAGAGGTTAATCATAAACTCGGTTTTAGGGGGACTCGGTTTCACCTTCTTGGAGGGGGTGAGACTTCATCTAGCAAGGAGAGAGGGTGTACTCAGAACAGCACAGTTCAACTGCAGTATGATGCAAGCCACAAATGTCATTTTAAGTTTTAGAGTAGCCACATTAAAAAAGTAAAAAGAAATAGGTGAAATTCATTTTGATATGTTTTATTTAACCTAATACAACCAAAGTATCAATATTATTATTTCAACATGTAAGCAATATAGAAATTTTTAATGAGGTATTTTACTGTCTTTTTTTTTTGGCACTGAATCTTTGATGATTTTAGAGGTGTATTTTACACATATAGCTCACCTCGCTTTGGACTAGCCGCATTTCAAGTGCTCAATAGCAACATGTAATGGACATCACAGGAGGGTGGCTAGACAAGCGATTCCACATAGCTGTATTAACCCTAAATATATGGGTCTCAGTGCAGCTGTCACAGGAGGGAAAAGCCCTGGGCCCAAGGAAGCAGACACACTATGGGAAAATGAGGAATAAGAATAAGTTAAGTTCCAGGGACTTAAAAGACTTGGCACAGGGAGGTACCCACGTTTTCTGACACAACAAATTGTAAATGGCTCTGGGAGAAAAGAGGCCCTGAATAGGAGCTGCATTTCCAGAGAAATGAGAGTCCTTAAAGCTGTCTGAATAGAAAATAAGGTTATCATTATTCCTTATCATTAGAAGAGAGAAGAATATTAAAAGGACTCAGTTCAGCTTGAATAAAAAAGATAAATTTCAAGGAAACTGGCATACAGTTTATCCATGACTGGATTTGCTGTAATAAAGTCAGCCAGGGAATAAGCCCAGTGATTTACAGGGAGTCTGCTTCTGTAAAATTTACAAACTGCTGTGATAAAATGTCACCTTTTATGATGCATTCCACCCGGGCTGCATATATAAAGGGCACTGCAATGGAAAGAGTTGCAAAAACAAAGCAGTGGCCTGGCTCCCCAGCTGCCTTTGTCTGCGTTTCCAGCAGAACTGGGGATTTATGGAAAGATGACCCAACCACTCGCCTTTTACGGTTGTGGTTTGCAAACTGCCAGTGAAATGGCATCATTTCCTTTGGTTTTATTTTGCCTCCTCAGGGACTGCTTTCAATAATTTCGACTAGGAAAGCTTGGGGTGGGGTGCGAAAGGCTGGGATGAGGGAGACAAGACCCCTGATTCCAAGGGTTTCCCATCCAGTGGGGAAAGCAAGCATGCCCCCGAGTGATTTAACACACATGTGGCAGGTAGGAACGTTTAATACAATCCATGTCATAATCCTTTACTTTTCTAGATCAAAATTTATCTGCTCTGAGTCTCCATCTGCCTGTTTGGTGGGAAATTAAATCCCAGTCATTACTGGGGTTCCTTCCCTACTCTATGAGATCATAGATGAATCCTGGGCTTTCACTGTACCCCAAGCCCAGGAGAGCCAGGTCCTCAGGCCATGATTTGTCCATCTTCACGTTTGTCCTTTTGCCTTCACAGTGGCCCTGTTGAGAATGATCCTGTCCCTCTGCCTCTCAGTCCTCGTGTTCTGGGGGAGTCACAGGGATAGCCCTCTGGTACCTCCCCCAGTGACCGCAGCCATCCACCCGACAGCCCCAAACAGATCTCCTATCCCCACCCACCCAGGGCCCTGCCTCTCAGTGAGGCCACTGGCATCTCGCCTTAACACCAGTCTCAAAGGAAACTTCACTCTCCTCAAGTCGGTGGCTTCTCTCTCCCCTCTCAGCACTCAAATCCATGTCCCCTTTTCAGCAACCCCAGCTCTGTGTTCCTCAGTGGATCTGAAATATAAATTCTGTGTGTGTGTGTGTGTGTGTGTGTGTGTCTGTGCACATATGTGCACGTATGTGTGTAAAGATAAACTTGGATCTTGAAAAAAAAGCAATGTTGGCTCCTTTGTCCAGAGGTGGATGTAGGGAGATCAATGTTCACACCAGTTACTTAGTTTCTCTTCTGATAATTTTTTTGGGTATACTAGGTAGACAAGGATCTGTGCTATAATGAGGCTAGAAGCAAAGTGCCTGGGGATGTCAAGGGTGAGAGAGATGACTTTGAACATGGAGGAGCCAGGGGAGGCTCCAGGGAAGAGGTGAGGTCTGATCAGGCTGTGAAGGACAAGAGAGGTTTGCTCCTTAGGCGAGGTCAGTTCAGGCGAGGTTAATTCAGGCCTGAGCTGGGCCTGCAGTGGGGGGATGGGCCAGGAAAGAACATTCCCTTTGTGTGTGGGTGAGATGGGAGGCTGTGGAGGAGGAGGAAGTGGGGCTATAGCGTTTGGATACAAGGAAGAGGGGTGGTGGCTGCTGTGTGGGCTGCTAAGCAGTGTGAAATGTAATGTCATGTGGCTATATCAAGTACTTAAGCTCATCCTTGGCAGTTCTCAAGTAGTGGATGTAATTTAGCTCATGAAACTGGATATGTGGTATGTGGGTGGCACTGAAAACAAGAATACATTCCTGAGTTGCTGACACAAAAATGTTTGTCCATCAGATACCAGGAAAAAATCCAGGCTGTCATAGCCAGACAGGTACTTGGATAACTTTATCCAAAGTGTGCTCCTTGACATAAACTTACCCAATACCTAACTCTCCATTGCACCGAGGGCCTGGGGCAGCGTGCAGCACTGAGATCCCTCCCAATACCCTAATCCCTACCCACTCCCCTTGCCCCTCTTTCTCTGTTGTGCAGGTACTGATGTCCGGCTCCTGCCCGTTAGGCCTGGCAATCCTGGGAGGGGGAGGACCAGTCTCTCAGGAGGCAGAGTCCAACAGAGGCTCCTGTGGTTGCATTGGCCAGGGAGGCTGGCAGCTGGAGACAGGCTTTCAGGAAGGAGAACCCCGGGATATGGTAGTGGGAAAACCACTATTATAGTCAGTAGCAAGTTGGGAACAGACAACAAAACAAGCAAGCAATCCATTTAGAGGCAAGGAGAATTGAGAGTAAATCAGTTCAGGAATGGGATCAGGTCAGTGGTTCAGAACCCGGGCTTAATCAGCAGCAGCATACTGAATTCCTTGGTTACGTACTGCTTGGTATGTATGATGCTGGGTGGCCAGGGGGATTTGCAGGGACTGTAGACCTAGTTTGCTAAAGAGGGAATGAAGCTGGTTGCTTTGAACTTCGACTTCCCCTGAGATCTGAACCGTCTTAGCTGGAGAAGGGAAACATCAGCTTCCTTGTTCCACTCTTCCTTGGTTAGAAGGTGCCAGGGGGCCTGGTAAGAGAGTAGCCTGGACGGCTGGATAAGGTCCCAAATCCAAACTGTTGGGCAGCCCTTCTGTGTCTTGGTTCTCTGCATCCTCAGTCATCAGGCTTCGGGAACTGTCCACTAAGGATCTGTCACTTGCAAAAGATGTATCTCCCAAATTAAGAGTTTAACTAGATTTTATTCTGGGAATTGAGCAAGAATTGGCAATAATTTAGCTTATAAAACTGTAGTTTAATGAAAGTATAGGACAATAGGCCTGGAAGAGACTTTTTACTATCATAAGATGAGAGTTTCTATGGGTGTTCTGACAGATTTACTGTTGTTTTAACCTAATAAGCAATTTCTGTTTTAGCGTTGTTATTGTTCCCGTGGTTATAGGACACTCTATATTGTTTTATTATATTATCCCCTCCCTTCGGTTTTTATGGTGGCATTTTTCTCTTTGCTTAGCTTGTAAATATACACATTTCCTCTGATGCTCCCCACTCTTCCAGGCACATGTAGAAATAGCAGTCTATCAGTACATGGGGTGGAATTTGCCCCAACCCATCCTTCCTTTCTTCCTTCTGGCTCATAAGGGCAGATTCCTCTTGAAGTCAGTACCCTCCTCCCAAATTGTTTTCATTTCTTCCCTCAAGCCATCCCAATAAAAATAACAGTTATAAGGTCTTATGCTTATAAAGCATTTTTAGCTTTAAAATATGTTGTCTGGTGTGACCTTTATGATTGTCTGTGTGGTGGGCCATATGGAGGATGGGGATGTATTACTGTCTCCATTTTACATTGGGAAATGCAGTTCTCAGAGGATAAATAGGATGCTGAGGATTGCTTAGCAAGTCAGTGGTAGAGGCTGGACCAGAACTCAGGTTTCCTGGCTGGTGGTCAAGGCACTTCCCAGGTTGGAAGGGCTGGGTGGAGGCAGAAGGACCAATCATCAAAGTGGTAGCCTGTTGGCCATGGACTACTCCATCACTGTTCCATTACCCACTCAACAGATAATACAGAGCCTTAGCCTCTCTTTTCTTCTCTTCTTATTCCCCAAGAGAGAAATCGCTGCCAGGAAGGAAAAGCAAATTTAAATCTATATCCTTCACTGTCACTGGACAGAGCCCATCAACATTAGATGGACAACAAGGTGGTCAACATTATGTAGGGGAGTTAGGACCGGCTGGAAGGAAAACCAGATCAAGTAGGAAAGGAATGGAAGAGAACCAACACCTGTGCCTGGTACCTCGTCTCAGTTAATTGTTTTAACAATCCTGCAAGGTAGGTGAGTCCCAACTTCAAAAGAGAAATCTGGACAAAAAGAGTCAGGGACAAAAATGGGGGTCAAGCACCCAAGCATGTGACAGCACTGGATTCAAATTTTCCTCTAAAACCCAGAGTCTTGGGCCCCTGTCCACTCGTCCACCTTTTAACCTTTTTTCCTCCTCCGTACCCAGGAGCCCATATCTCTCATGAGAGTCCCCATTCTCTCCCAGGACTAGGGGTTTAAAATTTAGTAACATCTGATCAGAGTAAAAATATCGTTAAGAGATAAAGGGCTAACAAACCTAAACCTTTTGTCTATATTTGAATTTTAAAGAAGATTAAGTAAACTATTGTTTTAGATTAATCGTTTTTTGGAGGATGATTAGGGATGGGAAAAGGTGAAATGACTGTTCCTGGAGCCTCTGGCAGCCAATCAGGATGAAGCTGCAGTCCTCATCCATCAACATCCATCAGCTGCTGGCTCCTCAGATATAATGGAAAGATCTTTTCTAGTTCTAACAGTCTATGTTTCTATGACTGAATTCACCTAAGTTGGCCTCTGTCTGGGCCTGGGCCCTGTGCTCCGTTCAGGAAGGACATGCACCAAGCCTATGCTTCTCATCTAGCTTTTTATTTGTTGCAGCTGGTCCCTTACCCAGTTCACCTCCTCCTTCCTGTGGATAGCCTCAATTACAGCCCTCGGGGAATTTCCTGCCCGAAGTCCTTAACCCAGCTGAAGATCCAGAGTCTGGGGGAGAAGGGAGCTTCGGCTTATCAGGGTTCACACTCTCTACTAAGTCTCTTTTTGTTTTCCCTCCCTCTTAAGTCTTAAGTCTTAAGATTTCTGGGATTTGAGTTTCAGAATGATAGGGAGAGAGCGCTTTTCCTAGAGACTGGGCATTCTCCTTGACCTGAAAAGATCCCATTTACCTCTCTAGTTTACTGAGGCTTTGTACAGTGTAACTTTCTTTCCTCTCTTCTTTTCCTTTTCTTCCCTCCCGTTCTTCTTTTTTTAAATTCGTTCATAAGGTTTTTGCTGAACCCTATCAGAGGGAATGCTAAGCAGGATGGGTCACGGGGGTCACCCTAGGAAACACTGTGATATTCTTAGGGTCTGTGCCCTGCCTGGTTCAGAAGTGCCAGAACTGCTAACTTGGGGTTGAGCTTCTGGATTTCTTATATTCCAGGAGAGTATTTTTCCTATTATTATTAGTATTCTTTTTTTCTGCTCTATCCGCATGAGCCTTCCTAGCTCCAGGTGACTATCTGATTCACCACCAGTATTTTAATTTCAGCCAATTCTGCTATTTCTCTGAGCTCCAAGTCAGCATCCCAAATCTCAGCGTCATAATTCTGAGAGAAGGTGTAGGGCATGGGCCCAGGCTCTGATATGGCTGGTTACAACTCACAGTAATTATTCTGTAAGCACAGAATTGAATTTGCACTAAAAACCAACTGCCGGGGCCAAGACAGCTTTTGGGCAATGATTATGGATCCCTGACAATAAAGTGCTGCTAAAAATTTTTTGAGGAGGTGACAGACATAGTCAATGTGTTACTTTATGAAGTATTTACTGAGATATTAAGACACTTCACCCTGTCACATCTTACCCCTCCCCCTCCCCATATCCTCAAGTCCATTCTCTAGTAGGTCTGTGTCTTTATTCCCATCTTGCCACTAGGTTCTTCATGACCTCTTTTTTTTTTTTTTTTTTTTTTTTTCCCTTAGATTCCATATATATGTGTTAGCATACTGTATTTGTTTTTCTCTTTCTGACTTACTTCACTCTGTATGACAGACTCTAACTCCATCCACCTCATTACAAATACCTCCATTTCATTTCTTTTTATGGCTGAGTAATATTCCATTGTATATATGTGCCACATCTTCTTTAGCCATTCATCTGATGATGGACACCTAGGTTGCTTCCATGTCCTGGCTATTGTAAACAGAGCTGCAATGAATATTTTGGTACATGACTCTTTCTGAATTATGGTTTTCTCAGGGTATATGCCCAGTAGTGGGATTGCTGGGTCGTATGGTAGTTCTATTTTTAGTTTTTTAAGGAACCTCCATACTGTTCTCCATAGTGGCTGTATCAATTTACATTCCCACCAACAGTGCAAGAGTGGTCCCTTTTCTCCACACCCTCTCCAGCATTTATTGTTTCTAGATTTTTTGATGATGGCCATTCTGACCGGTGTGAGATGATACCTCATTGTAGTTTTGATTTGCATTTCTCTAATGATTAATGATGTTGAGCATTCTTTCATGTGTCTGTTGGCCATCTGTATATCTTCTTTGGAGAAATGTCTATTTAGGTCTTCTGCCCATTTTTGGATTGGGTTGTTCGTTTTTTTGTTATTGAGCTGCATGAGCTGCTTGTAAATCTTGGAGATTAATCCTTTGTCAGTTGCTTCATTTGCAAATATTTTCTCCCATTCTGAGGGTTGTCTTTTGGTCTTGTTTATGGTTTCCTCTGCTGTGCAAAAGCTTTTAAGTTTCATTAGGTCCCATTTGTTTATTTGTGTTTTTATTTCCATTTCTCTAGGACCTGGGTCAAAAAGGATCTTGCTGTGATTTATGTCATAGAGTGTTCTGCCTATGTTTTCCTCTAAGAGTTTGATAGTGTCTGGCCTTACACTTAGGTCTTTAATCCATTTTGAGTTTATTTTTGTGTATGGTGTCAGGGAGTGTTCTAATTTCATACTTTTACATGTACCTGTCCAATTTTCCCAGCACCACTTATTGAAGAGGATGTCTTTTCTTCACTGTATATGCTTGCCTCCTTTATCAAAGATAAGGTGACCATATGTGCGTGGGCTTATCTCTGGGCTTTCTATCCTGTTCCATTGATCTATATTTCTGTTTTTGTGCCAGTACCAAACTGTCTTGATTACTGTAGCTTTGTAATATAGTCTGAAGTCAGGGAGCCTGATTCCTCCAGCTCCATTTTTCGTTCTCAAGATTGCTTTGGCTATTCGGGGTCTTTTGTGTTTCCATACAAATTGTGAAATTTTTTTTTCTAGTTCTGTGAAAAATGCCAGTGGTAGTTTGATAGGGATTGCATTGAATCTGTAGATTGCTTTGGGTAGCAGAGTCATTTTCACAATGTTGATTCTTCCAATCCAAGAACATGGTATATCTCTCCATCTATTTGTATCACTTTAATTTCTTTCATCAGTGTCCTATAATTTTCTGCATACAGGTCTTTTGTCTCCTTAGGTAGGTTTATTCCTAGATATTTTATTCTTTTTGTTGCAATGGTAAACGGGAGTGTTTTCTTAATTTCACTTTCAGATTTTTCATCATTAGTATATAGGAATGCAAGAGATTTCTGTGCATTAATTTTGTATCCTGCTACTTTACCAAATTCATTGATTAGCTCTAGTAGTTTTCTGGTAGCATCTTTTGGATTCTCTATGTATAGTATCATGTCATCTGCAAACAGTGACAGCTTTACTTCTTCTTTTCCGATTTGGATTCCTTTTATTTCTTTTTCTTCTCTGATTGCTGTGGCTAACACTTCCAAAACTATGTTGAATAATAGTGGTGAGAGTGGGCAACCTTGTCTTGTTCCTGATCTTAGTGGAAATGGTTTCAGTTTTTCACCATTGAGGACAATGTTGGCTGTGGGTTTGTCATATATGGCCTTTATTATGTTGAGGAAAGTTCCCTCTATGCCTACTTTCTGCAGGGCTTTTATCATAAATGGGTGTTGAATTTTGTCGAAAGCTTTCTCTGCATCTATTGAGATGATCATATGGTTTTTCTCCTTCAATTTGTTAATATGATGTATCACGTTGATTGATTTGCGTATATTGAAGAATCCTTGCATTCCTGGAATAAAGCCCACTTGATCATGGTGTATAATCCTTTTAATGTGCTGTTGGATTCGGTTTGCTAGTATTTTGTTGAGGATTTTTGCATCTATGTTCATCAGTGATATTGGCCTGTAGTTTTCTTTCTTTGTGACATCTTTGTCTGGTTTTGGTATCAGGGTGATGGTGGCCTCGTAGAATGAGTTGGGGAGTGTTCCTCCCTCTGCAATATTTTGGAAGAGTTTGAGAAGGATAGGTGTTAGCTCTTCTCTAAATGTTTGATAGAATTCGCCTGTGAAGCCATCTGGTCCTGGGCTTTTGTGTGTTGGAAGATTTTTAATCACAGTTTCAATTTCAGTGCTTGTGATTGGTCTGTTCATATTTTCTATTTCTTCCTGGTTCAGTCTCGGCAGGTTGTGCATTTCTAAGAATCTGTCCATTTCTTCCAGGTTGTCCATTTTATTGGCATAGAGTTGCTTGTAGTAATCTCTCATGATCGTTTGTATTTCTGCAGTGTCAGTGGTTACTTCTCCTTTTTCATTTCTAATTCTATTAATTTGAGTCTTCTCCCTTTTTCTCTTGATGTGCCTGGCTAATGGTTTATCAATTTTGTTTATCTTCTCAAAGAACCAGCTTTTAGTTTCATTGATTTTTGCTATTGTTTCCTTCATTTCTTTTTCATTTATTTCTGATCTGATCTTTATGATTTCTTTCCTTCTGCTAGCTTTGGGGTTTTTTTGTTCTTCTTTCTCTAATTGCTTTAGGTGCAAGGTTAGGTTGTTTATTTGAGATGTTTCCTGTTTCTTGATGTAGGCTTGTATTGCTATAAACTTCCCTATTAGAACTGCTTTTGCTGCATCCCATAGGTTTTGGATCGTCGTGTCTCCATTGTCATTTGTTTCTAGGTATTTTTTGATTTCCCCTTTGATTTCTTCAGTGATCACTTCGTTATTAAGTAGTGTATTGTGTAGCCTCCATGTGTTTGTATTTTTTACAGATCTTTTCCTGTAATTGATATCTAGTCTCATAGCGTTGTGGTCGGAAAAGATACTTGATACGATTTCAATTTTTTTAAATTTACCAAGGCTTGATTTGTGACCCAAGATATGATCTATCCTGCAGAATGTTCCATGAGCACTTGAGAAAAATGTGTATTCTGTTGTTTTTGGGTGGAATGTCCTATAAATATCAATTAAGTCCATCTTGTTTAATGTATCATTTAAAGCTTGTGTTTCCTTATTTATTTTCATTTTGGATGATCTGTCCATTGGTGAAAGTGGGGTGTTAAAGTCCCCTACTATGATTGTGTTACTGTCGATTTCCCCTTTTATGGCTGTTAGTATTTGCCTTATGTATTGAGGTGCTCCTATGTTGGGTGCATAAATATTTACAATTGTTATACTTTCCTCTTGGATCGATCCCTTGATCATTATATAGTGTCCTTCTTTGTCTCTTGTAATAGTCTTTATTTTAAAGTCTATTTTGTCTGATATGAGAATTGCTACTCCAGCTTTCTTTTGATTTCCATTTGCATGGAATATCTTTTTCCATCCCCTCACTTTCAGTCTGTATGTGTCTCTAGGTCTGAAGTGGGTCTCTTGTAGACAGCATATATATGGGTCTTGTTTTTGTATCCATTCAGCCAGTCTGTGTCTTTTGGTGGGAGCATTTAATCCATTTACATTTAAGGTAGTTATCGATATGTATGTTCCTATTCCCATTTTCTTAAATGTTTTGGGTTTGTTATTGTAGGTGTTTTCCTTCTCTTGTGTTTCTTGCCTAGAGAAGTTCCTTTAGCATTTGTTGTAGAGCTGGTTTGGTGGTGCTGAACTCTCTCAGCTTTTTCTTGTCTGTAAAGGTTTTAATTTCTCCATCAAATCTGAATGAGATCCTTGCTGGGTAGAGTAATCTTGGTTGTAGGTTTTTCTCCTTCATCACTTTAAGTATATCCTGCCACTCCCTTCTGGCTTGCAGAGTTTCTGCTGAAAGATCAGCTGTTAACCTTATGGGGATGCCCTTGTGTGTTATTTGTTGTTTTTCCCTTGCTGCTTTTAATATGTTTTCTTTATATTTAATTTTTGATAGTTTGATTAATATGTGTCTTGGTGTGTTTCTCCTTGGATTTATCCTGTATGGGACTCTCCGTGCTTCCAGGACTTGATTAACTATTTCCTTTCCCATATTAGGGAAGTTTCCAACTATAATCTCTTCAAATATTTTCTCAGTCCCTTTCTTTTTCTCTTCTTCTTCTGGGACCCCTATAATTCGAATGTTGGTGCATTTAATGTTGTCCCAGAGGTCTCTGAGACTGTCCTTAGTTCTTTTCATTCTTTTTTCTTTATTCTGCTCTGCAGTAGTTATTTCCACCATTTTATCTTCCAGGTCACTTATCCGTTCTTCTGCCTCAGTTATTCTGCTATTGATCCCATCTAGAGTATTTTTAATTTCATTTATTGTGCTTTTCATCGTTGCTTGGTTCCTCTTTAGTTCTTCTACGTCCTTGTTCAATGTTTCTTGCATTTTGTCTATTCTATTTCCAAGATTTTGGATCATCCTTACTATCATTATTCTGAATTCTTTTTCAGGTAGACTACCTATTTCCTCTTCATTTGTTAGGTCTGGTGTGTTTTGACCCTGCTCCTTCATCTGCTGTGTGTTTTTCTGTCTTCTCATTTTGCTTATCTTACTGTGTTTGGGGTCTCCTTTTCACAGGCTGCAGGTTCGTAGTTCCCGTTGTTTTTGGTATCTGTCCCCAGTGGCTAAGGTTGGTTCAGTGGGTTGTGTAGGTTTCCTGGTGGAGGGAACTAGTGCCTGTGTTCTGGTGGATGAGGCTGGATCTTGTCTTTCTGGTGGGCACGTCCACGTCTGGTGGTGTGTTTTGGGGTGTCTGTGGCCTTATTATGATTTTAGGCAGCCTCTCTGTTAATGGATGGGGCTGTGTTCCTGTCTTGCTAGTTGTTTGGCATAGGGTGTCCAGCACTGTAGCTTGCTGGTCGTTGAGTGAAGCTGGGTCTTGATGTTGAGATGGAGATCTCTGAGAGATTTTCGCCGTTTGGTATTACGTGGAGCTGGGAGGTCTCTTGTGGACCAGTGTCCTGAAGTTGGCTCTCCCACCGCAGAGGCACAGCCCTGATGCCTGGCTGGAGCACCAAGAGCCTTTCATCCACACGGCTCAGAATAAAAGGGAGAAAAAATGGAAAGAAAGAAAGAAAGAGGATAAAATAAAATAAAGCTATTATAATAAAAAATAAGAAAAAAATTATTAAGAATAAATTTATTAAGAAAAATTTTTTTTTAATTTTTAAAAATAGATTTATTAATTTTTTATAATAAAAAATAAGAAAAAAATTATTAAGAAAAAAATTTATTAAGAAAAAAATTATTAAGAAAAAAATTTATTAAGAAAAAAATTTTTAATTTTTTAAAATAAAAAATATGAAAAAACGTATTAAAAAATTAAAAAAAAATTTTTTAAAATAGAATATAAGGAAAAAATTATTAAGAAAACATTTATTAGGGAAAAAAAAATTTTTTTTTAAGTAAAAAAAAAAAAAAAAACGGACGGACCTAACCCTAGGACTAACGGTGAGAGCAAGGCTATACAGACAAAAATCTCACCCAGAAGCATACACATATACACTCGCAAAAAAAGGAAAAGGGGAAAAGTTAATATATCCTGCTCCCAAAGTCCACCTCCTAAATTTGGGATGATTCGTTGTCTATTCAGGTATTCAACAGATGCAGGCACATCAAGTTGTTTGTGGAGCTTTAATCTGCTGCTTCTGAGGCTGCTGGGAGAGATTTCCCTTTCTCTTCTTTGTTCGTACAGCTCCCGGGGTTCAGCTTTGGATTTGGACCCGCCACTGCATGTAGGTCGCCTGAGGGCGTCTGTTCCCCGCCCAGACAGAACGGGGTTAAAGGAGCAGCTGCTTCGGGGGCTCTGGCTCAGTCAGGCCGGGGGGAGGGAGCGGTACGGAGGAGGCGGGGCGAGCCTATGGCGGCAGAAGCCGGCGTGAGGTTGCAGCAGCCTGAGGCGCGCCGTGCGCTCTCCTGGGGAAGCTGTCCCCAGATCACGGGAGCCTGGCCGTGGCGGGCTGCACTCGCTCCCGGGAGGGGCGGTGTGGAGAGTGACCTGTGCTCGCACACAGGCTTTTTGGTGGCGGCAGCAGCAGCCTTAGCGTCTCATGCCCGTCTCTGGGGTCCGCGCTGATAGCCGCGGCTCGCACCCGCCTCTGGGGTCCGCGCTGATAGCCGCGGCTCGCACCCGCCTCTGGGGTCCGCGCTGATAGCCGCGGCTCGCGCCCGTCTCTGGAGTTCGTTTAAGCGGCGCTCTGAATCCCCTTTCCTTGCGCGCCGCGAAACAAAGAGGCAAGAAAAAGTCTCTTGCCTCCTCGGCAGCTGCAGACTTTTTCCCAGACTCCCTCCCGGCTAGCTGTGGTGCGCTAGCCCCTTCAGGCTGTGTTCACGCCGCCAACCCCAGTCCTCTCCCTGCGATCCGACCGAAGCCCGAGCCTCAGCTCCCAGCCCCCGCCCGCCCCGGCGGGTGAGCAGACAAGCCTCTCGGGCTGGTGAGTGCTGCTCGGCGCCGAGCCTCTGTGCGGGAATCTCTCCGTTTTTCCCTCTGCGCCCCTGTTGCTGTGGGATCCGCGCTGATAGCCGCGGCTCGCGCCCGTCTCTGGAGCTCGTTTAGGCGGCGCTCTGAATCCCCTCTCCTTGCGCGCCATGAAACAAAGAGGCAAGAAAAAGTCTCTTGTCTCTTCGGCAGCTGCAGTCTTTTTCCCGGACTCCCTCCCGGCTAGCACCGAAGCCCGAGCCCCAGCTCCCAGCCCCCACCCGCCCCGGCGGCTGAGCAGACAAGCCTCTCGGGCTGGTGAGTGCTACTCGGCGCCGATCCTCTGTGCGGGAATCTCTCCGCTTTGCCCTCCACACCACTGTGGCTGCGCTCTCCTCCGTGGCTCTGAAGCTTCCCCCCTCTGCCACCCGCAGTCTCTGCCCACGAAGGGGCTTCCTAGTGTGTGGAAACCTTTCCTCCTTCACAGCTCCCTCCCACTGGTGCAGGTCCCGTCCCTATTCTTTTGTCTCTGTTATTTCTTTTTTCTTTTGCCCTACCCAAGTACGTGGGGATTTTCTTGCCTTTTGGGAGGTCTGACGTCTTCTGCCAGCGTTCAGTGGGTGTTCTGTAGGAGCAGTTCCACGTGTAGATGTATTTCTCATGTATCTGTGGGAAGGAAGGTGATCTCCGCGTCTTACTCTTCCGCCATCTTGCCCCTCCCCCCGTATAGGGTTTTGAGGCAACCCCAAAGTTTGGCCCTCTCCATGGCAAATTACTTCCTGTCTTCTGACCTGGAACTCCAAAGAATGGGTCAGTGTTTCAGAGTATGGTGGAAAAGTTAGAAAACTGAGCTCTAGACTTGGCTCTGTCACTCTCTGGCCATGTAAGTTTGGGGTAAGTCAATTTCCCGTTCTGGGTCACAATTTCTCCATCTGTAAATGGTATCATCACATCACTTAGGTCTTCCTCCTTGAGCTTTTATGAGGATAGAACAAGATAATGAACGAGAAGGTATTGGAAGCAATATTTGTGCTATAGGAATGAGTCATGTTGCATGTTTGCTGTTTCAGCATAGTTTGGCTTGATCACATGGGCCTCTGGACACAGAGAGGTGCTTTTTAGTTTCCAGATATCAGGGATTGAGCCCAATGGTAGGTAGGACCAGTGAGAAGCATCTTAAGCTTCCTTTGGAATAAAGAGTAAAGTCTGGATTTTTAATGGGCTACATTAGTTAGAGTAATACTGGTGGCTGTAAGAAATAAAACCCCAAAGTATCCGTAGCTTAAAACACACTAGAAGTTTATTTCTCGCTCATTAACAATCAAATGCATGTCAAATGCATGTGTTTATTGTCAGTGGGTGGGTTTTCTCCTTGCAGTGTTTAGAGACCCAGGTTTCTTCCATCTTGTGGCTTCACCATCCCCTTAGGGCAGTGGTTCTCAAGCTTGGTTTCCCTTGCAGCTTTAAAAAGGATTCTTGGTTCCCACCCCAGAGATTCTGATTTAGTTGGTTTCTGGTGTGGCCCTCACGTTGGGATTTTTTTTTTTTTTTTTTTTTTTTTTTAAAGCCTCAGGTGATCCTAATGTGTAGCTAAGGTTGGGCACGCCTGCACTTCGTGGCGTCCTCGCACTTCGTGGCGTCCTCTCCTTTCGACCATGAGAAGGAGAAAGAAACAGAGAAGAGGGTGCATTTACTTCTTAAAAACGTCAGCCCATGTTTGGTGGACATCGCTTCTGCTCACATTCTATTAGCAAGAGTGGCCGTCTCGCCATCCTGGGTGCAAGGTAGGCTGTGAGATATGGTCCCAGGTCCGGCGCTGTTTCCCCATTTCCCGGCAATGGCTGTATACTTTGGAAGGGGAGCCTTTTGGTCGGTTATTTATCTGTGTCCCCGGGGCCAACAAATTGACTTACCCAGATGCTAAGAGACCTAACCTGTGGCACAGAAGCTTCGAGCTGTAGTCAGTTCAAAGAGGCTTTCCTGAGGGTTGGCAGAGGAAAGGGTATCACCTAATTGTCTCGGGTTTGGCAGCTGTGGCCACCCACATTCTTGTTTATATCCTGGGATTAGAGGATAGTTTCTTGTTGTAAAGAGCACAGACTTTGCAGGCAGGCAAACTTGGTTAAAATCCTCACTGACTGTTATTAAACTCGTCGTTTGGGGCATGTTAATCAACATCTGTAAACTTCACTCTTCCCAAATGTAAAGTATATATAATTACACCTAAGTTGAAAGGTTTTATAATAATCACACACAAATGCCTACCTTGCCTTAAATAAGATAATGTCTGTTGTGGTGCTGAAAATGACAGGCATAGGGCAGGGGTGGGATCCTTGTAGGATCTTCTCTCCTCGCGGAAGGGAGGGATGGCGGGGCTCCCTGCGGTGGCGGGGAACCAGGGAGTGAGGAGAGAGGCTGAGTTTCACTGCTAGGCTGAGAAGCAGCCTCAGGACCACACTTGCCCGGTGAGGTTGGAATCATGGGACTGGCTCCCCCCAACAGATGGGAGCCCCCTGGATCAGGCTCCTCTGCTCAGCCCAGGGGCATCAGCCCCCTCTTTCCTTTACATCTCCCCAGTCCCAGCTCCCCACCCCCCCCAAGGAGGACACCTAACTTCTAGAGTCCTAAGCAGCTTGGGAGAAAGACTCCTACCCAGGAACAAGACTGTTGCAGCAGGGCTTGGGCTCATCAGAAGCCTGGCTGGAGGCTTCCCGCTGGGGTTGCTGCAGCTGCTGCCTGGGGCTGTTGATGAGGAAGATGGGGAGATAGCAGGACGCCTTCCTGTTAGTGCCTGCGAAGAGCTGGCCAGTGCAGATAACAGCCTGTCAGCTCATAGCCTGGAGTGTGACAAGACTGCCTTTGTGTGGCTCTAATTAGTTCTGTATGTGTCTGGTTGGCAGTGGCGGTGGGGAGGACAGTGGCTGTGGGAGGAGAGAGGCCTGGGCAGGACTGTGGAAACTGACAAAGATGCTTTTGGGGGGCTTTCCTATCTCCCGTCTTCACGACTCTTTGCTTTTCAGCTACTCAGCCCCTTTGGTTTCTACCACAACCCCTTTCTCCACGGGTTGACTTGGATGAGGTGGGGCTGAGGTTACTCCAGGTTATTTGAGGTGGTTATCTCCTAGGATCCCAAGACAGGAAAGGTGAAGCAGCTTCTGCTGGGGGGTAGGGGGTGCACTGCCTGACGTCTCATGCTGATGGGTCTGCCACGCTCCGGGAAGACGGCAGCAGGACTACAACATCATCAGTACCCCGGGGAACCGCCCCCCTGCTCACCTTATATTTTCTCTTTTGGGGTCCTTTAAGACCTTATCTTTTTGTTTCTCCTGGTATGCAAGTCTGCAGATCAAGCTTCTGTGGTCCTTCGTACAAATTGCTGAAAATCACATCAAGCACCTAGTGTGTGCAATGCACTGTGCTTGACCCAGTTTCTAGTGATGGTTCAAGCTTCACAGCAGACATTCAGGGTGTCTATTTTTATCCCATTTTTACTGATGAGAAGAGGGTCCCAGAGAAGCTAAGGAATGTGCCCAGTGTCATACATCTTGTTAAGAGGTGCTGGACTGTCTGTTTTCAAAGCTGCCTCCTCTGTGCTCTGATCCCCAGCTGGTTTTCCAAAGCACCTTTGTAGATGAACAATGAATTATATAATAAGAGAAGGCATGCTGCTTTATGAGGCAGAATTTTATAATCCCGAATCCAAACATATCATTCTCTATCCTCTTAAAAAAAATTATTAGCAGGAGTTAGAAAATTAAACCCTAAGATCCCAACGTGCCTCCTGCATCTCCTTGGCCTAAGATCGCTTTTCCCAGATGACACCCCATTATTTTGGTACAATCTTCAGCAAACCCGCTCCTATTTCCTCTTATACTCTGACCAACCAGTACTAAGCAGTTTCAGTTTGTTTCTTAAACTATGTTCTCAGCCAGTGTCTAAGATGGGGCTCAACCAATATGATGGGATATGGTGGGTGTGTGAGCCGTCTGAGACAGAAGGATCAGAAGTTCTGGAGGGCGTGTGTATATTTTAAAAAGCATATTCAATGTTGTAATTACTTTGATTTGTTTTAGTCATGATACTTGTGATAAAGTTAAATAATAGTCATAAGTCATAATCCTGAGAAATATAAAAATTTACAGTAATGTGTGAATGTTGAACATAAAATGACCTTCCTCCAAATATTTTAATTCTGACATTAATTCTAATGTGGCTATGACAAAGGAATGATGAAATTTCTACAATGAGGCAGGCCAATGAGAGAGATGAGGGGAGAAGTTTTAAGGGCAGGAGAGTTTCTGGGACGCACCCCCAAGTCATCCCCCACAGAGCCCAAGGACGGGTTTGAGAGTAGGTCGCGGAGTCCTCAGTCCCTCTCTTGACCCTCCAGGTGGTAACTGTCTCCATGAATGCTCTTTAGAAAACTGCCATCAGGTGGTGTGTTTGTGGTGGGGATGCGGGGATAATGAAGGGCAGGAGAACTTGTTTGGAATGCAGAGCGAACCCGTTGGAATGGAGAGAAACCCCACTGGACCATTTTGTTCTAATCGTCAGGGAGGACATGGTTGCAGGTATACTCACAGTGTGTTGATTTGTGATCAGTGTGTAGAGGAAGCAGGACTTGTGTGGGAAAGAGAACACCACATCACCTACATTCAGATGTGACTCATTGAGGAGCTCTTTCTCGGCCCCTGGAGGACTATTCTGGAAAGCTCCATGGCTTTCATGCTCATCCTCAGGAAATACAGTCCAATGGACTCAATCAGTTACACTACTCAATCCAGGAATCAGCATATCCGGTCCAAAATACGTATTAAGTCTTGAACTTGAACATAGGAGCTGTTCTCCTGCATCACCCCCATGATTGCACCTGTCTCACTCTGGAAGTTCTCACGTAGGACTTACCTTGTGCTTCTCCTGCCCACCCCTGAGCCTCTGTTTGTTGCTGTTTTGATCTCCTAGGGACTGGTGTGAGAAGAGGGGAGGGGATAGCTAGTTTTCATTTGCTGGGTGGCTGCATTCTTTCCGGGACTGGAAAGTAGTTAAAGAAGCCTTTCAGTGTTGACTACTGTTGGTAAGGTCTTTGGGGTTTCCCTGCTGGGTCCCCTTCCCTGCCCTGCTATTCCAGATGTTCCCTTGGGGTTCCTTCCTCAGCTCCTGGACATTGTGTGCACTTTCAGCCTCTTTCAGCTGAGGTCTTCCCATCCTTCCAGGCCACCTCTCAGGGCCCACGATGACCCCATGCCGGTTTTCATTCGTGGGTGGCGCATGTGTGGCTCACAGGGAGATCTTCCATCATTCCTTGGGAGTATAGGTGCATCCTAAAGCAGTGACCTCTCTCAGCTCCCACCAAGCAGTTGCTCTTTCTTGACTTCTACATTTCCTGGGCAGGAATAAGACCTCAGTCTACAGTCCCTGTGATCTTCCTGGAAGTGAGTCAGGCACCTGTCTTCAGCATCT
The DNA here is from genome assembly GCF_028564815.1 of Eubalaena glacialis. Classification (NCBI taxonomy): domain Eukaryota; kingdom Metazoa; phylum Chordata; class Mammalia; order Artiodactyla; family Balaenidae; genus Eubalaena; species Eubalaena glacialis. Next base: position 41,160,628 of record NC_083729.1, read on the forward strand.
CCCAGTTGCAGAAATCACACTTCAGAGCATCCTGAGTGGTTGCCTTGGGGCTCTTCTCTAGGTGAATTGTTAGAGGCAGCACATCCCTATCCCTGAAGAGAGAAGAGCAGGGTGGGGAATCACAGCTCACAACCCCTCTCTCCAAGGAAATCTCAGCCAACTTCTCTTAAAATCCTTCCCAGTTTTGTATCCTTGATCTTGTTGTGGGGTCCACACATCATGGACTAGGTTCTCCTTCGTTTTCTGTAAATTCTTACCCTATGTGTGTCTGTTTGGGAGGTCTGCTTACCACTGCCTTTGATATCCTGATGTCTATGGCATCTCTGTCAAAACTGCAGCAGAAAGAATGCCGTTCTAATATCCTTTGCATGGTCCATCTGAATCTGGCTGTCATTCTTCAAGTAGACTGCTTTGCTGAGTGGAGACACAGGAGACTTGACAGCAGTTGATCTGAGGGTTCCCACTATACCAGTCACAAAGCAGTGGGGATTGGGAGTGGCATAGTACAGAAGGGCACAGGTGATCAGGGGAAATAAATGGATGGAGGAAAGGGCACCTGATGTCCCCTGTGGTGATAGAATCCCTTGGCTGAGGCTTTGACCCCATGTGAGAACTGCAGTCTCCCAGGGATGGGACTATAGCCCTTCGATCAGCATCGGCCCATGTCCCTAAGCCACAGGCACTTGGCAAGGGCACTTGGCTACACCTAGGAGCAGGAGGGGGCTTCCTGGGATGCTAACGCTTTGATGCACTGCAGAACCTCCAAAGCACATGCTCCATCATGGTCCTGACTTGGCCTTTTCTCAGCTCCTTGTGCATTTTATCACTGTGTCCTGTTGAAGTCAGGTATAAAAATGGGCCGAATTTATGCAGCTCTTGGGGGCAGGGCCCAGGGATGAGTGCAGGTTGCCTGACTCCTGGGGCTGGCAAATCCAAGGGGATGTTCCCATTGCCAAGAAATGCCTCTTGCATTGCAAGCAGTCCGCCTAGCAGAGAGCTCCACTCTGAGTGAGGACCTCAGTACAGAGCTCTGAGGAGGCTCAAACTCCTTCAGAATCTCCATGCTTCGGTCTGTTGGCTCCTTGCAGTGGAAAGCAGCACCATGGAGGGTTTAGGAACCCTATTCCCAGGGTGAGGTGACCTTGGTTTGAATCTCTACCATTTAAATGTCAAATTGTATAATGTTGAGCAGGTCATTTTTTTCTGGGCCTTAGTTTTCCCATCTGGGAAATGGGGGAGTAATAGCAACATGATTAATTGAGAAAAATCCTTGTAAATCACATGGCACATAACTCTCTCTCTAACCATTACTCTTGTGAAATTACATTGTGGAAGCCCCAGAAAGATACTAGTTGGTACTCAGAATCAACTCCTTCTGAACTCGTTATGTTATTGGCCTCTTGTCTGTCTTCCTTTTTGCCCCCCTACATCTCCTTTCACTTTGGCACATAGAACTATTGCCAAATGAATTATTTGAAATGAAAACATTTTAAATTATTTGAACTCTCAAAAAATTAAAATGCCCTATATTTTATTCACCAAAACAAACCAACAAAAGCACAAAACAGCAACAACGCTTCTCGTCACTGCCCCCCTACCCTCACCCAAAATACACAACACTCCACAGGCAACCCAGGTAGTGGGAGAACCTTTCTTGGGGATAGACCCTTAAGTTGTCAATCAACCACAGAATTAATAATATCCACGCCCCCATGGTTTTAGCACAATGGCATGCTGTCTCATTCCATCGGAGTGCAGGTTCTGTCTTTCTTGGAATTGCATTTCCCTAAAAGCAACCTGGATTAGTGAGCAAGGGGCAGTGAGAAGGAACCCCATTAAACTGGGCAATCCTGTTTAGGAACCATGTTTGATTCCCAGTTTTCTCTGCCCGCACACCCCCAGCCCCATCTACCATCTTAATATTTGTAGTTGCAGTTTGCTGCTCCAGTAGAAAAAGCCAGAGTGTTCACAAATTACCTCATAAAAGAAACTCCATTTAGAAAGTCTTATTCACTAAGGATTTATTAGCTCTTTACACTGTGGAAGCCTGGAGTTTTAATTATTCCAGAAATCCCTAAGTTTTAATTACTTAAATAGATGGTGGGGGTGGGGATAGGGTCGACATCTCTACAAATTCATTGTCCAAGAAGATTAACAGTAAAATGTGCAGGTAATGTCAGCTCTGTATGTGGCCAGAGGCAGGGTAGAACAATAAAGAAAGGTCCCACTTGAAGAGTTAAGTGTCAGTAGGAGGCAACCTTGTCAAGGTGGTGTCAAGGGTCCAGATGAGTAACTGTGAGCTGAATGGCATAATGGTAAGAGCCAGGTGTTGAGAAGAGGATTGGTCAGGGTACAATGGGCTGGTCAGGGAAGGCTCCATGGAAAGCAGAATTTTAACTGGGCCTACAAGCATGAGTTTTATTTGGACAGGCAAAGAGGAAGGGGAAATGCTTCAGTGAGGACAACTAAAAAGACCTCTCTTTGCTTTGGATTTCAGCCAGGACTTGTCTGCCATTGAAAGGGAGAACTGAGTATGATTTCAGAATCATACTCAGTTTCAGCTGTATGTGCCTACACCAAGTATTTGGGAACATAAGGGAAAAGGGTAATTATCAGAAAGCTGTCTCTTTCTTCTACTTTCTATCTCCCTCCACCCTGCCCCCAAGGCTTAAGAACTCAGTAACTAATGCAGGTCTAAGGGAAAATAAAAGTTGGAAGTTATTTAGTACTGGAAGTACAATCCAGAGCATTTAGGCAAGAAAAAGCAATAAAAGGAATCACAAATTGGAAAGGAAGAAGTAAAATTGTCACTGTTTGCAAATCATATATGTAGAAAACCCTAAAGACTCCATGAAAAACCTGTTAGAAGTAAAAAACAAATTTAGTAAAGTTTCAGGATATAGAATTGATGCACAGAAATCTGTTGCATTTCTATGCACTAATAATGAACTATCAGAGAAATTAAAACAATCCCATTTACAATTGCATCAGAAAGAATAAAATACCTGGGAATAGATTTAACCAAGGAAGTGAAAGACTTGTATGTTGAAAACTACAAGACATTAATTAAAGAAATTGAAGACACAAATAAATGGAAAAATATTCCACGTTCATGGATTGGAAGAATTAATAGTTAAAATGCCCTTACCACCCAAAGCAATCTACAGATTCAATGCAATCCCTATCAAAATTCCAATGGCATTTTTCACAGAAATAGAACAAACCTAAAATTTGTATGGAAACATAAAAGACCATGAATAGCCAAAGCAATCTTGAGAAAGAAGAACAAAGCTGGAGGCATCACACTCCCTAATTTTAAAGTATATTACAAAGCTATAGTAATTAACACAGTAGGTATTGGCATGAAAACAGACACATAGATCAATGGAATAGAAGAGAGAGCCCAGAAATAAACCCACTCATATATAGGCAATTTCTGACAAAGGGTATACAGTGGGGAAATATGCAATGGGGAAAAGGATATACAGGGGTATACAATGGGGAAAAGAACAGTCTCTTCAGTAAATGGTGTTGGGAGAGTTGGACAGCCACATGCGAATGAAACCAGACCATTATATTAGACCATGAACAGAAATTACCTCAAAATGGATTAAAGACTTGAATGTAAGACTGAAACCATTAAACTCCCAGAAGAAAACATAGTTGGTAAGCTCCTTGGCATAGGTACTGGTGATGATTTTTTGAATCTGACACCCAAAACAAAAGCAACAAAAGTAAAAATAAGCAAGTGGGACTATGTGAAACTAAAAAGCTTCTGCACAGCAAAGGAGACCATCAACAAAATGAAAAGGCAACCTACTGAATTGGGGGAAATATTTGTAAATCACATATCTTTATAAGCCCCAAAGCTAATTTTGTCCATTTACTTTGTCTACTTTATATTGTCTATTTTATCAGAAGATATTATATCACACTCTTTACTCAGAGGCTCTTGACTGAATACTGGAAATGAAAAAGAAGTTTATCAATCCTTCCCACCATCCTAGTGCTGAAGCTAGGAGAAATGTCCCACAGTCATCCATGGTCACCACAAAGTGACAAGTTAAGTCCACATAGACCATCCCTATGTTTTCAGGAAGAGGTGAGGTAAAGGAATTCTGAAATGGTTATGTACAGTACAGTTTTGGAGAATCTATTTTTTAAAAAGTTGTAAGTTATGTATGTACTTTTTGTATTTAGTAGCAACTATGGCAGGTGTCTCCTGAATTTTTTTGGTGGGGGGGGGTATTTCAACAACCTGAAAAACATCCACAAATATGGAAGTGGGATCCAAAGACCTCTGAAGACAAAGGAGAGGAGCTGGAACAAAGCCTGTGAATATCACTCTGTAGAAGAGACTGCAGGGGCACCTCCTGGCCAGAGTCTATTTTGAGTTATATGAAAATTAAGGTTTGCCGAGGCAAAGCAGGCAAGGGGAAGAATGGAGATGGGGGGGGGGGGGAGTGCTGCTTGAAGCTGACGCTCTGAAAAGTTCCTGAAAAGAGGAAGAAGATAGAACAGTTGGAAGCCGCTCAGTGTAGAAGCAAAGTCTTCCATCTTGATTACGACACCATAGAATAATCCATATCAAGATTAGGCTGAAATCAGTGAAATCAATATCAAGATTAGGGATATTAAGAAAAGCTTAAAAGATGTACTCTTTTTTTTTTTCCATTTAGGTCGAGGAAGAATTTTAGATTTCTCTAAAAGTTGGTCTCAATGGGATGAGAGAAATAGGTGAGGGAGATTAAGAGGTACTAACTTCCAGTTAGAAAATGAGTCTTGGGTATGCACAATGTGGAGAATATAGTCAATAATAATGTAATATCTTTCTGTGGCAAAAAAAAAAAAAGTTGGTCAGCAATGTATTGGCATGTAAAGGGGGAGTGTAAATGCCCGCTTCAGAAGGAGGGACCCCTCTCCTGGGGACTTACTGTGTTGGGTGCCCTCAGCCATTGTATCCTTTGATCATCACAGCTCTGGTGAGATATTCCATTTTATCTTTGCGGAAACTGAGGCTCAGAGAGATCAGGTAACTTGCTTGTAGTCATACAGCTGCTGAGTAGTTGAGGAAGGATTCAAACCCTTTCCTTAGGCCATTATAAATTCTACCACCATTTACGTAGAAACCTTGTTTTTCAATAATGCTCATGTCAGAGGTTTTGTTGTTCTACTCTCTGTGGGTCCTCTGCTGGGGACCTGAAATAAAACCATCTGAGGACAGGCACTAGCTTGGTTTAATGTGAAGAATCAGTGTCTGTGCCATCCAGTATTTAATAAAGGTTTTCCAAGGACAGGAGGATGAGATGTGATGATTCATATGCAGTGCCCTGCGTGTAAGAATTCAGTAACTGTTATCTATCATGACGATAATGATGATGGTAATGAAGGTGATTAAACAGTCTCTGCCCAAAAGGATTTCCTCTGACAGACAATTGATTTCTGCAAAAGAATCGGCCTAATAGGATAGAGATTGTCATCTCCACATCATTAATTATGAAGCATTTATCAAGTGGAGATGAGCAAACAGGCTCTGGAGCCCAGAGCTTAACCTCTTGTTCTACTGCCTCCTTGTGGTGCTCCAGGGCTGGACAAGGTACATTTTGTTTTGGTTTCTTGAGTCAGTGAGAAACGTTAGAGGCTCCTCTCCTCTCAGAGCTAACTTGCTGAATGATCTTGCAGAGATTTTCCTTTAGGAATATTCCCAGCCGCTTCTGCTGAGTGACAAGTGTCCTCTTAGCCAGTAATCCTCTAGCTCTCCTTTTGCATATCTGGCCCATCTTCCCTTGACCTCTATCCCCTCCATCCCCTTTGTGATGACAGAATACTCTACATGGGGAAGACCCTCATCTTGGCCTGAGGGAAGGAGAGGGGGCACCATCTTTTGGCCTTGACTTCCATACAAGAACACCAGATGGGGAATTAATTGCCAAATGAATTGTACTAAAAATAATTGCTAGAGAACTTCAGAGGAGGAGCAGGATTTATATCTGGGCTGGGGTGGTCAGGTAGACTTCTTGGAGAACATGGGTCCTGAACTGGTGGGGCCTGAACTGGTCCTTCAGGATTGACTGGTCCTTAAAGCTAGACTCCTTAGCATTGAATCTCAGCTCCACGACTTACTACCTATGTGACCTTGGTAGGTTTTTTTTTTTAAAAATCTGTGCCTCAGTTTCCTCATTTGTAAAATAGGGATAATAATGGTACCTGCCCCGTAAGATTGTTGTGAGGATGAAATGGGTTGGTAGATCTCAAGTGCTGAGAACAGTGCCTAGCGTCTAGGAAGAGTTCAATAAATATTAGCTATTTTTTACTGAAGACTGGGGGATTTGGATATTCAGAGTGACGCCAGATCTCAGAGGCAGGAGAGAGAATTCAGGTCAAATTTATGTTCCCTGCCAGCCAAGGCAGGAGGCCTGACTCATCCTGCTTCACTAGTGACACAGCTGAGGACAAAATGTTTATTGTTTGTCTACCCCAAAGGCATAAGTGGCTCCTTGGATGGCTGCAATGTGGAAAACAGTTTTCTGAAGAGCTTAATTTGCTCTTTGGGAATATGTTTGGGCCTGGGAAAATGCGGGCCCTGAGGGGGGACATTTTTGTTTCTTTTAGAAAATGTGGCCTGTTGGGAATCCAGAAGACTTGCCTGCTCAGCTTCACTAAAAGCCATGCCTGTGCCCAGCTGTTGGTTTACATATGGTTTATAGGGAAGACCTGGGACTAACCTGATCTTGCATCTGTTCTGAGTCAACATCTGGATTCTTTTCACTACTCAATAGGCATTTATTGATTATCTTCAGTGTGCCACTGAAGTTTCTGCCTTTACAGAGCTGACAGTTTTACTAGGTGACAGACAAGTAAAGAGGCAATTGCATTGAAGTGTGACAAATGCTCTCATGAGGGAAGTGTAGGGTACCTTGGGAGCAAGTGGGAGGGGACAACCAATCTAGTCCAGGACAATGGAAGAAGGGACTTGTAAATTAAGCCCCAAAGGAGGAGGAGGAATTAGCCTAGAGCAGCAGGGTTGGCGGTGAGGGACAGCTGGTGTACTGGCCTGCTGACGTGGGCCAAGGTTAATGCTGTGTGTGTATGTGAGCCCAGGTGTGTGTGTGAAGGGGAAGAAAGATGGGAGAGGGGCAGTCTGGGGGAGTGAAGAGAGACCTGATCTGGATTAAGGAGAGGAATCCAGTTTTTGCAATATTTTACTGGCCGACTTTGAGCAAGTCACTTCACCGGTACGGAACTTAATTTCTTCATCTGTGAAATGGAGATGAGAATATAAATTTGGCCTATTTCCTAAGGCTATTTCATAATAATAGATATGAAAGGGCTTAAAACATACATTTAGTATATTCTTTTAAGGAATTATCATTGTCATCATATGATTTCATTTTGTAAGGCTGACAGTACTTCTTTCATAAACCCACGGTACCACGGGTATGTGAAAGTGAGTGATTAGGAATCACGTGACGTCATGAACACTATCTATAATGCTTCCAATGCCATTATCAGAAGCAGAGAAGTAGAGCTTCTGGTTATGGTGGTTGACAGTGTTAGTCTATTAGTAGACAGAGTAAGTGGTCACTTATGCTGTCCCTTCCTCCTGTCCTACAGCCATCCTCCACCTACTCATGCCCCAGAGGTGGTGACTGACAGGATATGCAGAAAAGATGGAGACTCTTTCTTTCTAAATCCCAGTTACCGCACATCAGTCCTTGCTATTTTCCATTACTTGTTTACAGAGATTACTTGGTCAGATGGCTCAGATGGTGGGAATATTGTGGACAGTGGAACAATATGATATAGGAGGAGAACTTCTCCCTCAGCAGAGGGGTGATGGGAGGACTTCAGAGACACGCTCTAGGCATGAGAGGATGGTAATCTTGTGATCTGGTAAGGCAAGGAGTCTTCCATCCCAATCCTAGTTTCAAGGTCACTGTGTGACCTTGGCGGGTTACTTTCCTTCTTTTTTATTTTTTATTTTATTTTATTTTTTAAAACATCTTTATTGGAGTATAATTGCTTTACAATGGTGTGTTAGTTTCTGCTTTATAACAAAGTGAATCAGCTATACACATACATATATCCCCATATCTCCTCCCTCTTGCGTCTCCCTCCCATCCTCCCTATCCCACCCCTCTAGGTGGTCACAAAGCACTGAGCTGATCTCCCTGTGCTATGCAACTGCTTCCCACTAGCTATCTATTTTACATTTGGTAGTGTATATATGTCCATGCCACTCTCTCACTTCGTCCCAGCTTACCCTTCACCCTCCCCGTGTCCTCAAGTCCATTCTCTATATCTGCGTCTTTATTCCTGTCCTGCCCTTAGGTTCTTCAGAACCATTTTTTTGTTTTTGTTTTTTAGATTTCATATATATGTGTCAGCATATGGTATTTGTTTTTCTCTTTCTGACTTACTTCACTCTGTATGACAGACTCTATGTCCATCCACCTCACTACAAATCACACAATTTCGTTTCCTTTTATGGCTGAGTAATATTCCATTGTATATATGTGCCACATCTTCTTTATCCATTCATCTGTCGATGGACACTTAGGTTGCTTCCATGTCCTGGCTATTGTAAATAGAGCTGCAATGAACATTGTGGTACATGACTCTTTTTGAATTATAGTTTTCTCAGGGTATATTCCCAGTAGTGGGATTGCTGGGTCAAATGGTAGTTCTATTTTTAGTTTTTTAAGGCACCTCCATACTGTTCTCCATAGTGGCTGTATCAGTTTACTACTTTCCTTCTTGAAGCCTTGGTTTCTTTATAAGCTGGTGATAATAATATACCAATTTTATAGAGTTGTTGTAAGAATTATTAAAAAGTAAAATCATGACATACAAATATAAAATGAACACCTGTCAAAGATTGTATATAACTCATTAATTTAAAAGGAAAGCAGTAAGATTATACCACTGGCTTAAAGGAGAATTCAAAGAACCACTCGTGATATAGGCGATAAGGAATGCTGAAATGAGTTTAAAAATAGGTGCAAACTGAGTTTATCCACAAGGCAGTAATCAATTGCATTCCACTGGGCACATTTCATTTGCATTTCAACTGACAAATTTATTTGCGTTGTTATTAGTTTTCTACATCTCACAGAGTTGTAGAATAGCTAAAAAAAAAAAAATCATAACCCAGCTCATGCCCAGTTTTCTATTGAATAAATCCAGTAATCTTTTTGGTCCATTTCAAAGTCTTTCTCACACTTAATTAAATAGAGGTAATGCATATAGAGTGCTTGGCAAAGAGTAAGTGGTCAATAAAAGCTAGGTATTATAAAAGTCAGTGAAATTAATAGTAATAATAAAAATCTTTTGCACTGCTGGCAGAGTTATCACCCTGAAGTGAAGCTTTGGTCATGACACCTTCTCAAAAACTTTCAGTGACTCATCATCGTCTCTGAAATAAATTCTACACTTCTTAGCTGGACATTTAAGGTTCTCTGATCTGTCCCCATCCAGACTTGCCAGTTCATTTCCTACACCTAACTCCCTGCAAGATCTGTCATGGTGCCTGGAATTTCACCCTTAGGGATCAAGCTTTGTGGATATTGAAGACTTTTGGGTCTCTCAGCACTCCCTCTGAAAATGTAAATGCCACCAAAGGAGGATTTTGCCTGGACATGATCTGGCAGCACCACAGTTGTCCAACTAGTAAGTGTATCAGTCTGCTCAGGCTGCTACAACAAAATACCATAGGCTGGTGACTTAAACAACAGACATTTACTTTCTCACAGTTCGGGAGACTAGAAGTCCATGATCAAGGTGCCAGCTGATTTGATTTCTGATGAGCGCTCCCTTCGAGGTTTGCAGACAGCTGTCCTCACATGGCCTTTCCTCTGTGCATGAGGAGGGAGAGAAAGACCTCTGTTGGCTCTTGCTCCTCTTATAAGGAGACTAGTCCTATTGGATCAGGGCACCACCCTTATGGCATTTTTAAACCTTAATTACCTCCCTAGAGGCCCTATCTCCAAATACAGTTATATTGGGGGTTAGGGCTTCAACCTTTGGATTTTAGGGGGATACAATTCAGTCCATAACAGCAAGGTGCAAGAAAACAGAAGGTGACCAAAAATGGAGATGGGGAAGTCTGGCCTCATCATTATACCACAAACCAGTTCTGCTGAGCTTTCCTTGCGGTAAGGCCAGCTCTCACCTGGATGACTCTGCACATGGCTCCCATATCTCCGAACACCAACCCCAGCTGGGGAAGATGGTGGGTGGCTGGACTGGGTTCTTTCTTGCCATCTCTCAGCCTCCAGTGGGTGTCTCACTTAATTTAAAAACCTCGGACAGCTGCCTAGGTCTGGCTGAGATTTTCACTGGGAGAGAAATACCCAGCAATGCTACCAGGGTCTCTTTACAGGTTCTTAAGATTATATGGTTTACATTTCTCGGCAGCTGAAACATGATTTTCTTTGTTCACACATTTGATTTTTTTTTTTTTTTTTTGGTCCAGACATGTTTGTTTCAAAGAGGTCTTTCTTTCATACCACTTTTTTAGAGACATTATAGGGAATGATTTGGCTTAATCACAATAATCTAGCCCATCTTCATGCTAATAGGTGAAAAAAATTTACAAAATAAACATATAGCTTTTGGGTAGTCAAGCACCCGGGATTAACGAATGAAGTTTTTGATCTTGGGAAAAGTATTATTTTTCAAAGTGTGTTATATGCCAAACTTAATGACCAAGGTTTGCAGGAAGACATTTGGGTACTTTCAGGAGCAAATTTAGGGTAGGCACTATCATATGAAATTGTTTGCCAAGTGAGTGCATATCATTTCCTATTATTGTGGTTTATTAATTGGAAGCCCAGTGGGATGAGAGTGTTAACTGGTACTTACATTAATTGAGGCAGCGAGACATAGTGAAAAAGGAGAAAAAAGATGACATACTAGCTTTGTAGTCTAACAGATCCGAGTTTGTCACTTACTAGCTCTGACATTGGGTAAGTCCCTTAATTTTCTAGGCCACAGTTCCCTTATCTATCAAATGAATGTTGATGACCTCTAAGGTTCTGTGTTAGCATAGTTTTAGTTGCTATAACAAGCTCCACAATTCTAGTGGCATAACACAATAAAGATACTTAAAATAATTTTGATTGAATTTTTATCCTAATTGAATTGTAACAAGCATGTTGAAAAATGCACACATCAAAGATTGTAGCTCAATTAAGTTATATAAAGTGAACACTCATGCAAGCAGTACTCCAGGAACACCTTTTGTTTGCCCCGACCACTCCCCTCTCCAAGTTCCTCAAAGCAACCACTATTCTGATTTCTAACACCTTAAAGTAGTTTTGCTTGTTTTTATATAAATGGAATCATATAGTAAGTATAGTTTTGTGTTTGGCTACTCTAAGGAAGATTCAAGTATGAGATTCATATATATTGTTGCATGTAGCATTAATTCACTAATTTTGATATTGTGTGAATACATCAAAATTTATCCATCATTTGATGGTTATTATGAATAATACTGCTATGAACATTCTTGTACATTCTTAAAAAATTTTTATTGAAGTATAATTGATTTACAATATTATATTCGTTTCAGGTGTACAACATAGTGATTCGATATTTTTATAGATTAGACTCCATTTAAAGTTATTACAAAATAATGTAATATATTTCCCTGTCTTGTACAATATATCCTCACTGCTAATTTACTTTATGCATACTAGTATGTAGCTCATAATTCCCTATCCCTATCTTGCCCCTATCCCCTTCCCTCTCCCCACTGGTTGCCACTAGCTTGTTCTCTATATGCGTGAGTCTGCTTCTTTTTTGTTACACACACTCATTTGTTTTATTTTTTATATTCCACATATAAATGATAAAAGAGTATTTGTCTTTTTCTGACTTATTTCACTTAGCATAATACCCTATAGGTCCATCCACATTGTTGCAAAGAGCAGAATTTCATTCTTTTTTCATGGCTGAGTAATATTCCATTGTATATATTTATACACCATATCTTCTTTATCTATTCATCTTTTGATAGACACAGGTTGCTTCCATATCTTGGCTATTGTAAATAATGCTGTGCTGAACATTGGGGTGTATCTATCTTTCGTATCAGTGTTTTCGTTTTCAATGGATATATACCTGGGAGTAGAATTGCTGAATCATATGGTAGTTCTATTTTTAGTTTTTTGAGGAACCTCCATACTGTTTTCCATTGTGGCTGCACCAATTTACATTCCCACCAACAGTGTACTGGAGTTCCCTTTTCTTCGTGTCCTTACCAACATTTGTTATTTGTAGACTTTTTGATAATAGCCTTTTTGAGAGGTGTGAGCTGATATCTCATTGTGGTTTTGATTTGCGTTTCTCTAATAGTTTGCAATGTTGAGCATTTTTCCGTATGCCTGTTGGTCATCTGTATGTCTTCTTTGGAAAAATGTCTATTCAGGTCTCCCACCCATTTTTTAATTGGGTTGTTTGTTTTTTTGATGTTGAGGTGTATAAGCCGTTTATATATTTTGGATATTAACCCCTTATTTGTCATATCATTTGCAAATATTTTCTCCGGTTCAGTAAGTTGTCTTTTTGTTTTGTCGATGGTTTCCTTTGATGTGCAAAAGCATTTAAGTTTAATTAGGTCCCATTTGTTTATTTTTGCTTTTCTTTCTTTTGCCTTAGGAGACAGATCGAAAAAAATATTTCTGCAATTTATGTCAGAGTGTTCTGCCTATGTTCTCTTCTAAGAGTTTTATGGTTTCAGGTCTTACATATAGGTCTTTAATCCATTTTGAGTTTACTCTTGTGTGTGGTGTGAGAAAATGTTCTAATTTCATTCTTTTACATGTACAATAGCGTCCAGTTTTCCCAGCACCACTTATTGAAGAGACTGTCTTTTCTCCATTGTATATTCTTGCCTCTTGTCAAAGACTACTTCACCGTTAAGTGCGTGGGTTTATTTCTGGGCTCTTTATTCTGTACCATTGATATTTGTGTCTGTTTTTTTGCCAGTACCATGCTGTTTTGATTACTTTATAGTATAGTCTGAAGTCAGGGAGTGTGATACCTTCAGCTTTGTTCTTTTTTTTTCTCAAGATTGCTTTGGCAATTCGGGGTCTTTTGTGGTTCCATATAGATTTTAGGATTATTTGTTCTACTCCTGTGAAAAATGTCATGGGTATTTTGATAGAGATTGCATTAAATCAGTAGATTGCTTTGGGTAGTATGGCCATTTTAACAATATTAATTCTTCCAATCCAAGAACATGAATATCTTTCCATTCCTTTGTATCATCCTCAATTTCTTTCTTATCATATAATCAGTCATATTTATTTTATTTATTATGTTGTCTTTTATAACCTTGTTTTTTATTTCCTTATTTGTCATGGACTGAGATTAGAGTATCCTAAGGCTGATGTGTTTTTTCTCTACTTCTCTTTGAATCACCTAGACATTTTGTTTTATGAGTATTGCTCTAGAGTTCATAGATGTTCATACTCTTTTATCTTCTTTGAGATTTGCACCCTTCGGCAATATAAAATATCCTTCTTTGCCTTGTTAAATACTTTTTGGCCTGAATCCAACTTTTGTATAACATTCAGATTGTGATTTTTAAAAAAAAATTTTTATATGCTATTGGGGAGGAAGAAATTTTCCTCTACCCTTCTAGGTTCTTCTGGCTGCTCTAAGAATTAAATTTACATGAGACAGGTTAGCAGGAGAAAATCAAACAAAAGTTTAATAACATATACATGGGAGGGACCCAGAAAAACTGAGTAACTTGCCAGAATGACCAAAGCCCTCACCTTAAATACCATCATCAGCTAAAGACAAAAATGAATGTTGAGGGTGGGGAGAGTCAGTTTTGGAGGTTACAGGAAAACACAGTAAACAAAGGACAGGATGTGATGCAGGTTTAAGTCATTGTCTTCTCCACTGATAAGAGTTTCTAGAGATTTGGTCATCCTCTTCTTAGTACAGCCAAGGAGACACCCCTACAAATGGAGATTTCCCTTATAAATGTAAATGTTTCTTACAAAAGGGCAACTCCTGCTTGGTTTTCAGAGTTTCTCCCATGTCTGCTGTTTCTTAGAAAATAACCAGCTTTAAATATTATGCCAATGACACATGTTGGGGTGGCAAAGTTTGCTCTCCTGCAATGCGTTTGCCTAGTATATTTTTGTCTATTCTATTATTTTCATCTTTTCTGAGACTCTATATTCAACATAGACTTGAACTATATGTTGTGATCCAATCTGAATGTATTTTTCTCTAAAGAGATAACTTTAGCCCATTCACATTTATTGGTATGATAAATATAAAATACCTCAATCCTCTATTTCTTTATATAGGATCTATTAATTTTCTGTTGGCCAATGGATAGAATTAATGTATTATCTTTTCCTCTTTTCTCCTGCTCCACCTCCTGATACTCCATTTATATTATCTTTCTTACTGTCTGACTTTGTACTGTTCTGTATAATTTGGTCTTTGTCACTTGATTTTTTTTTTACGCTTAAATAATATCCTTTATTCTCAGCAGAATCATTGTATCTACCTACCTCTCATCTTCTTTCTTCCTTCTGTCAGTTTTTGTTACAATTCCACATTGTCAGGACATATAAAATTTACCTTTTGTTCTGTTACCTTATACTCACATTTGTTTTAGTTTTAGCAATGCATTTAAGCAAAGGAAACTGCTCTCCACAAGTCCTTTTGCCATCATTTTTTCAGTAATGTCTTAGTTGGATGAAGTTTAGCTTCTACTAATTTCCTTAAGAAGGGCTTATGCCAATGATCCTATCTGTTTTATTTAATGTAAATCACAATTTTATTTAAACTTAAAAATCTTTGAGTCTCACTTTCTTTTCTTTTGCAGATTTCATAGGTGTTATGCCACTCTTTTTTCCACTACTGAATTCGCTGTGAAGAGGTTCAAGGCCAAGCTTGTTTTTTTTCCCTTTGAATTTTGTGACTCTTTTTTCTAGCCACCCAAAAGCTTCCTTCTTCATCTTTGATATTGATGCAGAAAACTTGGCCTCTGTGCAGCAGTGCCTAATCAAATCTCAGAGACAGAGTTTTGGGTGAAGTAGAAAAGAATAGCTTTATTGCTTTGCCAGGCAAAGGGGGACACAGCGGGCTGTTGCCCTCGAAACTGTGTGTCCCAACCCAGGTGGATTTGGTAAAGAGTTTTATAGCAATGGTTCAAGGGTGGGGTTGCTAATAAGATTAGGATATGTGCAGGGCCTGCACTCCTTTAATCTGGTCTCAGGTAATCTCTTGATGAGCTTCTCTGGTTCCTTTAATCAGGTGGTCTTTTCTGGAATGAAGAATGCTAACTCCATTTGTTGGGGGTTTTGGTTCTGTAAAGAGCTCAAAGATACTGTTATATGTATCCCTTGAGGCAGAACCAGCACCCTGCCTCAAGGCTGCACTATTGTTTCTTGGCTGTTCCTCCATTGTCTCTGCATCCCCTCCCTTCTCTGATTAGCAGCTGTTTGAACCTGCCCTTTGGAACTCAGGGAAGGTCATGGAGGCCGGACAGAAAGGCTTCCATACCCAGGAGCCCCACAGGGTCCTACTCGGTTTTAATATCTGGAATATGTATTAAGATATGTCTTGGTACTGGCCGTTCAACGTCACTTACCTCTAGTATATGGTGTGCCCTTTCAATAGATAGGTTCAAGTTTTAAAAAATTATATCTTACAGTATTGTGGAAATAAACTCAGAACACCCAAACAACAATGAACCAAGGCTATTTATTCAGAGCTTACTATACAAGGAAGTCAGTAAATATCATTTGTGTGTGACAGAAACTCAAAGTAGGCAGAGGAGTGGGAAAGCTTTATGGTGGCCAAAAGGGTAGACTTCAGGTGTGCCCTGAATGGAGGAAGGTTTGGGCATGGGGAAACTTTAGGTAGTCTAACTATAAGCGGGGTGTCCTATGTGACTGGTTTGGGGAGCATATTTGGCTTTCTCTGATTATTTCTAAATGGAAGTGTGGGCAAAATTAAGGAGGCTGGCAGTATTGATCAGGTCCTGGCCATTTTGGGCTACTTGCTACTAGGAAAATTGTTCTGTTTCCTGGGCTGCAGAGAGTGAATCATAATTGTATTCTTATATGTGGTCTGAATATTGTCCAGTTGTATATTCAGTCTCAATTTTTATTTTTTCCATTATTTACACTTTCTTCCTTGGCATTCTAATTATCCTTACTTTGGCTACCCTTTATCTTCATATCAATCATCTCTCAAGTCCTTTTAAACTTCCACTTTTCCTGTCCCTTTTTTATGTCTCATACAGTGTTCACTGGTGTTTATTTTTCCTTTTGCTCCTTCTGATTTTGCCTTTCTTTTTGTGATTGCTTTATTTCTATTTGTTCTACTCCATTCCCGAATGCTGCCAGTCTATATTTAATCTCCTTTTCTTGTGCTATGCATTCCCTGAGCTCTTGCATCTGTGCTTTATACTCCCGTTTAATAGAAGGAATTGTTTTATTAGGTATTTTAAATTTCCATCACAGTTTCATTTTCTCCATGACAACACTGTTCTGTGTTCTTCATAGCCATTTGCTTTTCTTGATTTTTGTCTTCATTTTAAAATTCTTATATTATCTTTGTGTAAATCCTATGCTTTTAAAAAAATTATTCAACTTTAAAAGAGGCAAGTTGTTCTTGGTCTACTAAATGTTATATAAGGGAGGAGCCAAGGCTATTTAGATTAAATTTTTTTGTTTGTTTTTTGTCTTTGTTTTTTTTGGTGATCCAGGGTTTTGTGTGTGAGTTTATTTAGACTTTACTTTTCTTCATCTAGTGAAGACAGTCAGCTTTGTTGCTCTTTATTCATTATTTATTTACTATTACTATTATATGTATGACTGTCTTCTCCTCTGATGCTACAGACACAGACTGAAGACATGCCATTTATCCCAGCCTCCTCTGTTTCTGGTATCTCACTAATGCACCCCAGTTTGTATATTCCTGTCCTTCCTATTACAAACTAACATTTACATCATGCTGTGTACCCCTCACGGTGTACCCCTCACCTTCAAGAAGTATATGTTGTCTCATAGTTTAGGGTAGCTGTGGCTGAGTCTTCCTTTGCAGAATCTTTTTTTTTTTTTTCCTGCTTCTTCCTACATGGCCCCTTCTCACTTACAATGGTTGTTTAAAGCTTTTGCATTTTTGGGCGTGGGGGTGAAGGTGGGGAACTGAGGTTTTAACTGTCTACCAGTTGTTGAAAATGGACTTTGTTTCTTTTTGTTCTTGCCACTTTTGGATGATTTTATATATTTTTTTAGGAAAATAAGAGGGAAATGTTGATTCTTTGCCATCATATTGAAACCATTTCAGAGTTGCCCTGTAAGGGACACAGGGAAAGATGGCATCTGGCAGTGACTGGGAATGTCCCACGGCATGGCTGACTCAAAAGAAGAGATCCCATCGCTTCTGTGGCCAGATCAGTCTCTTACTCTGATCTGTTCCCCCACTTCAGCTGTCATTTAAATTGTTGCACAGTAGTCCTCATTTAAAAAAAAAAATCTTAATTATAAGGTATAACAATCAGGCCTCTGGTCTCTGCCTTTAGAAAAAAATACATCTTCTTTATCTTTTTATTGTCAAATGGTGGAAGACAGACTGCAGATAAGTGTTTGAATTAGTATTTTGGGGAGAAATTGGGAAATAAAGTTTAGACTTTGGTCTTACTTGGTGACACATGATAGAGAAAATATTAAAAAATTTTTTTCTCCTTGAATCAACCTTTCTTATAAAATCATCCTAGATCTGGTCTTAGAAGAAGATGAAAAGACAGTAATCTCTGGAATGTGATTTTGAGAGGAAAGCCCCCTGGAAACCGCCCCCCCCCCCCACCACTGAGTGTGTCATCTGGGGACTCTTTTTCCTGCTTGAGTTTGCAAGGACAGCCATGAATCCCTTCAAGCCTGCCCCTTCAGTCCTCATCCAGATTTCCATGGGCAAGGCAAAGCACTAAGGATGCGTTCTAATCAGTACTGAACTATTAGCCATTCTTCTTCTCATTTGATTCTGTTAAAAAACAAAATTGAACAGAGTTAATTTAAATATCTAAATGGTTTTATTCACTGATTCATGAATCAGGCAGCATTCCATCTAGCAATTAGAAGGGTGCTCTGAGGGGTTGTACAAAATGGGAGGTTTTTATAGGAAGAAAGGTGGGACAGCGAAGCTATTAGCAAAAGAAAAGAGAGGATTATTTTTAGGCCAGGACATCTTTTTTTGGGGGGGGGGGGAAGAGAATGGTACAGGTTTTATCATGCAGATTGCCTCTTCTTCCTCTGGGGGATGGAGAGGGCTCACGTGGCAGATAGCTCCCAAACTGGTTGATTAAGTTTATACTTCTGGAGAAGGTTGAAACCACAGTGAGGTTGGGTATTAAATCTCAGTTTGCTATCATAGGCTTTTAGCATAACTGATACCATTTTGGGCCTGTGGTTTTTCTATTTAACAATTCTCACAGTAGTCCTTTGAACAAAACCTCCCGGACAGTTTTCTGACTCTTCCTCCTAGGGTGACAGCTGTTGGAGCTGAGGGCAGGCTGACCCCAAATATGCCTCAAGGGTATATTGATTATTCTGAATTAAAGTTTCTTAAGAAATGGCCAATGCAAGGGAGACACTTTGACCCTCCTCTCTCTCCCTGAAAATAGGAACTCTCCCATGTGAAAGGTGACTTCCCTGTGCCAGGAGATAGAAGGACACCCTTATCACCAGAGATAGGGAATTAGGGGATGAGAAACCTGTATTTAAAAACAAAACAAAACAAAAAACAAACAAACAAAAAACCCCTTCTTACTTCTTTAATTTACTATCCCAAGCCCAAACTTCACTTAAATTCCTTACTAATTAAGTGCCCAAAGCCTAAGATTTTTTGTCCTATCAATTCCTCACAATTTTGTTTCTCTGTGTGGGGGAACAAAACTTGCCACCCTAAAATGTGTCTCTTTAGCATGCAGATTCTTTTGACCTGAAAACAATCAAGGCCCAAAAGACTCAGGAAGAAACTGTGACCTTAACTGCCTAAAAGAATTTAGATAGAGAGCCTGTTCCTGGAATAGAGCTATCATCAGTGATATCTGCAAAGAATATGGGCTAAGTGTGGTGGTGTGGTAAACACAGCAGAGCCTAGAGATCAGAGTCCATTCTGTGTCCCAATCTCTGCAAGGCCCAGTAAATATTTGTTTATCAAACATTTGATTTTCCATCTCCATGTGAATTACCTTCCTCCCCTTTGAGGTTCCAAACCACTATCCTCAACATCCTCTTTTGTCTTTAGCTGAACATGGTATTTGAGGTGAGGGTTTCGGTCATTCTGGTGAGTCTTTCCCATGTATACATGCCATTAAACTCTTGTCCACCAGAGGGTAGACAGCAGAAGCAAGAAGAGCTACAATTCTTCACACTGTGGAAGGAAAGCCACATTCACAGAAATACAGACAAAATGAAAAGGCAGAGGACTTTGCACCAGATGAAGGAACAAGATAAAACCCCAGAAAAACAATTAAATGAAGTGGAGATAGGCAACCTTCCAGAAAAAGAATTCAGAATAATGATAGTGAAGATGATCCAGGACCTTGGAAACAGAATGGAGGCAAAGATCGAGAAGTTGCAAGAAATGTTTAACAAAGACCTAGAAAAATTAAAGAACAAACAGAGATGAACAATACAATAACTGAAATGAAGAATACACTAGAAGGAATCAATAGCAGAATAACTGAGGCAGAAGAATGGATAAGTGACCTGGAAGACAGAATGGTGGAATTCGCTGCTGCAGAACAGACTAAAGAAAAAAGAATGAAAAGAAATGAAGACAGCCTAAGAGACCTCTGGGAAAACATTAAACGCAACAACATTCGCATTATAGGGGTCCCAGAAGGAGAAGAGAGAGAGAAAGGACCAGAGAAAATATTTGAAGAGATTATAGTCGAAAACTTCCCTAACATGGGAAAGGAAATAGCCACCCAAGTCCAGAAAGCGCAGAGAGTCCCAGGCAGGATAAACCCAAGGAGAAACACGCCAAGACACATAGTAATCAAACTGACAAAAATTAAAGACAAAGAAAATTATTGAAAGCAACAAGGGAAAAATGACAACATACAAGGGAACTCCCATAAGGTTAACAGCTGATTTCTCAGCAGAAACTCTACAAGCCAGAAGAGAGTGACACGATATATTTAAAGTGATGAAAGGGAAGAAACTACAACCAAGATTACTCTACCCGGCAAGGATTTCATTCAGATTCGATGGAGAAATCAAAAGCTTTACAGACAAGCAAAAGCTAAGAGAATTCAGCACCACTAAACCATCTCTACAACAAATGCTAAAGGAACTTCTCTAAGTGGGAAACAAAAGAGAAGAAAAGGACCTACAAAAACAAACCCATAACAATTAAGAAAATGGTAGTACGAATATACATATTGATAATTACCTTAAACGTGAATGGATTAAATGCTCCAACCAAAAGACACTGGCTCGCTGAATGGATACAAAAACAAGACCCATATATGTGCTGTCTACAAGAGACCCACTTCAGACCTAGGGACACATACAGACTGAAAGTGAGGGGATGGAAAAAGATATTCCATGCAAATGGAAATCAAAAGAAAGCTAGAGTAGCAATACTCATATCAGATAAAATAGACTTTAAAACAAAGAATGTTACAAGAGACAAGGAAGGACACTACAGAATGATCAAGGGATCAATCCAAGAAGAAGATATAACAATTCTAAATATATATGCACCCAACATAGGAGCACCTCAATACATAAGGCAACTGCTAACAGCTATAAAGGAGGAAATCGACAGTAACAGAATAATAGTGGGGGACTTTAACACCTCACTTACACCAATGGACAGATCATCCAGACAGAAAATTAATAAGGAAACACAAGCTTTAAATCACACCATAGACCAGATAGATTTAATTGATATTTATAGGACATTCCATCCCAAAATAGCAGATTGCACTTTCTTCTCAAGTGAGCACAGAACATTCTCCAGGATAGATCACATCTTAGGTCACAAATCATGCCTTGGTAAATTTAATAAAATTGAAATTATATCAAGCATGCTTTCTGACCACAACGCTATGAGATTAGAAATGAATTACAGGGAAAAAAACGTAAAAAACACAAACACATGGAGGCTAAACAATACGTTACTAAATAACCAAGAGATCACTGAAGAAATCAAAGAGGAAATCAAACAATACCTAGAGACAAATGACAATGAAAACACGACGACCCAAAGCCTATGGGATGCAGCAAAACGAGTTCTAAGAGGGAAGTTTATAGCAATATATTCTTACCTCAAGAAACAAGAAAAATCTCAAATAAACAATTTAACCTTACATCTAAAGGAACTAGAGAAAGAAGAACAAACCAAACCCAAAATTAGTAGAAGGAAAGAAATCATAAAGATCAGAGCAGAAATAAATGAAATAGAAACAAAGAAAGCAATAGCAAAGATCAATAAAACTAAAAGCTGGTTCTTTGAGAAGATAAACAAAATTGATAAACCTTTAGCCAGCCTCATCAAGAAAAAGAGGGAGAGGATTCAAATCAATAAAATTAGAAATGAAAAAGGAGAAGTTACAATGGACACTGCAGAAATACAAAGCATCCTAAGAGACTACTACAAGCAACTCTATGCCAATAAAATGGACAGCCTGGAAGAAATGGACAAATTCTTAGAAAGGTATAACCTTCCAAGACTGAACCAGGAAGAAATAGAAAATATGAACAGACCAATCACAGGTAATGAAATTGAAGCTGTGATTAAAAATCTTCCAACAAACAAAAGTCCAGGACCAGATGGCTTCACAGGTGAATTCTATCAAACATTTAGAGAAGAGCTAACACCCATCCTTCTCAAACTCTTCCAAAAAATTGCAGAGGAAGGAACACTCCCAAATTCATTCTACGAGGCCACCATCACCCTGATAACAAAACCAGCCAGAGATACTACAGAAAAAGAACATTACCGACCAATATCACTGATGAATATAGATGCAAAAGTCCTCAACAAAATACTAGCCAACAGAATCCAACAACACATTAAAAGGATCATGCACCATGATCAAGTGGGATTTATCCCAGGGATGCAAGGATCCTTCAATATATGCAAATCAATGTGATACACCATATTAACAAATTGAAGAATAAAAACCATATGATCATCTCAATAGATGCAGAAAAAGCTTTTGACAAAATTCAACACCCATTTATGATAAAAACTCTCCAGAAAGTAGGCATAGAGGGAACTTTCCTCAACATAATAGAGGCCATATATGACAAACCCACAGCAAACATCATTCTCAATGGTGAAAAATTGAAAGCATTCCCTCTAAGATCAGGAAAAAGACAAGGATGTCCACTCTCACCACTATTATTCAACATAGTTTTGGAAGTCCTAGCCATGGCAATCAGAGAAGAAAAAGAAATAAAAGGAATACAAATTGGAAAAGAAGAAGTAAAACTGTCACTGTTTGCAGATGACATGATACTATACATA
Organism: Eubalaena glacialis; assembly: GCF_028564815.1. Taxonomy (NCBI): domain Eukaryota; kingdom Metazoa; phylum Chordata; class Mammalia; order Artiodactyla; family Balaenidae; genus Eubalaena; species Eubalaena glacialis. Next base: position 41,183,158 of record NC_083729.1, read on the forward strand.
GAGAATCGTAAAGATGCTACCAGAAAACTACTAGAGCTAATCAATGAATTTGGTAAAGTAGCAGGATACAAAATCAATGCACAGAAATCTCTTGCATTCCTATGCATTAATGATGAAAAATCTGAAAGAGAAATTAAGGAAACACTCCCATTTACCATTGTAAAAAAAGAATAAAATACCTAGGAATAAACCTACCTACGGTGACAAAAGACCTGTATACAGAAAACTATAAGACACTGATGAAAGAAATTAAAGTTGATACAAACAGATGGAGAGATATACCATGTTCTTGGATTGGAAGAATCAACATTGTGAAAATGGCTATACTACCCAATGCAATCTACAGATTCAATGCAATCCCTGTCAAACTACCAATGGCATTTTTCACAGAACTGGAGCAAAAAATTTCACAATTTATATGGAAACACAAAAGACCCTAAATAGCCAAAGCAATCTTGAAAAAGGAAAATGGAGCTGGAGGAATCAGGCTCCTGGACTTCAGACTATACTACAAAGCTACAGTAATCAAGACAGTATAGTTCTGGCACAAAAACAGAAATATAGATGAATGGAACAGGATAGAAAGCCCAGAGATCAACCCACACACCTATGGGCAACTAATCTATGACATAGGAGGCAAGGATATACAGTGGAGAAAAGACAGCCTCTTCAGTAAGTGGTGCTGGGAAAACTGGACAGCTACATGTAAAAGAATGAAATTAGAACACTCCCTAACACCATACACAAAAATAAACTCAAAGTGGATTAAAGACCTAAATGTAAGGCCAAACAGTATAAAACTCTTAGAGGAAAACATAGAACACTCTATGACATAAATCACAGCAAGATCCTTTTTGACCCACCTTGTAGAGAAATGGAAATAAAAACAAAAATAAACAAATGGGACCTAATGAAACTTAAAAGCTTTTGCACAGCAATGGAAAACATAAACAAGATGAAAAGACAAGCCTCAGAATGGGAGAAAATATTTGCAAATGAAGCAACTGACAAAGCATTAATTTCCAAAATTTACAAGCAGCTCATGCAGCTCAATATCAAGAAAACAAACAGCCCAATCCAAAAATGGGCAGAAGACCTAAACAGACATTTCTCCAGAGAAGATATACAGATTGCCAACAAACACATGAAAGGGTGCTCAACATCACTAATCATTAGAGAAATGCAAATCAAAACTACAATGAGGTATCACCTCACACCAGTCAGAATGGCCATCATCAAAAAATCTACAAACAATAAATGCTGGAGAGGATGTGGAGAAAAGGGAACCCTCTTGCACTGTTGGTGGGAATGTAAATGGATACAGCCACTATGGAGAACAGTATGGAGGTTCCTTAAAAGACTAAAAATAGAGTGACCATTTGACCCAGCAATCCCACTACTGGGCATGTACCCTGAGAAAACCATAATTCAAAAAGAGTCATGTACCACAATGTTCATTGCAGCTCTGTTTACAATAGCTAGGACATGGAAGCAACCTAAGTGTCCATTGACAGACGAATGGATAAAGAAGATGTGGCACATATATACAATGGAATATTACTCAGCCATAAAAAGAAATGAAATTGAGTTATTTGTAGTGAGGTGGATGGACCTAGAGTCTGTCATACAGAGTGAAGTAAGTCAGAAAGAGAAAAATAAATACCATATGCTAACACATATATATGGAATCTAAAAAAAAAAAAAATAGTTGTGAAGAACCTAGGGGCAGGGCAGGAATAAAGACACAGACATAGAGAATGAACTTGAGGACACGGGGAGGGGGAAGGGTAAGCTGGGACGAAGTTAGAGAGTTGCATGGACATACATACACTACCAAATGTAAAATAGACAGCTGGTGGGAAGCAGCCACATAGCACAGGGAGATCAGCTCTGTACTTTGTGACCACCTAGAGGGGTGGGATAGAGAGGGTGGGAGGGAGACGCAAGGGGGAGGAGCTATGGGGATATATGTGTATGTAAAGCTGATTCACTTTGTTATACAGCAGAAACTAACACAGCATTGTAAAGTAATTATACTCCAGTAAAGATGTTAAAAAATAAATATGCTAAAAAAAAAAAAACAATGCCGCAGAGAGGAGGCTTGTGCCAAATTGCCACTGTTTCTGTCCTCTGTCCGAGTTCCATTCACTTGGGACCTCTCTAGATTTTGACTATTAACTGGTTCCCGGCTAAGGCAGTGGCTGGTGACTACTGATGATATTACATCTCTCAGAAAAAATTGTGTTACAATAGCAGAGGCTTGGGCATAAACACACTGCCCTGATGCTAAGGAATCAGTGGGGGCCTTTCACAGGCTCTTTCTTTCCTACTGGCTCAAACCAAGCTCTGTGAATGGAAAACCTACACCCTCTCTCCCCCACATACACATACAGATACTGCTCTACTGACAGAAGCTCCTTGCAACCGTATGACAAGCTTCCTAATAAATGCTCTTAATAAATGCACACCCACCCACTCCATTCCCCAGTCACACTTAAACTTCAGCCAAAGTGGCTCCCTCTTTCTCTGGACTTCCATTTCATCAGAGAATGAATTAGTCACTCAACTAGCAAACCTGGTGAGTGAGCTATCCCTAGAATCCAACACTGTTAAAACATTGAGCAGATTATGTCACTTCTCTGCCTAAAACCCTTCAAAGCCTTCCCATTTCCAATGGAATAAAAGCTCCTTAACCTGTGCTCAGGGCCTTGCCTGCTGTGCGCTGCCCACTTCTCCATTCTCCTCTCCTATAGGCTCCTGTTTGCAATGGCACCTTTCAATTCCAGGAACTGAAAGCTGGTCCTGTCTCAGGGATTTTACACACAGTATTCCTCTGCCGGGAACACTGTTCCCTTTTCAATTGACTAGTCTCTTACATTGCAGCTCAAATGTCACTTCCTCAGAATAGCTGTCTGTAGCAGATTCTAAATTAAGCTGCTTTTGTTAGGCTACATAACACATTCTTGTTTGTGTTTTTGCTGATTTAATATTTTTCTCTCCACGTAGACAGTCAGCTCCATGAAGAGAAGGACCACAATTCATTACTAAATACCTAAGCCTACCATCATGATCATACCTGGCACATGAAGTGCACCCAATAAATATTGGCTAAATATGTTTTCCTAATTGTTTCCTATTTATCTGTCTATCTATCTCTAATTTTTCCTCTCTCCCCATCATCTTGCAAACTCTTGGGCACCAAGATTTCTGCTTCTCCTGTTTCTACCACAGCACCTAGTACAGGGTCCAGTCAATAACTGTTCACCTGAAGCACTGTTTTCAATACATAGAGAAGGGACCTTGGGGAATCATGGCTTCATGAGAGGCTATTTCTTTAATTTTATAGTTTTCTTATATAGGATGTAACGTAGTTTTTAAAAATAGACTTTATTTTTTAGGGAAGTTTTTTAGAGCAGCTACATCACAGCAAAATTGAGCAGAAAGTACAGAGAGTTTTCCCATATACCCCCTGACTCTGCACATACATAGCCTTTCATACCATCAACACCTCCCATCAGAGAGGTACACTTGTTACAATGGATGAACCTGCACTGACACATCATTATCACTCAAAGTCTGTAGTTTGTGTTAGGGTTCATTCTTGGTGTTATAATTCCATGGGTTTGGACTAATGTATAATGACACGTATCCACCATTATAGTATCATACAAGATAGTTTCGCCACCCTAAAAATCCTCTGTGCTCTGCCTATTCATTGCTCCCTACCCCGTAGGCCCCTGAAAACCACTGATCTTTACGGTCCCCATAGTTTTGCCTCCTCCAGAGCATCATATAATTGGAATCAAATAGTATGTAGCCTTATCAGATTGGCTTCTTTCACTTAGTTGCATTTAAGGTTCTTAATATAGGTTTTTTTTTTTTTTTAAGCTATAATAGTATTTAACTCGATGTATGTTTCATGGTCCCTGCACCTCTAGATGAAAAAGTGGTCCGTGGTCAGTTAGGTTGGAAAGCCTGAGTACCCTCTCCTTCTTAGGGAGGGTCAAGTTCACATTGCATTGTTAGCGTTGCTAACCCACTGTTTGCCTCAGAGACTTTTCCAGGGAGAGCTATTAATTCTTTGCCACGGGATGTGGTCCGTGAAACCTTTTTGGAACCCAGTCCCTTGTCTTACTCCCTCTTCTTCTGTTTTGGTTCCTCCTCAGAGACAGTGGCTCATTATATTCTCTTTAACTCTTCTGGTGGAAATAATACCAGAAAGTACTTCATAAAGCAATATTTTAGCAGTACCACATGTTCTGTGTCCACCTGTTGCTGTGGTAACAACAAAAACAGCCAAACACTAGATAACACAAACCAGCAGGCAGAACTAAATTTTCTTTTAATAAATTCATGGTTGCCTTGGGAAACCTGGGCACGTTGATGATATGTTAATTTAAGTTCTTGGAAGAATTGTGATGTGACTAAAGGCAGAGTCAGTGGCTGAAAGTTTCTATCCATATAGCATGGTCAAGGTCGTTTGAGTACATGTCAAGCAAGCTAATGTCAGAAACTGGCTAACATCTGCCAATTTTGTGCAAGTATGACAATATATTGACATTTCTGTTCAAGTTTGATAACTGGTTTATTCCCCCTCTGTTATCTAAAGTTGGGACTCTTATGTCAGGTATTGGCAGTTGCCCCAGTGGATGTTCTATTGTGTCACACCCCTGAGTACATCTTTTTCCTTCTCTCTGCAATACCCTTCCCCATCTCAACTGAAAAACTCTCATCTCTCAAGACCCAACCTAAGTTGTCTTTTTTTGGTGAGGCTTTGCTTGACTCCTAACCATCCTCTTCCCACAGAACTTTGAGTTTTGTTATAACTCTCACCTCTCTCACTGTTTCACAAAAATTCTTGTCATGCTAGATTGTGAATTTCTTGAGGATAGTCACAATGTCATATTTCTCTACCCCAGAAACCAGTCCCATGTCTGGCACGTAGTAAGCATTCTAAAGCATTCTGTAATAAATGTTTGTTAAACAAAAGAAAGAATAAATGAATAAATCAATCACTCAAGTATATAAGGCCTTAAAAATCAGAAGTTAATACTGAGGATATGAACAAACGCAAATCTTGTTGGTTGCTTTTTAGGCTTAATTAGCATCGGTTGATGGGATAATACCTTTTAGTAAGCACAATAAACATAATTTAGACTTTCAGGTTTCCAACTAAATGATCAAAACAGGCACACAATACTAACTTTGCCTCCAAGTAACAAAAGTTGTTCGTTTCACACTTTTTGCTATGGCAAAGCACATGTACAATTTTTTGCCTAATTAACTCTCAAAAGTTTAGAAGTTGTTTCTTAATTTATGAAAATGATTTTAAAGTTAAGCAAGAGTTTAACATTTAGGGAAACAATTGACTTTTGCTTTTCTGCTTTTTGCCATCAACTATGCAAAAATTGGAATTTCTCTGAGTTTCATTACAGGTCACCTATAAAAGGTAGAGCAGAATAACTAAGAAACTAAAGGTTCGAGATGATGATGGAGATTTTGTTCTGTTGAATCAAGGAGACAAGGATGAGAATGTTGAAGTTTTTCTTTGTGCCTTTCCTCATTTCTTATATTTGTTTGTTTTCTCTTTCTCGACAGTAACAAATAAAACCCATCAGAGCAAGTCTGCTATCTCATTTGGTACCTGCTGTATTCCCAGTGCCTGGTAAATGCCTGGTATGTGATAGGTTCTCAGCAAATATACATAGAACAAATAATAGTTGAAAAATTGTGGTCAGAGTGGAAGAGAATGAGGGCCTGAATCAGAGTAGTGGCCTTGGGGAGAGAAGGGAGAAAGGGATGGTGAGAGATCAATGCAGATACAGACCTGACTGCCCCTGGAGATGGTTAGATGAGAGTGCATTGGGAAAAGAAGGAGTTAAAGGAGCAGCAAAGTATGGAGACTGATGGATTGAAATGGTGAATAAAGGGAAGTGGAGTTGGAGGGGAAGTTGCTGCTCTCTGATTTAGGCATGTTGAGTTTGAAATTCCAGTGGGGAGATATCCAGTAGGCAGTTAAAAATGTGACACTAGAGCTTAAAAGAAAAGTCAGGAATGGAGATATCGACATGATAGTTGAAGTCACAAATGTGATGGATTGTCAGGATAAAGTGAAAAGAATAAAAGGAGTCCCAAGCTAGATCTTTGAGGGATAGATCCATAGCTTCAGAGGCATGGTAGGGGGGGTACTAAAACTAGAGGCGTTATCAGAGAGGTGTACATATCATCAAGAGAGTATATAGGTCAAGGAATTAAAGATAGAGAGTTTGAGGAAGAGCACTTGGTCAAGGGTGCTAAAAGCTGCAGAGAAGCTCATGTTTAGGACCGAAAAAAGATGACAGAATTTAGCACTTAAAAATATTTGTTTAATAGGAAGACAGCGGATTCTATGGAATAGTGAATGGTGTGCAAAAGCAGGCTTCCTAGAGGACTGTTCAATACTTACCTAACATATTCATGTTATTTTTTAAGCCTATAGCATGTGTTCAAAAATACTTGATGTTTGAGCACAGAATCAGAATTCATGTTATTTTTAGAAGTAGCTTGTTTTGCTTGAGTAGTGCTTGCTCAATTTTCAGGAAGTTGCTAAGATGGTTTGAGGTCCTTTAGTGAAGTAGAGCACTTATCCTGAGCTTACCCCGAGTTGTGGTCATCTATAATGATCTGCCATGTGGTTCGTATCTAGTCTTCTCTTGATGCTTCTTTGCATGTCAAGCTCTAGGCTAAGAACAGTCCACTGGCAGGGTAGTTCATTACCTATACATGAGTCTAAGTGTATTGACTTAGTAAATGCCTAAATCTTAAAATAATTTAAAAATTACTCTGTTTTATATAGTTAAAAATTCCTTATTTCCCCTGTAAATTATTTCTGTATGTTTGATGGAAATAATGGCGGGGTGAGAGGTGGGCGTGGGAAGAGGGCAAAAGGGGTGCAAAGATCTGCTAAGATGCGCTGTGTAGCCTGTAGTTAGTAGCTCTTACCACTAGATGGTGACCTTGCATTGGCCTGGAGATTGCCTGTTAACAAAGGGTGGCAGAAAGTCAACTGTAGGGGGTTGAAACCCACCACAGTGAAATAGAGAAGCTTTTTAGAGGTTGTGAAATAAAATGGTTGATGAGATTTGAAGTAATAAAAGTCGAGAAATACCATTGTCCTCCCAACTCTGCACAGGCTATGATGCATTGAGAATACTTGAGCATCTGGTTAAAAACCTACAGTGTTGGGCGATGGGGAGAAGACTGTTTTAACAAGTACAAAAGCTGCATTCTAGTTCACCTGTTGCCACTTGCTTGTGGTATATTTGGCAAGTTGTTTTACTTCTAGGAGCCTCAGTTGCTTCATCTGTAAAATGGGAGATGATGATACCTAACTTGTCAGAGGCTGGGCCAGTTTTCCCCAAGACCTTCTCCTGCTTTATCAGTGAAGCGAAAAAGAGGTTGAGGTTCAGTGTCTCTTTGAAAGGAGAAGGAAGGGACTAAAGAATCTTGGTTGGTCATTATCTACTTTTCTCAATTTTTAACTTTCTTTTTTTGGTCAGGTGGATGGAGTCTTAGTAGATATTTCTCTCATTGGGAGAACCATATGTATGAAGTTTGGCTACAGGTTGGGAACAGAGAAGGAAATAAAGGCAAAGGCTGAGCGGGGAAAACATTCTGTAATGGTGTTGTGTGTGTGTGTGTGTGTGTGTGTGTGTCTGTGTCTGTGTCTGCCTGCGTGTGGGTCTACTTAGGTCTAGAACCAGAGGAGGAGAAATCAGAAATGCTCATTATCGCTGGGAATTGTATTGTTATTGACCTGTAATGATGGTCTCGTGTCCCTGTTTTACAGTAGAGGGACTTGGGGGAAGTCTTGTAATGTTCAATGTGTTCAAGATTTACTTTCAATCTCACCATTAATATAATTCATAATGACAGCATTTTTATTTCATGCTTATTCAAAGGGCTTTGTATGAGGAACACTTTAACTGTTTATCCAGAAGTGATTTGGCTTTTAAATTGATATTATTTCATTAGGTGAAAATAATGTCTCCAGCAGGGCAATTTCCCAGGAGTCTCAAGTCATGGCCGCCTTTCTCAGTTTTCCATGGGATACTGTGCGGATACTGAGTTGACTTTGGCAGAATAAGGGAGCTTGATTCTGTCCTCTGTAATCCAGAATTTCTGTAATTGAGCCATGGGAGTGTCTTGCTCAATCTCAGAGTAATTAGTGTTTACCCAGAATTCACTGAAGGAACCAGATTGTAGCCTTTCTGATATGAGAACCCATGAAACCCCGAAGGACTCTTTGTCCCAGCCATTGTTCATATCTTTTCATTGGAACAGAATACATAAAATTAGAATAGATGAGTATTTGATATCAGAGAGGGAAAGGAACAGAGAGCTATGAAAATTTGAAAAGATATGTTAAAAGTAAAGGTGAATTAAATGAGGTCACAGACTATGCCCTATAGGATATATTTCTGTGAGTGTGTATTCATTCCTCTCAGGAGTTATTGCCTTTGGGCATTCGTTGAAAGTAGTCAAATGTTCTCTCTCTAGTGCCCTTGGTGAGCTTTGATTAAATTAAATTGATTCTAAAGTTCTCTCTTTGGTTTGAGGATGGTCAGAAAAGCTGTGCAGCCTGAGCTGGGAGCTGGCATGTAATCTAGCTCTGTACTCAGTCATCAATACCTTTGTCTTAGTGTATTTTTAAAAAATTTCTCTTGACAAAGTTTTTATTGTATAGCCTAAATAAACCTGGGGTCCCTTATCACTCAGTATTTGCATGGTGTTGGCTTTCTTCTCTGAACCCAACAATGGAGATGTCACAGGAAAAAAAGATGGGTGGATCTCAGCCATTTTCATTAACTAATGCAAAAACTGTGAGAACCCCAGGGAGATGAATGTTTTGTTGCCAGACTGGAGAGGAAGAAGGCCAGGGACATCTGAGGGGTTGGCTGGCAGAGACTTTGAGTGTGTCCTTTCTCTTCCCCACATGACTCTGCTGATGCATTTCCTGCCTTCTTTGTGGACAGGAAAGCAGTGGCACTAGGCAGAAGTGGCAGGGTAGTGCCAGGGCAACCCCAGAGCCAAAGTGAGAAGCCAGTAGCCACAATACCTGTGTGCCCCCTGAGCACTCCCTTATCGTGCCTTCTCCTTCCATCCTGTGGGCTAGGCAGTGATACGAGAGACTATCTGTGCTTATAAGAACATGCCTGGTGATGAGATGTCCCCTAGGCCGGGTTGTTGGTGGTGGTCAGAAAATGACTGAATTCAGATTGCAAACTTTGAGATATTTTTCCTTGAAGATCATCTTCCTTTAACTCACTTGGAAAACAAGCCAAGCCTAAGTTTTTACATCTCTCTCAGGTATTAGCAAAATGGTTGATAGTCCTAAAGGAATAAAAGATGAGCTTACAAGGAAAAATGGTGAGATGTGTGAGGAGTAAATGTTCTATGAAGAAATTTAACAAAGAAGATAAACCAGAGGAAATAGAATGAACAACAATTTAAAAATTAAGCATAGTAATTATCCTTAGAGATAAAGGAGAATATTGAAAAAAATATAGAAAGGAGAAGCAAATAGGAAGAGAAACCAGTTGCAAATATTGGGTACCTAAATATAATTGTTGAAATAAGGGACTCAGTGGATGGGCTGCATATGGGAATGGATACAGCCAAAGAACACTTTAGTAGGCGGAAATACTGGAATGAGGAGTTTTCTCAGAAGGCATTGGAAAAGAATGAAGAGATGGCAGTTTGATAGAGATGAAGGATTGAAGTAGAAGTGGAAATTTGCATCAACAGAATCACAGAAGATCCTGAACTGACAGGACACAGTGTGTGGAAGAGGAGAGGTGACCTCACACAGAAACATTCCACAGTGACAGTAAAGAATATAAAGAAAAAGAAAATTCTGAAAGATTTCAAAAATAGAAAAGCACATTATCCAAAAGGAGCAAGAAAATCAGATTATAATCAGACTTTGTATGATTATACTTATATACCTTGTATGACCATATGTATAATCAGCAGCTACACCAGATACGGGAAAGCAGTGAATTAATATCTTAAAAATGTTGAAGAAAAGACAATAAAACTAGAGTTTCATAGTGAGTAAAATTATTATTTAAATGTGAGGTTGGAATACAGATATTTGGGGGCATACATTGTCTCATAGTAATTACTACCAAGGGTTTACTTTGAAAGAAGTGAAGGATGTATTCCAGCTAGAAATGAAGTGAATCTGGGAGGAAGTGGTTAAATCCAGGAAGAAAGGTAAATAAGTAATGAACAAACACAGACTGCACATCAGTTTAAGTGAAAAAGATTACTTAAAAAAATTGGCCATGAAACTAAGCCACAAAGGATTTATCATTAAATTCTAAAGAATCAACTTCATTCAGACCAGTTCTCCAATATGAAGAAATAGTTCAGCAGTAATTAAAAGCAACTTATGTGTTTATTGGTGTTTTTAAAAGAATGGTGCAGTGATCATTTTTGTACATGTCTTTTTGTGCATAAGGATAAGACTTTTCCTTGGAACATATTCTAGAAGTCAAAATTCTAAGTTTCATGATATGTGCATCTTTACTTGATACAGCCAAGTTGATTTCTAAAGTTCCATGAATCTCTACCTGTGAACTAAAGCTGGGAATTTCATTGGAATTGCATTGAATTTATACAGTCATTTGGGGGGAGGGGATAATATCTTTACAATATTAAAAGTTCACATTGGTGAACATTATTTTATCTTCACTTAAGTCTATTCTCAATAAGTTTTATAATTTTCTTTGTGAAAGTCTTACACTTCTTTTCTTATATTTACTCCTATGCTTTATAGGTTTCATTGCTATCATGAGGGGTTTTTTTTCCCCCTCCTCTGCTATGTTTTCTAATTGCTACTAAAGGGACACTATCAGACTTCTTTTGTGGATTGTCAAAAAATTGAGGTATAATTTACACACAATAAAATGCACAGATCTTAAGTGTTCAGTTTGGTAGGTTTGATAATTGTTTACATCTGTGTAACCACCACACAAACCATAGACTCTGTCCATCACCATAGAATGTTCCCCTTTCCAGTCAAGGCCTCATCCCAAGACAGTCACTTTGGACTTCTGTCACCACAGGTTAGTCTTGCCTGTTCTTGAACTTTATAAAAATGGAATCATACAGTATTTACTCCTTTGTGCCTGGCTTCATTCATTTCACGTAATGTTTTTGAGATTTACCAGTGTGCCGTATGTATCAGTAGTTTATTTTTATTGCTGAATAATATTCCATTGTTTAAATATACCAAAGTTTATATATCCATTCACCTTTCGATGGACATTTGGGTTTGGAAACGTTTTTGGTTTTATGAATAAGGGTGCTATGTACATATCTTTTTTTGAAGTATTTTAAACAAATTTGTGTAAATACCTAAGAATGGAGTTGTTGGAGCATATGGTAGATGTGTTTGTCATCCTCTTATTTCTTAGATTACCTTTTTATTGTCCATTTGTAGTTTTTTAATGTACAATCCTTTGTCAGATATATATTTTGAGAGTATATTTTTCTCAGCCTTTGATTGCGTTTTAATTTTCTTAATGTGTCTTAATTTTGATCAAATCCAAATGATCATTTTTAAAAAATAATTAGCACTTTTAGGGTTCTAAGAAATCTTGGCTGACTTTAAGGTCATGAAGGTAATTTTCTATGTTTTATTTAAAAGCTTCATAGTTTTAGCTTTTACAAGCTAAAAGTTATATTGCCATTTTTATTTTGTTGTGTTTCCATTAAGTGATTATCCTTTTATTTCAAGCATACATTTTTTTTCTTTTTTGTGGCAAAATATTTTATTGCTGCCATCCCCACGGTGGACCACTGGGGGTTATGAGGATTGAAGTTGGTAAGCATACATTGTTTACTAAATTTTTTTCTCCATCTAAAGTTATTTTCTTTCTTTCCTTATCCAAGACATAAGGAGTTAATACTCTATACAGTTTGAACATCTTGGTATTGATTTTTAAGCAACGAAAAAACAGTTGTCCTTAAAAAACTCAATAGTTGATGACATTGACTCATATATGTTGTTTCTGTGCTTACCACTACTTCTTATACCCCCTATTTCCCTGTGGATTTACTTCTTCTCACAGGTTTAAGGTGGTCAACTCTCACAGTCATTGTAGCCTAGAAAGTCTGCTTTGCCCTCATACTTGAACAATGGTGGCAGAAAGAGTACAGAGTTGTGTATTTTGAAGCTATAGCCGAGTTTTACTAAGTATTGATTTCTGTTGATAATCTTGCCTTCCTGGTTGGTCCTCTGTGACTGACTCTCCCACTAGGGCCCATGCTGGGCTCTTGCTGTCTTCTGGGCTGTGCCCTGGCAATGGAGGAGTCTGAGTCATGTGACATGGACTGGGTTGTTCTTCAACACTCCTTCATTTCCTTCCAGCTGTTTCTTCTCAAGGATGTCTTGAGTTTGCATAACTCACTGAGGACGTATGAAGGCCTTGAGTTTGGTTAATTCACTCTCTCCAAAGTTCTCATGCTGCCCATCTGGCTGCCCAATAAGCTCTCATTTTACGTGCGTCTACCCTGTCTCCCCAGCACCCTGACTCTCCTTCCTCTATCAGACAAGCCCTTGTGTGCCCTGTTCTCTAAGAGTAAAGCAATAAGAGGCAGCAGGAGCTCAGTTAGTTAAATCACTCTGAGTTAGACACTTTTCCCAAGAAACTTTTACATTTCAACTGGGCCAATATTCATGATGTTTGGGTAGTTTTCAACGTTCTTTCATGCATTCTAAATCATACATTCTTTCCAGAAATAGGATATTTCCCCTTATTTATAGTTGCAGAAACTGAGACTCCTAGACAGAAATTGAGAATCCTAGCGATTTCCTTAAGGTCACAAAACCAGTGAAAGGTTTAAACTTCAAACTAGATCTTTGGGCATGTTGTTCCTTGCTCTTTCCACCATAATGCATCTGATTGATAGGGTGGGGATTTCAGGTATTGCAGGACACTGATAGGGATGGGACTCTGGATTTGGTGGGGGAGAGGGTGGTGGTGATGAGGGAAAGAGGTGAGTAAGCTTTACTTTCCTTCAAATCACATCATGTGGGGGACACTCCCACCACACATGCAGCCTGCAGATCATAGTGTCCTAACTAATTATCCATGATCAGCAAAGCATACACTAATAATTTTCTTATGATCCTTCATCTTTGGTCATGCATCGATACAGGCACAGATCTCCTTTTTATTCTCTTGAGGGTGAGAAGCATTTTATGAATTCTGCAACATCTTAGGAAAAGACTCCAAGAGTCATTGGCAATGGTAAGGTTTGCAAATATTTGCTAGACTTGGAGTTAGTTGTTGAACATGTAGAATGAAAGTGGACTGTCACATAAACTGCAGAGGCACACTGGAGGGATGGAAGGGGTCATGGAAAGAGCTGTGCTTTGCAACTAGACAGATCCTTTATCATCCTGTCTCAGCATACATCCCCTTCCCAGATCCTCCTGATTATATCCCTCTGTTCATTTATTTATAGCACTGTACCAATCTGTCTTTGTGTTGCTTCTTTCTTGACTTAGTTGTTCATTATCTGCCTTCCCTGGCAGAAGGCGATCTTCATCTGGGCAGTGGCCACCTTGGCTATTGTGTTTATGTCTGTATCCAGGGAGTCTGGCATAATACCCAGCACATACTAGGAGCTCAATAACCATTGAAGGAAGGGAAAGAGGGAGGGAGGAAGGGAAGGATGAATCAATCCTGGCTCTGCCACTTGCCAGCCATGTAATGTTGGATAACTTTTTTCCCTTTTCCTCCCAGCTTTACTGAGATAAAATTGACATTATAAATTTAAGGTATACAATGTAATGATTTGGTATATGTATTTATTGAGAAATGATTACCATACTGTTTTAATTACTATAACGTTGTAATATAGTTTGAAATCAGGAAGTGTGATGCCTCCACCTTTGTTCTTTCTCAGGATTGCTTTGACTATTCATGGTTTTTTGGGGTTCCATATGAATTTTAGGCTTTTTTTTTTCTATCTCTGTAAAAAAATGCTATTGGAATCTTGATAGAGATTGCATTGAATCTATAGATGGCTTTGGGTAGTATGGAAATTTTAACAACGTTAATTCTAATCCATGAACAATCTTTCTGTTTGTGTCTTCAGTTTTTTTCATACCTGTCTTACAGTTTTCTTTTTACAGATCATTCATCTCCTTGTTAAATTTATTCCTAAGTATTTTATTGTTTTTGATGCTATTGTAAATGGGATTGTTTTCTTTTTCAGATAATATATTGTTAGTATATAGAAGTGCACCTGATTTTTGTATGTTGATTTTTGTATCTTGTAGTTTCACTGAATTCACTGATTAGATCTAACAGGCTTTTGGTGGAGTCTTTAGGATTTTCTATATACAAAATCATGTCATCTGCACACAGAGATAATTTTACTTCCTGTTTTCCAGTTCTGAATCCTTTTATTTCTTTTTCTTGCCTGATTTCTCTGGCTTAAGACTTCCAGTACATGTTGAATAGAAGTGTTAAGAGTAGCCTCCCTTGTCTTGTTCCTTATCTTAGAGGAAAAGCTTTCAACCTTTCACCATTGAGTATGATGTTAGCTGTGGGCTTGTCATATGTAACCTTTATTATGTTGAGGTATGTTTCTTCTATACTCAATTTGTTGAGCATTTTTATCATGAATGGATGTTCAGTTCTGTTAAATGCATCTATTGAGATGATCATGAGTTTTATTCTTCAATCTATTCATATTATGTACTACATTTATTGATTTATGTATGTTGAACCATCCTTGCATCCCAGGGATGAGTACCACTTGATCATGGTATATGATCCTTTTAATATGCTGTTGAATTCAGTTTGTTAGAATTTTACTAAGAATTTTTGCATCTACATTCATAAAGGATATTGGCCTTTAGTTTTTGTTTCTTGTAGTGTCATTATCTGGCTTTGTATCAGACTAATGCTGGCCTCATAAGATGAGTTTGGGAGTGTTCAGCTTTTTGGAAGAGTTTGAGAAGTATGGTAATGATTCTTCTTTAAATGTTTGGTATAATTCACCAGTAAAACCATCTGGTTCTGGGCTTCTCTTTGTTGAGATGTTTTTGATTACTGATTCAATCTTCTTATTGGTCTGTTCAGATTTTTTATTTCATCATGATTCAGTCTGGTGGTTGTATGTTTTTAGTAATTTAATCTATTTCTTCTGGGTTGTCCTATTTGTTGATGTATAATTGTTCATAATAGTCTCATTATCCTTTGTCTTTCTGTGGTATCAATTGTAATGTCTCCTCTTTCAGTTATAATTTTATTTATTTGGGTCCTCTCTTTTTTTTTTTTTTGTTGCTTAGTCTAGCTAAAGGTTTGTCAATTTTCAAAGAGCCAACTTTTAGTTTTGTTAATCTTTTCTATTATTTTCCTGTTCTGTCTTTCACTTATCTGCTCTGGTCTTTAGTTCCTTCCTTCTACTAACTTTGGGTTAGTTCTTCCTTTTTCAGTTTCTTGAGGTATAAAGTTAGGTTGTTTGAGAGCTTTCTTTTTTCTTAATGTAGGCATTTATCACTATAAACTTTCCTCTCATAACTGCTTTTGCTGCATCTCATAAGGGTTGGTATGTTGAATTTCCATTTTCATTTGCCTCAAGATATTTCTTTATTTCCCTTTTGATTTCTTCTTTAATCCATTGGATGTTCAGGAGCATTTTTGTTTAACTTCAATGTATTTGTGAACTTTCTAGCTTTTCTCCTGTTACTGATTTCTAATTTCATTCAATTGTGGTCAGCAAATATATTTGATAAAATTTCTATCTTGAATTTGTTGCAACTTTTTTTGTGGATTGATTATATGCTTGATCTGCCCTCACAGATGTGAGACCTCAGGCTCTCACAGGCCACAGAGTGATTGTAGGCAAAGGAAGTAGTAGGGATGCTGAAAACCTTCCTTCCCTTTGCCAAGATTCCCATTACACCCCATCCCTCCATTATTACGTGGAAGCTGTTGTGATTGTAGTTTGTATATTAAAGAATTTTTGTATTAAAATGCTTGTCTAAAAATAAAAAATATTTTAACTAGGGGGAAGAAAAGCCTTGAAAACCTTCAGTAGTTTTCTCAGTAGTAGGGATGGGGGGCATCAGTCCATCTCCATTTCTTCATGCAGACCCATCATTAACATCTGCAGTATTCAGGTAAGGGTGCCAATGGCGGTATTGGCCCCTAGCTCCTCCCTTCTCCTCCCATCCTGATTCCATCCAGCCTGGGGTCACCCCAGCCTGTGCCTCTGAGCTCCATCAACACCCTGTGAACTGTGATCCTCAGGCCTTGTGGTATGCACACTGGGGGTGTGGTTCACCAATTTGGGCAGGAAGTTTGGGGGCCCTGAGTATCAGCACATTCAGTGTAGGCTTGGGTGGTCATGTTCCCTTGGCCTTGTGGACTCCTAGACTCCTTGGCTCTGGGTGGGGCATGACTGCAGGAGGCCAGAGTGGTGTCCAGGGCAGGGACCTAGTTGCCCAGATCTCAGGGCACTTCTGTCCTCATATTGCTTTGTTGTGAAATGACTGATTGTGGCAAAGAAAAGGGCCCAGGCCATGGAATGGTCTTATTCTCTTTAAACAATGGCTCTTTTAGGGATGAACAAAAATACACTTAAAGTAAAGATTATTCCCTTCTTGAGGAAATAATTTAGTTTTCAAATTCCTTCTTAACTACCTCGGCCCACAGCCAAGTTTGGCCCATGAGTTAGGGCTCTCCTGGGTTAGAGTACACTTCATGGACTTCATTCTTTTTCCTTCTGGCTTTTGCTGAGCTCAGCTGCCTGCCAGTCAGGGGGGTCCTGTGCTTGGGGTCAGGAGGAGAAATGTTGTACAGGGAATTACTAAAAATCCTACTTGAGTGCTGGGCTTTGCTTTGTGATTCTATTTTCCTTGTTCATTGGATTAAATTCACACCATCAAGGCTTCACTGTGACCTGTGAACACCAGCTGTGAGAGAACGTGGTCACTGGTTAGCTGTTGGTCCGGTCCTGCTGCCGGAATTGTCTGATTTAGGCTACTGCCCTTCATTTCATGCTGAGACTGGTGTTTCCAATATCTCTACTTTTAAGTAATTCTAGGAAGG
Organism: Eubalaena glacialis; assembly: GCF_028564815.1. NCBI lineage: Eukaryota > Metazoa > Chordata > Mammalia > Artiodactyla > Balaenidae > Eubalaena > Eubalaena glacialis. The sequence continues at coordinate 41,200,278 of NC_083729.1, forward strand.
GGAGAGCAGGAGACTGGAATTCTAGTCTTACTCTGCCTTCCCTTAGTATGTCCAAACCTCTGAATGGTGATTTCTTCTTTTTATAACAAAAGAATACTTCCTACCTCGCAGAAATGTTTTGAGGATCTAATGAGCCAATGAAAGTCAATGTCTTCTAGAATGTGTAAAACTCACTGAAATTTAAGAGATTATTATCACTGTGATGTGAACCATTTATCATCTCCTTTACAAAATGACAGCTCTGCAGGGGAGCAGCTTTGTAGCAGGGAGGATGGAGAGACAGTAGTGGAGGATGTAAAGTGTGGGCTGGGGAAACCAGAAGGATGGGGGCCCAAGGAGGATGAGGTGGAGCAAGCTGTTAAAGGAAATGAAAGTGGCTGAACTCAAGATCTCCTAGTGTTCAAGAAAGGCTAGGCCAGGCCATCCACGCACAACAGCTCAATAAATACTTACTACAACCTTTCCAGTACTTTTCTACCACTTCACCTTCACCTTTTCAGGAGTAAAGCTATCACAATGACCTGGCTCCCTGTATTTTTTGTCCTTGTCCCTCACTACTCTCTCCCACCCCCTTTTCTCTGCTCCAGCCACACTGACCTTATTTTTCTAGAACTCAACGAGCTTATCCTAGCTGGAGGGTTTTTGTGCTTGCTCTTCCCTCTGCCTGGACTAACCTTCCCTCAATATTCACATCTCACTTTCCACTTCCTTCCTGTTTTTAGTCAAAAGTCACCTTTTCAGGGAGGCCTTTAATTATTCCCTGACAGTTTATATCATATCCTGCTTCCTTGATTGGTGCTTTGTCCTGGGCACTTAACACTGTCCAGCATTCAGTACATTTTACTTATTTAGCTTGTATGTCCTCTGTTCCCTCTCCTAGAATGTAAACGCCATGAGGGCAGAATTTTTGTTTGATTATTTACCACTGTTCTTCCAGTGACTGGGAAATTCTGGCTTACACTAGGCACTCAGTAAATATTCTTTGAATGAATGAATGAGTGAATGAATGAATGGAAAACAGAACTGTGTGGGCTTCTTCAGAGTTTTTGATTTCTGGAGGTAGCCACCAGTGATGTAATTTATCCCAACAGCAAATATTTACACAATTCCAAATGCTAACCATTATGTCTTTCGATTAGATTCCCTCCCACAAGTAAATTGGCTCTTGAATTTTGATCTAAAGCTGTTCACTGAAATACATAGCAAACTAAGCTGCCTTAAGCACTCCAGACATCCTAGGAAAGAGGGATTAACACACCAGCCTGACTGATCCACAGCCAATGTTCTGTTAGCTTAAGGTGGATGGGGCTCTTCCAGGGCTGTTTCCTGGAAGCAGTACCTTGGACTGTGGCATTGGGGAGCCTGGGCTGGAAACAGCTCATGCTATATTTGGTATAAATGGAGAGGAGAATTTTGTCAGGATTTCTGCAGGGATGTGGCCTATGAAGGATTCCCATCACTTTATAGACAGAGACAGTGTATTCTCATTGGTATTTTTCAAGTTTTCTTCCTTCCTCTCCTTCCTTCTCTTCCTCCCTCTCCTTCCTTCTCTTCCTCCTCCTCTCCCCCACCTAAAGGAAAACAGAAACATATAACCCCATTTGGTAGATTGATTTTTGGGAGACAGGAACCCTGTGGTACAGCTTATGCTGTTTATGAAACAATTTAAAACCTTCTTTACCCAAGCCTCGTCTTTATGCACCTCATTAATACATGGAAGTTTAAATGACCCTAGCTAATGATACATGGGGGAAAAATTGCCTGAAAGTTCTCTAAATGCAGAGCCAAAAATGCTCTTTGCATCTTATTATGTGGAAAATATCACTAAAAAGAAGATGATTTTTATGATATTCTTTTTGTATTTGTTTATGAAGAATGCGTCAAGATTCAAGGAACCCTGTGTTGTAAAGAAAATAGAAGAAAAGGAAGCAAGAGCACACAAATAGTGCTCTTACAGACTTTGGGATTTAGTGCATTTTTGAGACTTTTCTATCCCAGAACAGAACACTCAGAGGCTGTGGGTAATGCTATCGGACAGAATAGAATATTATGAAGACCTGGGGTCCTGAAGAAGATCAAGCTGTCCTTATACTGATGTCTGAAGTGAGGAGGCCTTGAAGACCTTCAGCAATATTTTTCCATTACTAATCCTTTAAACCAGATCTTGGGGATCCAGATCATGTTACACAGAGCCCTGGGAAGTCTAAACACCATGGCATGACTAGTGGGCCTTTCTCCTGGGATCTAAGACTGAGGCCATTCAGTGTTTTGAGTTGCGGAAGTCTAAACACCATGGTATGACTAGTGGGCCTTTCTACTGGGATCTAAGACTGAGGCCATTCAGTGTTTTGAGTTGAACCCTTTGCAACAAGTTGAAAGCGTTTTAAGCCCGAGATGGGCAAGTTCTAGCCCAAAGAGACACAGTCTGGGCCTGGCTCCCTTCCACAGTGCTCCTTTGTTTAACTTGTCCTGACCTTTTCTCTCTCCTCCTCCTCCTCATGTCTTCCTTCTTCCTCCCCTAGTGCGTTTCTTTTTTTTTTTTTTTAGAGAGATGTCTGACTTTTTTCTTTTTTCTTTATTTTTATTTATGGCTGTGCTGGGTCTTCGTTCCTGTGCGAGGGCTTTCTCCAGTTGCGGCAAGCGGGGGCCACTCTTCATCGTGGTGCGCGGGCCTCTCACTATCGCGGCCTCTCTTGTTGCGGAGCACAGGCTCCTGACGCGCAGGCTCAGTAATTGTGGCTCACGGGCCTAGTTGCTCCGCGGCATGTGGGATCTTCCCAGACCAGGGCTCGAACCCGTGTCACCTGCATTGGCAGGCAGACTCTCAACCACTGCGCCACCAGGGAAGCCCTAGTGCGTTTCTTTTGTTACTTTTTTTCCTTTAATCTATTCTCCTTTTTCTTTTCTACATCTTGCCTCAAACAGGGCATTTCTTGGGCAATGTCTGACTCTAGTGGTTGCTTTCAGATCTGAGAAACTTTTAAAGTTTGTTCCAGGGAGGAGTAGAAGAGACTAACGTGGGGAGGAGGAGCGGGACTAGGGGGAGGGAGAGGGGAGAGAGGGATGAGGACACAGAACGTGAGGGGTCAATGTGCCATACGCATCTGACCTTGAGCCTCACGGTCTTCATCCCACGGGAGGGGATCTGAATTGACTCAGGGTGGAGGATGAGATTGCCATCATTCCTCCCGCTGTAGCTCCTCCTCTGCCGCCCAGACTGGCAGAGCCATCCTGCTGCCCTAGAGGCTAAATATGGCAGAGCTTCATTGTCCCACCTCCCTTACAGCCAGGCTAGTAATCTTCAGGAATGGGTAGGAAGGAATGTTTGCTGAGGGTCTTTGGGGAGAAATTTTCTCCCCTTGAAAAGAAAGGTGCATGGAGGAAAGACCTCTCTTCTTTGTTTCTGGATTTGTTCATGCCTACCTGTGGTGTCTGGAACTGCTACAGCAACCTTGCTACCATGAGGGAAGCGTGGCTGAACACTCCAAGGATGGCGGGGCAAAAACATGGATAGGTCCTAGGTCCTTGAGACCATTAAGCTACCCATCCAAGTCTGGAGCATCTTATATAATTGGCCTCATTACTTAAGGTATTTTTAGTTGGAATTTCTGCTGCTTGCAGCTGAATGAATACATTTTGATGAGAACCAGCAAGCATGACCTCATGGTGGGGCTTTATTTTGTGCTGACTTTTAGTTAGTTTCTTTAATGTTATATATTAAACAGACACAATTTTCTATGTATTTGTCCTCTTTATCTAATGCTCTCTTCCCTCTCTATCTGGATCGCTATCCAGAATCGGAAACTTCATTCTTTGCTTGTCTCTATAAATTTTCCTAATAAAATGAAATACTTCATAAACCCAAAGCTTGCAGCTATCGCACTAGAATAAAAAAACCAGTTTCAGTGATGTTTTTCTGATTTTCTCATGAATGCTAAATGATGCTGGCCTAAATAAGGCAGAGTATCACTTCTGGTATGATCTGTTATATCTTGCTGATGCAAGCGCAAGAAGGGCTTTTCCTCTTGTTTTATTCCGCCCTCCATGTATCCCTTCCAGAAACAGGGTCTGAAGGGTACCTTATATTTAACACATGGAGCCCTGTGGTGAAATACAGTCTCCAGTGCCATTACCCCTCCTCCCATTATTGCTTCTGAATGTGGCAAGATAAAAATTGTTTATTAATCTGTATACCCAGTTCATCATTTCACTCTGTTCCCTAAGAGCTTCTGGATTTACTCATTCAGTTTCTTTGCTCTGACCCCTCCAAGGAGGATCCTATACTGTCTGACAGCTTCTTGGGATTCAGTGAAGGAGAATCGGGAGGAAGGGGGCCTTGAGGAGGAAGGTGATATGAGAGGCTGGCCAGGATGGGACTGAAGGAGTTTATGGTGGGTTAAAGTTTGAGGAAAGATACATGGGAGCAGGTCCAGGTTGAGGTTGGGGGGTGGGAGGTAAACATGCAGGGCTGGCATTCACCCAGTTTGTATCAGGGTGGCCCAATGGATTGCTCACAGCCAGGGTTCATTCTGAGATCAGTACCTGGGTTGTGCCAGTTGTTAATACTTTGAATATCACCTCTGGAGACATGTGTACTTTAAGAAATCTCTGGGAGATATTGGCCCTTTTTATGATGTTCAGGATTATAAATAAAAGTTTTAGAAGAAGAACAATTTGGGATAACATCTTGACATTTCTTTTGGTTGTGTTTCTTTTCTTTTTATTTATTTTTTCTTTTTCTGTTCCTTTTCCTTCCCCTTTCCCCCTTCCCCATCCCCCTTTCTCCATTTTCCCTTCCCTCTTTCCCCTTTCCCCTTTCCCCCTTCCTTTTTCTTTTATTTTCCTGGATCACCACTTACACTGAAGCATCACTCTGGGAGGTGCAGACTAGAGGTGTTACCTGTATAGTTACTGTTTAGGGGGAAGAGTAACTGATACACTGGACTCCAGTTGTTTTTCATTCAAATACAGGAAACAGAGAAAGTGTTTTTCCCTTAGGACTTGTCTGAAGGGTTTAGAAACACTGAATTTAGCTACCTATAAATATATTTGCTTACTTGAGAAAAGTCTTCTCTCTTACCAGGAAGTGTAGTGACAGAGTAATGCAACAAAAGTCTTCTGAGCTTCTCTTGGTGTAAGTTTATCTTTGAACATATTCTTGACTCTCAGAACCACTGTCTGTTAAACCACTGGCTCATCAACAGCTATGTTGTGAAATAATTAACACTGTATCCTGCTTTTCATTTAACTGCTACTTGCTTTTGAGTCCAAATTCAGAAATACATTCCCTCTGGCCACAAACAAGGAAGAAAAATGATTGCACATGGAGTTGGGAGAGCCCAACAGTGCGGCAGTGTGGTCTGGGGACCTGGGGAGGAAAAAGCTAAATGAAAATGCTTCATTTTCGCATAGCTCTAGACCTGTGCTCTCCAATAGAAATATAACATGAGCCACAAACATGATCCACTTAGGTAATTTTATTTTATTTATTTATTTATTTATTTTTATTGGAGTCTAATTGCTTTACAATGGTGTGTTAGTTTCTGCTTTATAACAAAGTGAGTCAGCTATACATATACATATATCCCCGTATCTCCTCTCTCTTGCGTCTCCCTCCCACCCTCCCTATCCCACCCCTCTAGGTGGTCACAAAACACCGAGCTGATCTCCCTGTGCTATGTAGCTGCTTCCCACTAGCTATCTATTTTACCTTTGGTAGTATATATAAGTCCATGACACTCTCTCACTTCATCCCAGCATACCTTTCCCTGTCCCTGTGTCCTCAAGTCCCTTCTCTAGGTCTGCGTCTTTATTCCTGTCCTGCCCGTAGGTTCTTCATAACCTTTTTTTTTTTTTTTAAGATTCCATATATATGTGTTAGCATACAGTATTTGTTTTTCTCTTTCTGGCTTACTTCACTCTGTATGACAGACTCTAGGTCCATCCACCTCACTACAAATAACTCAATTTCATTTCTTTTTATGGCTGAGTAATATTCCATTGTATATATGTGCCACATCTTCTTTATCCATTCAGTATGGAGGTTCCTTAAAAAACTAAAAATAGAACTACCATACGACCCAGCAATCCCACTACTGGGCACTTAGGTAATTTTAAATATTCTAGTAGCCTCATTAAAAGATATTAAAAAAATAGATGAAATTATTTTTTAAATATATTTGTCTCAGTATGTCCAAAATAATATTGTTCCAAGATGTAATCAATATCAAAATTTTTGAGATACTGTAATTCTTTTTTCTTTGCATTAAGTATTTGAAAGCCAGTGTGTCTTTTACTTATAGCATGTCTCAGTTCAGGCTTGCCAGATTTCAAGTGCTCAGTAGCCACATGTGGCTAATGGCTACTGTACTGACCAGCTCAGCTCTGTACTATTTCTACGATACTTATTCCATTTTTCACTAATGCTCATAATAGATCAAGATGGTGCCAGGTCACATCAGCAGAGATGATTGCTTTTTCTTCAGCCCTCTAAGGACTCCCCTGTTAATGCATTTGGGACCAACTTTTGAAATGGGGCAAGAGAAGGAAGGATTGGCTTTGACATGGAAAGAGGATACTCTCTGAGGAGACTCGGAGCTTTGTGGGCTGGTCATGGTACAGTGCTTGATGGGGATTTGTGGTTGGTATCTATGATCCAGATTATCCAGGTGGAGTCAAAAGTGAAAGTAGATAGGGGAAGTATAGTTATTTATCAGAAGTAATATGATGTGATGGAATGAGTTCTAGATCATGGTCGGGAGAACTAGTCACTAGTCCAGGCATTGATCTGGGAGGAGAGAAGTAAACTGACATTCAACAAGCCTATTACAGCATCAGGCACTTTACACCCATTTTCTTTTCCAATTCTTATAGTAAGCCCAATAGTTAGATATTATAATCAACTCCCATTTACAGAGGAAGACACTGAGCCTAGGGAGGAGGAGTCCTGGCTTATCATGGAGTAAGAATAAAATCTCAGCTCCGATTCCAAAGCTGCTATGTTTTTAACATAATCCATGTGCACGCCGTATAGGTTGTATCTTCTATCAGGGTTTGACTGAAGAAGCAAAAGCAGTCATGCATGCATGTAGGTATATATGGGGTAAATATTTGTTACAGGGAATTAGCTTTCATGATTGTGGGGATTGGTTAAGTGGTCTCTGTAAGGATGTTGTCTCTACATCTGATGCTAGAGCTTGAAGTCCATAGGGCAGGCAGTCATAAAGGGAAGATCATAAGCATGCTTGAAGCCAAGCCACGAGCATGAGACGGAACCCCACAAGGTCAAACTGAGCTCTATTTCTGTTATTGTTGCTTCTGACCTTGGTGATAAAAGTGTTCTGCAGAAGTTGGGGTTCTTCATCATGGAGCTAAACACATATACTTGGCTTAGGAGGCAGAGAACCTGAAGAAGATTTCAGGGGATGGTGGAGCCATTGCAGGCCCAGCTGTTGCATCACAGCAGTGAGCTGAACCAGCAGATGAGCAGCAAAGCGTGAGTGAAAAAATGGCTGCAGCTTCCCTTCCACCCTCCTATTTTCCTGAGAATCATCCCTGTGGCCCACCCTAATGGGAAACATATAAGAAAGGGAATTCTGGCAAGTGTAGTTCAGCCTACTCAAGTTGACACATTACAAAGCCATCACATTGGTGCTTAATAGATATTCGTTGAGTGAATGAATGAATGAATGAATGAATGAATATTGTGCTGCCTCTCTTGGAAGTTCCCTGGGAGTCAGAACACTTAATTTTGGCTCTGCCTCTTGTAAGCCAAGCAATTTTGAACAAGTCACTTAACCCTTTGAGTCTTGGTTTCCTCATCTATAAAACTCCAAGAATAATTCCTGTTCTACCTGTTTAATAGGACTTTTATAGGGATTGGCTGAGATGACCTGAACAAAAGCACTTTGAACATTTATAAAGGATAAAGCAAATGTGATGTAGCATTACATTATTTTAATTATTAATGTTGTTATTAATACTTCAGCTTCCTAATGAATCACATGGAGTTAATAGTTTCTGACTAATTTACCTTATGGATGTGCCAGGAAGATTAAATTAGATGAAGTGTGTAGAAGTGCTCTATCAGCTATGCCATGGCATATTCTTCAAAGCAAGACTTAATTGTCATTCAACACTCAGAAACATTTGCACAGTGTGCTTTAGTTCTGGGCTAAGTGGCTTAGGGGGATAAGTGTGTAATTGGAACCATTGGCAACCCTGGGAGCTGGAGGGCAGTGGCCATTCCTTGGATGAAAGTTGTGGGCAGTGGATGAGGCTTCTGTCCTATAGGTCTGGGCTTGCATTTCATAGCAGCCAAACTTGCTCAGCAGAATGAAGAAATCCCTGCGGAAGTTCTTGGTGAAGATGGCATAGAGGAAGGGGTTGGCACAGGAGTTGATGGGGTAGAACAGGACCAGGAGGATCTTTGACTTGGACACAGTTATGAGGGGCACCTTGAGGGAGGCAGAGATGGCAAAGAAGGAGATGGGCGCCATGCAGAGGAAGTCAGTGAAGATGAGCATGGCCATGCGCTTGGCGATCTTGGTGTCACTAGAGGAGGACGTAATGTTGGGGTTTCTCACCGTGAGGTAGATGTGAGTGTAGCAGCCACAGATGACCACAAAGGCCAGGACATTGAGCACAAGGAGGGACATAACATACAGTTGTGACAAGGGGCTGTCAATATCCATAGGGAGGCAGATGCTCACCTTCATGTAGCTGCTGATGCCAAAGATGGGAAAGAGGGCGACTGCAAAAGCAAAGATCCAGCCCACCAGCATGACGCTGGTAGCATGGCGGAGCTGTACTTTGCGTTCTAGCTGCATGGCATGGGTGATGGTGTGCCATCTTTCCAGCGTGATGGCTGTCAGAGTGTAGACTGAGAGCTCACTGGCAAAGACAGTGAAAAAGCCGGCAGCATCACAGCCTGCTCCAGTTTGCCAGTCAATGGCATAGTTGTGGTACTGGCTTTTGGTGTGGATATCAACTGATGCTATGAGCAGCAGGTAGATTCCAATGCAGAGGTCGGCAAAGGCCAAATTGCACATAAGGAACCGGGGGACTGTGAGTTTGTATTGGCTGGTGATCAGGACCAAGAGCACTAGGGTGTTCCCAATGATGGCCAGGATGCTAATGAACCATATCAAGACTCTGAGGATATCATACCCCATGATATCTTCACATGGATTGAATGCATCTGGCTCGGGGGAGCAAGTCACGTCAACCACTTCATTGCATAAGTCATAGTCAAATTCACTGTACATCATGTCAAATCCTTTGGCGTGGCTGGACTCATCGTCTTCTGCCAAAGAGACTCTCTGACCCCTAGCCTGAGTCATATCATCAACTTCTTGCCTTAAGATAGATTTGTTGCAAATTGGATGAAGGTCAGAGCTAGAAAAATACAAAAAGGAATAGAGTCAATACGTTGGATCCAGAATGGCAAATATATCACTGTCTTTACACGGGGTAGAGAGTGGGGTTTCTTCCTGAGAGTTTTTTTTTTTCTTATAACAGTTTGTCTGCCCTTGAGGCTAAACTCAAGGGTTAATGCTGCTTACTGTAAATGAACGGAACAACTCGTGCATATATTCGTAGAGTTGGATGGCCCACTGGGGAAACCATCTGGCCACAACCTGAATGTGGGGAGGAAGGCGCCTGGGACTAGCTAAGCTTTGCTGTTAAGTGCAAATAATTTACAGACCTGATATCAACTCCACCCTCACCCTTCCCCATCTCCATTCAGCTCTCTCTTCATATGCTGAGTAGGGTATACCCCCTTTCCTCTACTCTAAACTCCAGTCCTGGGAGCTCTGGACTGTTCTCTGACTCAAATAAGAGTTTCTTTTATCTACATCAATTAGGAGATCAGAGTCTGTAGTTGGTTCCCAGCCAGCCCTGTCCCTGGCTCTTTGGTACTCAGGCTACCAGGAGGTCTGCTAATTTGCCTGAAATGTTACTGAGGGGCCTATTCTTTATTATTTCAATCCCCAGGGGCCACAACAAGCCTCAGGCATATATTCGTCTGCAGGGTAATCCTGGCTCTCTCACATTAAGTAGTTTGCTAGTGAGTGCCCAGAAGGGCAAATGCAGGTGCAAGGGGGCCTAATTTATTCCAAGATTGTAGCTCATTCCCTGAGGAACTGGCTCTTCTCAGGCTCACATTTCTGTCTTAGCTTTCCCTTTAAACCCCAATGTACAAGAGGCCTCATCAACACGATAGAGGCACTTCCAGAAGGGATTTGAATGAAAGCCAGATGATAAATATTCTATCCAGACAAGCGGATAGTGCCTGTAGAGCCAGAGGGTAATAATTCTGTTTTGAAGCAAAAGCTTAAGGAATGGGAATGTTTCACATTGGGTCTTCTTTTGGATGGAAATGCATGTGTACACACACACACACAGCCCATTCCCTTCCTCCCTCCCTGAGGGGCAAGCTCACAGCAATGGTAAGTGACTGCATTTCTCTTGGGCCTTAACATAATCTCTTGAGTGAGTGGGCAGGTGAGTGTTAAAACTCTTCAAAGACCCCCCTCCCCAATAAGACGGAGAGAGTGACTGGGGCGTGGAGGAGGTAAAGATTCCATTAGGTACTAAAGGATGAGGGCTGGCCAAGTGTGCCAGCAGACACGGACTGAACTTTTCCGCATCAACCTCTAGGAGAAGGGGCTGTTAGGGAGAACCCTCTCCTTTCTCTCCCCTCCAGAAAGTGAACTGAATTGCCAGAAAGTCATTTTCCCTTGGATCAAGGGACTCTTTTTTTTTTTTTCTCCTGGATGATGTGTCATTTGTTGTTATAGAGACTGATAGAGCTTTTCACATCAGTCACAGTTTACACTAAGGAGGTTAAACAGTTAACATACGTGTAATTGAAAATGTGCAGAAAATCTTTTGGTATAGTCAGAGATCTTACAAGAAAGGTGAGGCAAGTTCAGAGATGGGCAAAGAGGGGACAAGAGAATCACTTTGTTTCTTATTCTAACTCCCAACTCCTAAACCCTGTCATTGGATTAGCGGCAGCCCAGTTCTAGGAACAGGAAGTAAGTAACCTGGTGCCAACAGACTGTGATTCGGTTCACTGAAACGGATCCGACTAACCATCTAGACGGACACAGCCTTCACTTCCCGGGGCTTATGTTGGCTTCGGTGAAGATGCTTATTTTTGATACTGCTACGAACATATTTTAAATATAGATGCTTCCCTTTCCTGAAACAGAAGTGACCCAATGACATGAGTGGGGGAAAGGTAAACAATGTATGTCTCTTAAGAATAGAAAGAAAAATGGAAACAGGGGAAATAAAGTCATGCCTCTGCAGTACCTCGGCAAATCCTAAGTATTATAAAGAGCTGGGAATTCAGTTTGGGGTGAGGTTAAAAAGTAGTACTCTTGGATGCCAATAAATCAATGAACAGATACTTGGGAAATGCATGGCTGAGTGGCCGAGAGCCTGAGCTTTGGAGACAGACAGACAGACCAGAGAGTTTGGATCTGAGTTTGTTTGGTGTTTGTCAAGTTATTTACTGTCTCTGAGCCTCAGTTTCTGCCTTTGTGAGAAGGGAATAAAAATGGTGTTTTTACCTTTGTGAAAATTAAATGAGATAAAGCTGCAAAGTATTACAGTGCCTGGCAGTGAGTACTTGACAGGTATCAGCAATATGAAGAGAGAGGATGTGGTTACTTACTGAGTTCATGTCGAGGTCTAGGCCCTATGTGAGTACTTAATGAATATGCCACAGTGCATCAGTTTAAAATCTAGCCGGGAAGAAAAGGCCTAAATACAATACATAACAAAACTAGGGCAAAATATCAATGCAAGCTGAGTCTGGACATAACTGGTTAAATGACAGATGAGGGGCATGGTTCATAAGGTCTTTCCATGAAAGTCCACGAGGTCCATTGGCCAAAATGTCACAGTCACGAGGGCCTAACATTTACAGGGATTGGAGGAACAATTTCATCACACAACTTTAAACTCAAATTTCATTACCTAACCACACCTACAGTTGTCTTCTGAATAGCAGAACCATATTGTTTTGGGTTTGTGAATTTGTTAAACATAAAGACTAAACACCCTTGCTATTTTTGTCACCCCGTTTTGGCATGTCTTCCTAGAAGAGGCGTGGGCCTCTCCTTCGCCGCACCTGACAAGCCCTGTTGTAAGTTACAATAGGGACCTAGAGAGGGTGAGAGCCCGGTGGTCTGGAGGGATCAGGGAAGCCTTCACGTCACGGTACAATGTAAGGCAGATGCGGAGATTTCTAGTCGGGAGGAGAGCCCTGAGGCCACATCTACACTAAGAAGGGGAGTCTAAGCAACAGAGAAAGAGGATATGTTTCTCTGGTGTGCGGACGCTGAGGCAGACGGCGCGTGATGGACAGCTCCTTCAGTGCTCTTAACGTCCTCTGAGAGTTCTCCTGGGGGGTATTTAGTTCCAGGGTTTTGGCAGTGAAATGGGTATCTTTCTTGCCCTGGCTGGAGTATCTCTTCCTGGAATATAAAAGAGGCGGGCCTTGCTGCCTTAGCCCAAGCCCTTAAGAATTCTAGTCATTAGGAAGAAATCCCCTGGCCCTTGAGCTAATCTGTGAGGAGTGTCTGATTCTGGAGAGTTCCCCAGTGATGCATGCTAATTCTGAAGAGCAGCCCCTTTTCTGCAGATCCTTTAAATGGGTCTGAGTGTGGACTGCTAGTTAATTTAGGGTGTGTACTGTTTGGTTGTTTCACTTTGCTTTAGAGTAGGGGACACGTCTGCATGTTAAGGTTGAATAATAGAGACTGCGTTAAGCAGTGAAAGAGTATCCCAGAAGCTGTATTCGTGCTGGGCTACTGTACAAGAGTGGGAATGAGGCGTCATCTGATTGAGTGCCACTGCGTGGTGTGAATTTTATCAGTGAGTTTACGAGAGGCAGAAAGCTTTGAGAACTCCTGATACCCAATAAACTATATCTCCAGTGGCTCCTTTAAATACCTGAACATGTAATCTCTAAAGTACTCCCTCTCCACTGTCTCCAGTTTAAATACCTGAACATGTAATCTCTAAAGTACTCCCTCTCCACTCTCTCCAGAACCTCAGCTTTTTAACCAGTTACCCACTAGGACTTGGCTTTGTTTGGATTACCCTCTGTAATCTGGGGTTCCTGAAACCTGAGCAGCCTGGAAAGCCAAAGTGAACAGATGTCACAATCTTAGTCCTGCCTCTGAGGTGCTAAGCTCCGAAGATGGGTTAGGGAGGTTTCCAGTTGCTGGGATGTGTTGCGGGCGTGTGCATCAGTCTTTGCTATGGCATTTATGCTTCTCCCTTCCAAGGCTGACTTTGATGGTCCCTGGCACACTTATGGGGTGCAGAGTTTGGAACTCGAAGGATAAATCCATGTCGGGACAAAGGGAAAAGGGAACAAATATTTATTAAGCATCAGCTGCGAGTCAGGCTTGCTTGGTGTTTTTCATGTTAGCTCATTTAATATTTGGTAGGTAGCCTACCATGTGGGTAGCCCTCTCCTGTGAGCCCATTTTCAGAGAGAACACTAAAGCTTTGATCTAGACTATGCCTAAGGGATTTCATCGTGGATGCCTCTGCCAGGGGATCCTCTTCATGCCACACAGGTGTAGAAGTTGTGGACCAAGGTCTGCGTTGGAGAAATGCCCGAGTGGGGCTCAGGGGCGGACACGAGAAGACTCACATCTGCCGCCTCCAGTTGGCAAAGATGCAGCAGTGGCTGGGGTAGGTGAGGCTGGCCTCCACGATTGTGACAAAAGCTTCCAGACTGGGGAGCTTTTTTAAGTTGTAAGTTGACTTGGCCCGCAGCTTCTTAAGATTTCCTAAGCCATAGCTAGGCAGGGAATGGATCCTGGTTCTTGAAATATCTCTGTAAGGAGAAAAGGTAAACATAACCTGATTACTGTGGGCCTAACATTTTCTGCTCTGCTTAGCCATCAACATAGCAGCCACAGTAGTGATATTTTTACATGGGTGAGGAGGGAGACTCCAATTCATCCAGCACGCCTTGGTCAGATCAATATTTGGCTAAAGGGACATTTGGCCCTTATATTTGTGGTAGGAGGACATAGATAACATGCCACTCTGTGTCCTGGATGTACTTGCGTCCTGGCTGATCTGGGGCTTAAATGTATCTCTTTCCCCTTCCACAGTCTATCTATAGAATAGATACCCACATAGGACCGAGGAAGTGAGATCATTTCCTCCTCACCATAAAACTAGATGTAAAAATATATCCAGTGAGCTGGGGTGGCATCTGTGGCCATATTTCAGAAAAGGATGCAAAGAGAACACACCATAAGGGGAAAAGGTATCGGTGGGCAACACAGGTACCCTCAGCACAAAGTCAAAGTGGCAATAGAGAGTGGTGGTGGTGAGCGTGGCATCCACAGCCAGACTTGCCTGCTCGTGTACCCTGCCCCTCTATCTATTAGACTGGTGACCTTGGTCAAGTTATCTCACTTCTCCATGTGTCAGTTTCCTCAGCTATAAAACAGGAATAATAACCATACCTACCTCAGAGGGTTGTTGTGAGAATTAAATGAGCTAAAGTACATAGAGAACTTCCTGACCAACAGACAGCACTTGATGACTGGCAGCTGTTATCAGAAAACATCTCACACACACACATACACACACACACACACACACGCAGTTGTTCTTGCTTTGTCGGAGAGTCTGTGCCTTGGTGAGTCAGGAGGTCTATGTGGAAACCAGTGTAAATGGTCATTTTAACGAGGTCTCTGTCACTGGAGGGTTCCAGAGTTCCATCCTTTCTGGCAGCAACACGAGTAACATGGGCCATTTTCTGGCAGCACCGTTGGCAGCTGAAACCCTCAAAACAACCTGACCAGTGGGGTGGGAGTGAAGAGATTTAAATGGCATCGGCTTAGACCTGTTGGGGCCAGAAGGTTGGCCGTAAATGAGTGCTTCTAATGGAAGTGGTAGCAAGTGATGACCAGGATGGATTCATTTCAAGCATCCTTGGATATACTTGGTGAAGGAGAATCTTCTAATGTCTGCATTTCCTGTAAGTCAAAGCATTGGGCACTAGGAGCAATGAAACTTGGGGGTGTGAATATATATCTGCTACCCCATATGTTCTCCCAGTCTGGCGAAAATTACTTTCTCAAAGCCTTGTTTTCATTGTGTCATTCATTCTCTTGCTCAAAAGTTTATAATGCTTCCTGTTGTTCAGTGAAACCTACTCGTAGCTGCTGCCCTATTGTCACTTCCCTTTCCCAATCAAACTTCTTATACTAGTTGTCCATACTTGATGTCACCATTTCCTCATTTCCCAATGCAGCTCAGTTTCTTCCCAGTCCCTAGAGAAACAATACACACTAAGCTAACTATGATGACCAGCACATCATATCCAGCGCTTTGTACTTCATTAGAAGTTCTAACCTTAGTTCTTCATTGGAAGTTCCTCTTAGTTCTAACCTTCTTGATTTCTCAATTACATTTCACCCGTAAAACACTCCTCCTTCCTGAGACAGTCTTTTTTTTGGCATCACATTCTTTTCAATTTCTTCTGACATCTACTTTGACTTATTTCTGATTTTTTCTTTCTCCTTTATCTATTGGAGTCCCTCTAAACTCAGGCCCCTTTCTGACTGTACATAATCTTCCCAGGTGATCTTACCCACTTTCTTGGTTTCAGATACCAGGTATATGCTGATGGCTTCCCAATGTACATCCCAGCTCAGATACTACTTCTGAACTCCAAGCCCATAATCCAATGGATAATCCATTGTCCATCAGATCCCACCCTTTTGATAACTTGCAAATATCAAAACTGAATTTACCATCTTCCTTGTAAATATGTTCGTCCTTTTGCTTTTCTTATCTTAGCAAATGACTCCTCCATCTCCCCCTGTTGTTGAGGCTAGAAGCCTGGGAGTCATCCTTGACCCCTCCCCCTCCCTCCCTCGGACTCAGTTTTCTTCTTCTCACAAGCCTAACTTTTACATTTGTTTCAAATTGGTCCACTTTTTTGGCCACAGCTTTAGTCTAAGTCACCATAATCTCTGCCTAGAGAGAAAGGCAACAGTCTCATAACTATTCTTCTCATGACCATTGTATTAAGGTTCTTCAGAGAAACAGCACCAATAGGATATATAGAGGTATATAAGAGGAGATTTATTATGGAACTTGGCTCATGTGATTTTGGAGGCCGAGAAGTCTCATGATATGCCATCTACAAGCTGGAGAACCGGGAAAGTCTGTGGTATAATTCAGTCAGAGACAAAGGCCTGAGAACCAGGACAGCCACTGGTTTAAGTCTCAGAGTCTGAAGGCCCAAGAACCAGGACCCCTGATGCACAAGGCCAGGAGAAGATGGATGTTCCAGCTCAGGAAGAAAAGAAGCACATTTGCCCTTCCTCTGCCTTTTTGTTCTTTTAGGGCCCTCAACTGGTTAGATGATGCCCACCCACACGGGGAGGATGAATCTTCTTTACTCAGTCTATTGATTCCAATGCTAATCTCTTCTGAAAACACTCTCATAGGCACACTCAGAAATACTATTTTACCAGCTATCTGGGCATCCCATGGCCCAGTCAACTTGACACATAAAATTAATCATCGTGGCCATCTAGCTCTCTCTCTAACGCAATCTTTACACTGCAGATTGGGTGATATTTTACAAATGCCAACTAATTGTGACTTCCTGCTTATAACTAGTCAATTGTTCCCCATTACACTTCCAATGAAGTACAAAGCACTGGACATGATGTGCTGGTCTTGCCTCACTTCTCTCACATCCATCCTGTGCCCTTTTCTGTGTTCTGCTCTGTATTGCAGGAGAGGTGGCCTCCAAGGGTTCCATTTCCCAGGTACCGCCTTGTCAATCAGCTTTCAGTTGGGTTCAGCAAATGGCACTGGTGGGACGGGGCGGGGGGGGTGGTGGGCGGAAGGGTGAACTTAGGCATTTCTCATCCCTTCTTTACCTCAGGCAGCAGCTCCTCTGTGATTCCAGCTGTCATCAAACAGATCTGCTGAGGACCCAGCAGCTACCAGTCGTCCCAGTTCCCACAGCCTCACTGGGCCCTCAAGTCCTAGGACTAGTAGCAATAATCTCAGGACTGCCAAAGCCCTGCTTGATATTTAGACAAATTTACATTATCAGAGTTAAGGATTACCATTTATGTAAAACCTATGTATATTTTACTTAGTTCCCCTCCTTGTTAGATGCCAAATAGATCAAATTTGTCAATGCTATTGTTCAAATACTTCGGTGTGCTTGCTGATTTTTTCGCTTGCTTGTTCTATCCTGAGGAAAGTACACTAAAATCTCCGACTATGATCTTGGATTGGTGTACTACTACTTTAAGTTTTGTCAATTTTTGCTTTACATATTTTTGAGGATAATTTTTTAGGTACATATAAATATAGAATTTTTACATCTTCCTGGTGACTTTCTTTATATCTAGTTATATTTGTCTCCTGACTCTTTGGACGTTTCTTCTTTGCTGGTTCCTTCCTGAACTCCAACTTTTAGACCTATGGGCTCAGAGCCTAGCCTTCTTTTCTCCATTTTCACTTACCCTGTAGGTGAACTCCTCTAGTCTTATGACTTAAACACCATTTATATGCTGATGTCCCCTCCCCCCCCCCAATTTTTATCTTGAGGCTGCTTTTCTCTCCTAAACTCCAGACTCATATTTCAGCTACCTCCTTATAATCTCTACTTGGATGTCGAATAAGAAGGTGAAGCTCTAGATATTAAAAATTGAGCTCCTGATATTTCCCCAAACCTGCTCTACTTACAGCCTTTCCAGTTGTTTATGCAAAAACTTGGAAGTCATCCTTGACTACTCTTTCTCTCACACCCCACATGCAAACCCTCAGCAAAATGACTTGGCTTTACCTTCCACATAGATCTGGAATTTAACTACCTCTCACAACATTCATTGCCATCACCATGAGGTAAAAGTCCTCGGTGTTCCAAGGTCTCTTTTCTAGTTCTTGCCTACGTATTCTAATTCTTCATAGCTGGGGTCCCTGGAGATAAGTGTCTGATCCATGAACCTTTGTCCTTGTGATGAGTCTTCGCTCTCTGCTGCTGAAAGATCCAGCTGTCCTGGCCTGTTCTCCACGTAGCCTTTCCATTGCTCCAGAGCTTCTCAACTTTATTCTCTGCCCTAAAAGAATCTTTCTAGTTTCTCTCTTCAGGCAATTGCTCCTCTGACCAGTTCTGCTATTGATATTCTGGTCCCGGTGACCAAGTTCTTGTTTTGCCTGGTCTATGGGGTCTTCTTTTTTCCCCTCAAATATGGAAGGGAGCAAAGATTGCCTGTTTTGTCTAAAACAGTTCAAGGCTTCCTCCAAGGAATGAGGTGAAGGTATAAACAAAGTGCTTCAGGAATAATTTAAACAAGGGCAATCATTTATTACCTGCCATCAACATTTTTCATATTTCTAAAATCAAGTGATTCAAAACAGAAGGCTATTTTTTCTTAGTTATGCCTTCCCCCCTTGATTTTAAAATATACAAAAATCACAGCAATTGAATATTTCCAAAAATAAACAGATTTTTGTATTCTGTGCAATACCATGGTATTCTCTCATTGACTCTGTAGTCGATTAAAGATGACTGTAAATTCTTTA
Source organism: Eubalaena glacialis (assembly GCF_028564815.1). Lineage (NCBI taxonomy): Eukaryota > Metazoa > Chordata > Mammalia > Artiodactyla > Balaenidae > Eubalaena > Eubalaena glacialis. The sequence goes on from NC_083729.1 coordinate 41,218,887, forward strand.
TACTCTTCCATAGAGGGTCTGTTTGCCCTTCCCTTGAATCCAGGCTGAACTGAGTCTTTGGCCTATAGTAGAGTATGATGAAAGTGTTGCTGTACAAGTTCTGGACCTTGCCTTTCAGAGCACTGATAGCTTCTAAATTGGTCTTATAGAGCCCTAAGCTGTAGTGAAAGAACTCTGATGCCCTGAGAGTGCCATGCTGGAAAAAGTCTAAGCCATGCACAGAGGGTTCTGGAGGACGAGATGCTGTGTGTGTGTGTGTGTGTGTGTGTGTGTGTGTGTGTGTGTGTGTGTGTGTGTGTCTGTAGAGGGGTACCAAGGAGCACAGATGCACCAGATATATGAGTTAAGGGGACAGCTTGGAGTAGACCCCCTGGACCCAGGCATCTGAGCCGACATCACATGGATCAGAGACAAGCCACCCAAACTTCTAAAACATAAAACTGGGGGGAAAATGGAATGATTGTTTTAAGCCACTGAGTTTAAGGATAGCTTTTATGCAGAAATAGAGTACCCAAACAGACTCGCATTGAAGTCTCTGAGAGTCTATCATCCCCATCATTTTTAACAGCTGTAGATGTATTTTTCCTTGAACGCCATTAAGAGTGCAATAGCACTATAGTCTGTATACTTTCTGCCTCTCTCACTTACCATCTTTTGCTTTATATACTAGCTCTTTGTATTTGCATTTTCTCTCTCCTGGAGGGCAGAGGGCTCCTTGCATTCTCAGCAGTGCCTTTCACATAGTAAGCACCCAGAAAATTGTTGCTTTGTTCAAAGATAGGCTCAGGAGTGGCACTGATGGAGGATTGGGAAAGGAACTAGATAGATCACCCCAGCCAGCTGTGATGTCTTCTGACCTCTAGCACTTACAGAGACTCTAGTACCTTGTATTATCTCTTTCGTTGTTTCATACTATTCAGCTTTTCATGTATATTTGTTTTGGCCCCTCAGCCAGGTTTCAGATGCTCTGAGAGCAGGGATTACTAAGATACTTTTGTGTTCTACACGGTATTAATATTTGGCACAGAGCTGGGTTCATGAAATCTACTCAGTGGATACTTGTCTGATAAGCAGAGATGTCTCAGCATCATAAAAAAAATGAGAAGTTGAAGCAAGTCTTACAGAAGAGCAATTCTGAAGGGGGAAAGATGCAAGGCAGACTGAGAGGAAATCTGGATTTAAAAGGGGCTCAGCAAAACGGTGCTTCTGCAGCAGGCAATTATATGTGACTGAGAGTATCAAAGGAATCAAGGAAGAGAGCATCCTTGTGCAAAGTTTACAAGGAGATAGACACAGATTGAAGAATAAATAGACTAATGCGTGTGTGGGTTGACCTGCATGCAGTCCAGTGACTAGGTATTGGATGGGGAAGGCTGCTTGGGAAGCGTTGGTGCCTTTCTGTCTGCCGAGTGTTCTGGAGTTAGCTTGTATTTCGGGTCCCTCCTCATCACAGCTGCAAAATATGTGAGCTGCTGTCATTTTCACTAGGTAGCTTTGCTTCTGGGGGACTATGGCATCTTGTCAGTGTCCTGGGATCCCGAGCTTCCGCTGGTGGATATTGAAAGGAGGGAGTGGTTGGTAGGAGAGAGGTGCAGAGTCACTTAGAGTTTGGTAAAGCAAAAGTCTTTAGCAGAAGTGGTTCCTGGGTGATAGGGAAATAAAAGTGTTTGTAGGAGTGTTGACTTCAAGCTTACTGCATACTTGCTGGGGTGAGTAAACATGGAAACTATCATAAGACTTCCATATTTTGGACTGGCAGAAAAATGTTTCTCTGGTATCTCCACGGATTAAGAAAAGTCCATAGACATTTATATCAACAGGGGAAGGGGTAATCATGGGCTGGTGTTTTTAATCCTTGTCTTTCAGGCTGGTCTCATGCCGACAGCCTTTCTTTTTAAGGTGCCACTTTGGTTAACATTTCAGCACATGCTACATTCTGGCTGGTTTTGAGAATTTAAATCCTGAAACGTAGTACCAACAGGAGACTCATAAGACAATGGCTGAAGAGATTTAGTAATCCTGAACTGTTTCAACATTGTTAGGATTCTTGATTTTGAGATACAAAGTAGAAAGGGAAACAGCAGTCAGTAATAAGACACTGAGTCCAGAGAGTTAAACTGTGCTCTGTGCCCCATTTAATAAAGTGTGTTATAGCCAGTGCCACAAATGTGATTTGAACAATTTCTATTTTTCCCAGCAAAGATATTGTTACAGGTCAATCATTTCCATAAGTGAGAGCACATTTCTGGTGTATACTACACTGACAGATGGCTAGAAGACCTCTCTTTCATGATCCCAGGCGGAATAAAAAGGCAATTTGATATCTATAGGACCGTGGGTACACTGGTAATGGAAGAGAATCATTCTTATACAAATACCTCAGTGTTTGAATCTGAACTATCGAATGAATCTGAGCTATAGCCAAATCAATTTGATAAACAACCATCAGAATATGATTGTACCAGCTCCAGCCTGCAAAGGCAATGCATTAAATTTTCCCCACAGGAAATGTTTTCCCAAGGAAACAGCAATTGCTTGATTGCTTAAAAAAAAAAAAAAAAAGAAAGAAGGAAGGAAAGGAAGGAAGGAAGAAAGGAAGGAAGGAAGGAAGGAAAAGAGAACTTGAGCGAGTTCAGAATATCAGGTGAAAACTCAGATGGCTACTGATGTTCAAGGTCAAGACTCATGAGGGGGAAGTCAGGATGCTAGACTGCTCCTCAGAAACTCAATGGAGCTTGTCTGTGTGCCCCTAGCTTTCTCTGCATCTATTTCTCTTTGCAGTGGAACATCTTATCCTTGCACCCTCAGGTGTTCAGAGGCTCCCTGTTTTGCACTCAACTAAAATTTTTGCCTTCAGGAAAGGAGTTATGTTTGGTTTGGGTGCCCTCCCCTTAACTCTTTTAGAATCCCTTGCATATATCTACTGGGGACAAAACACTGAGCCTGTTGGGGAGGGAGATTCACCACAGTTAGCTCTTGGAGGAGATATTCTGGAGACCCGGCCAAGCTTCCCTGTTCCCAGCACTGGTTCTAGGGCAGTGATTCTCAGCGTGCTTTCTGTACCAGCAACGTCAGCTTCACCTGCAAAGTTGTTAGAGGTGCAGGTTCTCAGGCCCACCCCTGACCTGCTGAATCAAAAATTCTGGGTGTGGGGATCAGCCATCTAGGGTTTTACAAGCATGCCGGGTGATTCTGATGCAAGGTCAAATTTAGAACCATGGCTTGAGGGCAGCTGAGGACCACTCACAGCTGAGGTGGCCCATAGCCGAGTTCTGCTCTGGGATTTGCCCTCGCCTGACTCAGCCAAGACTTGGCTCCTCCTCAGGGCCAGCCTGCACCCAATGACTGTTGATGAAAAGGCCCGGCCCCTTGCCTTAATTCAGTCAATTTTGAAGGGCCGTCTTAATGCCAGAGCTCCCCATAGGATTAGCGGAAGCTTCTGTTGCAAATGCATTGTAGTTCAACTTCCCTGTTAGCCTGATTCTGCGTCCATCAAGCACCCCCCACAGACTCCAAGAGCACTCTCCAGTAAACCTTTTGCATGCAAATATCCACATCACAGTCTGATTTTCTGGGAGGGGAATCTGAATCAAGCCACGGTCACAGCCCTAACCTGAGCCGCATCTACTGTGGGCTGAGTGGTCTACACACACTCCTTCTCCAACCCATGAACCCACAGCACCAGCGTGGGCTGGTCCTCTGCACACACTAAACAAGCAGCTCTCAGGCCAGGGTTTAGCGGGGGTTGGCGCATCAGGTTGCAGAAGTAGGCGATGGGATAGGCCCTAGAGTCCCAGGTTAGCAGCAAGAGAGGCTGGTAAGACATCTGCGGACTAACCTGAAAGCCCCCAAAAAAGGAGGCTTGTTAAGCTGATCAACCCTCTTGCCCCTAAGGGGAGGAGAAGGAGACCAGCAGTTACAGGCTGGGCTTTCAGCCAGGATATTGCACGTATATCCTCATGCATTGAAATGAAAAGATGTAGGAATGTATTATCACTCTCTACCTTTTTAAGTCATGGCAAGTGCTTCATAATTCCTTTGGATTTTCTATAAATTTTATTCACTGTTTCTGTGGTAAAAGGGTGGAAAATGGGCCTGTAACTCGAGGACCCTGCAGAACGGCTGGTGATGACGGCATCCCTTCTTGCCGGCATTCGTGGCAGGGCTGGCTGTGGGTTCATGTTTGTGTTTTCCACTGAACACTGATCAGACACACTGCACAGTGTCTCAGCCTGGGACCTGCTTGTCAACTGCAGGGGACGTTCTTCTGTGCTGTGTGTGTGTGTGTGTCACTTACTGGTGTTCTTGGGCTCAGGGGTCTCGCGTTTATAGTTATCTTCCCCCCTATTTTAGTTCACAGTTAATTTTAGGGGCCCTTTTAGATGTTTGATTGGACATGTTTATGTACTTTTGGTGACATGGTATGTTGGGACTACATGGCATGTAAGGCAAGAGACCTAGTTTCTGGTTTAAGCTCTGCCACTTAACGGCGGCGGTGTGATCGTTAGCAGGTCACTTCGCATTTCTGTCTCTGGCTTCCTCAGCTGGGTAATGAGCTAGTTGGGGATCCTGTCCAACTTGAGTGTTCTCAGTAGCAGACCGTGGTTAAGGTGCTGTGATTTTATAGTGTACCTGGTACAGGTCACATATGAAAGCCTACCCCATCACAGGTATGTTCTTACGTAACAGATAGAGGTGCCTATTTAGGCACATTCAAAACCCTCAGGACTGTTAGCTAAGTGAAATGGACACACTGCTATTCTGCTGGTTTAAGGCATCAAAAGCACTTTCTCTAAGTCTGTTTGTCTCCCAGGTACTCTAAGAATAAGAAACATTGACTAAGCATTACAAGTTCTGAAGACTCTGTATATTGGAACGCAGGGACTCTATGCCTGGCGCTTCCCGTTTGTTACGCCCGTGTCCTACTTGGTGCCTCATAGGGCGCATCATGACCTGATATATTAAGTTGCATATTTAGTTCTATTGTCTGACTCCCCCTTATAAGAATGTAAGCTTTCTGTGAGGAAAAACTTTTGTTCCTTGCACTATATACAGTGCATAGCACACGGCTGGTGCCTAAAATCTATCTGTGAGTGAATCAATGAGTGAATATATAAATATAAATACATATATACACACACACATATATAATATTATTAAGCTTCAAACAGTATTAGGAAATAGGTATTATTGTTTCTGCCATTTTTTAGGTGAGGAAACCGAGGTTTAAAGTGGTGAAAGAACTGGTTTTAAACCTAGGTAGTCTGCTCTGGCATCTGTGCTTTAATCATGTGGACACTCCCTTCATTTGTATATATTGCCTATCTGAAACCAGGCATTCTGGAATAATCTTTGAACTTCTTCAAAGAGACAGAGTCCCATATAAGGTCACAACATATCCTTTATCATCAGTAATAACCATTTACGGAGTTTCTGCTCTACCATACAGGATCTTATTCCAGAGGTGCATGGGTTCCAGCCTGAAGGAGAATACAGTCGCCCCTTGGTGTCTGTTGGGGATTGGTTCCAGGACCCACCGCAGATACCAAAATCCACGGATGCCCAAGTTTCATAGCCCTGTCCTCCTTATCCATGATTCCACATCGAGGATTCAACCAACCACAGATAGTATATATTTATTGAAAAATATCCACATGTAAGTGGACTCACACAGTTCAAACCTGTGTTGTTCAAGGGTCAACTGGATAAGCTCTTTGGTGAAAATGAAGTGATGCTGATAGATAGTATGTAGATAGGTAGATAATATATATACTGACTGCCAAGTAAGAGGTGCTGGCTAGTGGCTCCCAAATGCCCCAAATGGCCTTAGGCAGGCTATATGAGGATCATCTAGCAAACCTTTACATCTAGTCACATGTTTATCTATTTCTTTGCTCACTATTTCTTCTTGCATCTGAGTCCTTCCTTCCAGATTCCTTTCTTATTTCTACAGTACATTTGTCAATAGATGTAGTGGGTCTTGCTTGGAGCCTAGGAAAACACATTTTTAAAAAGCTCTTGCAGATTTGGGCCCCTGCAGCCATGAAGACTATGGGAATCACAGGAGGAAGCATTCACTGTTGGCTGAGATTGTCAGGGAAGAGGTGGGTGACCCTTGTGGAAGGGCAGGGGCTGATGAGAAGAGAATAGGGGAAAGTCACTCTTGGGGGGAGAAATGGAGATGAGGAAGCAATAATAGGAGGAGAGGTGCTGATGCAAGGCTGTGAGGCACTGGATGCATCCCAAGAGATCTGGAATCGAGACAAAGAGGATCCAAAAATAAATGTGTGTGTATATCTCACTGGTTTGAGGGAAACTCCTGGATACTGAGAGTGAGGAAGGAGAACTGTGCTTTCCCTTTCAGGGAAGAGATGTACAGCAGAGTGGTTAAGAGTGTACTGTGAGTTAGACCAGTTTGGTGTGGAATCTGTGCTCTAAAATTTCTGTGACCTTGGATGAATTGACCCCTCCAGGGAAGCCCATTTTTTCTTCTCTAAAATGGGACTAATAGCTCCTACCACAGAGGTTATTGTAAGGATTAAATTAGAAAATTCATCTTAAGTTTTTAAAACACTGGCTGGGACTTGGTAAGTGCTCATTAAACGTTAGTTGTTGTTGTTATTGTTGTGACTTTACTGAAATTTAGAATGTGGATCAGCCCTAAATTGTCCTATAAATCTTTGCAGATGACACAAATAAAATTTGATCTTAATTGCCAGCCCTGCGTTATAAGCTTCCCTGAATTGGAGAAAGTTGACTTCTAATGTAAGATGCTGATCTCTTGCACACGGAAGTGGGGGAAGCTACTCACAGAATGACTGGTCCAGAGGCTCCCTGGAAAACATCATTAGGCAATTCTTCCAAATTATTGTTATCACTTAGATTCCTGGGGATGGAGTTGAGGAAAGAAGAAGGGAAACACAAAGCCGTGTAAACATTACTGTTGTAAGAGCCATTCCTCTAAATGGCCTGGAAGAATAGTCAGGGCTACTTACAGCTCATCTAGTTGGGTTCCATTGAATGCACAGTTGTGTATTTGTTGAATCCCATTCTTACTCAGCCATCTGAAATAAAAGACCCATTAAAAAACCAATACTGTCGGATGCAAACAATACATGGGTTTCATAATTGGAAGCACTGGGGCAGGGTCAGACAGCGCAGGTCAGTGGCATAAATAAAATACCACCCTTAAAGCCTGGGGATGGGGTGGAAGGGAGACTGATTTATCACTGTATAACCTTTTGTAACATTGGAAGTTTGCATTATGTGCATGTATTACTTATTCAGAGAAATAAATGAAATTTAATTTTGAGGAGGCACACTTAGGCATAGCAGCCTGGATCCCATAAGGTCTTTGCACACATCAGTTGTGTGCAGAGGCAATGCCATGGGGAGAGCAGACCAAGATCTGTCCCGTCCTGAAGGACAGAAATCATAGAGTTATCGAACAAGTGTTTATAAGATGGAGAAAGAACATATTGTATCACCTTTCTCTAGGGCCTTAAGCCTCTCACTCATGCTCATTCACAGCAGCAGGCCTGGCTGTCATCAGAAAGTGATCTAATTAAGCTGTCAGACAACCTGCACATCTCCTGTGACCTACAGGGACTTGGTTATTGGAGGTTTGTGGAGGTGGCTCTGGGTTAAGCCAGAAAGGAAGAGAAATCAGTGATAGAGACTGTGGGCTGTGGCGGGGTGAGGTGGTGTGAGTGGGCGCGGGGGGGGAGGCTCTGGGGGAGGCGGGGCTGGATGTGGAACAGTCATCCTGATTGTGCCAAGAAGGTCAGTGAGCAGGTTTGCCTGGACAGGGGAGCCCAAGGACACCTTGGGCTGACAGCTCTGCATTGCTGTGCCCCTAGATGGATCTGAAAACAAAAGCAGAAATCCAAGGTCGGGAGAGCTCAGCCTGAAGAGCCTCTGATCCGTTGCTCTTGATTTGCTGTCAGGTCCTTTCCCTTGTCAGGCTCAGTAGGTGTACAAATCACACTGTTCCAAAAGCTGACCCGGAGAAGTTTCCGTGTGTTCAGGACATAGATGGTTTCCGGTGCTGCAATGGGTAGCTCAACATGCTTAAAACCACAGGAGGACAACTGCGTGTGTTTTTCTTCCTCCTGAAAGCCAGTTAGCTGAAAATCCACACAGGAGCAATGCAAGTCTTTCAAAACATTAGCAACCAATTGGTGGCTTCCGATGGCCAAGAAGTATCTGTGCATCCCAAGTCCTGCCTGCCCCACGCCTACCCAAGTGACCCCAGCACATCCAGCCTCCTGACTGATTTGTCAGCCTATTCCCGGGGGGGTGACAGTCGCTGGAGCAGCTGCCCCTAACCTGTGGGAGGTGGATCCTGGGGGTTTTGGATCAAACAAAGGGGTCAGCAAACTTTTTCTATAGGAGGCCCAATAATAAATTTTAGGTTCTGTGGGGTTAAGAGGCAAAATGAGAATGTTATTGTTACATAGGTACTTTATATAGGTACTTATAAAACAATTGCCACGAAATTTTTATTGACCACACTTAAAGTATAATAGTAATAATTGAGCACAATATTTTTTTGTAGTATAGGTCTACTATTGAAAAGAATGAATTTTTTTCTTTTGTTGGGGGTAACATTTTGCTTCATTTAGGTTTAGTGTTTGTGTTCCCTACCATCAAAATCTTCACTTATAAAAGCTAGTCCTAGATCAGGGACCAGATTTGCCCCATTGGGTGTAGTTGGCTGACCCTTAATCCAACAAAAGCAGTGTGCAAATCCATATGAGCTCTACCTATCTTTTTTTCTATAGACTAGATAATTAACATTTTCTGCATGTATATGTCATGCAAATAGATGTTGCTATGATTAAATAAAATGCAGACTAATTTAAAAGAATTATTGTATTTAAAGTAGCCCTTTGTCTTTATGGATTTTCTTAATTAATAGATGCCATCACATGGGGAGCGAGTGGCATTTTTTGTTGTCAACAACAGATCAGCACACAAAAAACATATTATGTACAGAATTCTTGCCCTGGGTTTACATTAGGCTGTAAGACTCTCAAACGACTACCAGAGAAGCTGATATTTATCACCTATATGCCTAGTTTCTTAAGAGAGGTAGTGCTGGTTTTAAAACCAACCTCATGATGATGGTGACGACAAACAGGGCAGAGCGTCAGCTAAGGAATAACTGAATCATGCTTTCCTTAGTCTTTTTGTTTTGTCCCTTCCCTAGTGTGTTCACTCAGTGCAGGCTCAGGAGGCTCCAGAAGCAGAGTCTGCCCTCATCCTAAAGAATGAAGGTGCTCGGGGACCTGGCCCACGAAATCTCCTTGAGGGGCAGGCAAGTGAGATGGAAGCCAGTTGAGGAAGGGAGGAAACGCACAGGAAGTGAGCAGTTCCTGTGGCCGGGCTGTGCCGGGAGATGGTACACATGTAACCTCATTTTATCTCTTCTGAATTAGTCCATTCTGCTGGTCAGCCATAGCTAGGTACTTCCCTGTTCAGAGTTTCTGGTTGCAGGGCAGAGTAGGGGTGGCTGGTAGCCAAGTGTCTGATAATCCTTCATTGTTGGGCTGTTTTTAAAATAACATATATTTATATATATAGAACAGGGCTTCACGATTTTGAAAGATGCCAATGTATAGAAAGCTTTTCCAGTCATCAGAGCCGTTTTGCCAGGCTTTTAAAATTTTTCCTGAGTACCCTTGGATGTCCCTAGGAGGAGAAAGTGCCCCTGCATCCAGACATAGCGCCAGGACTAGGAACAACTGGAGACTTAAATTGTGGTGAGTGTGGATCTTCTGATTCTGTTATCTATGGATTAAGGGCCATCTGAGGTTAAAAAAAAAAAAAAGAAAAGAAAAAGATGCTTTTCTCACAAATGTGAATTTATCCTTTAGAGACATGTCTGAGAAATGCTGACTCTTAAGAAAGCTGTCCTCGCTAGGAGAGTATGCTCTCAATTCTGGGGAGCCACACAGTATTCGTGGACAGGAGTCAGTGAAGAGTGGCTATGATCTCTATGCTTCTTTTGTAGTTTTGGGCTTGCGGGACTCTCTCCAAAGTTCTTATTTCCTCAAATTCTTTTCCTCCACTTGGGAAAATTAAGACTAGGTAGATCAGGACAGATTGCCTTCTGTCTTATGTTCTGGACAAAAAGGATGTGTGTCAGTATGCAAAACTGTGAGAACGTTATTAGTACAAACGGACTTTTTTTAAAAATTGAGATAATTGACATCTAACATTCTATTAATTTCAGGTTACCACTTATATATTTTCTATAAAAATACTCTGGGAGTTCCCTGGTTGTCTAGTGTTAGGACTCTGTGCTTTCACTGCCGAGGCCTGGGTTCAATCCCAGGTCAGGGAACTAAGATCTCACAAGCCGCGTGCCATGGCCAAAAAAAAACTCTATTAATAAACTTGCCACATTAACTAATTTTGACTCACTATATTTTAAAATGACACATATGTTTAGAGCAACATTTAAAGAAGCACAAGCATCCAGGTACAACTAATTACATTTATTACTAATCTCCTCCCTCCATTATGTAGCCAAGGAGTCCTTTTGCTGCAACACACCAGGCCGGTATTACTCAGGTACTCACTATTTTCCAAAAGTTCCTTTTTAGCTTTTTTTTTTTTTTTAAACCTCCTCGGCCTTGAAGATTCTGTTTCCTCTGCTCATCCTTTGCCAATGCTGTGGCTGAATCCCACTCGTCTTTTTTTTTTTTTTTTTTTTTTTAATTTATTTATGTATTTTTGGCTGTGTTGGGTCTTCGTTTCTGTGCGAGGGCCTTCTCTAGTTGCAGCGAGCGGGGCTACTCTTCATCGCGGTGCGCGGGCCTCTCGCTATCGCGGCCTCTCTTGTTGCGGAGCACGGGCTCCAGACGTGCAGGCTCAGTAGTTGTGGCTCACGGGCCCAGTTGCTCCGCGGCATGTGGGATCTTCCCAGACCAGGGCTCGAACCCGTGTCTCCTGCATTGGCAGGCAGATTCTCAACCACTGCGCCACCAGGGAAGCCCCCCCACTCGTCTTTTAAGGGCTATCTTCGACCCAACATCCTTTCTTAGCCACCTTCCTTCCCTCATTTAACTCTTCCTTCAAGCCTCGCATCAAATCACATTATACCTTCCTTATGCTTAGAACAATTGCTTTTATTTTGCACATATTTCATGCTGCTTTTTTCTTTTGCTTTCCCTTTCTCTCCTACTTCTCACACCCCATCAACTCCAACAAACACACACACACACACACACACACACACACACACAGAGAGAGATTCCAAATGTCATGAGCATATTAAGTGAAAGGATTAGGTATTACCTACAGTTTTGTCCTACTACTATGTACTCTGAATACAGGCCTTTGATTTTATTTTTTCCTTCATACATCCTATTTCTCTGCTAATCTCTTTCAAACCTTTTCTGTTGTTCTCTGTAATAAATTTACATCAAATACTGTGCTTAGCTTTATTCTTCAATATGTTCTCATCTCTGCCTACTGTTTCTCTCTGGCCCCCTCCCCCCACCTTGCTCCTTTTTTTTGCTTTTTTTGTTTTTTTGGTATAGATGGGTCTCTAAATCATATTATTGTTTTGAAAAAGACTAAAATTCTTTCTGGACTAGAACTTACCTTTTGTACATATCAGCATATTGAAACACATGTATATTTTTAAAAGAACACAACAATTTGTGAAATGTAAAGAGAAAATACTTTTCTTACAGATGTAATTGCAATTACCAGTTCCCCAAATGTCATTCTATGCATCTAACTTCCATGGATCCCACAAACACTTGGGTAACCCCTAGTGCCCTATTTCCTGGCCATCTCGGGAAGTGGGTAAACTGCCACACAGGCTACTGGCACAAACAATTAGAAGGTAGTCAATTAACAATGCAGAGTGCATTTAAAAACTTTCCCAAAAGTCAGGGAGATTAACTCAAGCTCATTAAAAAACGTGATTGTTCCAAGAAAATGAGAAGTCATCTTATATGCTCAGCGTGGGGCTGAACAGAAGCTGCTTGGCATGGTTATGAGGGAATATCCATGTCTTCTTGATTCAGACTCCTTCTTGGTCTTTTTCTTTGGGCAACAAAAGCCTTGCCAGGCAATAACTAGCTTTATTGATGCATGAGTTATTCTGGCCCTCAGAACAGATGTTGCATCACAGGAGACCATCATTCAAAGAGCAATTTTAAATACTTGAATTGCACCACAGAATCATAAATTATTAACATGTCTCCATGTTGTGATTTGGAAATGTAAAGATGGGAAATGAGAGAAAAACACAGAACCAGAGAGAAACTGGAATGGTGAAATGCCAAAGTTACCCAAACAAAAAAAAGAGCATACCATTATGAGAAAGAAATCATTACATGAAAAACCAAATGTTCCTCCATTGGAGTTTTTTCCTTTACTTACAGAATCATACTTTCAAAACTTAGCCCCACGAAAGAATTTCTTTCAACTGTGTGGATGTTTATATTATCTTGAATGTCTCTAGAAGAAAGTACAGACAAATTAGGTATTTATGTCAGCTCCACTCCATGTCACCTCCCCACAAGTAGTCTACTTGGCATGGTGTAGTCTTTAGCTGAGGTAATGTTTGAATAGCTATTGTTCTGAAGGATGATGAGTTCAGTGTTTGGGAAGTGAATGGCATCTCATTTACCTTTAGTATATCAGTTCTTCTTAACAATGGAATTGCAGACATGCAGTCTCTTCCCTCTCTGAAAGTTTTCTTAGCTAATTCAACTGTGCTGAGGTTCTAACAGACTCATTTATTATCCTTGCCTCCACAGTTGGTACCTGATCAATAGGACAAAGTCACTTAAGCTGATCTTTCATCTCCATACCAAACTTCTCCATTCACCTTACTTGGGCCTTCATCTTCCTCCATCTCAATCCCCTTCTCAAAGCTAGTTTCCTTCCTCTATTCTCCTTGGGTCACAGAAGTGTTTATCATTGGTTTTTCTCCTCCTGACTGAAAGGATGAAGAAAGTCTCAGTTTTCTGTTTGTACCCCTCATCCTCTGAAACTTCCCTGTTGGGTCTGATCTAACATGTAAATGTAAAAGGAGTAAATTGCTTGGAACAATTTGAGAAATGGGGGATATTCTCTAGTTTTCCCTCTCCCTCCCTCTCTCCTTCCTTCCTTAGCTCATTGCATCTCTTCCCTACCTCTTCCTTTTGGGTCTGTCCAGATTCTTACAATTTCACTATTGAAAATAAACTTGCTATTATACACTGCCTTTTCTCTTGCTCTTTCAAAATACAGATACATTTCTCTTGCTCTTTCAAAATACATCGTCATTAACACTTCAGTGTGAGTTTGTCAGGTGGTTTCTTTATGCTTAGGGCAGCATGGGAATTCTGGAGGGAAGAGGAGAGGATGGTGGAAGACAAAGGGGAGTTACAGGAGGGAGGTACGTAAGGTACTAAATAGTGAAGAAAGGGGAGACTTCCTGATTTGCTACAAGCTGGCTCTGTTGACAACTGTCTTACCGAGGAGCCTGCTGACTTTCTCCAAACTGAGATTAGCTGGTCTTAAGGTAAAACCGAGGACACTTGCTGTTTGCCTTCCTACCTCTGCTCACCCAGAGCAACATGTTTGGAGGATGTAGACTACACAATGCATATTACAGGTCCAGAGGCTGTTGGGTAGGACAGCTATCGAGTAAAGAGTTGGTAACCACTCTTCAAACTTACAGTAAAATCTTTTGGAGAGATTGAATCTTGTGAACAGCTGGCAAGTGCTTAATACCTGTGTTGGATATTAACCTAGAAAGAGACAAACTGAGAGTGAGTGAAAAATGAAGCTGGCTATTTTAACAATTGCTAGAGTCTGAGCTTTCCAAATTCAAAATATCAATTTTGAGCTTTCGGAAAAACCTACCAGAAAATCCCATAATACACCTGAATCATGCTAATGTTTTCTGTTTTAAGGCTCTAACCAGGGTCTAGGAAGCTACTGATACCTTAGAGAAAGGAAACTTACACTTCAGGCACAAAGATGTGCTAGTATGCCACAAGGCACACCTGTTTTTTTTTTTTTTAGAAAGATAAATTAACATGATCCAAAAGCAACTTGCAACTAGACAACAGAATTTTCCTAAATCATCCCCTGTTTCCAATCTCCACATACTCTTTGAAGAACTGCCTCTTCTCCAAGTGATTCTGTTGAGATTAGGGCATGAGTTCCATATCCTTTGACCCCAGAGTATGTATGTGACCTAAGCTGAGCCCATCAGACTCTCTCCTGGGAAGAAGTTGAAGGTTGGTTACAGCTGAGTCCACTGATACCATCACTATTAAGAGATAGTCCACATACTTCTACAGCTGAGATTTCCAGAGCTCTATTGGATCATTCCCAAGGCCTGTGTGTCTTGGCCTGGGTTCCCCAGGAAGCAGAGCCTGAGATAAAGGCTGGCTTGCAGTTAGTATATTTGATAATATGAGTTCAGAGAGTTTGGGACAGGTGGAATGAAACAGAGATGGAAGAAAGATCATCAGTACAAGAATGAGTTATTGTACTGTATTGAGTTGTCCACCACTACTAGTGACTGGTCTTTAATGCCAAGGACTTGACTTAGGAGATTTTCAAAATGGTCAGAACTATTGCTCTGAATGGGGGAAAAGGGGAGGCATTTATCCACAGACGACTATTTCCTGTTGGTGGAAGGTATCCCCATGGTGTTAACTCTACTCTGACTTGCACACTTGTGGGTACCCAGCGAGTTCCTACTGGGCATCACTTACAGTGGTGTAGAAGAAGCCCCAGGACTAGAAATGAGAGGTACACAAGGCCAGAGTAGCTGCTATACAGTTGAAATTAAGCTGCATTAAGCTGGTTGAAATTTGGGTGGAACTGGCTTCCACAGCAGTGGTGAAAAAGATTTTCAAGTTGCCCCATGAGAGTTGTCTGACACACTGTTCTTCAGCATTTCCCGGGCTCCTGTGGGTTACTCAGAATCCTTCCAGTTCCTTCCCACTCCCATTTCCCTTTTCTCTGTGTGCCTTAACTAAGACAAAGTTGGTCTTGGTTGCCTGCAAGCTAAGGAACCTTCACTGGTGCACTCATCATTGTGAAAGGTCGTGTGTCTTTTGGGTTTATGATTCTAGAGTAGACTTTAGTGTCTTGTTCTCTGCTTCTGTCTTCAGAAAGCCAGTGCATTCTCCCTACAGGTTCCCTGTAATGGTTCTCAGATGTTTTGCTCCTTCTTGTTTCCCAGTGATCCACACAGAACCCATCTTGGTCAATTCTTCCTTTGATTATTTCAACAGCCCTTGAGATGGTCTCCCTTTGTTTTTCATTTGTGGGAAAGAGCTGTTAACATGCTTTTGTTAAGAATTTGTTGTGTTATTTACTTTAAAAATTTTCACACTGAAAAATAAATTGTTTCGTGTAGAGACCTGAGTGAACACAAGCATATACAGCTGTTTAAATACTGGCACACTCAAGATACAGCCAAGTTCCAGAACCCTCCAAGTTATGTTGTGTTGCCCTTTGTAGTTACCTCTCCTTCTACTTCCTATTCCTACCAACCAATGATCAGTTTCTATTTCTATAATTTTGCCTTTTCCAAAATGTCATATCAGTGCAACCATATGTTATAGAACTTCTTTCATACAGTATAATGCATTTGAGATTCTTCCTTGTTATTGTATGTATCAGTAGTTCACTGTTTTGTTTTGTTTTTTTAATATTTATTTATTTAATTTATTTTGGCTGCTCTGGGTCTTAGTTGCGGCATGCATGTGGGATATAGTTCCCTGACCAGGGATCGAACCTGGGCCCCCTGCATTGGGAGTGTGGAGTCTTACCCGGTGGACCACCAGGGAAGTCCCAGTAGTTCGCTGTTTTTTATTGCAGGTTAGTCTTCCATTGTATGGATATACCACAGTTTGTTTATTCATTCGTAGGTTGAAGGACACATAGGTTGTTTCCAGTTTTTGTGATTATAAAAAAGCTGCTGTAAACATTTGTGTATAGTGGGTGTGTGTGAGTGTGTGTCTGTGTGAGAGAGAGAGAGACAGAGAGACAGAGACAGAGACTGAGACTGACAGAGGGAGGGAGGGAGGGAGGGAATATTTCTACTTTTCTTGGGTAAATACCTATGAGTGGGATTACTAGGTCGATGGTAAGTGTATGTTTAACTTTATTAGAAACTGCCAAACTGTTTTCTAAAGTGGCTGTACCACTTTGCACTCTCACTAGCAATGTATGAGAGTTCTAGTGGCTCAACATCCTTTGGTTATTTTAAAAAGTATATTCTTTGAATATAAAAGTAATACATATGTATTGTGAAACTTATGGAAACATCTACAGCAGACAGTAAAAATCACTTCTAGTTTCACTACCCAGAGATAGCTTCTGTTAACATTTCAAGTTTGAAGTTTCTAACCAAAACAAATAACTTTCATGATTGCTCTCCATCACCTCTGAGATTCTACTCAGAGAAGTTCCAACAGAAACATTGCCATAACTAAATATCTGCTAGCTTGACACAAGCTTATTCTACATTTGTTATATAATCATATCCAGCCTTCTACTATTTTTAGATCTCTTCTCATGGGTCTATGCAGTATTCTTTTAATGAGACATCAAAGCAAGGACCATACTTAATATTCTTTGACAATCTATACTACTGGTGCAGATTGGGAATACAATATGTGCTCATAAAATATTAGGTTAATTGGTTGTTGGTTCTAAAACATTTCTTGCTTCTGTCACCAAGAATGTATTAAAACCCTTATTCAGTTAATTTACTTGTCAGGTATCACGGCTACTTGGAGTAATTAATCTTAAACAGAGGCAAGGAGGTCTGGAGGCCAGGAATCAGGAGAATGTACATGCCAGCTCTGGCGTGAACTAGACGCAAGCCATTTCATCTTTCCAGACTAGAAAGGATGTGGAGTGTGTGAATATCAAGGTAGATATTATATCAGACACCGCTGAGCCCTGCTTCACATCCTCTTGCTCCATCTTTTACTCTAGTGGTTACCATAGCAACGAGCTACATACGGATTTAACTTAGCAGACACTGACCCTGAGTTGTACTGGGTATCTCTCATTCTGTATCCTCGGCTCCTCTACCACCTCTGAGTGGGACGCTTATAGGAATCTGCTCAACTATTTTGAGGCATGGGGCAGATTGGGAGGTACAAGGGAGTTAGCACCCCATAGGGCAACTCTTCTAGTGGTGAACTCTTCCACTCCTTGGGTGAACAACTCTTAATGTATTCTAAATGACAGCTTAGATGGGCTCTAGCATAATCGGGCCTTGATTTCCTGGTGGCAGTCAGCCGATAATACATTCTTGAGTTGCCTTTCCCTCATTCCTTCTTTTCTTCTTAGTCATCTAATCTCTTTTCTCCAGTTTGAATGTAAAATAAAATACTCACTTGTTAAGTCCTTGCTCAGACATATTTTGGATCACCTACACTAAGACAGATACTAACTTGTACTGAATTTCACATTTTACATAGACTCACTGACGGTTGCCATTTGCCTTTGCTCCAAATCTGTCTCCACTTGCAGCCCAGCCTTGTTTCTCTTCCTTCTTTTACAGTAAAGTTTCTAGAAAGAGTTGTCTGCGTACGCTACCTTCATTTTCTCATGTTCTGTTCCTCTTTAATTTGTTGAGGATGCTCCAGTTTGTTTTCATTCTATACCTCTCCACTGAAACTACTTTTGTCATGCACCAAATCTACCAACCCATAAACAATGAATCTAATGAACAATTTAAATTCTCATTTTTTAGACCTTTCAGGAGAACTCAGTACTCTCTGCCAGTCTCTCTCTTCTATTAGTTTCTGTCCAATCACAATTTTCTGTTATTCCACCTCTTTCTTTGTTACTCCTTTTAAGTTTTTTGTTGTTGATGCCCCCTCCTCTAGACGTACTCAGAGCCTTCTGCCTTTTTTCTCTATAGTCTTGCTGGGAAGGTCTCATTTCCCATGGCTTCAAGTAGTATCAATATGATGACGACTCCTAGATTTATACTTGACTTCTGACCTCTCTAGTTTATCCTAATTAAAGTTTACTTCACATATTCTCTTCTGAATGTCTCATTGACATAGCAAACTAAACTAGTGCCCCCCATCACTTTCACAAAACTGCTCCTTCTCAATTCTTCCTCATAAACAGCACTCCCATCTATCAGTTATTTGTTAGAAATGTGACATTAAACTTGGCTTCGTCACCCTCATTCCCCAACATCCAGTCCATCTCAACATCCTCTTAGATTCCATTTCCATACAATTTCTTCCATCTCGACTGACACCATTCTAGAACAAGCCACCATCACCTTTCCTCTAGATTTCTGCGATAGTCTCCTCCTTTCCACGCATTTAATCTTGTCCTTTTCAAACCCATTCTCCATACAGCACACAGAGCATTCTTTTAAAAAATGTAAATAAGATGGCATTAGTCCTCTGCTTTTCTTTAGTTGTTTCCTATAGTAAAATTTATACTCCTTCCTACTTACACTTGAACCCTCAACTCATGCCATTCACCCAATTCACTTCAGCACCAGTGGCTTTCCTTCAATTCTTCAGATGCGCTAAGTTCTTCCCTGTTTCCAGGCATTTGCACATGCTCTATCTGGAGGGCTCACCACCCACACTTCACCTGGCCAACCTCAACTCATCCTTCAGGGTTCAGTTACCAATGTCATTTCTTCAGAGAAGAGCTCCCTGATTGCCCATCTAAATTAAGGTTCCGATTTATTCCCAGTATAATCATATTCCTTTTTAGCACTTTTCCCTTATTAGCACTCATCAAGATTCTCAACTGTATATTATCTTGTGTTCATGTGTCTGTTCAACGTCTGTCTCTTCAACCAGATTGTGAACGACATGATGACGGAAATCATGTTTCTTCTGAAAACTCAACGTTTTCACAGCGGTTGGTGCATGTAAAGTGCTTGATGTGTATCAGGCCAGGCAGTGTGTTATGTGCTGTCAAGAGATGAGCACAAAAAAGGAATCATTCACTAGCTGTGTTCATCACACCTAACTGATTTGACATTATGTGGATAACAACTTGGCTCTCTTTCTCTTAGTGAATGAGTAAGAATTTTATATAATTGAAGGAGGGAAGAATTTATGATTGTCAATGAGAAGAGTACAAGTACATTATTTAATATCAATAGTATGAGCTCCCAAAGCCACTATACTTATGGGACATCTATAAGTGTCTATAGATGCACACTGAAATTTTTGGTCTTTATAGAAAAGAAAGCATGGCAAAAATGGCTAAGATTATTCCAGTAGTTCTGAGTTTAAGGCACTTAAAAAGATCTAGTGACCATCTAGTGAGATGGATTATTGGTGATAACTCTATAGCTGAAACTCTCCACAACCCCAAGGTAACTCAGGAAATGGAGTTTGGATGAACACTTAGTTTTCAATTCGTTTTTCCCCTTTGATCAATAAATTCATGTCTGATGGAGGCTGGAAGTGGGTAATCAGCTAGGAGCTCTATGTCTCAGTGGGTTTGCTTTGGTCAGATGACTGTTTGCTGTGAAATTATTTTGATTCACTCAACCGCAGTTTATCTTCAAGAACAGGTAAAGGCCTGAGGGCCAAATGTCAGCAAATTTAAGTTCTGCAAATGGATCTTCTACAGAAAGGTAACTGGCTCACAGTCCTCTCTAGTCAACAGCCGGCTTTACATTCTGAGCTGGTGTTAACACCTTTCATGCCTAACTGTCGCCAATCTTGAGGTTACAATGATGAAAATGGGTACTTCGCCTGCCAGGATGAACTTAGTGAGGTCCCTTCAATTGATGGGAACCAGTCCCACTATGTCCTGCCCCCTAACTAGATAATATACTTGCTTTCATGAACAGTTGACCCCAAAGCTCTAAGGCTCATTGTCCTAAACATCATTAGTGCTTTCATGAATCTTCAACAGTGCTGGTAGGTTGTTTTTTCTTAAATTTGTAGTGTATGTGTGCTCACTTGTTTTGCATTGGGCTATACATCTTCTCTTCATACAATCTCCATCCCATCCAAGAGAGGACACCAAAGACCATGCCCAAACCACCAAAGACCCATGTCTTCTGGGTTTGCAGGTGAATTGAGGAGTTTAGACTAGTATAGTGGAAATACTCAGACGGGTCTAGTGCTAAAATCTATGTTACTGACTGTGAGTGTCTTAAGAGTTCAGGGAAGGGGAGAGCAATATGGGTTGGATTAGTCAAGGAAGGAGAGCAAACCAGATTTCTGAGAGAGAATAAAGCTTACTGGCCTGAACTAGGGAAGTGAGCGTGTGTAGCTTAGACCACAGGAGGTTTGTAGGAGGTGGGACACAGAGGAAAAGAGGATGGAAAGGGAAGGAGGAGGCAGTATCTCAAGAACCTTTAAGACCAGGTAAAGAAGTGTGGACTTGATGCCTAAGTGTTTAGAAGCCACTCTGAGGTGCTGTAATGGGAAGTAAGAAGACTTGGGGACTCCCTGAGCAGAGGTGGCCCATATTTTCACCATCCCATAACCCTAACTTCACAGTAGTGGTCAGGACAAACCAATGGGTAGTTATTGAGAACCTACTGCATAGCCCACTGAACTGAGAAAAGTCAGGTAGAACAACACATCACTCTCCATCACACATGCTAACCAAGAATGCAATTCTTTATCTCTATTCCACTCAGAATCCACTGTGGCAGGGAATGCTGAATTCTGAGACGGTGCAAACCAGTTTTATTTTAGTTTGTGAACTGAGGCAGAAACAGATTCCATACCATGGCCTTAATGGCCCACTGAGATATTTTAGGCAAATTTGATTTAAGAATGGGACGCTGCCAGTTGTGTGTCTAGGTTAGGGGTTTATTATTTTTGCCAAAGCACATTTCCTAGAAACCAAGACTGAGGGTTTGAACTTGAACTCCTTTTTCCATCTTCTAATTGATTTCCCGTGATATAAGCTTTGTTTGCACCTAATTTAAGTCTTTGTCTTCCTTATTTTTTTTACATTTTTAATTACATTTTTCTGTCTCTTAGGTAAAATGTACTTCTTCCTCCTGACCACTCTGGGAGAAGTTAGTTATCCAATGATACATAAGAAGGAGAAGAGTGGACTACACTTAATTAATATAGGAGAAGCCTCCTTACCTTTTGAGGCTCACTGATATTGAGCTTTCTATTAACTGTAGATCCTTATTGACTGGGAATTCGCGTCTCTGCATACACCATTAGAAAGCACGCTAACATATACTTTCCAAATCATTAAATAAAGATTTGATTAGGTGTAAAATCACGTAAACTTGGAGTTAGATGGGAGTGTGTGTAATAAGCTGTAGTTCAATGAAAAGGGCCTTAGAGTTAAGGTGAGGGACCCTGGATTTAAGTGCTTTCTCTCTCACTAGTTGGATGGTGCTGAGCAGCTCACTTACCTTTTCAGAGCCTCGGTTTCTCTTTCTGTAAAATGATCTTGGGTAAGGAATTACCTGAGACAGTGGGAGAGCCTTGTTTCCTGCCTCCCCAGTCTCATGTCTTCAAAGCTGGAAATATTTAACTCATATTCAGATCAAACTTGCCTCAGTCTCCATGGAAACCAGACTCCTTAGCAATCAGGGGGAATTTAATGAGCCCGAAGGCAGGATTTTGAAGATCTCAGCCTTATTAGCCTGGCTGCAGATTCTGTTTTGACCTAATATTCTGGTTAAACAATCGGGCTCTGATCCTATTCTCAGATAGGACGGGTAGCATAGCTTTAAACTAGCAGCTCTGTTGCTAGAAGATCTGGGTTCAAGTCCTGACTGTACCACTTTTTAAGCTGTACGGCCTTAAGGAGTTAGTTGAAGTCTCTAGGACTCAGATCCTTTATCTTTTACCCGGGGAAGTAAGATTTACCTAACAGGAAACCTTAGCACTGTGTCCACGCACTGTTATTGGACATGGTCCAGTCATATTCCATTGCTATAACTGAGACCTTGTCTGATTTCCCGGTTTCCCTAGAACCTGGGCCATGCCTTGCTTTCCCCCAGTTCTCTTGGGCACTGAGATGCTGTTTCTGTGTCTGGGTCCTTGTTGTCCTTGTGGGACCTCCATGATGCCTGGGCAGGCTGGTCTGTTATCTGCTGCCTGAGGCTCTGTGTGCCCTGTTGCAACCACTGGAAGCCGCAGCTGAATTTCCCAGATTCCTCCTGCCCCCTTTCTCTAATTTCCTCCTCCTTCTTTGGACAAACCTGCCTGGATAAACCTTCTTGCCTGTCAGATTCTGTTTAGTGTCTGGGTCCTGATCATACTATTACCTAGAGGCTTGTTGGTCATCTCGAGGAAAATTACTACAAGGAGTTGACAAAATGGAAGATGACTTACAAACTAAAAGAAAATACAAGTGTTCCAATTGGTTGAGTTTTTCTGTGATGACAAATGACTATCAGAAATAATGTTACAAAGCAGATATTTTCAAATTAGACATATTTGATTTATCTCTTTAAGGGAAAGGTGATGTATTAATAATGAGGAAGACTACAACAGCATTTCAAAGGAAAGAATTTGGGGAAAAATGGAAATTAATTTATTGCTGAAAATGATGCATGTCATCAGTTATGAAAACTCTCATATTGCATATTTTAGAAACAAGGATATGCAATTTTCTAACTTGTTTATATTTTTTTCACTGGGTTTTGAACACTGATTAGAAACATAAAAATACAACATCATTCAGGTTTGTAAGAACATCTGATTGGCATTAGGGAAGAAAATTTACTAGCTGAATTTCATAAAAATATTTGCATGAAAGAGTAGGATTGAACATGGAGTCTGGGTGACTCAGAGTACAGCTATAGGCTGCTCTTCCATTGGACCTATTTGTTTTAGTGAGGTTTTGTTCTCAGCTTTGACAGCCATTGAAATCTATTATTGAAATGACCTGTGAATTGCTTTTCTGAGTGTTAAACTAAAGATTAAAAAATAATGAAACACATCCTATGGTATTGCTTTCTCTAAAATACTGTCATTGTAATTAGTGAGAGCAAACTAGGCTTATTGTGCCATATAAAATGGTATGTAATAAGGCAAGGTGTACATGTAAAACATATAATTTATTCACCTTTATTTCATACTTTAAAATATCATTTTTGTGTATATTTTGTAATGCACACAAACATTAATACTGCATTATATATGTATCTACTTTATAAATAAACTTATTTTGGGATATAGGTTTTTTGTTGTTGTTTTTTGGTGTCTTTTTGGCTGATGGGGTGAAGAATCAAGACCGTATTGTTCACTATGTAGGATATTTTGCTTGGGAAGAGAAGCCTGTGATTCTGAAGAGCTTCCAGGTGGAAATAGTAATAGGTTTGTGCTGTGTTGCTTGGGCAAGTAGGTATAAGATTAATAATAATAATGGTCAACATTTATTGAACACTTCCTATGTACCAGGTACCACACCAAGCACTTAACATTGATTATTTTATCTATTCCTCTCCTCTACCTTAGGAGATGGGTATCATTACCATCCTCATATCAGAGTGGAGGAGGCTTAGCCGAGAGGTCCAGTCACTTTCACAAAGCCACACATAAGGGGGCAGAGCTAGAGGTTGAATCCACATCTTTCTGACTCTAAAGTTTGTGCTCCTACTGTGACCAGACAGAAGAATGAATTGTACCGCAAAGCACGTGGTTCCCTACCTCTTCAAATGTGTCTGTGTGGCTAGGTTTCTTCATGAGGGGTGTGATATTGTTATTTATGATACAAAATATATATTTGGTCTCCATTCCCCTTCCTGGCCTAGACCTTCTGGGTGGGGAGCATGGTGGGCTTGGAGAAGGCATGGAAGCTCTGAATCCTTTCCCCATACCTTGCCCTATGCATCTCTTCCATTTGGCTGTTCCTAAGTTGTATCCTTTTATAATAAGCTGGTAATCTAGTAAGCAAAATGTTTCCCTGAGTTCTGTGAGCCTCTCTAGCAAATTAACCAAACTCAAAGAGGGGTCATTGGAACCTCCAATCTATAGCTGTTTGGTCAGGATCACAGGTGACAACCTGGACTTACAATTGGTGCCTGAAGGGGGACAGTCTTGTAGGACTGAGCCTTAAATCTGTGGGAGCTAATGCTGTATCCAGGTAGATAGTGTCACAATTGAGTTGAATTGTAGGGCACCCAGCTGGTGTCTGAGAATTGCTTGGATGTGTGAGGGGAAACCCCACACATTGGAACTGGGTGTAGAATTGGAAAGGGGAGTTGAACTCTGTGACCTCTAAGGTGACTTCCAACTTAGAAACTTTGAGCATTTCTCCATAAGTGCTGTTTCCAAAGGTTATACATTCTTTGCTTACAAATGAAAGGCCACAGTCATCAAATAAGTCTAGGAAGTGCTGGATTAATAAGGTTAAACAGTTTCTTTCCTGCAGGATTCTCAGAGCCTTTACCACAATATTATTCATTGTAAATGCCCAAGAGGAGGAAGTAGTGTGCTGGCTTTCCCCAAACATATTGACCCTGGATTCTTCCTTTATTGTAGAGTATCTCCTGAGTTTGGTGTTTCCTGTTTCAACCTTGGAAGCCCTGCTAGAAGCTAGAGTATTTATGCTGATTTATGCTAATTCTCCAAAAATGCTGTTACCATTTAGGACATGGTTGGCAAACTCTCTCTTAGACAGAGTGTTCTATTAGTCAGCCCCCTGTATTCCTCTACCATGATATAAATCAGAAAGTTTACAGAACCACATTGGTGAAAAGGCACACTCTGCCAAATGAACATTGATCCAATTTCTGCCGGCATTTCAGGCATTTTAGGATGGGCCTCTTTAGGGTACAACCTAAAGAGGGAAGGTAAGAGACTCTGAATAACTCCCCTGCAGCTGTACAGGGTCTATCAGTCACAGGATCAGATTCCTACTCCTAGCCCAACAATTAACCTCTCTACTACACACCCTGTCTGGGTAAGAAGAAATCATGTTCTCTGATGGCAAAATGAATCAAAGGAGGACTAAACTGAAGAGAAATCTTTGACAAAATGGGCCTGAATGTAGAAAAAAATAAAGTTTGTGATGGGTTACTGAGCAGCTCTCACTTTGTTGTTATTTGTCCTTTCAATTTGGAGCCTGCTATACGATGCCTTCGTGGTTAGGGCAGGTCTCAGTGTAACAGGATGTCAGAGTTGGAGTTTTTCCTGAGATGCCGAGGTATGAGACATGCTATAGTCCAGGTTTCTAGAAACCAGTCACACAACTCTTAACCTCTCGTGCGCAGTGGGCATGAAAACGGTGTAGGAACCTTGTGAGAAGGGTTCCTGGAGACACCTGAGAATCTGCCCTTCCCAGCGCCCCACCCTGGGGAAGGGTGGGAGCTGCTGTTGTGTCACTTAGGTTGAGAGAAGGACTTTAAGAAAACCACGTGGCAACTTTCATCACTGTCTCCTCCTGCCTGGGGACACAGTGACCAGTGTCTGACTTGGGCCCGGGTGAGAGGCTGCCTAAAGTGTCAATAGACCAGAGGACTGGTATTTGGGAAGTAACTGAAGTCCTAGGAACTGATTACACAGGTCACAGTTCTGACCCAGACTTCTAGGAAGAAAAGACTGGAAAATCGCTTTATCTTATATTTGTGTAGCTCAAGTGACTGACAGAGTTATTTCATATTACCTCATTTGACTTTACTGTGAGTTTCTAAGGTGAATATAATTATGATTCCCATCTTACAGATAAGGGAGGCAACACTCATAGAGGGTAAATGAATCACCCAAATTTCTAAGCTCAAACCAGAAAGAATCATAGTTAATACTTTCCAATTACCTTACCACATCTCAGGCACCATCATACAGGCCTTGCCTGTACAGAGTCACTTATTCCTGCCCACAACTCCATGAAGAAGATACTATTATTAGCTCCATTTTCTAGATAAGGAAACTGAGGCTTAGAGAGTTTCAGTTAACTTGTTTGCTAGCAAGTGGAAGAAATGGGATCGGAACCTGGGCCCTCGGGCTCCCATGCCTCTTGGTGATCTTCTTTCCATGATACCACATTGGCTACATAAGGACTTTTAAAACCTAAAGATCTCTCCAAGTTAGATTCACTGCTAACAGAGTGTTGCTAAGAGGTAATCTTTTGGGACCTTCTGGGATGCCGATGTACGAATAACTTTAATCAGACTACCAATCTGTGGCAAGCAGTTACTTTTAAATTACGTAGGGGAGTTGCAAAAGAGTTAATATTTTAAACAGTTTGCACACCCTTCCCCACGACTCATTTCAAGCATTAATTATTTAGAAAGCTATTTCTTAGGTACACTTCAACATAGCCACGTAGATGATCACAAGTTCCAAACAGCAAACAGGAATCAGGTGTCACTCTTGCACTCAGAACACTGGGTACGTTGACATTGGCTTCACCCACACTCCGCACCTTCCCAGCCACGGAGCCCCGGAAAGCGGGGAGAACTGGGATGGAGTCAGACAATCCTGGCCTCAGATCTCAGTTCTGCCAGCTACAGGATCTCTGAGTTTCAAATTCCTCATTTATAAATTGGGCAAAATACACACCTCACTGTTTTGGAAGGTTGGAAGATGAGTTGTGAGAACAAAATACCTAGTTTAGGGTCTGCCATCTAGTAGATGTTCAATTAGTATCAGTTTCCCTGTCTCTCCTGCTCCAAGATCCTTTCTTAATCCCATTTTGGGAATTAGGGCAATTCAGTCGGCATCTCTGAACCTCAAGTTTCCCATCTGTGAAATGGAACCATCAGTAAATATCTCAGAGGGCTTTTGTAAGACTATGTAAATTAATATAAAGTGAAAGTGCTTTCTAAATTGTGATTTCTGTGTCCCACCCCGTATCCGCCAGCAGTGCCCTGTCCAATCAGCAGTGCTTGCACTTGTTTGCCATTTTGAACTTTCAAAGCGTCCCCGCATCCTGACTCATCTTCTCCCTTCCTTTCTCTTCCTTACAACTTTTGAAGGAGATGGGGCTGTCCCTTTCCTCTCCATCTTACATGAGGCCCAGAGAGGTCTCGTTACTTGCTTACACAAGCAGGACCACGGCTGGAGCCTAAGCATGCGGCTCTCCCGTAAAGAGAAGAGCTTTTCCTTGGTGTCCAGGCGGCTCCTGTGGTTTGGCCCGTGTCCAGAGAGACTGTGGTGGGTGAGCTTTGTGAGGGAGGCTGCCTAATTTTATCTTTGAATCCCAACTGGTGCGGGAGGAGCTCAGCCCCTCTTGAACTAGACATTATTTGTGGGGTGTTTGCTGTGGGTGACCTCATGATTAAACCGCAGCAGAACATTTTTGTAATGTCTGCTGGGGATGAAAATATTCTTCCTTAGACCATTTGTCACTGCAGTGTTCACACTCTGTAATGCCCCAAGATATTTCTCTAAAAACGGCAGCTGCTTCCCTTCCACTACCCAAACAGAAAGATTCAAATCCAGGCCCACATTTTCATTAAGGACCTACTGTGTGCAGACCCTTCTGTAGAAGCTCAGAGATGAGCTAGATGCAGCCTTTGCTCTGGATTGGAGGTCAGTTGATGCCCTCTCCTGCCACTTCACTGCTCCCCAGTCTTGAGCCAGCTGATCTGGCTGGCCGAGGAGCCCCCTGGAATGCCTTCCTCCTATAGCCATGCCCACGGGAAGACAGCATCTTCCCAGATGGACAGGCCAAGGGTTTGGGAGCAGCGGGGCCATTTGGCTAGAAGATGCCTGTGTTCTTGGCTTACAACCTAAGAGCACACACTGTGAAAGATAAAGCAGATGAGATGAATGAGGGCAGCAAGGAACAAATGGGTCCCTCAACAAGCATTACAGAGTGAGGCGAGAACCAGGTGCACAAGAGGTCTGGCGTGAGGGATCACAGCCAGTGTTCTCTAAAAGGAGAAATAAATAGCTGAACGCCTTTTTTTGTGCCACGCACTGGGGGTATGGCCGTGAAGACAGCCTGGTCCCCATCCTGGAGGAGCACACAATCTGGTAACCAGAGTTGACTGCATGATGCCCTCCCTCTCTCACTGTCCTGCCCACCCCCTGTTGCCCACGGCGCTGCCCAACCTCCTCTGGCCCGTCTCTGCTTCCAGGGGCTGCCCCATCCCTACAGAGACGGTAGCTGACAGTTCTTGTGTTAGCTCCAGTATCTTAATATGTGGCCTCTCCCAGGGAAAATTGCAAATCTAAAAGGGTCAGAAAGGACCAAAATACCCTTGAAACCTTCCAATATTGAGGCTGCAGTGTTGGAAGAAGAGACAGCAGTTTATTTTCCACGGAGTTGGGGCTTCACTTGATGCCCTTCAGATTCTCGCCAGCTAAGCTGTCTCTCCTCCTGCCTGTGCCTGGGGCCAGCCCTGCCAGGGATTTGCCCTCCCAGGCCAGCTCCAATGGCTGCTGGGTGTTGTCTGCCTCTTAAGCCTGATGCCACATCCAGTACCTCTCAGGATCCACTGAGGCTGGCTGTGCTCATTTGTAAGGGGCCGAAGTGGCAGGGCTCATTCCGTGAGTCCCCTTTAGCTTAAGAAGCAGAGCTTCTGCTGTGCTTAATTTAAGAGTAATTTACAGCTGGTTTAAGTGTTTGATGCCTCTGAAGGATCTCAGCATTTAAAGGGTCTCCTTGAATCCTGGGGAAGAGGAGCCTGATCTGGGAAGTAGAGTGGTCTGCAGGAGACCGGATTTTCCTGCCTTACAGAGGGACTTTCTCCTTCCATACAGGGCCCTTTGTGCTGGATCTGAATATGCTGAACTCAGGACAGGACAGTCACTCTGGGATCCCCAGATTTGTGAAGAACACAGTTTAGACACCAAGCACCTGAGGGCTAGAAGAGATCTAAGAGGATGTAGAGTCCCTTTTCCTCTTTCATTAGCCTCTTGAAGCATATTTTATGATTTCCATTTTGTAGATGAAGAAACCGAGACTTGAAGAGATCAGCCCATCACTGTCTGGGGGGAAGTGGAGGTGATATCAGCAATGAGGAAGAGGGCAGGGCTGAGCTTCATGCAGCTAATCGGAGACTTGTTTCTCTCTGAACCCTCTCTAGGCTTGTCTTTACATCTGATTTCTGGTGATGACAGAGACAGGTCTTATTTCAGAATTAACGAGGTGAGGATATACCTACCTCATAAGAGGTATATCCTGTGAAAATATAATCCAGAGACTGCAAGCGGCTGGAGTAGGTGGTCACCTACATGCTATTTGAGTGGATCCTGTTGGACTTTCTTTCCCTCTCAGAAGCCCCACGCCTGGGAGTCTATCATTATCAATTCTTGGGTTTCACATTGCCTTTTCCAGGCTCCTTTTTAAAAATATGCCACTTCCCTTGGGAAGAAGACTATCAAGATCTGAACATACTGATGTGAATTGATAGATGCAGTAATTGTCTTGCTGATGGAGAAGGCCTGAACGTCTTGGTGGAGAAAGCACTGAACAGGTCAGAGGATTGAGGAGCGGAGGTTAGCAGCATGAAAATGTCACCGTTGTTACAAGCAGGCCCCAAGACAAGAGGAAGCTCTTGCTCTCCTGGGGCTGACATGCTCGGGCTGAAATCTCATGCTGAACTTCAGTGTTCCACAAGGAAAATCTGGCTCTCTTTTCCTGGAGTTGACAATGGCAGGCAAAGTTGGTTCTGTTAGATTACTGATAAAAGAAGCAATTGTATAATTTCCATTGTGTCCAGACATCCTTGTAGTCATGACAACATCCTTAGACATTTACAACACTGACAGCCAGGGAGATGGCTAATAATTTCTTCCCAATACTCACAGCCACTGTGTAAGATGACTTCTGGCCCAGACTGAATTCTTGATGAGTGCTGTCTGCAGGGTGATTCTGTGTGGGAGTCACTAGGGGGAAGGGAGGCTTTGGGGGTTACTAGAGGTGAGTGGGCAAAAATCACTGCATTCACTTGGGTCATCCGACCTAGAGGGAAATCATATGCCAGTGGTTCAGTTTTGGAAATGTGTCCCCCATTGAACCATGCCTTTCTATTCCTCCAGGTGCCACCATTACTGTACTCCTGCATTATGGCAACTGGCCCTTAGCAGGTCTCCCTTGAGTATAGTCTATACCCTGTTACCTGTCAATCTACAGTCCAAATCATTGTCATCCTGTCACTCTGCTGCTTAAGAAGCTCTTTTTCTAAAAAAAAAATTGAAGTATAGTTGATTTACAATGTTGCGTTAGTTTCAGGTGAACAGCAAAGTGGTTCAGTTATACACATATATATCTATTCTTTTTCAGATTCTTTTCCCTTATAGGTCATTACAAAATATTGAGTATAGTTCCCTGTGCTATACAGTAGGTCCTTGTTGGTAAGACTCTCTTATAGCTTATTCTCTGCTACTAAACTCCTTGCTTAAATTTAGTTTTCCAATCTCACCAAACCCAATCCATCCTGATATAGTCAAACTCCTTCTCAGTGTACACCTTCTTTTTATTGAGACTCAGTATCTCGTCATCCTCTGCCTATTCCATGGCCCTTTTATGTTCTATGCATTTACTCACCTCTTTCTTTCACAGATAAATTCCTTCTTTTCTGTCTTTCTAAATTTTATTCATCCCCCAAGTTGCAGCTAAATTCTCCCTACCTCGAAAGAAGCTTTCCTTGACTAGTCCAGCCCAAGGCATTGGATCAGTCCTCTTATCTATGGCCAGTGCCACACAGCTTGAAAGATGTATTATATTCAGGGGTTAATGAATGATAGTCTTTTCTCCCCAAAAGACTGAGCTCCTTGTTTTGGGAGCTGTCCGTAGATGACTCCTCTATCTCTCACAAGGCCATTCCCTCTAACCTTTCTCAACTACCCTTTTTAAACCATCACTCTACTTTCCCTGCTTTATTTTTCTTCATATCACTATCACCACCTGACATTATACAACATCATTTGTCTCTTCAATTAGAATGTAAGTTCCATAAGGGCAGAGGCTTCATCTGTCTTGTCATCTTTTGTACACCCAAGAAACATCACAATAAAGCCTGGGATATAGTATGGCCTCAATAAATGATTGTTGAATGATTGGCTGAATGAATGAGTCCTTATTGACTGGCTACTTCACATCCAAAATGATGGAGGAGAAATGGGAAGGCACCAATCCTTTCTACTGTGCGCATGGCTGCAGTAACTTTGAAAAATGAACCCTAGCATGGCTCTTTCCCCACCACCACAGAGAACCAAATGTTGCTGAACATCAAAAGTATCGGAACAGTCCACAGGGACATCGCACATTCCTGTCCGAAGAGCTCTGTGACCAGGGAGTACAGGCATGGATGGCCAGCTGGCTTCTGTAATTGCTTGTACTTTTACTGCCCTGCTTACTCCTTGGATTGTTGTGAGGTTCAAATGCAATGAAGTATGATAAAAAGAGTTAAATTGTAAATCAACATAAAAATAGGAAGCATTATCCAACCAGTTGGTTGATGGGGATGGCATGAGGTATTGTGGACCACTAGTGTTGAAAATGAGCAAAAGGAGGGGTTAGGATTATGCAGGATTATGTAATTTCACTTGTTTGGAGGGACCTTTCTGGATTTGTCAGGAGTTTGGTAAGAAGGATACCTTTTTCTTTTGAGAAACACAAATGATATATTTTCATGTTTGAATGCTGATCAGTGGGTTCTGTCCAAAAGAAACAAGGCCTTCAAAACCTTAGAAATATTGGAAGGGGAAAGAGATATCACCACCACCAACACATCATCATCATCGTTATCAAATTAATCCTTACAAGACTCTCAGATATTCTTTTTTCTTTCTTTCTTTCTTTTTCATTTTTTTTGCAGAGGAGAGAACTGAGATACATAGAGATGGAGTCCCTTACACAGGCTCCCTTAGCTAGTAAATGATAGAGTCAGGAATTTAATAAGAATTGCTAACATTTATTGAGAATTTTTAAAATGTTAGTCATTCTTTTCAGTACTTCATTTACTACAATGCAAAGATACAGGCAATGTTATTCCTCATTTATAGAAAGGAAAACTGAGACCTAGAGAAGTTAAGCCAGTTACCCAAGTTCACACAACTAAGAAGGGCAGGAACCGAGACCTGAGCCCAGCCAGATGGCCCTGGAGCCTCTGTGCTTCCTTGTTATTCTGTGCCGCCTCCTGAATCCCTGCCCTCTGTCCCTTTTGCCATGCGATGTCCAACAAATGGCTTAACTTCTATAGCCAAAGAAGCTACTTTCATCACTCCTACCAAAACAAATGAAAGAGAGGAACGCAGAAAAGAGAGAGAAGGACTTAGGGGGAGGGGTGGGGGAAGAAACAGCCAGAACTGCTGAGGTGAGTCCCAATGAAGACTCTCCTGGAATCATCCCTGGCTGGAGAAAACAGATGGCGTGGCTGCCATGAACAGCCCCCTAAGAAGCTCTAAGAGTCCCCCACGTGAGAGGAAGATAGTTGTCAGTTGAGGGTGCGGGCCCACCCAGCTGTGTGAAGGGTTTGCTAAGATGGAATTACGGTTTATTGAGTAGCAAAGAGCAACATCCAGCTGCCTAAGAACTACACTGACAGGATGCAAAGGCAAGAGAATATTGTGTAAACCTTATTTACAGATCAATAGATAATCTTTCATACACAAAAGGTCAGCTCCAGGAAGGCAGAGTGGTAAAGAAAGAAATACTGCTTGCAAATACAATATTGACTTGAAAAACTCCACCCAGATGAATCCTTTGATGTATATTCTTCTAGTCAAAGTACATTTCTTTATTCATGAGTTTTTTTTTCCCCCCTAACCATTTCAGGTTCCTCAGTGAAGGATGAAGGGAATAATGAAGAACGCTGATTTCTAGTTGTCTTGAATTCTGTGCCGTCAAATGATCAGCATGAAATGGAATCAACGTTGAGAAGTTCAGAATAACATTTCTAAGTGTGTGTGTGTACGCAGTGCTTAGGCTTCTCAAGTCAAATGACAACACACCCCTACCCCCTGTAATTTCCTGCTCTGCTGGCTGTGATGATAAACATTTAACCTGGCTTAAGGAAATAAACAACTACTCCATCCTACCGGTCCCCTCTGGATTCCTTCATCCATTTTGTGTTTCTTCTTTGCCTTGAAGCAAGTAGTTCATCATTCCCAAGAATATCTGAAATCGTTGCCACCCACCTCTACCTGGCTGCTGGATTGTGAAGCTGTTCATGACCGCTGCTCAGACACAAATAAGAATGGAAAAAGAAGGAAGCTTAACTGGGCTTTTTTTCCCACGGAATCATCTTTTAGATTAGAGGACCGACTCTGAATTTAGGTGATTCCTCTTAGCAGTTTGGAAAACACTTCAAAGGACCACGGTCTGAGAAACCTGAATAGATGTCTTGCTGGTAGAGTGTTTTTGGAGTGCAAAGTTGCTCTAGTTCCCAGGGTCACCCTGTGCTGCATCCCGGGAGGAGTGTGCAGCTGGGGAAAGTCCACCCTGGGCAATAAGTCCAAAGGCTTAAGATGGACGGCTCTTCGTCCCAACTTCCTGATGGAGACCAGCATGGCAGTGGATGTGAAAGGACTTCATACTCTGTAGGATTATGTAAGTATATATATTTTTCAGAGCCATCGAGGAGGATCATTTAACAGTGACACAATTCCTCTAAACTGCTTACAAGTTCTTTTCTTTCTCCAGTTAGAAAGCATGTTTCAGATACTCTGAGAATGATAACCTCCTCTTAGGAACAGATGTGGCTGGAAGTGGTCACCTCCAGCTTTGTCTGGACTTGATGGGGGAGCCAGGTGTGCCTGAGGATTACTGAACACCTCAAAATGAGAAAAGGACACAAAGGGGAGGCTGGACTTGATGACAGATGACAGATTTCCAGAGTCAAAGTCGGAGCTTTGTCCCCTCTGTTCTGCCAGAGTTCCCCCTTCAGTCTAGGGCTGTGCCTTCCATGCCCACATCCTCCCAAGTTCCTCCCCAGCCCTCATCCCCTAGAGGGAGGGCTGAGGGTCCTTATTAATAAGAACAAATGGTGCTGGCCACAAGGTGCGGGCTAATATTAGGGTCAAATGCTGGAGCTCTTGATTTCAAACTTTGCTATGATTCCCCTTCCCTTGGTCACCTGCTCCCAGCCCCCCATTCTCAGACCTGCTGTTATCATCATAGCTATGGAATGTGTGAGTGAGGGGGTCCCTTTCTTCTTGAATCTGTCCTCTGCAGGAGCGCTTCTCATGAGCCACATGTGACAGTTTGTGAATAGGGGTGTCCCTTTGCATATCCTAATGTGCTTTTGTTCTGCTATTGAAGGCTCTGTGGCCGCCCCTATTCCACTCAGACTTTTTCTAGGAGGAAGGGGAGAGGAGGAGGAAGGGAAGGATGGCCATTGGGAGGGAAAGAAGAAAAGGAGAAGGGATGAAGGAAACCACCTGGGTAATAGGTAGTTTTAATAATTTTATGTTTATATAGTTCTTTATGGTTTATACACTAAAAATAACTTGCAAAATGTTTCTACAGGCATAATCTTATTTAGTTTTTACAACCACCCGATTTACAGATAGGGAGGCTTAGAGAAGGTAATGGTTATCTAGCTAATGAATAAATAACAGCATCCCATCTGGAATCCAGTCCTTCTGACATCATATATAGCTTTTTCTTTTTCTTTTCTATACTGCTCCATTAAATGTAAAGGCATGTCCCAAAGTCCTTTTTTTTTTTTTTTTAACTCATGCCAAACACTCTGGGTGAAAGCTGAAGGTCTTAGTGGCCACCATAACTCTGTATTAAACCCTTATTGGACTTTTTCTGAGGGTGGACTTGTAGACTTCGACTGGTTGGCCAGAGAGAGTATCCTACAAATACTTAGTACATTTGTTAATGTTTTTGAGCAGTTTGTAGTTTACAGTATATTTTCACATGTAAACCTCACTTGAGAGTCCTATAAGCTATGCACCTCTCAGAAATCCAGTGATTGGCCCAAGAGTAAATGGTGGAGTCAGGATGAGGTCCTAGATATTTTTTTTTTAATCCTAAGGCCCATGCCTTTTCTGTTACCTCAGATTTCCTCCACTGCTATGTAACTAACCCAGGTTAGATTCTGCAGAGAGTATAGCAAAGTCCATTTAGAGAGCCACGGCTCCTGAGTCAGTCATAACCCTGACCTCTGAGCATGAGTGGCTACATAATTTGTGAGGTGCAGTGCAAAATGAAAATGCAGGGCTCCTTGTTCAAAACTGTTTAAGTGTTTCAAGATGGCGACAGCAGAATATTATACCTGGGGCGAGGCCCTCTGAGCGTGGGTGCCTTTTGAGCATGGAGCCCCGTGAGACTGCCCTGGTTGCGTGCCAGTGAAGCTGGTCCTGCCTCTGACATGAACTCAGGAGTGGAAGACCTTGTTTCTCTCTCAGATCCTTTCTGGGGCTCCTATCAGAGAGCAGAAGTTCCAGGTCATAGGGACTTTGTTCTGTTAAAACTTGTATTCCCTCAGTCAGCCTCCATTCAGTGAGCTAAACCACAATGGCCCCGTGTTCCTTATTTTACTTGCTAACTCCAGGTCTCCTGTATCAAAAGTTAGGGACAGAATTATAATATCACTAGTAGCTAATCTTTATTGCGCATTTACTATGATGTCACAGGAACTGTGCAAAACTTTTTACATGCTTTAAATTGATTGCAAAGATGGCCTCAATTCCCTATCCTTCCCTGTATCCACACACCTTGTCTTGTGACTTTGCAGCTTTTTCCATCAAGCAGTGGAGTCTGGTTCTCTACCTCTTGAACCTCGGCTGGTCCCATGAATTGCTTTGGCTAATAAAATTCAACAGAAGAAATGGTGTGCGAATTCAGGGTTTAGGTCTCAAGAGGCTTGCAAGCTTACTCTCTCTCTTGGAACCCCAGGACAGCCATGTGAACAAGCCTGTGTGAGTTGGCTAGAAACGAACACCACTTGGTGGAGAGCTGTCATCCCAAACCGAGACCATCCAAAGCAGCTAGCACCCACTTCACCTGCCAACTAACCTCAAATACATGAGTGAGCTGAGCTGCGGTCAGGCCAACAGAGTCCAGCTCCGCAGAACCATTCCACTGATCAACTCACAGACAGGTAAAAATGATACATCGTTGTTGCTTAAAAACTGTCTTTTGGGGGTAGGTGGTTATGCGTTATTATTATGTTAATAGATAACAGACACACATCCATCATGATTTCCATTCTCTTGACAAGGAAACAGGCTTTAAGAGGTTAAATTCTTGCCTGTGATCAGTAGCTAATAAATGGGTCCAGAAAGTTTGACTCCATAGGTCAAATTCTTATCTGTTATTTTGTGGGGCCCCATCACAGCACTCAGGGCTCTGACAAGCCCTCAGCTAATCTGAAAGCTGTTTGAGTGGAAGAAGCAGTGTTTTTGCAAATGGAGGCAGGCCCAAGGGATAAAGCTCAAACACCAGGAATCTCTCTGCTGATAAAAATACCATGTCTATTATTAACCAAAACTTTTAATATAAAACACTGTAATCTATCAAAGAAAAAAATGCTTAAATGCAGAACAAGAGAGACGATGTCTTTGAGGTCAAGGTCACAAGCTAAATGCTAGCGGAAATTTTGGCTGTATCTCATTAACACTAAATTATGACTGAGTTCTGCAAGAGGTCCTTGTGACAATCCCATTAATGCAAATGGCATTCCTTATGATGTCTGTTTTTGTAAATGAAAACAAAATGCAATTATGTCAGTGGAATTCACTCATTAAACTAAACTAAAATCCACCAGCAAGTGTCTCCCCACTTCCACTTCTGCCCCACATCTTTGATTAAAAGCAGTTGTTCCCCAGAGTTGCAAATGGATATTTTGCTAAAATATGAGTGCACAATTTGATCATAGAGCGGGCACCAGAATACAGGAGTTCTTACAGATATCGGAGGTTGGGAAGGTTCTGGAAGGCATCAGGGTCGATGTATAGCAGGTTGTTGGCCTTTTCAATTCTACTGTAAAAGAGGAAAGAACATGCACGTGACCTCAACAGTAAGGAATGCTATGGTGTTTTTCACATTATGCAAAGATATGTTAATGTCATTCACCCATCCATCCATCTATTCATCCAGCCATCGTTTCAACAAAAATTGAGCATACATGCGGTGTCTTTTACTATACTAAACTGTGCAAACAAAATATTAACCCTGTCCCATGTAACTCTCACCACTGAAGTCTTCCTGGAACCTATTCATCAGAGACAAAAAAAGCGCTGACTGGGTGAGTCATTTTCACTGAGCACAGTTGAGTCTTTAACCAGTAAGGATCTCCCAGGGTCTGAGGAGGCTAAGAGGGTAGGGACAAGACTAATGGGGGAAACGAGCTTTTGTCTGGTTGGGAGACAAGAGAGAAGGGCATGGAAAACAACAAAAGAGGGTGGGAAGGAAAAAGGCTGAAGAGCCAAAGGAGATAGAGAAAAGGAGAGTGAAGGGGCGAAGGAAAACAAAGACTGGGGGAAAACCAGTGGGCGTCTCTGGCTTTCACTGTGCAGTCCCAGCAGACAGCAGCTGGGAATGTGCCAGTGAGTCCCCTCACGCTGCAAACTGAGGCTGCTCTCTCACAGCTCATGGGAAGTGATGGCTTCTGCCCCAGGTTGACCTGCACTGTGTCCTGATCTGGACACAGTGCAGGTCTGGAGGTGGGCATGTTCACATTTGGATTCCGACAGAGAGAGGCTGCCCTTTCCCCATCTTGCTAGATCAATGTATATTTGCAGAGATGCTCTGTGTTAATTACTTCCTCCCTGTTTCATTAGCTTTAATGTTGCAGTAACCTGTAGCTACCCAGATCCAAGTACCAGGTAATTAATCATTTTAAGTACAGTCAGTGTTACATGGGGGTGGGCACCTCTCCATGCAGGGAAGAGATGAAAGAGCCATCCCATTAGCTCCACTGCCCGTTGAACAGCATAGAGGGACGCCTGCTTGACCTTGCCCAGAGGGCCAGCTGCCCTTTGGTTCATTTCTCTGATATTCTCTGTGGGTTCTGAGACCCTGCTCAGATCTCTTTTCCCAACTAGGGCAAGGAAAGGCCAAGCAGAGTGAGAAGGAAGGAAGGAGCAGGAGGGCGATGAGGGGAGGGAGGGAAGGCGTCAGTTGCAGAGGCTTAATGACAACGAGGAAGAATGAGAGTGGGAGGTGGAGTGAGTAGAAGAAAAGGGAAGGAGGTCTGCCAAAATGGACAGACTGTCATTCCTAAACAAATTCATATGGATGTATGTATGCATATATGAATTATGCATGTGTGTGTGGGTATGTATATATGCTTGACAAGCGCTAAAAAGTTTTCAAAAAGATACGAAAGAGTCAGGAGATGTATGTTTAAGTCCTTATCCTGCTGTGGATTTGGCTGGGTGACCAGACAAGCCTCACAACTTCTCTCTGTCTTTCGTTCCTCATCTGTAAAATTAGGAAAGTGGGTCACTGGCTTTCCTAACTGTGCTCCATGAGAATTTTGTGAGATATTAATCAATGCTTCACAGAGAAACCTTTCCAGTGACATTAGCTGAGAAACTCTTAATACGATATCCTTCTTGGAGATTCCAAGTGTATATTCGCATATTACAGGCTCTGAGTTTTCCTATAGTAAGTGCATCTGTCCAACTTAACCTTATTTGACCATAGACTTTTTTTCCTTTTTTGGAGCACTTAATAATTTTCCAAGTGTTTAATGATACACAGAATATACTTTGGAAAATTTTGCACCAGATTGTCTGTGAAGTCTCTTCTGGCTTTGATAACCTATGGTAATTAGAGACTGGTATGAAACAGAGGTGGATCTGTGTGAGTATTGGCATGTGTGTAAAACTAGAATGTCAACAAGAGGAAGTAAATTTGGTTGGAGTAGTAAAGAGGCCAAGGATTGTTATGATCTTACTGTATGCCGGTTGATGTGTTAGATCTATTTAACATTTATCATCTCATTTATTCATCACAGTGATCCTGTGAGGCATGCAATTTTATTATTCTCACTTACAGATAAGAAAACTAAGTCTTAGCATGATTTTGTATCTTGGCCAAGGTTTCATGGTGCGTATATGGAGTCAAACTAAGACTGCCCATCTTCAGCTACATCATGGGGGATTTATTTTGGGCTTTGACTGTGGAATAAATTTGAATGAGAGGATGAGGTGGACGTACTTGCAGTCACAGAGCTAGATTCTTGAGTCTACTACGCAAGAAATTCTGGGAGGGAAGAAGCAGGATAAGACCAAGCTCTGGAATGGGACCTGGATCACCAGGCAGAGACATATGACAGTGCCTTTCGGACTGACTTTGACATCTTAAAATGAAATTCTAGGGGTCTGAGGGCAGAGCAGAGCCAGGGCCTCCCAGGAATATAAGTGAACTTTAAAGCTATGGCCGAGAACAGCCATGAGCAAACCCCACAGGTTCTTGCTTACATTTCATGTAGTTTGGGCAGGTTGGAGAACACATTTGCCTCTATCACTTCCAAGACATCATTCTGCGAGATCTCTCTGCAAAGAAAGAAATATAATTCAAGTCAGTTCAGTTACACTGCAGAAGTGGATTTAGAGCTCAGCATAGAGCCTTGTGCCTACGATGATTCATGAGACACACAAAACTCTGTTCCTGCTCACAAAGAAGTCAGCTGTAATGATGAGGCAAAGCTAACAAATAAGATGGTAATACTTACAGAACAATGAGAGAATAAACCCAAGGCAATGATTCAGGTCAGAGGTTATTCAGTCTACAAATGTAGCAACTGAGGCCCAGAGAGGGAAAGAGACTTGATTAAAGATATTTAGGGAAACATGTGGGATGAGAACAAACTTTAAATTCCCTAGACCAGGGGTCAGCAAACTTTTTCTACAGGGCCAGGCAGTAAATTTTGTTTTCTTTTTTGGCTTTGTGGATCATTTGGTCTCTGTTGCAACCACTCAGTTGATATTGTCGTGTAAAAGTGGTCATAGGTATCATGTAAATCAATGAGCATGCCTCTGTTCCAGTAAAACTTTATTCATAAAAACAGGCGGCAGGCTGGATTTTGTGTCATGGGCCGTAGTAGTTCAGTGACCCTGCCCTAGACCATGGAGGCAAGTTCTTCATTCTGCTAATCTGGCTTTGGGAGATGAGAACCTCAGTTCAATCTCTTTTAAAGAAACATTCATGCCATTACCCAAGCGGCGGTTGTTATTCCAAGACCTTTGGCATTAATGTTGTCTTGGCCTAAAATCCCCAGAAAAGATCCTTC
The DNA here is from genome assembly GCF_028564815.1 of Eubalaena glacialis. Taxonomy (NCBI): domain Eukaryota; kingdom Metazoa; phylum Chordata; class Mammalia; order Artiodactyla; family Balaenidae; genus Eubalaena; species Eubalaena glacialis. Next base: position 41,258,950 of record NC_083729.1, read on the forward strand.
AGATCCCAGCTTATTTCCTCCTGGAGTAATCTGAGGGGAGTGGAGGATGAAGTCCCCTCTGCGGAAGCCCAGAGCTTATGAGGAGAGAAGGGTGGCTTAATCAGTTAATGTTTATGAAGTGGCTCAAAGGTGAAACACGATATTATTAGGCCTCCTGAGGAAGACTCTCATGCAGTTTTAACGTGGCAGCTGAGAGAGTCTCAGAAAATCTCATAGGCAGCATGCATTCAAATTGGCTGAGGTGAAGCACTGTCTCCTGGCCTGGGATTTAGCTGAGAAGCTCTAGAAAGGCTCTTGATCAAGGGAAAGGCCTGGAGGGCAGGGCAGGGCAGGGCAGGGAGAGGGCCTGTTGAGGGAGGGGAAGTATGATTGTGAGTGCGGTCAGCTCAGGGAGGGGAGTTGGCAACATCCGGGGCTTGTCAACTCAGAGGTTGGCAGGGTCGTTTCTCACATTCCCCCATGAGTGCAGAGACATCTTGTGAGAGAAAAGCACCTCTTATTCTATGGTAGCTTCCTTCGTGATTCATTTGGTAAAGTGAATTGGTCTTCACAGTTTTCATAGTTGAACATAGATGAGGGTGGTGTGTACATGTGTGTATTTAATAGGACATGTTGGCCATTGGGCATTTATTTTGCTCCTCCGTCCTTCAAGTGGAAAGAGTACTGGGAGGTGCAGAAATGAGAAGGAGTAGGAAAGGAGTGGTAGACCTTGAAAAATGAGACATTTATTTGAACACTTAAAGGAGTCAAGTGAAAGAGCTGCACAGGTAGAAAATAAGCATGGAGGAAAGCACTAGATGACAGAGAGGGTTTAAATGCAAATAGGCCCATATTGTCCAAAAGCTATTTCCAGGTTCACTTACAGGTCCTGGTAGGTTTGGTCGCCCCCTTGCGGTAATATCTCAGACTAATACTGCCTAAAAGGTGGACATTTCACCTTAACTGAATTCATGTACCAAGCATTCTCTTATATGGATTTTTTTTTTTCCCAAAGAGAACTAAAAATTATTAAAACAAACTAGCCAAGAAACACTTCTAAATTAATTATTTCAGAAGGCAATTCATATTTTATGGCCTCAACTTCAAGGACAGGAGAGGGTATTGGGGTTGGGTGGAGGCCGAGGGAACCTTTGGCTGGAGGAGGCCTGGGGGGAGGTGAACAGCATGCAGTAGTGGAAAAACACCTCACTGGAAAATTCAGGGATCTTGCTCCAGTTCAACCCAGTTTTGCTTCTAGTTATTTCTACTATCATTGACTAGGTATCTATTTACCAGCCGCTCTACATACATTGTCTCCGATCCCTTTAGCATGCCTGTGAAGTCAGTATTTTAATCTCCATGTTAATAAACAGCGCCATCTGTATGCAGAAGCAGCTGTAGCTGACTGCCGGGCTGGAACACTTTCTTCTACATGCCCTGCCTCCCAGGGCCACGCTGGGCCTAATATTTCCACTGCTACATATTTACTCGAAAGAAATAAAAATACATGCCCTCCCCAAGACTTGTACACAGATGTCCGTAGCAACTTTATTTGTAATAGCCCCAAACTGGGACCAACCCAATGGATGAACTGTGGAATATCCATACAGTGGAACAAACTGCCGATCCAACAGAGCTGAATCTTTAAAAAATTATGCTGAGTGAAAGAATGCAGACAGGAAAGAAAGCATACTGTCTGATTCCATTTATCTGAGGGTCTAGAAGAAGAAAAACTAATATGCAATGATAGAAATCAGAGTAATTGTCACCTGGGGCCTGGGATGGAGGTTGCTGTCAGGGAAGAGGCAGAGAGAGCTTTCTGGGATGATGGAAATGTTCTATATCAAGATTGGGGAGGTCGGAACATGAGTTTGTCTAACTTATTGAACTTTTTGGTTTTTTTTCAGTTATTTATTTTTGGCTGCGTTGGGTCTTTGTTGCGGCGTACGGGCTTTCTCTAGTTGCGGCCAGCTTGGCTACTCTTCATCGCGATGCGTGGGCTTCTCGTCGCGGAGCACAGGCTCAAGGCGCGTGGGCTCAGTACTTGTGACGCACGGGCTTAGTTGCTCCACGGCATGTGGGATCTTCCCAGAGCAGGGCTCGAACCCGTGTCCCCTGCATTGGCAGGCGGATTCTCAACCACTGTGCCACCAGGGAAGTCCTAACTTATTGAACTTTAAGTTTAAAATGAATGCATATATTTTATTGCATATGAAACATACCTTAATACAGTTATTTAAACAGTGTCTATCATTCAAAGGAAGGAGGGTAAATTCCATTTTGTTTGTGTTTTGAGAACTCTGAATTAAGAGAACTAATGGAAGAATGTTGGTTATATTGTCTGGCCAGAAGGTGGTGTTCAAATCCTAGCTCTATCCTGGAGATTCTAGATAAGGTTCCTTCCCCTCCTGGCTGTTCTCCCTGCAACCTCCCATTCCCTCTCCACAATCTATAAAGTGCATAGCTGAACTAGGTCAGAGGATCAGAGTTTCTCAACTCTGGATGCACATTAGAATCTTCTGGTGGACCTTTAAAAAACTTCCGAAGCCTGGGTTCACGTCGGAGAGTTGGATTTATTTAGTCTGGGGTGAAACTCTGGTGTTATTTTATTTTTTATTTTTTTTGCCCTTTAATTCTCCAAGCAATGGTGATTCTAATGTGCATGAGGGATTGAGAACTACTGGTCTAGATGATATTAAGGTCCCTTTTACATCTATGCTTTCTGTCTTAAATAAAGTTCGCTTCAGGAGCAAGCCCAAATTTCCCTGGGTTGCTAAGACAATAAACTGGAGCAATAAGGTTCTTGGAGCACAAGAGGAAATAAAAATGAGACAAAGTAGTAGCAAGAGAAACCTGGAGATAGAACATGGAAGCAGGCGTAAAATAGAGGAGGTACTAGTTAGGTCTGGTTTTTCATAAGTATGAAAATTTAATCAGAAAGTCAACATTTTAAATGTTAAGTCTGTTACAAGAGGTATTGCGGAAAATATGTAAAAACACCTTACATTTGGTTAGTATTGATAATTGACGAAGTTTTTTGGTTTTTTTTTTCTATGCGTAGCTTCTCTTCATTTTCAGTGTACTTATGTAAATTAGAGTTAGTGCAGCCAATACTAACTGCAGTGAGGTCAACAGAGGTAACCTGGCTTGGCTAAGATAATACACAGCTGTGAGGATCACCCCACTGGTCTTGGAAGGGAGCACGTGGAATCTTTACATCCGAAGAATTTACACAGTTAAGAAACCTTTCTCAAAAGATCCAGTTAAGACTTTTCTTTACAATTGTGACAAATGACAGCAATTGGCATAATTTGGGGTATGATAGTGCTTCCTTAGAGTCAACAGGCAAAGTGTTTATGAAAAAGGAGAGCTCTAGGGATGTGATAGATCAGTGGTTCTCAGAGTGTGGTCTGATGGTCTCTGTGGTCAAAACTATTTTCATAATCATGCTAAAATATAATTTTTTCACTCATTCTATGAGCATACAGTGGAGCCCAGGGGCTGGTTGATGTGTGGATGCAGAAGTAGATATGAGAATCCATCTGTCTTCTATTAAACAAGATGCTAAAATGTTTTGAAAATATGTAAAAAACTATGGTACTCTTCTCCCTAATATTTTTTTGAGCATGGTTATTTTGCATAACAACTGTTATTTATGTTATTATGTAGAGATTTATTATTGTTTTAAAATGGACTAGCAAAATATTTCCCAGTTTGAATTTCTAGAATGGTAAGTGTCAGTAGCTATAAGCCACATAAGAAAATCTGTTCGGTGTCTTTAATAACTTTTAAGATGTAAAGAGATCCCGAGTCCAGAAAGTCTGGGAACTGTCCAATGTAGGCATTGAACGCTGTCCTTTTTGGGTGAGGGATCCTGATTCTGTGGAAAGCTTATTTCCAGAGATGAGGCTCTCATCTCAGATGATGCTTCTCAGTTGTTCATGCATATATGAATCACCTGGGGATGGTGCTGAAATGCAGATTCTCAATGGGAAGATCTTGAGTGGGGTCCGAGGTTCTGCCTTTTTAATGCCTCAGGGTGATAGGGATGGTGCTAGTCTTGAGACCACACTTTGGATTGCAAGGTTCTTTAGAAGAATGGTAGTAACACTCTAACAGACCTTTCTCCCCAACACACACCCAGTGGTGTGTAGGAAAAGCAAGAGGAGGAGTGGAGTGAAGTACTTGATTTTAAAAACCCTTTATCCCCTCTGGAAACCCTTCCCTTACTCTCTTATTGAAGTTTTTCTGTCCTCTAGATTCTCACAAGACTTCTTTCATTTCTCAGTTAAAGCAATTACCATGTTGTTTTGTCATTGCTATTTTTTTTGGGGGGGTGCTCACTGTCTAATTTCCTAACCTGACTTTGAGTTCCTGGGTGGTATCTTATCCATCTGTCTTTCTATCTCTGGCATCTAGTGGTACGTTGGCGTGTGATAGGTACTCAATAAATGCTTAGTGGGTGGATGTGTAGATGGAGAAAAAGTAGTCTTCAGGTCCAGAAACAGCATCTGAAAAGCTTCAAAGGAGATGAAGTTTGTCTTCTGCAGTCTTTCACCCCCCTTTCTGTAGCCAACGTGCCCAAGTATGGTATGTGACGGCCAAGCCTAGCTTGTCTGTGAGTTAGAGTTTTGTCCCAAGGATTTTTCTACATTTAATACACAGCATGCAACGGACACATACATGGATTTGGTCTATGTATGGATGCCTAATAGAGTCTGGATGCTTTTAGCTCTACCCCTACGGGTCATAGCATTTCCCAGCTCCTCTCTGGCTCACAGATGAGGTCCTTGAATTGACAAAACACCCATAGAGGAGAAAACGGGAGAGATGACTGGTGTGCCTGTAGGAGTTCTTAAAGCATTTGATTGGGTGTTAGATCTCTTCTGTGCATGGAATTCCACGTTTCTTTGAAGGAAGGGGAGATGTGCTTGCATGAGGTGCTGGAGGTTAGCAGGACGTTCCCTTTGGAGTGAGTTTCAGAGCCACAGTCAAATTCTACTCCAGATTTGCATTGTTCTGGCCAATGAAGTGGTATTCATATACAAGTACACTTGGGGGTGGGGGTCGGGTCAGTAGGAGGGACTTTAGGGAGAGAATGAGCATGTAGCATTCAGCTGGGTCCAGCATGAAATGTCAACCTATCCTAGAGTGATATTCATTTGTCCACCATTTCACCTGACACTCATTTGCCAAATGCTGGGACTGTTTCATTCAGAGCAGAGATGCTACAGGTTTGTAGGATTAGGAAAAACTGAAGAACTGTTACCAGCAATTCAGGACCTCCCTAGAATTTCAATGACATCTAAGAATTGGAGAGCAGGATGTAATAAGAAATCAGACACTCACAGAAACATCGTCTTTGCTTTCTTTCTGATATAGGAGATATTCTCCAACCAGGTTTCCCCCGTCTTTTCCCTCCTCCCCTGACCTTCCATAGAGCATTTTCCTTCAGTAAATCTGACATATCCCTCCCTAACTGGGCATTCAACTGCATTAAAATATTCTTAATACTCACTGAATCAGATTTCTTTCTTTTGTCTTTAATAACCTCAGGCTAAATTTAGTTGACTGTTTCTCTTCCCTGAGTCCCCTGTGGGACCCCCTCACACACTCTGTCATAGCCCTCACAGACCACACTGGGTTTGTGTTCTGGTTTGTCTCCTTCACCAGGTAAAGAACTCCTGGAGGACGGTGACATTGCCTTTCATCTTAGTATTTCTGCTCCCAGCCAAGTGTTTGCTGAATGAGTGAATTATCTTTGAAAGATTATAAAAGATTTCCCACCTTTGCTCTTGCACAATAAAGCTGTGTTCTTGAAAATTTGCAGTAAACAGAGTATTTGCAAATCAAAATGTGTACTAACACAAGAAGGAAGCTTCTGGTTTCGCAGAGCCTAGGAGTGAATTTTTAAAAGAGTGAAGAACTAATCCAACAAATGTTCAACAAGTTTTGATTAAGCAGCTTTTGTATTTCAGGTACTAGGCTTCATGTTGGGGCTCTAAAGATGAATAAAATGGGTTCTGGGTTTTATCAATTGTCTTTAACTCAGCGAGTCTAGTATTCTAGGCTTTCCTTAACTGGGTGCTATCTTTATTTGATGGGCTACATCTGAGTTACTAGAAAAAATAAAATGGATTGTTGATATGTTGCATTTGAATATAACTACAGATATATAAATAATATACTTTCATATATAGTATATATAATACATAATTATATATGTATTATACATTGTGTTATATACATGATTATATATTATACACACACATAAGTGTGTGTGTGTATATATATAATATATATATTATATATAATATATATATTATGTATATATATATGTATTTCTACCATATGTCTACTCCCTTAATTCTTCTGGAAATATGCCAAATAACTTAAGTAAATACAGAACAGGGTGGGTGAAAATGTCCATGAAAATACATTTCAGTAAATTTCATAAATTTCTCCAAACATATACTCCCACCCTTATTTAGAATTCCCTTAAGAGCAGATCTGGAGACTTTACAATAGAGACCTGAGTTTGAATCCTGCCTCCATTTCTTACTGGCTGTACAACTGTGGCAAGTTACAGCAGAGTCTCTCTGAGCTTCAGTTTCCTTGTCTGTAAAATGGGAATAATTGCTACATCACAGGGATGTCAAAGGTATTAAATAAGATGGTATGCGTGAAAGCACAACGCTTCTCACGTGGTAAACTCAAATATCGCTGTGCCTGCCTCCGTCTCTCTGTGGAGTTTAGGACTGAAGTCCTCTGCATCTGGGAAATACTGGGCTCACTGATCACTGAACTGGGGAAAACGGTGTGAGCAAGTGTTCTAGGAATGCTTCTCTTAACCCTGCCTACACATCATTTAAATTCTTAAGCCAGGCTATGGCATTATCCCAAACACCATCCTGAGTCTTAACCACAGTGAGACCTGCCATCTGGTCTGTTGGCCAACAAAGGAGATCAGGCAGAGCACGTAGGTGCCCCAACAAGCATGTCTCCACCACTGAAATCCTAATCTAAAATGGAAGCTGGTCCCTTTGGGAGAGGGTCAATACAGAGTGTGGGACATGTTGTCAGGGTGGGGTAAGGACATTGCCAATAGGCTCCTCTCACTTCCCCAGGTGGCAGCAGGTAGGTGCCTTCCTTTCCTGACATGTCCCATCTGCTTCCTTCTCCCTGGGCAAAGTGCATCTCTGCTAAAGATGCTCTAAAGATGTCCCCAAATGAGACAGAAATTAAAGCACCCTCAGTGACTCGAATTCAACTCCTTCACTTTTAAATTCATCAACAACAAACTTGTGTCCATTTTTAGTTTTGTCTTAATTTAAAATGTTAAGTAATAATCTATATTTTGGAATATTTCCCTTGCTTTGCTCAGCAGATGAGGAAAGGAACTAAAACTCACAGACATAATAGCTAACGTTTATTATGCACTTCTTAGGTGCCAAGCAATTTTTCTGCACTTTATATTTGTTAAATTGCTTAATCCTCACAACAACCCTTTGAGGGAAGTACCATCCTTGACCCCTTTACAGAAGAGGAAAATGAGGCATACAGAGGTTAAGTAATTTCCCCAGTGCCACAGAGCCAGTGAGTGAAGTCGACCTAGGGTATGAACTCACCATTCATGGGGCCTCAAAAAGATGGCAGAAATCAGATAGGCCATATTTCCAGTGACCCGGAAAACTATTTCCACTTCAGAAGATCTTGTTGTTATCGTTTTAATTTCCAATAGAGTATAAAATTTTGGCTCAGCAATACGCCTATAAAACAACTAAATACTGCCCCCTTCCTCCATGCTGCATGGTACTTGAGTTCTGACGAGGCAAAATATGTCAACATGCAAATTCACCTTCTACAGATAAATCAAAGTCCCAAGCAGTGACTCATAGGGTAAGTGCTTTTTTAGGGCATTCTCTATGCAAGGGCAAAACATGTAAGACAATAAAAAGCAGTGCCCCTGCCTTCCAAGAGTCTGCACTTTAGCTGGGTAGAAGCAACATGCATGGGAAGTTGGGCGTGCAAAGTCAGTAGAAGTGGAAGAAAATATGAGAGGAATGTCCAACACAGAGCAGGGTAGACAGTGGGCATTCAACACCTTTTATTTTCCCTCTCACACCCTCGCTAAATGTCAGCATTTCTCAAGCTCTGTCTTAGTATCCCTTTAGATTTCCCTGTTAGAACCTCTCTGTTGATGCCTCACATGTCATCAGAACAAGTTTCCCTCTTAGACTAGAGACCCATGTCTGCAATGGCCAAAGCCATGTCTGCTACATGTTCTGCATACCCTTGATGGACAACTAGTCTGGAGCAGGCTTATTATTTTCCTCTCCCAATTCTCCACCACATCCCCCCACCCAGGCGCAACCCCAGACACCAGCTGCATTGTCATTCCTATCGGTTCATTGGACCAACCCAAGCTTTAAATCTTGGGGTCATCTCTGACTCCTTTTCAACATTTAACAGATTCTAAATCTTCTCAATTACTTTTTTTTTTTTAGTATTTCTTGCAAATATCCCTTCATTTCCCACCATCATTATCATAATTATGGCTCTTTGCAATTTCCGCTGGACCAGCGGTTCTTAACAGTCATGTGATGACTCAGGATTTGGGTCTGATGTGGGTCGTGAATCAAATTTTTTTCAAACAAATTAAATGTCCCAATGGCCAATGATTTACTCAAAAATTTGGAGTAGATTCAAGGATGTGTGTATATATATATATATATTTATATATATATATATATATATTTTTTTTTAACAAGAAAGTGGAGTGGCTAGTGGGGAAAAGAGTGGAGTAGAAAGTGAGGACCTGAGGCTTCCCTGGTGGCGCAGTGGTTAAGAATCCGCCTGCCAATGCAGGAGACACAGGTTCAAGCCCTGGTCCAGGAAGATCCCACACCGTGGAGCAACTAAGCCCGTGCGCCACAACTACTGAGCCTGCACTCTAGAGCCTGCAAGCCATAACTACTGAGCCCGCACTGCCACAACTACTGAAGCCTGTGCGCCTAGAGCCCATGCTCTGCAACAAGAGAAGCCACTGCAATGAGAAGCCCGCGCACCGCAACGAAGAGTAGCCCCCGCTCGCTGCAACTAGAGAAAAGCCCACGCGCAGCAACGAAGACCCAATGCAGCCAAAGATTAAAAAAAAAAAAAAAAAAAGTGAAGGCCTGGAGTTTACTCTGCCTGGATACAGGAGTGTAGCGAATATTTATGCTTGGGAGCCATAAGTAGGGAAGGTAAATGGAATTAAAAGAGGATGATAAAAAGGGAAGGAGGGAGAAAGAGCAGAAGTAAAGGGAAAGAGGTTTTCTGAAGGTAGAATGATATTAGAAGTTAGAAAAGGTAGATAATTTCTTTATTACTCTGTATTCCTGTCAGAAATTATTTAAACAGGAATTCATTAAATTCTAAGTGATGGGAGATAAGGGGTTGGGCAGGTAAAAAGCGAGGGGACGTTGATTGGGTCACTTGGCTTCAGTGCGGGCTGCCAGCTTTAGCAGAGGACAAAGAAGGGGAGGTGGGAAGGCTGGAGGGGGTCTCTGACCCACAAGGATGGGTAAATTGTCTGTAGGTTCGGGACCCCGGCAAGTTTGAGCTGTGTAACTCAAGGCTGCAGGAATAATGATGACGGTGATAATTAACCTTTATTAGACAGTGACTGTGAGGCGGGCATAGTGCTAAATGTTCTACATGGGTAATCTCACTAATGGCCTTGTCTTATCTGCTGAATTGTGTGTCTTAGTTCATATGCACGTGTTAGTGGCAGCATGAACCTGGAAGCCAGATAGGCCTGGATTCAAATTCTAGCTTTATCATTGCCTAGTTGTGTGACCTTAGACAGGTCAGCTAACCTCCATGAGGTTTATTTCAATGGGGGTAATTATGGCTACCTTTTAGGGTTTTATGAGAATTATGGATATAACATATGGCACGGAAGAGGTTTCTAGCTGCCCACCACCGTCTATTTTCCCCTCTTATTTCTGGGGGCACAGCTCGACTATGTTTCCTGGCAATCTTGCTGTTAGGTATAGCCTTGAGGGGAGAAGGCTTCTCCCAAGGAATGGGAGCAGAGGTGACGCGTGCTGTGCTCCTCTGTGCTCTGTCTCCCATCCAACCTGGCTGAAGGTGCCAGGACAACCTTGGGGGCCAGGACTGAAAACGGAGAAGCTGCTGGTAGCTCGGGGTCCTAAATCAAGTGCTGAGGAGCAGCACCCAGACTGCTAGGTGAGAAGGAAAGAAACTTGTTCTTAAGGTCCCTGACATTATGGCGTTTGTGGTTGCCATCTAACCACTCCGATACCTAAAGTAGGAGTCTAGCATCCAGCATCCTATCTGTATTTGCTCAACAAATGCTCCTCCCATCAGGGCAGGGATGAGTTTTGCATCTACCATCTGCTGAAAAATGGGTATATACAGTAGGTGTTGAGTACATTTTTGTTGGCTGGCTAGTTAGGAGTCATGTAGAAGTGTCGCTTGGCCAAACTGGGAGGAAACAAACAACAACCAAAAAAAATCCCTCCTCAAAACTGTCTATCTGTGACCTCGTTTAGCCAGAGACCTCTGTTCCTTGGTGACAAAGTATTTACTCCCTGTGATTGAATTGCTTGGCCTCTTGCGGGGAACACACCAGCTGGCTGCTCCTTATTGAATTATGGGCCCTTGGCTTTTTTCTCTCTTTTTCAATTATTTCATGAAAAAAACATGCCAGAAAGAACAACTTTTTAACAATGGGGACTACTAAATCCATTAGCACACAGACCCTGGGAGGGTGCTCAGGTTAAGAAATTTGAACCCTCAGCTCTGTAATCTCCAGCAACGCGGAGCTGCATGAGGTGAGGTCTCCCAAGTGGGCAAAAGCAAGTCCTTCATCACTTTGGCAAATCACAGGAGCTCTCTGAGATCCATTTTCCTCTGTAAGATGTTGCTAAGGCCCTCTGTCCCTCAGTACATTTTATACTCGATCCTTTGTAGTTGGCAGGGCTATTGAAGATCACATGAATAATGCATGTCACGCCGGAAGAAAAAAGCACATAGTGTTATGCAAAGGTCATGCTGCTTACCGTTGTTTTTATTACTTCACTGGAGTCAGGAGACCTCAGTTCTAGTCCTGACTCTGCCACTAATTAACCACTTTCCTTGAGTCAAATCAGTTACCTTCTCTGGGCCTTTGTTCCTCATCTATAAAACAACACTGTTGATCCAGATGATCTTGTGGGTCCCTTCTAGCCCTAAAATGCAGTGATTTTAATTATATCTATGATTCTGTTATTAAAAGGCAGCCAACCACATTGTTGGCAGTCCTCCATGACAGCCAGCTTCCGTGTCTAAAAAGCCGGGCTGAAGGCAAGGGAGCCATGAAGCATCCTGATTAAGGAACTGCACCTGTTCCCTTACGAGCAGGTCTGTGGGCAGACCCAGGAGGGAGCAAGAGGAGGGTAGCCCCCAAGGGCCATCCTTCCTGAGCCCTGCACAAGGTGAGAAAGTGCCCTCGCCTGAGCCATCAGACTCCTGAAGACAGTGTTTGTTTTATTGTCAGCTTAAAGAGGGCTTCATTGATCTTCCTGTAAGCCAGTGTTGATTTCTTCCTTGTCATACATCCCGAGCCTCTTTACCAAAGAAACTCAAATCTGTGTGTGTGTGAGGGGTGGGGGGGCAGGGAGGCAGTTATTGTAGGCTTTTCTGTCCACTTGTGTCACCCAGCAGCCCCTCGAAAGCTTCCTTAGTTATTTTCTCTGGGCTCTATCGTGCCTTTCTGCTACCCTTGCCACACTTGTAACGTAATCCGCCCTTCCCCAGCTGGCTTTCATCCTCCTTCCAGCCTCTGTTTTCACTCCGCAATTCATAATTACTCTCGCTTTTATGCCCCTCCATTTTCCACCTCATTAATTCTTATTCTCGGCACAAGAGCGTCTCCTTTATGGGCTGCAGTGAAGGAAGTACAAGGAACTCACATTTGGCTGCTTCTGAATTTGAGTCGCTTTGATTGTCTTGTTTTCCTCTTTGGAATTGCTTGAGTCTAGTGCCCTCATAAGCACCCTGCATGCAAAGCTGTTATCCATCCTGCCCTTTGCTACCTTTTCTGAATTTCTTTGAATTTAGAAATTCAGGGGCCTAATTTCATCAACCCCATATTTAATTGATTTTATATCCGTTTCTGAGCAGTAGTTTTCCCTGTCCCATCCCAAATGGTAGTTGAAGGCCCTACTCCAGGGCCTCCTTTGCCTCACGATGGTCCTGAAAGTGTCCCTATTTTTACAGCAAAGAGACCTGTATGGTCAGGAAAAAGAAAGGAAGTTTTTAAAAAGAGCTTGCTATTTTATGAAACTTTGCCATGCCTGGAGAAATAGGTGGTCATTCTAGAAAGTGAGGAGGAAAGTGGATTCTTTTCCAAGCTGAATCTTCAGTTCAGTTGGTTAAGGCCACCCAAGATGTTGGGAATCATCAGCCTAGGCCAGTATATGTCCAGGCCTCTTCCGTGCCTTGGAAACCTTTGTTTAAACAAAAGCTTAGAGAGTAGCAAAGCAAATAATGATGGAATTGTTCCTGTCAAGGTCTAGGCTGTGTGGGGCAGAAGAAGACAACCCAGATCTCCTTCCTCACTCCAGCAGCTTCTGAGGGGCACTTCGTTCTCCTATGCGTGTGTGTAATTTAATTGTGAAATATGCATTTGTCCTGTACCAAGATAACTTCAAGTAATGAAGATCCTTTTAGGAAGACATCTTTTAGGAAAAGTTTTTTAATCTTATTTTTGTAATGCCACTGAAATGAGAATTTCAGGGTATCAGAAAAGGAAGGAAAGGACTTCAGTGGTTATCTTCTGAATTTACTTTCCTGTACATGCCTCCTCTCCCCTTTTCTCAAACAGATAAAATAACAAAGGCACAAGAAGCTGTAATTACATGGGTAGTTAATAACTGTGCTGGTCTAGGCTGAGATGTTCTTTACCTATGATGATAAGAGTGCATTTTCATTCATCCAGTCAAATTCCGTTATATGGGTCTCCTTGGTGGAGCTGTAGAAACAATGTCAAGGCCAACGGAGTTCCAGGAGAGGGGATATCTATATTATGAGCCAGACAACAGAGCTAGCACTGTAGACCCATACAAGTACTTGTAGACCCATTCAAGCTGTGTGAAGCTGGCAAAGTTACTTAACCTCTCTGAGCCTCAGTTTCCTCATATCTGAAATGAGGACAGTGGTATTTATCTTGCAAAACTTTGTGAGGATTAAATATTAAATAATTACATGTTAAGTATTTAAAGCTTAATAAGTGTTAAAAGAAATGATATTTATTATCATTGTTGTTATTTTTCTCTCCAGTCTAGTCTAGTGACTATAGATCCCTTAGGGTCAAGGACTTTGTTGTATTCATAGCTTGTCACCTGTGCCTCTAGCAGGTACTCCAGAAATGTGTGCTGAGTGGACAGACGACATTTTCAGCCTTTGAAGTCCTTTGCTTTGTATTGATTCAACATGTATTTTTACCCTCACATTTGAGTAGTTGAGCAGGAAGGAAACCCATTCCAATTTTAAGGCGCAATCTTTAAAGTTTTCTCCAAGGACACCTTCCCTAATGCTGCAGAATTAAGACATTTGCCTTCCTCTGAGCTTCCCTCCTGCACTCCTTGTGTCTTTGTCATAGTGGGACTAACAGTCACGTTAGCTGTGCTTATGCCTCTAGGCCCCTGAGGGCTGGAGCTGTGGCCCCTGTCAAACTTGCGATAGCGCCAGGCCCAGGCATCATACTCAGCAGGCTTTCAAATGTAGTGAGTTGGAGGGAACAGGTACTATACAGTGCTTTAGTATATTGGGCACCAAATCTGAAATTCCTTTGCAGACCTCTTCTTCAGACATATTCAAAAGAATACAATTCCTGCTTTCAAGGAACTTTTAATGCAACAGGAAATTGCACTGCTGTCTTCTCCATGGTGACTGATTTTCAAGGGTTCCTGTTCAACAAGTGATTGTTGACTGACTAAATTAATGAGAGAAGCAAAAGCTGTTATCTTGTTTATCAGTGAAGAATGATTAAGCACAGAAAGGTTAGGTGATTTACCTCAGGCCACACAGCAAGTTAAAGAGAAGTAAAACCTGGGTCTGCCGACTCCCACGCTGATGTCCTTTCAAGCACACAGTGCAGCATCCCAGATCTCATACCTAATTTCAAACTATGAATAGCCACCTCCTTCTTGCTTGTCCATGATACATTTTCTTTCTTTTTTTCTAAAAAAAATGTAAATATTTGGAGGAAAAGAAAAACATTCTGACCAAATGTGCCTCTGGTAGAAATTCTGGTGCCAATTTATTACATCAAATCCGGATTTCGATTTCAGAATCCATTTGAATATATTCATTTCACAATTTGTATATCTAATTATGTTTTCCTCTGTCACCAACCACAAGCAATTTCCCTCCATTTAGGATCATTGTGTCTTTAAATCTAAGACCTAAGACACAGGAATTACCATAGCAACTTGCTTTCCAGTTAGACTGCAATTGCTGACAATCAATATGATTAGACAAGGTCAGTGACAGAGTAAGCCCCACAGTGTCTAAAGAGAGCTGAGGAAGGGCAGGGACAATGAGGAAATGAGAAAATGATGGGAAAAATCTCTCCCCAGGGTTGCGTATGAGCTCTTTATTGCTTGCTGCTTGTATAACCTAAAGAGATGTCTCATAGTAGCAACAGTTTCCAACCTTCCAGCAACAACTGGGGGAGGCTAAGAGATGTTTAGTTGTTTTGGTTTCCCTTTTTACTGGCCCCCAAACACTTTACAAAACTAAAGACTGAAAATCACCGACTTGAAAGTGAGGATAAATAGTAGCTGGAGGTGGGGGGCGGGGGGAGTTAACAAAGAGGCAAACCAGGGCAGCTGTTTTCAGCCCAGAGAGGGAACGAGGGTGTTTGTGAGGAAATGGGATGGTCCACAGCCAAGTTTGCCTGGAGTGGGGCTGTGCGAGCTGGGGTGGCTCCAGGCATCACGGGAAGTGTCGCTGGCCTCGAACCCTGCATCATTTAAGCCCCTTTCCGTGGCTTCCTCTCCCCCTCTTCCTGTACTGATCCCTGCTTTAAAGAAGAAAATCTCATTCATACCAAAGTGTCAGCATCTGGTAACTGATTACAATTTGATTGCAGGGGAGAGGATTGCATTTTAATAGGGAGCAAAGCTTAAGCAAAACAGTCATTATGACTGTTAGGCACAAAGGAGCAGATAGCAGAAGTACTTTTGGCACCTTTCTGGAGCTCCTCAAAATCACATCTGTGACCTACCAAGATTTCATAGCAGGCTGGTTTAAAATGAGGTCCTCACTCACTTAAAGGAAAGATGAAATGAGGTGATTGTTCTAGTGGCTGAACTGTAGACACTTCTCAGACACCAGGCAACACCATAGAAAGCAAATGCAAACCCACACACCCTGGGAGCATTTGTGTGGAGGAGACAAGACCTGGCTTCTGGAGGGCTCGCATGTTTGCTATCCAGCAGGAGATCCTAGAGTGACTAACTTCCTGCCTGATACTCCCCGCCTCCCTCTCCCCTTCCTGAGCTATTCTCTGCCTGAGGACTGAGAGGAAGGAAGCCAGTTCTAACATGGGAAGGATGAAAGCTGGAGCCCTTGGAAGGCGGTGTGAGGTCAAGCCTTGGGTTATCAATTATCGCCTGACCCCTAAGAAACCCTGAGTCGTTAAGGAAGTCCAACCTGTTAATCCTGTAGTTGACACTCCCAAATCTCTCTCCTCTAGCAGAGAGTCTCTGTGGTACTTGAAGCAAAGCAAGGTAGTGGGTGCAGGATCCACAGCTGGCGTCTAGTTTTAGTTTTCCACTTGCTTATCAGTAGTGTGACCTGGGACAAGACTCTTCACTCTCCAAATCTCATGTGTAAAGTGAATAAACAACTCTTGTATCTACTTCATATAATCCAAATCAAAATTAAGTGATGCCTGTGAAAGCATTTGGGAAACTGTAAAGCATTAAACACATGAGCACATTTTTGGAACGATTACAATGATTACTCTCAGTGCTGTTGTGACTGTTATCTTTCTTTGAGCAGACCCCCACTCCCTGCCCCATTCTGTACTCCTTTCCCTCATTTCCATTACGCTTTTCCTCCAGACACCAGTTTTTGAGATAAAACTCAGAACCAACTGGATAAATTCACCCCAAGAACTGTTACTGTAGACCCAACATTTCTCTCCTCCAGAGAAATAGATAGAGGGGTTGGAGAGAGGGTGACATTTCACATATAAAATGCTGTCGGGAGGTAGAATTTAGGCTTTAAGGATGAGTCAGGGAAGGTGTTTTATTTAAAAATTGTATTTTGTGGAGGTGACCCCTGCCAGTGCCTCTCACGTAATGCTGCAGGTGGTGCTGCTTCCTCTACCGACCCAGGTGGCTACCCGCTGTCACATTTGACATGTTTGTGTCTTTAAGCACCAGTGCTGGTTGTTATAGGCTTTATACTTTGTACAAAGTGTTGCTCTTTTAGAACATGGGATGACTATGTTACAGATAAACTATTCTGATTTGCTGCTGGGAAGACACATCACCGAGAATTGCAGGAGAGGGGAGAGAGCAGAAATCCTAACGAGGTCCTGAGGAAGTCCTTGTGTGCGACTTTCCCCTGTAGGCATAGTTTTCTCAAGTGCTTTATTTGATTTCACACTGCCTTTCATTTTCAAAGGGTCTTTACTAGGCACAGAAGGGAACAAGGACAATGAACATTTGATATACATTAACATCATGCCCATCTACGGAGCAAAGCTGTGGGGTGTAACTCTTTGGCAGTATCCTCTTCCCTGCTTTTCACCAGGAAAGCGTTTTGGGTCTCAGAGGAGTTCCGGGTGACGCCTATTATTGGTTTTAACCATGCCTTCACCCCTCCTGTGCCAAGTGGCATTTAAGGCTATGAATCCACCCTGATTCCTAGTCTTCTATCAAAACTTATCTGCCTGTGAGTTTATTGTATTATGGAACTTTAGAACTACAGAATAAATCCTGGTAAGAGGAGAGACCCAAGAGATCATTTGTTTCCAACTCTCTTATGAATCGAAGACCACAAGAGGGTGACTGTTTCCTAGCTGCTCAAGACTTGCATGGGTGCTGGTACTTAATATTTCCAGGCATCAGTTTTGCATTTTTATGAAGGACTGCAATCTTCGAACCATGAGTAAGATGAGAGTTCCAAGCACACTAGCAGGCCAGTAGGAGAGAGATTTGAGAAAACAGTGCATTTTAAATACATCTTGTAGATCACAAGATGTATAACTTGATGCCATCTGCTTGAGGTGACTATCACCAGCAATTTCAAACATGTAGCTTTCATTTTAAAAGTTGAACAACACTTGTCTCCCTCTCATTCTCTCTCTCCATCATCCATAATCAATTTGTGGACAGGTAGATATAGATACTATATATGCTAGATTCTAACAAAAAGAAAGGTTACCACATGTTTTAGATTATCTGCTATGGACATTAACCAACGTGTTTAGCCATGATTATTTATATTACATGGACAATCAACAGGGTTAATTATTGTCATGAGGGAAACAGTGCTTGACATCTTGCTGCTCAAGAAAATTACTTTCTTTCTCTTTGGGGATCTAAACTTTATTCCCACCAAGATGGAATTTGTTATCTTTGATCTCTGTTTCATCATCTTCAGTCATCCTTTCTGTTCATTGTCTGTTTGTATATTTACTATCCACCCTTCACTTAAACATTGTACCATGTTGAAGCTGTGAATGTCCCCCAAAGATTTATTCAAAAAGGCTTGCACAGAGTCTCCTCCTAAGTATTCTTGCTGCCAGCCATCAGTTCCACATTATTTTACTTTGATACCTCAGCTTCTCAAAAGCCTGCTTGAACATTGGAACTTCAGATTCTATTATGATTCTGGGAGTCTAAATATGATTCTCACTGCTGCTTGTCCCAAAACACAAATGTCTCATAACTATAACGACTTGGAGCTAGTGGGAAGGGAAAGCTGGAACAGGCTTGGTACTGGAGAAGGATGGTAGCAACCTGAAAGTCATGATTAGAAGGGGAGCAACCATTTGCCAGATACTCTTCTGTCTAACCTTTGGATCAACTTCTCTTCTCTCTTTACAGGTGGTGCCCATCTATAAACTGGTAAAGCCAGTTTAATGCCCTGTGCTAGACAGGGTAAGGGTTAGGAGTCAGAAGAACTGTTCTCTACCTACTTTTCCTATTAACTAGCTGTTGGCCCATGGGCTAATAACTTAAATGGAGTATGCCTGTTCCTGTGATTTATGTGAAGATGATAATACCTATTTCATCCCTTTTCTAGGATGGTGTGAGGATCAGCTTAGCAACATGTGCTAAATGGATAAATGAACAATAGGTAGGAAAGTGCTTTGAATAGTTAAATATATTTTTGAAAGGCAAAGTATATAACTAATGCAGGCATAATGTTACCTAGCTTTGGAGTTGCTATGGTAATATGATTGCCCAGTTTGTGATTGGACTCACTCAGTTATCGTTCTCAGATCTATTATCCCAACCGCACCTTCTCATCCAGTAGTTTTAAGATATTTTTCTGTTCTTTGTTTTGGATTCTCAGCTATTCTCACATGTGAATGACAAGATTTAGCTTGTTCAGTTTCTGTTGCTGAATATATCCTTTGATGTTTAGATATTATTTATATGGGAGCTTTGACTTCACAAGTGTGTGTGTGTGTGTGTGTGTGTGTGTGTGTATGAGTGTATGAGAAAAGTTGCCTTTGGTGTCCTCAGCACCTTGTTTCTACAACTTCTTCCCTCTTTCTATCATTCCTTCTTCCTCGAGATGCTCAGTACCATCAGGCAGCCCCAGTTTGTCAAGGTAGAAGGTAATCTAAACTGTATCTTCCACTAAGATGTTGGTTACCTCCTTCTGACATCTTCCTATTTTCAAAGGAGAGCCAGGGGAAGGTGATTTACTACCATAAAGCATGAAACAGCGATGTTGGGAGTTTGGGCTAATATGGAAGTCTGGGATGAGGGTCTCTCTACCTCCAGGCACATAGAAATACTGGGTAAAAAGGTCAAACAGCCAATTAAGAAACTAGGTAAGTAACACTGTCCTCAACCTGGTCAGAATGGTTAAGTGTACGTTGAAGCCAAAGGGCAAAGAAAAAATTATAATTAGGTTAACGACTGGGTCTTGGAGCTTCACAACCCACTTGGGAAGATGAGCCCAAATTGCAGATATGTCTTTGTCTGAGAGGAGCTAGAACTGACCTACCTGCATAAAGTCAAGAATCAGGAAAGGCTGCACATTAGTGAAACGGAGGACTCTAGAATTCCATTAAGTGACTAGGGAAAACCTCAAAGAAGCAGCTGGGGTGGAAATTGTCACCTGCAAGTATTTATAATAGCAGGTCAGTGTCACATGATTACACTGGATGAGAATTTACAGTGACTTCAAGCCAAAAAAATTACTAGAAAAGTCATCCCAAACTGGAGAAAATGAGAATGCTCAATAGCAGCAAATGAGAAACTGTTAAGATGTTTCCATACTAGCGCACAGGACTCCCACTGACCTCACCTCATCACTCCTAAGATGCATGGGCTGAGTAAATGTTACAAATCATACAAGGAAATACCACGTGAGAGAGAATAACTATACCTCCTTGACTGGGGATTAAAATAAGATTGAAAGAGATTTAAAATTAAATATTTTTAAATTCTCAGATAAAGGAAGATACAGAAATCACAAGATAAAACAGGATAGTGTGCAAAAGGACAGACTTGAGAAAAGAATTAATGAAAAATATTGATGTAAGAACATACAGTCAGGTAATTAAAAACTTAATTGGATTTATTAATGGAATAGATATAATGAAAAACAAAATGAATGAATTGGAAAGTAGATAAGGCAAATCATACATAATATAGTATAAGATTTTCCAGTATAGATCTAGTAGGAGATCCAGAAGGAGAGAAGAAAGAATAAAAAAGAGGGTAGAGATAATAATAAAAGCTTTTCCAGAGTTGAGGAAAGACTGCCTTAGTTTGAGGAAACCACTAAGTCACAAGCATAAAAAATAAAAAAAAATCTACACTCAATAGTGAAAGTATAAGCAAAGGGAAAGAAGATCTTGGAAACCATCAGAGAGGAAAGATAGACTACCAAAAACTAGACTGACAGCACACTTCACATAAGCAACAGTACATACTAGAAGATAATAGAGTTACTTGCTGAGTGAAAATTCTGGTCGACCCAGGTTTATAAATTCACCTAGATTATTATTAATAGTTCAGTAGGGGGCAGGGGTGACATTTTCAAATACAGGAAGACTGAAGAAAGCTTACTACTCATACATGGACAGTTTGATTTTGTTTTTCACAATTAAGATAGGACTTTTTTATGATTAAAACAGTACATGCTTGCTGTAGAAAAAACGAACAATGCAGAAAGTTATAAAGAACAATTATATTATGAAGAACAATTTTCGTCAACAGGAAGGAAATTGAACTCAGAAGAAACAAGTAGAGTTTAAGAGCAAAATTCCTGGCAAAATGATAGTAATATTGATCAATTGTTCAATTTAAGTGGTGCTAATTTGGGGCTATTTAAAAACTAGATAGAACTAAAGTGCTGGACAGAATTGACATGGAAAATTGCAAGGGGAAATGCTGTGTTCAGGTTAAACAAAGTGATGTTGATAAATTTGGGGGGTTGATAAATATGTTTTAAAATGATAAAACAACTATAAAATAGAACATAACTTCTAGAATAGAAGAGAGGAAAAAATAGAGACCAAAGAAATTGTATGGTGACATTTCAAGCACTAACAGGAAAGGTTTTATTATTGGATGTGTATATGTGTATATATGTGCGTATGTGCTGGATGCCAAAGGTCCTCTGATAGCTCACAAATCTACTTCCATGAAGCCCTACGCATATCCTAATTGTAAATCTGAAACAAATTTTAACGCATGCATAGGCTCAGAATGGCAGTTTTTCCACAGTACCCTGTTGTAGCAAGTACAATTGCACATGTTGCTGCAGCCAACTGATTCTTTATCTCTGAGAAACCAGGCTGCAGGTGCCACTAGGGGCCCTTTTACATCCTTGTTTTCTGGTCAGTTTTCAAGGGAGTCCAAGGTCTCCTTTTTTCTTGTGTAGCCAGGCTTGTTTTCTAGAGAGCTGCCATCTTTTACATTGATTTCCATCTAATGATATTCACCATCCATTGACAATAAAGATAACGTATCCCTTTTAGAGAGATCTCTATCTACAGTGCTTTCCAGGTTCAGCCTTCATGGAGGTGGGCACAGGGCAACACACACACAGACACACACACACACACACACAAGATGATCTGCTCTCTCATCTTCTTTCCAAAATGATTAACAAAGTACTTTTCTTGTGTATGTGACTCTTCAGTGTTTTTCTCCTGCATTCTGCAAGCCTTTTCATTCAAACTAGAGGTGACATGTTCCCTGTAGGCTCCTACTTTTTCCCAAGCTGGTATCTGATCTCTTCCACTTATCATAGTCATAGATGAGTTCTAATTTTCCTGAATTAGGGATTCTTACCCTTGTCTTTTAACACTTTAACATCCATCAGTTTCCTCTAAAACATTTTGTCAACATACAATTACGTGAAAAAAGGAGGTTACAAAAGAGCATGCATAATATCTCATTTTAATTTTTAAAAAATGTGTGTCAGCAGAGAAAAAATTGTGAAAGGCTGCTCACCAATATATTAACAGTGGGTACATATGTTATTGTAGAATTACATGGAATCATCATTCTTTCTGCATTGTTTGTTTTTTCTATAGCAAGCATGTATTACTTTTATAATCATAAAAAAAATCCTATCTTAATTGTGAAAACCAAAACCATTGCATCAGGGACAGCATTCCTTGTTCCACAACTTGGGAGAGTCTATGGGCTGACAAAGGCAGGCGGGCAGTACGGAAGTATGCAGTGCCTTGTGAAATAATATACATTGTGGTTTGGGGAGCTACTTGAAAAAAAAAAGTTGTTGCCTACTTTGTTTTTCCTATTCAATTGCAGTTAGGTTTATCCTAGGAATAGGCTCACAGACGTGTTGCAGAGGTGGCTACAAACATATTATGGCATGGTAAGACCAATGTGGAATTTGAGTATCTTGTGAATTACGGGACCACAGACCAGGGAGTACGTCTTAGAAGAGGCACTCCTGATCCCCTTACCCTGCTCTAATTTTTCTCCACCCGCCACTACTCCGAACTTATCATCTCTATATGTTACTTGATCTCATTAAAAACAGTTTATTGTTCATTTTCTGTCTCTTACTCCAAGAATCTAAAATCCAGGGCAAGGGCAAGGATCTCTGCCTTGGTCAGTGTTGTCTCTCTAGTGTCTAGCACACAGTAGGTACTCAGTAAGTATATGTGGAAGGAAGGAATACATGCTAAATGGTTATGTACATGGAGAGAGGAGTGGTACCCCTGAAGGCAGGGGAACAGCATGAGTAGAGATGAGAAGGCAAGAAAGGAGATAACATGGATATGGGACCATGAGGAGCCTGACCTGGACGGCAGGGAGGGCCCTTCGAGGTAAGTGTTAGCTAAGTTGGATGGCTGGGCTGGGGAGAAATGATTAAAGGGACTTGAAAATAAAATAGGAGAGAATCAAAATAAGGAGCGGGCACACTCAGGGCATGTACTGAGAGTAATGCAGGATTTTCTAACATGGCGTTAAGTCAGGGCTCTGGCATTGATACAGAGGAAATGGTTTCTCACTCTGATTTACTGTAAAGTGAAAGTGGACACTGGTACGAAATCTGAAATAAGAGTGGGCTACATTGTTTCTTTTATTGTCTGTCTGTGATAATATTACCCGAGTCAAACATTCAGGGTTTAAAGGCTTTGAATTCGGAATCATTTTCAGTTCAAACCACCTGACAATGCCAGACAGCTATACTCGTACAGAAACAGAACACTTAAGGAGATACAGACTTTTTTAGGCTCCTCTGAAACTCTAATTAAATGGAATGGATCTGTGCCTCGTGCTTAGCTCTGGTTTTTTTTCATACAGTGCATTCTAGAGGCACATTGTGAATATGTATTTGAACATTTTGGCGGTGCTCATTTGTGATGAGTATGGATAGAAATGGAATTCACTCAGTATAAAAATGTTTACATGCTACAGTGAGCACGCCTCTGCTGTTTCTGAAAAGAGACAGCAAGCCTTTTTGCTTAGTCCAGCTTCTGAGGGTGGCATGTCAGGGAGCTCCTCCGGCCGTGCAGAAATTCCGAGTTATACTAGAAAATGGAATTTGCAGTTAGGATGGGCAGAACCGAGACCATGTCTCCTTTCCAGAAATGTGCATATCTCTTATAAGATTTCCAAGCTGCATGAAGAATTATTTCAGTCCTCGTATTATCTTTGATTTATGGCCCTAAGGGATTTTATATTTAAAATATTACTAGATTATTCTAAAGAAGACCCAAGATAGGGGCTGCTGGGAAACAATGCAATGGAATATTCTAGAATTGAAAAGGAGTCTGGTCTGAGGAGTTCTGGACCAGGAAATGTATTTTTTCCTTGAGACTACCCCCTGACATCCTTGCCTGAAGGGAAGGGAATAGACTCTCTCAGCCTAGGAGGGAGCTTCCTTCCTCCCTCATCATGGAACACTTACTTTTAAGAAATGAAGAGGGAGAAATGGTGCAATGATAGTGGCTTAAAGTACCTTCACCACCCTCCCACCACGTACATAGCAATTCATCTTGGAAATGTTTCCAGAGACATGGACAAGGCAAGCGCACATTCTTCCATATCATATTTTATACTGTAGAATCTAGAACTGGTGCTTTGGAAACTTTACCTTCCCAAATTTTACCCAGTGACATGGGTCTGGGGCATTTAAGTCGTGACTTTAAAGGTGATCATCTACTCTTGCGTTTAAGAATTATTTGGAGTGAGAATCAGGAGAGATTAGATGTTGATGGGGAGTGAAGACATTCTGAATGGCGAAGAAGGGATGATAGAACAAGAACAGAGAAACACTGAACCTGAAAATAGGATTGTCAGAGCAGTGTATGGTAAGTCTCACAAGGGGACTGTGGCAATCTGACAAAAGTTGGTGGTCAAAATTTATCACTGCCCTTGATAAAGAGCAGAAAAATTCATTGCCATCCACATTTTCTCCTCTATATAGGATGGCTACAGAACCCACACATATGTTTGTTGCTGTATCTTTTGAAGTCTTCAAAGGCGTGGTTTTGCTTTTAATCATACATTAGTGAATGTTGGAACAGCAATTTCTTTTTTTTAACAGCTCTAAATGTGGCATCTTAAGTTCTAAAGAGCCAAGTATTTTTGTAGGGTTGGTCATCCCTAGACTCCTGGGGCAGGAGCAGGAACAGGAGCAGGTTTGGACTAAAAAGACAGAGTTAATGAGGAAGGACTGAGGAAGTGGCATATTTAGTTCAGTCAGATCCTACCATTTGCATTGTTCAAATAGAGGATTGCCAAGAGGCAGGGACCACCTATAGTATTATGTCACCCATGAACTCACTGATCAGACAGAGCCTGTTTTTTATCTTGACACTGACAACAGTTTATGGAAAAAAGCAGAATATAGCAGGTTTTAGAGCATTTTTAAAAGCACACCAAGACCTTCTCATATTTCTGCAATGGAGACAACTAGGCTTGGGAATAGTGAGCATTCACTTGGCTTTCTCCAGAGGAGATCAGGAAAACTCTTGCGTTTGGGCAGGAGCAGAATATTTCCCTTTCTGACTCGCTTGCTGCCCAAGTTTAGGAAGCATTGAGGAATTTTAGGGACAGCCTGAGGGACATCTGTCTATGGAGAGCTGGCCTTCTTAACAACAGTTCCCCCAAATCAATGAGACTAAACAGTTTTAGATGTAATTTGAGTCTGTCTATTGTACACCGACCATTACACTATCTGGATATTGATGGACAATCTCCTAGCATCTTGACTACAGAGTCATGGGTGGGGCATTAAAAGAGTCAGTATCCTGGTGAATTCAGATACAGTTATCCCAGTGCGTGAATCTTCTTTTCTTCTACTCCTGTTTGAACTTTCTGAGCTCAGTGGGAGCCCTTTGTGCATAATGTGATCAAAAGACAAGGACTGTGGGAGCCTGCAGACCTCTTTAGGGAGACCTCAGATCCCCATTATGACTTTGAATTTGTTTCATGAATATCTGCCACTCAGAACACTTTGCCCTCTCTCCTTTTTTTTTCTTTTTTTTTAATAAGCTTTGCCATTCTTCTTATTTCTTTTCTTTTTTTTTTTTAATTTTATTTTTGCCTGCATTGGGTCTTTGTTGCTGCACACGGGCTTTTCTCTAGTTGCGGCGAGCAGGGGCTACGCTTCCTTGCGGTGCGCGGGCTTCTCATTGTGGTGGCTTCTCTTGTTGTGGAGCACAGGCTCTAGGCGCACGGGCTTCAGTAGTTGTGGTACACGGGCTCAGTAGTTGTGACACACGGGCTTAGTTGCTCCGCGGCATGTGGGATCTTCCCGGACCAGGGCTCGAATCCGTGTCCCCTGCATTGGCAGGTGGATTCTTAAGCACTGCGCCACGAGGGAAGCCCTGCCCTCTCTCCTTTGATTATGGAAATCTCCACAAAACCTCTTTTGGCTTCTCTGCACCACACTGATCTAACTCCCATCTCTTCAAACTGCTTTCAGCACCCAAGATCTGGACAGCAACATTTAGAGGTTGCTTCTGTTCTGGTTTGTGACCTCTGTTTCACATGAATTCCTTTTATTTCTATAACTACATCACAAACTTCTTAGGAGCTAGAACCAAATCCTATATTCTCTTTCAGCTTCTAATATGGAAGACTGACTGAAAGATGAATGAATAGATAGATTGATAAGAGGAGCTTAGGAACTTCTAATAAGAATGAATCTGAGAGTTTGTGAAGTGTTCTTTCTGATTGTACAAAGTCATAAGCAGGTGGGGGAGATTCATATTTCCAGTTGGTGAGGATCACCTAGTCTGTTTATTACCATTCCCTTCAGAAACCCTCTCACCCTCCCACCTTGCCTCATTCCTTCTATACAGCACACTGAAAATTGGAGGCATAACCTTGTTCAAGAATCTGCAAAACAGGAACATGGTAATGAACTCTTGTTGCTGCTATAAACTTGATGAATGGCTTGTGGCGGAAGGGCATTAAATGGCAATCTCAGTCCAGTGATTAGCTCTGTGGCATTCTTCCTTTGGAACTCATGCAGAACAGCATAACTTTCATTCCGCTCCAGGTGTCCTGTGAGCTTCGTTGATTGTGTCAGGAATGTTTCTTGGCCTTGGCTGGCAGGGTAAGGAACAAAGAAGGTCTCTTTGTTTCTTTCCAGCATTCCCACTGCCTTCCTCCATCTCTCTTTCCCCAACCCATATCACTCACGACTCTAGCTGTACTTGATCTTGAATGAAACCTGTGCTACCTTGACCTGCACTTTCCCTCTGACCTGTGTCCACTTCCGACTGCAAGAACATAAATGCCTGTATTCAGTCTCCTACTTTTTGCCTGAGATATACATATCCTTCTGCCACAAGAAGGAGTGCTGAGGCTCAATTTGCCCAGATGAGCCATACAATGGGTTTGCTCCTGAAATTGTTGTAAGTGAATTGCAATTTTCAGTGTCCAGCAGTGTTTCCAGAGTACCGGTAGAGGGACGTTCAGAAACTGAGACAGTACTTTCATGAGTGACTAATTATACTAAAAAAATGAGGACAGTTTTTACTATTAAATGTGATCTGATAATGACAAAGAAAATAAGAAAACTTTTTCCCATTACCTATCATTTGGTTATAGCAATGGAGCACATGTTTATGCATTTGTTCTGTGTTTTTCTTTAATTGATTCATGTGTATTTTATTGACAACTACACTAGAGCAGGGATTGTGGTCCATTTCTCTTGAATCCTCCACCATACACCTCCTTACACAGGACTAGTATTTTTTTAGATCTTGTTACTCCTTCTGGACCGTGGACTATCAGTGTTGGCATCACCTGGGAGCTGGTTAGCACTGCAGAATCTCGGGTCCCACCCAGACCTCCTTAGTCAGACTCTCCATATGAGTCAGATCCCCAGGTGATTTGTATACACATTAAGATTTGAGACGCCATGATGTAGGAGACACTTAGTAGAAAGTCATAAAATGCTCACTGCATTTAACTAAAAGAAAAATCCTTTCTTGCAGAGATGATATTCTGTATCTTGGCTAGGAAGTTCTGGTTGAATCTACATGTTACTAGAATGTTAATTCCAAGGAGAGACAAAGGGGAGTAGGCAAAAACAGGAAGAAGAAAAGCCAATAAATATAGCTGACTTAGGAAATTTCCATTAAAAAATGATGTTTTGATGAAATAACATGGGCCAGTTTTTAATAATGGACCCACCCTATTAGAGCATTTCCTCTTTGGCATGAAAAAGGCCAGTTTTGCGCTTGGATTTTCACTTCTTGGACCAGACATCCATCCATTCTTAGGGCGTCTTTTTTTTTTTTTTCCCCCACTGCCAAGTGCTCAAGACTGAGTGGAAAGTATGAGAAATGCTGAGCACCTGTATATAAAGTTTATGTACTTGGTAGAAATATAAGGGTTACTTTTTTCTTCTGACTTGGACACTCTGTTACTATCCTACACTGATATGACTGTAAGACTCTCAAGACGTAATTTCTCTTTAATAAATGAGAGACAGCATTGCAAAAAGCAAAGCATTATATGGAGAAAACGCACGGCGTGTGGCATGTGAGAAATCCCACCTCTATCACTTCGTAGGTATTGATCTCAGACCAGTCACCAA
Source organism: Eubalaena glacialis (assembly GCF_028564815.1). Lineage (NCBI taxonomy): Eukaryota > Metazoa > Chordata > Mammalia > Artiodactyla > Balaenidae > Eubalaena > Eubalaena glacialis. Next base: position 41,286,724 of record NC_083729.1, read on the forward strand.
ACTTGACTGAATTTCATTTCCTCAGCTGTGAGATGGGCTCAAATTCTTGCCCCAGCTGCCAGTGAAGGGTTGGTGTGTGAGATTAAATGAGCTAATAGGTGGATGAGGCAGTTTTGAAGTTGTAAAATAGGAAACCGATGCAAAGCTATTCAAACTACTACTACGAATAAAATGGACGAGGACTCTATGACTCCTACTTCACTCCATTAGAGAACAAGATTATCACCGTCCTATATCGTTTATTATCTGGACTACTTTTGTTGCATTCGTAGATATTACAGAATAATAGATTACTTTGTGAACATGGGAGTCAGAAAGCCTGGTTTTCAGGTTTCACCATCCCAGCCCTACCCTTTATTAGATGTGTGACATTGGGCAAGTCACCTAACCCCTTTGACTTCAGTCTTCTTGCTGTAAAATTGGGATGATGAGGTTATGATAATTAAATAAGATAGTGCATGTAAAGTGGCTTATCTCAGTTTCTGGCAAAATAATCACTCAACAAATGACAGCCGATTGTTGCTGTTCTCCTTGAGAACTCCTGGAGAGCAGGGACTTTGGATCTTCATCTTTATTGCTCAGAACATCTAGCAGTGACTGGCACATAAGCTTCGTCAAATCATTCCTCATCTAATTAATGTATTTTGTGACTCAAGAAGAATTTGTGGAATTCTTGGCTGATGGATGGATTATGCTTCTCTGAGTTTGCCTGGTCTCTCTCAAGGTTGCTCACAAATAGAATAGACCAAACACGACAACACATACACTAGTCAGAGGAGGTGTCCCCGGCTTGAGGAAGCATATTAGCTCTACAGGCCTCATCCTCACAGGTGTTCAGGGAGTGATGAAAGTCACAATCATTTACCATTTACTCTGTGAACCCTGATAAATCACTTGATAGATTAGCTGGTGTCATCCATCAGGCTGCACTTGTCTTGAGTACTTGACTGAAGCCTATAAATCTCTTCTCTTTAAAAAGCTTCAGCCAGTGATTTCTGATTTGGCCTCATTTCCTTGAAGTTAGTGAAGAACTTACCCTCGATGCAGGATTTTTTGTTGTTGTTATTGTTATGGAACTTGGTGCTGCAGTAAAGCACCGTCCCTTTTCCCCCCAAAGCAACTGTCTGCTTTACTAAATGGAAAGTCACATGTTAAGTGTTTTATCTGATTGGACTGAGAAGTTATATGTGCATATGAAGAGAAGCAGGGAAGGCGATATAAGGGAAAGTATAAGGGGGCACATTTTAAACATATACATGAAGACTGGAACCCCAAATTTTTAACATTCAGTAAAGGAAAAACAAAACAAAACAGACACCAGCCTGAGTTCTCCACCTGGTGTCAGACCGTGAGGGGGCCCATTCTCAGTAGATGGAATCTTGAAGGCACTAATGTCTGTGATTACAGGAAGCTCATCTTTCCCTCAAATTTCTGCTCATGTACACATGGACTTTGCAGTCCAAACAAGTAAGTCAGCCTAGATATGTTTCTTCAGGTATTAAAGCGAACCTCCTTAAGCACATGTGCCACATTGACTAAAATCCCGCCATTAGCAATTCAATCCTTTGGGAGTGGCATTACCCACTTCATGGCTTTTTAAAAAGGCAAATTGTCTTGGAGTATCTAATTCAGAACTCCTTAGAATTTCAATGCCATTACATTATTCAGATGTTGTTATCGTTACTGGGAAAAGAAGAACGAAGAACAAGATAAAAAAAAATATTGAGAGCCTGATGTGGGGAACAGCTTCTGAAAAGTTGGGAAAGGACCCAAGGGGCAGAGATGACAAATTCACAAACTTTGCCTGCCATTATCTTTCCAGTGTGCCTAGTCCCATGCTAGGTGCTTTGGAGAGGAATATGAGAAGAGAGAAAGGCAAAATCTGTAATCAGTATGTAGTTGAGCTGAGACACCATGAATGGGAAGCAGAGCACATGTGCTCTCTTTATAATTCATACCTTGCATTTGTATGCGCTTTTTACTTTTCAAAGCATGCTCACATCCAAGCACAAATTACAATGTTTGTGAAACACTTGGCATCAACAATTGCTATCTCTGTGCCCAGACTCTCTCAGAATCTCAGACCCACTGGGGTGGTTAACTTCCACTTTATTCATTTAGGCTCCTCTGGCATTTGTCCCTCACTCTTCTGCTTTTTCTCTCTGCCTGTTTAACCTCTGGAATGGTTTGAACTGTAAAACCCCATTTCTGATCATTCAGTTTCTGTGTAGGCTAGCCAGAGTGGATCTGAGCACCACAGAAGAGGTTTCTGAAGTATAAGATTCAGGTAGTTTGTTTGTTATGGGTGGTGGGCAGGCAGGTGGATGTGTATCCTACCTGAGTCTTTTACTGTTCAAGGCATCTTATTAAGTCATAAACAGCCCAGATGGATGTGGTTGTGATAGGCATGGGCTAAATGAGGAAATAAAAATAAATAGTTTGTGCATCGATCGGAGCTTGTGTTTAGATTGCATCTTTTTATTTTAATAATACTCTATTAGAAAAAAAATCTAGCAAGAGTCTGTAGTGCAGAGCCACGAGGCTATTTTTCACTTGAGTATTATGCTGCCTTAATTGTATCTTCTCTGAGTAGACACAAACAATGAGTTACTGGCAGAGAGAACAAAAAGGCCAGTTCATTTTCTGGTATATCCGTGAGCCCTGACAAACATAACACATTTGAAGGTCTTTCCCACAGCTTGCCTTGTCAAGAAAGGTCAGAAGGGCAAGCAGAAGTCTTAAAAGAAAGAGAAGATGATGTTGCTTGGCTGTTGATTAAAAAATGGAAGGAGATTGTATTTGATTGCAAGCCAAAAAAGCCTGGCTTGAGTAAACTCTGTGAAGTCTTGCCACCTGTAAGCTTTAGCTGCTGAATTAAAGGCACCGAGCAGAGGTCACCAGGACCGTGAATGCCTTAGAGCATCAAGTAGCCAAGAGGCTGGAGGATCCTAGAGATGGAAGAGGTTAATGAGGGCATATCTGTGCTTTCCCAAGCAAGGGAGCATCTACAACATACATACTGTAAGCTTGCTAGTTCACAGTGGGGGCTATGGACTGAGTGTTGGTGTCTCTCCCCCCATCACCCCAAATTCATATGTTTAAGCCCTGATTCCCAGTGTGGTGAAATTTGGAGATGGGGACTTTGGGAAATAATTGGATAAGGTCATGGAGGTGGAGCTCTCATGATGGGATTGGTGCCCACATAAGGGGATAAAGAGACCAGAGCTCTCTCTTAACCATGTGGAGATACAGAGAAAAGGCAGGGAGTGGGTTCTCACTAGAACCTGACCACGCTGGCACTCTAATCTTGGACTTCTAATCTTGGACTCTTAGAACTGTGAGATTTAAATGTCTGTTGTTTAAGCCACCCAATCCAGTATTTTATTACAGCAGCCTGAGCTGATTAAGTCAATGGGGCTCTCTTCTGTATTCTTTCAGTATTCCCTTTTTTGGAATCTTCCAGCAAAGGAAACCCTACACTACCTTCATGGATAAAACAGAAGGGACTGAGATGTGGACAGTTATAATGAATATAAGGTTGAAGGCATCCATAAAATTACTAGATCTCAGGAACTCTGTTTCCTTTATCAGACTCCTCCCCACCATGCACACACAGAAAGAAATTGAAGTGAAAACAAACAAGCGAAAAAACAAAACAAAACCAAGCATATAAATGCAAAGCTAATAAATTTTTCTCTTTCCTGATCTGGGCAGCTATTAGATATTGTAGAGTTTATTTTGAGGACCCACCTGGAAACAGTTGAAAATAAGGAGCCTTAATGGAAATACTAAAACCACTTCAATGCAAAAAGTGACAAGAAAATGGCTTCTTGTGTTCTTGGTTGAAGCAGTAAATACAACAAAAATACTTATTTTCAGAATATTTATGGAGAACAGGAAATGAGATAAGGACTTTCACCTTCTAGACACTAACTCATGTTTGACCTGGGTCAATAATGACAACTTAATTGGCCCAACTTTTACATTTCCCAACTGCTGACTAAGTTAATTTGCAACTTAACAGGCAGCCCGGTTTGCAAAGCCTTGAACTAAAGCCAGTCTCAGCAGGATCTTTACCCAGAAATGAGTTGGCACACTGAAACTTGAAGGTGAAAAAAATACTCCAAGAAGAGGTTTCCTCTCCTCTATGACTGTCCCAGGAGAGGTTTCCTCTCCTCTATGACTGTCTCCTCTATGACTCTAGGTTCTGGTTTATGGCAATTCCAAGTGCTTAGGCACAAAAATCCTCTCTTCTAATTTTAAATGACATCAAAGGAAGCTTTCACAGCCTTAATCCTCCCCTTTGTCGCTTTTTACTTTAGTAGAATGATTCTGGAAAATGGTAGGCGCCAGCAAAAAGGAAGCCTTGTGTAGCCGAAAGAACCAGATTACCTTGGGTTCAAATCCTAGCTTCCCTGCAAAAGAACTCTCTGATGCTAGTTGATTGCTTACCTTTTCTGAATGTCAGTATCCCTGTCTATAAAGTGCAGATTAACTGAAATGTATTTAAAACACCTGGCCCCAAATAGGTGCTGAAAAATTGTTGATTTTAGACAATCAGCTTTATTTACTGAAGTATTATTTAACAAATAATACTATTCACTCATTTTAACTCTTTGAGGAGTTTTTACAAATTAATATATTTTGTAACAACCATCACAATCAAGTTATAGAACATCTCCATGAGCCTTAAAATTTCCTTTGCACCCCTTCCCAGACAATCCCCACCATCATCCTTGGCCCCAACAAGTACTGATGTGCTTCCTGTCACAATAGATTAGATAGTCTTTCTTCAAGTTTCATATAGATAGAATTATTTGGTGTATGGTATATTCTTTTGTGTTTCGCTCCTTTGCCTTAGTATAAATGCTTGAGACTCATCCATGTTGTTGTGTTAGTAGTTTATTCCCTTTTATTACTTATTCATACTCTGTTGTATGAATAGAACATAATTTGTTTACCCAGTGACCTGGTGATGAGTACTTGGATTGTTTTTAGTTTGGAGCTATTATGAATAAATCTGTTATGAACATTCTTGAACAAGTCTTTGTGTGGACATATGTTTTCATTTCTCTTGGATAAATACTTTATAAGGAACTGTCAAACTCTTTCCCAAAGGGGTTGTACTATTTTGCAGTCTCACCAGATACATATGAGAGCTCCAGTCACTCCGCAGTTTCACCAATGCCTATATTGTCAGTCTTTAATTCTAGCTATTCTAGTGGGTATGGGTATGTAATGGTATTTCTTTAAGGTTTTAAAATTCATTTCTGTAATGGCCACTAATGTTGAATATCTTTTCATGTGCTTATTGTCCATTTGTGTATCTTTGGGAAGTATCCATTCAGATCTTTTGCCTATTTTCAATTGGACTGTTTATCTACTTATTTTTCACTTTTAAGAGTTCTTTATGTATTCTTAATCCAAGTCCTTTTTCAGAAGCATGTTTTGGAAATATTTTTCTCCCCGCCTGTGGCTTGGTTTTTCATTTTCCTGATAGCTGTTCTTTTGAAGCGCAGAGATTTTATTTTCACTTCAAAATAAAATCTGATCTTATGCTTTTTGTGTCCTATTTAAGAAATCTTAGCCTATCCCAAGATTGTGAAGATTTTCTCCTATATTTTCTTCTAGATGTTTTAAAGTTTTAGCTTTTACATTTAAGTCTATGATCTGTTTAGAGGTGGATTTTGTATATGACATGAGGTAGGGGTTGAGGTTTATTTTTTTTTCCCATGTGAATACCGAGTTGATTCAGCACCGTTTGTGGAAAAAAGTATTCTTTCCTTATTGTAAACAACTCTTTCAAGATACAGAGGATGAGGGGACATTTCCCAACTCATTTTATAGCACCAGTATAACAAAACAAAACAGAGCAATTATAAGTAAAGAAATATACAAACTAACACCTCTACAAATATAGACACAAAAATTCTTAACAAAATATTAGTAAATCAAAATCTGTGTGTGCAAGTGAACTTTAACAAATCCAAGTCAGATAGTTAGTTGCTCAAAATAACCCAGGTAATTTCCATCATGCTCACTATGACACTCAAACTTTTCCCCATGGCCTATAAGGTTCTCCATGACCTTACCCCAGCTTCTTCTATGACCTCATCTCCTACCACCTCCCCTCTGTTTATTCTCCTTCAACCACACCATGTAGATACACTATACATGTTGTGGTGAATACTCTTTCTACAAATTGGATTCAGACTTAAATATCATCCACTCAGTAGCTTTCACCTGTGACCGTATATTAGAATCATCAAGGGAGTTTTAAAAAATGATCAATCCTTGGCCCTACCCTAGACAAATAGAATGAAAAATCCCTGGAAATGACAGTCAAGCTTGTGCATTATTTTTTAAAATAATTTTTTAGAAGTTCCCCAGAGGATTCTAAAGTACAACCTGAACCTCATTATCACTTTTTTTTTTTTTGCCCTGGGATTCAGATCCCCTCTTCCCATTCAGAGGTCCAGCCACTCCAACACTGGCCTTCAGTTTTTTATCAGGAGCCTGTACAATCATCAGCCTTTCCTTCTTGCTTTATTTTAGTAAGTGGGACTCAAGGCTTCTTTGCCCATTAACTCTCAGAATCACAGATGGTCAGAGTAGGAACAGACCTAAGGAAATGTTAGGGAGGCAAAGGAGATTGGAACCCAAATTTTCTAGCACCGGTGCCATTAGTATTTTAGTTACCTGACTTATTTCCTTTCCCTTTATCTGTGCTGAGTGAGCCCGAAGAACTGAGAATTGGAGGATATTCAGATTTTTTAGTGTGCTTGCAACCGTTTTCATTCAATAAATCTCTTCCTCTAAAAGTCCCTCTGTTAACTTTTCTTCCCCCAGTGATCTGGGGGTGGAGGCTGGAGTGTCAGACTAGTATTCTCATTTTTATATGTGAATAAATCACTTGATTATACTTTTTGTCCTTATGTTATCATGAATATTTCAGATGAATTTTATATGGTTCATATTTATGGTTTGGGAGCTATTTCACATTTTGGCTCATTGCCGTCTCATCTGCATATACCATATCTTAGCTGATGTTGATTGGTCTCATTTACATATTCATCATGCTCCTATTTTCAAAGATATTTTATTATACACTGGCTTTTCTTCCCCCTCCAGTGTTACAATAGCACGTAGATGTGTTTTTAAATTGCACTCATTTCCATACATAATTTTTCTGGTTACCATAAATCACCACATTGTCACCTCCTCCCCTCCACCCTATTTAGTGTAGTCTTCACACTTTATACCAAGCTGATATATGACTCCAAAATAATTAAAGATAAGGTAAACAGTTTACAGTGCACTTTGCAAAGCCACTTCACACTGCAGAGAGTTTAATGATTTCCTTTTCCCCCAGTCAGTCCCAAAGCAGTGAAGAGTCAGGAAGTTTGAGATAGTGATGCTGAGGAAAGCTAAGGTGTGACAGTGATCATTTCATTTCTATTGGAGAAGCTCCTGCTCCACTTCTACCAAAAGACTGCGTTCCCTCTTGACTTCTTATAGAAGCAGAGGTGGGTGGGTTAAGCTGGATTAATGAAAGATGGATTAGCATGGATTGGGGCAGAGTTACTGGATTCTTTCAATTATTCTAACAGGAGGAAGGGAGAAGAATCAAACGTAGCAAATCCCCAACTACCCAGGTCACAAAGCCCTCTCTCTTCTGGATGAGAAGAGGACTAATTTTCTTTTTAGACATTCATTGTTTGCCCAGCTACCACCATCTAGTCTCCACTTTTTTTTTTTTTTTTCCAGCAGTGGCCTCAGTTTTTGTTTGTGGATCTCCCTCCCCCATTCCAAATCCATGTGGTTGGGGTAGGTGTTCTCACCTCTAGGTATGGAGCCCGTTACCCAGGCCACAGCCAATTTGAACATCACATTCTCCTAGCTGCAGTGGTTGGTCCAGGGATGGTTGTGTGATCTAAGCAAGTCAGACTTAAATCTTAAGACTTCTGTGGAATTGAGCAAGAAAAAGGGCAGCACATTCCCCCTCAATAGAACCTGAGATGATGTTTGAAGGCAGGACTGCTACTGCTTTCTTGCCACCAAGGGTGGGGCTCAGGGCTGGAATGAACATAGTGAAGGGAGACCAGAGAGAGGGGGAGAGGCCGAGTCCTAAGGACCTTGAACCTGAATAGAGCTGTTTTTAAAGCCATTCCTTCTCGCTGACCATCAAGTTAAATGAGCCGTTAAACTCTTTTCTTTTCTTCAGCCTGTTTGAGGTTTATTTTCTTTTGCCCTCACACAACAGAAAGAGTCCGAACAAATACAATGTTTGTATCACTTATTTTGCACATATTGTCCTGTACATTTTTGTCCTGGGTTTGATTTTAAACTATAGCCATGTAAGTGCCTAGATCAGAGTAGAGTCTCAGCCAGTGTTTGTATGTCTGTTAACTCCTCCATCAGTTATCATTATCATTCCTACGACTTAGTATTTTCTTGTTATATCTGAGTATCTTCTCTCTCCAACTACTTATATTTGTTCATTTTTATTTGTGCATTTATCAGATATTTATTGTAGGTACCTGACTCTGTGTGAGACACCATGGATCCAATAATGAGTAAAAGCAATCATGTCCTTGTGCGCATGAAACTTACAGTCCAATAGGGGAGTTAGAGATTAATTCAAGTAATACATAAGTAAGTGTAAGAGTGTTAAAATGATAGTCACCACCTAGAGTCTAGTGGTGATATGAGAGTGTATTATATTAGCAGGAGGTTTTGTCCTAGTTGGGGAGGTCAGGGGGAGCGTTCCTGGGCAAGTGATACTGGTGTCAGGGTCTGAAGAATGAGGAGGAACTGACTGAATTAAGAGGGCAGAGTGGAAAGGAAGTTCTAGTCAGAAGGAACAAGCAAGGCCCATGGTGGGCTGCATAACATGGTATCTTTTATGAACTGAAGAAGGGCCAGTAGAGCAAAGGAGAAAATGTGAGCAGTCTAGTTTCTTTTTTATGTTAAGAGCAGCAGTAAGGTTTGGAGAGAGAGAGAGAGAGAGAGAGAGAGCGTGCATGTGTACCAGGTGTTGAAGGTGACATGATTAGGTATGAATTTAGAAAATGTCACTCTGGTTGCTGTGTAGAGAATGGATGAGGGCGAGGGGAGAGCATGCTGGTGGATGGGGAGGCACAAGTAGAAGACTGGTACAATTTTCCAGGGCAAGATAATGGTAGCTGGAGAAGGAGACGAGTGGATAGATTAGAGGTGAAGCCAGGAGATAAAACAACAGGACTTGGTGTTGTACTTAATACAGAGTTAAGTTACACTCTGACCTTGCTCTGAAAGAACAATCTAAGGATCTGGAAAAACATGTAAACTCCAAATGCAATCTGATAAATATGCTATTGCTACTACAAGCACGAGATTATGGTTTGGAAGCACTGGGAGGGTTCTGGAAAGGCTGTACGGGGGGTTGGGGGGTAAACATTTGCTCTGCCTCTTGGGGGAAAAGCAGGCTTCTACCAAGTGGAATTTTAGGCAGAAGGACAGCATCTATATAAGACCGGTGTGAAAGTATATTTGTTCACTTGTTCATTTATACCTTCACCTGCACCTATTTTTTGGTCTACGTGCCAGGCATTGTCCAAAGAACCAGCCATCACATTCTAAATAAGTAATACGATGTCTGGTAATGGTAGTGCTTGGGAAATGGCAAATCTTCCTACCTGGCAAAAGTGTGGGGTACACTGTGTATGGTGGGAGATAATGAGCTTTGATTTCTGTGTCAGAGACTTAAGACTGAAACCTATAACAGTGATGGTCCCTAGAGGGACCCAAAGTCCCTGCAGGTCTGGAAACAGAGTGGTGGGAGATTGGAGCTGGGACAGGCAGAGCAGCCTCATGCAGTAGACTATGCAAGGGACTTTAAACCTCATAGCTGCAGGAGTAAGATGAGGACAGGGTTCCAGAGATATTTTTGAGAGGGAGTCAATAGAACTGGAAGAGCACCTGCACAGAAGAAAGAGAGAAGGCACATGAGTCAAGGGAGACTGAATTTTCTTGCTTGGGAATCTGGACAGATGGTGATGTTATTCACTGGGCAATATGGGAAGATGAGAAATTTAAGGGTAAAGGTAATGAGTTTGTCTGGATATGCTGAATTTGAGGCACTTGTGGTTCACTTAAGGGTAGATATTGAGGAATCCCTCCATTTCAAAACAAGAATTATGGCCTCAGAAGAGAGGTGGGGTTTGCAGATGAAGGTTTAGGAGCCCTGGTAGTAAGATATAATTGATAAATAATAATGAGGATGTGACTATGAAAAAAGAAAATGGCCCAAACCGGCACCCTGGAATATCTGAACTTTTGAGGGGCAACTGAGGACAAAGAAAAGGGACAGAACTGGTTATGGAGTAGTCTGGAAGGTTCAGAGGAGAGGCAGGAGGATGTGGTGTCACTGAAGTTAAAAGGGGAAAGAGTATTGAGAAGGATGGCATGAACGGTCAGTGTAATCAAAAGCTACCTATCGGTTAAATACTAAGAGGACAAAGTAGAAGTCATTAGTTCTGACAGTTTTGGTATTGTTGGGACCTTTGATAGAGTAATTTAATAGTGTTAGAGAATCTGTGGTTGAATAGCAAGAGGACAGGCTGAGGAGTGATTGAACAGAAAAGATAGAGGCAGTGAATATGGGCTGCTTTTTCAAAAGAGTGGCAGTGATGGGGAAGAGAGAGGATGGTGGCAGAGAAGGAAAGCAGGATTTATCCAGAAAGCTTTCTCCCCTTCTTTTTAATAAGGATATGTGAAACCAGGCCACGTGTGCAGAATGAGTGAAAGGAATTTTGTGATTTGTGAAGAGGGAGATATTGAAGAGGAAGCCAATATTTATTAAGTTCAGAAAACTGGTTAAAAACTGGAGGAAGAACATACATGAAGAACATAAATGTGGAAAGGAGATGAGAACTTATCAGTGACCAAGAATAGGAGGTGAGACAATGGATGAAGGTGAGCATAGGGACTGAAGGGTACAAATAGTCTGTTCAGAGTTCAGTTCGGTACTGGGTTCTCTGCTTCGGAATGTTTTGGAAATCTTAGGACATAAAAAGTATTGAAAACATAAGAGTAATTTTTCTGGCATCTGTGGCAGTGCAGGCTGGCTAATAAAGGCATGAGGTAAAACTGGACAACCGGTGTCTGAGGAAGTTGAGTTTCTGAACCAGCTGTTCTGTCTCTGGGATTATTGCTATGTCAGCTCAGATCAACCATCTATCGCCAAAGGAAGGTCTCGTGGTAGCCTGAGTACCCAATGAGAGGTCAATCACATTTGCTGGATTGAATTTATTAAAGTGAATTCTTTGTGGTACCTGAGATTCCTGTCTTTAGAATTATTTCTATGTAATTACAGAACTTTTGGGGGTGGGGGGGAGGAGAGACCTATCCAGTAGTCACCTAGTCTCTGTTAATTCCCGGCAGGGCAATGGCTGATCCATCCAGGAATACACCTTGAGTCAAAAGCTCTCCAACTCTGTTCCTTCCCTGTTTTCCTTGGTGAGCTCTGCTCAGATGAGTGCCCCATCTCCCAGTTCCTATGCATGTTGAATGTCTTCAAGAATTGTAAGCATTGAAGACTCAGGTCTTAAACTGGGCTCTCATCCAACTGGGAAATGCTTGCGCAGAGAAATTAGAGATCACATAAGCTACCTCCCCCTTTAAAATCTCCTCCCTTAATACACAGATGAGGAAGCCAAGGTTCTGAGAGATAAGGTGATTTAATCAAGGTTACACAGTAAGTTTATGTTAAAATCAACACTCAGACCCAGGATTCTGACCAACCTCATCTAAGCAGTTGGCATAACTGCTCAAACACATTGCCACTCTCTCTGCTTTGTGTTTCTTTCATTAATGGATTTCTTTCTCACTTCCTCAGACCTGGGCAAGTGTTCTTTTTAAAAGTGCGGTGAAAGAACCAAGACAAAAATCGAATGACTTAAAGAAGGAGAAGCTTATATAACTGGGGGTGGGGGGGGGGTGGGCATTGCCTTATTCTTATAATGAAAAAAACCATTCTCTTCTGTGTCATCCATCTATCTGTTGGTGTACTTACTGTCATTAAGTTCTAGATTCTGGCTGTGGTGAAAAACACTTTTCCCATCCCTAAAAGCCTAGGGGATGGGATCAAGGACCTTCAAAGGCAGGGTGGGTTACCTTAAGCATGAAAGAATTTGCTGTTTTTTCTTACTCTACCCTACTTTGAGAAAAGCCTATTTGGGGAAACCCCTACATTACACTAGCCCAGTAAAAAGCAAGTGTTTACATTAACAAAGTCTTCTCTTTTCAAAGGAAATCGCCCTCAGTGCTCTAAACTTTCCCAATACTTTTGAATGTTTATATATCACTTACCACTTGTCAGCATGGCTTAGGAACAAGAAGTCCAGAAAATCTCTAGAGCACAAATGTTAGGCCCTGCTGTCAATTAAAAATTAATCAAGAGAGTTAATAATAATTAACTCTATTAATAGTTAATTCATAGAGAGTATCTCTTAAAACGAATGGATGTCAGCAGAGAAAATAGGCTTTGATTTATAAAACTTCCACTCACAGGTACTTTGGGAGCAACACCTTATACCAAAAAAGTGAGAATTGCTTGGATTGACCTTATGCTTATTTCAGTGGCCACATGCTGAAAGATCCCACACTACTGTTTAGGAACTGTGGTAAGGAAATACAATGGGACAAGGTGCAAAACCTTCGCTTAGTGTGTTATTCTGGTTCCTAAGCACAGAGAATCATGCTAGATGTGGTCTGAGGTTGCTGCCCATAGCCCATTTGAAGCATTCACACACTGCTCAGGTACATACATTTTCTCCAGGTCCCCAAATCCCGAAAATGCTCCTTTTGGGATGACTTGAAGCTTGGTGAGAACAAACCTCCTGAAAAGAGAGTGAACATAAAATATCACAACCTATCCATTCATTGATAAGTCATTGAGTGCCTAATGTATAATAGCAGATAACAGCCAAAATATACTGGGTGCTTGCCATTTAGTAGTGCTTATGATTGCTTCTCCATGATCTCTTTTCACCCACACCACAAAGCAGTGATGTTGGTAGTACTGTTATCCCCGTTTTGTATAAGAGGAAACTGAGGTTTAGGGAGGTTAGAAAACTTACCCAGGGTCACATGGCTAATATGTGGCAGAGCTAGGATATGAACCTTCTTGTCACCACTATTCCATTTGACTCCTATAGCCCTGTGAGGTCCCTTCTCTTTCTCTATTCCAACTCCCAATACCTCTTCCCTATTATCCTTCTTAACTGACCTTGCTTCTTACTTCAGAGAAAATGAAACCAGTAGAAGAGAACTTCCTCATGCTCTCACACGGCTCCCAGCCATCCTCCCACCTGTACCTGGGCTTTATACACCTTGCCTTCCCTCCTGTTACCATGGGTGAGCTGTCCAGGGTCCTGACTAAAAACAGTCCCTCCAACCCATGCCATATCTCTTTCCTTGTCTTGTAGTGAAGGTAACCACTACAGCAATTCCCCCCTTTCTTTCATACATTTCCTTCACCTACTTTTGCTTCCTTATTGGATCCTGCCCATCAGTATACAAACATGCCTTAATTTCTCCCATCTAAGAAAAGTCTTAACCTCAGCCACCTTCAGCTTTTGCCATTTTCTTCTGCTTGAAATATTTGTCTCACACCTGCCTCAAAATTCCTTCCAGTGGCTCCTCATCTCAGTCAGGAAAAAACCCCTATTGTATTGTGCTGACCAAAAGGTTCATTCGGTTTTTTCTGTAAGGTGGCTCTAGTAACACTTAGTTGTCTTTAACTTCATTCGAAACAATTTTGTTAGATTGTGTGTGACAGCTGTCATATCAGCGTGCATTGAAAAAAAAGACTTATCAAAATTGGTGAATTTTTGTATGGCCATTTTGATATTGAAGATGGAAGAAAAAAGCAACATTTTCGGCATATTATGCATTATTATTTCAAGAAAGGTAAAAATGAGACAGAAATGCAAAAAAAGATTTGTGCAGTGTATGGAGAAGGTGCTGTGACTGATCGAACGTGTCAAAGTGGTTTGCGAAGTTTTGTGCTGGAGATTTCTCTTTGGATGATGCTCCACGGTCGGGTAAACCAGTTGAAGTGGATAGCGATCAAATCGAGACATTAACTGAGAACAATCAATGTTATACCATGAGGGAGATAGCCGACATACTCAAAATATCCAAATCAAGCCTTGAAAATCATTTGCACCAGCTTGGTTATGTTAATCACTTTGCTGTCTGGGTTCCACATAAGTTAAGCGAAAAAAACCCTTCTTGACCATATTTCTGCATGCGATTCTCTACTTAAACATAACAAAAACATTCCGTTTTTAAAACAAATTGTGACTGGTGATGAAAAGTGGGTACTGTACAATAATGTGGAACAGAAGAGATCGTGGGGCAAGCGAAATGAACCACCAACAACCTCATCAAGGCCAGTCTTCATTCAAAGAAGGTAATGTTGTGTATATGGTGGGATTGGAAGGGAGTCCTCTATTATGAGCTCCTTCCAGAAAACCAAACAATTAATTCCAACAACTACTGCTCCAAGTTAGACCAACTGAAAGCAGCACTCGATGAAAAGCATCAGGAATTAGTCAACAGAAAATGCATAATCTTCCATCAGGATAATGCAAGACCGCACGTTTATTTGATGACCAGGCAAAAACTGTTATGGCTTGGCTGGGAAGTTGATTCATCTGCTGTATTCACCAGACATTGCATCTTGGGATTTCCATTTATTTCGGCCTTTACAAAATTCTTTTAATGGAAAGATTTCAATTCCCTGGAAGACTGTAAAAGGCACCTGGAACAGTTCTTTGCTCAAAAAGATAAAAAGTTTTGGGAAGATGGAATCATGAAGTTGCCTGAAAAATGGCAGAAGGTAGTGGAACAAAAGGATGAATACATTGTTCAATAAAGTTCTTGGTGAAAATGAAAAGTGTGTCTTTTATTTTTACTTAAAAATCGAAGTCACTTTTTGGCCACCCCAATATATAACGGCCTGCAGGACCCTGTAGGATCTTCCCACTCTCCCTTCCCGTATATCCTCTAAACTCAATTTTGACAGCTCACACCATTGCTTATCTCATTCTCTTCACAGTAATCTCTTGCTATTCTTTGTACATGCCGGGTTCCTTCTTGCCTAATATTTCTGCATTTGCAATTCTCTCCTCCTGGAGCATTCCTCTCTCAGATATCCTTCTTGCTTGCTCTTTCATCCAGCTGCTTGCTCAAATGTCACTTTCTCAGTGAGGCTTTCCCTAACCACTCTATTTAAAATGACAATTTTCCCAACTTAGTCCCTTAACCCCTTTCTTCATAGTACTTCTGACATGTTATACCTTATATTTATTTATCTATTTATGTATTCATATATTTATTTATCTTTAACCCATAACTAGAATGCAAGCTCTGTGAAGGCAGGAATTTTTGTCTGATTTGTCTACTGTTGTATACCAAATGCCTAGAATAGTGGCTGGTACATGACACATATTCAGAAAAACATTTCTTGAATGGCTATTGAAGTGTGAGAGTTCAAGGGTTGAGGGTAGAATTACAAGTGACTCTTTGGGAATCTCTACAGTGGGAATACTATTTCTTCCTCTGCCTTTCCTCCCTCCCACTTTCTCTTACTTTGCAATTGGTTAATAGGGAGTTGGTTTTCTTTCCACTTTAATCCTTCCTTCTGCAAGGCAGTCTGTCAGTAGGAATTCAGTACTGTGGACTTGGATAGTTTCACAAACTTTCATTGCTTTAGTCTCCTGTTATTTATTGGTATTAGTGAAATTCCCATTTCATATAAAGTTATTGTTCAGGCAAACAGTTCTTTTCTTCCACTTTGTTTGTTTGCCTTTGGCCACCATGTGCACCAGCTCCATGGTGAGGAATCATGAGAGAGAATCCTGTGTGCTTTTCTCACTCTGGAGGAGTTTATATACATGGGAAGGCAAAAACAGAAGCCTTGGAATCACCAGAAAACAGATGTGGGATACAGTTGATGTAATAACTATAGATGTTATACAGGAATGAAATGTGAAAGATCCCAAAGTACATAAATATATAAGAGGAAGATTGGAAGGAGTGGGTGAATTTGAGCCTGGGTCTCAAAACTATCAGATCATACTAAAAGCATAGTCTCTGTGAAACTATTGGATCTAATTTAGGATTGAGTGTAATGGTTCTAGAACAGTATCAACTTCTAGAACACTCATCTGAAAAGAATCAAGGTCAGTTCATAGTCTCTTAATGTACTCAATCTTAGTTAACATAGACAAGTTCCTTTTGTTCCTATTTATCACAAGACAGAAGAATGATGAAAACAAATTGGTAAAAGTAAATAATAAAATTGCTTTAAACTACCCTATCAGTCTAAAATTTCAAGGGAGTTGAAATATTAAGGTAAATATTAGTTAATAAGATGTGCAAAGAATAGAATCTTGGATAATTGACTCTATTTAATAACAAGTCAACTAGATAGTTCTTTTTGGTTCAACTCTATTAGCAGGCACATTTTCTAAAAATGTCAACGTCTGTGCCTGTATTAAGTGGTTCAAACTAATTAATATAATTAAATCTTTTTTGAAGATTGAAAGTCTTGACTTCCATTTCCTGAAATGCTATAAATTAGATAACCTGAAGATATTTCCACTA
This sequence comes from Eubalaena glacialis, assembly GCF_028564815.1. Taxonomy (NCBI): domain Eukaryota; kingdom Metazoa; phylum Chordata; class Mammalia; order Artiodactyla; family Balaenidae; genus Eubalaena; species Eubalaena glacialis. Next base: position 41,303,380 of record NC_083729.1, read on the forward strand.
AAGATCACCCAGACGTCGTCTATAAAACATAACCACTATTGTTTTAATTGCATAGCTGAGCTTATTAGAAAATATAAGAAATTCCTAGGGTCCTACAGTAGAACAACTGAATACCACATGGAACCTTGAGTTGTGAATGTAAACAGAATTCTAAGAGGGTAAATTGAAGTCAGTGTATTTTGGAGGGGCAGAAAGGAGGAGTGGGGAGAGGGTTGTCTGGACTTGGTAGACAAGGAATTTGTGTTTTGATGCCAAACTGGTACATGAGATGAAACATGGATGATGGAATGCTAAGATCTGTTTCTGTGTGTCATTTGTCTGTCTACCTAGCTACCTGCCTACCTAACTGTCTATCACATGTGCATTCTAGAAAGAAAGATACAGAAAATGGAAAACAGGCAACTTTCAATGAAATAACATGTGGATAATTTCCAGAAATTATGAAAGACATAAATCCTCAGATTCAGAAATCTCAACAAGTTCCAGGAAGGATAACAAATCCACTGCTGGATACCTGTGAATTAAAACTGTAGAGCCAAAAGAGAAAATATTTTAAATGCAAACAGAGAAAAAAAGACATATTATCTTCAAAGAAAAAACAATTAGAAAACTTCGTAAAAATATCTTCAAAATTATTAGAGAAAATAACCGCCAGTTTAGAATCCTATGCCCAGAAATAATCATTCATATGTGACGGTAAAATAAAGACACTTTTAGGCAAATTTAATTAGCCATTAACAAAGTTTTAGCAAAAGAATTCCCTTAGAAAATAAGATAATTTAATCCAGTAGGAAGTCTCCAAAAATAAGAAGGACTAGTGAACAAAGAAATTAATGCTCCTTATTGAATAGGTTGGTTTTTTATAATGGTTGGAAAATTCACCTATTTAGTAAGGAACACTAAAAAAATGTTGACCAAGAAATGGGTCACAAAGGAAAGCAAATTGTTATCAAACAAATCATTTTCTTTGACAATGATGCATTTGAATTACTTAGAAGTCGGTAATAAGAGATAATTATCCCCCCCACCCTGCCACATGTACACATGCATTTGGAGAGCCAAAACAAAACCAAATCAAACAAAACACTCTTTTAAATCATACATGGGTCAAAGGAGAAATTACATTAATAATTGGAAATTATTTGGACTTGAACCATGATGAAAATGCAACATATCAAACTTATGAGATGCAGCTAAACTGCTTCTTATAGAGAAATTTGTAGCTTTAAATTATTATACCAGAAAAAGAGACAAAAAAGATGGAAAATTAATGAGCTAACACAGGAAAGTAGTGAAAGAACAACAGAATTGTGGAAACAGAAAACTATAAAGACAATATTCCATTTCTGGCTAGAACTTAAAATGGAAACTCAAAAGCAGTTTAATAAAAAAAAAAATGGTAAAATGAGGGGCTGTTGATAGAGATGTTTTGAGAAGATAAACACTCATCTAGACATTACAACTTGATATATAGAGTTTAAGTTTTAATTTTTCATTTTAGAAATAAAGCAAATGAGAGTCTAACAGATTAACTTTAAACACATTGCAAAGTTTGTTTGCCTTGAGAGAAGAAACCTAGAGAGAGTAGAGAGAAAAAAGTAATAAAGATAAGAGTAGAAATACATTAGAGAGGATCAACAAAATCAAAATCTAACTCTTTGGAAAGACTAATAGACTAAAAAGAAATCTGTTCGTATCAACCAAGGGGAAAAAAAATCCAATAAAACAATGAGAGACATGAAAAATGGCACTTAACTACAAATAAAACATGTTTTAAATCAGAGAGCCCTAAGAACAATTTTATAACATTAGATTTTAAAAAATCAGACAGTATGGATAATTTTCCTAGAAGTATATACTTACTAAAACTGACTCATGAAGATATAGAAAACTGAACAGATCTATAATGATCAACAAATTGGATTGGTAGTTTAAAACCTATTCACCAAAAACGAGGTCAGCATCATATGATTTTAGAAGTAAATTCTACCCCTTTAAAGTGATGGAAAATCTCAGTCTTTTACAAACTATTCCAGAGACTAGCAAAAGATGGAATGTTCTTCAACCCATTTAATGTGGCTGGTGTAACACCAGTAATAAAATAGACAGGGACAATAAAAGAATGGAAAGATTTAGACCAATCTCACTTATTAATGTAAATGGAAAAAATCTGAAATAGTGTAGTGACAGTGTATATCCAAACGGAGGCTAGACAAATAATATATCATTATCATTTGGGTTTGTCCCAGATTTCAAGGGTTGCTAAATATTAGATAACTCTATTAAAGGAAATTTCCACATTAAGAAATTAAAAGTGAAAAATCACATGATTTTATTAATAGACATAGAAAATATATTTGATAAAAACCCAAAACATTTTGACAAACGAGAAAAGGGAGGAATATTCTTAATCTGATAAGGGGTAAAATCTATCAACCACTACAATAAATGTCATACTCAGTGGTGAAATATTAGACACATTCCATTTAAAGTTAGGAATGAGGCAAGGATGTCTACTATTATACCTTACATTCAGTATTGTGCTAGATGCCCTAGCCTATACAGTAAGATTAAAAAAAAGATATTCAGTATTATTGATGAAAAACTGTCATTATCTATAGATAACATGATTGTCTATACAAACAAACTCTAACCTAAGAGATAAGTAGTAGAACTAATAAGGAAGTCTGATAAGGTAGGTGGCTATGTAATTAATGCAGAAAAATAATTTTCATTCTTATATTATTTTAAAGTACATCAATATCAATGGCTAAAAACTTATAAAATATAAGAAATTAATCTAAAAAAAAGATTTAGGGATTTATGGAGAACAATCAAATACTGAATTGAAAAACATTAAAAAATAAAAACCCTGAAATAGCACATTTAAGGGAAGTCTCAATATTGTGAAGATATCAGTTTTAATCCACATTAATGTAGAAATTAAATTCAAGACCCATCTGAGACACAGTAGTTCTTTTGCTTTTGTTTCTTTTGATATGTGTGTATGGAAATGCACCAGTTGGTTAATATTCATATGGAAGAGCAGTTTTGAGGAGTAGCCAAAATAATTTTGAAGAAGTAAAACAAGACTGGGAGAATCGGCATGCTAGGCAATATGATTTTTATAAAGCTATAGTGATTAAAATGCTGTGGTTCTGGCGGAGATTAAATAGACCAGTGGGAGAGAAAACGAGTACAGAAATAGACCATTAAACAAAAGAAAATGACAAATGACAGAGTAGCATTAAAAATGTATGGAGGAAGATATGGATTAATCAATAAGGGATGCTGAAACTATTGATTATCCTTGTGGATAAAAATAACACCTTTGCTTATTACCATATTAAAATCTCAACTCCAGGTTTATTAAAAATCTAAATGGGAAAAATCAACACTTTAAAATTTTTAAATAAAATATAACATTCTATTGAGGAGACTTTCTTTAAAAAAGGACACAAAAACTGCACACCAAAATTGAAAAGCTGATAGATTTGACAATAATAAACTTAAAGTTTCTCTAAGACAAAGATATATTGTAGGTTGGGGAAAGATATTTGCAACACATACAACTAACAAGGGTTAGCATCCTGAATACAAAGAACTTTACAAAATAATGAGAAAAATACAAACAACCCGGTAGAAAGATAGGCAAAAGATATGAACAGGCAGTTCATATAAGAGAAAATGCAAATGGCCAATAAACATATGCAAAGATACTCAACTTCACTAGTAATCAAGAAAATGCAAATTTAAGCAATTATTAGGTACCTTTAAACACCATCATATTGGCAAACATTAAAAGGAAAACCTCACAATAACAGTGCTGGTGAGGCAGTGGAACAATAGGACATTTTCTACACTCTTGATGGAAGGGTAATTTTCTACAAGTACTTTCAGTAGCCATTTGGCAAAATGTATTAAAGTCAAAGAAACAAATGCCTTTGAATCCAGTTATTCTATGTCTCCTGGCCACATGTGCACCTGGAGACGGGTAAAAGATTAACCATTGCAACATCGTTTGTAATCGTAGAAAACTGGAGACAAATGCTCATAAACAAGGGGATGAATAAATATTAATAAACTATGATATATTGACACAATGCCAAATTATAAAGCAGTGAAAAGGAACAAATTGACTGGAGCTACATACAACAATCTGGATAAATTCCTAAAGCATAATGTTGAGGAAAAAAAAAAAGTCAATTATATGCACAATATGTGCAGTATGATATGATTTTCATAGAGGTTAACAACATACAAAATAAAACAGTGTATTGTTTTGTATGAATCATGTTTTTTCGTTCCATATTTTTGATGTTTTGACATCTTGGGGTTTGCTGACTCTGGAGGGACTACTCCTCCTAGGGCTAACTCCTAGAGATAGCAAACAACTGGCCTGAGAGTCTGCCTTTCTTATGCAAACCAACTAATCCATACCCCCAAGCACCTCCTTTAAGGGGCCCTTACACTCTGGGCCACCATTCCTCTGTCCTAATCACCCCAGGGAAGCTCCTACACCACAGAGCCCACTGAAATTATTTAGACTAGCCAATCCTAAACCTGTTTACCCTGTTTCACCCGTTTTTATTTCCCTTGGAAGCCACAATAAAGTGTTTTCCCCCAGCTCCCTCTGCCTCATGACCAACCTGGTGCTTCCCCATGTGCCCCCTTCTCCTGGGAGCTGTGAGAATAACAAACTATCTTTTCAATGGCAGTTTTCTCCTAATCTTTTGGCCTCACCATACTCAAATAGTAATAGGACCTATATTGCAAAACATGTTTAGAGATGCATACATATCTATCAAAAGGAAAATTCTGAGACTCACAACACCAAAATCAGCATAGTGTTTACCTCTGTGACAAGAAGAAAAGGAGTGAAACACAACTATATCTAAAATGTTTTGTATTTTTTAAAAAGATCTAAACCATTTTGACCAAACGTTAAGATTTGGCAAAGCTGAGTGGTGCTTTATGAGCGTTTATGATACCATTCTCTACGCTTCATACTTGAAATATTTCATAATTAGTTTTTCAAGATTGAAATTCTCACCAGGCCATATCCCAAGCATCATTTATTTATCTGTTTGTGTTTAAACAGGGAGAGCTATTTAAAAGTATCATCATACCCTTCATGTCAGATGGCAACTTTACTTCACTCTGTAAGGGGGCATGAAGTGCCTGAATGACTTCTGTAAAGATGCACAATTCATCAAGATGGCTCTGAAAAGAAAATTTTCTTCACTATATTGCAAGTTACTTAATGTCTCTTCCATGATAAATGGGGTGGGTGGGGTTTATTTTTATTTTTTTCTTTCCTGAAATGGAGAAGCTTTAGGATTCCCTTGAACTCTGTCTCTGTTAGAAGCAATCCATATCTTGGGCAATCCATTCACCCTTGGCCAAATTTAATTCCTCTTTGTGGATTAAAGGAGAATAGTTTAAAAGATCCCATAAAAAGCTTTCTGGCAGCCTGGAAAACAGCCAATATTCTTTTTGAGGAAGCTGCCTTTTTATGATGGCCCAAGTTTAAATGACACTGGGCTCTGTGTTCTTTGAATTTCACACAAGTTTAAAAAATTAAAGTGAGAACAGCTTGGCCCAGGATATACAAAAAGAAATTGATCATCATCCTGACCTCAAAATGCCAAGAGTTTTTGCGCTTCACACTCTTTAGGTCAAACTGCTACCCTAATTAACTTTCTGGGAATGTGTCCAGGAAAACTATCCAAGGGGGTGGATTGAACTAAATGAGGAAATCATCCAGAAAAAAAGAGAGTTTAAATAACTTGATTTGGCTCTTTACCATGACCCAGGAGATAACTACCGCACTGTCAAAATCACTTAGGCACCTAACTGGTTGTATTTCTCATGTTGTTACACATGAGTCTTGAAGCCAGTGGGGCAACCAATAGTAGGAAGGAAGAGGTGGGAAGGTAGGAAGAGGTGGCTTCCTTATATAACTGGACTTTAAGTTTTTTTTAAAGAAAAAAAACTTCACATTTTGGCATAAGTCTTAACTGCCTAGATGTGGGGTGCTTTGTAATGTGTAACGTGAGGTGCTCTGTAAAACACAGAGAAATTGGTTCAACTAGCATTAGCCCTTCATCCACCTTCCGGCTGTGTATGAAAATGCCAACGATTCATTGGGGGTTGCAAAGCCTCCCATGGGGGTTTCTTGGGATAGAGGTGTCAGAGTTCTTTGTATCCTTCTTCCATGGTGTGGAGGAGACTCTTGTCCTTAACCTTAAACCAAATGTGAGAGGTATTAGGAGAACTAATTAAAGGGGTTGTCACTCATTTCCTGCAAATCTGGAAGATATAGAGCCTGGCTTATGACTAAAGTCTGACCTCTAAAGGTGAGAAGTGGCCAGCTGCTTTGGGAGAGGGCTGCAGTTCCACAGACAAAGGTGTGGGTTTCCCAGAAGCCAGACCTATACCCAGCTGAAGGGAGCTGGATTCTCATCCTCAAAAAAATGGACTTGCCTGCATAGTGACCAGACCCCAAAAGAAAACCTGTCTGGAGCTTCTACTCCCAGAAGCCAGTGAGAGGAAGGAACTGCTCTCCCAGAACCACAGATGGAGGTCATAAGAATTAGCCTTTGAATATCTGCCACACCCAGAGGGGTCCAAAGCCAGGTGGCCACTGTGCCATCAGTGTTGGATCCACTTCCTTTCCCTCCAGTCTCTCTACCTCCTAGGCCCAAGCCAGGCAAGGCCAGAAACAACAGCAAGTTGGGGAGGAGTTAATAAGGAAGAGAGAAGAAACCCCCCCTTCCTCACCAGTTACAGGTTTCTGAGTCTGAAGTGGGCCCAAGCAGTGGAATAGGGAGGTTTTAAATAGGATGAAAGAGTGGACCTTTAATAATAGTCAACACTAGACTTTCATGACATTTATGAGACTGGAACAGCTATGGCACCTGCCCCGAATTTCATCTGGGATGGGGGAAAATGAGTCAACAGAGTAGGGTTTGCCTGGCAGTGGTAGTAAAGAAGAGAGCTACTTCTGGTTGTACCCTGTTGAATCCATCTTGATCAATATGTTATGATTTCTGAGTTGGTGAAAACCTTCCCCAAGTCTTCCTCTGTAGAGCTTTATCTGTGAGAGAAAAAGTATTATGAACTTAAATGGGAGAAGGAATGGAAAGCATTCTTATTCTTATTTCCTCCCCTGTTATTTAGCTCTTATTCCCTGGGCTGTCAGTGAGCAGTTTAGGACAGAGAGGGTAATTTGGCTTTTCCTTTTGGTGTAGTTTGAGTAGAAGAAACATTTGCAAGTCAGAGCCCCAGCCATGGGGATTATCTACATAATAGCAGAATGGCTGGCTAAAGAAAGGGAAATGATTGCCCAGATGTTCAGTTTCCATTGACCTTCTATTCAGTTAAAGTTCCAGATAATCTGTCTCATGTAGATACTGCCACATGCCATTGTGTCAATCATGATACCGTGATGTTTTCTTTAGGAGAGAAAGTTTATGGTTGTAGGAGAGAAACTCATGAGGCGGCTGCCTCTCCAAACCCAGCTCCCATGACACCTCGCTGTCCCCTGAGTCTCCAGGATTTCCCCTCATCAACCTTCCTGGAGTGATGATTCTTCACTTTTATCATCTTCCAGTGAACAGGGATTTCTAATAGCTCTTTTGAATCTGCTTTCCTTTTTATTCCACTTATGTCCCCTTATCTCAACATCTGTGCTGGGCTGATAAAGGAGATGTTGGCTCTCCTGCTAACTGTATATCATCGCTGACTCTATCTCCTCCTTTGTATAACCTTTACATCAAGGTGGTGGAGACTTTTTTTTTTTCCTGTCTCCCCCCTCCCTTGTTTGCACTGAGTGGCCCTGGAATTATTCTCTACACCACGTTTTATCACCTGTTCACTTTCATTTTATCAGCTGTGCACTTCCGTCGTCTTACCTGAATCTGATGCCTGATTTGTAACTCATTTATATGAAAGCTCGGGATGAAGACGCAACATGGTGAAGAGAAAAGACCACTAGGGTAAAAAATTAGAAATCTGGGTTCCATTCTGGCTCTGCTACAAAGTATGCAAATAACTGAGAAAAGTCAGGTCCAATCTGTAAAGTGAGGGGGATGGGCCCGATGATCTCTAAAGCCCCAGAAGATAGATTTTACACTGTGATTATGTAGTAGAATCCTCCTCAAATGCTCTCCCATTTCAGTCACAGTCTGTTTAAAGCGAAAGAAATCATTTTACATTAAGTGCTCAACACAGAATGAAGCCCATCATAGGGGATTACTGAATAATGGCTAGCCCTCCTTTTTCTCTAGTCAAGGTTAAAATCACTTGAGCCTGCCCTTTCCTTCCCATCCCTCTGCCACCACTCAGGCCAGACCCTCATCCCCTCATGTCTGCAGCCTTGGCTGTGACCTACTAACAGGATTTCCTCCTCTGGTCTCTACTGTCTAGTCTGTCTCATCTAAGACCAGAGTGCTCCTTCTAACACTGCTTGCCTCAACACTCTCCTACTCAAAAGCGAGACAAAACAAAAGAAAAAAAGCCAACAAAGATTAATGACACATAAAGCCCCTTCAATTGCTTGCCAGTACCTCTAGGAATCTTAACTCATTTGTCATCCATTTGAGGCACTCCACAGTCTGCCTCCACTCCTTTTCAGGGAAATGTTCTAGTACTTCCTACATAGAAACTCTAGCCAGGGCCTCACCATTAATACATGGCTTGTGCTGTATATGTACTAAAATTCCATGGGTGTATGTCCAGTCTCCCTAAGTATATGGAATGGTCTCATAGAGCAGGAACCATGCCACTTGTCTGTATTCCAAAGGGCCTCATCTCATCAGTGCTTTGTGTATTTCAAATATTAATGCATAGTAGTAGATGGGGGATAATGTATATAATGGCAATAGCTCTAAGTTTTAGGCATATGAGCATCTCATACTCTAAATCACAGAATTTTTTGCCCTTTAAAGTTATTCCAACCACACCAATCAGTTTTGTTCAAAACAATACCTAGAACATACATGAATGATGAAAAAGGAATCTAGCTTTCTAGGAATTTAATACAGACTTGGTGAAGAATATAGAAAGGGTTTCTTAGGATATGGGAGAGCAGTTGGTAGAAAGTAAAAACTGCAAGCTATTGGCCCATGAACTGAATCCAGCTCCAGACATGTTTTGTTCAGCCTACACAGTATTTTAAAGAAATTTGAATTGGTTGCCAGCACTTCAAATTGTGAAAGTTCATCTAAAATTGCAGATTTGTGGCCTCTCTTGAAGACTTAGAATATCTAGCAACACTGGGCTACATTCCCACATAACTGCAATTGGCTACAGTTGAGTGATGGCTGACACAGCATAAGCTACCGGGTTGGTCAGATTCCTTGCTGGCTTGTTTTTCTGTCTTGTGCCCTACGACTTTGTGTTTGGGATTTCTGATACTTGAAAAGCTAGTCTGAATGGGTTTGAACCTTTTAGATCCCAGTGGTTCTCAACCTTGGGTGCGTATGAGAATCACTTGGGGCTGTTTTTGTTGCTGTTGTTTTCTACATAATTATAAATGCCTGAGCCCCACCTGTGGGCGGGTGGTGCAGTCAGGAATCCTTATTTTAAAAGCTCCCTAGGTGATTCTCATGCACTGTGAAGATTAGGAACACCTGCTTTGGAGGGAGAGCACAAAGAACCAGCAGCAAGCTGCCTTGATCAGTAGTTAGGGAGTTGGCATGATGGGGAAGGTGTTTACAAAGCTACTCCTATCCCAAGTCTAACTCCCCTCAGTACATGGTTGAGGGGTAATCTAAGCAGTTCCTTATAATCTAGGAGCAGTAGGAAACCCTAAATTAGACATCACCATGATTCACTGGAATAACAGCACAGACATAGGACATGTGCATGTTCCCTTGGAGACCTCCTTCTTCAGTCAATGGAGCTTAAGTTTTTGACTGGGGCTGGATCAGGGTGGAGAGGACTTGAGCTCAGAGGGTGTATAGTGCTATGAATAAGAGTCATGTATTTCACAGTAAAGAAGGAGGGCATTGAATGGAAGTGAGACAGCAAGCCGGAGAGGGGAGTCCAAGGGACAGGACCAGAGGCAGATTTTGAAAGTCAGAGTCAGAGAAAGTCCATGTTCTTTTGACAAATATTTATTGTGTTCCTACTTATATTTCTGACACTGTTCTAGGCCCTGATGACATAGTGGTAACAAAGACAAAGTGTCTTCTCTAATGAGTTTATATTCTAGCCAGAGAAGTAAGGAACGAGAAATAATTTGAGAAAAAAAGCAGGTACAGTCATGGGGCAATTACTTGGAATGAAAGGAAGGTGAGTCATGTATAAATTAACAGCTATAAAGAAGAAACAGTTCTTTAAAAATTACATCCTATGGATGGATGGAGAGAGAGAGAGGAGGGAGGCAGGGAAGGAGGGGGTGGGAGAGAGAGATCGAATGAGCTACCGTATACAGTTATTCATTTACAGATTATTTATTGATCAACTACTAATGACACACATTATCTAAAGTTCTGGGAAAAGCAATGGTTAGCAAGATACATTTCTTGCCCTACCAATTTTAATTCTATTATGATATACATATATATATATATAATCTAATAATTATAGTACAGCGTGTATGGTGATGATGACAATGGGCATTTTTAGCGCTTGCTGTGTCAGGTACTATGCTAAATATTTCATTTGCATGACTTCCCTGGTGGTGCAGTGGTTAAGAATCCACCTGCCAATGCAGGGGACATGGGTTCAAACCCTGGTCTGGGAAGATCCCGCATGCCACGGAGCAACTAAGCCCGTGTGCCACAACTACTGAGCCTGCGCTCTAGAGCCTGCGAACCACAACTACTGAGCCTGTGTGACACAACTACTGAAGCCCGCATGCCTAGAGCCTGTGCTCTGCAACAGTAGAAGCCACTGCAATGAGAAGCCCGCGCACCGCAACGAAGAGTAGCCCCTGCTCGCTGCAACTAGAGAAAGCCTGTGTGCAGCAACAAAGACCCAACACAGCCCAAAATAATAAATAAATAAATAAATAAATAAATAAGTGGATTAGTCCACAGCATGGACTATTTCATTTGCGTTATCTAATATAATCCTCAAAACCACCTTATGAAGTAAGTAACTATATTGGTATCTATTTATAGATGAGAGCATTGAGTTAAGAGTGGTGTAGTTAAGTTGATCAAGGACACAGTGGCAGATCTGATTTTCAAAGTCAAGTCTGGCCCCCAAAGCCCATGCTCACATATGTATATGTGAATTCATATATACATGAGAGGGATAAGAGATTGGGGCCAGGGCTGGTAAGATTTTAATGGGAGCAAGTGGGATGAATGAGAACAAAGCAGATCTGGAGCTCAGATTTTTTTTAAAAAGCAGTACCAGGTAAACTAATTCAAAGAGGGGACTGCAGTCATTTGAGATTGTGCTGGGAATTTGGGAAAACACAAAGATGGGTCAAGAAGGTGAAAGGAGAGATCTTATTAGAAATTCCTCTGAAGGCCAGTCTTACTAAATTAATTCAGAATTGGGTTTTTGTTACTCTAGATTCTGGGTCTTGGTCTGGATAGAATTCAGGGCTGCCCTTACTCTGTTGGAGTGAATAAACAGAATTCCACTTTAATGACTCACCAGGGTCTCAGGCAGCATCTGATAAAATGGCAAATATATTATGCCTCTAAAGCAGTTCTTTCGGTCCCCTTGGTTAATGTCAACCTGGTTTAACTGTGATTTTTATTGACAACATTTAGCTCAAGAGGGAATAATGAAAGGCGACTGTCACATAAAGGTCAGTTTGGGGCAACTTCTGCTCAGATATAGGAGGATTAACTAGGGATAAACTTCCTTCTGGAATCTATGGGCTCTGCCTAACTGTGACAATCACTGAGAATGAAACCACAAGAACAGCACCAAAAAAACTCATCACTGCTCCATGAACCAAAGATAAATTTAAGTCTTTCATAATGCACTTAAAACTAATTTCTGTTTTCTATTTGGGAGTTTCACACATTTAATCAGAAAGCATATGCGTTGAATAATTATCTTTTACTGACTCTGTAAAATGCAAATGTCGAATGTTCAAATGAACTCTGTTAGAGACAAGAACAAATGAATAAAACTATTTAAAATAGATTCAGAGAAAAGCGAACAAGACATTGCTCAGAATGCAACCCTGGATCCAAAATCACTCCTCAGATAATAAAAATGTTATTTATTACAGGATTTTGAAGAATGCTTTATTTAATCTTTAAGGTAATAATCTGATGATATCTATACCTAATCCTTAAGACCAACATGTATTTTGACAGAAAAAGATTCCCTGAAAAATTTAATTTCCTCTGTGAGGATAAGAAGAAAGCATTATTTAGCATTGTTTCTTTTGAATATGGACCAGAGATTTTACTGGAAATCAAGATAAATACCTCTGCTTTGCATCAGAAGAACATTAAATATTAAGCAAACATTATGCTTCTCTAGATACTAACTGCCAGCACAGAGCAGATCCTGAATAAATAGTTCCTACATTGTAATAGAGGCAAAGCATTATTTGTCTATACTACTTACCTGGTAGAAATAAATAGCAATGGCCAGTAGAAACACAAGGACTCTATACTTCATTAAAAATATTGCAATCTATAAATGATAATTTCTAGATTAACTGTGTGTGACAAAGTAACAGCTTTGCAACAATGATGTAATAGTATTGGTACCTTGCATTTAACAAAGAGGGTCATGTCTCCAATTTTTTGAGCATGGGATGTATTTCATTTTACTCTAGGAATGAAATCTCTATCTTGGCTTTTGACGTTTCCTATTTTGAAAACACCCATTGATCTAAGAAATAAATGTTCCTGTTAAACGAGGCCTTTGTACTAATTGAAGACTAAAACATGGTGGTGAAGAGCTGGGTCATTGCTGGTGAGATGCACTCTCCACCAGACTTCTCTAATTCTAAGCTGTGCAAAGCACATGGATCCTAGCTCGTGGGGACACTGACCACTGGCAAGGGGCTTAGCCTTGGCTGAGAGGAAGAAAGAATGGGGGAAGTGAACTAACATTTGGTGAAGACTTGCTATGTACAGCCATTGTTCAAGGCTGTTTACCACATGCTCTTACTTTTTAGTTCTCACTGCAGCGTAACAAAGTAAATTCGTTTTTTTCAAACTAACATACAGTTTGAGTGTATGTGTACAATTCTAAGAGTTTTAACACATGAGTAGATTCATATAACCCTCACCACCACAATCAGGATACAGAACAGTTCCATCCATCTCCACAAAACTCACTGTGCTGCCCCTTTAAAGTCACACTGATTCCCACCCCTCCCCTCCCCTACCCCACAAGTCTTAAGCCCTGGTAACCACTGATCTGTGTTCTGTTGCTATATTTTTGCCTTTCTCAAATATTATATAAATGGTACGACCCAGTATATTACCTTTTGAGACTGGCTTTTTTCCATCAGTACTCTTCAGTTAAGTTTGTCTTGTATATCAATAGTTTGTTTCTTTTTGTTGCTGAGTAGTATTTCATTGTATGTATATACTACAATTTGTTTACTTATTCACTTGTTGAAGGACGTTTGGGTTGTTTCCATTTTTGAGCGATTAGGACTAGAGCTGCTATAAACACTGACGTGCAGGGTTTTGTATGAATATACATTTTCACTTTTCTAGGATAAATACCTAGGAGTGAAATAACTGGGTTATATGGTAAATGTAAATTTAACTGTATAAGAAACTGCCAAGTTATTTTGCAGAACAGCTTTACCATTTTGCAGTCTCACTAGTTATATGTGACAGTTCCAGGTGCGCTGCATTCTTGTCAGCATTTGGTAGTATCAGTTTTGTTTTTATTTTAGCTGTTCTATTAGCTGTGCAGTTTTATCACATTGAGATTTTAATTACTTCCTTAATGGCCACTGAGGTTGAGCATCTCTTTATGTGCATCTCTTTATCTCTTTATATCTTCTTTGGTGAAGTGTCTGTTCATATCTTTACCCTGACTTTTTTTTGTTGTTTCCTTTCTGCTGAGTTCTAAGAGTTTTCCTTTTTTAAAACATAATCTGGATACATGTTCCTTCTTAGATATGTGATTTACAAATATTTTCTCCCACTCTGTAGTTTGTCTTTCATTCTCCTGATAGTATGTTACACAGAACAAAAGTTTTTAATTTTGATAAAGTCCAATTTATCAGTTGTTTCTTTTACGGGTAGTGCTTTTAATGTTATATCTAAAAACTCTTTGCCTAACTCCAGGTCATAGAGATTTTCTCTAATGTGTTCTAAGAATTTTATAATTTTATATTTTACATTTAGATTTATGATCCATTTTGGGTTTGGGGTTAATTTTTGTATAAGGGGTGAGGTTTAGGTCAAGCTTCTTTTTTTGCATATGTTCCAACCCTATTTGTTTAAAAAGACTATCCTTTTGCCATTGAATCACTTTTGCACTTAAATCAATCAGCCATAATTGTGTGGGTTTATTATTGGACTCTCTATTCTGTTACATTGATCTGTGTCTATCCCTTTGCCAATGCCATATTTTCTTGATTACTGTAGTTTTATAGTAAGTCTTGAAATTTCATAATGTGAATTCTCTTTATTCTTTTTTAGAATTGTTTTAGCTATTTTAATTCCTTTGCCTTTCCATGTAAATTTTAAAATCAACTAATCTGTATTTATAAAAAACCTGCTGGGATTTTGAATGAAATTGTGTTAACCTACAGATCAGTTTGGGGAGAATTGACATCTTAACTATATTACTTTTTCCAATTATGAACACAACAGAGTATATCTCTTTTATTTAGGTCTTCTTTGGTTTCTTTCATCAGCATTTTGTAGCTATCAGGATACAGATCCTTTATTTTATAGGGTTTATAACTAAGAATTTAATTTTTTTTAAGTGATTGTCAATGGTATTGGATTTTATTTTTGTTTTCTAATTGTTGTTCATTGTTAATTTAAACGTAAAAATGATTTTTACTTGTTGCATCCTGCAGCTTTCCTAAACTCACTTATTACTTCTGGGACCATTTTTTTGAGATTGCATGGACTTTCTATATAGACAATCATATCATCTATTAATAGAAACAATTTTATTTCTTATTTTCCAATCTGAATGCCTTTTATTTATCTTTCTTGCCATATTGCACTGGGAAGGTTTCCAGTACTATGTTAAAGGGAAGTGGTGAGAGTGGACATTCTTGCTTTATTCCTGATCTCAGTGGACATTCTTGCCTTTCACCTCTCATGATTAAGTAGTGGTAGCTATTTTTCTTGATGCTCTTTATCAAGTAGGAAGTTACCTTCTATTCCAGGTTTGCTGAGTGTTTTACCATGAGTGGATATTGAATTATTTTCAAATGCTTTTTCTACATTAATTGATATAATCTTGTTGTTTTTGTTCTTTAGTCTTTTCAGTCTGTAGGTTGCATTGTTTGATTTTCAAATATTAAAAGTCTTGCATTCTTGGGATAAACCCTACTTGGTTATTGTGTGTGATTCTTATTATATGTTGCTGGTTTTGATTTGCTTATATGTTGTTGAAGATTTATCATCTGTGTTCATGGGGGGTATTAGTCCTTAGTTTTCTTCTGTTGCACTATCTCTGTCTAGTTTTGATATCAGAGTAATGCTGGCCTCATAAAATGAGTTTGGAAATGTCAATTAGATCCACTTGGCTGGTGATGTTGTTCATTCTTCTAGATCCGTACTGATGTTATACCTACTTGTTCTTTTCATTACTGAGAAAGGAATGTTAAAGCCTCCAAATATAGCTGTAGATTTGTCCATTTCTCATTTCAGTTGTATCAATTTTTTCTTCATATATTTTGAAGCAATGTTGTTAGGTGCATACATATTTAAAATTACTAAGTCTTCTTGACCCTTTTGTCATTATGTAATGTGTCTTTTTATTCTTAGTAGTTTTCTTTGCTCTGAAGTCTACTATTTCTTTGCTCTGATGTTTGATATTAATGTAGCCACTCCTACTTTGTTTTGATCAGTGTTTGCATGATATATCTTTATTCATCCTTTATTTTCAACCTTCCTATAACATTATATTTAAAGTAGATTTCTTTTAGTGTATAGTTTAATGTCTTTATTTTAATTGGGGTGCTTAAGTTATTTACACATAAGGTAAATTATTAATATGTTTAGACTTAGGTCTATCATTTTCTAATTTGTTTGTTTCTTCTATTTTTTTTACTCTGTTATCCCTTTCCTTCCTTCTTTTGGATTATTTCAATTTTTTTCAAATTTTATTTAATGATATTTCTTTATATAAGTTATTAAGTGGTTGCTCTAGGGATTAAAATATTCACACTTAAAATTTCAGAATCCACTTAGAATTTATATTTTATGATTTCAAGATGAATGTAGAAACCTTACCATCATATAGTCCTTTTAACCTTCTTTCATGTTGTACTTGTCATACGCATTTCATCTACATATATTGAAAAACCTATCAGATAAAGTTATAATTTTTTCTTTTTAGTTTGTTATATTTATCTACATATTTCAGATATTTTATTATTTATATTATATGTGTCTATATTATATATATTATTTAATATATACTATTAACTGTTAATGTTCTAAGTTTACTTTTGGAATAATTTTCCTTCAAACTGAAGAAGTTTCTTCAGAATTTCTTTTAGGGCAGTTTTGCTAGCAGCAAATTCTCTTGGATTTCTTTCTTTTGATAATGTTTTATTTTATCTCTATTCTTTAAGGCTATTTTCATAGGACATGGAATTCTGGGTTTTTCTTTTAGAACTTTAAAATGTTTTTCCATGAATGAAAAGAAAAACACAACATACTAAAGCTTATGGGATACCAACAAATTAGATAACCTAGGTTAAATGGACAAGTTCCTAGGAAGACACAAACTACCAAAACCTACTAAAGAATAAACAGAAAATCTGAATAGATATAATAAATCAAGACGCTGAATTAGTAAGCAAAAAAACTTTTCACAGAGAAAAGCCCAGGACAAGATGTCTTCACTGGTGAATTCTGTCAACTGTTTAAAGAAGAATTAACCCCTTTTTCACAAAATTCAAAAATTCAAATCCTTCACAAAATTTTCTAAAATATAGAAGATGAATGAGTAGTTTCTAATCTCATGTCTTATTCCATGAGACAAGTATTACTGTAATACCAAAATCAAAGACATCACAAGAAAATAAAATTACATACCAATAACCCTTATGAATACAGATGCAAAAATCCTCAACAAAATATAAGCAAACCAAATCCAATAACATATAAAAAAGATTGTACACCATGATCGAGTGGAATTTATGCCAGGAATACATGGTTGGTTTAACGTGCAAAAATCAATATGTTACATTGTAATAATAGGATAGAGGATAAAAATGATATTATCACCCCAAGAAGTGCAGAAAAAGCATTTGACAAAATCCAGCACTGAACTAACTAGGAACAAAAGCACAGTTCCTCGAGCTGATAAAAGGCATCTATGAATACCTCACAGCCAACAACATACTTAATGGTGTAAGACTGAAAACTTATCACCAAGATCAGGAACAAGACAAAGGTGTCCACTCACAATTTCAGTTTAATAATACTGGAGGTTCTAGCCAGAACAATTGAGTAAGAAAAATAAATAAAAGGCCTCCAGATTGAAAAAGAAGTAAAACTATCTCTTTTCACAGATGACATGATCTGTGAAAAGTGATAGTTATAATACAGAAAATTCTGTATCACAGTTTAGTTGTGATACAGAAAATTCTAAGGAATCCACAAAAAATATTAGAGCTGATAAACAAGTTCATCAAGGTTGCAGAAAAATCAATTGTATTTTTATACAGTTGCAATAAACAATTCAAAAACAGAAGGAAGAAAACAATTCCATTTACAATAGCATGAAAAACAATAAAATACTTAGAAATAAACTTAATAAAAACAGTGTTAAATTTCTACTCTGAAAACTGCAAAATATTGTTGAAAGAAATTAAAGAAGACCTAAATAAATGGAAAGACATCCTGTTTTATGGAATGGAAGACTGAATTACTATTGATATGAAAATACTCTCCAAATTAATCTACAGATTCAAAGCAATACCTATCTAAATCTCAGCTGTCTTTTCTTTTTTTAAACAGAAATTAACAAGCTGATTCTAGAATCCACATGATAATGCAAGGGACTCAGAATAGCCAAAATAATCATGAAAAAGAACAAAGTTGGAGGACTTACACTTTCTGATTTAAAAAGTAACTACAACATTACAGTAAGCAAGTTCATGTGGTACTGGCAAAAGGATAAAAATATAGATAAATGAAATAGAACTGAGAGGCCAGAAGTAAGCCCATAAATTTTTGGGCAATTGATTTTTGACAAGGCATTTTAATGGGAGGAAGAACAGTCTTTTCAACGAATGGCATTGACACAACTGAATAGCCATATGCAAAAGAAGGGAATTGAACCACTACCACACACCGTATACAAAAGTAACTCAAAATGGATCAAAGATCTAAATGTAAGAGTGAAAACTTTAAAAGTCTCAGAAGTAAATCCCTGTGTCCTTAGATTAGTTCATTCCTTATTAAATATGATACCAAAAGCAAAAGTGACAAAAGAAAAATAAAGTTGTAATTCATCAAAAATAAAAATGTTTGTGCTTTAAAGGACACTATCAAGAAAGTGAAAAGTTATCCCACAGATAGGGAAAAAATATTTGTAGATCATATATATGATAAGGGTCTTGTATCCAGAATATATGTATATATATATATATATATATATATATATGTATATATATATATATACACATATATATATGTATATATATATATATGTATATATATATATATACACATATATATGTGTATATATATATATATGTATATATATATATATATATATAAATATAATTCAACAATAAGACAAATAATCCAATTTAAAAATAGGCAGGGGATTTGAATAGATATTTCTTCAATAAAGATATACAAATGGCCAATAAGTGTGTGAAAAGGTACTCTACATCTTTAGTCATTAGGGAAATGCAAATTGAAGCCACACTGAGATGCCACTTCACATCCACTAGATCACTGTAATAAAAAAGATGGAAAATAACAAGTGTTGATGAGGATGAGGAGACATTAGAATATTCTTACATTGCTAGTGCAAATGTATAATGATGTAGGTGCTTAGAAAGAATTGCTTTGATGGTTCTTCAAAAAGTTTGTAGAGTTCTCGTATAATCCATCAATTCCATTCCTATGTATCAATATATACCCAAGAGAATGGAAAACATATATCTACAAAAAAACAAGTACATGAATGTTCATAGCAACATTATTCATAATAGTCAAAAGTGGAAACAACCCAAATGTCCATCAATGGATGAATGGATAAATAAAATGTGGTATATCCACACAATGGAATGCTTCTTGGCTATAAAAAGGAATGAAGTACTGATAGATGATATAACATAGTTGAACTTTGAAAACATTATGCTAAGTAAAAGAGCAGACATAATAGACCACATATTGTATGATTAGTTTACATGAACTGCCTGTAGTAAGCAAATATATAGAGGCAAAAAGTATTTTGGTGTTTTCCAAGGGATGGACAGAGAAGGAGATAGGGTGATTACTAATGCATATGGAGTTTCTTTTTGTGATGAAAATATTCTGGAATTATATAGTGGGGATGGTTGTAAAACCTAGTGAATATACTAAAAATAACTGAATTGTTCACTTTAAAAGAGTGAATTTTATGGTATGTGAATATCTCAATACAGCAGAATAATAATAACAATAATACCAATACTAATAACTGTTGCACTTCTTTCTGGCTTCCATATTTTCTGATGAGAAATCCATAATCATTTGAATTGTTGTTCCCTTATATGAAACGTTGTTTTTCTGCTTTCAGTAAATTTTTTTTAAAGCATTACTTTTTTTTATCACTTTTATTTTTAAAAATTTATTTATTTAATTTATTTATTTCCTTTATTTTTTTGGCTGCATCGGATCTTAGTTGTGGGATTTTCGTTGAGGCATGTGGGATCTTTTGTTGCAGCACGGGCTCTTCATTGTGGCCCGCGGGCTTCTCTCTAGTTGTGGCACGCAGGCTTCTCTTCTCTCTAGTTGTGGCTCATGGGCTTCTTTCTAGTTATAGTGTGTGGATTTTCTCTCTCTAGCTGTGGCGCGTAGGCTCTGTAGTTTGTGGCACTCGGGCTCTCTTGTTGAGGTGCGCAAGCTCAGTAGTTGTGGTGCGAGGGCTTAGTTGCCCCGCGGCATGTGGGATCCTAGTTCCCTGACCAGGGATTGAACCTGCATCCCCTGCATTGGAAGGCGGATTCTTTACCACTGGACCACCAGGGAAGTCCCCAGTAAATTTTCTTTTTCTGTAGTTTTCATCAGTTAAATTATATTATTCTAGACATGGATTTCTTTGAGTCTTTCCTGTTTGAGATTTGCTAAATTTCTTGAATCTATAGGTTTATGTATTTCACCAAAATTGAGAAGTTTTCAGCTAGTTTTTCCATTCTATTTTCTGCTTCAGCTTCTTTTTCCTCTCCTCCTGGAACTCAGATAATACAAATAATAGACCTTATGATACTGACCCACAGGTTCCTGAGACTCTGTTCATTTCTCTTCTATCTTTCTTTTCTCTGTTTTTCAGCTTGGATAATTCCTCCTGATCTATGTTTAAGCTCTTGACCAGGATCTTGGATTTAGTAGAAAATGGATGAACTTTTGGATAATTTGGAATTGTAGTGGCTATTTGGAGGAATCTTTCGCTTAGATAAGATAGTCTACCTTAGGGGAACTCTTAAAAAGAGAGGATTCCTAACCTCTCAGAGACAATAGAATGCATTCTTTGATTGGTATGCAGAAAAATGACTCCAAAAATAGCTTCTCTGAGTCCTTGCGGCATCTAAATAAAAAATATTTGGTAAAAACTTTAGCCATCTTAGCAGGTAACTAACTTATTCTATCTCCTAGGAACACAATTTGGATCCAGCTTTTCTTTTGAGTTTTGTGTTATTGTACCTGATACATGCTTAAAATTTTTAAATGAAAGCTGTAAGATCTCTGTTTGCGTCTGTCTGTATGTTTATGTACATCTATGTATGTATGTATGTATATTATGTATATGTGATATTGTTTAAAGGCTCTATTTAATTGGTTTAAAAAATAAGCCAATTAAGTATTCCTAAATTAGGTATTATATAAAGTATTCCTAAAACTCTCAGAAATATAGAGGCTAACCCAAAGGTTTTCCAAGCTCACACGATCTAGGATAATATTCAATAAATAAAAGCTAGTTTAAGTTTGTTGGTTTAGTTAAAACAGGCATGTCCTCAGAGTTGGCAATATAAAATATAATTCAAACATACTGCTTTTTCTACCTAGATTTACTAGTCAAATAAGCTCATGCTATCTCTGTGTTACAAAATTTGTCAGCAAGAAAAATAACTAAAGATGATGGTTAGCTGTTTAACATCTAATCCAAGCCTACTTGTTTAGAAAAACAAGTAATTTAAATAAATGTAAATAAGATAAAAGTTTATACTAAATTAAGTTAAATTAAATGATGGATATTCATTGAATATAGGTCATTTCTATACTAAAACATTAATAGCTAAACATAAATTTAGCTACCGTTGGCTTGTTAATTTTTACAGATGAAAAATATCTGGGTCTATTGATAAATATGTCTTTTGCCACATTAAAAAATTATATTATGAAAATATGTGTTAAAAATTATAAATTTTTATTTTATAAATTTATTTATAAATTTTATAAATTTATTTATAAATTTTATAAATTTATTTATTTATAAATTCATAAATTTATTTTATAAATTTATTTATAAATTTTATAAATTTATTTATTTATAAATTCATAAATTTGCTAATCTACAAGATGCTGATATATGACACAGTTCCTAATTGCCTGCTTCCTAGTTTTCACTAGAAAATATAGGTTACTAATAGTTAAACTTTATGATCAATATGTAAAAATAAAACTACTAGAAACAGTTCAGAGTGAAGGGAAACAGCTTTGTATACAAAGTATGGCAGGAAAAGGGGATGTGTTTTTTTTTTTTTTTTTTTTAAACTTTGGGTTTATTTATTTAATTAATTAATTTATTTATGGCTGTGTTGGGTCTTCGTTTCTGTGCGAGGGCTTTCTCTAGTTGTGGCAAGTGGAGGCCACTCTTCATCGCGGTGCGCGGGCCTCTCATTATCGCGGCCTCTCCTGTTGTGGAGCACAGGCACCAGACGCGCAGGCTCAGTAATTGTGGCTCACGGGCCTAGTCGCTCCGCGGCATGTGGGATCTTCCCAGACGAGGGCTCGAACCCGTGTCCCTCGCATTGGCAGGCAGATTCTCAACCACTGCGCCACCAGGGAAGCCCCGGGGATGTGTTTTTAAATGAAGAACATGCAAGGAATATAGGATGTGTTTTTTTTAAAGAAAAAAGGTAGTAATTTTGTCCTAAAGTAAAATGCCTGGTTGTTCCAGAATGAAAAAGAAAAAAAGAAATAGGACAAAATATAAATGGATATAGAAAGTTGCAGAAGCTTTGTGGAGAGGAAATTATTTGTTGTGAGATCAAGGCTAACAAATTAAATGGATTTATTTATAAGTTTTTAAAATGTGCTCCATAATGTACTGATTAAAAAAAAACCTAGAGTTTAATTTTCTCTCTGTTAAAATGAGAAAATTTCTTAAATTATTGGTCTGCTCTTAATAAGAGATTGTAAAAGATTTTCTTTTTGTGATCTGCCTAGGAAACAAAGATCCTTTGTCTTATCAAAATAATTTCCTGTGCACGCAGTCTTTATCAGGTCTTTGATTATTTAGAAAAACTGAGTCTTTTCACTGTTAAAAGAGTTGAGGGTTTTTTTTTTTTTTAACAGTTACGTGATTTTCTGTATTTGCTTTTGAAATCTTTTAATTGTCACTGTGGTTGAATGAATAAGTTTTGTTTCACAGTGGCCTATGATCCTGTTTGATCAAGTGTTTTAAATCTTTTGACGTTTTTGACAGACTTCCCCAAATCAATTCTGAATGAAGTCTTTTTTTCGGTTTTTCCAGAGGGTCCTTGGAAGATCTCAAAAGATTTGGTCTCTCTTCTTAGAAAAAGAGAAATATTAAATTAATAGGCTTATATAATATATTCAATTACATTGGAAACATTGTCAAATAAAAGTGATGATTAACCTTCTTTAGGTTATATATGCATGGGTATATATTACTAATGTTCCCAAAACTATACAAAATTCTGTTAAGATTTGTCAATGTCCTTACTGTCTATATAATCAGTCATAATTCCAGTTTTTTCTTAAAATACTGTATATCACAAGAATAACCAAATTCCTTTGTCAATTGCATTATAATGAACTCTCACCGGATCTTTAACAGTGGCCATTTTAATTATAGTTACTCTTTTACTTTCATGCTTTCCTGAAAGCTTTTGCAAGCAGCTATGATATAAAATTGCAAGAGATTAATGGGAAGGACCCTGAAAAGTACTCTAGAATACAGGTTTCTGATAATTTTAAGATCATAACACTGACCTAGGTAGGGATTTCTAAAATTCTAATTGAAAAACCAATGGATTCTTAAAACTGCTAACCAAGCAAAACAAGAATTAGTTACATGGAACTGAATGAACTTATGGAAGTGATTACAATTTTTATGACTTTGTTTGAAACATTACTGGTTCTTCAATGTTTTGTTTTCTAGCTGTAAAGAACCTGTGCCCCATCCCTCGCCCCACCAATCTCAATCTCTCTCTCTCTCCCTTTCTCTCGCCTATCCATAACTTATACCTGTTTGGTAAAGTGTACTTTCATAAGCAAAATAAAACACTTATCTTTTTCTCCTTACCTGATCCCTCCAGAATACTCTTATTGAGTATTCTCATTTTCATGGCAATATAGGTATTTAGATAAGTTCAATAAGAATTTGTATTCCTTATAACAAGATACAATTGGGCAAGTCCTTAACTTAGCTTCTTAGCCTAAAGAGACTTTTAAAGATATAATCTTAAATTCCTTATCACTAGACAGTTTTAAAGAACTAAGGTTGACTTTATGGAGCCACTAAAGCCCCTTGGATATTAATAAAGCTTTGGCTGGAATACCATATTTGAGAATATTGCATAGACTCACTATTCTTGCTGCACTATGTAAGTAATCAGGCCAACTGTAATGAGACTAGACTTGTTTACAGACAAATTAGTCTCACCGTGATTGTCTTTGATAAAAATGAGATGACTACAGAAAAGAAGAGAATAGTAAAAAATAGAGAAGAATAGTAGAAAACTATAAGTGCTCTTGTTATCAGATTCTAGTTGTGTTCATTGTCTTTGAGGTTTTGTTATCTACCTGTAAACTTCAGAGAAATCACAACAGATCATGTATGTACAACCTTCTGTGTGGTTGTACTTCTCTGTGGGCCACTCAGAGAGTTCAACAGAATACCCAGTGACATCATCAAGGACATTTAAACTGCAAACCAGAAAAATCCATCTGATTGGAACTGCCATTCCCATTCTACTATCTAAAGATGCTTTGAGCTCAAATCTAGAAAATTTCTTGACTGGCTGCTCTCTAGACTTGGAAACAGTTTATAATTTGCTTCAACTATTAAGCTTTGTTTTTCTTTTGTTTCTATAGGAATCCCTCTTATAAAATACCCGATTCCTTACACCAGTAGAGTTCTAACCCAGGTGGAAGCTCACCTGCAACACTACCTCCTGAAATGAAACATCCCCCTGCTCTAAATAATTATGATGTGGTTCACTAATATAAAGCACTAATACAATATTCAAAGGCTTATTTCCACCAAGTCTAAAAAGCTTTCTGTGATCTGCCTTCAAAAGAAGACAATATGTCCCATACACTAGAACATGGAGTCTTTAATTTATTGAAGAAGTCACTGATGAAAGACTGCATTTAAACCTCCTTAAAAGAGACCTTATCTGCTTATCTACAATTACAACAAGAATCTATAAAATTTTTAGCCAGAATTGTATTTGACAGTTGCATAACCTTAGACCATTTACTGGCTGAATGAGAAAGAATATATGTTATTGCTAATATGTCATGTTGTGTCTATGTAAATAACTCAGGAAAAAAATGGAAACTTAATTACACGTTATCCAAAAAACACAGATTGGCTTTGAAAAGTAAAACTTGAATCTGGGAACTTCCCTGGTGGCGCAGTGGTTAAGAATCCGCCTGCCGATGCAGGGGACATGGGTTCAATCCCTGATCCAGGAAGATCCCACATGCTGCGGAGGAACTAAGCCTGTGTGCCATAACTACTGAGCCTGCGCTCTAGAGCCTGTGAGCCACAACTACTGAGCCCACACGCTGCAACTACTGAAGCCTGTGCTCCTAGAGCCCGTGCTCCGCAATAAGAGAAGCCACCGCAATGAGAAGCCCGTGCACCGCAAAGAGTAGCCCCTGCTCGCCGCAACTAGAGAAAGCCCGCGCACAGCAACGAAGACCCAACCCGCGGCCAAAAATAAATAAATAAATTTATTTTTTTAAAAAAAACTTGAATCTGATTATAACTTCTTTGATTTTTTTAGTTGGTTAAATCTTAGTTCCTAGGAATATCTGGTCCGGGAAGTTTTTCAATACTTGGCTTATTATTCTACGCATAGTCATGATATTAACCTCCCAAGTGCATTGTGTCCTCTTCGAGGGTTTTAAGTGCCTTTCGGCAGCCACTCACACTTCAAATGATATCCATCAGGATTAGACAGCTTGAAGAACTCAGTCATCTGACTGCCCATGTCTATGATGCGTGTGCAACTATTGGAAACAGTGACTGTATGACCATCTGTCCCAGCAACTATATTAACAGTGGTACCGAGAGTAATGCTATACTATTTGGTCACACCCTCAGCTTGCGGAAAGAATGACCAAAAGGGAAGAACTATTAAAATTTTAAAAATGGAGACCAGGGTTGAAGATCCCTCAGGCAGACAAAACCAGTTAAGCCACATAAGTGAAGCTATCTTGCATATTTCATGAATATAAGCAAAATTTAATTTAGGCTATTTCTTGCAAGTGCCTCTGATAATCATAAATGAAACTTGACATCTTCCTAAAATGATATGTGATAATAACTTTTAACCTCCCCTGTCGTCTGGAGACCTCCATTATAATAACCAATCACTGTAAAAGTCCTCATTTTTACTTTACAAGCCACCCTGTAACATAACATCCTGCTTCTGAGAGTCAATACCAGTTTCAGGTTTGCAGTATCCCGTTTCGTGAACAGTTTGTTTCTTGCTCAATAAAATATTCCTATCAAGTAAAGCTCTCTGAATTTTCTTTTGACAATAGAAAAGGTCATTATCTAAGCAAACCCTCACATGGAAGAAAATTAGAGTAGGTTTAATCTTTACAAAGTGCTGACCCTGGGCCCAATGACCTCTTGGAGCAAGGGGTGGTCCTAGAAGCTGGCCAACTGCTTTCCTCCAGAGTCCCAGCAGGCTGATCAGATGAACAGGCCCACCGTGACTTTCTCATCAGCCACTGCCATTTCCTTCCCACTGACGGAGAATTGCTATGCATTGAGTAGGAGCAGGTGGTGCTATGGAGAGGCCACCTGAGCCAGAATTCTTTGTGAAGGAGAAAAATGGTGAAAACATGGAGGGAACTCTGCTTGGTCAGGGTTCAAAACAGTCCTCCATGGAAAGTTGCTTTGAGAGCCATTCTGCTTCCATTCTCTTTCACATCCATCAAAGCTTTTCTTTTACGTAGAAAAAAAGGAAAAGTTTAAGAAAGAGAAAATGTTTCGTTCAGTCTTGTCTTTGCATTCTTTGCAAGCTGTAACCTTGACAGAAGCAAGTTGATTAGCAGAGTTAATAAGGGAAAAATAGTTTGCAGAAAGGCATAGTGTTCCAGAGGGTATGTGGCATCGTGTGAGAAGGGGACTGGAGAATGCCATGAACGTGAGGAGGACGGGAGTTGCTTCAGTGGGTCTTTCTTTTGGTTCCTGTCTACCTCTGACTATTGTTCTCAAAGGAGCAGGGTAGAGAGAAGGGAGCAATCACCCCATCCCACCCAGACAGTCCAGCGGGTCCAGCTGTGCTTGGCCCCAAGGTACAGGTGGTGGGGGAAGATGGAGCACGTTGGTGGTGGAGAGGAGACCAGCCTTGCAAAACTACTTGGGGCGCGTGGAGGGTGAGAAGCGATTGGCACTGGGACTCCAGAATTAAAGTTTAGTGAATCCAGGTAACAGAAATATCTGTTCTGAGTAGAAAACCCCACAGATTCGAAGACTTTGGGGAAAAGGGCTTAAGCCATCAATCCTGGACAGGGCAAGGGCAGGGGATGAGGGTTTGGGGCCAATCATACTCTGTTCTTCTCAAAGAAACACAACGCAGAGCATGAAGATTGCGTGTATTTTCACCAATGTAGTCTGGTTTATGTGAATATCAGGAATGGCCTTGAAAAGCTAAAGCCAGCCTGTATTGAAAGAGGAGGGGTGGTGTCCTCTTTGCCTTGGTGTCCTGGGGGAGGGCTGTTGGTATTTATAACCTCAATCATGTTGCATTGGAAAGCTCCCCTCCTTCACTTTCTCCACCACCTGCTGCCACCCCGTTACTCCTGAGACCGGATGCCTTATTTCCTAAGTTCAGTGAAAGGGCTGTGGTCCCAGGAAAGCCCACTTGAGGTCACCTCATGCATTAGAAGGCCAGACACCTCCCCTTTTGTGCTTGAAAAACAGAAATTGATAATTAAACTTCAAAAGTCAGGAGGCTGAGAAAAAATAAACAGAAAAGATTTAAATGAGGAAAACAAAGTTTCTGCTTTCTCAGAAAGATCAGCCTCTACAAGCCGACTCTCAACAATGTGCCTGTTGGTTCCCACCCCCCAAACGCTCCTTCTCAGTCTCAACACTGATACATTCAGTCTTTTGGGACAAAGCACCTCTGTCCTCGTGAGCTGCACTCCCCTGCCAGCCAGCTGGGAGCTGCCGGACCCAAGGCCGCCAGGCGGACAAACAAAGCTCTTCGAGGAGGTTCGTCTGGATGTACTGACCTCGATTCACTGTGGGGGTCTGGTTGGTTTCGTCTGCTTCCAAGTGGAAATGGGAGTTGAAGAACACTGATTCAGAAGTGGTTCATGGCAAGCTGAGGGTACTCCTCCCCCCAGCCATCAGCAAGCTAGAATTTACCCAGAGAGTGAACTGTGTGGCCTTAAGCAAATCTCTTGGAACTCCTCCAGATCTCAGTTTTCTCCCCTGTAAAATGGGCATATCACCATCTGCTCTGCCTTCTGACCAGGTTATTAGGAAGGCCAAATGAAGGAATATTTGGTAACTATTAAATACCATACAGGTGTTTTTAGAGACACCTTCCTAGTGTGATTTCAGGAGTGTGAAGCTAAGGCTCTCTACCTGCCCACCTCTTCTTCCTTAGCCTTAAGGCCTGAAATAGCTTGAAAAGGAAACAAGTCTTCATGTTTACTAATAAGATGCCACCTGACATGCAGTTACTCCAGGGAGGCGATGTGCAGTGATACACTTAGGCCTCCGGATGAGTGACTGCATCAGAGGTGCAGAGCCAGGCGTGATAGGAGGAGGGAAAGAGAGAACTCTTACAGTTGGAATGTGGGTGCATAGGGAAGGATGAAGATGAGGAAGACAAGATTCCCGGGATAAACCTCACTTATTTTACAGTTTGGCTGGGGACTGATTCAGCCATTCAGGACTTTTCTTCAGAGATACAGATTGAAATTATTAAGGAAGAAGAAAGATATATTTCATCCCATCTGGCTCTTTAGGAGGTTTGATGCCGTGGAAAGCAGCATTTTATTAAACTCCACCAAACCCCAGGCCCATGGGCATGGAGCAACATTCTTTCTTTCTTTCTTTCTTTCTTTCTTTCTTTCTTTCTTTCTTTCTTTCTTTCTTGCTTGCTTGCTTGCTTGCTGTGTTGGGTCTTCGTTTCTGTGCGAGGGCTTTCTCTAGTTGCGGCAAGTGGGGGCCACTCTTCATCGCGGTGCGCGGGCCTCTCACTATCGCGGCCTTTCTTGTTGCGGAGCACAGGCTCCAGACGCGCAGGCTCAGTAGTTGTGGCTCACAGGCCTAGTTGCTCTGCGGCATGTGGGATCTTCCCAGACCAGGGCTCAAACCCGTGTCCCCTGCATTGGCAGGCAGATTCTCAACCACTGCGCCACCAGGGAAGCCCGAGCAATATTCTTGACACCAAATCTATGCCCCTGGCCATTACCCACATTTCGCTCATTAGGATTTTCCCAGACAACCTCAGTGTAGTTTATTTCCTGAGACATTTCTTGCCTGATGATCTAACCTCTCCCCTAATCCAAAACTTCCTAATCCATGTGCCACGTCACACTGGTGGGCTACAAGGACGCTATACGTGTGCAAACCCTTTCAGCCCCCTGGGCAGCTGTGTGGGACCAGGATAGCCTCTCACCTTAGGTAGTCCTGGAACCATCCCTTTATTGCCTAAGTCTGTGTGTGCCATGACGTGAACAAAGTTGGAAAGCATTGCTCTAGCCCACGTTCTACAACATCTAAAGAAAACGTTCTCAATGCAAATCCTACCCCGTCATTTCCTTTCAGTGACGCCTTATTACCCATAGAATAAAGTTGAGACTCTTTAGCAGGAAAGTTGTGAATGAGCCCTGAGTGATCTGGCTCCTGCTTTTCCTCCCAGTCCTGCATTCTGGTCACCTCAAGCTGCCTGCTGTTTCCTGAATGCATCATGCTACTCTTCTCTCTGCTTTTTGCACATGCTGTTTCCTCTGTTTAAAATGGCCTTCCTTTTTAGTTCTCATGGGGATTTCTTCCCTTCCTTTAAAATTCGTCTCCACTATCACTTCCTCTGGGCAGGTGTCTCTGGTCTCTGACCTCCTTAGGCTCTGCTAAGCCTTTATTTGGAAGCGCTCATGTGGCCTTGCACATGCCATCTTACAGCGTTTATCTTACTGCTGTGATCATTTGTGGACCTATTTTACTCCATTATAATTAGCCCCAGGAGGGTAGGCTCTGTGTTTCATTTATCTTGAGACTTGAAGATAATAGGTGTTTAACAATTACTTATTGGAGAATAATTGATCCATCTATAATGTTACAAAAGAAACTATTTGATTTTCAGAGGAAAGCTGATTGACAGTATTAAATCACAAAATTCTTATTAGTGATCACTAACTTCTATTGGAAATGTACTATGTGACAAGCACACAGTGTGGAGAGTTTTATGCGCCTACTTTGTAGTCCTACAGTGTAAAAACAACTATCTCCAATGTTCCAGGTGAGGAAAATGAGGCTGAGAGAGATTAGGTGACTTTGCCAAGTTCACAAAATTATTTAGCAGCAAAGATATCTTTCATTCAAGGCATTTCTGCCTTCAGAGATGGAGTTCTTTCTTCTCTCCCACTGCGGCTTTGAAATGCACATTGGGATATATGTTGAGTACACATTCCTTACCTGGACACTTCAGTACCTGTCAGTACCTAAGTGTGTTTGCTTCCAAGTCTCACATGCATTTTGCTTCCCTCACCCCTTGCTCTGCTGTATTTGGCTAAACCCAGCCTAGAACTTTGGCACCTTTGGATCTGGTCATAAAGCGGGCAAAGGGCTGAGGAGGCTCGTTAAGTGTTGACTATGTCCCATCTGTAATTTCTCCTGCCGAGAATCTATTGTGTAGGAGCTAAGCATGAAAGTGGAACAAGAGCAAGGCAAACTGTAGAGGGAGGGTAAGGAGACCTGCACAGCTTGTGTCGGGTGTGCTACTGAGAACACTGAGCCTGGGCACGGAGGGAAAAATCATGACCTAAAGGTAAAGGTACCTGTCATAGTGAGAATGCTGATGAGGGGATATACACCAGAGATAGTTAAAAGAGTCAAAAGCGAGATGCCTTGTGTGGGGAGGGGGTTTAAATGGGAAATTTCTGTACCTTCCTGTCAATTTTGTTAGAAACCTAAAACTGCCAAAAAAAAAAAAAAAAAGGTCTTAAAAAAAAGAACACTCAGTGTTAGGTAGACATTTTTGGCAACGCTTTTGTTTCAGATATATATATGTATATAGACACACATATATATATATACACACGCATATATATACACACACATATGTGTGTGTGTTTGTTGAATTGTGATGTAAAATGTATTTTTTAGGTCAAAAAAGTTTGCAAGCCACTGTAGTTAAGTTATACTTGCAAATAAAAGTTCAAATTAACCTCAGAAAAAGTTAGATGCTTAAATAGATGCAGGACATTGAAAAGTCATTGATACATTTACTCTAAACATTTATAACTTACTATGTGCCAGGTGGGTAACAAAAGGACAGTTAGGACCCAAGGGACAATTAGGACAGTTGGGGGAAGGGGGCAAGTCTAGTTTTGGATATGTAGACCAGACATACTGAGAGCCGGTCAAATAAAGAGAAAACCACCAGCCACAGAAAGTTTCCTGCACCTTACACAATCCTACACAGCTCAGTATCACTTCTTCTGAGAAGGCCTCTCTAATCCCTTAGAAATTAAGGGCTTTCTCCTTCCCACCACCATGATGGGGATATGGGAAGCCATTCTGCCACATTAGGAAAATGAAACTAAAATTTCAAATTAGGAAAAGGATAAAATATCATCCAGTAAAAAAAAAAAAAAAAAATTAAGATATTTCCACTTCTCCTAGGAAATCAGGACAAATCTGTTCAGGTGGGACCAGAGATAAGGAGTAAGGAAAAGAAGCTGTCTAGGATAAGGGCAGTGGGCTACGTAGGTGGCAAATCATGCAGGAGTGCCTGAGAGGCAGGCCAGGACAGTTGCAGGAGGAGAATGCCAAGAAGAGTGCATTTGGGAGCAGAATTTGCATGTTGCAAACCGAGTCATTCAAGAATTCTCGTGTTTACATGTGGTCTACACCCTTTATATTTAACACAACATTACTCAGTAACAACAGCCAACATTAACTTGGTGCCTGCTCCGTGCAAAGCATGGTTCTAAGTGTTTTACCTTTATAATCCATCTAATCCTTTCAATAACCCATGAGGTAGGGACAGTCTCCACCCTCATTTTATAGGCGAGAAAACTGAGCACAAAGCAGATACCTTTTTGGAAATAGCAGACTCAAGACTTGAACCCAGGCGGTCTGTCCCTAACGCTGATCCGTAACCACTTAATATACTGGCTCTGCTCATTAAATTCTTCAGTGTAGATTTCTGTGATGAGTATTTGTCTTGTCAATCATTTATTTCCAGGCAAGTATATGACATTCGTCAATATTCCATAAAAGTAAATTAGCTGGCACAATTCAAGGAAAACGGAATGGGAGGAGATTTAACATCTAGTTAGTTGTTAGTTGATTGCACATTTGTCACCCTCACGAGATTTTAAGTCTCTTGAGGATCAAGGGTCCTATTTTCTCCCTTGATCTCCCTTATGACAGGTGGTTTAGATCTTCGCACAAAGCCGGTGATCATAAACACCTTTCAGTCAGTTCCCCCCTCCCGGCAATTTAAGTTCTGTACAGTTTCCAGCCATACCAGGGTTTGTCAGCATCACCAGGCCCACCTCCTTGTGCTACCCTCCCATGGCCTGGAGTGGTTGCCAGGAAATGGCTGCCCAGCCAGGAACAATATTTCCAGGCCCCTGCATCCTGCTGGGGCTGTATGGAATTCTGGAAATGGAATTGAGCGAAAGATCTACCCAGCCAGAATTTGCTGGAAGGAGAAATAAATTTTTGTCATGTTAAGCCACTGTGATGTGGGGAGGTTGCTTGTTAATAGCAGTTGAGCCTACCCTTATGAAGACACGGTGATTTCTTTAACTAAAAAAAAAGAAGGAAATGGGATTCTGAGTCTGCATCACATATGGCTTTTGGCCATGTAGCTTGACTGGAGGCAGAAGCCCCCGGGGACTTGTTTTTGTCCAGATTAGTTATTTGTCACTGTCTTGTCCTTATCCAATCATTAGAACACAGGAGAACCCCTGTTCTGAGTGTCAGAGAGAATGGCAGCCCCAGGACGCTTCTCTGACAGACAAAGGGCTATTGTATAATCAACCATTATGTCATCCCTTCGAGTGCCTGCTCTGCCTCCTGTTCTTTTTTGGCCGGCTCTGTGAAGAAAACAAGTGAGGGGAATTTTTGTTTTAATCCACTGACCATTGTTCTCCCCGGGTGTTTTGCCTTTAAAATGCCTTTGGTCTTCGAATGCAGACTGATCATGGTTTTTGCTGAAAGAATCATCATCTCCTTGCTGCTCAGCTGGTCACTTTGTCTCTCTGTCTGGCAGCGGCAAGTATTATTATTAGACAATTTCTCTTCTCTCTCAGGGGAAAGAGCAGAAGGTGACAAACACACTTTTTCTGGTGGCTTTTGTGTCTGAACCCTCCACGCAGTGGAGGAGGAGGCAGCCACTGCCCAGGGTGGCAGGTTTATTGATCGAGATCGTCAGCAGGGAGGCCTCTCCCAACACAGTCTGGCAGCTGGCACTCCCCACGACTCCTCAGCAAGCATCCATTACGAGCTTGCACAGAAGTCCCCAGGAGCTGTAACAGGAGAGCTGGCAGGGAAATTCTCCATATTCTGTACACACGCCCACTGAGCTCGGCTTCTGCAACGTGTCTTTTTTTTTTCTTCTCAGTAGTTATGTCCTACACTTGAACAGTACATTGTCTTTACAAAGTGAGTCCGCCTGGCTCGCCCCATGGGATTCTCACATCCTGGTGAAGTAAGGGGGGGCAGGTTCTATTACTCCCAATTTATAGAGGAGGAAACGAAGGATAAAGCAATTTACTTAAGGTAACACAGCTTCTGAGTGATAGGGATCCAGGGAGGAGACTCTCTTACACATTCTCTTCACTTCATGGTGTCACTTCTCATAGAAAATGAGCTGAAGCCTTGGGTGGTGTGTGAGCCTGCTTCCACTGGAGTCCTCAAGTCCAGCAAAGACAAAAATCCCCTGCTAATCGTTACATTGCCATTCACAAAACTACAAATCCGCACGCCTAAGGTACTTCAGGATAATGTATATGTATTGTAGCAAGGAGGCAAAGTTGGGTAAGAGAAAAGGTCACTTTTTTCCAGTAAAATACAGACGAAAATATGGGTAATTAATAATAGTCTGGGATTTTCTTTAAAATAATATAGTAGAGGAGGATTTGGGGAGATTGGGGAGACCTAGATGAAACAAGGTTGGCCATTTATTGATAATTGTTGAAGCTGAGTCTTAGGGACGTTGGAGTTATTATGTTACTTTCTGCATATGTTTGAATATTTAAATATTTTCAAAACAAAATGCTAAACATATAAAGATGCATTGATAAGGTAGAGAAGCCCCTGTCTTTGGAATCTGTAAGTAGAAGTAGCAGACCCCTTAGTGGGCATATGCAAGAGAGCACCAGGTGAGAGGACCCCCGCCCAAAACCACTAGAAGCAAAGGCTGTCTGCCACTGTGTTTTTATTTTGGGGAGAGAAACTTCCCAATAGTAACTAAGTAAAGGAGATGGTAAATCCTTCTCGCTCCTAACAGCTTTTGTTATTGTGAACCATGCTTTGTTTAGGTTTTCGAGTTGCACCAAGTGTTTGGATGAACTGGTGGTCGTGCTGTGTGTTTGAAAGCTGCATTAATGCCAAATAGGCCATTAGGGATCCAGCCCTGAGAACTTTTATTCCTGAGACAAATCCCAAATGCCCTGTTGGGAGAAAGCAATTGGAGAGGAAGAGAAAAGCCCCGAAAAGCCCCCAGGAATGTGAGAGGAGAAGAAGAGGGGAGGGTTGGTAGACCACGTTCGAACAGCAGGAAGGAGGGAGGCGGGACAGCACTCTGGGAGCTGTGATGTAAGAGGTGGGGATGGATGCATTGCGGGCAGGGTGCCCTTCGTCACCAGCCTTAGCTACCGGTGACCTTGAGGGGATGCCACTGCCTCCAGGCCTGTGAGGCTGGAAGCTCCCAGAGCCAGTTCTGCCTGACAGGGCTAAGCCATTTTAACACTTTGCTTATTCTGCTGGCAAGGCACGGGTTAGAAATCTGTAGATGGCCTTTCTATGGCTCTGTGCAAGTCTGGAAGGCCCGAGGTGGGGGGATGTTGGGGAGAGAAGAGGCTGAGCCCTGAGAAGGTTACATTCTGAGCTCCTCTGAGTCCTTGTCTCCTCAGTGCCGGAATTTTTTTTTTTTTTTTTTTGTCTGCATACATATAGGATTTTATTATGTGGTTGCATTGCACTGGAAAAACATCACCAAAATAAGACATAGCCTGTGGACATTCATATCATTATCCGTCAGGTTATGCTGGTTTATTACTGACACATAACATAACACATAAAGGACTTCTCTCCAGAAAACTATGTCAGTGCCGGAATTTGAAAGGATGATTATTTGTGAAAGCAGTTCATCCAGCTGCATTCCCACCTTATGTTCTGGGAAGCTGCGGATTCACACAGACAGGGAGAGAGCTGATGTTAACTCAGCAGGTTAGGAGACGAGATTGAAATCGAAAACAATTCAAGCTTTTTAAAAATCTGTTTTCCTTTTGCCTAAATGTATTTTTTCCCCCTTTAACTAGAGGATAACTAAATAGGGCCTGTGAGAACATGAGTTTGTTCATTTGGTCCACTCCCAGCCCCAGCAACTTGTTTTAATTGAACTGAGTAGTTTCATTAGAGACATGGCTGCTGGTTTCCTATATTGACAGTGACATTTTGTGGGAGGTGGTTTCTGAACTAAACCTGTGCAGAAGAGGACCCCAGGACACACTGAGGAAGGCCTCGGAGCTCAGGTACACAGGTCCCGACACAGGTGCCAGACTTACTGGCAGTAAATTCTGCCTTTCCCTTGATTACATGCAAAGCGCCTTTAATGTTTTACACCCATTAATCTCCTGTCATTCTCAAGTGACCTGGGAGTGGTCTCAGTGAGCCTTTTACTCCCATTTAGAAGATAGAATAATTAAGGCTTAGAGCTATGGCAGAGTTAGTTAAGAGCTCATTTCCCCAGATCCCGGGTCACGGCAGCAAAGCATGCTGCCTGCCATTCCAGTCAGCAGGGCCGTTACGCTCTCATGCCTCTCTTGCTGCAGACTTGCTTTCCAGCAAATCCATCTTTTTACCTCCCTTCTTGGTTACCAGAGGGTGACCCAGAGACCACTGTGCAAACGAATAACTTTGGAACCCTAGCATCACCACATTGCCAGTACAACCACCTGCACTTATGGAAGCTTTGCGGAGTCTCACATCACAGGGCTGAGTGTTACCTAAATGCTAAACATGGTGATTGAAGAACAATCAATTCTGCATCCTGGGGAGCCTCTGTGGACTCATACATTCATTCTAGACCAAGACAATATTCTCTTAACGCATCGCTTTGACATAATGTGTCAGAACCAGCCTGCTCTATTTTCCTTTGTTTATAAACCACAGTCTTGCCTTTGGGGAAGTGCTTCAGAGAAAAAAAGAATCAACAAGCAGGTTTGCACATTAGCTTGGAGTCCCATGTTTAAACTTTGGCTCCAACACTTAACAGCTATGTGACCTAGGGTAAATGAGTTACTGTTTCTGAGTCTCGGTTGCCACAACTCTAAACAATAAAAAGAGTACTTAAAGGGGACAATATTTGTGAAGATGTCTTGGAAAGGGTAATAAAGATGAGAGCAACAATCATAATACTTTTATATTATTGAAGAAGTAAGAAGTTAGGATGGTTTTTCACTCTGCCTTGGGGAAGCTGACATGCCCTGAATTCCAATCAAAGCAGAAATCTTGTAGGGGGGAGGGAGCATTAAAAGCATACTAGGCTCAGAGCTGAATGCTATTACAATGATCAAACAAGCCTTTGATTGTGGTAAAAACAATATGACACAAAGGAATAAGGATCCTTTGAAAGATATACAGATATACAGAAAAAGTATCATTATCTAATGCTAAAACACAAAGGACTAAAATTTGATTTAAGTCATTTGGTGGACAGATTTGTTCGGCCTTCTTCCTGCTCTTAAAGAATGATCCAATGGAAGCCCAGTTCTAGGGGGCAGGAGGTACACGGGAAGCAGACGGCCCCCTCCAACCACAGAGTGGTGAGTGGAGAGCACCTGGCTTACAGGAAGAAGGGCAGATGGAAAAAAGACTTGGCCACGGCATGGCCCTTCACAGGGCCCAACCAGAACCTCTGGAGGGATGAGAGCAGAGAGAGATTATTGCAGCCAGAGGCACCTCCTTAATACCTCCAGACATGTTTTGAACACCAACTCTGAACCCAGCACTTTATACATGGGAAACATGCCAATCACCAGTGATATTTATCATTATCTCACACCAAGTTCAAAGAGGTAGATCATTCATTCACTCAGCATGTATTTATTGAGCATCTTCTATGTGCCAGACAGTGTTCCAGGTTAGTGGAAAGAGGGAAGAACCAGGTTGACAATGGTCCCGGTTTGTGTGGACTCTGTGAAATCTAAAGGATGCGATGATTGTAATTTGAGGTAAGTGCTGGGGTGAAAACAAAGATGGGGCTGTCGCTGTGAAGATGAGAGGAAAATGACAAGGAAAAGCTTCTCTCGATGAGGACTCACTTTGAGGAATTGTTGGTAACAGCTGGGACTTGAAACTAGGGGACCGCATGCATTCCAGTAGGACACACCGCTAGAGACACAACCCCCTTAAATCATGCTGTCTTATATCATGAAAAGGGAAACAAAACCATTCTGTCAGGATCTCCTGCCCTCCTTGCATCATTAGTAAGAGTTGGCTTTTAGCACTGAGGTTTCCGCACTCGCTCTGTTGATTTATGGAAGGCCTGGTTTATGTCAGTCATGGTGCCAACTTCAGGGGCTAAGACAGTGAATAAGGTACAGTTGTTGCTCTCAAGGACCCAATCTAGAGGTTAGAGAGAAAAGTGATTTGGTGTGATAGGTGCAGTGACACAGGTACAGGGGTGGCTCTGGGACCCCCGAAAAAGGGGCAGCTCATGGAGCCTGTGGGATCTTGAAGACTTCTGAGAGGAGGTGAATCTGTACCAAATCCTGTAGGTGTATTTGTATTAAAATAAAATAGGTAATCAGAACAGGGGAGGGAGGGACAAGACCATTTTGGTAGGGGGAGCTTCTTGTTCCGAGACTTGAAAAGAAGAGGAAACTTGGCGTTTTCCAGGAACTGCAGGAAAATCATCGTGGGTAGAGGAGAAGCGTGAGGAATGTGTAAGAACTGAATCTGTATGTGAGCAAGCGTCAAGTCAGGAAGGCTCTTGCTAAGCTGTATTGGGGAATTTAGGGAATACAGGGAGCCCGGAGAGGGTTTAAGCAGGGGTGTGAAATGATCAGACTTGAGTTTCGGAAGTCCCCTCTGCTGCTCTGTGGTGATGGGTGGGAGGGATGAGACTGAGGCAGGACACCATGATGAGTTCGAAGGCTCCAGCAAACACATGGCTCAGAAGCGACCTGGTGAGGTTAAGGGCGTGGCTTTAGCATTAGACGGATCAGGGTCTCAGTCTTTGCTATGCTATTCATATGCTATGTATCCTTTAAACATGAGTTTTCCTCTCTGTAAAATGAGGATAAAAATAGTGCTTCCTAATAAGCATGTTGTGAAGATTAAATGAGGTGTTGTGAATGCACGTAAAGTTCTTAGCACAGGGCCTAACACGTGGTAGTTGGAAAAGCAAGCTAGAATTTTTTCATAACCTCCAATTATGTCACCAGTAGCTTTTCATGTGACCGCATTTTGCTACCATACATCTTACAGTAATGTTCTTCGTTCAAGATTCTGGCCTCCTTCCCCAATATCTGCTTCGTTGACTTCAATTAGAAGCCAAAAAGCAAACAAAGGAACAGTCACTCTGCCCTATTGTATTTCTGTCTGAGACTGATAAGGGTGGAAGCATTTTCAGTCCAACTAGCTCTAGGAGTAAGAAAAACACATGAGAAAGGAGAGCTTGGGGAGAGGAGGGGTTCTTTTCTCTTTTCATCTACTGCTAGGTAAACATGGCCCTGGTGCTTTGTGAATGCCCAACTGGTGTTAGCTAGGATTGTTATTGTTGGCTTGGTCAGAGTTTGGAGGCTGCCAGCCCACAATCAGGCCAAGAAAAAGGCTCACAGGAGAGATCTACTTCTGTTTTAGATTAAAAATCACTGAGGGCAGCTCTGGCATATGCAGCTTCTATGTTTAATACTTACCCTTCAAGGCTACCAGGATGATTTTTCCAAATCAGAGCAACCCCTTCTATCGCCACTACACACACCCCTTTGCATCTCTGGTCTGTCATTGGTGTCATTGAAGGAACTCCTCTATTGAATGGGACACACCTGCTAACACCTTTCATTTGATTTGGCTTTCTCTGGCTCTACTGAGTATCTGCATAATAATAGTTCACTGATGACCAAGTAGAAGCAAAGAAAAATTAGTTTATATGTGGGTAATCATTTTACCATTTGCTTCTCTGGAATTCAATCTGAACCATACAAACTAGCAGCTGCTCCTGTTTACCTGTGCTGAGGACTAATCAGAGTTCTAAAGAGTAGAGTTTTATTCCAGATAACTGGGGCATCTGGAAGCACTGGGCAATGCAACTGAAGAGGAAGAAAAAAGGTTTAGTGATATTGAGAACTTGATAAATGTGTACCAATGAGTTAGACTGAGTATACCACCGAGGAGATGATGTATGTCATCTTCACTCTCATTCTGGTCTGCACATTTCTTTGCATATGTGCCCCTATGGCCACCTTCACTGTTTATTTTGCTTGACCATTCTTAGAAGTGAATTATTTCATCTCAACTTTTCTCCTGATCCCATGTTATCATTTTTATTGACTACTCCCATGGGCTCTGTTTTGTATCACAGCAATACTCACCCATTACAGCAAAGAGAGAAAAAAAAAAAACCCAGTGCAAAGGAAAGGTATGGGATTATTTTAGGAAACTATGAAGTGGCACCACAACTTAATCACTTAGCAATATTGCTGAGCCTTTCACTAAGAACTAGGGTGACATACAGATGTATGGGATCCAGATGATTTTAACATTTAGAGATTTGGAAGTGTTTGAATTTAGTTGATGAGTAGATGTGGCCAGTAGCTTTGGGGCATCTCTTTAAAAATGCTGATTGGATGGATGATTGAGTGAGAAGAGGATGCCCCTAGGAACCTGATTTGTGTGTGGAATGCCTGGAAGCAGTCAGCTCAGGGAAAACTCAGGAAGATCTTTAACCTCTCCCAAGAATGTGGATGGTGTTTGAGCACCCTGAAGGGAGGGGCTCTAGGTGGAAGTTGAGGGAACTTTTTCCACAGGAGGGGTGAGGAGTGGAGGGGCAGTGGAGGAGTTGGGGGAGATGGAGACAGGCTTAGGGTGTGTCAAGGACAGTGGCCAACACAGGAGGCTTTGGTTCATGGCCGGCTGAATGGGACGTAGTGAAGTAAGAGTTCTCTCTTCTCAGTCCAACTAATGAGCTACTGCCCACGTGAGACAGTGGATCCTCACCCCCATGGCTCTCATCGTGGCAGCAGTGGGACTGGAGAGGCATCATATGGAGTGACTTCATGGGCAGTGGACATTGGCAAGTTGGCCAGAACCAGAGGACCACATCTGACCACATGTGATCCTCCCCCAGAATTTGCCAGTGTATCTCAGGGACACTTTACAGGTGAAGTGAAAGCTGACTTTATAAAGGGAGTGAGGGAGTTGGGCAAGAAATAAGATACTTTATAATTTACTGTTACTACAATATGATTTGTTTCTACTATGCTGGTGGAATTTGAGGAAATTTAGGTTATGTATATTGGAAAATGTTCCATAAGCAAATAATGCATAATTTGGCCAAACATTCAGGTAAGGAGCACCCTCTGGTTTTGGTTTTGGTTTTTTATTTTTATTATTGTTTTGTTTTTATTTTGGTTTTTTTTTGTTTTTTGTTTTTTATCATTCTCATCACCTTTTTTTCTGGTAAGCTTCATGCTGAAAGCATGAAATCATTAAATCATTTCCTTAATGTTCCTTTCTAACCCATCAATTCTACCTACCTCACACCTGCACCGTTTCCTCCCTTTTTTCCAATGGCACATTTAAAATCACTGGTTTGGTTTGTTTTGTTTGACCAAATCTGTTAGCACTGAATTATCTTTCCAGATTCTTGTGCAAATATTATGTAAACATTTATAATAGATTGCCACTGAAATCCCAGGCAACACACATTGCCCTTGGGCACTCTTCCTTTGCAGCTGTTATGATTGTAAGAGATGATTTTCAATATCAAAAAAGTGGACAGAAGTAAAAAGTGAGCAAAGAGCCCAGACTCAGGGCTTAAAGCCGTGTGAGCCGGAATGTTGTGCAACCTCTCTGAGTCTCAGTTTCCCCATCTTCAAACTGGGTCTAATAATACTCTCTACATCCTGGGGTCATTGTGAGGATTAAATGAGAGAACGTGATCACAGCACACAGCTGCGGCAGCGCATACAGAGGCTCAGTGAAGAAGGAAGCCCTTACAACGCTGTGCTCTAGGTGTAGAATTTCATCTTCTAAGTCAGGATGATAGTGGAATCCCTTGTGAATCAAAACTGGAGGGAAATGTACTGTGGCCCCTGAAGATGATACTAAAGAATTCTGGTTTCTGTCTTTGGACCAGGTGGCCTTTTGTGGTTACCTGACACTTCAACATAAGTCAGCAGGGAACCTGGCACTTTGAATTATATAGATGCAGTGATGTAACATTATGTCCTTGAAAGAGCTAGAGAATTTGGTGGGGTTCAGTAGCACTCAGTAGAATTCTAGCAATTTCTAGAATCAAGAGGTCTGTGCTATAGTTGAAATAGGATGGACTAGGAGGCAGACACACTTTCTGGGGTAAAATCTTGGCTCAGTGATGCACCAGTCACACCATGGACAAATCTTGTAGCCTTCCTGGGCCTCGCTCTCTTGTGTACCAAGAGGCTTTAATGCCAGCTGTCTCACGAGGTTGTTTTGGGCTAATCACAGTTGCTGACGTATAGTAGGTGCTGGGTAAATCTTGGTTTCCTTTCCATTGTGCTACCGCCTTCTAAGTTCTACACCAACATTATGCTCAGTTTACATTAATTGAGTATTAGAATATGAGAGCAAAATGCATTGCAATGTTCCAGGAAGACACTGGTGAATCTGGGTTTTTCTTCTTTGCCTAATAAATTAGCAGGAATTAGAAATACTTTTGAGACTTCCAGACAGCGAGTAATTATGAACCAAATTATTCTACTTTGTTTGCATGGTCATCCTTTGAAGGAAGAAATGCTAAAGTATTTGACAAGTTGTTTTGGTGAAGTTCTTGTGTGTTGTGGTATATAGGTGGTACTGTTTATTGAGCAGCATCTATGTGACAGACACTGGACTGAGTAATTTACATAACCTACTTTTGGTCTTCACAGCAACCTTGGATTCAGGTTCTGTTTTCGTTTTAAAGTGTATACTTTTGGGCAAATCATTTAACCTCTCTGACCCTCAGTTTCCTCATCAGTACAGAATAATAACCTCTGTATTACTGCTATAATCTGAATGTTTGTGTCCCCTAAATTGGCATGCTAAAATTCTAACCCCCAAGGTGATGGTATTAGGAGGTAGGGCCTTTGTAAGATGATTAGGTCATGAGGGTGGAGCCCTTATGAATGAGATCAGTGCCCTTATAAAAGAGGCCCCAGAGAGATACCTTGCCCCTTCTACTATGCGAGGATGCAGTGAGAAGGTGCTATGAACCAAAAAGTAGGCTCCCATCATACACTGAATCTGCCAGCACCTTGAACTTGGTCTTTCTAGCCTCCAGAACTGTGAGAAATAAATTTCTGTTGTTTGTTAAGTCACCGAGTCTATGGTATTTTGTTATAGCAGCCCAAATGGACTGAAATACTTGCACATTGTGAGAATCAAATGAGATAATGCCTGTCAAAGTGCTTTGCAAACTGTCAGATACTCTGTAAATGTTAGCTATTGTTATGAATTAAAAGAACCATTAGGAACAGAAATCTGGGCTGTTTTGATGTCTCTAAAAGCCGTAGCCCTGTGCATCACTATAGTTGAGAACAGTGCAGGAAGGGACTAATCTTTTGGGGGGTATCTACTATATTCTAGATATTCAGTGAGGGCTTTTGCATACACGTTCCTGGAGTTCTGGGTATCAGTGGTAGACTCCTCAATAACTTCCTTTGCCTTCAAGTTGTCATTCTGTGTGCCTCAGTGCATATGAAAAATGCAGCTCAGGGGCAGAGCTACATGCATAGCTATCTAAACGTCAACATCAAAGTCCGTCACAGGAAGACTGAGGACCACCACATCAAAATCCCCAACTCTTTCATTCTTAATAACAGAGGTCTTTTTTCCTTAAGAAAAATATCCATAAGGTAGCATCTCTTCTCTGCCTCATCCTTTCGTGATCTGTGTCTTCAGGACAAAAATGAGCCCACTTTTTCTTGAACGGGATGCTTTTCCAGTTATTTATTTATTTATTTGAGAAAATTGTCATCCAAAGCACTTCAGTCAAATCTCCTTTTGTATTTCTCCTCCCTGATGCCTGCTCAGCCAGGCGACATGCATGCCACTTCAAATTGCTCCTAACTAAAGAATCAGAACACTTGCTGCAGCTTGTTTTCTTTTATCCATTTCTTGGTGCTTTCAAAATCCTGGCACTGATGGCGTGAAAGGTGAACTTTTTTCTTTCTCAGCTTTGGGATAAAATATGCTTTGCCTAAAGCACGCTCTGAGCATTTTCCTTTGTACCTTCGAGATGGAAAGAAAGAGCTGGAAACAGACTGACAGACCTACGTGTGCATGTTCTTGGCTGACAAAGGAATGAGCTGGTGCCTTTCTGATGTTGCTGACAGAACTGCCATCCTCCTA
The DNA here is from genome assembly GCF_028564815.1 of Eubalaena glacialis. Classification (NCBI taxonomy): domain Eukaryota; kingdom Metazoa; phylum Chordata; class Mammalia; order Artiodactyla; family Balaenidae; genus Eubalaena; species Eubalaena glacialis. The sequence goes on from NC_083729.1 coordinate 41,347,195, forward strand.
ATGGAGGGGTGGGGGAAGACCCTGCCTTTCTCTAGGAATGGGGCCACAGAGTGACTACAAGCTTGTGAAACAACGAGCCAGCCTCCATGGTTACGACAGTTGGGTTTGTCTTTGACTGTCTCTTGTTCTCAACCCTCATTACCACAAAATCTGATTGATTGTTCCTTGGAAAATTCTCTTGGATCCACCCTTTCTTCTCCATTTCTACTTTTATTCTGGTCCAGAGTCTTGTTCACCTCATGACCGAATAACTGTAGTGGCCTCTGTTCTGGTCTCCATTTCACCAGTTTCTCTCTTTTCCAGTTTGTCTTGAACACTTACTTTCAAGCCAAGGCTCCCAAAACATGACTTCACACTCCTGCTCCCAGGCCTACAATGGCTTTCTGTTGCCTGCTCAATTGAACCTACAATCCTCTGCCTCACTTTCAAGGTCCCTCCTGGTGAAGAGGTCTCACTTCTGCTGAAGATCAAGGTCCAAAATCTTGGGTGCCATTCTTGGTTTTGCCAAATTCTGGCTCTGGGTCTTTGGGAAGGTCACCTCACCCCTCTGGAATCTCAACTTCGACATTTATAAAATGAAGGATGTAGACAGACCTGGCGGCCCAGGAGACATGGCAGAGTCCGGAAAATCTCTCCTGTGCCTCTGTGTCAAATGGGGACTGTACAAGAACATCTTTTGGAATCTTTGCTAGAAATGGAATAGGTATTCATACCACTCCTAATTGAATTGTCTACAGTGGAAGCTGGAAAGATGACAAGGGTGGAAGGTGAAGGGCAATATACTGATATCCAAGGACTAGAATGGTGGGTCACTTTCATTTCACAGCTGCTCCAGGCCTGAGACTAAAGCTCCACATGTAGATATTCTGCATTGAAGTTTTAATGTGGTAATTGCAGCTTTTAGTTGTAAGGAAAACAACTAAATCTGTCCTCTGAATTAACTTCCTACACTACCTATATATTATAATTTCGCCAGTAAAACCATCACTCACTTAAAAAATAAATAAATAAAATGAAAGGATGTAGTAGCTACGTTGGGGTCTATCTGCCTAGCCCACTATAATCCTTTTCTCTAAGAACTGTAGTATTTCTCTCTCCTCATTTCCCTCAGTGCCTTCCTCCTTCCCTCTCTCCGTTCTTCCCTCCCTTCCTCCTTTTATCCATGTTTTGATTTGAGATAGAAACATTCAGGGCATGAGGAATTTAAGTGACTTACTTACCTGAGTCATATAAACTCTATGTTCTATATATATGAACATAGAGTTTATTATATAATAAATATATTTATTATATTCATATATATGAATAAAGTATATATTCTATACTTTATGTCCATAAAGTCTGTTTTAAAAGGAATCATGCCCTCCAAGCAAGGTTCAGATGTCAGGGAGCTCCACCCAGAGTTGCTTTCTGGGGGAGGGGGCGGGGAGGGAGAGGGGAGATAGAGTAGAAGCACCAGGACTTTGCCAAGGGGCAGGACAAAACGAAGAGTGTTGATGATAAGATGAACAGATGCAGCAGTTTTCTTCAGGGGAGAGAGGGTCCTCCCTGAACCATCACTAAAAAAGAGGGTACATGGTTTACGTCCGTAGCCAGAGGGAACTTGCTTAGCTATTAGGAGGCATTTAAAAAAGCTAATCCTGAGGTATAATGTAATTATTCATAAGCTCTTTTTTTTTTTTTTTAAGTGTAAGTTTTTAGTGTAACATTCTAAGAGCTAGGGACAGGCATAAGTTTAGCCTGGGCAGCATCAGAAAACAAGAATGTAATTAAATATCCAAATCACAATCTGTAGACTCTGGAATTATTTTTAAGAAGATAAAGGTCTGTTTTCTTTAAGGTTACATCTGTCTCATAATCGTTACTGTGCCTCCCCTCCACCCCAGCCTTCACCTCTTTAAGGAATTTTAAGGCCATCCACTGCCTCAAATTTCCAGGGCTCTTGGTTTTAAATATTGGACTTAGGAAAGGAAAGCCAGGAATTATCACACACATACACACCCACTGAAATGGCCCTCACTCCTGGGTTGTGCCACTCGCTGTAGTGATGAGGATAAAATGTCAGTTGCTAACAGACCTAAAGCCTAGGAAACTGCGGATGGCTGATGAGCTCTGTTAACCTCTGCTCCTCCTCCTCCCTGTAGGGCAGGGTCTACAGGGCAAGCTGTCAATAAAAAGACACCTGGTCCTTTAGCTTTTCCCTGCTGCCACTTAATCATGACAAGCCTGAAGAAAGAGGCTGGCAAACAAATGCAGGACTTTCACTGCACAGGTGAGGTTCCTAGAATCACATATGACAAAGCTGTCGGGGTCTCTGGAAGTGGTAGGCTGGGAAGGACAGTGACCGTGTCATGAAGCTGGTGTGATTCTTAAAGGGTTGAATGTTTTCAGTCAGAGTTCATTCTCAGGGCTCAAATTTTCCTTCTGTTTAGTGGGGAGGGAAGCGACTTCAGGGATTCTCGTGTTCAGTTCTGTAACTTTATAGGAGAGTAAACGGAGGCCCTTAGATGTTAGATGATTTTCCCAGGTTGAATAAGAAGGTGCTCTTGGGTTTAGAACCAGATCCCGGGTCTTCTCACGCCTAGTCCTGGGATCCTTCCACGATGCTGTTTGGCCTCCTTGCCCTGTGATACACCTGTCATAAGGTGGAACGACAGGGTTTCAGAGATGGCCTGCAGGCCTGCCCCGCAGGGAGGCATCCATCCTTTCTCTCTGCTTCCTGAACTCACCAGAAAAATTGTCGACTTCCATCAAGGTGCCAGAGACATGGTGAGGGACCAAGGATGGGTTTGCACAAACTTGTGGAAGCCAAGGGACTCTGAAGAGCTGGGATCTTCAGAACTAGAATTCAGTAATTAGAATCACGTGTGTGGTTCTGATTCTCTAGGGTGATTAGAACACCTCTATGTGCAGGGCGCAGTGGAGGGACTCAGTCACGCCTCACGGATGGGAGCAGAAAGTTCAGCAGTGGACGGGCCTTCTGGTGCACGCAGGGCAAGGAGATAACGCCATGTCAGTATTCCTGGTCATTCTGGAAGTGTGAACATGGTGTCCAGCACTAACTAGGGCCTCTGTGTCCCAAGATATTAATTGAACATTTTCAACGTTATGGGGCTATGTTTTGGATTTTAAAGGATAGATAAATATAAATATGAGATTATGTATTATTTTTAAAAACCTTTTATTTTATGACATTCCCAGAAATTAGAACCCTGACATACCTACACTCTGTACAATATGGTTCAGCAGATCCTACCAGGGTCAAACTTCAGGAAGTCCAAGAGATGTGAAATCTGGATGTCTTAAAAATGTTTACATTAAGGAGATTGGAACAGGCTTATAATTGCACGTCCTCAAGAGGGGAAAAAATTCCTCCTTTCTGCTGTTTCTCCATTTCCTTAAATTGTTGTCATTATCCTTTCTTAAAACTTTTATTTAAGCTGTGGTTATAAACTCTTTTTCTTCCCTGCCCATGATGTCTTGCAATGGTTAACAGCAGTGTCTTGGGGTCTTGCTTCCTGAGTCCAGATCCTGGATGTGCCCCTTGGGCAAATTACTTAATTGCTTGATGCCTAGTTGCTTTATCTGAAAGTGTGGGTAATAGTGGGGCTTGCCCCAAGGGATTGCTATGAGGAGTAAAAAAGATGATACAGTGAGACACTTAGAGCTGTGCCTGTCATTCTACTTACACAGTACACATAAGCCCAATTATTTGTCTTTACTGTTATTATGTCTGGAGTCTCTGCTCTGCTCCCATTTTGCTATCTGTCCTTGGGAAATCACTTAACCTCTGGTCCTCAGCAGCTAGGAGGGCCTGGACTCCCTGATCATTCCAAGTTCTGGCCCTGATTAGCTAGTGAATGGCACATCCTGACCTTCCTTCTCCTTTCATGATAGCTACTCTGTCAGTGCAGAGAAGTCCAATTCAATTCATTTCAATCCAATCCAATTCAATTTAACTCATCAGTTCAACTCAGTGCAAGCCATTCATTTCATTTATTCAGAAATATCTCTTGCGGTAGGTCTAAGACATGCATGATACTTGCCAGACCTAAGACAGGGGCATGGGCATCCTTGTTTTTGAGGGTCTTACAAATCTAAATGCTTTCTGTAGACATCACATCTTTCTAAGTAGAAAGAAAATGAGAAAGACTCTATCCCTTTAGGGGTTTAAAGGAGTTTTCCTTTAAACAATCTTGAGAAAAACAACATGGAGCCAGTCTCTAGGAAATGCAATTCTGATATCTAAGTGGTTGTAATTATTCCCTACTCAAGGGGGGCAGTTCCTAAAGGCTGGCAAATCTTCCCGGGAGGCTGCAGGAGACAAGCTATTCAACTTCGGTGAAAACAAGATGGTGGCTGTCGGCTGTCTGTCGAAGGGTTCACACAACAGCAGAAAAAACAAAAGTCCCAATTATGATTCGAGGAAGGATTTTGTATTTAGTCAAAAGGAATTGATCTCCCCTGGAGTGTCACTTACACCATAATGATTATTGGAAGGGAGACAACTTAAGAGTGATGCAAAAACAAAAGTAGATGGTAGTATATATATGTCAATGATACTCTCTCAGTTTGTCCCAGTTTACCTTTCCCCCTCCCCATGTCCTCAAGTCCATTATCTACGTCTGCGTCTTTATTCCTGTCCTGCCCCTAGGTTCAAATGTAAAATAGATAGCTAGTGGGAAGCAGCTGCATAGCACAGGGAGATCAGCTTGGTGCTTTGTGACCACCTAGAGGGGTGGGAGGGAGACACAAGAGGGAGGAGATATGGGGATATATGTATACGTATAGGGGATTCACTTTGTTATACAGCAGAAACTAACACACCATTCCAAAGCAATTATACTCCAATGAAGATGTTATAAAAAAAAAAATAATAAAGTAGCTGGGCTGCCATCAGTAGCTGATCTTGACTGCTCACCTTGAAAGCAGAGTTAGAAAAATACAGTAGATGGGGAGACAGAATATTTGGAACATTTTCTTGATATTTATTGTTTTATGCTCACTTATTCATTCATTTTTTTCCTTTCTTTTGAAAAACAGTTGGGTTGGGGATCAACAAACAAAATGGCTAATTTCAGGTTAATTCTAGGAAAAGTTATCTAGATCTAATAGGCGTCTATTTACTTACTGTGTGAAAGAGTAAATTAGCCCAATGTTTAAGTAAGTTCTTCTGAAGGAATTATTTATTTCAGAAACATATGGTTTTAGATCCAAAGATCTCCTAGGCGTAATATGACCTCAGCTAGTCCCTACTCCAGGCAATTGAAATAAATAATTGAGTAAAAAACTGATTCTATTTGAAAAGACTTCTAGTGACTTAAGTAATTTGTATTTCTTAATTGCAAAATCAGGCTGGGTTTAGTCTGTTCTGCATTCAGTCAAAGAGATTTGTAAAGCCATTTAACACATTCCACTAAATTTCTCTGAATCATGCCTTGGCTCTTTCTACCCAAACCGCCACTAATTATTAAAACAGAACATTTTTTTTTTTTCCCTGCTAGATAACCTTTCTTGAATTTGGAGATCTGGAATGGAAATGCTCCAATTTTCCCCACTGTCACCCAAGTGCTGTGCTTGGCACATTTTGAGAAATGAAACTGATAATTCAGAAACAATACTATTTCCTTCAGGAGAAAAAGCTATTTCTTTGATTTGCTGCTGTTGGACTAGCTCTCCAGATGTTCTTTCTACCTACTAAACATCTTCCCTCACTGTTACATATTTAAATCTTTTTTTTTTTTCATATCTAGCACATGTCTCACCTCTTCAAGGAAGTACCCTTGTTTGTTTATTGCAAGCATAGGTACCTCTCCCTTCAAGGAACTTCCACAGTAGTCAAATTTTGTCCTGCATTCCCTGTCCTTATCGTGTTATCACATGATCACTTGAAAAGCCTTGTTCTCTTTTTCTATGTCTCTCTTTGTGTCTGCTCTCTTCAGCTACATTAAAAGGGTCATATGTCAGGGCTGCAAAATTGGCTCTTATATCCCAGCAAATGGCTGTACACACAATAAGTATTCAATAAAGGTGTGATGCGTGTAGTAGCAGGTCGTGGATGATGTACCGCTTTGTTTAGGGTCTCAGTGATTTTTCAGGGAAGATGCTGAACTCAAGATTTTGATATTACTTTTGGCTTGTTTTCCATTTGGTACAACTGCATGCTCCCTGTTGCTGAGATTACTTCAGTCCAATGGTCAGGACTGTCAATACACAGGGAGAAGGTCATTTTGTCTCTAGCCTGCTCAGGAGAAAAGAAATCTGTTTTTCTCTTTTGATCTAATAAACTAGAGCAACCCTGGAAACCATCCTTTCAGATATAATTCCATTTCCACTTGTTTTGCTCACCATATCACAATGTTTAAGAAACTGTTATGCCTGCCAAAAGAGCAGTTAGTGGCCTTATTTGGTAGGTGATAGAGCCATTACTATTCACCAGACCAACATTTAGGACATGTGTACTGAATTATTTAAAACTAATAATGCACATGAAAAACATTAAAGTAAAAATGGGATGAAAAACTTCATTGTGAAAACGTTTATTTATTCCTGGCTTACCCAACTGTTCTCCTTTGTTCAAGGGCACACCAAGAACTAAAGAGATGATAATCCTGGGTACCTGACTGCTTTTCTGCTTTCAGCCACAACCAGCTCCCCCTTTGCTTTGCTTGATCAAGAACATAGTGGTGTGATTGATTTTCAGCATGACTGTGTGAGGAGCTCAGCTGACCAGCTCTGTAGTGAACCTGGTAAAAATTATAAAAACAAAGCAAAACGACCAAAGAAGAAAGAAAACTATTCAAAGCCTCTGGAAATGGTCCTAAGGGCAAAGAGCAAAGGAGGAAACATCTGTTCAAGAAAATCTAGTTAAAAAAAGGCAAGAGTGTGTTACTTAAATCAAAACTACAGCCTCCCTCTCCCCTCCCACCTCAGAGAAGTGGAGACTGTACTCCAGAATGCAAGAAGTCAAGAACACAGGATTTCCTCTCCTCCCAGCTTCCAGGTGGAGGGCTTTCTTCCAGGAGAAGCAGGACTTCAGCATTTCTCATTCTGCCTCCAGCTGCTTGTTGCTGAGGCTGCATTCTGGGCAAGTGTGGTTGGGAAGTGGGGGCTCCTTTCTTTTTACCAAGGCACACTTGTGCACCAGAGGCTCTATCTTGGGTATGGCCTGCTGAGAATATTGGAGATCCAAAAGTCTTGCCAGGGCTCATGAGATGGTGGTTCCAAGCCAAAAGAATCAAGCCAAGAACATCTCCGGTTGTTACTCTACCTTCCTTCAAGAGTTTAACACCTGGAATGAGAGTCTCAGAGAGAAGTTTGCCTTTGAATCCACTCCTGGCTCCAGAGCCCTGGCTGAGATTTTGCCTGAAGTGAGAAGCAGACTGTGAAATGCATATCTGGTATTCTCTTCCCAAGGGAACTAATTTCATTTGCAACAGAGGATGGAGAAGTTTAAGCCTGAGAGCACTCTCAAGAACAGCAAAGATATGGTAAAGGCAATTGGGATATTCATGGATCTAATAGATATATAACGTAGGACAATTAGTTTGCAGGAGAGAACTGGGGGGATAAGACAGCTGGAAGGAGTCCCCCTGGGGTCAGAGTGGATATCAAACATTGACCCCGTAAATGATTTATTTGAAGGAGCCACAATTTGACTGGATTACTTTATAGAGGAATTTATGCCCTGGGAATTGTTGAAAGTAGTAGCATAGTCTGCCTGCAAGTAGTAAAGTTTAACATCTGGGTGTGGTCAGGGAAAGAATGGAAGAGAGCCCTGCCAATACCTTGTCTTCCCAGGGTGACTGTGGGCATATTCAAAGCTGTGCCTTCTTGAGAATCAACATCAAAGGCTTTCACTAAAATAATCTAACTAGTAGTCACTAAACAACAAACAAACAAACAGCACTAATAAGTCATGGAGGTGGAACCAGTACCCAGAATGCTACAATAGATTGTCTGAAATGTTGTTTCCAGCAAAAAAGAAAGAAGAAAAAAAAAAAAAAAAAAAAACCCGAAAATCAAAGGGATACAGAGAAACAGGAAAATAAAGCAGGCAACAGAAACTGCCTGTGAGAATAACCAAATGTCAGATTTAACAGAAAAATATTTGAACATAGTCATTATGAATATGTTCACAGAAGTAAAGAAAAGCATGATTAAAGAAATAGAGGAAAATATGCTGGCAATATTGCATTGAATAGAGAAAATAAATAAAGAGATAGCAATTATTTTAAAAAATAAAATGAAATTTAAAAAAATCACGTGTCTCAAATCACAGTAGATTTGAACTTGCAGAAGAAAGAGATAGAAAAATTGAAAATAAACCAATAGTGATTATGCAAGCCAAAAACAGAAAAAAAGAATGAAGAAAAATGAAGAGAACCTCAGAGAAATATGGGACAAAATTGAGCACACCAATATGTGCATAATGGAAGTATCGGGGAGAGGAGAAAGAAAAAGGAGGAAAAAAATATTTGGAAAATTAATAGCTGAAAACCTCCTAGATTTATTGAAAACATCTAGTAAGCTCAATATTATTCCAGTAGAATATACACAAAGAGACCCATAAACAGACACAATATAGTAAAAATGCTGAAAATCAAAGACAAGGAGAAAATCTTGAAAGCAGCAAGAGACAAATGACTCATTACTTACAAGGGACCCTCAACAAGGTTAACAGCTCACCTCTCATCAGAAACAATGGAGGCCAGAAGTGGAGCTGGGATAACATATTTATAGTGTTCAAAGAAAAAACAACCCTGTTAACCAAGAACACTATAACCAGAAACCCCATGTTTAAAAAATGAAGGCAAAATAAAGGTTTTCCAAGGTAAACAAAAGCTTAGAGAATTTGTTGCTATTAGACCTGCCTTATAAGAAATGTTAAAGGAAGTTTTTCAGCCTGAAACAAGTGACCCCTGATAGTAATTCAAATCCACACAAACAAAAAGCATTGGTAAAGGTAATTATGTAATTATAAAAGACTCTATAACTGCAATTTTTTTTCTCTTCTTCTCTTAATTGTTAGGGAGTAGAGCTATATAGGGGTAACATATTCCACACCATACAGCTTGCGCTCTCTCTCTCTCTCTCTTTCTCATTAACCTAGCTGATTCTGATAAGATGTATATGATAAACCTTAGAGCAACCACTAGAAAAACAAAATCTCAAAAATATAGTAAAAAGTCATTAAAAAATTTAAAAGCTACATTAGAAAAGATTCACTTGATGTGAAAGAAAGTAGTAAATGAGGAATAGAGGAGGAAAAAAGACATGAGACATATAGAAAACAAAAAGTCAGATGTAAATAAAACCAAAGTCAGATGAAAACAAAAATGGCGAATGTAAATCCACCTATATCAGTAATAACATTAAATGTGAATGGATCAAACAATCCAGTCATAAGACAGAGATTATCAAACTAGACTAAAAATATGATCTAGCCATATATTTTCTAAAGGACACACATTAAATTCAAAGGCACAAATAGATTCAAACTAAAAGGATTGAAATAGTATATACATCATGCAAATAGCAGCCACAGGAAATCTGGAGTAGCTATACAAATACCAGCTATACTAATACCAGTCACAGGAAATCTGGAGTAGCTATACTAATACAAGAAAAAAGAGACTTTAAAACAAAACAGTGTTACTAGATATACAGAGGAATATTTTATGAGGATAACAGTTTCTATCCATCAGGAAGATATAACAGTTAAAAACATATATACACCTAATAACAGAGCACCAATATACATGAAGCAAGAACTGACAGAAATTAAGAAATAGGTTATTTGACAATAAAAGTTGAAGACTTCAATACCCTGCTTTCAATAATAGAACAACTAGACAGAAGATCAACAAATATATAGGAGACTTGAACAATGCTATAAACCAACTAGATCTAACAGACATGTATAGAACCCTCAACCCAACAACAAGAGATTATACAGTCTTCTCAAGTGCACATGGAACATTCTCCATATAACCAAGACAGTTTGGTACTGATACAAGGATAGATATATAGATCAATGGAACAGAATTTAGAGTCCAGAAATAAATTCACATCTCTATGGTCAACTAATTTTCAACAAAGGTGCCAAGACTATTCAGTAGGGGAAAAATAGTCCTTTCAACAAATGGTGCTGGGACAACTGGATAGCCACATGCAAAAAATGATGTTGGACAATTACCTGACATCATATACAAAAATTAACTCAAAATGGATCAAAGACCAACATGTAAGATCTAAAACTTTAAGTCTCAGAAGAAGACATAGAAATAAATTTTCGTGACCTTGGATTTGGCAAGGAATTCTTGGATATGAAACCAAAAACAAATATCACAACAACAAAAACTACACTGGATTTTATCAATATTAAAAAGCTTTGTGCTTCAAAGGACACCACCAAGAAGGTGAAAAGACAACCCACAGAATGGGACAAAATATCTGCAGATCATACATCTGATAAGGGACTTGTATCTAGAATGTACCACGAATTCTCGCAACTCAGTAATAAAAAGATATTGTTAAAATGACCATACTACCCAAGGCAATCTACAGATTTAATGTAATCCCTATCAAAATACCAATGTCGTTTTGTACAGAAGTAGAACAAATAAGTTAAAAATTTGTATGGAAACACAAAAGACTCCAAATAGCCAAAACAATCTTGAGAAAGAAGAACAGAGATGAAGGAATCATGTGCCCTGACTTCAGACTATACTACAAAGCTACAGTAATCAAAACAGTATGATGCTGGCACAAAAACAGACACATAGATCAATGGAACAGAATAGAGTCCAGAAATAAACCAACAAACTTGTGGCCAATTACTCTTTGACAAAGGAGTCAAGAATATACAATGGAGAAAAGACAATCTCTTCAGTAAGTGGTGCTGAGAAAACTGGACAGCTACATGTAAAACAATGAAATTAGAACATTCTCTAACACCATATACAGAAATAAACTCAAAACGGATTAAAGACCTACATATAGGAGCAGAAACCATAAGACTCCTAGAGGAAAACATAGACAGAACACTCTGTGATATACATCATAGCAATATTTTTTTTGGATCCGTCTCTTAAAGCAAAGGACATAAAAGCAAAAATGAACAAATGGGACCTAATTAAACTTGAAAGCTTTCGCACAACAAAGGAAACCATTGACAAGATGAAAAGACAACCTACTGAATGGGAGAAAATATTTGCAAATGATATGACTGATAGGGGTTAATATGGGAAATATGTAATCAGCTCATACAACTCAACTTCAAAAAAAGCCCCAAAAACCCATCTGATTAAAAATTGGGCAGAAGTAGTGAATAGACATTTTTCCAAAGAGGACAAGCAGATGGGCAACAGGCACATGAAAAAATGCTCAACATTGCTAATCATCAGGGAAATGCAAATCAAAACCAGAATGAGATATCACCTCACACCTGTCAGAATGGCTATCATCCAAAAGAACCCAAATAACAAATGTTGGCAAGGATGTGGAGAAAAGGGAACCCTTATACATTACTGGTGGGAATGTATATTGGTGGGGCTGCTGTAGAAAACAGGATGGAGGTTTCTCAGAAAACTAAAAATAGAACTACCATAGGACTCAGCAATTCCATTCCTGGATATATATCTGAAGAAAACAAAAACTCTAATTCGAAAAGATACATGCACCCCAATGTTCATAGCAGCATTATTTACAATTGCCAAGAAATGGAAGCAACCTAAGTATCCATCAACAGATGAAAGGATAAAGAAGATATGGTATACATATACAATGGAATACTACTCAACCATAAAATAGAATGTAATTTGGCATTTGCAGCAACATGTATGGACCTACAGAGTATTATGCTTAGTAAAATTAGTCAGACAGAGAAAGACAAATACTGTATGATACCACTTATATGTGGAATCTAAAAAATAAAACAAACTAGTGAATATAACAAAAAAGAAACAGACTCACAGATATAGAGAGCAGACTATATGTTACAAGTGGAGAGAGGGAAGGGGAGAAGGGCAATATTGGGGTAGGAGACTTAAGAAGTACAAACTAGTGTATTATGTATAAAATAAGTTACAAGAATATATTGTACAACACAGGAATATAGCCAATATTTTATAATAACTATAAATGGAGTATAATCTTTAAAAATTGTGAATCACTGTATTGCATACCTGTAACATATAATATTGTACATTAACTATACTTCAACTTTTAAAAAAGACAACCCAATTAAAAATTGGATAATGCATCTGAATAGATACTCAATAGAGAAGAGATACAGATGACCAATAAGTATATGAAAAGCTTGACATCATTACTCATCAGGGAAATGCAAATCAAAACCACGGTGAGATACCACTTGATACTCACTAGGATGGCTAGAATCAAAAAGTCAGATAACAACAAGTGTTGATGAGGATATGGAGAAATGGGCAACTTCACTCCCTGTTTATGGGACTGTAAAATGGTTCAACCACTTTGGAAAATAGTTTGGAAAATAGTTTTCCAAAGGATTAAAAATAGAGTTATCATATCTCACCTATTCCATTCTTAGGTTTATACTAAAAGAAATAAAAACAGATGTCCACACAAAAACTTATATATAAATGTTTAAAGCAAACATTGTTAATAGCCAAAAGGTAAATAATCCAATGTCTATCAGCAGATGAATGGATAAACAAAATGTGTTTTATCTAAACAAAGGAATTTTTTTTTTTAAAGTTAAAGATGACCCAGTTTTTTGTTGTTGTTGTTGTTGTTTTTTAATTAATTTATTTTTATTTTTGGCTGTGTTAGGTCTTTGTTTCTGTGCGAGGGCTTTCTCTAGTTGCGGCAAGTGGGGGCCACTCTTCATCGCGGTGCGTGGGCCTCTCACTATCGCGGCCTCTCTTGTTGCGGAGCACAGGCTCCAGATGCGCAGGCTCAGTAGTTGTGGCTCACGGGCCCAGTTGCTCCACAGCATGTGGGATCTTCCCAGACCAGGGCTCGAACCCATGTCCCCTGCATTGGCAGGCGGATTCTCAACCACTGCACCACCAAGGAAGCCCCCAAAGGAATATTTTTGACCATAAAATGAATGGAGTATAGATACCTGTTACAACTTGAATAAACCTTGAAAGTACGCTAAGTGAAAGAAGCTAGTCACAAAGATCTCATATAATTCCATTCATATGAAAGTCCAGAATAGAGAAATCTGTAAAGACAAAGTAGATTAGTGGTTTCTTAGGGCTGGGTGGAGCATGGGTAGGCAGAGGAGTGATAGCTAAAGGATTAGGTGATAAAAATGTTTTAAAATTGATTATGATGATGGTTGAACATATCTGTGAATATAAAAAATACCATTGAAATATAAACTTTAAATAAGTAAATTGTATGCTATGTGTTATGTCTCAAGAAAGCTGTTTTTGAAAAGCAAGCAAAGGTAAAAAGAAAATAATGGTAGAATTCTAATGCTCATACCTCCTTGGGTGTGAGGGGATAAGAAGTGGACGTGCTGGGGGGTTGTCTGTTCTTTGCGGGAGTGGAGAGGAATGTTTTACCACTAAGCCTGGCACAGTACCTTGGAAATAGAGGATTTAAAGTTTGTGGCTTTGGAAACAGTAGATAGAGAATACCTTTAATTACCCATATGCCCTTAGACAAATCATTTTACTGGGCTTCATTTCTCATTCCTAAAACAAGTAAGGGGAAGGAGGAAGTGTATGCTCTCTTAAGTTCATCTAGCAAAAAACTGTCTGATTTGGGACTTCCCTGATGGTCCAGTGGTTAGGATTCCGTGCTTCCACTGCAGGGGGCATGGGTTCGATCCCTGGTTGGGGAACTGGGATCCCACGTGCCGCATGGCAAAAAAAAAAAAAAAAAAAAATTATCTGATTTGAAGAACAGGGCAGGTTTGCACAGGGGAAGACCTGGCCTACATAGAATTTTAAAATATGTGTCTATCATATATTTTGGGTTGTATATACTACCTTTCTCAACCCTTCCATTTCCATGGGTATCTATGGAGACCTATTCACCAAAACATATTCTTGGTTAAATACATCTCATTAAATCAGAGTTTCCTAGTGAGTTTTGTGCAACAGTTATAAGTGATATAAGATTGGGACACCTCTGAAACCCTTTTACATGTTAAGTCCATTGTTAATCTCTAAGATGGGGATATAGCATACAGCATTTTCCAAACCTATTTGATTATGTTAGACCTTTTAAACATTTACTTTTTCTAGCGTGTCATGAAACTCAGGTTGTGAAGAATGCACTTTGAAAAATGCTAAAGGGCCATTTTAAAAGCTTAAAATATTTCTCCTCCAAGAGGATTTTGTATTTCAACTGCAGAGTCTTAGAAATTAGGGAAATCTTTAAGGCTCCAAGGATTAATTAATTAATGGTGGCTTTGTGGCAAGTAGCAGGGGAGATATTTGAGGGCAACTGAGCTCACTTGGTGCCTGTCAAATCATATCACATAAGGAGCTATGGATTGGTTGGAGCAGCCTTGCTCCAGACTTTAAATCCTATCCAAAATGAGAAAACAGAGGTAGAATTCCCCAAATCTAGAAAGAAATCTTGCAAGAGTCTGTGAGTTCGCAGTAGACCAATAAGGATATTTTTTCTTTTGGAATTCTGTGGAACTTTTCAAACATCATCACGATTCATCTAATTGTAGGTGGACCATTTAGGGAGTACTGTCTGCAGAGATCTCCAAACCCCCATCAGCACTCCATGTTCACATGGCAGTCACTTCTGCTAGGCCTCTCCACCTGCTGAAGATCAGCTACTCAACCTGCTGAGGGTTAATTATGAATGGGGAGCCATCTTCACTGGAAATGTGTAAAAGGCAGCAAAGCTGGAACCAGTTCTGCCAACTACTTCCTCTATAGGCTTGCATATCATTCAAACAGCTTCTTAGTATTATTACACAGCTTCTGGTTATTTTGCAACTTATCACTGAAAATGGCCAGTGACATCTACTTTTCAGTCCTCCTATTTATTTGTGATCCCGCTCAATCATTTTCTCTGTCCTCCTTATTGAATAGTTACTGAGTACCCAATGCTGCTGAGAGCAGGAGAGGGGTGCAGTGCTAGCCCTCAGAGAGCTTTACTGTATTTGAGAGGCAAGATAATATGTAAAATTGGTATTATAGATAACTCTAGCACCATGCATATTTAAGCTCAGATGATGAGTTTAGATGGTTTTTCTTTAGGGATTGAGTTCAGAGGACAGGGAGGTCTTCTTTCTCTTTTTTCTTGGTTAGTACAAAGATTGGACGTTTTCTAATCAGGTGTATCAAGAATCTCAATTTCAATCCTGACATTCAGAATGGATTGATTTCATTTTTCTTATTTCCTAAAATGGGAACAGTAATAGCTACAGTGCAAGACTGTTGGGTGAGATACTATAAGAGGCATACAGCATGATGATATAGTAGGATTAATAGGTGTTTGTTACATTCAGTCTCTCCTTCTAGTTCTATTTGTTGAAGGGGCCTTTCATTTATTCATTCAATTCATGTAGGTATTGAGCATCTACTCTGTACCAGGAGCTATTCTGCATGTGCGAATCCTTGCCATCATGAAGCTTTAGTTCTGGTTTCTAGTGGTGGTGGTGGGGAATAGATAAACAAATAAAAACATTCAAATTGCAGCGAGTTTATGGAAGAAAGGGGTCATAAGCTAGTGCAAGGTAGGAGTGCTACTATAGTGGACTGGTCAAGGAAGACCACTCTAAGTGGTTGGAATTTGGGTGGAGATGGAAGAGGAGAGAGAAGAACATTCTAGACAGAAAGAAAAGCAAGTGAAAGATTTAAGGTGGTGAGAGCCTTGTGTGTTTGGAGAGCAGAAAAGGGTCCAGGGTGGCTAGAGCATAGTGGCAATGGGCAAGTGATGCATGATATGCACTATGCCTATGGAAAGGCAGGCAGAGGTCAGATCATAGAGTACCTTGTAGCCATGACAAAGCATGTAAGCGCCCCTAAGGAAGAGATTTTGTTTGTTTTGCTCAGTGCTGGATCTCTGACACCTAGACTAGTGCTGTTATTATAATAGGTAGTCATGAACGTGGATTGAATATATTTTATTCTAAGTGAATTCTAAGTAATTGTATGCCATCTTCTTTGTCAGAGTCTCTCTAGATGCTGTGTGGGGAATGGATTTAAGTGGAACTAAGGGATAGAAGCATTGGAGACACTTGTAGTAGGTGAGAGAGGTGGTGGTTTGAGCTGGGGTGGTGATAAGGAAGGTGAGAAGTGGCGATATTTGAGGTATATTGTAGGGGTCTAGTCCCCAGCACTTGGATTGGATTTGATGGTGAGGAGTTGGTGATATGTGCATTAATTCAGATGATGAAGCCTGGGAGAGGATATTCTGAGGAATTGAGGGGAGGGCGATTAAGTGTACTATTTTTTGCTTGCTGGTTTTGAGATGCCAGCAAGAGATCCAGTGACAATGTCAAGGTTTCAGATGGGTATTACTTGTCTGGGGATCAATGAAGAGGTCAGACATGACACATGGATTTTGAATGTAGGTGGCATTTAAAGCCACGGGACTGATGAGATCACTGTAGCGAGAGTACAGATTCATGAGAGAAGAGGGTCCAGAGGAAGTCTGGGGAACTCCAACATTTAGAGACTGGGTAGCAGAGAAGATGAAGGTCTGGTGTGAGATGTAAGAGGAAAACTAGTATGGTGTCACAGAAGCTGGAGGTCAAGAGAGAAAAGTGTTTCATGCAGGAGGATGGTCTCCTGTGAGGCATGTTCCTGAGAAACAGGTAACATGTAGGTGGGGAAGTGCCCTTGAATCTGATATCTGAATGGTGCGCCTTCCTCTTATATTCAAACTTTTATTTGAAAAGCAATATAAACATACACAGTGTAAAACATACTTAAAATATTTAAGAGAAGTTTATTGGTACCTATGACAAGATAACTTTTAGTGGAACGATGGGCAGAGAGTCAGATTGAGTGGGTTGAATAATGAATCCCCATTCCTGGGAAGAGAAGGCAGAGTAAACAAATAACTAAATAACCATTGGTTTCCTCTTAAAACCCCACTGAGAAGATAGTAAGGGGAATTTTTTTCTTTCTTTTAAAGCCATAAAGCCATAAGGACAGAGGAACAAGAGCAATAGAATTTTAGGGTTATAAAGAACATGGATGAATGTGGTTCTTGTACTAGTACAGCCAGGGTATCCTGGAGCTGGTTAGAAATGTAGAATCTCAGACCCCTCCCGAGACTTACTGAGTCGGAATCTGCATTTTCCCAGTATATTCCTCTGATGTGCTTGCACATAAAAGTTTGAGGATCGCTGACTTGGCAGACGCTAGAGAATGGAATCCTAAACCAATGTGATTTACACTTCACAATCCCTAAAACACTCAGGAATTGGAGGCACTGGTGTCCCCAGAAGTGGAACTGGGGGCGGTGAATAGGGTTGAGGTGGCCAAAATAAAGAGGGTTGGTGGAAAGGTTGTTTAAGAAACAGCCACACTACCCACTTGGTATAGTCAGGCCAGTGCTCCTCCCCACCTGAGAAAAACACCAAAGGTTTATTCTTTAAAGAGAGTAGAATAGAGAGTTTCTGAACTGGAGAACGCAGAGACCACTTATGGCTGCCGGATGCTGAGACCCCCAGCCCTTTTCCCCAGCCACCAGAATGCTGGCAGTAGGGCTTCACCCTCCAGGTAGGAGCTTGGAAGAATCTTCTCCAGGGACTTTGCCCAGCCCAAGAGGCAAGACCTAGATATTGACACAGTGATTCCCTGACTCAGTGGCCCAGCCCCTCCTTTTATTTATACTTCTGTGGCTCTTGTTTTGTTTCTTCTTACCCTATAGCTCTGCTTCCAGAGCTACTTTGTAATTTTCCTATCTGGTTATCATAACTGTTTGTTCTCTTTCCTCTTGTCCGTAATATTTGTTTGGGGGAATCAGATGCCATTCTAAGACTGTATGTTCTTATTGAAAGAGCTCAGCCGATTTTCACAATCAGGGGCCTGATAAACAATTTTGCTACTGTGTGCAGGATTCCAGATGACCGCTTTGCTGTTCACCATAAATCTCATATTTGCTTTCATTGCCTTTCCAGTTTGTTTTCTAAATTAAGAGAGTG
Organism: Eubalaena glacialis; assembly: GCF_028564815.1. Classification (NCBI taxonomy): domain Eukaryota; kingdom Metazoa; phylum Chordata; class Mammalia; order Artiodactyla; family Balaenidae; genus Eubalaena; species Eubalaena glacialis. The sequence continues at coordinate 41,365,313 of NC_083729.1, forward strand.
TTTCTTGTTGTATTTTCTGCTGCACCTGCCCCCTCCCCCACAATATATTTACTTACGGAAAGTCTACACTGCTTGCCCATAAAAGAAACACCAATTAAATGAAGAAAGAAACACCATAAAGAAACACCAATTAAATTCCTTCCTGCCCTGAGCAGAAATTAGCCTTGGTGGGCATATGGCAGTGGCAAGGGTTTGGGGCTAACTGTTGATACTTGCTCAGGCTGTGATCCGATGATGGAGAGTGATCATTTTTTTTTGCATTCTATTTGTTTTTCTATTCTAAACATAGCCATGCAAAAATAGTTTGAAATTTAGAAGAAAGAGAAATTGCTTATAAATTCAAGAACACTCAAGAATTTCTTATTAGTGGCCTGCTTATGCCAAGGTAGACATTTTTAAGGTATATCATTTTCAGAAGAGACATCTGGGCTTTGTTAAGACTAACTCTGTGTGATTACCAGATTAGATGATGTTCAGCTGCTCTGAAGGGAAGCTGTCATACACTGTCCATTGACAAGTAAACTCCTTTTACCCACTGTCTCCCCAGTATCCACTTAATAGTATTCACGGGTACAAGCAGCTTTGGGAAATTATGAGGGTAGCAAAGAAAACAGTGCAGCCTAAGCTTCCACTTTTGGTGCTGTTTTCCACCTTCTGTACCCTTCTCCTCTATCCCAACTCAAAGGACCCAGACCCTTGTATTTGCCCAATTTGAAAATTTCTAGTCAAACTTAAATATTTGGACATCTGCCAGTTAAGCCTTACCATAAATTTGCTGGTGTTCATTTGTCGTTCTATTTTATTTGAGGGCTGTGTTTTCCTTGTAAAATAAAGATAGGAGTTTCTGACCTTTTAAAAAAAAAGGTGTCTGGAAGTGGCCCTGCACAGCTCCTGAAATCAACCCTAGGTGGTCAAAAGAGCAAATCTATTGTAGATGGGACAGGCAGGCACCCGTCTTCGCATCCATTTTTTTCTGGCATCAGGCAGGCAGACGTCTCCTCATTGGCCTTCATTAGGCATCTGTTTCTTCCAGCTCTCACAATCTATGATTTCAGATTGTACAAGGCAACTTGCAAATGAGTGGTTTTGACAGTGACCGTTCCGGGTTCTAAGGGGGATTTTTATTGTTGTGGGTAAAAGTGAGGAAAAGCATTATTCTCGTTTCTTGTTTGATACTCTTCTCATTTAGCAACTCCATGAGAACAGGCCCCGTGCCTCCCCTATTGATCCTTTTCTCCCAAGTGTCCAGTATAGTGCCTTGCACAAATATAATCAATAAATATTTGATGTTGAAAGAAAACTTCATGAAAAATGAGCATCTTTACCTGGCCTCAAAAGCTGATTATATTAGAGTAGGGTTCATTTCAGGTTGGAGAAAATAATAGTATTTAGGTAGGGGAATATAAGGTACGTTTGGGAGCTGGGAATTAGGAAATAGTCCTTAGAGCAAAGCGTAGAAAGGCTAGAAGATGAGAGAGAAGACAGGAGAGTTAATTTGAGGACAAAGTATGGAGGAACTTAATGTCAAACTTATGACTTTGGACTTTTGTCCTGAATCTGGGCATTGGAGCCAACAGAGGAATTAAACCAGAGCCAGGACTCAGAGCAGAGGGTTGGGAGGGGAGAAGGCTGAAGGCACAGAGGCTGATTCAGAAGCTGTTACCCTGAGCTGATGAGTGAAGCACAAGTACAGTCACCCTGTCTTCTAGGGATGTGATCCTATCTTCCGAACCAAAACTTAGTAGACTTTCTTAGAAGGGACAGGATATTTTATCCTGGGGCCACTCCTGAAATCTAGTGCTCAAGGCTCTGGCTCTTCTTTTATTTTTTTCAATGCCCTTCTATTCCAGGAGGTTCTGTATGAAATGTTCCATGACCTCCAATCAGCCTTTGTTTATCTAGTTACAAAGTCATTTTTGCAGCTGGGATCCCTCACAAAGTCTTTGTTTAAAACCCCAAACTGAAAGTAACCATAGAGAGGTGTCTGTGGGGAGGTTTTCCATGTTGCATTTATAAATAACAGAACTTAACAGAACTGTCTATTAAGCCTAAGAACCACACCCCCCCTTCAAAATCCCACAACTGAAATACAGAAATTTAGGAATTACATACATGTTGGACTCTGGAGGCCTAGAAAAAGCCTATTGGTTTGGGGAAGTTTGATGCCTGAAGATGTTTGTAAAATCAAAGCATTTTAAAATTGAAAGAAACCTCAGCACTGTTTTACTTCTACCTTTCACCAATCTACTGATGAATTTTCTCTCCCATATCCTCAGTTGATCTCTCTTTCATTGGAACAGCTGAACTTTTAGGGTTCCTATTTCTTAGAGGTTTTCATCAATCTTAGCATTAAGGAGATACAAAAGTTGGCTCATGCTGTATGTTTTCCAGATTTGTGATAACAGGATTCTGTGATGGCTGTGTGTTGGCTCTTGCTGAAAAGAGAGCCAACTCTGGGAGAAGGTATGAAAGAGAGTAGACACTAGCCACTCCTGAGACTAAAAATATACTTGACTTCAGGTCTATGGCAAGGGTTTGGTTGCTTTACTCAAAAAAAGTTTTTGAACATCCCTTGAGGACTTTCAGATCAGTTGCCATATTCCATATGAAAGAACAAGGTAATGACATGTTCAGGTCAGAGACCTAAACCATGCTCAGAGATACTTCAGGAAGAGGTCAGATTAAGAAGAAACATCCAAATCTCATTATAATCATCAGATCCTAAGCAATTAAAAATAATTACTCTTTTCTAGGTGACCTTATGGGATATATAAGCTAGAATCTAGTCTAAATAAAGCTAAATTGGAGAGTTTAAATCTAACAGCTTAAAAAAAATAGTCCAATCAACCACAGTGACTGGATAACCCAATTAGTGGTTTTGGAGAAGGATAATCAAACGTTAAATGAATTTTCCATTTGCTGCCAAGATTTCCTGCTTCTGAAGCTTAGGCTTCTTTGGCAGAAGACTTGGGTGAGGAAGGACAGCACTGACCTTTAGGTAAACAAGGGGATTTTATCATCACCAAGTAGTGCAGTTCTACACTATCAAACCCTTACTTTTCAATAGCTGAAATGACTCTGTAAATTATATCTCTTAGCCAATTCTCAGAGTAGAGTTCATCTTCTACTTTAAAGAATTTATTTCCCCTGCAATATCATTTTTACTTTTCCCCTTTCAAGTTACTGCATTCTATAGCTGTTCCTTTTTCTGATTCCTCTGCAGGAAATATAAACCTTCCTTGCCCCAGTCCAATTAAATTCCAAATGTTGGACATAGACATATCATTTCTCACTAAAGTAGGTGCAGGGTTTTGTTTTGAGAGGAAAGATTATGTATGCATTAGCATGAAAACTGTGCTGTTTGTTTCTTTCAAAGAAATATCTAAACAAGACAGTAAGAGTCTCCAGATATGGTCACCCAGAGCAATCTGCACAGTGGGTGTTTGGTTTTAATATCCAGGCAGACTACAATAATCAAAGCACATCTGGGAAACACAAGAAACCTAACATTCAGGGTTTGGAATTTGACCTTAATTGGCAAAAATTATATTTCTTTGAACATTTTTGTCTGGTTTAAAGTGATTTTGTTTAGGTAATTTCACTCATCCTTTCAGTATTCTTTTTAGAAATAGAGAGGCAGGTATTATTAAGTCCAGAGAACTGAGTGGCGTGCCTAAAATATAGAATATTCAGCTTTTAACTTAGTAGACTTCGTTTCTGGTCTATGTATCTCTCTTTCTGAATAAATTAATGGATTCCAGAATGATATACAGGCATTTTTTTTAAAACAAACACATAAAAAAGCGAAGAAAACAAGGAAACTATCAAATCCTATAGTAGTTCACCGCAGGGAGAGCAATAATCATCTTTTATAAGAATCTTTTCTTCGATACTGAGGAGCGGAGCAAATAAATAGATGCAATTTCCCCTTATTTATTGTACCATTTGTTCTACATGTAATCGAGGCCCCAGAACCTACATTGCATTGAGCCAGGCACAATAAGGAGTAGAAAGGAAATTTTCACTTCAGTTGAGGAAATAAGATACATATGAAAAATTAAGGGCAAAGCAAGATTATAAAATGAACTGCACCGGGATTCAGATTAAATGAAAATGTAATGGTCAGGGAAGCAACATTTGAGTAAGCTTATGATAAGTAGGTTGGATTTCAAGAGACAAAGAAGAAATTGAAGATTACATAAGCAAGTGTGAACTTGAGAGCAAGTCTTTATCAGCCTGGTGGAGTAGATGGCTCCTGTCGGTGAAAGGTGAGAGGTAAAGTCAGAAAGATGAGCCACGGAATGATTTTGAACTGGGGAATCATAACATGGTGGCAGTGGTGTTTTATGGAGAAACCTAGAATGATGGTGTTCAGGCTGGTTTGGAGAAGAGAGAGATTGGTAGCAAGGAGGTAGATTAAGACATAATTATTTAATCCAGGCTTTAGATGTTCAGATCCCAAACAAAGATAATGGCAATGAAAAAAAAGAATTACTTATTGTATCAGTATGAAGGGAGTTTGTAAAACTGATTAGATGTGGGCAATTGGAAACATGAAACCTACATGATGAGGTGAATTGAATTATCAATATTCAACAAATGAAGACGCCAACTGTGGCTTTAGTAGTTTTGTAATCCATCCCTTTCTACACCTCTGAAAGAGTAACACCTAGTTCTGTTGTGGCTTTAGTCTATAGTTCAGAACCATCTCCTTCATGAGGACACATGGTGGTCTTAAATAGTTGCTTGTCAGGCATAAAGCAATGAAAATCAGCCAAAGGTCCATCTTTAGCTGTTATTGAGCACTGTATTGGGAGTCAGGGGATCTGGGCTGCAGTGCAGACTTTACAGGGGATCTGTACTGGTGGCTGGGGTTGGATAGACCAACTTCGAACCAGCCTTTCTCAAACTGTTCTCAGAATATTAATCCTGGAAGACGCTCTTAAAGAAAAAATTCCACAATTGAAATTGTTTGCAAGCATCAAAAAATCTATTTTCCTCTTGGAGATCACAGAGCCTTATTGGCATAGCGAAAGGCTTTCCTTTTGGCTCGTAATACTGTTACATCCCTCTGAACGAAGGACCTACTAAGGAAAGACTAAACTAGTTCCTAGCTAAACAATAATCTATGGTTATGGGATATGGCTAGTGATCTAAACCAAAACAGCAAAACAAGGAATATATAGCAAAGGAAGAAAATAAAAGGGAAAAATATAATTAGATAATTAGAAGTAACTGCTGGTCAATTGAGATGGCAATGAGATACAGGAACTTGCTGTGAGGAGAGGGGTCAACACAGGCAGCCTATAATGTAATCTCAGTACAGATCTCCCTTTGCCAAGAACGGCCATCAGTGGAGTCTTTTCTTCTAGTATTGTGGTCATCTGACCCTGCTGGAGAAAAAGATATCTGTATCCACACAGTCACTTAGACTTAAAATTTCAAGTTTTGAATGGGTGTTCACATTCTTCTTAGAAATTCTAACTCCAGGAAGAATTAAGCAAGATGAAAGGGTCCTTTCTAGATTCATTGACTGCCTGCAGGTAAAGCTGAGTTTCTAAGTTAAGTCTGAAATCAAAAATCCTTTGCCCATGGTCAGGATGAAACCTGCTCCTTGAGTTCTTGGAAAATATTGAAAGCCTAAAGGAACACATTTTCTTACTCAGAAAGTAAGTGCACGGAGAGGGAGTGCTCCAGCCACTGGGAGGAGGAGGAGATTGTTCTTAAATCAGTGGGTTGCTATAAACTATCTCAGAGTTATGAAGAGCTTTACATCAATTTTTCAAAGCATTCTCATTCCTACTGATTCATTTGATCATCCTGAATGCCCTCTGTGGTGTTTTTTTCTCTAGTATTTTACAGATGACGATAGCAACAACAATCACCCCCTCCCCTGCCACTTGCGAGGCATTGTGCTGGATGTTTTAATACTCCATTTAATCCTCACAGCAACTCTGAAAAAGGTACACATTGCAATTTCCATGATACAGCCAAGAGCCCACGTGATAGAACAAAAAGCAATGTCATAGTCTGGGTTAGAACCCAGGTCTCTTGCGATCCGGAGTCCACACTCTTCCATCTCTGACTTGTCATAATCAGTTAAAGGCCCACCTGTGAATGTGACCTGAGAATTCCCTCCATTCCTGACCCTGCTCACCTAGTTGAGTACTTTATTCACGGTGCTATGTTGTCTCAGGCTGCCTAAACCCTACTGAAGCCAGAAATATTTAGCCACTCTCAGCTATAGTCCAAATCAGAAGTGGGCATTCCACAGACTGCGGCTCACATCTGGCTACTCCCTGTTGTTCTATGCAGAATGAAAAAAATTCTCTCTTCTAGTAAAGAGATACCAGAAAGCAGACAGCCTAGCACAGAAGGGAGTTTTGGATAGAGGAGTATCACCCTAAAATTAAGTCTTGTTAGAGGCTGTCTGCTTTAGCGACTGGTTGGCCCTGCTTGGCCCATGGGGAAACACTGAAAAAAGAGAAGGGCCAGGAGAGGTAGAAATCGTATGTGTGTGTTGGAGGGCTGTATCATTTAGCGTTCACAACCATCCGACTAAGCAGGTCGTATTAAACCCTCTAGAAGTTAGGAACCTAAGGCTCAAAAGAGGTTAAGTAATTGTTCAAAGTCACTTAGGAACAGGTGACTTCTTACAGGAGCTCAGGTACACCGGCTTTCTCCTGTGTTTATGATCATCTAACAAAGCAGACGGTTCATAGGTGCGTTCTTCCTTATAATCAGGAGTAGCTGTCCATCTGAGGTGGTTCAGCCAAAACACGGAGTTGGTCACTTATTTTCCCTGCCGCTGCAGCTGCCTTTGGGTAGGAATGGAGGGCTTGTGATGTCAAGGGAAAAAGGAGCAAGCCAGAACCAAGTCAGTCTTGCGGCCATTTATCCCTGAACGAAAATCTGAAGTGCAACACCATCGTGTTTGAGTGTAGATATGGTAATTGGTAAACAAAAAGATGACCACCTTCTGCAGTAACATAAGAGTCATGCATAGCTTTGGGGAACCAAGATTAAAACAGGGTTCCAGAATAGCAGCTTCTGTTTAAAATCCTTGGGATAAAACCACTGAGGATATCTACAATCTCTCAGCCACCACTTGCCAGTTCTCGGGGGAAATATCAATAGTAATTGGACAATTAAACAGTCCTGCCTTCCTCTTGCTCTAATGCAGTAGACATGCGACTTTACGGGAAGAACAGTGGGCTGTGCGTCAAAAGGCCTGCTTTCTAGTTTTGGCTCTGCCTCAACTCATTGTGAGAGTTTGGGCAATTCTCTTTACTCTCCAGACCCCAGATTCCTCAATTGCAAAATAAAGAGATAGTGAAATGATGTCTAAGATCTTGTCCAATTCTTAGAGTCTGTCTACTTCCTATTAAAATAGTTCAGTAAAAATCTAAAGTTGGGGATCACATTTTCCCAGGGGTATGAAAGATTATCCTATCTCTCTCCATCCCTCTCTGCCTCCCTTTTTCTTTTCTTTCTTCCTTTTTTCACACCCCTTCCCTCCCTTACAATTCCTTTTTCCCAAGGAAGCAGAGTCTCAGTTCAGGGATTACTTGCTGGTGCCTCCAAAGCAGCAGTGACTCTTGCCTTCTTGAATTCAGTGTCCTCAGGAAAGACACTGAGCTTTCCACTTAAATCAAAGGCATCTTTCTCCCTCCAGTCCTAACTCTTCTAGGTTTCTGATTTTTCTTAGTTTTATTTTTCTGGTTTCACCAAAGAGTCTATGGCACCCAAGAGCAAAAGTGTTGAAAACAATGAAAAACTCTTCTTTTGCTTTTGGATTTGGGTCTCCGTGCTGCCCTTCCCCGACAATTCTGAGACAAAATCTCACTACGATCCTTAGAGAACCGCAGGGCAGGAGTGTTGGGCCGGGGGAGTTTGTTTTATTTAAGCCTTTGGTCAGGGCAGAAATATTTTAGCTCAACAGTTATCAGTCCAATGTGAAAATAATAATAGCACGCAACACACAAATACCGGCCACGCTGTCATTCCCGCTGTCTCTGATACTCACAGTTCAACCGCATTCCTGGGGAGGTCGGAGGGAATCTCTGTCACCTTGCTCTCCTGGCAGAGGAAAACCCTGTTAGAGCAGTGACAGATCCGATGATGACATCCTGAGCCCAAGCTCAGGAATGTGAGCAAGGCCACCAGGAGCAAGGCCATGTTTATTTATCCATCCACCTGCTTTCTTCCTGCGTCTGCAGAGAAAAACCTGCACAGGTTTCAGAGGCTCCCCACTGAGCCCTTGTGAGAAGAGATCTGCCTTGGGAGCTGGTAGGGTCACGTGACCCACCCAGGGATGCTTCCCCCCCCCCCACCCTTCGGTCACTTCCAGACAAATAGCAAAATTCCTGTGTGCTAGCATTGATTTTAGGGGAAGCAAGATAAGTTACTCCCTTATCTTTCTTGATTGAGTTTATTACACCCTGACCCAAGGAAGACAGCAAATAGAACCTTGATGCATGTCTGGAATAGTTTATATTAATTTGACTGTAGAAATGTCCTTGCTGGTCACTATTTTTTTCTCAAACCAGTGACATGACTGGTCACTGACTTTGACTTTCTCCAAAAGAGACACAATCTGGAATGTGAAACATCACTAAGAGTGTCGCTGGGTGAAGGGCAGGGACCTGTTTCCAGTCTTGACCTCAACGTCTTCCTCCAGTCCACTTGACATAAAACCAGAACTTCTGGGTTGTGCTCATTGATCCTCTTCCTCGCTGGAATTGCTAACCAAAAATGGTGTTGCTCAGAAAACAGGCAGTGGGTTAGTGAGCCCCAGGTAGATCGTGTTAGGTAGAAGGCACTTCTGAGAGGGGAGTCCACAGAGATAACTGACTCATCTGAGTGACCTACGGAATGGGCTGTGTTTTCAGGGGGGTTTAGTAGATGCCAGCTGTCCACTCTCTATGACATACCCTTTCTGGCTTCTCTCATTTCCGGGCTCTGAAGATTGCCTTTGCCTTTCGGAAGCTGGCACAAATGAATTTATTTAATCTATGCTTTTAACTTAGTTTTAAATGTTCTCTGTAGGTGACGATCGTGGCGCTTTTGTTGACACTCGCCATCAAGGAGATGGCGAGGATCTGAGGAACGTTTGGCCACACTGTCAGTAAAGGGACCTTCAACTTTTAACTCCAGAACCTATGAAGTTTAAAAGGCAGAATATTCTCTAAGATCCTGCCTAAAGCTTATTACTTGCTAAAATTAGTTTCAACACTATCTTTAAGTAATTAGTTGCATAAAATTGAGTTATGTGAAAATGCTAAGCAGTATATATTGATCCCACTCCTTTCTTCCTCTCCACTACCTCGTCAAGGAATAATGACATATGATGAATGGAGTAAATAATCATTAAGGGAAAAACAGAAGCAAGTGACTTTTAGGGTGAAGTTGTTCCCTGGCTTCTTCTGGGAGCAACTGATTCATTCTAACTCCAGGACTGAAAGATCAAGGCAGTATCTATATAGACTCTATATGCCAGCAGTTTTGGCTAACATGAACAGTTAAATTATTTCATTCACCAATTGATGCATGGAGTCATAGTCTTTCAAATGTGGAAGGGTCTTAATTCAATAAATTAACTAAGACTTAAGTTTACTTTAAAATATCCACATTGATTTAAAGGGGTTGACTTACCTCTGTTTGAATAACTCCACTGACCAAAAAACTCATTACCAGTTGAACTTCTCACCCACACACCTACCCCACAAATCCCCACTGAGGTGTTGGAGAGCTCTAGTTATAACTAAATTAGTCCTCATATAATGAGCGGAAATTTTTTTTAACTGAGATTTTGATTTTAAAACTATGTCCTCTTCACAATTGACAGATGACATATATAACGTAAATGTAAATTATTAAGCAAAATAATAAAACAGTTGTAGACTGAAGAAATAGATGCCAACAACATTGCATCTATGTAGTTGTTTCTCCTTTATCCGTCTCATGTTCCTATGCCTAGAAGTGACCCTTAATCTGAATTTTGTGTTTATTAGTCCTTTGTTTTTTAAAATTAATTTTATTACCAAAGTATGCATCTCCAAACAGTATATTGCTTAATTTTGCTTGTTTTTGAGTTTTATACAAATTGTATTACTCTTAACTAGTTTTTGGTTACTTGCTATTTTACACTATGACATTTTAAAGGACCATCCGTATTTCTATATGTAGCTGTAGTTTGTAAAATTTCACTACTGTGTAATATTCCATTATATAAGTATACTACCATTTATGTTTTCATTCTCCTGTGATCTTTCTTTATTCTGAGGCCATAAAAATATTCTCCTATGTTTTCTTCTAAAACTTTTATCGTTTTACTCTGCACATTTAAGTCTTTAATTTATTAGGTATTAATATTTATGTGTGGTATGTGTCGGGAACTCAATTTCGGTTTTATTCAATGGCATATGGTTTTTATCCACATGGATAAACAATTTTCCCAGAACCACTTTTTGAATAGACCTTCTTTTTTTCCTCTCATTTGTAAAATTATCACATCTCAAGTAACTACTATTTTGCATAGGTTTGCGTTTAAGCTCTTTTTTATATAGCCCATCGTCCTTTTTACATGCACCAATGCTATACTGTCTTAATTACTAGAACTTTAAAATCGTCTTGACATGTGGTAAGAAAATTTCTTCTTTTCTAATTCCTTCCTTCCTCCTTCTTCCCTCTCCCTCTCCTTCCCTCCTTCTTCCCTCTCCCTCTCCTTCCCTCCCCCTCTCCCTCCCTCATTCTCTCTTCCTTCTCTCTGTCTCTTTCTCTCTCTCTCTCTCTTCCTTTCTTTTTCTTCTCTGGTTGGGATACCCAGTGCAATGATGAGTAGAAGTTATGATGAGCATTCTTGTCATGTTCCTGATTTTAGAGAAAATGTTTTCTAATTTTTCACCTTTAAAATGATATTTGTTAGAGGCTTTTGATGCCTACTAGGTTAGATATCAGGTTAAAGATCGTAGAAAAGTTTTCTAAGAATTTTTTTCTTACCACGAATAGAAATGAATATCATCAAATGCCTTTTCTGCATTTGTTTTACCCCTAACCTATTAATTTGCTGAGTTACAATGATAATTTTATACTATTAAACTCCTCATATTCCTAGGATTAACAGACTTGGTTATAAGTTACTGTTATTTTATATGCCGAGAGATTTGACTTCCTAGTATTTTATTTAGAATTTTGGCATCTGTGTTCATAAGCAATTTGTAATTTAGTAATGAGTAATGTAATTTCTAATTTTCCTTTCTCTTGTTGTCCTTATATGATTTGGTATCATGGGTGTATTTACCTCACAGACTGAGTTGGGCCATAATCCCTCTTATTTTGCTCTTAGGAAAAAACTGTTTCAGATTAGAATAATCTATTCCTTGAAAGTATGGATTTACTTGCCTGTAAACCATCCAAGCCTGGTCTTATGGTGTGTGTGTGTGTGTAGATTTAAAAATATTCGTTCAACTTCTTTAATTGTTATTGGGCTATTCAATCTTCCTATTTCTTAAATTTTACACTATAAGTTTTCTAGGAATTTTCCATTTCATTCAAGTTTTTAAATGTATTGTGATCAAGATTTTTAGTATTCTCTTTTTAAATCTTTTAAAAACTATTCCTAGTGTTCTTTATTTCTGTCCATTTTCTTCATATTAGCCAACCTTGCCAAATTTTTTTCTATTTAATTGTCCTCTCATGGACTGACTTCTGCCTTTGCCAATCATATTCTATCTTTATTTTCCTTTTCCACAATTTTTCCCATTGTTTTCTCATCTGTTTTCTTTTTGCTCTGTTTTTTTTTTTTTTGAAACCTCTTATTTGGGTGTCAGTTCATTCGTTTTTCAGCCCTTCCTCCTTTCTAATATATATATGTATACTTACATATAAGTATATATATATACACACATACTTAATCTGTAAATTTCCCTGTAGTCTTTGCCTTAGCTCTATCCCATAAATATTGATGGGTAAATTTTCCATTATAGCTAAGTCCTAAGTATTTCTCAATTTTCCATTATGATTTCTTCTTTAACTCCCAGATAATTGAGATGTACAGTTTTGAAATCTACAAAATACAGATATTTAAATTTATCTCTTTGTTATTGACCTCTAATTTAAATTGCATAATGGTCAGAGAATGTGCTATTGATTTTCCCCCCAAATATGTTATGTGTTTTATGGCTTAGTACAGTTAATTTTTGTAAATATTCAATGTGAGCTTGAGAAGGATCGGCATTCTCTATTTACTTGTGACAGGCTCTATATTTGTCCCATAAACCCAGTATATTATTATTTTCCTAAAATTGTCTATATATCAATATTTACTAACATTTTAAGTTTTGATTAAACTAATGAAGGGATTTCTGTTGAAATTTCACATGATCAGAATGACACAAGTTGTCCCTATATTTTTCTTCACATATAAATGATACTTGGGGCATACACATTTAGAATGGAATATATACATGGTGAATTAAACCTTCTCTAATTTTGTAGCATCTTACTGTACACATAGTATTGTCTTTTATCTTAAAAATCTATCTGTCCGATATTAACATAGAGATACCACCTTTTCATTTGATAAATATTTTTCTAGTATAATTTTTTCTACCTTTGTGCTTTCAACCTTTCTGTGCCTTTATGTTTTAGGCATGTCTTTTATAACCACTGGTAGAATTTTATAACCACTTAGCTGAATTTTTTGTTTTAATACAAATCTCTTTTAACAGATGACCTTAATAATTTACATTTATTCTGATTATTGATCCATATGGATGCTTTTTTTCTGCCATGCAGCTTGCTTTCTACTTTGTTCTAATTTTACATGCTCCATTTTTTTCCCTTTTTTGTCTTTTATTTGTTGAATTTTGTGTGTTTGTCTCTTTTATTGCTTTGTTTTGTTTTCTTATTCTATTTTGTTCCATCTACCATTTTGGATGTTATAGACTCTCCTTATTAATTTTAATGGTTACTCTGAAATTTTTACCTCATACTTTAACTTATACCTTTTATTTAAAAAGTTTAATTTTATCAGTATTTAAAATCCCTTCCTGAAAGATGCATGGACTTTAAACTTTTAAGCCTACTCACTGGCTAGATAAAACGTATTTTTTTGCTGTCCAATATTTTAGTTCTGTCATTATTATATATCTTCATTATTTTATATGTTCAATATTTGCTTAGATCCTCTGCCACTTTGGACATGTTACTGGATCTCCAAGGAGTTTGTATTCTCATTTGCCTTTGTCAATACTGCATTGGAAAGCTTTGAGAAGCTTTGCTTATGACCAAATATAATCCTTTACAAAGATAAGCCTCAAAATAATGGAAGACAGCTATTTTCAGGGAAATGCTGGTAAATGTTTAACAATCACCTTTCCAGGGAAAAAAGTCCTTGTTTATAGTGTTTGTTAACTTCCATGGTGTAAATTCTCCTGCCATAGCTCATATCAAGCTACCAATGTGATGTCAACCAGCTTGCTAAATTCCTCAACATTTGTCTATCTGCTCTTATGAGTTGGTTAGAGCTGGTTCTAGCACATCACTGGCTATTTTGTACCTCTTGAATCATCTTTTTACTTGTTTAGATGATCCCCGATTCCTTCAAGCCATTCCTTACCTGACGTAGCTTTGAGTGTGTGATAGTTTATCTGGATCTTCACTTTAGAATAATCTCCAACATGGGTTGCTATATCTCAGGGGCCGAAGCCTAAAGTGTTGTTTGGGGTTGTTTAACATCATCATGAGTTCTGTGAGCTTTATGAGAGCCTGGCTGCATGGGAAGTGTTGTAGGGTGTGAATACATAGACATACTCTCAGAAGCAGCTATTTGGATTTGCAGCCTTCTCAAATGAAGAGAAATGGCTACTCTTACCATGATCAGAGAATTGGGCATAGCAATTGTGGCAGCAATGTTTGGCTCTGATATTGGATACTGAAGGGAAAAACCCTTCTCTAACATAAAAGGGAATCTAATACGTGGAAAATGAGGCTCTAAATGAGCTTACCAGGAGATTAGTGGTGTTAAACCTGAATTAAATGCCTTATTACTGAGTGTTTAGTCTGAAAAATTATGTGGGATACAGATCTTTTTCTGCCCCTGTATATCTCCCACCAAACCCTCATCATTCTTTTTATCCTGTCATTAGCTTCCCTTGCCTTTTCTTTTACTTATTCTATTTCAAGAAGAGCTTTCTTTTGAGGTCATTTGCCAGTTCTTCCTTGCATCAGAGGACACCTTGTATTCGGCACTGCCATCAGGTTGCTCAGACTTCCCTGTAGATTTCTGAGAGATTAAGAACAATGTAAGCATCAGGTGACGATGATTATGATTATGGTTGTTGTCTTAAGAATGTGTTCTTAGGAATCTATCTCTTAGGAAATCAGGGTCCCTTTTAGCTTCCTGATTTCATAAGTTAAAGTTTGTCAGATCACAAAGATCTTGAATCTCAGAGATGAGGTAGCCTGTCTGCACCACTGGAGTGGAGGACTAAATGCAGTTTCTTCTGGTGGCTTTTATTCTGTGGACTCTGATGGTCTCACACAACTATGTGCAATTCTTCACCTAGGAAAGTTTGTCACAGGTTGGAAATTTGAAGTGGCTTATAAATCTGAAAAATTAATTTCCAAACCAATTTTCTTTTCATTTCACGGTAGTCATGTAAAGATAGGGTCTCTGGGGTCACTGGGAGAACATCTGTGTGTCTGCTGATTGGGCAGAAAGCTGTCCTATTGATGGAGATAACTTCTGTTGCAATCTATTGGTCATGCCAAGTCACAAGGCTAGATCAGATTCAAGGGCTGGGAAACAGGCTCCCCCTCGGTGAGAGGAACACAAAGGCACATGGCAAAGTGACGTGCACACAGGGGGAAATAATTGCAGCCACTTCTGCCAATATTTACTGCAGGTATCTAAGCATTTAGAGAGGACATCATTGTTTATGCTAGGTAATTTTTGCTTCTTCTTTTCTTAATGTTTTCCAGAGTACCAGTTAGGCCAACTAATAGAGATACTGACGATGATAATGTTGAAGATTCATTTTCAGCCTTTAGTAGTTTGTTCAATTATTAACTAAGCGTGTTGCTAACCCAAGAAAGACAATAATGTAAGCTGGTCATTGTAACACTATGATGTTTTAAAATGACCAAAGATATTTATTTTCCATTCAGAAATTTGTATTTGGTAGGTTTGTATTTATTTAAAAAAACTAAATTCCTTTTCTCCTTTTATACATTGTTATACTGTAATTTCAGTTGTTCGTGTGAATCTAATGTAGACTTGCTATAATATTAGTGGCCTTAGTGAAGTATACTATGAGACTTAGGGCAGGAATAAAAATTCCTTGTGATATGACAAGAGCATATAGGTATCGTTTGTGAATATGCAGTAAAACATGATAATCTTTGGACACTAAATCTTTCAAGTAGCAGCCTTGAATCCACTTTATTATCAATATTATAATCTTAATTACAGTTCCTATTATACTTATTTTTTTATACATTAAGCTTTATTTATAGACATTTTACTGTTCTATCATATAATTTCTAATAACAGTTAGATGGGATTATGTAAACCTGGTAGGGCATTACATAGGAGCCTAGCACACCAGCCCCACCAGTCATACCTGGCACATGTTTTCATATTGAGACAGACAGTCATTTAGGCCATAATGTTAATGAACCCTCTTCATTGAGGGTTGAGCAGTGCACGACCTGTACAGCTGCACCTGACAGTCCTACACCAGGGAATCAGGATGGGTGCCAGTGATTAGTGCTTGACCCGGTGACGGTAAGTTTACTGGACAGTAGCAGTGGAGGCTGAGGAGAAGCACTTTGACAAAGTACTCAGAGTGCTGGGGTGGTGGTCCAGAGGAGCATCCTTTAGGACATCACACAACTGATCATCTGCATTACCTATTCCTAAGGTCAACAAAGGAAGAAGCAGTGCACTGGAGTTGGGAGACCTGGGCTCTGTCCATAACTCTGTCACTCCTGTGGCATCCCTGGAGATTTTTAATCATCTGCAAGTCAGTTTCTTCTCCTCCAGCATGTGAGTGTAAACACTTAACCTACAGGGCTGTTGTGAAGACAGCCTGGGATTCACATGTGAAAGCACTGTGACAGAGCCTGGTGTCAGTGTGTGCTATTCTTCTCCTTGTGGCTGTTGTGATGAAAAGGAAAGGTAAACAGCTCATTACTGGAGGAGAGAATCTTTTTCATGACGATTTTCCATTTGGTTTATGTGGTGAGGTGGTAGGCGAACAACCTTGGCCTCATGATCGTTTAACCCTGTGTGCCCCTGACCTTGTCCGAGCCAGTCATCACCATTACTCCAGGGGCAACACCGACCTTCACGGACCCTTGTCTCCCCTTCTTGGACCCTTTCTCCCACTCAGGACTTGGGGAGTTCAAGGCCAACGTGTTGTGCGCAGAGAGATGATGTAGCCTCCTGATGTGTCCTTGATTGATTGGGTAACAAACGAAGTATATGGTCAAAACAAAAATGTTACAATGAAGACTAATGATAGGTGAAGGGGAGGCCTGTTTGTAAGCCTGATGGCCAATTGGTGCTGCTTTTGAACAAACAAAGTGGATTTTGAAATTCTTGCATTAGTTTAATTTCTCATAGGCGTGGAATGTCTCAGGCTCTTTTAAAAACACAATGGGGAGAATGCAAATCACATCTTAGTCATTGCAAATGATCTTTGGGCCAGTGTTTTGACCCCCAACATTTCTAGGCTTCAGAGTAAGTTGAAATTGAAAGGGAGCACACTTGGGAATTCGGGTGCACTGATATAAGGGTCAGATGCGTCGTATGTTCCGACACCAGGCAGGGGCTGGTGGGAAGCAGGGTAGTGACTGCATCTAGTCACTGGTTTGATCCTGGGAAGTTTCATAAAAAATTCAAGGGCAATGAATGTTTTCAGGAATGCTTGTAGTGAAGCCATTATTAATATAAATCTACACCTGCTATCTTCCAAAAATTTAACCCTAGGAATTGGTGCGTACCAAAGTCTAGGATCCTGCCCCTTGCCTCGAGGAGCTTAAACGTTTGGTTATGACAACATGACTATACAACATATGATGTTCTTTACTTCACAGGAATATAACCAAGAATTAAAGTATTGCCTTATACCTAATTACAAACTATGTAGGCTGCAGTGCTCCAGGAAACACTGATTTTGAACTGAGTCTCCATAGCTGTGAAGATAAATAGTTTTGGCAGTTTTCTGACTTAGCTGTTTCCTGCACCCACTTAGACCTCTCCACCAAACCCCCAGTTAAACAAAATATTTTAAATATGAATACATACATATATATATAGATATATATATATATGCAGTATATAGACATATTCAAAAGAACAGCATGGCAGAGTAGGGTCACTGTTTATGAAAGCATGAGTGTCAGTTGCCAGCAACACAGCATTGCAGGCTAAAAACCCAGGGTCTATTTTCTGTTTCTATTCTTTGGAATGAAGAAAAGTAATACCAACATTGCATTATTTATGGACATGGTTAAAGAAAAGAGAAGCAGTGAAATTTCACTGCTTTCAGAGGATAGTTTATTTTGATTCCACATAGGGCCCTGGGCCTTTGCCTCACAATGATGTCCCCTTCCCTGTCGATACCTCAGGCAACCCTGGTGCTGTGATGTCTCAGTGCCCTCTAGGGCAAGGGAAGGAGCTGGCAGAACCTAGCCATCAGGATTCACTGGGCTTGGGAGGCAACTGGTTAATTGATCAGGAATGTATGGAAGCCCTGCTTTGTGTCTTGCACTCTGGAACCTTGGGTGCTGTGAGCAAAGCTGAGGTAGAAAATGGAGACTCTGTTCTCAAGGGATTGCTGACGCACAGGATTGACGGGAGCCGGGCCTATAAAAATAGGGTCCCATGTATATAAGATGTGCAGAATGCAGAACACAGCTTCTGTTTATTTTGTGCTAACTTTGCACTAGACCCCAGGCTAAATACTTGCATAATCTCTGATCCTTCTACCAACGCTACAAGGCAGCTCTGATTATTCTCATTTTGTGGATGGAAAAACTGAGGCTTAGAAAGGTTAAGTGTATCTGCCCTGGGTCACACAGCTGGTAACTGGTAAGCCTAGAATTGGAATATGAATGGTATCCCTCTGAAGTCAGAGCACCTCTGCTTAGGTGCAGCACGGCCTTGGAAAGCAAGGCAGCCTGGGAGGGGGCACCGGAAGCAGCAGGCTGGCGATGGTTGGCAGGCAGGCTGACTGACACAGTGACTTCTGCTGGGCTGTGCTCAGCCACCTTCCAGGGAAGAGGAACCCCTCCCTCTGTTGTTCCTTGGTGACCCTGGAAGGCAGTGGACCCTCATTTGTTTCTGCGGGATAGTCCTGCTGAATCATTCCAACCACGTTGTGGCCAACTTATCTACTACCTTAATGTTCTATTTTTATTTTTGTGGCTCTCAGCTGGAAATAGCTCAGCTTTAATGGCAGCTTTTAGAGTGAGGTTTTGAAAGAAACCATTTAATTTATCATGTAAACTAGGACAGTTTTGAGAGTGAAAGGGAAATCTGTTAGTAATTATGCCAGGGCTATCCTGGGCACCCAAGGCTATGATCACCCTACCGATATTGGATCAAAGGATGTAGCTACCATGGAAATAAGATCTACATTATTCAGACAAGAACATCTTTAGAATAGGGAGCAGCCAAATGGAAGTAAGCTTCTTCTACTACAGCAATGTTATCTTCTGTCTGATGTTAGGGCATGAATTAGGACCACTTAAGTCCCTCAACCTTCACCCACCTTGGACAAGGCCAAAGCAGCTCTGATTTACCATGTCAGCGTGACATTGTTATGTGGAGACCTCTTGCTTACTGCCAAACTTAATGAATCTGGACTGTTCTAACTTACAGGAGTTAAAGAACTTCTTATTCTTGAAGATCTTTGAACATTTTTGCTTAAAATTTATAAATTGGACTGTAACAAGGCATGCTGGGGTTTCCCTTAATAGGTCAGCTAACCAAAGGCATTGCAAGAATCTGGAAAATATCACATATTGCTGGTCCGGGACTCCAAAAGAGGGGAGAGGAGGAGTGGAGAGGAGGAGAGGGAGGGAAGAAAGGAGGAAGGAAGAGAGGGAGGACGGACTGGGAGATGGCTTTAAGCCAAAAAAATCCAGGAACGTCTTGTGACAGTGGACTTCTAGCCCAGGATCCTGCCCTTTTCAATCCCTGACCCTCTTGTCGTTTGTTCTCTTTGGGCTGACAAATGGGTGTTGATTCGTGACAGCATCATTGATCAAATGACATGTCGTCTTGTATCATGTCTGATAATAAAGCAACGTAAAAATGCTTCTAGGCTTAACTTGACAGTATCCACTTAGATGGTAGCTTCTAGTCCTAAATCTTTCCGAGAATGACAGAAAATTCCCTTTGTCTAAAACATGAGTGTTTTTCATCACTAATACCCCAAATAATGCTTGGTCTGAGACCAGGCTCCTCAATAATTTCCATCAAACGACTCCTAATGGGGGGAGGGGTGGGTTTCCAAAGAGATCCTCAATAAAGTCAACATTGCTTTGAGCCTCTTATTTTATATTATAAATGTATGCAAATATTACATTCTATTTTACAATATATCCATGTTTGCTGTAGAATTTGTCAAAATGTCTTTAGTAAGAGTTATATGCAAAGAAGATGTGCCATTTTTATTCTGCAGTTTCACATTATCCCTGACGTAAGACCACATCCTCCATTTTAAGAATGAGGGAATAAAACCTGCCCACAGCACTGACAGTAGGGAGGAGTTGATTATTTTTGGAGTCAGAGATCTAGAGTTTTGCTTCTGAAAGTCAAATAGAAACCTGGACATATTAATTTTATTTCAAAACTTTTTTTCCTCCAAATTCTTCAGAAGATCAGAAATATAGTACCAGATAAACAAGTGATTCTGACCATGTTATTGCACACAATATTGACCTGCAAGGAGCCAGGGAGAGGAAACAAGGAGAGAAATATCATAACACAATTTTGGTACCAACCAAATAAAACCCTTAGTGACTCTTTTCTCCCACATGGCTCCATCTCCCTAAACAGTTCATTGGTTTTTATCAGAAGGGTAGTTTATAATTTGGAATTTCAGGGTACAGTAGGATTAAAATAAAGTCACAAAATTCAGACTCAACTCTGAATTTTCCCTTCTCTCTCTTTATTTTTGATGGAGATGTGCTTGTCCTTCCCTGAGGGAAGGACAGATGAGTATGAACTTTGGTATTCTTGGAGTAGACTTAAAAAATAGATGTACTTTCAAATTCTTTTGATGTTCTGATAAGAACGTAATTAACCTCAGGATAAATCTGTCGGCATAATATAGTCCTTCCCTATACATTACTGTCAGTATCCTAAATACTGAAAACAGAAAACAAAAAATGAGTGACCTCCTTAAAACCAAAGCAAAGCAATAAAACTGAAGATGTTGATAACATTAAAGGAAAAAAGCCAATTTGATTTTAGAAACCATTTCCCCATTTTCTCTACATTTTAAGTACATATGTTGATATAGATAATCAAATTTATCTTCCGCAGTAGAGTCCTTCTATATTTATTTAGTCACTGGAATTCAGTCTTATCACATGAGAGATTTGCTCCCGAGAATGCCTAATACCATTCCCACCATCTACTCTGAGAATGGTTGAACACAAAAGCCTTCTCAGCTACACTAGTGCCCTTCATTCATTGTCCAGACCTCTGCTGAGTTTCTCTTAGGCCCCGTGCTTGATGCTGAAGAGTTGAAAATGGATTGAAACATACTCCCTGTCTTCTGATGTCATAGTCCAGAGTAGAGACAGACAGGTAAGGTGTGCTGGACCATGTGAGGTCAACTCGGCCAAATCTGGGAACTATGTTTCCCAGGAAAACGTTGCCTGACTCCTTTTCCAAAAGAAAAAATCCTTACATGTGGTTTGGCCATCAGAAATGAAGCCGAATCCATGGCTCTCAGGTCTTTGTGGTCAACTATGGCCATGGACAGAGGCATAGGCACCTGGTGGGCTCCAGCCGATCTCTCTTCCATTCCTCATCCAGCTTGTCTTCATGCAGTGGCTCCAGGCCCACTACCAGGTTCTTGGCTGGTGACCCATCAAGCCTACAGCTGTGCAGAGGCAACTTCTTCCCCAGAGGGGGGCAGTTTCCAAAGACTTCCTTATGAGCTCTCTTTTTGTGGTCCCACTTTGGTGGCTTCTTGGATTTGTCTTTGAGCTGCCACCCCTTTGCTCCATGGAGCCTGGCTAATGACTTTTTCTGACCCTCCGACTTCCCCTTCCAGATCATCTCTTCCCCAGCTCCTGGCGTATTTGTATACAGTCTAACTCCTATAATAAAGCCTTTATTTCCATACTACTTATAGTGGCCCTGTTTTCCTGTCTGAATATTATTCAAACCACTATGAGAGGATGCTATAATAAAGGCAAGTGGTGGGCACAAAGGAAGATCAGAAAGGAGTGGTGTCTCACACAGATTGGCAGTGCTGCAGGCATGGTCAGGGGAGGTTACCTGGAGGTGGGGCTGGACGGGCAAAGAAGGGAAGGGCACTCCACAGAGATGGCATGAACATTTTGGAGCTGCAAATAATTCTGGATCATACGATACACATTGAGAGGTGTAGTGGGAGATAAATTTGGAGAGGTTAGGCAGGAGCCAGATTATAAAATCATTTTGTGCCTGGCCAAGGAGTCTGTGTTTGTGGATAATGGGGAAACTTGGAGTGTTTTTAAACAAGGAAAACTTTGGGGAGATTTACTTTGGAAAATTTCTCTGGCAGTTATATAGAAGCTGAATTGGAGAGAAGCAAGACTAAAGGCAAGAGGACCAAGGAGACAATTGCATCAGAACAAAGTAAAACAAAAATGTAATAAAACAACCTGGGCTCACTGATGCAGAGGAAGAGGGACCAGAGAGAAAGAGGGAACATCATATAATGGGCTGAAGGAAGAAATTTGTGAAAGAAGCTGATGAGGAAGGGTCAGAGAGGTTGTAGGATAATAAGAATGGGAGCAAACGGAGGGGAGGACATTAAGAGAGGAAAGTGGTCAACATTGCAAAGAAATTGGAAGGACAGGAAATTGCCCATTCTTTTTATTTAACCAAGTATATGTTATTGGTAACCATAAGGTGGAGTAGTTCCAGTTATATTTGTATTATTATTCTTTCACTAGCTTTCTGGACACAGAATCTCTGGAGAAAATTGCATTATGTGTATAGTGAACTTCGGCAATGAAGGGAACAAAGTAGCCTTAGCCCCAGTGATCAGCTAATTTCCCTGGTTCACAGAGCCCAGCTCATCCACAAATAAGAGAAAATGTGCTGATCAAGGTCTTAGAAGCCACCTCCCCCCACTATCCCTCAAGAGAAGTCAATTCTGATTCTTATAAGTAGTAGGCCATTTCAAACCTTTCAATAACTTGTCAATAACTTGGATGATGACGAGAGAGAGGCGGGAAGTGAGATAACTTTTATTAAATCTGATGCTTGCTTTGTTTTTGCCTCTTCAGTCAGAAAACACATTTTTAGATTTCTCTGAGTCATCATCTTTCTTCGCGAGACAGACTGAATGGGGTGATTCTCCATCAGTCTCTGTTGTAGCCCAGGTGACCCAAGGAGGAAGTTAAAGCCACTTTGCCATGTTGATAGGAAAAGCCCAAGGAGGAAGTTAAAGCCACTTTGCCATGTTGATAGGAAAAGCCCACAGAGGCTGAAACCCAGAGTACAATCTTCCTCTTCCTTATTAGCAGAGGAAGTTAATTATATGTTACTGTCTTTGCTTCTTTTTGGCATTCAGTTCACAGAGATTCATTTTTTCCTCTGCTTTCTCCTGATGTTTTAAAAAAAAATGCTGTTTCTTTCTTTTGGTAAATCTATTCATTTACTTTATAAGGAGTGGGATGAACCGCAGTCCCCATGGAGCAATTCCTACCTTCCAGGGGCTGTGACTGAGGAGCCACTGCTCTAGGTTAGCAAGGGCTTGTTACAGAGAAGGAACATTTTGAGGCATCATATCCTTTCCTTTTATACAAATAGATTACAAATCTGGAAATGACATTTCATACTTTGAGCTCCTATTGTTAAAAGGCAACCCTCCCAAACTGCCTATCACCCCCTCACCCTCCCAACATACACACACGGATGACCACCCACTAGATTTTAAGAACCTTGAAGGCTGAGGCCATGCTTTGTTTACCTTTGTAATATATATCAACAATATATCTCCTCAAGTCTGAGATATTACCTTTGTAATATATTTCGACAATATATCTCCTCAAGTCTGAGAGATTCTCATTTAAATAATACCACTTAAGGAATATTAATTATTAATCTTACTTTAGAACAGTTATCTAAATCTTTAGGAGCCTGGTCTCCTTACAACAAATGCAATCAAAAATAGGCGAACTTCAGCCTATGCCATCTGCATTCACATTTGTGGGGAAACCACGGTTTTCTCTGAGAACAGTTGTTGGCATCGACATCTGCATTTTCTATGTGTAACTGAAGGGTCTATCCTGTTGATTTCTCCCAAACCAAGGAAGTCTGTTTCAAAAGATTCTAACGATACCCAAACAGAAGTTTTCCCATTAAAATAAAAGGAAAACATTTAAAGTTTGTCTTTATGGGTACCCTATTACATGAGTATTTGTTGAATTAATAAATGAATTTTAGGGAATTCCCTGGCAGTCCAGAGGTTAGGACTCAGTGTTTTCACTGCCGTGAGGCTGGGTTCAATCCCTGGTCAGGGAACTAAGACCTCGCAAGCAACATGGCATGGCCAAAAAAAAAAAAGGGGGGGGGGGATTTTAAAGTCCTATGATGTTAAAAAAAAATTACCTTTAATAATTGCATCTCAAACCAATGGCAAAGAGAGTAAGTGGCAATGGCCAGAGAAGTTAACCTAAAATTCTGCATCATAAGGAGTACTGTTATTGTTGTTGTTGTTGTTGCAATTTGTAAAATAAGAGGTTCCAGTATTATATCTTAATACAAATGCATACTGGCTCCTTTTAAAAAAATTTATTTTATTGAAGTATAGTTGATTCACAGTGCTGTGTTAATTTCTACTGTACAGCAAACTGATTCATTTATACATATATATAAATTCTTTTCCATTATGGTTTATCACAGGATATTGAATATAGTTCCCTGTGCTCTACGGTAGGATCTTGTTGTTTATCCATTCTGTATATAATAGTTTGCATCTGCTAACCCCAAACTCCCTATCCATCCCTCCCCTCCCCCTCCATAATGGCTCTTGATTCTTCCTTTGTTCTTGTGTTCCCTCCTCCCTCTCTAGTCATATTAATAATGTGGAGGTCCCCTGCTGCTGCAAAGTGGGCAGGTCTATTAGTCAGATGAGCTCGTGTGTTTTAATGAGAACAGCATGAACCCAGAGCCCAGGAATCATGGGTTCACATTCTGGATCTGGATTCTTCCTTCAGTGATGTCAGACCAGTCAATTCTTTCTGCTACAATTTCTTCATCAATCTAAAGAGGGTGATGAGGCTTCTCTCCCTACAAGGAAAAGCATAACAAGTCCGTGCAGGGCTCAGGGCCATTGCTTTCCTTACTGATGTACCTCTCCTGGGGAAACCTGGGCGCTGGGAAACAGGAGTTTCTTTGTCTGAGGGTGGGGCATATAGAAACAGGAATGTGGGGCTGGGTTTAGGGTCCAGTAGAAAGGTGACTCTAGGACCAGGTTTTTGTTCTTTTGGTTTTTTTTTGGCTGGACTGGGGCTTCATTGCTGCGCGCGGGCTTTCTCTGGTTGCGGCAAGCAGAGGGGTACTGTTCGTTGCGGTGCGCGGGCTTCTCATTGCCGTGGCTTCTCTTGTTGCGGAGCACGGGCTCTAGGTGCACGGGCTTCAGTAGTTGCAGCACGCGGGCTCAGTAGTTGTGGTTCAGGGGCTTAGTTGCTCCGCGGCATGTGGGAGCTTCCCGGACCAGGGCTTGAACCTGTGTCCCCTGCATTGGCAGGCGGATTCTTAACCACTGCGCCACCAGGGAAGTCCCAGGACCAAGGTTTTTTAATAGCAGAGAATTCTTCAAGGAGCTGCACCCCTCTCTGTGCACTGAATGCTGGGAAATCAGCAGCCTTGGTCCATGTTTCTCAAACTGGAACGCATGGGCAAATGTCTCAGAAAAGAAGTTTTAAAAGTCGGTGTGGCATTTCAAAGATAATCTAATAAATTAACAGGCATACTCTGAATTATTTTAACATCATTCATTCCAAGAACTGCCACATAATATCCATGTGGACATTTGCATTTGTTTTTAGAAATTTCATTTTGACTAAGTGAAGATCAAATGACTTCAGAGATTGATGCACTAATAAAAGTACCACAGGAAGAAATATAATGGGAGAACTGAGCCATCAGAGAGTGCAAGGGCCTATATGCACATCACACTCAAAACAGGATACCCCTGGGCAGCCCTCCCCCTGATTACACAGATAGCCACCACAGAACCCATCATTGAACAAGCCATACCATCCATACTCATTCACTTTAAGCATGGCCAGACACAGGAAATGAGACCTGCTTCTGGCAATCAGGGTTTATTCAATGAAAATGTCAGTAATGCTGCAATCATAACCCTCTTTTCAAGTAAACAAGACACCATTACAGAGTTATCAAAGGACCCTTAATTAAAATTGACACTTGAAGATTGTTCGTTGGCAGCTTTTTGGAAACATGTGAGGTCTATTTATTGTGAACCAGCAAGCAAAGCCTTGAAATAATTAATAACATACTTATGCTAACAGGCATTATCTGATTTACTGAAGCCAAAATACATGCAAAAAATGTATTAAATGCAGAACCTGACCTGAGGCTCATCTTTCTCCTGTTAAAACCCACACTGACAATCTAGTTTCAGCAGAAGAACATCCTTCATCACACTGAATTAATGTTTTTAATTGGAATGTTGTGGGTCTTATAGTTTAGTTATTAAATATTTCTAATATATATGTTTGGGTTTTGTTTCATTATTTTAGAATGAGTTGAGAGCTAATTTTATATTCACATTTTAATAACATTGTAATAAAAGTAATTTAAGTCAATACTGGAAGTGCACCAGATTTTTATTTTTCTTTAAAGGGGTCTGTGCATCCTTCAAATTTAGGAGACATTGTTATAGGGGTGAAGAGCATAGCATTCGTAATCAGGGAGACCTGGGTTCTAATCTATGCTTTGTTGCTTAAAAACAGTAAACTTGAGCATGTTATTGAACTGAATTGTGCTTCATTTTCCTGATTTAATAAAAAGGTATAATAATAATACTTCATCATGGGGTTATTGTGAGGAATAAACAAAATGATAGCTTCCCAGTATATGATCTTGGGCGCATAGTAAGTGCTTAGGAAATGTTAGCCATTATCATCATCGTTATTATTTTTTAAACTTTGGTCTGAGGGACCCAAGGGATGGCAGAGCCAGTCAAGCTGATAAGAATTGCTGTAGCAGTAGCTGCTAGGAGCCATTGCTGTCAACAAGAGCAACGTCTTTTAAGGAGTGCTGGGCTGGAGCAGCCTCAGTAACTCCCAGAGGGAGTAGTTTTCCCCCAAGTAGCAGCCTGGTGCAACCACTATCTCTGGGAGCAGCCGAAGCTGTCAGTCTGGTGAGACCTTATTACCTGGAGGTCCCACCCTCTCTAACAGCCCTAAAGTGTGGGTCACCTCTGAGGAAGAAAACCATGGTTCAGTCCCTGTTGTTGCTTTGACTGTTGCTTCCAGAACTTTCTTGATGTGCTCAGCGTGGCTGCTTGCCCTGTGCTCTCACAGTCACCCCTAGCATGTGACCCATTATATGGTTTTTCTGGTCTTGGTTCTTGATTTTGTTCAGATTATGTCTGTTGTGGCCATTCACGGGACATCCAGCCTCACCTATTGTGTTGTCTGGGACCTCTGTGGCTGTCATCCTCTGTGGGTTCCGTCAAATCCTAATCAGGGAAACCAGAGACTTTCTGTGGCTGTGAGATGGCTGGTGGGAGCATTTCATAGTGTCAGTTATCTTCTACCATTGTTCTCTTTTCGTGCCTGGAGGTTTGTTGAAATATACCTATGAGTCCAAGACCTAACAGCAATCCTGATTAGATCATCCAGTGGGGTCCTCCAACTCTAACTCCCCCTGCAGTTTTTGGATCACGAGTTTTTCAGATTTGGTCCAGATACCTCAGAGCTACTGTCCTGCAAAGCAGGAAGGTGGGGTAGACACCAACGGCTTAAGCCGACCTGGAGAGAAAGGAGGCAGAAACCTGTAAGGATTATGGAGGAGAAGAAAAAAGGTGGGCTGTTTTAGCCTTGCAGAGCACGCAGGATATTCACTGTATGATGATTTTTTAAAAATCATTTGCAAAGCTGGTTGAACTCCCACAGAAAGCCAGCCTGATTCCTTATCACATGATCTACAGCAAGATTTGCTGATCCGGACACCTGGCTAGAGTTGCATTAGCATGTAGCACACATACCCCTCTCTTCCCAAACCCACAAACCCCTCCGGACAGCTTTTTTTCCTCCTCCTTCTTTTTCCTAGAGCATCTCAAAGCCTTCTGTGATCCCAGAAAGCATGAATTATTCACTATATGTAGCATCAGGCTTCAAAGCATACTTTTTAAAAAGTAAATCTGCCTAAACCATCCAAGGCTTTGCCTCTGCCTTCACTGTCATTAACTGGATGGTCATCTTTAGAATCATTACCCATCTTCCTTCCTGCCATCTTGCTGTTGGCATGGTTCCCCTTCCTACCTCCCTCCACCTTTATAAGTAACACAGGAGCTCATCCTATCTTGCCTCAGGCATGTCCTGCTCAAGGGTGTGGTTTACACATATAGCCATGATCCATGTAAATGTCATTTTCATTTTAAAGGCCTTCATGATCACAAGTGGAAGTATATAATATCTCTCTCACACAGTGTCAGCCCAGCTGCAAATTCTACTCACTGACGTAATGACCACCTACCTGCATGTCTTTAGCATTTATTAAGATTTAGGAAGCACCCACAGCTTAGGTTTGCTTTCTGGCACTGCCATTAATTAAATGTATGAGCTTCCTTTGGTCAATCATGTAACTTTCTGAGTCCCAGTTTCTTCATCTGCAAAAGAGGATCTAGCAACAAGGTGAAAGTTAAAGACTGGATGTGTACCCAGCATCTAGCATAAAGAAAATTCTTAAATAGTGGTGTCAGTAATTTATTTAATCAGTGGTGATTTGTTATGCATAATCTAGGTTCATGACATCTTAACCCCTGGCTCCAGCAGTTATAGCCGGTCCAGACATCACATGTTAGGAGCTCAGGCTCTGATATTTATCAGATTTGAGTTCAAATCCTGTCTTGGCTACTTGACCATGTGACTTTGGGCAATTTATTTCATCTGTGAGTCGTTTCATCTCTTTAAGCTTTATTTCCTCATGTGTGAAATGGGGACCATAAAAGTGCCAACCCCGTTGTTTTTGTGATAATCAAATAAGATATTGGATATAAAGTTTTTAGTCCAGTGCTTGACACTTGACAAATATTTGTTTTTAAACTGCAACTTAAATGCATTAACCCTGGCCATTCCGTCCTTTCTCCACAGCTATAGAGAAATGTTGAAAAATGTGTGAAGGGGAAGAGGGAAATGGCCATAGGCAAAGTGATCTGGTGTTTTCCAGACCAATCTCTTTATTTGTTTCCCCTCATTTTATTATGAAGAATTTAATACATACAAAATAATAAATATACCATATGTGAGATGTGAATCAGAATACTAATAGGGCCACTTATGAAGACACCATGAGGAATGAAAATTTACCTAAACCTTTGAAACTACCGTGAATTCTCCTGATTCCATTTCCCTGCCTTCCCTCAGAGGTAACTACTATCTTTGACTGTTTGTTTGTTTTTATTCCCTTATTTTCCTTTATAATGTTACCACATATGTATGTATCTCGAAACAACATATTGTCTAGTTTTGCTTTCTTTGGGACTTTATGAAAATGATATTATACTGTATACATTCCCCTGAAACTTGCTTTTCTCATTCAGCATTTGTTTCTAAGATTTGTTCATAGTGTTTGTGGCTGCTGTTCATTCATTTTTATTGCCGCATAGTATTCCATTATCTGAGCAGTCTAACTAAATTAGCCATTCTCTTGTCAATGAGTATTTGGACCGTTTCCATGTTTTTGCTGTTGAGAACAAGGCTGCCACCGACACAAACATTGCCGTACATGTTTGCCGTGACTCCCTAAGTTATGCTGTCCAATATGGCAGGCACTATCCACCTGGCTATTGAGCACATGAAATGTGGCTACTCTGAGTTGATATATGCCCTAAGATTTAGTAGAAAAATGTAAAATATCTAGTTAACATTTTTTATATTAGTTTCATGTTGAACTGATATATAGTGTTAAATAAAATATACTAAATCTATTGTTAAGAGTAAGTTTACCTTTTTTGAAAACTATTTTTAACGTGGCTATTGGAAAAAGTTATATATGTGGCTTGCATTAAATTTCTGTTGCACAGTGCTGCTATAGGGTATAATTTGGGTATTCTTAGGAGTGGAACTTCTGGGTCAGAGGGTTATGCTCATCAGCTTTACAAGATGATGTCAATAGTACTTCCAAGTGGTTACGCTAATTTGAATTTCCATCCTATGTGTACGATCCTTCATTGCTCCACATTTTTGTCGTAATTGGTATTGTCAGATTTTAAAATGTTTGTCAGATTGGTGACTGTAAATCACATTTCATTCTCTTATTTTGATTACTCTGATTACTATTTTGTGTGACTATTTCCCCCACCTATTTATTAGTCATTTGTTTTTCTTCTTCTGGGAAATGCTTGTCAATATCTTTTGAAGATTCTTATGTGGGGTTGTTTGCCTTTTTCTTGTTGAATTTTTGAAGGCATTTAAAAATATAATCTTTGTTCTATTCTTTCTCACAGGCTATGGCTTGTATTTTTAGTTTCTTCCTGGAATCTTTTGATAAATGAAAGTTCTTAATGTAGTCATTAAAATTTTTTAAATCTATTAAAATATTTTCATTTTATGGTCAGCTCTTTTTTCTCTACCCAGAAATCATAGAATTGTATTTCAAAATGGCGTCTTTTACATCTAAGTCTTCAATCCAGTAGGCATTGACTTGTGTATGTAATGTGACCTTGGAGATAGAATTTTAATTTTTCCTTATGCATAACCAATTTTCCTAGCATCATTTATTGAACAGTTTCTCATTTCCCCACATCCACCAATATAAGCAAATTACATACATGTAACACTATTTCTGGATTCTCTTTTCTGTTCTATTGTATTTGTCTATCATTGAGCTGATTCTCATTATTTTATTGCAGCTTTATGATGAATCTTTTTCTCTGGTTGAGTAAGGCCTCCCTTTCTTATGAGTGTTGGCTCCTCTTGGCTTTTGGTCTATTATATAGATTTTAGAATCAGCAGATTCAACAATCAGAAATTGTTGAATTTCTTTTAAAAACTTCTTGGGCTTTTGATGAAATTGCATTCAAACTATAGGTCAACTTAGGGATAATTTATATGTGTTCATGATATTTAGTCTTCCAATCTGAGATCGTTGTATATCATTGACCTCAAAGATCATTCATTTAGTTCTTTTATGACTTTAAATCAAGTTCTATAATTTCATTTTACAAATGATTTTCACATCATTTGTTAATTGTATTTTTAGGTAAAATGCATATGTTATATTACTGTTGTTAATATGCAGAGCATTTTCTCATTGTTTCTATTGTATAGAAATACAATTAATTATATATCAATCTTTTATCTAATTTTATTCCAAAACTCTTATAAGTACTAACATTTTGTCTGTAGACTCCTTTTGGTTTTCACTGTAGACAATTATATAATAATTCTTGAATAATAAGATTTTGTGTCTTCTATGCCAATTCTTATACATTGGACATTTTATTCTTACTTACTAAGATCATTAAGACCTTCAATACAATGCTGAATAGAATATATTGACTAGTGAGCACCCTTACCTTACCTTTTATTTTTAAAAGACAGTTCCAGTATTTGAATATCCAGTGGATCATGGCTGTAGATTTTTTAGTGGGCACCTTTAATCAAGTTAAGAGATATTCAGTCTTCTACTAGTTTGCTGGAAACACTTATTATAAATTGAATTTTATTAAGTACTTGTCTGCACCCTTAATGTGATCACTTGATTTTCCTCTTTTAATGCTAGTATGGTAAATACCCTAATAAATGTTCTAAGGCAATATTAGTCTTGCATCCCTGTGATAAATCCAACTTGATCATTATACGGTTTCATTTTTAAAACACTGCTGAATGTAATTTGCTGTTACTGTTTAAGACTTTTGTACCTATATCCAGTCCTTATCCTGCTTAACCTATCAACTGCATTTGATGCCCTTGGTCACTCTGGGTTTCTTCCTTTATGTCTGATCACTCCTCAGTCAGCATTGTTAGCTCCTCCTTAGTTTCCTAACTCACAGTGTGGGTTGACCCCCAAACTCAATCCTTGGACCTCTTCCCTTTTCTGTCTACACTCACCCTCTTGGTGATCTCATCTAGTCTCATGGCTTTAAAAACCACCCATATACTGATGACTGTCAAGTGTCTAGCTCTAACCTGTACCACTCCTCTGAACTCCAGACTCATGTCTAACTGCCTATACGATATCTCTCCTGGATGTCTACTCGACGTCTAAAGGTTGATGTGTCTAAATCTGAGCTTCTATCCCTCCCACTGCTCTCCCCTTTAGGAAACGGCAATTCCATCCTTCCAGGTGTTCAGACCAAACACCTTGGCATCTT
Source organism: Eubalaena glacialis (assembly GCF_028564815.1). Taxonomy (NCBI): domain Eukaryota; kingdom Metazoa; phylum Chordata; class Mammalia; order Artiodactyla; family Balaenidae; genus Eubalaena; species Eubalaena glacialis. The sequence continues at coordinate 41,397,130 of NC_083729.1, forward strand.
GCTTGACTCTGATACTCTGCATCCAATCTGTCAGCACATCCCCTAGACTTTCCCTCAAAATGAATCCAGAAACTGGCCATTTCTCACCATTTTTATAACTACCACCAAGATCCAAGCCACCGTGATTTCTCACTTAGTTATTATAGTAACCTCCTAAGTTGTTGTTTTGTCCCTTCAGTCTATTCACAACATAAGAGTGTTATTATTAAAATACAGATCAGATCAAATCCTCTTCCAATATTGTCCTTTCTCATTCATAGTAAAATCGAACATTTCTTACAATAGCTATGAAGCCCTACCCTGTCTGGCATCCCTTATCTCTCTGGCCTGATCTCCTACTACTCTCCCTCAGGTTTATTCTGTTCTAGGCTCCAGCCACACTGGTCCGTCTTATTGGAACAATATAGGTAGACGTCAGCTTCAGGCCTTTTTCACTTCCTGTCCCATCTGCCTGGAATGTTTTCCCTTCAGAGACCACATTGTTCCCTCCATCACCTCCTGGTCTTTACTCAAATGTTTCTTTCTCAGTGAGGTTTGCCATGGCCCACCTCCCTAAGATTGATACTCTAATCCCCCACTACTCTCTTGCCTCATTTGCAGTTTTATTTTTTTCTCCTTATTACTTATCATTCTCTAATATACTATATACTTTATTTACTTATTTAACGTCTGTCTTCTTTCAGGAGCATATAAGCTCCATGAGGTGGTGGTCTCTGTTAACATTTGTGAATATTCCATGTGTGTCTGAAAATCAAGTGTTAGGCACAACATTCTTCACATATTCATTATTGAAGCTTGGGAAGAGTAATATGCAAATCTTTATGCTTGCTGTTCTGCTTGATCTGTGAATCACTAAGAAAGGATTTAATACCTCCCACAGAGTGGTAGGTTTGCCATTTTCCCTCATAGTTGTTTCAGTTTTGTTCTACATATTTCAAGACATCTTGGGGCAATACAAATTTAGAATTATTACATCACCCAGGAAAACCGAACCTTTTCTCACTGTGGTAGGAACTTCTTTAACTCTGGTCTTATATATGTATAAAGCCTATTTTGACTGGAATTATACAGATGTACTAAATACCAGATATCTTTGGTTAATGTTTGCTGAGTATGTTTATTTCATCTCTTTATCCTCGATATTTCTCTGTCTTTCTGTGTGAGGCTTGCTTCATCTAAAGGGCATATATTGCTTGATTTCTTTGCAATCAAGTCTGACAGCTCATGCCATTTCCCCAGAGAGCTCAGTCCATCCTCATTTACTGTAATTTCTGAAATATTTTGATTTATTTTTATCAGCTTATTTTTAAGCTTTCCATCTGTCCCACTCTTCCTGTCTCGGATTTTCCTCCTCTCTTGGTTTCTTCTGAATTAATTGAGCCCCACTGCCCCAATTCCATTATCTACCCTCTTTAAAACTATTTGGAAGATATATATTCTACTTCTGTTTTTCATTTTTAAAAATTTAACATCCACACTTCATATACTTAAGTCTAAATTTAATGGCGTTTTACTCTTTCAAAACTATAAAGCCCTAGAATAATTTTCTATTTATCATAAGATGTATGCATAGGAAGGATCCATGGACTGTGTGATAGATACAAAGGGATGAGAAGTCCCCCTCAGCTCGCTGGCTCGCTTGCTTGCTTTCCTATATTTTTCTGTAGAGAATTTATTATCCTCTGACTTTATCTGTTTATTGCCTGCTTCTCTATACTAACATGGAAATTTCATGGAGACAAGAATTTTTGACTGTTTTATTCACTCTTACCTACCTAGTGGGTCAGATAGTTCCTGCTTATAGTAAGTGCTCACCAAATATTGTTGAATGAACAAATGCTACAATTGCAAACACACACTCCAAACTTACGCGATATGATTGCTTAGCTTTTTAATGTTCTTATTTGTTTTTAACCTCACTAACTATTTTTATTATTTTAAAAATAATATTTATTTCATTATTTTAAATTATTTTTCTTATTTTGTAGAAGAATTGTTTGTTTAGTTTAATCTACATGCCTAGCATTTTATTTACCCACTGTTTGTTCTTAGGGTCATCTTCCTTTTGTCTTCAGTAGCATCCTTTATAAGCTTTAGTGTAGGTCTGTAGGTTGCAAACTCTTTCATTTACTATTTATAAGAGTATTTTTATTTCATTCTTGTTATTAAAAGATAATTTTTAATGGGATACAAATGTAGGTTTGAGATGGGACACAAATGACAGTTGTCTCACAATATGAAAATATTGGAAGATACTCTTCCTCAACTTTCTGGCTTTTATTTGCCCCATCAAAAAGTTAGGTGTCAATCTAAATATTGCTCTTGGTATGTAGTCTATCTGTTCTCTGTAGTCTGTAGTTACACTTAAGAACTTCTCTTTACCTTTAGTGTAATTTGATTGCACTCTACCTAAAAATGGATTTTTTAGTATTACTCTTCTTGGGGTTGAATGACTTCCTGGATTTGAGGGTTCATGTCTTTCCCAGAGTTTGGGAAATTCTGGACACTATCTCTCTTTTTCTTTTTTTTTAAAGATTTATTTATTATTATTATTTTTTTAATTTTTGAATATTTATTATGTGCTAGGTATGGTTCATAGAATTTTGAACACATTAACTCTTTTTTTTTTTTAACATCTTTATTGGAGTATAATTGCTTTACAATGGTGTGTTAGTTTCTGCTTTATAACCAAGTGAATCAGCTATACATATACATATATCCCCATATCTCCTCCCTCTTGCGGCTCTCTCCCACCCTCCCTATCCCACCCCTCTAGGTGATCACAAGACAGGAATAAAGATGCAGATGTAGAAAATGGACTTGAGGACACGGGGAGGGGGAAGGGTAAGCTGGGACGAAGTGAGAGAGTGGCATGGACATATATACACTACCACATGTAAAATAGATAGCTAGTGGGAAGCAGCCACATAGCACAGGGAGATCAGCTCGATTTATTTATTATTAATTTATTTATTTTATTTATTTTTGGCTGTGTCAGGTCTTAGTTGGGGCACGTGGGATCTTCGTTGAGGCATGCAGGATCTTTTGTTGTGGCGCATGGGCTTCTCTCTGGTTGTGGCGTGGGGGTTTTCTCTTCTTTAGTTGTGGCTTGTAGACTTGGGGGGGTGGGCTCTGTAGTTTGTGGCACACAGGCTCTGTAGCTGAGGCGCTCAAGCTCAGTATTTGTGGTGCGCGGGCTTAGTTGCTCCGCAGCATGTGGGATCTTAGTTCCCTGACCAGGGAGTGAACCCACGTCCTCTGCATTGCAAGGCAGATTCTTTACCACTGGACCACCAGAGAAGTCCCTGGACACTATCTCTTCAAATATTATCCATTCCCCATTTTCTCTTTTATTTCCTTGCACCGCTGTACTTAGATATGTGTTGCTCCTTTCCCCATGTGCTTAACCTCTCTTTCCTATTTTCAGTCTTCTTGTCTCTCTGTGCTTCGGTTTCATCATATCTACCTTCCAGTTACTTAGCCTCTCTTTAAACATGTCTCTTTCAATGTTTAACTGTTCAGTTGCATTTTTTATTTCTGTGATCATATTCTTCAATTCTAAAAGTTCTATCTGAACCTTTATCAAACTAGTTTGTTCATTTTTGATAGTCTCCTGCTATTTATTCTTATTTTTATTTTGTATGTCTGATTTCTTTTATTTGTATTTCCACTCACTTTCACTGTCTGTTAGAGCGTAAGAGGCCTATGCTGAGGTGTGTTCCTCCTAAGGGATGTACTTTTGATTCTTCAGGCATCTAAGGGCATTACTACAGAACCAGGTCTACTTTAAATTAAAATGGTAAGGTTGTGGTTTTTTTCAATTGAAAAAAAAAGTGTAAATTCAGACCCAAACTCATGTGAATCTCAGGGGGTCAAGAGCAAAGGGCATCCTTGTTTTTTGACTCTACTGGGTAACTTCTCTTCTGATTCACCACATATACCCCTTCCTGAGCCCTTACTTGGTGTGGGATGATCAATGATCCAGTGCTCTGTGATGCACATGTATAGGCTTAGTTAACCTTCCCCCTCATCGGCTGATGCTTTGGCCCAGTTGGATTCCTGGATGTGTCTTGGGTATGTAACAGCTATAGTGCTGGTTTATCTCCCCAGAGTCACATTCGCATTTTTTTCTGAAGTTAGAGGAATTCATTTACTTTATTCTAGTTTTATTTGTTAATTTATAAAGGTCCTTTAAAAATATTTTGGCTAACATTTTTAGATTTTCTGTAACAGTGTGTTGTAGGATTTCTGTTACGTTGTTGGAAACAAAACTGTGGAACAATCTTTCTTGATAGTATTTCCCAGAAACTAATTACCATCCACCGAGGCAGGGGAAGAGCAAGATAAATAGCCTTGTCCATGTGCTCTGTGATCATGAGATCAGGGAGACCAGACTAGATTGTTGGCGTCTTCCCTCAGTTCTGTGACTTTGTCTCTGTTGTACTTTGAATCACTTCTCTGTTCTCTTCTACAGATCCCAACAAATCTCAGCTCCTGTACAATGCACCCCTCTGTGGCTCAGCATGGGGTATGATGTAGCATCTGGAGTCAAACAATGACCCTTATAATTCTTGTTGATTTAAAAGCTTACTATATTATAATGTTACAGCAGCCAATACTATGGGAGACTAACAGAGATGGTTGTTTTCTCTCCCCAGTTCAGGAGCTGTATTATTTATTTCGGGGCAACTCACCTGTGTGTGGCTGAGTTCTTGCTTTTTCATGCAAATATAGCCTGGCAGGGAGTGTACCACAAGTCTGTAAAGGTTGTTGCAAAATCCACAATTTATTGCTCCATAATGGCTATTCTGAAGTTTATGCTTTTTATCCTCTTCCTCTGTCTTACCATTAGAAGAAGATTCTGTGAAGTTGTAGGGTTTTAGCAAAGTTTTGGATAAGCACTTCCACTGGGAACTCTGGTCATCATACCCTTTCTGTCTAGGGTCCGGCTTGTTGAAGTGATTAGAATGAGGTTAATACTCACCAGAGGGCCATCGTGGTTGATCTGGCCATTTATCACAGTCACAAAAGTAGCCAATATATCAGAAAAAGTGGCCAGAGAGGCCACTCAGTGGTTCACTGAGTCACAGAGCATCTCAGCATTGAGATGGATATTTTGGCAGTGGATATCCTGGCTCCTGGGGACAGAAGAACAGAAGAGAGAGTATTCTCCTATCCTGGCTTCCTTGCCTTGCTTTCATGCGTACTTGTGCATCTTCTGCCCCAGTCATCTGGTGCCAGAATGTTCCAGTGGGAAGAGATCCCAGAAGCCATCATGAGTTTCATGTTTCCCTTTGATTTAAGAAAATTCTGCTACACAGAAAATAAAAGAAACAAATATACAAGGTAGAGATAAGACTAATTATAGACAGTAGGTAAGCAAGTAGCTTGTGAGTCACAGTGAGAACTCATAAAGAGTAAGTTAGTAACCTGTGAGGCACAGTAGAACTAGCTAGAATGAATGGAACATTTGTACCAGATGAACTCCTGCAATGTGGGGTTTTTCCCTATCTTCTACTCAAATTTTGACACTCACCTTCAAAAGCTACTCTAATGTATCTTATTGTGCTTACAGAGGACTTAGTTCCTTTATAGGTTCCTCTCCTATTTTTCCTGAAGATAAACTTCCTCACATTCACCAGGGTGGTCTACTCACTGTTTGTGCCTCCTTTGCCCCTACTTCCTCATCCCCTCATGCTGGGGTACAGCATGTGTGTTTGGAGCCTTCTAAAGCTGTGGGGTCTCATTTCTCTAGTTCCACTGTAGAGCCAACCAAATGCATCCACCACACCTTATGACCCAATACAGCCTCCAAATGGCCTTCTGACATGTAGCCTCAGAGGTTAGAGAAATAGGTGATGGCAGCTTTTTAACTAGGGTTAACTCTCTTGCTTGCCTTACTCATATACCGTGGGGGCCATCTGAGCCAGGAAGATTACCCAGAAGTGCCAGTCTATAGTTCTTATCTTCCGATTCAAAAGACAGATTATATACTTGCCTTTATTTGCTCATATTTTAGTCTTCCAAATAGAATACTGGCAGGAAGTCGCTCTTAGTAAGAAAAGGTCATTACTTCTCTTCTTCATTTGCTAGCTCCCAGATGGTTAGTTTAAAATGCACTGTCATTGCTCTTCCTTCTCTGTCTCAGCAGTAAGGAATTTGGGATATGAGTCTTTAAGTTCAGATAAATAGGAAACTGGGAACTCCATAAAGCTGAACATGTCAGATGTTAAGGTTGTGGATGTTGGGTATACATGTCTGTTCATGCCTGCTCTGTCCAGCTCGGCAAAGAATTGTGGGCCTTTGGTGAGGGGTTGGTCTGCATTCATGCTCTCTTTTCTGGGGAATGTGCTCCCACTATATTCTGTGATCCTGGTGCGGCTTCCTGTCAGAGCACCTAGCCTCACCAGCCATTGGGATGGACATGAGATCAAGACCAGCAATTTCCCTATCTTTTCTTGTAGTATTCATAGTGCCTGGTTGAACTGGAGAGAGAAGGGAGCCCTGCCTCTGAGTTCATGAACTAGGAAAAGTATGAGCTGAGATTTGATGCTCCTGCCTTAGGGGGAATCATTGTCTGTAGCAGGAGAGAATAAAATCTGAGACAATTAGAACTGAGAGAAGATCATATCAGTGTCAACTCCTTGTTTTAGTTCTCAGTGGTACCAGAGCTGCCCTTGTCTTCTTAGCTGTACTCGTTTCTATGAGCCCATTCAGTTAAAGGGGACAATAAGCCCCTTTTGGTGTAAGCTAGTTTGTGTTCAGTTTCTTTTACATATGTAGAGATTTCTGAGAAAACAGACATTAGTCACTGGAAGTGGAGCATTACAAATATCAGGCACCAGAATTCAGAACTGGTTGATTTCAGGTAGAGTGTGGTTAGAAAGGTTGCTTTCAACTGGGCTGGGGAAATGGAATTATTGTTATGTAATCTCATGGACGATGTAATTATTGTTATGTAATGCTTTCTTGTCACCTCTTGAGTCATAGATCAATTGTACATACCGAGAGAGCTTTTAAGAACTTGGAACTGAGGTAGGGATGGTAGAAGGTATTGGCTTCCTCTTATAGTCATCAAGGGGTTCTGATAAGGGAAAAGTCTTATTACCAGCTGACATGACTAAAACTACAAAAGAAACAGAATTCAGTACTGGTACAATAAGTCCTTTCCATCTGCCAACAGCATCCTTCTTGGTCCTGTTCAAGTTCCACCTCCTGCACAGGTCTTCCCCAACTACTCCAGCCCACTCATTTTCAGTTCTTCATGCATTTACTCTGTGAATATTTATTTAGCGCCTTCTGAGTGCCAGAAGTTGGGCAAGGTGCCAGACATTTCTACTGATCCTACTGTTTCCAGGACATGATTTGTTAATAGTGCAGTTTATTTATTGATTTAAAGTTGTCATTTAACACCATAACTCAGAACCCTAAATCTATGGCAGTTCAACAAGGGAGTTCCAGTCATGTGATTGTCCCCAGGGAGGCACCACAAAAAGCAAGAGCATATTCAGCAACATTGATTGAGGGCCCATATGCAAATTTTACATGACTTCTGCCTTTGGGGAGTTCATAGATTCCTGGGAACAGTGTTAAGTCAACACGTTGGGATCATTCTAGATTATCAAGAAAACCAGCTGCTGGGTTTCCCTTTACAGGGATTATATTTTCATTCTTTCCTAAAATCAAATCAGGCCAAAAGAAACTATGATATATTCTGAACACTTGGACAAAATGCCAGCGCTACAAAATCACCTTGTGAAGAAGATGAAATGTTTTACTGTTGAATAAAGTTCCTTCAGGGGGGTTGGTATTCATATCTCCCTGCTACACATTTCCTGTTTCTCTGTGCTCTGAGAATAAGATGATGGGCCATCAACTGTCATCATCAAACGAATTTGTAAGTTTACTGTTTCATTTATTCATTCATTTGTTCATTTGTCTGTTCATTAAGTATTTTAAACTCAAGCTATGTAGCAAGTTGTGTACCAGGTGAAGCCAGAGGCAGCGTCAAGCTGAGAGCGAGGTAATTTGAATTACAGACCCTGTTTTGCAACTGAGTGACTGTGTGATCCTTGGCAAGTCATGAAAATGCTCTGTATCTCAAATTCTTTATTTGTGGAATGGGGATTAAAATCTGTACCTCACAATTATAAGATGATCTAGGAGCATAAATGAAATAAATATCCATGAGTCCATACTGATATAAATTAATGGTCAAATAGATAAATAAGGGGAAAGGAGCAAATCAGAGGAATTCAGAAAATACATGTGGAAGGAATTAGGAAAATAGAATCACCTTTAGATAACTGCTGCAGGCAAAATCCCCAGTAAATGCTAAAAACGGTGGATAAAACTTTAAGGAGAAACAGCCTCCAAGTATCACCCCAAAATATTTATCAAATACTGTGGTGGTTTTAACATGTCTACAAATTATTTGATATTCCTCTTCCCAGGAAATGGGGCTAATTTCCCTGTCCTTGAATGTTGGCTGGACTCAGATTCACTTCTAACACCATACGTTGAAAGGAACAAATATCACTTTGCCCTGGCAGACCCCACCTTAGCCGCATGACCAAGGTTAACATCACCAGTAACAACTATGTTGATATCGGGTACCTCATATGGTGCAATGGAAAGGGCACATTGCTTCTTTGGTATTTTCCCCCAAAGCTCATAACCGCAGCCTAATCATGAGAAAACACTGGACAAACACAAACTGAGGGATATTCTGCCAACCCCTGGCCAGTGTTCTTCAAATGTGTCACCATCATAAAAAAAATAAAGAAAAACCTCCAAACTGTCACAGATTGGAAATGTTTAAAGAGACTAAATGCAACGTGGGCTCTTGGAAAGGAAATCAGAAAAAGGATTAATAGATATTAGTGGAAAGTTTTGTGAAATCTGAATTAAGTTTGTAGTTTAGTTAAGAATATTGCACCAAAGTTAATTCCTTAAAGTTTTGACAAATGTACCTTGGTTATGTAAGATGTTAACACTGTGAGAAGTGAGGTGAAGGAGCTGCATGAATACTCTGAACTATCTTTGTGACTTTTCTGAAAATCTATAATTATGTCAAAATCGAGAGTTAAAAAAATGCTGTACCTCATGATGTTGTTTAAGGGACTCCTGCCAAAATATTTGAAAATCCCTAGAAAAGTGTAAAGTATCATACATAAAAGATGACTTTTCTTTTTACTATGGGGGAATAGAAGTAGTAGAGAGTGGGAGGGGGGCTGCTGGCTAACCTGAGAGATGAAGGGAAATAGTTTAAGTGGCGTTTTTAAAAGATCCAAAACCAGTGTCTAACTCCTGCTTATCAGAACACCAGCTTCAAGAAGGGAGAGGTTTTGTTTTGTTCAGGGCTGTATTCCAAGCCCTAGAACAGTGCCTGGCACATAGCAAGTGCTCCATAAACATTGTTGAATGAATGAATGAATGAATGAATGAATGCGTCAACGAATGAATGCTGTTCTATATTGGTCATGAAGTGAGGCAGAGTTGGAATGTGCTGACAGCAATAAGAAGAGATGATTAAACCCCCAAGTAGTGGTTAGGATGTGGGAGAATAATCTGAATCCTTGTCTGTTTGGTGAGGGGTCGGGGGTGAGGGGTGTGGTCAAGGTCAGAGCAAAATGAGGGTTATCAAAAGTAGAGGGACCGTTCGAGGGAGATATCTTGGGAGGACCAGGATTGAAAGCGCCCAGGAGAGCAAGAACAGCCAAGGTGCAGAACCTGAGGTGTGTGGCGAGTGTTTCGAGCAGCTCTCGGAGTCCTTAACGTTTTTCACAAATCTAGGACTGCTCCCGATCAAGGTCTCTGTTCCTCTGCATCAGTCAGCCCACTGACCGGGGGCAGGAAGAGCTGGTTGCTTGAACAAAGCCCTCTTGTTACAACTAGAGAGGGGTGTGTATGCCCAGGTATATGACACCCTTAATCCCAGAACAATGAGGACTATGGATTTCTGCCCCTACATTTGGGTTCCAGCTTCTGAATAGAAGCATCTTCCAAACCCATTTGGGGAGAGGTAGAGAGAACACATTTCCCCTGCCTTGGTGGAGTTATCTAGATTGTACAGCCCCCCACGCCCTTCAGAGTTGGGATGTGCAGTCTAGCATAGCTAAACACACTGCAGACCTAGGCTGGCAATGTTTTTAATTCTGGGGAACTTTTTCTTTTTTTTAACATCTTTATTGGAGTATAATTGCTTTACAACGGTGTGTTAGTTTCTGCTGTATAACAAAGTGTAATTCTGGGGAACTTCTAAACTGTGTTTTCTAGTTAATGACTGTTTCCTAGGGCTGGGGGTTCGTTCTGCAGGCTGGCCATTTGTTAGGCCTCCACCAGCACCGGTGTTTCCTGGTGAAGGAAGCCCTGTCCCCCCCAGAGCCCATAATGAGCCCTAAGGAGTGCTGGTCCAGTTAGCCGAGGCCACACCGAGTGCAGAGCTGCCAGCATCTCTTTCTCCACTTATGTAACGCAGAAAAATTAGTTCTTTCCTCCCCTTCTTCAGATTGATTTAATTTTTTCCTAATTTCCAGGGCTGAGCCCCATAATGTAGGCTAAGGCCGGCTTCCAGGCTTATGACCATCATTACTGTCGACTTGCAGTTTCCAGCAGAAAGTTAGTTTTTCCCAGAGTTGGTAGCTCAGCTGTTTCATATCATAATGGGGAAGAAAAGTGGCAGGCGGGCTGTCAAACCTGATGCAAATGATATTTTATAAAAAGTGGTTTAAATTGGCTGAAGCTGTTTTTAGACTGATCAGTTAAAAAAGTATGTAGGGCATCTTTCTGACTTGCAGAAACACAGCTCCCAAGAATTAGATGTTTCATCCTACACTTTGGGAGAGGTTTGTAGGTGGGCACAAGCTCATTTAAAAGTAGATGAGGATTTGTTAATGTGGAAATATGTAAATTGGGTTCAGGCTGCCCTCAATTAATTGGAAGGGACTTGTGAGCTAAGTAGGGAAAAAGGGAAAGAGGTATTGGAAGAATATACTTGCATGCCCTGGAGAGTTCATCTTTGCTCTTGGTTTCCACTGGGGCTATTTGAAGAGTTGCAGGAATTCTGCCTGAAGACACCAGAGGCAGGGCTCCTTGGCTCCTAGGGATAACAATTACAGGTTTCCCTTGCTATCTGAAAGTAGATCGTTCCTATGAAACCTTTCTAAACTGAAACGGCATAAAGCAAAGAAATAATTAGCTTAGGACACATCTTGCTAACAGATGCACAAAATAGATTGAGATAGAGCACAGATGCTCACAGACATAGTTCAAAGCCATGGCGGCTTGATGTTGAGTCTAGTTCCCGAGAAAGGAGCTCAGCGGTGCTATTCTTGCTGCTTAGGGTGCCGATGCCTCTATCATGGTTCAGCTCTCAGCAAAACACATAGTGAATGCTATTTATTTTCACGTTTTGCCTTTTTTTCATGAAAGTGAAAATCCTCTTTGGATTTTAGCAAAAACAGGTACTAATGTAGGTCTTTCGTACAAGTGAAATGGTGTAAATCAAACTTATGAAAAGCCGGGGCTTGTCTCTCATGTTCAGCAGGAACAGAAGAGGCAAGTAGTGTTTGATAAAGGGATTTCAGGGGTAGCAGCTAACAACTGGGGGAAGTTAACTT